>NC_135399.1:9570451-11970451 GCF_051989625.1 Stigmatopora argus
TTGCAAGTCAAACAGCACTAACAAAAACCATAATGACTATGGCAAGGCTCTCCAAAAAAATAAATAACAGCACCAAACCTGATGATGTAGATTACAGGAAATGGAGATGAACTTGACAAATGCACCGACAAACACACAGCTTTGAAATGGACAGACCAGGGTTGACCAAACAATCAGAAACAGCTGGGTCACACAAATGGCAGCAAGCAGGAGACACACCGGGGGTGGGGAAATGACAGGTGAACTGAATGGGCAATCACAAGCACAGGCCACAAAGGGGGCGGGGAGAAATTAAAAAAAAAAAAAAACACAACAAAACCACTCCCTAACAAAATATATATAGAAAGATGACATTAAGAAGAGTTACAACCAAAATATATAAACAATTTAAGGTTCAGAGTAACACTATAAAGTTAAATTTTCTTCCATAGTATTTAAATCATTGCCTGCCATTGTTGACCATCAATAACCAATTTCACTTATTCCACTGACCACTTATTTATCTAATACTATGCATTGATTATTTATTTATCATTACTATATATTGATTATCAATGTGTTTGTTGTTTGTCCATAGATTCAGCTAGTGGACCTGTCAACAAGTTGGCGCTGAACATCTCCAAAACCATGAATCTGATCCTGGATTACAGACAGAACAATGCCGCTCCGCTCTGCTGATCTCTCTTGGAATAGTACTTATTTATTCATTTCTTATTTATTGATTAATTATTTGTCTGTTTGTTGTTGTTATTTGTGCACTACGTTGTGAAACTTTTAAATCTCATTTTACTTGTATAATGACAATAAAAGCATTCAATTCAATTCAATGATTTCAGTACCATTGACAGCACTAGATGTCCAATACATGAATAAATGAAGATTTGCCCTTTCCAGCCAAAATGGATTGGACTTCTGATGACGTCCAAGCCAGCTAAATTGTTAAACGAATGCCCAATAAAGTGTTTTTTAAAAAAGCACACACAAAAAAAAACAATTTATGGATGAAATGGTTTAAGTCATAAGAAATCTATCTACATACCGTTCCTTTAAGAACGATCGCATTGGAACGCCTGCATAATATTGTGTTCTATCAATGTGATGAATAAATACGGCCATTATATAATCAGGCCTTTTAGTTATAGCGACGATGATAGACTTACACAAAAGCTGTAGGCTCTAAACGTCCTGACCCTTTGAGAACACCAATGGCGGTGGGAACAAATAGTCACAATAGTGCATACATTTTGGACTGATTTGACAAAGTGGAATGGATTGAGTGCCTTCCTCAAGGAGCAGCTCAGCCACAGTCACAACACTGCGCCGACTGACAAGTGAAACACACGGGACGAAGAGCGCACGGGGATTTTCCAGCTGGGGGGCAGGGGGTAGAAGTGGGGGAGGCGGAGGGCATTTTGCCCGCAAATGGGAAAGGCATTGTGCCTGCAGTAGATTTACCAGCTGCCATATCCATTCAGGGGAAAAACAGCAGAGGTTGTTTTGTCGACGCTCGCTACCTTTGGCCATAAATCTCTTTTACACGGATAACAACGGCGACGTGAGACGCTACATATATGAAAATAGAGGCCTCGGTGTTCAACCCAAAAACCGGGTTGGATAGGAGTCCGGTTCATTTGAACTGGGTGCGGTTGGCAGCCCATGACCGCTGCCAGATCTCCCAGTCCAATTGGATCGGATGTCAATCGTGAAGGGGGGAAAAAAAGTGGCGGCTTTCCAACTCTACTCTTGACCAGGCTGAGCCTGCATCCAGGCTTGTTGGAACATCGACCTTGTCAATGTGAATTTTCATACTGTGAGACCATATGGGATTATTGTGTAGTCATTTCGCAAACTAACTGCGAAAAGAGTGGTGGGCGAGTACATCCATGTTGTATTCAGACACAACCTGAAGCTCAGAAATACAATATAGAAACAAATTAAAAGAGTAATAGATTTTTTTCCAAAATATGACAGGATTCAAACAATGTCTGTTTTAATATACATCAGAAAGGCCATCAAATTTAAAAAAATACATATTTTGTATTAATGGATGAGTATTCCCTTTCTATATTCATTGGAAATTTGACGATACGCACTGATCCTGTACAATTGTTAAATACTATATACACAGCGAGCCCAACATACTGTGGAATCTTTTGTTGTTGTTGATGACTTTTGTCCATGTTTAGTCCCAGTTTCCGTATACCCAGTTGGTTTTTATACAAAAAAAATTGGCTGCCTGGAGATTTCAAGTAACCATGCAGTTTATTAGAATAAATTCAGGGATCGTTTAAAATTTTACCATTTTAAACTGCAGTAGGGAAATCATTCATCTTCTGAATGGCTTATGCTCACAAGAGTCATGGGGGTGCTGGAGCCTATCCCAGCTCACACCTACGGACAATTGTAGAGTCACCAATCAGCCTAGCATGAATATTATTAGGGTTGTGGGAGGAACCGGGAGTACCCGGAAACCCCCCCGGCAAGCATGGGGGGGAAACATACAAACTCCACAGCCGGGAGTCAACCCATAATCTCCCAATTCTAAGGCTGACGTGCTAACCGTTCGTCCACTGTGTCGCCCCGGTGAGAAATTTCAATTGACCGTGCAGATTTTTCTCGGATGCGTCGTTATTACCTACATTTTGCAATTGAGGAAATGAGTAAAATACTGTCGATAAACCCCCGGAGAACACTTTAATTTAGAACTCTGGATAAATAAACGGGAGAAACGATTCAGCTGCAAAGATTGGAGTGGAAATGAAAACGCCTGTAGTGTTTGGTGCCAGGAATAGAAGCTGCCATGTCTCACTCAGTAAGAGGGGCCACACCATGAACCCATGTGAGCACCTTAATGCCTCGTGGCAAGTATGAATGTTTAATTGGCGTGCTGAAGGTTTCAATATTTGATTCCAACCATACAGGTGGGAGAGAGTAAAAACCCTGTTGAGTATTCCTGTTCATCCACCACAATAAAAGACTGTGATTCAGAGCCGAGAACACCTGTTTTGGTGCAAATAATGGCACTGGCGAACATGTCCGTACTAGTGCAATGTTCACAATGCACTTGGGCAAAAGCCCTGAGCTGAATGTGAAGTGGCAGGCATACACACTCCCACAGGTACAAACATCTTGTTGTGTCATGACCTTACAAGTTAGGTCACTGTGACCTATTCTTCAATGTGAATCACTGAGCGATAATAGAGTGGAACATCTGTGCCTCGTACAAACACCTTAGGGCTCCATTTTGGTGGACTGGCTCCAGATTTGCACTTTGCCGTTCAAATCTCAACTCTACGTGAATGTATCTGTCTGTACATCAATTTACTTGCCGCTCCATTGACAAAAAGCCCAATAGAAAATGAATGGGTGCTAATGTTGAATAGACTTAGAATGACAGAGATGAACTTCCATTGTTGGGTGTCTTTTGTCAAATAATGCTTTTTTTCTCTCTTTTCAAATAATTTACTCAGCAAAGTGAAATGTACAGGAAAAGTGGATTTGTTTTCTCTCTATAGCAAAATATTTTTCTTTTTTTTTAAGAGGGCAAATGGCAAAATCATTTATAAGCACACACTTGGCAAAACCAAGACTTTTCCGGGTTGAGACCAACACACGCCACGAAAATCCATTAAGTGCATTCATTCATAATTTTAGATTTAAATTCACTTTAATTAAAACAATTATTTTAGCATGTTTTTTTTTCAAAGTTAAGATCGCTTGTGCCAATTTAATAGTGAATGTGCAAATGTACGTATTTAAAATCGGAGTTACTCACAGACTATATGACTAATTCATTGTCTGCCATTGATGGTGATGGATGTCCAATACATTTTGACTGTAATTTTTAGGTGACATCAACTAAATTCATTTATCACAGAGCCTTATCATGAGTTAATTCATTTATTTAAATGTCTTGACAGCATATCTACTGTATATATTGAGTCATTCAAATGCAAATTTATTTCAAATAATAGGCGTGATTAAAAACAATGTTAACGACATTCATTAATTATAGATCCTTATCACTAGGTAATTTTTTTTAAGAATCTCTAGACAGTACAAATACTATAAATACCTTAAGTCATTCAAACGAGAACTATCTCCAGTTGAGGTGCACTTTAAAGCAATACTTAGGTGTAATTAAATTAAAATAAATGAGATTAGTAATAACAGATCATTGGCAATGGTTAATTCTTTTTTTAATCTCTTGACAGCAAGACTACTGCATATTTTATGTCGTTCGAAAAAAAAACAACTATATATTAAGTCACAAATGAAGATGACCTCCAATTGAGGCTGTTTTAAAGCAAGTAGATGCAATTAAAAATGTCAATCAATGAATTACAGATAATTATCACTGGCTTCTTCAAAATATTTTATAACTCTTGACATCACTCCCATTGGATATATTAGTTAATTCCAACCATGTGTTTGCCATTGACAGCAATAGATGTGCAATCTATTTTGACTGAGAGGGACTGGCGGCGACTGATTGGACGTCCACTGCCGTCCGTCAAAGTCAACACCATTCCTTCCAGTTCTAGCCTTTCATTCTTGTAATATACAACACCAGGTCACAGCACCTCAACTCCTATTATCATGCAATGGACTGGAACTAACGTACACATTCCTGCGGCTGTCTTTCTCTCTCACAGACGGGGAGGGAAAAAAAGGGAGAGAACACAATGATTCCACACACGAGGCGTATGATATCTGACCCACAAAATTCCTTTTAGCCTCATAAATGAATCAATTGCTGTGCACGCGCGCAGCCGGGCGACCCACCAGCGAGCAAGTCACACTCCTCTAGCCACGCCACTGCACATGCTATTATTATCAGAGACTGCACTACCATTAGATTCTCCACGGGTTGGAGTGCGGATATTTATCATTGCCTCAAACCATCACAAATTGCTTACAAAGTGGAACATGTGTGAAAATTGTACTCTTTCATTGAAATATTGTTATAATACGCCATATTTGAAAATTCCTTTTGAAGGAGTTGGGAAGGTTAAAAAAAAAAACAATTATTTTTATAGTTGTCCATGTGTAAATACAAGTCAAGCTATAATAATAGTTAAATAAAGCAAAACTACTTATCTGTGGCACATTTTTTTATGACGTGGAGAAGTAGACTTTAGGTAGGAGAGCAAACATCACACTTCATTCTTTTGCTGCCATTGCCTAGCAGCTATAGTGAATTGGACGACTGTTGCCGTCAATGGCAGCAGAATACTTCGTTTTTATCTGGAGAACAGGGGACATTTTTAAAGTTAACGAGTCATTTTTGGTTAGGTTTTTGAAAATTGAAGAAATATACAGACGCTCCCCCTACTTACGAACATTCGAGTTGCGAACAACGGTACATACGAACATGTCTGCGAATATGGCATATGTCGAAAAATGTTCGGAAAGAGATGCTGTAAGCTCGTAAGTTAGATTTTGTATTGCGCGCCTTTTTCCGAGTAGTGCTTCTTTCCGCCGCTAATACTGACGCTTGGCGCTGTGAGAGGGAGGAGGCTCCACAACGTGTCGAGGACGAGGAGGAGGAAGAAACACCTGTCCCCATGAAGAAATTCGCTCATAGATAAAGCCATCGCACTCTTCGAGCAGCAAGACCCAAATATTGAATGTTGCACAAAGGTTGCAAATCAATTGAATGATGCCATACAGTGCTACCTCATCATTTATGATGGAAAAAAGAAGAAAACTATGCAATTGTCGTTAGATCGCTTCTTTCGGTCGGTTTCTAGTAAATCCTCCAAGCAAGATACTCATCAACCCTCATCTTCTTCTCCTCGACCCTCAACTTCTTCCTACATTGAAGTTACGGAGGAAGAAGTAACTTTTGAAACCCATTCCAGCGACGACGAAGACCCTCTCATGATATAAAATCCTCCTATTCCTCCTCCCCCTCCTTTTCCTCCTCCATCATCGAGTACATCTTCCACCCTTATACAAGCCTTAAACTTACTTATATAAACCTTCAATATACTTATATAGGCCTTAAACATAAATTATAATACAAAATATAGCACTGAAGCAACTTACGAACAAACTAACCTTACGAACAATCGCTCGGAACGTAACTCGTTCGTAAGTAGGGGAGCGTCTGTATGAAGAAATAAGTCCACGCCATGATTAGTGATTATTGCATACACATTTAATAACTAAATCAAATCCAACTGAGTTGGGGGGAAAATGGGATAGGGAGCTATGACAAAATATATAAAACAATGAAATACTATTTATTCTGTTGAGTTAGACATTTATGCTGATGAATTTCAATATTAACACACCAATTGCAAAATCATAGTCAGTTTTTATTCTCAACAGCTAACCCACCATCTGTTATTACTACTTGTCAACATTAATGCATTGAAAAATATATGTATAATTTTGGTGTGCTGAATGACCGCAGATCATTTATGTTGCCGTTTTTTTTTCCTTCAAATTTTCTTTTGTAAATCAAAATTATTTATGGGGGGTGAAATGAACAATTGCAAAGTGTAAGCAAAAGTAAGAATATCCAGCAGAAGAATGCTCGTCTTTGAAGAATTTGTATAAAATACCAAAACTATAATCTGCATGAAAACTAAAACCACCAGAAAAACACTGATAATTGTCAAACCAGTAACCTAAAATTCTGCAGAACAAATCCCTTCTCAGTAAAATCTCTAAGCTCAGGAGTCTATTTCCTTTTCCCGCACTGGATTCTTTCTTACTGCGAGAGCTCATTTCTCGTTTCTTCTCTATTTGCCGCCGCCGTTGTCTTCATTAGCCTGTCTGAAATTGTGGAGAGAAAGAGAAGCGACAGCGTGTGTACGAGTATGTACGTTTGTGCCCGTGTGGATGGCTGGGCAGTTGATGGGAAAGCGAAATGCGCAAGGAGGACGAAGAAGGAATGAGTGCGCGTGACCTCCTTTTAGTGGCTGCACAACAGAGTGGTCGTTGCAGAGCACTCAGGCGTCTATCGACCGTCAGCCATTGATCTGCCAATGCCAATGATTCACCCGAAGCTCAGTGTCCAAGTTGCATCCCACATATGAACGCATGCAAAAGAGACGCAGTCCATGCTGTCCCATCGAATACTCTCACTACTGCACCACACAAGTGGACCTTTCAGTAACTCTCAGGTGGAAAGTTATTCACTCACAGCCACTGACTGCCGGGGAGGTCTCATCTATTTTGTCGTCAATGGCAGTGAACGAATGACTTCCAGTTTTTTGTGTTTAAAATTAAAAGTAATTTAGTATTACGTATTTCTGTATAAGCCTGGCTAGCTTTGGCCTCAGACAGTCTCAAGATGATGACCTGCGACCATCTGGTGGGATGGTCAAGGACTGGGGTGACACACTTGGCTTTCTCAGCAAAAAAAAGTACATTCATCCATAAAACCTGGAAAAAGCAAGCTGTTTTTAATTCTAATCTAATTCCAGATGACCAACTCCCAAAATGGGCAGGACGGCAAAAGCCACCGATTGAATTAGTGCACATCACAGCGTGAGGCCATGCCTTGTAGTACATCTATCACTGCCTGGCAAAAGGGCAATAGTGATACTTCATGTAACTAACTGAACTTGTCCGGCCGGGCAAGGGAATTTAAACCAGTATCCTGTACCTGGGCTTAGCATGTTTCAGTTAGCATGCTTTCTAATTTAAATTCAAACAATCCACAGAATATAGAATCAAATCAAGCAAAGTTACACACAAGTTACCATTTAAAATCCACATGAAAGATCGAAAGACAACACGCATAAATGCCTGAAATCAAGATTATTTTTTTCATGTGCTTCTATAACTAGCTGTAGCTGCAATCAGAAAACACCTTGCTTTCCACTGTTCCTGAGAACTAGGAAATTCCTTCTTGAAATTTCCTGACAGCACTACGAACGCATATGATCGACTTCTAATCCGTGTCAACAAAAAGTCCAAAAAAGTCAAAGGAAGAAATGGAATATAGTTCCAGTGTCAGAGGAATAAAGCATCAAAAGTGTTTCCCTGTTAAAGTATTGTAAGTCATTGACAGCGATAGACGCCCAACCCGTTTTGACTGGGAGGTCTCCCAGTCAACACGGAATGGACGCGTCCACTCCCGTCAATGAGATCCAACGAGTGCATGAATCACATTTAGCAAGGAGTTACTGCGACGCCGGCTATTTTTAGACAAGCACCCAATGAATCTCGCAATCCGAGAAGCAACGAGGCATGCGGACGCTTCATCGGCCTTGCGGATATTGCTGCTTCTAGCCAAAGTTCTTCGCCATTCATCTTTTTTTCGGCAGACAATGACAATAAGGTGGTCTAAACAGCCGTCAAACCACCCCTCCAGGTTTTTCTGCAGCGGCTTTTATCAGGAGATCTGTAGCTGTCCGCTTAAGGCCGAACAGGTTGTCCACGTTGCATTAGGTTTTAGATGAAATTTATGATGCCAGGCCATATACACCGGCCGGGACCTGATTGTCACTTGAAACAATGGATTCGTGCACCTCTTGGCGGAGCGCGAGGAGCCTCGCTCAATCCTGCCCGATGAAAGCTGGCACCCCTTTAATTGCCGCATTTGACTGTGTTAGTCTGAAGAATGCAAATACCATAGTAATATTTTTCCCCAAATACCGATTCCTGGCTATGTTTGTATGAGCCGATGCCAATACTGCACCAATACACCATTTTTAAAAATGATTGCACTCATTTCACATGAAAGTGCAGTGATTGCGATCGTGGCCTGGTCAGACGCTGCTTAAAGGCCCTGTAAAGTCAAATTAAAATGAATAAATGGTTGAATTGAGTGAAAGCAAAGACAGGTTTGTTAACAACCCTGACAAATGAGAATGAAATAATAAAATAATGAGTATGTGTAATGCTTTGAAAACAGCTTGCTCTGTCGGTTCTAGGATTCTGTAGAAGCGTCAGTGACAAATGTCAATCAACTACCGTGCTTGCTAGTGTGTATGCTCATGCGGTTAGGATGTTTCCTCATTTAATAGAATCGTACATGTTTAAACCATCTAAGACTGAATATAATTCTGGGGGAGGAAAAAAAGTGTTTCTGAGTGTTTGACTCAAAAGGTACAGTATTTTATCTTTTTTTTTTAAAATATGTTTACACATCTCAAATCGCCTGTTTTAAACTGCATTTTTTTAAATGACTTAGTAATGGGTTGAGAAAATGTTACACGCATACACATTATATATATATACACACATACATACACATGTATGTATATGTACGCATGTATATATATATATATATATATATATATATATATATATATATATATATATATATATATATATATACATACACACACACACACGTATATTTATTTACATAATATGTAACTTGCCAATGAGAAATAACTAGTAGTCAGCCAATTCATTTAAACAGCGAAGACTGGCTATGAATTGTCATGTTTCAGTGCTGTTAGTTAGTGATCCAGTCCATTTTGACTGGGACAGCTGGAGACTGTTCCTTACATATTTCCCTGTTAGCCTCTCCCAGTGAAAATGGATTGGACGTCCACCGCCGTCGATTAGGGCCAATGCCTTAAATGAGTGCTCTAAATATGGGGAAAGAAGAAGAAAAGTATTCTTATGACTCACCCATTTGCATGCCTAGTCGCCCCATTCTTTTATACTGCTCCTTTAAATACCATCCTGCAACTGTTGCACTTGACCGCCAGAAGGCAGTATGGATGCGTGGAAATCCAGACTAGTGGTTGCTAAAAATAAAGGCTGTGGATTAATAAGAAAAATTGCATGTAGCAGATCACAAAATTCCAAAGTGAAAAATATTGTAAAAAATACTGTAACTGTTTTTTTACAACTAAAGCTGCATTAAAAAAAAGTGTAGTGACATGTTGATAATTCCACACAAGCACCTGTACAGATCATTGAGGTTTTTAATAATTATCACATTTATATACAGAGCAAGCAATTTCATATTCAAATGAGCATCCTGCCCCACCCCCCCAAAAAAGTCCTAAAATGCTTTTTACTTCTTTTATTCTCCTCATCTTTAAAACGGCTAAAGATCACCTTGGGGGATTCCAGGTGTTGGATAGAGAAGCAGTTAAAATGACAATAAAGAGGTGTAGGGGGGAAACCAGCAAACTGTTAAGACAGCCTTCTTGGTCATGAAAGGATGGCAGCATAATCAATTCTCACTACGATTACTGATAACATTAATAGACTGTCAAAAACAAGAAGCGATTGTCTGACCAACCCGTTGAAATGACAAATAGCTTCCATCGTAAGCTTTTCCAAACTACTACCACACCAAATGAGCAGTCCCACGGCTTGCAAAAGGAACTATTTCTTATGCGGGTGCCTCTCCCCAGTTAAATTTAGCCGCCACTTTAAAAAGATAAACACAACTAGGGCAGAACTAATTGAAATTCAATGTGTTACGTGGCACGGTGATGTTGCTCCGTCTAATAATCTGCTTCTTTCGGTCATCCGAATATTTTCACAACCCAACGTTACCCAAGCTCATGACAATCACACAGAATAATGAACTAAAACAATGTTTTTAAAAAAATGCAACAAGAAAACTAAGGAGTACAGCAGAACAGGGAAGCTGTGTTCACTTAACAAAATCCTTAAGGAGAGCTGTAGAAGTAAAAACAGTTGAGACAAACTAAGCTTTTACAAAAACAGAACACAAAAAGCGCCACTAGTAAGTTTGGTTTCAGTCTTTCCAACAGTGCCTGCGTCCATGAGCAGCAACACTGAAGGGGATGTTTTTGAAAATCACTATGTACATTCACCCACGCACAACTCGCATTACATTCTTACAATCGTGCACACAAAAAGTCAACGTGTCCAGTTTTTCGAGTGTCATCCGGCCGGCCACAAAAACAGGAACAACGAGAACGAGAGTCGAAGGCAGCTGCAACGCTCTTCTTTTGTGTGAGCCTCGGCCACGTGACGCGACTTCCCAAGGGAACTACAGTGGCAATATTATCCTGAAAAAATCCTTTTTAGTTAGACGTTCCTGTGTGGATCCTAAGAAGGGGAAAAAGGTATCTTCGCAGAGTTTGTTTAACATCTAGCCAGTGAGTGCCTGCAGAAAAAGAAATATTTATTCAAGGCAATCTGAAAAAAACAATGAAACCCTGGTCTGAAAAGTTAGAATTTAAGTTGGAGTCTTTACCTTCAGGGCTTGAAAAGTTTAGAATTCATCATCAGATACATGAGGTTTAGCTACGGCCATCTCCTCCTTGCTATTGGCGATCATCTTACATTTCTAGGGGGGGGGAAAAAGAAAAACAATCGAGAGCTGCTCCGATGCTACACGCGCCGGCCGATCCCTCGCATCTTTTACCTCCGTCAGCTCCTTGATAGTGTGGATGTTAGCCTGCTGCGTGACCTTCCTTTTCGCTTCCTCAATGTGGTCCATGTTCAAGGATGGCGTCGGCGGCGCCAGACTCGGAGGGGGTTTGTTGGTGATGGAAGGAAGGGGGGCGAGGGGAGGCATGGCCGCCAGGGCACCCATGTTGGTCAAGGCGGCCGTCATGGTGGCCGCCGTCATACTCGCCATGGCGGCGCTCATGGTGATGTTGGACATGTTGGGCATACCTGGAATGCCGGGCAAGCCCATTGGACCCATGTTGGGCATATTTGGCATCCCCATGCCCATGGGGAGGGGTAAGGGCAGTGGGAGAGAGAGGGGGCCAGGAGACGGGGTGGGCAGGGGGAGCTGGAGGATGGCTTTTGGCCTCAAACTCTCGGGTATGGGCACCCCCGCTTTGGCACACATTGCAGCAGCGTTGGCCTTGGCGATCTCCAGTAACTGGTCCTTATCTGAAAAAGAAGACAAAAGCAACCTCATATGAGCCGCTCTCCCGTAATGCGTGCGAGAGTAAAAAAGTTATACCCAGGTCCGTGAGCCTTGGGGGCGACTTGCTGGCGCTGCGCCGCGTCCTGGACCCCGAGCGCCGCTGTTTGCGGAGTATCAGAACGGGAGAGTGGCTGGGCTCCCTCTTCCACCGGTCCCTTCGATCGAAGGAACGACTGCGAAACACAGGGCGTTTCCCTCGACCTCTGGACCTCGACCTGCGTCTTCGTTCGGAAGAAGGAGATCTGGAGCGCCTTCCCCTTTCTCCTGAGCGAGACCTTTTCCTGCGGGTGGCGGATCGACTTCGGGACCGCTTGTTCCTGTCCGCGGACTTGGATCTTTTCCTCATCCGGGCATTGGGCGTGCGGGAACGTCTCTTGCGGACCGGGGAGCGCGACTTGGACCGACGCACCCTGGTTCGAGACTTGGAACGGGACCGCTTGCGTCGTGTGGCCGACCGAGACGGGCTGGATCTTTTGCGTCGGCTGGGACTTCGCGATTTGGACCGCCGTTTCTTTTTCTCTGACGGTGACGCTGATTCTCTCTTCCTCCCTGGGGACTTTGACCTGAAGAAAATAATGAAAATGATCGATGGACCTTTTTATGTCAATTATAGATCAAGTTAGATTTTTTCACTGAACTCTGCTTTAAATAAATATTAATAATATCCACTGCCCTGGCAGAAATGACCTTGGCCTACTAATAATCGATATTAGTATCGTTCCTGACAAACCCATATCGGTCGATCACTACTTAAAGCACATACCTCTTTTGCGGCGAAGGTGAGCGGGAGGGTTCTCTGTGACGTGTAGGTGAGGATGAAAGTTCTTCGCCAGTAAGATTGGTGGAGAGATTCTTGAGAAGACCCTCATTGTGAGCATCTGCAGGAAGGCAGGGCAAAGCAGCACTTTCGAGATCTTCAGCTGACGCCTCTGAACATGCAGAACCATCTGGGTGGCCAGTGTCAGATTCTTGGGAACTAATGGCAGGCTCTTGGGGGCCAAAGACGGGCTCCTGGGGCCCAAAGGCGGGCTCCTGGGGCCCAAAGGCGGGCTCCTGGGGCCCAAAGGCGGGCTCCTGGGGCCCAAACGCGGGCTCCTGGGGCCCAAAGATGGCCTCCTGGGGCCCAAAGACGGGCTCCTGGGGCCCAAAGACGGGCTCCTGGGGCCCAAAGACGGGCTCCTGGGGGCCAGACTTGATATCTTGGGGCCCAAAGACGGGCTCCTTGGGGCCAGGCGCAGGTTCTTGTGGCCCAAAGACGGGCTCCTTGGGGCCAGACTTGGTATCTTGGGGCCCAAAGACGGGCTCCTTGGGGCCAGGCGCGGGTTCTTGTGGCCCAAAGACGGGCTCCTTGGGGCCAGGCGTGGGTTCTTGTGGCCCAAAGATGGGCTCCTTGGGGCCAGGCGCGGGTTCTTGGGGCCCAAAAACGGGCTCCTTGTGGTCAGGCATGGGTTCTTGTGGCCCAAAGACGGGCTCCTTGGGGTCAGGCGTGGGTTCTTGTGGCCCAAAGATGGGCTCCTTGTGGTCAGGCGTGGGTTCTTGGGGCCCAAAAATGGGCTCCTTGGGGTCAGGCGTGGGTTCTTGTGGCCCAAAGACGCGCTCCTTGTGGTCAGGCACCAGTGCCTGGGGGACAGACGCGGGCACCAGTGCCTGGGGGACAGACGCGGGCACCAATGCCTGGGGGACAGACGCGGGCACCAATGCCTGGGGGACAGACGCGGGCACCAATGCCTGGGGGACAGACGCGGGCACCAATGCCTGGGGGACAGACGCGGGCACCAATGCCTGGGGGACAGACGCGGGCACCAATGCCTGGGGGACAGACGCGGGCACCTGGGGCACAGACGCGGTAACCTGGGGGACAGACGCGGTAACCTGGGGGACAGACACGGGCACCTGGGGGACAGACGCGGGCACCTGGGGGACAGATGCGGGCACCTGAGGGACCGACGCGGGCACCTGGGGGACCGACGCGGGCACCTGGGGGACCGACGCGGGCACCTGGGGGACCGACGAGGGCATCTGGGGGAAAGAGGCGGGTCCGTGGAGGAAAGAGGGGGGCATCTGGGGGAAAGAGGCGGGTCCCTGGAGGAAAGAGGTGGATCCCTGGAGGAAAGGGGTGGATCCCAGGAGGAAAGAGGTGGGTCCCAGGAGGAAAGAGGCGGGTCCCAGGGGTAAAGAGGCGGGTGCCCGGGGGAATGAGGCGGGTGCCCGGGCGACAGAGACGGGTGCCCGGGCGACAGAGACGGGTGCCCGGGGGACAGAGGCGGGCCCTTGGGGGACAGAGGCGGGTCCTTGGGGGACAGAGGCGGGTCCTTGGGGGACAGAGGCGGGTCCTTGGGGGACAGAGGCGGGTACTTGGGGGACAGAGGCAGGTGCTTGGGGGACAGAGACGGGTACTTGGGGGACAGAGGCGGGTACTTGGGGGACAGAGGCGGGTTCTTGCAGGCCAGAGGCGGGTTCTTGCAGGCCAGAGGCAGGTTCTTGCGGGCCAAAAACAGGATCTTGTGCGCTAGACGTGGTCC
The DNA here is from genome assembly GCF_051989625.1 of Stigmatopora argus. Lineage (NCBI taxonomy): Eukaryota > Metazoa > Chordata > Actinopteri > Syngnathiformes > Syngnathidae > Stigmatopora > Stigmatopora argus. Next base: position 9,584,816 of record NC_135399.1, read on the forward strand.
AGGAAACTTCCTGATCATGGCATTTGCTGGCCTCCTCACTTTTTTTTTCATCTTCTTCAACATGGACAGCATTAGGGACTTCAGGCCGATCCTGCACCTCACCAGCTGAAGAACTGCAAGCAACCAGTGAGGTCACAGGTTGCCAACCACCTGCAATGAAGACAAAGGATTAAAATCCAAAACACATTTCGTTTGTGCACATTTATCTGTAACAGAATTTGCTAAATAAAAGTACATTCACCTGCTGGAGAAGTGGGTTCGGCTTCTGCAACCGCCATTTCTAGGGATGCTTGCTCTGCATTGGGAGAAATCATCTTCTCAAGAGGGGGTGATGCGGATCTGGCATGGGACGACCTATCAGACGGCCTATCACTTGACTCAGACGGGGTTCTGGACTTGGATCTGCGCAAGCCAACAGAGACAGATTTTGACTTTGACCTTCTAACATGGCTCCTTGGCGACTTCTTTCTGCTCAACAGTGGCGAACGCGACTTCGACCTGCGCCTTCTAGGCAACGAGCGGGATTTCGAGCGTTTGCTAGACCTCGGCGGAGACCGCTTTCTCCTGGCAGGGGATCGAGAGCGCCTTCGGAGCGGAGACCTGGTTTTGGAGCGCCAGCGGTAAATAGGAGTTCGGGATTTGGTCCGTTTTCGGGGACTCCTCGTTCGAGAGCGTCGTTGACGTTTGTAGGAGACCGGGGTGCGCGAGCGGCTTCGCCTGCTCCTGCGGATAGATCTGGAGCGTGTGCGGCGTGCTCTGGGGAGCGGCGACCTCCTGTGTCGCGACATGGAACGACTCCTTGAGCGCCGGCCACCCGTGCGCCTTGCCAAGGAACGTGACCTAGAGCGGCGGTAGAGGCGTCTGGATCTAGAGCGACGCGCTCTGCCAAGAGACCGGGAGCGGGATCGCCTGCCGCTGGCGCCACCGCGTCTTGGAGAGCGGGTCCGGGAGCGCCTTAAGCGCCCGCGTGAGCGGGACTTTGATCTCCGACCTCTCCTCGGAGACCGAGATAAAGAGCGTAACCTGCGTTTTGGTGACCTTGAAGATCTTCTTCTTGTAGCTATGGGACTTCTGTGTCGCCTCGGCGACACGGACAGCGAGCTCCTCCGACGTTTTGGCGACCTGGACCTTCGCGGGGACCTTAACGACTTCCTTCTGGGTGTATGCGACCGAGAATTAGACTTCGAACGACGGCGAGCTCTCTTGGGGGACTTGGAGCGTGGGGAGACAGACTTCCTCCTAGTTTTAGGAGATGGAGAGCGAGAGATTGAACGCGAGAGCTGGCGATTTTTTCGGGTACTGGGAGATTTCTTGTCCTTTGAGGGTGATCTCGAATGATTTTTGGATGGCTGTTCTAGCGTCACTATTGTTTGTTCATCATTTTGCCGCTTGGGAGGACTCGATGACGGTGAGCGACTATGCCTCGAGTCAGACCGCTTAATATGTGGGCCCATAACGGGGAGCGGAGACCCTGATTTTGGTGACTCGCACTCTTTTACTGTTGTCTGCTGCTTTACACTGGATTCGTCTTTCTCTAATGGCTCATCTCGAGGGGTGTTAGCCTCCTGTTTAGGAATAATGTCAGGAAGTTCATGGGCATGACTGAAAGTAGAGTCTTCTAGACTGGCTTCTTCTTTAACCTGAACTGTTCCTGTATTTGTTACCTCATCTAAGTGTGGCGATGGGGATTTGAGAACATTTTCCGTTCCATTGGCCTGATTATCATTTGTCATCTCACAATCACTTTTCTTCTCACTATCACTGGTCTTTTCATTCTCACTCGTATTCTTCTCACTATCACTTGTCTTCTTCTCTGCACTTTGCGAAACATCCATATCAGGTAGAACCTCGTTCTTCTCTTCAGGTGGTTCAGGTTTCGACAGACTGGGGAAAAGGTTCTCATCCCCTTTGTTGTTTACTGTTGAGATCTTGGACACTGGCTCATGCTGGCTAGATGCTACCGCAGGAGAGGATTTGCCATCTCCTGTTCCTGCACGCCCATCCGTTTCAGATTCCGAACCTGAACCGGAGCTGCTATCAGACGATGAGCGAGATTGGGATTTCTTTTCATCCTTCTTCCTCTTCTTTTTCTTCTTCTTAGCAGCGTGTCTTTTGTGTTTTTTAGATTTTGCATCTCCCTCCTTGTCCACACAATCTGACAAGACAATTATACAGCCTTTTTAAATTCTATTTCTCTTATAATTTATTTGACATAAGAGAAATCCAATCAAGATTTAAAAAAAGGAATAAAAAAACATCACCCTCGCAAGAGTCCTACCCGTTTTTATCTCTTCATTCTGCCCGGCGGAATCTCCGGCTTTTGCCGCTAGCCTTGCACTGTGAAAACAAGAGAAAAGGAGGTCACAATTCTGCACCAAAATATTTGAGCAACAGACTATTGACAAATTGGGCAGATAATTCAGTAGACACATTATAAAAAGGGATTTTTTTAATAGGTTTAATACATCTAACTTCATATTTTGAATATACAGTAATTTCCCTGTGTAATATGCTCATGTATAGTATTCCCCTAAACGCCCTACCTACTGAGCTGTAAATAATTTCTTTTGGTGCCATTGGTGATTATAGACATCCAATCATGTGGTTCTTTTTGTCCATTTGCCATGAATTCTAATTAATTCATAACCAAATAAACATTCACTAATGCACTGCCCTCTCAAAATTACGTCTTATACTTTTTCCCGCAGCCCGGTGACGCGAGCGCGTCGGCCTCACACCTCTGGGGTCCTGGGTTCAAGTCCGGGTCGGTCCACCTGTGTGGAGTTTGCATGTTTTCCCCGGGCCCGGGTACACCGGTTTCCTCCCACATTCCAAAAACATGCATGGTGGGCTGATTGGACACTCTAAATTGCAGGTATGGGTGTTAACGCCCCCTGATTTGTAATGACATTTTTAGCAAAATAACGCAAATACTAAAAAATAAAATATGTTATGATACCTTTATTCATTGTGATATCATTACATATGCAAATACAGCAAAAATAAACTGCAACGGCAATTTAACTTTCTCTCTCCACTAGACATGGCGTGCCCTCATCTTTGATTGTTTAAGTGGACCCACCCGGCAATTACCTGAGTGTGTCCATAAAGTATGACAGTAAATATACATTTGACTAACCTGGATCTGGTAGTACGGACAGGTTTTAGAGAAGCTGCCTCTGCCTCTGACTCAGGGCCTGAGTCCGAACTGCTGTCTTTTTCACCCTTCTTCTTCTTTTTCTTCTTCTTGTTCTTGTGCTTTTTATGTTTTTTGTTTTTCTTTTGAGGTGTTTCAATCCCTTCCTTGCAGTTCACATCATCTTTTTCTGTAGTCTCATCCTCGCCTGGAGATGACAGCCAGAATTTCACGTCAGCAAAATTGTACGACTGTGTCATCTTAGAAACAAATGCAAGAAACTTGTCAGGTCATTTTTGTCCCCTCGGCATCACTCACCAGCAGGAATGTCCACTGCACACTCCATTTGATCTTTTGCTGGTGCTTAAAAGGTTCCTCTTGATGTGAGATGGCTTCTCTCACACAACACTGAGGAAAAACCAGCACACTATTAAGAAAGGTTTTCAATAAGATGGCTATGGCACTCAAGCAATTACATTTAAAAATAGGAGTTGTTTATGGCTCTCTCAGTCAAAAAGGTTCCCGACCCCTGACTTGTGTGGTCATTGGCATAAAGGTGTTCATGCATAAATAAATTAGTAAGGAGACAGGAATTCACACCAAATAATTTAAAAAAAAACCTTGCAACAACAAATGTGACCAGACATTTGGGAAAATTGTTGTGGTTGCTATAATTCACCTTTTATAGAGCATGTGTATCAATATTGCCATTACCAGTTCATTACTATGAAATAATATGAATGAGCAACATTAAAATAAGTGTCCATTTCTGATGTTTTATTTTAATTTTGTTAATTTAGTTTATATTGAAATTGTATTTACGCATAGACCTATTAACAAAAATGTATAAAGAACATGGCTATAATGGTAAGTAGAAATAATATAAAAATACACCAATGAATTTTTTTTTTAAATATATTAGGCCACACTTGCAGACCAAATTTTAATGGAATCCATGACCCTCAATTTGATATCCACGTGTGGACGGCAGGTGTTTTTTAGGTTAAGTTTTTTCAATGACCAAAAGTAGGCAATCCCCCTATAAAGAGTTAAAGAATCATATGCAATTGGTGTAGTTAATAAATATTCCAGACCCAAATGTTGTTGATTCTTAAACAAGATGCACACACATTTAAGGCAGAGGTGCTCACGCTATTTTTGCTTCGAGAACTACTTTTCAAGTAGCCAACCTCCTGCGATCTACCATGTTCAAGCAGTCAACCTCCTGGGGGGGTATCGACACAGAGGTTGGAGAGAGGGCAGCTCAGACGCGTCTGATTATCAACAAAGGTCTCCGAAATGAAGCTGTTCAACATCAAAGGAAACCCTTTGCAAGCAGCTGTGAGAGGTGTCTTTTTATATTCTTAATATAAAATCCACGATGTACTGAAGCCTTACTCTCAGGCAATCTACCAGTAGTGCCTTGGAGATCGACCGGTTGATCTCGATCGATGTAATGAGTTCCCCTGGTTTAAAGCCTCGAATGAATGTAACGCCAATTAAATCAAAAGGTTGAATTAGCAATTTTACAGCTGGATACATGGAGAAATGGCTACAATGAAAATGGTTGGAAAAATATATGTCAAATACAGGCTTTTCGAATAGCAATAACTAAGACATCCTCTACAACTTGACTGATTGAATCAACATGCAAATGTCCATTTACTGCTGCCTCCCGATTAGAATGAAGATGGGTGCACATGAATGGCCATAAGTCAACGTTGCCGCGCCACCGGCCAGCCATGTTGTTTTGAAGCTTAATACGCCACATTGCCGAGACGTAACGGCCTACACATGCTTGGTAAAGAGTGGTAATATGTATACACTTTGGAAAGAGTGCATCTACAAAACGAGACGTGTAGCAAGGATGACTTAAGCAACTCAGTCCACAAGTTCTTCATAGCCAGCGGGCCTGCGTGGCCGGAAGCTTGCTTTAACATTCATTCAAAAATTATCGGAGGTCATACTGTCATGGGACAAACAGAAAATGCACAGATGCATTTTTCTCATAACAAAAGCAGTGCCATTTGCGTTTTGCAAAATTTACGTTGCGGAAATACAGAAATAAACTGAATGTTAGATGACTGCGGCCTCCATTTACTTGGAGCCCGAAAAGCTAGCGTAGCTAGAATGCTTAGCATGCTCGTAGTTATTTAACAAGCGAACGCCAAGTCCGCTTTTGTTTTAACATAGCAAATCGGTCCATTTGTTACATTCGTTGAGTTTACTGAAGCATATTTACCCTGTCTGTGTTTAGAGGCCCGGCCGAGAGAGAAGAATGTGATCAAGTGCCACGAGTCGTAGTTTCGAAAACGGGCTAAAGTGAACAATCGCGTACTGACGACGTTAGCCAGCGAACTCTTCCGCCATGATAGGACGGTATCCCAGCATGCACTGCAGCGTCGCGCATTGAGCGGAGGCACAGTTGCCCGGGCAACTGCCGGACCAAATTACTGATGACAGCGTTGTAATAACAATATTGAAATCAATAAGCAAATGAATATATTTATCCGCAAAATAAAATATATGTAAAACTACAATTGAATATCCCACAATTATTAAAAACAATTTTCTATGTGAAATTGTCACTACATTACCCACAAGCCCTTGAAGGGCGGGGCTACCGAACACTAGGAAGTGTGTGTCTTGAAGATGCGGTTATAAACGATTGCCAAATTGAAAACCTTATCGAATATTCTTTTTCTTTCTGCAGATTTATAACATGCACTTTATGGCGGCTCCTAATCGTCAGCACATATTTAGTTCTCGATAGATCGTATTTCGGATTTTACGTCAGGTATTTCTGTTCATGAATTGTTTAAAACATCCCTTTTTGAGACATGCAGAGGTTTCATATTAATTTGGATGATTCTGCCTTCACCAAAGAGAAAACACCAGTAAGTGATCGAATCAACATGTTCTTCCAAGTTAAACAACCATGTTGAGTCTGAAATGTTTGTTTTCCAGCCAAAGCAGCTCTTTCAACCATCAACAGCTGGAGGAAAAATCCAAACCAGTACAAGTGAATCTCCTGTGAAGGAGGACCAGTCTTTGTCCTATGCTCAATACATTATTACGGCAAAAGCTCAAAGTTCTGCACCTCTTCAGCCAGAGGGCTCCTCAGTTAAGCTCCTATCCGAAGCTGGTGGTTCCCAGTCTATTGCCAGTGTGAAGCCGAGCGAGTCTATAGAAGGAATGAGTGGAAGTGACGGGGTGACTGAAACCGAAGAGAGTCCGGGGACCAATATGGGGCAGAAAGATTTCAACTGTCCAAGCCTTGGTCCGAAACTGGCGGGGTCTGGGAACAGCATTGTTGTCAGTCCAAGACAGGTGAGCGCCAAGATTTCCAAAGCTCATGATTTATTTCCAACTTTTCAGTGCATCGTTTTTTGGTTCCAATGGACATCTGCAATTAAAATGTGAATTCCATTCCAGAGTGTTATAAGAGTAAACAACACAAAATTAGCCAAATATGACACTCAACGGTCCACTCGTAGCAAAAAAATAAAGATTGGTTAAGTATTGTGTAAATAATCATTTCTGGCAGCCCTATCATGAATTGTTTTTATGCTTCCAGAAGGGTAATCCCATCTTGAAATTTGTGAGGAGCGTCCCATGGGAGTTTGGAGAAGTTGTCCCTGACTATGTTCTGGGCAGAACAACATGTGCGCTCTTTCTCAGGTGGGTGTCTACGCTTGCCGAATACAGTCTTCGAAACATAAAAAATATGTTTGACTTTCTCTCCAACTTTTTTTTGTGTGTTTCTTTTGGGACAAAGTTTGAGGTACCACAACCTGAATCCCGACTATATTCACAATCGACTAAAGCAGCTTGGACATAGCTTCACCCTTCGAGTTTTACTAGTTCAAGTCGATGTGGTAAGTGCTGTACTGCAGTGGCGGTCCGTGCATTTTCTAGTGGGGCCTTCAGCTATCGGAATCAATCCAACCCTCAAAAACTATTTTATGGCTATAAAACCTCTACTGCATCTACAGCTGCGACACATAAAAAAATATCAATAATAACCTCGTACAATTGAAATATTATTTAGGAATATAGCCATATTTTACTCACCAAAAATCCTTTTTAACTGTACACCATATCCATTCTCCTTTCTTTCTTCCTTCTTTTCTATGGCCATCGAAGTTAATGCTGAAAGTCGAGCCTGTCCTTTTGTATTTCTGGCATACGTTTTTATTCGATTTAGTGCTGAAAATTTTCGTTCCCGGTTGCGACAGGCTTGCTTGCTTTGGAGGTGTACGACCTTTCTTAATAATGTCCAGCTTTTTTTCCTTTCTTGAAAAGTCTGTCTTGAGAATGGCTTTAAATCAGCACAACAATATATTTGCTTGTGCAGCTCGCTCCAGATACAGTTTGGTAGCTCTGGCTAATCCACTCTATGACTAGCCAATCATATTTGGTGAAAGCGATGACGTATCCCTACGCCTGCGAGAAGGCAATGACGTATCCCTACGCCTGCGACAAGGCATTGTGGTGTTGCCAACTCGAAATCTGATTGGTTAAAGCAACAGTCTTATCGAAGCTTGTTTAATGCAGCAGAGCCCGCAGAACTGATTGTGAAGGCCTTGAGGCAGATTTCTGACCCTGGCAACAAATAATGGCTGAAATGTGATTGGTTAAATGCTTCAATATGAAAACACACATCTGTAAGCAGTGCAACCAGGGGGAAAAGCAATGAAAGGAAGCTAACAGACAATTTGGAATTATTTAATAAGTATTGATGGACAAAATATAATATATGATTCAGATATTTCTTAAGCCAGCAGAGAAGGCCTTGAAGGCCCTGACGGCCCGCCACTGCTGTACTGTAATGATTTGTTCAATTGGGCCAATTTGTGTTTAAACTTTTTGGTGGTTTTACCACAAAGAAAGACCCACATCATGCATTGAAAGAGCTGGCTCGTATCTGCATCATGGCTGACTGCACTCTTATTTTGGCATGGAGGTAAGTCCGAGAACCAAAAAGTGAAAGATGTTGTTTCAGTGCCAATGATGACAATAGCCGACCAATCTAAACCAATGAGGACATATTTTCTCATTATTGTTTTCGGGGGTTGACCTGGCAGCCCAGAGGAGGCCGGACGTTATCTGGAAACATACAAGTCGTACGAGAAGAAACCAGCAGACCTTCTGAAGGAGCAAGTTGAAAAAGACTATTTATCCAAGGTAAATTTGCTATTAAGATTTTGAAGGTTTGATGTCCTCTGTGTTATCTGCCACGCAAAAATAGCCGTTTGTTTTGAAGGTGACAGACTGCCTGACAACTGTGAAGTCCATCAACAAAACAGATGCTATGACATTGCTCTCAACTTTCTCTGTGAGTACCGAAACTATTTGTCACTCCATTAGAAATGTTGACTTTTGTAATTATTGTATTTGCACTGTTTTATAACAGTCCTTGGAAGGAATCACCACTGCATCTAAAGAAGACCTGGTTCTCTGTCCAGGTCTTGGTCCACAAAAGGTAGAGTGAGCGTGCACATTATCTTATTGCGACAAAGACAACTAAAACTGAACATACACTAAATTACTGCGTTTGCCATTTTGTGCTTGCAGGCAAAACGTCTCTATGATGTGCTTCATAAACCTTTCCTGAAATCCAAGACAGTGTAACAGTTGAGGGCCTTGGCAGGATAAATGTGGGTTGACAACGTGACTGTTTTTGGACATTTTAAGTGTTGTCAAAAATCGAGTTTTCAAAATGAATTAATTAAAAAATAAACAAACAAATTTGAAAAAAGGCCAGGGCTTTTTTATTTATTTATTTTTTGAAAGCAAACACCAGGGCAACATACGGAAGTCCTACCTATGTGTGACAAGCTACGCAACCTGAGTGACAATACAAGCAAGACACTTTGATCAGCGTACAGTACATATTATACAGTACAGTAATCCCTCGAATATCGCAAAGTTGGGTCACCCCTATTATAACTACTTTTTTTTTTCTCTCAGTGCTGAGTCCTAGTAGCAAGAGTGGCGTCTGCTTACGAGAGGATTTTCACATTCTCATTGAACTTTAAAAACATTTAAATAATCAATAGCCGAAAAAATTGCGAACAAGTGAATTCGCGATAAGTGAAGACGCAATAATCGAGCGAAGACTACATAACACAGCACAATGCTGTTTTAAAATTCATATTTTCTTGTGTGTTAATGTTTTTCAATTTTTCTAAATAAAAGAAAGGACGTTATTCCCTTTTTTACCTTTGGTAGCTTTATGAATACGTCTGCCCAGTAAACGTAATGCTTTATTCTATAGATTAAATGATTAAATATCAATTATATGACAATCATTTCACCAAGCACTCACGCTAAACATGCATTTACTATATATAGCACATATATTTACAAAGCGCATAATAAATAACTCCAGCGATACTTCCTAAAAAATATAACCAGTCGCTGCCAACCCTCCCAGGCACAACAGATCACACGTCTATCACCGTCAAGAGCAACAAATGAGTTAGATTTGTTGTACAAAAATACATGTAGCTAACTAAGGTGGATTGAGAACCTGAGAAATGTGTTGGTTCCAGGCCAACCCACTGGAAACAGACCCTGTTTATGCTGAACGCACCTGTCGGTGTAAACGCTGGTGACTTCATTAGTGGAAGCATCATTCTGCGAAGGAACCCCATCTGGAGGCGCCATTTGACCATCACCCTACAGTGGGACATCAGTGGATACACACAAGTCAGGAAAATTAATCTTCTGTAGTGCACAATCATTAGAGGACAATAGAGCTAAGCTAATATGGAGATATGCTTACTTTTCTCTGATTTTTGGGCCGGGATGAAGAGCTTCCCTATGTGGCGCTGACAGCCTCTCGTCAAAGTGAATCCATACAGCGATTGGTTACGACCAATCGATCAAAATGTAAATGTTCAACCAAATGAAATTAATTTCATTGCAATGTTTTATCGGCAAAATGGTCATACTGCTTATTTTATTGCCGGTTTAAATGTGTACATAATGCATCTAAATGATTGTGAAAGCAGCAAATCCTGTATAGTTATGCTCTTTTTTTCTTGAGTGAACAATCTTGTCCCAGCCCTTTTCCATTGCACTGAATGGCATTATATTTTTGTTTGCTGAAGTATAGTTCATAAATAGCCAACACAAAACTATGTGATCATTATTGAATACATTAATTTAGAAAAGTCCTGTCAACTGAGCATTTTCATTTTTATTTATTTATTTATTTCCAAACACGTGGTGGGCTTCTCTATCACCAGTTTTTGGAAGTTTAATAGGCGAAACTGTGTGGTCAGTATCAAGCACCTCAGGCTCGTCTATCGCCGTCAATGGCGTGTGCACGCTTTAGTTTTATGAAATGGTAAAAGATATGAAGAGATTGTTTGCGCCTAAAGAAGACACGAGCTGGATTCTTTGCTCGCCGCCGTCACCTCATTGAACAAGGGCGGGGAGACCTCCGGTAGTGGCGCCTTTGAGAGCGGGATAAACAATGGCGGTTTGAGCACACTGCCCTCTTGGTCTTTTTCTCCTTTTTGCCTCAAATGTTTATTGCAGTGGTTGATAAACGTATCCAGCTTGGCAAAAGTCTTGTTGCACACTTTGCAGTGATAAGGCCGCAGCCCCTTCTCAAGTCGCACCTGCAATCTGATGTAGGAGGAGCGGATAAAAGTGCGGCAGCAGACGCCACAATTGAGATCATCGGAACGGGCGTCGGGCTGGGGCGCGGGCTGGGGCGAGGGCGCCCCTTTCCCCCCCTGGGCTGATTCTTGGACCTTGTAGCTTCGCTCGCTGGTGTGGATTCGGACGTGCGAGAGCAGACCCGCCTTCTGTGTGAAGGCCTTGTCGCAGTAGCTACACTTGAAAGGTTTCTCGCCGGTGTGGAGGCGCCGGTGGGTCTTGAGATGCGCAGCCCGCCCGAAGGTCTTGCCGCACTCGGGGCATTTAAAGGGCCTTTCGCCTTTGTGGATAGCTTCGTGGGCCACCAGGTGAGAAGACTGATGGAAGTGCTTGCCGCAGGTGCCGCACTGGAATCTCCTCTCCTTATTGTGGGAGGCCAAGTGGAGTGTCAAGTGAACTGGGGAGATGAAGGTTTTGCCACACAGCGAGCAGCTGTGCGGGTCCACGCCGACGCCCGCCGGGCTCTGTCCGCCGTCTTCCCGGCAGGACGGACATACGGACACGCCGTCGGGTTTGTCCGTGTGCAGGAGAGCCAGGCCGCGGCCGCACTTCGAGCACAGCTGCCGCTGTTCAACTTCTGGATTGCTCTTTTCTTGCATGGTGTCGCCTTTTCACAGCAGAGAAAAGAGCATCATTTCCCTGGCAAGGGTTAGGTTGGGAATTTCTGTTCTATATTCATTTGAATTCCAACAATTCAGCTTTATTAGCGTCATCTCAATTTACAAACATATATATCATGATATAGATGACAGTAAAAATAAGATACAACCAATACAAGGTGTATCCTGCCGACTGCCCAGTTAGCTGGGATAGGCTCCAGCACCCCCCGCGACCCTTGTGAGGATAAACGATTTTGAAAATGAATGTGTTTTATTTCGAAGCATATTTTTAGACACCGAGGGACACTTTACATCTGGAAATTTCAAAGGAACTAATAAAATAGGACAGGCTTGCGTGGGTTTTCTCCGTGTACGCTGGTTTCCTCACACATACCCAAAACAGGCATGGTAGGCTAGCTAGTGTAACACTCAAAATTGCCCTCAGATGAGTGTGGGTGTGAAAGGTTGACCTTTCTCTCCTCGTGCCCTGCCATTGGCTGGCCATGAATACAGGGCGTCGCCTGCCTGGTGCCCGAAGGCAGCTGGGATAGGCTCCAGCACCCCCCGCCAGCCTTGTGAGGACAAGCGCTTCAGAAAATGAATGGATGAATATACAAAGCAGAGGGAAAAATAGAGACGGGCAAAACATTGATTCAAATTAAGATAAAAGCACAGATTAAAAGCAAAATCAAAGAACAGGGAGAGATTGAGGATCAAGTTGGAGGCGATAATTAAAAAAATGACTCCATTGGGTTGACATAATATAAATGGGAGACTCTTTATTCCAGAAAAGCCTTCGTTGCGGATATTTTATTTTAGCTGCACCGACGATAGCTATACCTTGCCATCCAATTTAATCCGTGTCATTTCAGAACACGATACTAAGCTTTTCGGTCACTAGTTGTTAAAAGAATACGCACAAAGAACAAAAAGCACGGAGGCGCCAACCCGTGCTACAAACTACGACCTAAAGACCGTAAAATCAAGTGTTTAAACGAGTGTTTTCCAACGTACCTGTCAAAAGACGACGAATTGTCAGCTCGCCCTGGGAAACGGAGGGCGAAGAAGTCATGTGACCAGATCATGCACAAGGGGAGAGCGCCCTCTAGGGGTTGGAGGTATAAACACAGGTTTAACAAAAACGAAACCGAAATTTACTGATTTTGGTTACTAGTCATCGCTTCTTAATAAACGAAAGTTGGAATGAAAACAAGACCGAGAAAGGGCGGGGTGTGTCGTCAGTACTTCCGTTCTGGAGCCTTTTTAAAAGGGTGATGCAGCCTCAAAGGGGGCATCATTTGGGAAAACGGAGCTGACTTGAGGTAATATCCATTTTTTCCCTCCTCATCATTATCATTGATCACTTCATCTTGGTTTTAGTCTCGAACAAATATTATCTTCACTGCCTATTACAAACTATGGAGCAAGTAACAATTGGTTTTTCTTCCATAGTACAATTATAGTATAATGCCCTTTAGGCAAATAAGGATCAGGACAAAAAATATCAAAATGCTTAAATAATCAACCATAAATTTCATTTAACTAATACACGTGTATTAAAATACATTTAGACGTTTTCCTGCATTTACGAAATACTATAATGAAAATGTATACTCTCTTGCGTTAAAGTCGACCAAATGAGCTTTGATATGAAATATTCCGAAAATGTATTCCTCAAAATTTTTATTAAGAGCTTTTCTAGGGTTTTATTTATATTTGAATTAAGTTTTTTACTTACATACTCGACGATAAATTTTATTTCACTGATAAACGTATATTAAAGCATTTTCCTGCATTTACGAAATATAATTAAAATGTACTATCTAGCGGTAAAGTCGACCAGATGAGCATTTATGTGACATAATCCGAAGATGTATTCGTCAAATGTATTATTAAGATCTTTTCTCATTCAAATGGTGAATAAGTTTCGTTTATCCTGAAAGGATGGAATGGAAACTAGTAGTAGTATTACAATCACAGTGCAAGATCGGCGCCTCCTGTGGCGACTCCGAGTACTACATCAGTATTGACACCTCCCCTGCTTTAAAAAATCTAGATTCTAGAACACAGGTGTCAGAGTGGCGGCCCGGGGGCCAAATCTGGCCCGGGGCATCATTTAAAGCGGCCCGAGAAAATAAATCATGAGTGCCGACTTTCTGTTTTGGGATCAAATTCAAATGAAGATAAAAAATGTATAATATATTTCCAAATTTTCCCATTTTAAATCAATAATTGCAATTTTTTTTCAATCCATTTTTTTCTTTTGTGTTTTTGGTCCAAAAAGCATTTTGTAAAATCTAAAAATAAATATTTAAAAATATTTTCAGTTTTCCACTTTAATATTGAACATAATTTAAAAAACTATTTTGTTTCCGTTTGCAATGAAAGACAAATGATTAAAATACATTTTCCATTACTAAAGAAAAAAGCTCAAATAAACATTGTTTTAGATCTATAAAAAAGTGAATATTTAGGGCTTTTGATCCAGTTCTTTTAATCCGATTTGAAAAAAATAAATACATCTAAATATTATATCTAAAATGGTCCGGCCCACATGAAAACCGAGTTGACGTTAATGCGGCCCGCAAACCAACCCGAGTTTGACACCCTTGTTCTAGAAGATACTTTGTGTACAAACACTTAACGTGACTCATTCCTTCATTTTTCCTAACCGCTTATCCTCACAAGGTTCGCAGGGGGTGGTAGAGCCTATCTCAGCTGACAGGCACAGCGAAGACGGACAACGGACGACAATTCACGCTCACACTCATACCTAGGGGCAATTTAGAGTGTTCAACCGGCCTACCCTGCATGTTTATGGATGTTAACTCATTGGCTGGCATAGACGGGGATAAAAGTCTAATTCATTTTGATTGACAAGACTGCCACGGAACACTCGATCGCAGTCAAATTGAATTGAACGGCTGTTGCTGTCAATGGCAGGGATTTGATGTCTTATCACTTTCAGTGGCAGTGAATGAGCAGACATCTAAACCACCTTTTTCTGGTCATTTTTACAGAAGTCATCCGACAAAAGATGAGCGCCAAGAAAAAAACACGGTGAGTGGAAAAGACAGAGTCACTTGTCCCCATTGAAACCAATGGAAAGGCTGTTATAATTCATTCCAACCCCCTGCAAAACACATTTTTTTCTTGAATTTGAATAAATTAATAAAAAATTCAACGGTGTTGTATTTATTTTAAAAAAAGTTAACTAATTGGAATTGTTTGTTTGGCGAAGGACATCCTTTGGGGCCACCGCGCCACCGTTCATTGACTACCTGAAAGACATTCTACGTCGCTACCCAGACGGCGGACAAATTTTGAAGGTGGGTCATCAAGCGTCAAATCTGATTAGCACCGGTCAATTTCTCAGTCCTTTGGGAGGAGACCAATTAGATTGCCGTTGTGCTTATTTTATTGATTGATTTATTTTAAAACCAGGAGCTGGTTCAAAATGCAGACGACGCTCAAGCCACAAATGTGACTTTCATACACGATGAGAGAAGCTATGGGACTCAAAGTCTTTGGACGGACGCTTTGAGAAAATTCCAAGGTAAATTGAATATGTTTTAGACCATTCATTCACACGCAAAAAAAAATAAAAAAAAAAATATATATATATATCTATGTTTGCATAGGACCTTCTTTGTACTGCTACAACAACGCAGCCTTTTCTGATAAAGACTGGGAAGGAATTCAAGCCGTCGGAAGGAGCGTCAAGCATGATGACCCCACCACCGTCGGGAGATTCGGAATTGGTTTCAACTCTGTTTACCACATAACGGGTGAACTTCTTCGATATTCTGCATATCCAGTAATACCTTCAGATCACTGTTCCCTCTAAGCTGCGCGCGTGCGCAATTGCGCACTACTCTCGTCTTCTCTGCGCAGCAGAAATCCTATGGCGCGCAGTAAAAAAAAAAAAAACGGATTTTTTTTTTTTTTTTTTTTTTTTTTTTTTTTTTTTTTTTTTTTTTTTTTTTTTACCCCTTTCTTCATGATGGGCTCGGTTCTAATGTCCAAAGAGCTCCAGTATTTGTATTTAATCATTAAACGCTGTTTTCGGCTGGATTTGACCGAATTTGAGAGCATTTTGAGCTGTTTGGCGAATGGACGTATATAGACGTTTTTTTGCCTCCATCGCGATATCATCACGACATTTTACCAAGGAATTCACTTCCCTGGGCTCGGTTCTAATGTCCAAAGAGCTCCAGTATTTGTATTTAATCATTAAATGCTGTTTTAGGATGGATTTGACCCGATTGCTGTCATTTTACGGCTCGGTTCTGCTACATCTGCCCGCCCAAGAGTGCTTATTCCCGGGCTGCCATTGATGGTAGACTAACATTGATTTTTACTATAATTTGGACAACACCGGCGGCGGGCCGGATTAAAAATCCTAACGGGCCGTATATGGCCCGCGGGCCGAGGTTGAAAAACTTGTACACACACGATCCGGGGGCGGGGCGAGCGCGCGAATCCCGTTTCGGCGAAACCTCCGTTCGGCCGAATGAACGTTCGGCGGAACGTCCATTCGGCGTCCTGCCCGTCTGTCAAACGTCCGTCGGCGAAACGTCTTTAGGCGAATCATCCGAGTACCGATGATGTCGCTCACACTGGTACTCAGTGCGCTCAGGGAGGTTGACTTTCTGCTCAGACCAACGAAAAATTAGAGGGAACATTGCTTCAGATACGAGCTTAATGCGTTAAGGGACCGATTTACTCATATCTCAAAAATCAATTGTTCCCATAGAAATGAACTAAACTTCTTTCGTTCCCACCCTCTGAAAAAAACACCAAAAACAGGATATTCCAATGGAAAAACATCTTTTGGTTGGTTCTAATTCACCACCTACTCACAAAGTAACCAATACTTATCTAGTGGTTATGATCTTCAATACTAAAATGTGACATTACTCAGTACAGACAGACGGTGGCGTTTACGGCGGAGTGCGTGGAGGAGACAGTTAGAAAGGAAAGGAGAGAGGACTTGACGGACGGCAACGCGCCTCCATAACCATAACAAACTTGAAATTTAACTGTAATGAACTTTAAAATTACTATACACCCACACACTTAAAAATAAGTTTTAATCTTACGTTACACTAAATATAAACCTTCTTGTGCGATAACCAAGGCAAAGATGTTAATGTCGAAACCTGCTGCTTCTCCATGCCTCAGAACCGAGTCTATCCCAGTTCGTTTTTTTAAATTATGGAACCAGCCACGACTGGCTTTGAAGAGTGCCGCTGGTATCTTTTTCAGATGCTTGCTTAGCTTTGCTTTCATGTCCATGTCGATTCCGCTAGCTTTTTCGCAGATTATCAACTCGCCCAGTGCTCGTAGATGTCTTTACGCGAAGGAGATGTGGCGAGAAAGACAGTTCTCTGTTATCTTAAGCAGCGTCTTGCGGACTTGGCCACCGGGCTGTCTCGTATGCTCGTGTCTCAAATTTGGCTTGTATCTCAAGGCAAAAATTGGCTGGAAATGTTCCTCGTATCTCAAATTTCTCGTATGTCAAGCTTACTGTACCTCCATCGAGTTTTTTGTGCCTAGTTGAATGAAGAGGCAACTTTTTTTTGTTATTCGCAGATGTTCCTAGCATATTCAGCTCGAGCTACCTTGGCTTCTTGGATCCGCAAGAAAAAATATTTGGTGAACGACAAGGCGGGTTCCGTTGGGCGTTGGATGAAACGGAGCACCAACAAGTTCTGATGACTACCTTGGATCAGTTTCAACCATTCCGGGACATTTTAAAGCTGGTGAGTGGACAAGAGTGGTCCAAAGTCATTGCCGAAGATCAGCACTTTGACGGGACAATTTTTAGATTCCCTTTGCGAGCGCAGGAGTCGGATATATCCGACAATTTGTACAATGCGGATAAAGTCGTCGAGCTTTTTGAAAGCTTCGCCGCAGATGCAGAATTGAGCTTGCTGTTTTTGAATAACGTCACCACGGTGACCTTGATGCACGTCGACGTCCACGGCTCCGTGAGCAAAAAGCTCGAAGTTAAGTCCTGGCCGTCGGCAGATGTCGTTTTGGAAACCCGGGACGAAAGCCAGACGAGGCTCAAAGTGATAACCATGGATTCCAAAGACCGCGTGGAAACAAAATGGCTGGTGACGACGTACGCCGCCGCGGAAGGAACGACGGAGGAGTTGGACACCCTGGCGCAAAAGTTGAGTTTCGTCCCGCGAGTGGACTTGGCGTTCCCTTGCGGAGAGACGCGAGCCGCCAGCGGGAGCCGGCTGAGCTGCTTTCTCCCGCTGCCCAACAACGAAAGCAACAAGACGGGCCTGCCGGTCCAGATCAACGCCTGCTTCGGCCTCACGGATAACAGGAGACACATCAAGTGGCAGGAGGAAGATCAGATCCACGACGAACACGCCGTGTGGAACGAATTGCTAATGAAGGTGGTGCTACCGCAAGCGTACAAGAAGATCATCGGAGACGCCGTCCACTGTGCTCGAGAAGGTTTTCTCCCCGTCTCGTGTGTGTATGAGCTATGGCCAGATCTCAATGGAATCCAACATAAGGAAAAATGGCACGCCGTCGCCATTGACGTCCTCCGGCAGTTGTTCCGAGAAAATGGGGCCGTGCTGTCCCTTGCCAGAGACGAACGAAACTTTGTCGCTCCGATGGAAGCCGTGCTCCCCTGTGGAGAGTCCGTCAGGCCTGACATACTGGCTGCCATTCGAACAACTTTACTTTCCTGCGGGGAGAATCTCGTCACGCTCCCGAGCAATGTGGCGACGGCCATAGAAAAGGTCCACCCCATGGCCAGCGCCCTGAAGTATGCCACGCCAACCTTCCTCAGGGTTGTCCTCCGTCGCGTGGACATGCAGAAACTGTCAAGGAAGGACAAACTCTCTATTCTGGAGTATATTCTGAGTGATGGAGAACACAGCGATCTACGGGGTCTTCAGCTTCTGCCCCTCAGTGATGGCTCATTTAGAGCTTTCACAGACAAGGAGGAGGACACTGCCTTGATGGACAGCGAGGAATTTCCAAGGTAATTTACGAATATGCCTGTGATTTGCGCATTAAGGAAATGCACCATTCGGACAGAGTTTCTGAAAGGGTGGTCCGGGTTTTGTGGAGTCCATCTAATGGCACACAAGAGAATGACTGAATTTGTCATTCAAACTCTTGATGCATTTTAAAGTATTGAAGGAATACATGTCTATAAAAAAAAAACAATAACAAAAAAATAAATATAGAAAATGCAGCCTCTACTTAGAACCAAAAACTAGAAAATAACATAGAAATAAGGTAAAAATAAAAAAATAATACATTTAAAATGTAAAAAATTAATGGTGCAGCAACACGTGTGGACAGGCAATATAAAGGAAATGGCCTTTACACCTACTATCATCAGAGGCAGCCAATGAGGTCATGTTGACCTAGGTGGCACTCTTGTTGTAAAATGTTTGAGAACCACTGCGGCATTACTGGCGGGTGTTAAATTTGGCCAACAGTAGTAGTAGTAGTATTAGCATACTGAGAAGTGAATATATTCTGCAAAATTTGGAATAATAAGGTCTCTCGTTCTCTGCAGGGTCCTGCTACCATTTTGCCAAGACCTCTTCATCCCAGAAGATCTAAGCCCAGCCTGTACTGCCCACTTGAAACAATTGGCTCGTGCAAGTAAGAAATGTTTTGCCATTTTCATCTAAGTCCTTGATAGGGCAAGCAACTTTTTTCACTCATTTGACCTCATTTCACTTATAAATACATGGAATTCACATTGAACAATTACATATAAATACAGGTTTGAAAAAACAAAAAAATAGATACATTTAAAATGTCATCAAATATTCATGGGTTCATCTTTAACCCCATTTGTCCTTGTCAGGGTTGTGAATCTAATCAAATAATCATTATCTTTTTTTAATGTATTGAACAAAATCATGTCATATCCTCAAAGCATGTATATTGTGCAAAAAAAAACAAAGGAAAAGAGGGTTGAAAAACTGAATTTAGCGTGTTCAATCATTCTACTCTGCATGTTTTGGCCATGCGAGAGAAAGCCAGAGTACCCGGAGAAAACCCACGCAGGCATAGGGAGAGCATGCAGAAACCCACCAACGGACGTGCTAACCATGTTAGCATTTAGCCCGCACTCTCCCAAATTACAGGGGCAGCAAAAACACGATGACAGAAGACACCAGCGGCCCTCAGACGTAGCCATTATCCAACATTAGCTCGCCTGCCCGAATGTCAACAAGGTTTAAAAATATCAACAGTTGTGTTGTCCATTAATAATTAAAAATAGGGGGGAGTACATTTGAAGGAGCGGTACCTGCTTTCAAGACCACTGACAGCGTTCGACGTCCCATCCCTTTTGACTGCTGAAAAAATGGATTGGACGTTGAGCGCCATCAAAGGCAGCCAATGAGTTAAAAATACAGGTATTTATGATTCTGTCTTCTCCGCAGACTTATTCAAGCTAATAGACACGGACGCCGATCTTGTGGCACGGTACGCCAGGAGATATTTGCCTGAGGACTGGACGCGTTTGAACACAGGACCCGTCAAGTGGGACCTCAACAACAGTCGGCATCCACCTTTAGAATGGCTTCAAGAATTCTGGAAATTTCTCAACCGTCACTATGCAAAGTTAAGTTCTTTCCTTGACATTCCGTTAATACCAGTGGGCCCCCTTTCTTCCCGTCAAACTGTATTACTTGCTAACATGAACCCAAACACAACTCTCATTTTCCACCAAAGAAGGCAAGTCAGCTTGCCGGATGAAATAGCCAAGTTGGTGAAAAAAGTCGGCGGGACAGTGGTGGGGGAAAAAAAATGGCTCAAGCACGACGACCTTGATTTGTACGTGCTGAGTCCATCTGCAAGAAGTGTTGTGAGGATCTTGATGAACGTAGAGTACGGACACCTCCGTGGAGAACTTGAGACCATGAGTCCCGGGACTCGAGAAGACCTGAAGCGTTATCTCTCGTCTCTGGATTCTCTCTCAAACAGCGAGGAGGATCTCCTCTCCAAGTTGCCTTTGTTTCTAAATACAAAAGGCGCGCCTGTCCACGCGCAATGGAAAAAGGGTGTTCTGTTGGGTCGCGGTCCAAAAATACCGACGGATCTTCCAATGCCCGACTCATTAGTGCAATGTACAACGGAGACCGATCGCAGACTGTTGCATGTGCTGAACGTTCATCTTTTGGACACAGCTCAAGCAGCTCATCTTTTGATTGACAACATTGAAGACAAAGTGTGCAGCAACGAGGATACCACAAAGATCATGATTTGGATTTTAAAGCACGGCAGAATCCTTTTCTCCCAAAACCCAACCTTGAAAGACCGTTGTCGAGAATTAAACTTCATGGAAGCAAACGGTGTCCTGAAGAAGACCTCCCATTTCCTCCACCCAAGGGTTCCAATGTTCCCTGTCATTTTTGATCCAAGTTTTTTCCCGCCTTCTCAATATTGTGAAACTGAACAGATGCTTGAGACCCTAACAGATCTTGGAATTATTATGAGCGAAGCGGACGTGTCGGCTAAGCACCTGTTGCAAGCTGCTGCTGAAATCCAAACGCAGCTTTTGAACTCACGGACTTTGGATAGAGCTCAGGCTCTCTTAAACATGCTTGATGCTCATAGCCTCCTGTCCAAATTTTCAGAAAAAGAGCTTGCCAGCCTCAAAATGCTGAAATGGGTTCCGTGTGCCAACCCGTGTAATAACACAGAGCAGATTTCGCTCTTCTGCCCAAATGAAATAAGACATTCTCAGTATGAGGATGTCGTTGGCTATGCCATGCCTCTAATTGGAAGCCTGTGTGAACAAGTTAGCAAAAAACTTGGTCTCAAATGCCTTCCGCCGCCAAACAAAGTGATGGATAATTTGTCTTTTTTGATTCCAAAAATGGCCGAACTGGAGGATCCTGACACCAATGGAGACTTCAAAAGGAGGTTGCATAGCATTTACAAATACATGCAAGATCACATTTCCGATTTTAGAACATTAGCCCATTCAAACTCGTGTTGGCTGTGGTGCGGTGACCAGTTTGTATCACCCCGGGATTTAGTTCTGGACTACCCACCTAATCTCGATCTGAGCTCCTGGGTGAGGAAATTGCCAAAGGAATTCCTACCATACAAGAACCTCCTGACGGAATTCGGCATGAGATTGTCCCTAGCGGAGAGTGATACTGTCGACATTCTCCATTCCATGATGAAAACAATTGAAGAAAGAACGCCACCCATTGCGAGTCACCCCGAGATAAAAGTCTCGATAGAAATTGTCAAATGGATATGGAAGGAAGAGATGATTGTTCCGAAGGACACACCGGGGCCAGTCACCGCACGGGGGGGTCAGTATACCCTCAAATCACTGTCGACAGCCATTTTCTGTGACATGAGCAAAAAAACTTTGGCGCAACTTCAATACTGCGACGACGAGCAAGTGCACTTTCTGCATGAGGAGATTCCAAAAGCAGCTGCCGAATGGTTTGACATCCAGTTCCTGAGCACGCACATCCTCCGACCTGAGCTGGTGGGGATTGAGCAGTGTGGACAATCTGAGCCCATAACAATGAGGATTAAAAATATTCTCAAAGAGTATGACGAGGAAGGTGACGTCCTCAAAGAGCTCATTCAAAATGCCGAAGATGCTGGAGCAGGCGTGTGTAAATTCTTGGTGGATTTTAGAGTACACCAAAATCCGCCTGAAAGCCTCATAGATCCTGGCATGGCCCTGTGCCAGGGCCCTTGCCTTTGGGCATTCAACGACGAAATGTTCACGAATGAGGATTGGGAGAATATTGTGAAAGTGGGCTCTGCCTCAAAAGAAGACAAAGTGGGAAAAATTGGAAAATTTGGACTTGGATTCAACACTGTGTATCACGTGACAGATGTTCCTTCAGTCCTCAGTGGAAGCAAACTCCTCATACTTGATCCAAACGTGACTCATCTGAAAAAGTTCATCAGGAACAAATCCAATCCCGGGATCGCGTTGGACCTCACCAAAAATCACCTGTCTCAATGTTTTCCAGGTCAATTTGGACCATATCAAAACATTTTTGATTGTAGTTTCACTACACAAAGTCCTGCAGACCCTTATCGGGGTACACTGATCAGGCTTCCTTTTCGAACTAAAGAAGAAGCGCTCAAGTCCGAGATAAGCACCAAAGTATATGACAAAAAGAGTATTGTCAAATTGCAGACGGGGTTTACAAACAATTTTCAAATGCAAATCCTGTTTCTAAAGAACATCAGAACATTGTCTTTGCAAAATATCCCAAATGAGGCAGCAACACCGCCGAAAGATGAAGAAATACAAACGCTCCACACGGTCAACAAAACGACTCTGATGACATTCCCGATTCCAGAAAACAATAATTCGAGGCAAACTCAAGCCGAAAAGTTATTGCTGAAAGACGGTAAAAATTGCAAAGATGTCATTGAATGCTCAACCGTCAACATTGTCCAGATAGGCGGCGAACAAAGCACAATTCAGACATGGCTCGTATACAACTGTTTGGGGACAAATCAGTCTTTAAAAATGGCCGTGCAAAAGGGGAAGAATCAAGCCAACTTCTCCCTGCCCATTGGGGGAATAGCTGTGCCTTTGACAAGAGATCCAGAAAGTGGGACTTTTACCACAAACAAACTAGCTGGCCAGGCCTTTTGCTTCCTCCCACTTTCCATTGACACTGGTCTCCCAGTCAACATCAATGGGACATTCGCTGTCACTAGCAATCGTAAAGGCCTGTGGGAAAGTGGCGTGAGACATGACTGGAACAAATCACTTCTCCAGGATCCCATAGTGAACGCATATGTCACATCACTTTTAGAATTAAAGCGCATGTCAAAAGACGGCAAGCTGAAAAGTTACTCCTACCACATTTTTTGGCCTGATAGGGAAAAAGTTGGTCACACATTCAAACCGTTGGTGGATGAACTTTACGCCACCTTCACGCGGAATGGCTCTGCCCTAGAGGTCTTCTGCGATGGCAAAAATTGGTGTTCCATAAACAATGCCATATTTCTACATGAAAGCATTGAAGAGGACGGAAAGTTCCATTCGCTTGTGATGGAGGTCTGTCAGAAACATGTCAAGGAGCCAAACCGTGTTGTTCCTCTTCCACGCTGGTTGAGAAATAGCTTCAAACAGGCTGGTCTTGAAAAGATTTTGCAGGAGAAAACATGGGATTGGAAACGATTTTATCAAGATGTGGTGTTTGAGAACCTCGCCACCTTGGACATTAAGAGTAGAGATACTCTCTTGTTACATGCCATTGACCTTAACTCTGAGGATATTGACCATCTACTGGTCAGTTATCCCTGCATGCCAACAAGGGATGGAAACCTCCAGTATATCAAGAAACTTGTGAATCCTTCAGGCAAACTCTGTTGCCTTTTTGAAGATGAGGAGGGGCGATTGCTTGCGGGCACCGAGAATGACTTTTGTTCCCCAAAGAGGATTCAACGATTGCTGGAACATGGGATGTTAGACGACCACCTTTCACTCGAGGCTATTGCTGAGAAAGCGGAAACAATCCAAACCCTTTGGGAGAGTGACAAAACAAAAGTGTATAGCCATTTGAAGTGCCTTCTTGAACTCATGAAGGATCACTTGCATGACAAAGACTCCTGCCACTGGCAAGCATTGCAAGAGATTCCATTTCTCCCAGGATTAGACCTCAACGTCCCAGTCTTAAGAAAGCCGGTTGACATTTTCAGTGAAAAATGCTCACCACTTGTTGACAGGACACAACCCATCCTTGACCATTCTGGCTTGAACATGCATGTTGATGATCCCCTTCTACAAGTTCTTGGAATTCGCTCCAAACCCATTCCTGACATTGTGCTCCAGCAAATGCGAAAGGCAGAAAAGGAATCCCAAAATATTGACAAATCCAAACTTCTGAAAATTGCCTCCGAATGCTACAAATTTTTGGATGGATGCGTCTGTGACTCAAAAATGTCTGCATTGATTAAAAAGAGCGCCCACTCATTTCCGTTCATCTTTAACGGCAACACATTTGTGGAGGTGAACCGTGTGGCTGTTCACGGGCAATTGGAAGCCAAGCCCTATCTCCATGTGCTTTTACCCGCCTTTGCGCGTTTCCGGAATCTTTGGGAGAGTATAGGTGTTGAAAACGAGTTCACTCTGCCCCAGTTTCTTAACGTTCTTCAGGAAGTCAAATTGAAACATGGAAACAAACCTTTGGCAAAAAAAGATCGGAAAATATGTTTCATTATTTTGTACCAAGGCATATATGACGCCAACTTGCACCCCGCCTCCGATTGTCCCATCCCCAACGAACATGGGGTTTTGGAACCCGCCAACCAGCTTTTTTTTGATGACAGTCCATGGATGCCAGTTAGTAAGGATCTAACACTCTGCCACAAGGATATCTCACGTGCTGTGGCGGTCCATTTTGGAGTCAAAACAACCAGGCACCATAGTCTGGAAAACCACAGAATTAAAAAGCTGTCCCCAAACTCCTTCCACTTTGAACAAAAGGAGGATCTGACTGTCAGAATTAAAAACATCATTTCTGCGTATCCGTCAAAGAAGGATATCCTCAAAGAACTCATCCAAAATGCTGATGACGCAGATGCAACGGAGATCCACTTTGTTTGGGACAGACGATGGCACAACACTAAGAAAACCTTTGGAGACAAATGGAACTGTCTACAAGGCCCGGCCCTGTGTGTCTTTGACAACAATGTCTTTTCAGACGAAGACCTAGCTGGCATTCAGCAGCTGGGGACTGGAGGAAAGCGCCACAATCCAGGCAAGATTGGAAAATACGGCCTTGGATTCAATTCTGTTTTTCATCTGACTGACTGTCCCTCAATCCTCACGGGAGATGACCGACTGTGCGTTTCAGATCCCAATAAAAAGTACATTGAAAGCTACGGCGAGCAGGTGGATGCGGGCATGGGCTATGAACTAGACGATACTTTTAAGGAGATGTACAAGGATGTTTACAATTCCTATCTTCCAGACAAGTTTTCCCTGAGAGGTGGAACCATGATTAGGTTGCCTCTAAGGACTGCTTGCATGGCAGAGACTTCCAAAATATCGCAGCACGAAGTTATTGAGGATGATATAAAAGAAATGTGTGATGCCCTCTCTGAGGACCTCGAAGGGCTCATTTTGTTCCTGAAAAATATCCGGAAAATTGTGGCCCATGAAATCAAGAAAGACTCAGATGAAATGCAAAAAATCTTTTCAGTCGAAAAGGAATCACATCGAACAGAAAAAGACATTCCAGATGATGTCTCAGTGCCATGTGGGCTAATTACTAGAACTGTTATCTCAACAGGCAATGGACAAAGTGAATGGATTGTTGCAGAGCAGTGTGGGACGTCGCAGTCCGCTGAAGAAGAAGGAAAATGTGCACATGCAGCAATCGCGGCACGAGTGAAAGGAAAAACAGCAGATAGTGTTTTCAAAGGAGGAACCTTTTGTCACCTTCCTCTACCAGGTACCACTGGTCTGCCTGTTCACATCAATGGAGACTTTGAGGTTGACTCTGCAAGGAAAGGCCTTTGGAAGCAAGATGGCTTGAGTTTAAAAACAGACCGCAACGAATCCTTGAAAACCAAGGTCATTGCCCCACTCTATGGAGATCTTATTCACTCCATCAGTCAAACAATTTCGGTGGAGACAGTCCGTTTGACAGACACTACTTTGTGTGATGTTGCGGCTCTTGACTCATACTTGCATTTTTGGCCAACGGTGTCTAAAAATGTGGACAAGGAATGGCACGAAATGATACATGAGGTGTACAAATCAATCAGCAAAAGAGGCCTTAATGTTATTCCAGTGTTAAGGCCCACATCATCCGTAAATACTGAAAGGCCATCAACTCCTTTCAAAAAGTACTCTATTGACTGGAGGGCTGCAAGAGAAACCATACCACTGACTGAACTCTACATGCAATCAACAAATTTGAAGATAAATGGCATATTGATGGACCTTGGCATGGATTTGGTTCCCAGCTTCAGGCCAATGCAGAGGATATGGGACGGCTTCAAAACTGCTGGCATTGCCGTAAAAGATGCTAATCCTTCAACTGTGCGGACTTTCTTGAAAATAAAGCCAAACTTCTTACCGCTTCCAATAACTGACACGCTAATCAAAAATCCACAAAGATGCTCAGAGCTTCTGGAGTTCTGTCTAAGTGATATTTCCCATGAAAAGACAACGGAAGAAGACAATGGACAACCTACTGTACTCAATGGACTTCCTCTCCTGCTCACAGCGGATGAGGTTTTGAGGGTGTTTGACAACAAAGCCCCCAAGCTGATAACTTCGTACACTAATCTTTTCTCTGGTTACGAGCACCATTTCGTACATTATCAGACTAACTCTGCTCATTCGAAGAAGCTGCAAGCACTGAGGCTCGCCAACAAGTTGACAATTCCTGACGCTTCTGACTGGCTAAAGGTCTTAATTAAACAGAATGTCGAAAGATGTGAGCTTGATCCACAGTCTGGTCTTTATGTTCCAACTGACAAATTGCTAGCCTGGCTGAAGTTGCTGTGGAGATTCTTATTAAGCCACATCAAAAACAAAAGTGGTGCAAGTAATCACGAAAACAAGAAAGGGAATGAAGATCTGACATTAGTTGATGTGAAGCAGCTCTTGGGTGATTTCTTCATTTTGCCTGTCATTTGCACAAGGTCAAAAAAGTGCCTAATCCAAAAAATGATAGACATGCCCAGCGTGATTCCCTATGAGCGGGGCGATGATATATCGGGACTCTTGTTCAAACTTGGTTTCAAAAAGCTTCACAAAGTTTTTTTCACTGATCGCTTGCTAAGACCTGCTGTTAGTATGTTAGTAGAAGAACTCATGAATGTGAATGACAAAAGTTCTGTGCTGGACCAAATCGTCAATGTAAAGCGTTCAGAATTTTCCCTGCTTTCTTTTGCTGACCTGAAAGAACTTCAAAACTTCCTGCAATCTAGCAAGTCCATAAAGTGTCCAGAATATCAGCGCAAGCTGCGGTCACTGCCACTATTTGAAACAATAGAAGGCAATCGCATCAGCATCGACGGCCACGAAGCGGTTTACATGCTGAGCACGCAGTCGCTGTCTAAGTTTCCAGACTTGTTTAAACTTCCAGAGAGCAAAAGTATTTTCCTCAAAAACAATCCCGAGAACATCAATGTGTCTGAAACTTTGAACTTTGAGACTTTGAATGGTCTGCAATATTTCATCAAGATCCTCCTGCCTGTAGTTCACAAGTTCACGGTGCGTCAGAAGAGTCAGTGCCTTCAGCTGTTACTCTTACTGGAATATCAGGACAATTATGTTCAGCATAAATCCACCATAATCGCCACACTGAAGGAAGTGCCTATGATTGTTAATGTTGACGGGAAAGAGGAGCGAGCCTCCTACTACTTTGATGACAAAGTTGCCTTGTATCAAGCAATGTTGCCCTCGAAAATGTTTGTGCCCCAGATAGTTTGGACTGAGTTGTGTTCAGTAAAAACAGAAGAATCGGCACGGCAGTTACTCAGGGAACTTGGAATGAATCATGTTGTGACCCAAAACCATATCATACAATTCGCAAAGCAGATAGAGTCTGAAGCTGAGGAAAATGGCTGGTCCGTTGAGTTGGAAAAGAACTCCAACTTAGTTCTCAAAGAAGCCTTGAGAGTTGTAGAAGATCAGGAAAACATGCTGAATAGCATCGCCAACATTAAGTTCATTTTTCCTGTTGAAGTTGAAAAACAACTATGTGACTATCATTTGCCATTTGCGCAAAAGACAACTGCTGTTCAAATGAACGGTTCTATGATTGACAACTACAACACCAATCAAAAAATTATTTGGTCTGCAATGCCAATCATACATGTACAGGGAATGAATTTGTTGCCTGAAAATAGTATTGGGCAAGCAGGCGCTCATCACCGCCCACCTCCACCCTTCGTAATTAGAAACATGTACAATATTTTTCGGTCACCCTGTGACACAGATGCAAAGATCAAAACCCGCGCCGCTGTATTTCGAGCATCTTATGAGTACTTGCAAGGAAAGCGTTTCGACACGCAATCCCTGGTACGTCTCCCAGTTGTGCTGGTTGAAGATGACAAAAAATTAGTGTGCACACACAATGTTGTTCTTCTCCTCCCCGATGAAAATGACTTTAGGCCATATTTGTACACTCTTCCGCCGAAGCTCCTCCCGTACATGCAATTTTTCCAGAGCATTGGTGTGAAGAGGGAACCAACTGCAGCACAGTACTGCAATATTCTGGCAGCGGTTCACGAGGATTCTAGTGGTAAAACAGAGCTAAATCAAAACCAACAAAAAAACGTTCGGCGTGCCGTGCAGAGTTTGTTTCTATTACTAAGAAAATCCAAGGATTCTCTAATGGACCGTGTAGAAACCCTTTACCTGCCTGCTGTAGATGGAAAACTCTACCCATCGTGTGATCTGTTCTTCAATAACACGGCATTAGACCCCCAGCGTTTGGAAGCATCGCTAGAAAAGAACTTCCTTTTGCTTGAGAAACTCAGTGCGTGTTATCTGGGCACAGACATCTATGAACAATGTGAACTTTTGAAATTGCTGCCCCAAATACTCCAACCTAAAATGCTGTCACAAGTCATCCAAGAAAAAGTCGTACAATCGCAGTTGCAACTCTGTGAGGAAGCCTGTGAATTCCTTCACTGGTTTGACAAACATCTGACCTCAGATGCATTCACCTATGGACTGATATGTGTTTTGAGAGAGCAGTCACAAGGGAAATTAACTGCAAAGGAGGCTAAAGACATGTGTCAGCAAATATTTGTCGGCATAGACATCAGGTGCTGTACGTGCCTGGAAACAGAGCTGTGGCTGGAAGATGGAAGAAGATTGAAGAACACCGACCGAGAGACAGATGTAGTTGTAGAAAAAGTTGAAAGTGGTTGCATCCTTTACCTGAAACACAATGACACCATGCTTCCAAAAGTCATTACTAAAGTGGGCACGATGTTGATAAAAGAGATCAATTCTCTCTTAGATAACGTAATGTCAGACCACCTTCTAGTCCTCCTACAGTTGCTCATGTGTGAGAACCTGGAAGATGTTCGGGAAACCTTGGCCGGGAATAAGATTTGCGACAGTGCTGAAGGTTATTCTGCCAGAGCACCGGCTCTAAAAGGAGAGATACCAGAAGAGTGGCTTGATGCATTAGAAATGAATGTCCTCAACAACTTTGAAGAGGGAGAAAATGTGGGATACTGGAAAGACAACAAATATGTTTATGCAGTCATTGTGGAGGAAATACCCGGACAATCAGGACAAGACTCAAAGAAATTTAAAATAAGAATTGGTGACGACGAGCCCGTCGAAGTTAGTATTGTGGATCTGTATCAGATTAAGACTGAAAACAAGGCGGAGCCTGACTCAGTCTCACCCTTTGAAGCCAACTCTTCTGATTTAGCAGAAAGGACACCACAACACAATTCAACTTTTTTAAGAGTAGGTGGCCTACCAGAAACCTATGAAGAGGCAGTGAGGGAAATTGACCTAAGCTTGGAAGATATTTGGAGTCTTCCCGAGGAGGAGAGGTTCAAACCCAGCAAGCGACTGTACCTCAAATGGCATCAGGACAAGAACCCTAATTGTCACTATGTAACAAAGGTAGTCCCATACGTGAAAAACAGAACTTGCTCATCATTTGGAGCTTTCTTCCAGCAATGGGACGAGGAGGCTGTGCGCCACAGGACAGGCCGGGAGTGTGTCTTCCGACGAAACCATTCCTATAACTTCTGGGACCATCATGACATTGTCCCAAGGCCCAATGCGGGGGAGGCGCGACGCTGGTGCCGGCAGGCCCGCTGCGATCTCAATGCGGCGCGCCGTGAAAGTGATGAGAGCCCCGAGTGGTGTCTGTTCAAAATCTACCAGGCGGTGAATAAATCCCTTGTAGCTGTCATGTACAAAACAAATGGCAAAAGGCTCGGCGGCACCATTTCAACCATTTGTGATAAAGTCTCACTCTACAATCCCTCGCTAAGCGTCCTTTCTGATAACGTTGCCCGGCTTAAGGCCTTGGGCGTGGACGGGAAAAAGACCCAATATCCCAACTGCCATCCTTTCCCCAGCATTCCAAATGAGAGATTCCATTCGGCCGATGTGGCTGCAGCACTGGAGACGGCTACTGACATTCTTGATGTAGTTGAAAAATATGTGAAATAAGGCTCTAGAACAGGGGTGTCAGACTCGGGTTGGTTCGCGGGCCCCGTTAACGTCAACTCGATTTCATGTGGGCCGGACCATTTTAGATATAATATTTCGACTTTTTTAAATAAATGGATTAAAAGCCCTGAATATTCAGTTTTTTATAGATCTAAAACAATGTTTATTTTAGCTTTTTTTAAAAATATTTTTAGATTTTACAAAATGATTTTTGAAAACACAGAAAATATTGATTAAAATTACAATTATTGATTTAAAAGGGGGAAAATCGGGAAATTTAATATACATCTATACTCTTCATTTTAATTTGATCCTAAAACAGAAAGTCGGCACTCATGATTTACTTTCCCGGGCCACACAAAATGATGCGGTGGGCCAGATTTGGCCCCCGGGCCGCCTCTTTGACACATGTGCTCCAGAATGTATGTATGTCTTATATTATGACCTAAACTAAACTATACTAACACCTTCTTAAGACTCGTTTATGCTCTTCACTTCAGCGCACCAATCCCATTACTCTTTATTCCAGTCGGGTTTGATAACATTTTTTCATTTTTTTTTTTTTGTGTATGACTACCGTAATGTTGTATGCTTTAATCTTTGGGTTCTAAATGTGAAATAAAAGGGAGTCCTCAAGTTACGAATATGTTCTGTGCTGGTAATGTGTTAGGGTTATTAGTCTTACATTATTATATATTTGCTTGCAATGAAGAAAGTGCTTCACTTACTAGATCTAAAATGCCTGCTTGCAACGAGGTAAATGCTTTGCTTCTTAGTTAGACTAAACAACAGGGAGGCCGAATCTTCTTGGACTGCTGGAATGTGGAGACGATCCTTCGGCTCTCCATGACTTTAATTTGTTTTGAGAGCTAAGACGTCGATTGTAACTAGGGTCCTTGACTATTTGACGTCCCACTCCTGTTTCCCACCCCTCCCTTGAGAACTGAGACGTCCATTGTAACTAGGGTCCTTGAAGCTAATAATCAAGGAAAAGATGCGTGTGACGCCAGAACGAACCTGGACAGAGACTTGTAAGGTTCGATTCTCCTTGCAAGAAAGCACAGAAGATTGTCTTGTCTCTTTATTTGTGCGTGCATTTGGGAATGGCTATTGGTGAACCTATCATAATGTAACCCCAATTTCCATGCAAGTCAGATTTCAAAATAAAGTGAAATTTATGCCAAAATACCTTGAATCAATAAGAAAAATACATTTAAACACACCGACTAAAATATTGCACTTGCCATTACTGCTGAAAGATTAATGCAGTTAAAGTTTTCAATGGTTTATTTGCATCCTAACGCATGAAACACAACTATTGTCGACATTTGGTACATTTACTCTTAAGTGATAAATACAGTAGAAAAAAAATATACACTAAGCTGTTCAAAAGTTTTGTCCAAAGATAAATCATCAAAATAAATCATTTCCACATTTCTGCTGTAGATTTTTGGGTGAAGTAGCATTTCCCTAACAGATTGCGATTGACAAACAACCATGTAAAGTTAAAATTGTGATTTTATTCATTAAGAAATCCTGTTATGAAAATAATGCCACCTTACCGTATATCAGACAGAATGTATTTCCAAGTTATACAACATGTTGTGACATCTCGGGGATCACCTGAGCAGAAAGGTCCTCTGCTGCTTTGCTTAGCTTTCTGTTTGTTCGCCCTATGAAAACAAACACTTTGTATCCTTTCCTTACAAGCATCTTGGGATTGTTCAGGCATTTCTTTAGGACATATTCACATATTCATTCCGTTTTTGTTACAATCCCCCGAGCTGATTAGTCATCTACGCCAAACCTGTACATACGTACTTCCCGAATCCTCCAGCCCTGTTCGGAGTCCGAGACGCAACAATGGAATCTCTACAAAAAGTGGAAGAGGCACATGCAACGGTGACAAGCACTCGACCTTTATGGCACTGGAAACAAAGGCTGCGAAAATTGTGCATTCAACTGGCTTTCACGCAACAACACATTTTCATCACAGTTGGCAGTGTAAAAAACAAAAGTACACTACTTGGAAAACGTTCAGGACTTACATAAAATGCTGTTCATTTGGGCTCCTCTTTGTCCAAATGGATTGGACACCAAACACCGTCATTTAGAAATGAACTTTCCTATAGTGGTGAGTCACTGTGTGGATCCATCACCAACAATGTTTATTCTAAAAAGTAATAGCAAATGTAAAACATTGGTTGCAATTGATGATGCCAGATGGTAATAAATCAGGAGCCTTGATATGATATTTTTTTCATTATGACAGGTCAAAAACTTTTTTTTACCGTGAGACTGACACATTACCATATTTTCTCGCATATTAGCCGCCTCCGTGTATAAGCCGCACCATTAAAATTATTAATTTTTACAATTTCTCATGAAAAAGATGCCCCCGGATTCACAATTTTCACCTCCATATCATGGTTTTAATAGGGAGTACAAATGTGTTACTTTGAAGGGAAAATCTTAAGAAAAATCATCGCACGTGGTATTTCAGAGAGACTGTGTACATGGAAAGGATCGTCTGCTGGATTGCACATTCCCAAAGGGTGTTGCCTGCACATAGACAAATTCAAAAAGAAAGTCATGTGAGCAGTACAACGAGGAAGGGGGGCCGTAGAGATCTCATTTGTCGGCAAGATGTCGGCGCTCTGAGCGAACAATGGCAGGCGTAAGTGACTTTTTTCCCCTTAAATTTCATTCATGGATGTCAAAATAAATTTTGTTAAGCATTTTACCTGTTTATCTTTTCTCTATTTTGAAATCAATGACCGTATCAGCCGCATTGTCTTTCGTTTTGGTGTTCCGTGCATGTCAAGTCTATTTTATGCACATATAAGCCGTAGCCTTGATTCAGTCATCATTTTTTTGAGCGACAAATACGGCGTATATGCGACAAAATATGGTAACTCTTGGCCGTTGTCAATGGCAACAAACGAGTACATTTCCTCTTGAAATATCACCCCAAAGTCCTGAACCATTTGCATGTAGTGTAATGTATATGAGTTTTGTGTAGTTCCTCGTACATAGGCCGCTTTGCTGTTCAAAACCGGGGGCAAAAAAAAGAATGCATACGTGGTCACGAGGCCAATACAGTCATGCTCCTTTAATTCAATGCCGCTGTCCTGCCCTATAAAACTGAGAACAGTTTTACTGTCTTTCAGGATAAATCCTCAACGAACTGAAATTCAGAAAGTCCTTGCCATTTGGAACAATGCCACAATCTTTCCTTTTTTTAACATCAGCCATATTTCATTGGGTTTACAATATAAACACAGATTTGAATGGGACTGCGTCTCACAGGGATGGGCATATGTTGTATTCCTAAAAATACAGGCAAAAATGGAGTGCGTAGCAGTGCTGTTGATTCATTCTCATCTACTTTACATCCTGAAGAAGAGAAAAAAGGAAGTTGAGCTAGTTGAGCGTAGGCCTCTGCTATGGCCCAATTCCTCCAAGCAGCATTAGTCTGCTAAAAACTGGCGTGGGAACAGCTGCGGAACATTCCGAAACAGATTCTCTTATCCCAAAACAAATAAAAGTTAGAAAAAGAATGATGGAACATTGGGACAAATATCCTTCCCTACTCTTAACTCATTGGCTGGATTGACGGCGACACACGTCCAGTCCATTCGAAGTGAGACGGTTCAGTCGCTGCCAGCTCTCCCAGTTCAAGTGAATTTGGCCTTTACTCGTGAGGAACTAAAAAGTTGAATTCACAGCAGGATGAAGCGAGGCATGACTCGATGTCTACCACCGTCAACGGCAGCTAATAAGTTAAACACAAAAGTCTACACACCACTGTTCCAAAGCCTGATTTGAGTGATAAATTCAACCAAAATCGTTGTATACTGTTTTAACTCAATGGTAGTCTTTCACTGACAGCGATTTGACCTTGTTTATTGGAGGAGCATTTTTACTTCCCTCCTTGTAAAGAGTGTTATTACAGTTTATATACTGGCAATAAACAGGGGTGTGCAGTCAATCCCACGTAACATTGTCACCAGAGTTCTGTGAAATAATCCATTTGTCGGTGATGGTTACGGTGTATCCACGCTCGGGCACCCAAAAGCAGAGAAATCACTGGCCTCACATGTTGTACGCCACATAAATCGGGTCCAGTTGGTCGGCCAGGAATCCGTCTCGCAGGTGCATGCGTTGCTTTTCTCCTCTGGAGTTAATGGGAATGACGCCGGGGTCGACGACCACCACCACGCCCACGATGAGGTAGTGCTCCTCCAGCACCACGTTGGTGACCAGGGCCACCAGGTCCAGAGCCTCTTGCTCGGAGCCCTCCAGCTCCACCACCACCACCAGCAGGTTGGTCCAAGTGAACACGGCGCTTCACGCATCAAAGTGGAGAGATTCAAACAAATGCAGTTCATGCAAAACATATGCACTTAATCAATTCATTAAGCCTCACCACTCAGCTATGCTCTTATGGGAGCGGATGACGGAGGTCTCGATGTCGATCGGGTGGTACCTCATTCCTCTCAGCTCAAGGGTCTCGTCGACTGAGCCCACCACGTAGAGGGCATCGTGGCGCTCTGCGACATGCGTACAGACGGGCACACAAAGCTATTGTAGGTAGGTACTAAAAAAAATTCCAACACCATTTATGACCTAAAACAAATACCACCCGATATTGGCAGTAAAGTTTCTTGGACCGCATTCAGATGATAAAGCGCGCTATCAAATTTTTTTATTATTATTATAAATGGAATGTGATATCTTGTCGTGTGACATAAATCAGAAAATTAAGATAATACTTGGGGTAAAATGTCATTAGAAATCATTCAAGTTTAGCACAATAATGCATTCCTCATTATTCCTTTCATTTTCTGAAACGCTTGTCCTCACAGGGTTTGCGGGGGGTGCTGGAGCCTATCCCAGCCAACTATGGGCACCAGGCAGGGGAAACCCTGAATTGCTGGGCAGCTGATCGCAGGGCACAAGTAGACAAAGGACAACCATTAACGCTCACACTCATACCTAGGGGCAATTTAGAGTGTCCAACCATGTTTTTGGGGATGTGGGAAGAAACCTACGCAAGCCCGGGAGGAACATGCAACAGTGAGGACCCACCTGGGTTCGAACCCTCAACCACAGAACTGCGAGGCTGACGCGCTAACTGCACGTCCACCCATAAATAACTAACTACCCATTTATCTCAGAAGCCCCAATTGTTGGTTTCCCACAAGTGTTTCTATGCCTGGTGGGCCACCAGCCTCCACAATTTATCACTGAGTCAACAGAAAGTAGTGGTTTTCACCTCCGCTGGCGTCAGTCAGCTCAGTGCGCCGCAGGAAACCCAAATAGCCCGTCCTTGCCCACACGGTGTGCGTATCCCCGAAGCTAAGCTTGGTGTTAAAGTGGTCCGCGTGCAGCGCTTCCTCTCCGTAGACGGTGTAGTAGCCCGTCGCGTTGTGAGGACTGCTCACCCAGATCTAGTACAAACGGGGGAAAATACAACATGAGAATGGAGTTTGTCAGGAATGCTGCAGGTTGCAGCTCACCTCTCCAAGATGAGAGTCTCCCAAAGGCCCCTTCGTCTCAGTGTTGGCGATAATCACCTTCACACCGGGAAGGATCTGCGATCACAAGAGGAGTAAGAATACTGGAGTCCAGGGGTGTCAAACTCAGTCTGGTTTGTGGGACACATTAATACCACCTAATCTCATGTGGGCCGGGTCATTTTATTTTGGGCCCAAAACGTTCAAATAGTACTTGTCGCCAGCCGTCCATCAATGGCACAGAAAGATGAACATCCATAGTCAGTTTCAGTGAACAGGACATCTATCGTTGTCAATAGCAGGCAATAAGTTCATTTTGCATCACTTCCATTTTAGGGTACTTACAGGTAACGTCCGGTAAATTTTGGATCATTTCCCGTTGATTTTGAGGGACTTTTCTGAAATCCTTCTTGTTCGTATGTTGGTTCCTGCTCATTTTTTGGGTATTTCCAGGTTACTTCCTGCCGGCTGTGGGGAATTTTATAGCTCCATATCAATTCATTCGCTGCCATCGAAGACGCCGTTGTGATGCCAGGGGGCCAATGAACGAATGCGATTGCGGATAGGAAATGGAGCAAAGTGTAGTAATGTTCGCAGTTGATCACACAACTCACAAACATCTGGTTTTAAAGCGCCCTTGTCAAAATAATGAAAACATTTCATTGAGTACGTTCGGTATGAATGCGCTACAAAGTGCCCGTCAGGCGGAACAACCCCACGGGCCGAATCGGATCCCCTAGTGGGCCACTCTCTTCACACATGCTGTAGTGTGTTGACATATTGTTTGCGATGATTTACCTTGCCGGATTCCATTAGTGGCAAACTGTGCGGAGACCCCCTCTCAACAAGACGAACCCTAAAAAAAGAAGAAAAAAAATCAACAAATGCTTATTTTCTGTTCATGTACCCATGCCTGCAATTGAAGGCGAGAGCTGTCCAATTCGTGAGGACGGTTAGCGAATGATTCCTGCCATGCCTCCCAGTCAAAATGGATTGGACATTTATCACCATCAACGGCCGCCCGTGACTCACCTGTCATGTCGCAGAGCCCTCATGTCCACGTAAACCGTGGTGGGGTCCGGGCCGGCTGTACCCTGTGGAACAACAAAGATGTCAAATGAGCTTTTATTGGAGTTTGACGTGAATAGATGTAAAACTAAACTAAACTTGTTAGACGGGGCCATTTTTGAATGACTTGTCTCAACTCTTTCAGTCCCATTGACAATGACAGACGTCCGATTATGTGACTCTTTTCATCCTTCCGCTGTGAATTTAAATCTGTTTGTCAGTAGTAGACACCCAGTCCATTTGAAGTGACAGTATTTGAGGACATTCGCTGCCAAGCCTCCCACTTCAAATAGATTGGACACCTGGCACTGTCAAAGGCAGCCAATGAGTTAATTTAATGACTGGAAATCACATTATTCTGCTCTCTTATAAACAACTTCCATTATCTCTAATGTTTTTCATCACCATTAAAAATCTGCAAATAATTTTCTGAATTTTTTGAAGAAACTCAATTTACATTTTGACTTCCTGATGTAATAATATATTTAGAATAGTGACAGAAGTTAGTTCTAATTTATGAGAAATTTTAACTAACTCGGTGGATTGACGAGAAGTCACATGGTTACCTTGTTCAAATCTCCACTATGATTTATAATGACATGAGAATAGCGTTTTTAACAGTTATTAATTTTTCAATTCAAAAACATTTAGTTGTTATACACATTCTACTCAACTTTGATGTCAAAAAACCTTACCGAAAATGAAATTTTAATTGACTCAGTATTTATAATGATCTTTATTACAAGGTCTTTGCTAAGCGCCCAGCAGAAATCTTGTGGTTCTACCGCTTCAGTGTGGTGAAAGGAGACCATTTTGACGGCTATATTAGCCATTTACGCTACTTCTGAATTGCATAGGTTGAATTCAGCAAGAGGAGCAGATGTATTCAAATGTCTACGCTTTGATAATGTCCATTTTTGCTTTGGATTTTTTTATGAGACCATTCGCTCCTCTGCCAGGATTAATGCAAAGCACCAGCTGACCATGAGAGCGAGAGACAGCCAACTGCAGGGTGAAAGCCAACACACACAAACAGAGCAAAGCACCAAGCTTAGCATTCATTCAGCATGGCATCACCTACAGTACTTAAATATTAGGCCGGGTCATCAACCAGAGCCAAGTGCGTGATTGGATAAATCCTTTGTGGTCATGATCAACCAAAAAGACCAAACTGTGCGTGCAATTATTCAAACAATCCCGTGCTCACAAGTATCTATTGCCAACTGTTGTCTGTCTACGTGTGCCCTACGGCGGATTGGTGACCAATCTGGGGTGTAGTCTGCCGGGATAGGCTCCAGCAACACTTGCGAGGAGATGCGGTATGGATGATGAATGAAGGCTCACTTTATAAGTCTAACTTTAAAAAAAACATTTTGTTAAAAGCCAGAAAAAAACATCGCTGTTTTCCGATTTCTGGACTACGTAAATTTGACACAAAGTCGATGCGCATGATTAGCAGCTGCAGCCATAAGTTACGAGACACTTCACCATTCAGTCGGGTGACAAGGTGTCTTAAAACCCTTCAAAAGCCACACAAAAGTAAGATCTGGTGCCCGGGCCGCCAGTTTGACCCCCCCTGTTTTAGTTTCAAATGGCAAGATTCAACAGTGTCTAGTATTTGGAACTCATAATTCTGTCTTTATCGAAGGCCACTGTTGTATAGAACAATAAGGTTAATTATCCCCTGCTCCCAACCCCAAGTTGTTCCAAATGTATGGTTTATAAGCAATGTTCCCTCTAATTTTTTGTTTGTCTGGGCAGAAAGACAACCTCCCTGAGCACACTGAGTACTGGTGTGAGCAACATCATCATTGCTCGCTATGGGCACACACCAGTATCACACACCTGCCATAAGCAGGTGTATGTCTACTACACATAAATGATTTAGTAATAATAAAATGTAATGATTAATATCTATGAATGGGCGGCCCGGCGGATGAGTGGTTCGCGAGTCGGACTCACAGCTAAAAAATAAAAATAAAAAATTGGGATTTTATTTTGTGCGCTCCATATGATTTGCTGTGCGCATAGAAGACGAGAATAGTGCACAATTGCGCACGCGCGCAGCTTAGAGGGAACGTTGTTTATAGGTCTCAGGATTCCCCAATAACAAACACAAGTCATTACATTTGCCTCCACGTGCAACTCCCATGGGATGTTTTGTCAGGACGAACGCTTTATGGCAGAAAGCGTCCCCGAATAGCCATGCGCGAGGCATCCATGGAAAGCAGCCGATGCAAAGAGAATAGCAGCTTGGCTTCAAACAGGTTTGTGGAAAATGCCACTAAAAACTTATGACAAAAACAATGACAGGGCAAACACACTCAGACTCACACGCATGAGAAAACAGCAACAGCCCCCCCAAAGAGCAAACAACCACTCTTGTCTGACAGTACCTGCTCCACCAGTTTCCCTAACCTGTTGGGCTGACGGGACACATAAATAAAAGACATTTTTACGTGATTATGGATACATCTGGACGCACACCCCAACACAAACCGAGCACACGAAAAAATAAGAGAGAATTGAAAGGTGAAAAGGAAACAAAAGTGTTTGGACTCCCAAAACAACTGCATTTGTGAGGTAGACCTGCACAATATACCGAGGGGTGTCGGACGCTCACCTGCAAACAGATTGCCACGTTCACTCTGCAGCCAAAGGTGGTGCTGACAGCGCGTGCGGACAGCCCGAGGTCCTTGAAGATTTTGGAGAACGACTGCGTGAGAGAGATACGAGGACGTTCCTCTGCGACTACCATGCACGTTCGCACGCACGACAGGTTGACGTTCCGCAACTGTGCATGGGACAGACAAAAAATTCCAATCACGAGTCAATTCCATGTATAAGTAGAGTCCAAACCATCTATTAGCATATGTGAAATTTTCCATTTCAATACAAAAATGGTACTATTAGACAGAAATGGAATATGTTGGCATTCCTCATGTAAGGAAATGAAACCAGCCAAAATTGCTACGATGTCTCATTTGTCAATCTGAATTCACCGACATGATCAAAGTTACGTCGCTCATCGTGTTGGTAAGAATACATTCTCGGTGTACCGCCCTTCTCTAATTCGCACTAGGACACGTCTTTGCCTGGAATGAATTCACTGCCATTGACACTAAAAAACATCAACGCCCTTTCATCTAGGATGGCAGTGAAAGATTGTGGGGTCAATACCAGCCCCTTAATCAGATTGAATTGGACCTCTATGGTCTTCAATGGCAGTCAAAGAGTTGAGGTGTCACATTAAATGAAAGACTCAACTTGGGGATTTTTCAGTAATAGTCTGACTGTCTTTGACAGACGAATAATCTGCAAATTTCTTTTTCCTCAGGTGTAATGTTTATCTCCCAATCAGTCATTCACTTACCCGTAGTGCTTCCGTCTGTGATCCCAGGCCTTTTGTGCACATTTCCATCACTGAGTAGGAGCAGAAGGTAACGCGTACTTTGTACTGGCTGACTGCTGCCAGCCACACCGACACATTGCTTTCCAGCTCTAGTGGGGGAACCAGGATGGACTGGTGGCCGGAGTACACACTGTAATCACCACCGCGCCAAAACATGGAATGTTAGAAGTAGTTAGCCTTGTCAAGTGAGAAGTTAGGAGCCACTGTCAGAACTGAAGTTCTACAAACTGCGATGGAAGTCCATGAAAAATGCATTGGACGTCTGGTTGCCGCCGTCAATGACAGCGAACGAGCCAAGTTAACACGGTAGCAAGTCCCACCTGCACAGGCACCAGAGTGCAAATCCCAGGCCGCAATACGGGTCCAGACAGATGGCGATCTGGCGGGAAGGGTAGAGCTCACACTGCAATTTGATGGAGCGGCACAAAGCACCAGTGGCCGCGTGGGACATCTACGACGTGGGAAATCTTCAATGTACCGTACATCCAAAGAAATTACAAAGAAGAGCTCTACGTTTGCAAGTACACACCTTGACTCCTGCCAAGATGCCTGTGGTGGAAACGCTAAAGTCCAAGTAGGCTAACATCTCCGGGGTCGGGGGCTTATAAATCTGAGGACTTTTCTTTCTGGGGAGATCATCTGGATGGATAGATTTTAAGTGAAAAACCAGTTGGGTCAGCAGGAGAACTTGGAGTAAATACATTAGTGGGTGCATATCTGACCTGTGTCCAGCACCATGGGCCAGCTCTTGACATCTACTGCAGCTGCAGCCTCTTTGGATTTCAGCAGCTTCATTATTGCTTGAGTTGTCAGAATACATACCGACTTACTGACCTAGAAGATGCAGATAGGATATTGACTGCCTTACTACATCGTGTAAATCAGGGGCGCTCAATAAATCGATCGATATCTACTTGGTCACTTGCCAAGGTATTATTGGTATCTCGCATGACAGTAAGATTTGAACCACTTTTTGAATAAGTGGACTAAAATTTGACATGGGAATTGAGCTGGCAAACAGCGCCATCATGCTTCCAAGCACGATAACTATATGCTCACACGGTATTCGAGTTCAATTGACTAAATGAAATACCACATAAAATATATTATTTATAAAAAAATAAAATAAAATCACCTTTTCAATTCAATATTGGCAATTAAAAAGGAAAAATAAGTAATACCTGCTATTTTCATTTAAATGTATTCATAATTTTTCAAATCACAACTAAAAAAGTCAAAGTAATTATAGGTATGTGTTTAATGTTGAAATCTTTATTAATTTAGATTTTATAATAGAAAAATGTTGCAATATTCTATTATTTCTGTGGTCCACACTGTACGATATTTTGTAACTATTGAAAACTCAATACTAATAAAAATGGAATTAAAATATAAAAACGCTTACATGTCTGTTATTTCTGTGGTCTTAAATGAGAGTTTATATATATAGTTCATCTAAATTAGATAATAATTCCAACGATCCGATTTTTGTCTTTGGAGGACTATGGTACAGTTACATATTAAAGGGATATAATATTCAATGTCCAAATGATTTTTGGTTTGCAAGCACATTCCAAGCTAAAATTTAAATCCATGTGTATTACTAGAGTGAATATTGTGACTCCCATATAAACTGGTTAGTCGACTAATGGCAAAAATAATCATTTGTGGTCGCCTCACTGTGTATTACCTCAACAATCATCTTGACGGTAGGAAGCGTGGTGGCAAGGTTCTGTGGGTGTGGAGGTCTGACCGTGACCGGGATGCAGCCAGCATACAAGCAGCCATAGAAGGTGGCAATTAAATCAATCCCTGCCAAAAAACAACAACCAAAAAAACCATTAATAACGTTAATGGGGAATTTCCATTTTTTTCCATCTGCAGGTTGTTGGAATGACTGTCATAGAGGCTTTGTTGCAAGTACCTGGTGTGTAAACAAGGGCGACATGATCTCCTGTATTGAGACGTCCCATCAGAGCCGCGGCCACACGTTCGGCCCGCTTGTGAAGTTGCAAACAGGATGCCGTACTCGCCACCGTGCCCTAAAATGCACATATAAAAAGATGTCAGGTTACATCTCCTTATAGTCACGGGGCAATTTAGTTGACCAGTCCAAAACAGGCTATCGAATTCCACTAGATAGCAGAAGCCACTAACCGTGTGTATTGACTTGATCCCATTTGTAAAATAAAACCATGGATATATGTTCATCTCTGTTCATTCAATAGCAGAGATAAGTATGTGGACATGCTGGTGTACCTTGGCATTGAGAACAAGGAACAGAGGATGGTCCGGAGTAGCCTGTGCTCTCCACTGTAGCACATCTTGAATGTAGAGGAACTAGCAGTGAGAAAACAGGGAAATGTAAAAAGTTGAGCCGGGTCTAAACAACATATTTAACGAGTTAAAAAAATGAACACATTTCAACGCAGGTTACGTTCCACACACGGAACATTTGTGCTTGCACAGTTTTCTGACAAATCAGCTCGGCTAACGGCTATCGAAATGGAGAAAAATAGTTAAAGAAGCGCATTTCATCTAAAAACGATATATTGATGAAAGAAAAATGTAC
Source organism: Stigmatopora argus (assembly GCF_051989625.1). Lineage (NCBI taxonomy): Eukaryota > Metazoa > Chordata > Actinopteri > Syngnathiformes > Syngnathidae > Stigmatopora > Stigmatopora argus. The sequence continues at coordinate 9,627,967 of NC_135399.1, forward strand.
AAATGTGAACATGTATATAAAATGATAGTATTTCCATATCTACATTATTTTTTGTAAACCTTTTGAGTGCCATTGTCGATGAGAGGGATCCAATCATGTGGATCTTTTCATCCTTTTGCTGTGAATTTAAATGAGGAGTTTACCATCAGTAGCTCTTCCAGTTCAAATAGATTGGATATCTATTGCCAACAACCAGCATATTTTGCCACAAATGTTAGGTTTTGCAGCATAAACATAAGCCCATGATGGCCAATTTGATCAAACCCGTACTTTTTCCTCCCCCTGATGGTTGGTTACCTGCTCATTGTCTTCCAACTGGGTCACGTCTCTTCCACAGGCCTGCGCTATTCTCTTGCCTGCCACCAGGTTTCCAACAATCATAGAAGCGGGGCCGACCTCTGGGCAGTGCAAACACACCCAGTCGAAAAAGGAGCAACTTATTTTTTCCCATCACAAACGTGTTGCGACTTCATACCTGGCTGCTTTTGCCTCGGTTTGGGCAGGTTAGTGACGCACGTGTGAGGGCACATTAGGACGTTGCAGGGATGCAAGGAGCCCTCCAGGAAGCGCTGTTTGGTCTCTGATATGTGGATGCCACCTAGGGGCGCCTTGGGAAGCGTGTTGGCAGGCACCAGTGCCAAGCAATACACGCCCACCTGATGAATGCTGTCTATGGCCTGCAAGCAACGCGCAGGAGAACTGTTTTTGCAGTCCAAACAATGCGAAAAGAATAAGAAGCAGTGTCGGCACCTGAAGGACTCGGCTCATCCACTGGAAGCTGTCTTCCTCCGAGGCATCCGGTCTCTGCTCTGCCACTACGACAATCCTCTCGTCGTGCAGCACCGACACGGAAAACACAGCTATTCTGCAGCACAAGATGAAAAGTACTCAATCAAACTATTTCTAGCTTTTAAAGTTGCCCTTTGGTGATGAAATGATCGTGTTTCAGTCCCATTTACAGTGATAAGACATCCAATCCATTTGAACTAAAAGGGGCTGGCATCGATCCTTCCAATCCAAATGGGTTGGATGTCTGTCGCCGTCAATGGCAGTGAATCAGTCAAGTTGCGTCGCGTCGTCTAACCTCCCCCTGTAAACAAATTTCATGGGTTCCACCGCGAGCGCCGTGGCAACCACGTCGTCAGCGTTGTGTCTCCGCCCACTGACCACCATCAATCCATCCATCTTCCCGACGACAAACACGAGGCTGTCCTAGTAGCGAAACACAAAGTTCGGCATTATTTGTAAACATTATTTGCCAAACACCTATGATAAGTATATTTGAGCCAAAGGTATTTATTTTAGACTTCAAAGTACCACACAGTGAAAACTTTAAAACAAATGGATGCATGGCCACAAATAATTGCATAAAATCGTATTGTCAGCTTCAAACGGTTGATTTATTTGCATATATCTTTTCACAAATTTTCAGAAGCACAACAACCTGCTTTTAGCACCCTAAAACCTTTAAGTACCCTAAAATGGAATAGGGGGGGAAAAAAAGAAGTGTTGCAAAATTAACTCATTGCCTACTATTGACAAAGAAACTGGCTTTGGATGCTGATCTTTAAGTGCCATTAACAGTGCTAGGCGTCCAATCCAATCTGAGTGGGAGGGGCGAATGATATTCGTTCATTCGCCCCTCCCACTCAGATTGGATTGGACGTCTAGTGGCGTCAATGGCGGCAAGTAAGTGAACTTTTTAGGCCAAAAATAAAATAGACTGGCCCACATGAGATCTAGTTGACATTAATGTGGCCCGCAAAACAAAATGAGTTTGACACCCCTCCACTAGGGCTCAGTTGAATTAAAAATCACAAATAGAGAATAAAAATAGAAACATACAACCATTAAAATGTGAAGGTTTATATTGATAAAGATAACTTACGGGTCCCACAAAACCCAGCAGAGAGGTCCTGGTGAAGGTTCGGTCCATAACTGGAATTCCAGCCGATGTGACTGGAGTGGTCTGTGACAAAGGGATTAATTATTTAACATAGAGGTGGATGAAATTGCAAGTTCTATAATCATTCTTTTTTTTTTTTTTAGATTAGAAGACTTATTTGTACATTAATGAGTTTTCAAAAAAAAAAAAATTCAAAATATCTATTGTCTTATTGCCCACCACTGCTTGAATGACATCCTTTTTTTATTGCTGTTGATGGTATAATATTGTGGTGTAGTATTTAATATGAGGTAATACTGTGGTTGCGGTGATATAGAAACACATTTATGTCATATAGATAAATACTAATAACAATAACAATAATAAATACTAACCTCAAATATGTTCTTGGTCATGCCCTGGAGGCCATAATAGGCTAAACCTGTACACTTCGAGCTCACGCAGATTTCTCCAACCTCGTCTGTCTGACACAGGTATGGCGTCCCTTCCGCCCGCACCACGCACACCAAGGCTACAAAATATGGATCAAACACCAACACATTTTCCTGTTACTATACCCATTTTTGGTGGTGTCAACACACGAGTGTGTTACGCACCTCCGGGCATGACCTGGCCGACATCCTGCACAGTCAGGACAGAGAGCTTCTCCTCGGTATCCACCCGGATCACACTGTGGCTCAGCCCACACATGGAAAGCACAGCCTTGCCCGGTGAAGGGACACCCATCTCTGGAGGTCTAAAGATGCAGTATATGTAATCATTTATATCAAGGGAAACAATATTTTTTTCCAGTTGGCCTCTAGAAGGCAGATTATTTTATGATCTTTTTTTACATGCACTAACGTGACCTCACCTCCGGATGGCGACAGTCATGGCTTCTGAAGAACTGGCACATGGACAGATCACTTCAGGTCTCAGCCCACGTGCTTGGAACACGTTGAGAAAGGCATCACAGGATGATATTGACCCTGCCGGCGCACGGCATCGTTGGCAACACGACAACCCACCGAGTATTGACACAAACAAATGCATTAGGTCAGCATGTATTTATGGACATCATGACAAACCTTGTGTGCAGTTGATTTTTTTTTGATACACAGACTCACATGGGTTAGCACCGTCGGCGACAATCAGCATGCGCAGTGAGCTCAAGCTGATGTCTCTCTGGTCCCTTTGTGCCAGTAGCGACCAGTGCATGTCCCTTGACTTCACTACGGCCACCCGTGCTGTCCAGCAGACACAAAAACACTACGTCAGACACATTGTATAATCCTACCTGACATTTTTGTTTTAAAGCCTTTATAAGATAAGGTCATTTTTAATAGTTTCCAGGGAACCTGTTTGCAATATAGGGTGCTTAGCCCCCATTTTATCCAACTACATACTGTATTTTCTCGCATATTAGCCACCTCCGCGTATAAGCCGCACCCTTAAAATTGCCTTAAAACCATTGAATTTTACAATTTCCCTCGTATAAGACGCCCCCAGATTCACAAAGTTCCCCTCCATATTCATGGTTTTAATAGGGAGTACAAATGTGTTACTTTGAAGGGAAAATCTTAAGAAAAATCATTGCACGTGGTATTTCTGAGATTTTGTAGAAATCGAAAGGCTGGTCTGCTGGATTCCACATTCCGAAAGGTTGTTGCCTGCACGTAGACAAATTCAAAAGGGAAGTCACATGAGCAGTACAACCAGGAAGTGCGACCGTAACGGTCTAGTTGGTCATCCCTAAGTAAGATGGTGGCGCCCTGAGCGAGCAATGGCAGGCACAACTAAGTGAGTTTTTTCACGTTTTATTTTTTTCTTGAATTTCATAAACAGATGTAAAAAAAAAAAAAATTGTTTAGCGTTTTATCTGTTCATCTTTTCTCTATTTTGGAAATAAATGACCGTATCGCCGCATTGTCTTGCACCTCTAGACCAGCCCTTTTTCTCACCAGGGACCTTTAAAGCCATCCCTATTTTGATATTTTGATGGGGGGGGGGGGGTTGTATGGACGGTGTCCACGAGGGGACAAAAGCCAAGTCCCAAGCACAAGAGCAGTTAACTATTATTATTATAGCAACCACTTTTCCCATTTCAAGTAGGAGGGTCAGATTGAAAAGGCTGCATTTATTTCGGCGAAAGCCACATTTTAAATGTCGTGAACCTCGGAAAAGATTTGAGGGGGTTACTTTTACAGAGCGATTGGTTTGGAGTCTTTGTAATCTGGCAACCCTGAAGTACAGCGCGCCATTGGCCTATGATTTCTATACTTGAGCATCGTTGTGCCTCGTGTGCGTAAGGTTTAAAATTTGAATATTTATTTCTCTTTTTGCAACTGCTGTTTCAGTTAGTAAAGAGGTTCAACATTTATCAAATGACAGAAAAGATTATGGTTAGTCTAGTAGTATTTGTTTTAAGCGGTACACAAATCAACAGTAAGGATAAAGCCAATACTTGCATAAATATGGTATATATGATGACTTATGAGCACTATGATACCATGTCCAAATGTAAAATATTTTTATGAATTATCCTTTAAAATGTAACTGTTCTTAATGTTTGGTCTAATATTTTATTTGTATGGACTCAACATGATTAAAAATGATAGCTTGCTCTCGAAGTTTCAACAACGGTTTTGAATTGAAATGTGTTTTGTGTACTTCGACAAATAGAATGAATGTTTGAATCTTAATAATATTTCTAAATTTGCTTTGCTCTGAATACAATTACTGCCAATAACAGCAATTTAAGTTCAATCAAGTTCTTCCACTTTTCATGGATTATTACCCTTCATTTCAATGTAGATTAGACATCTATCACATCAATGGCAGCACATAGTTGTAATAATTTAAACCAAAAATGCCTCCAACAGGTTAACAAGTCACCTTTGTATGCGTAAACCTTCTGTATCCAGGAGAGGGGGTTAACTTTCATCAAAGAGTAAGGAATACTGATCACATGCATCCGATTCATAACACTCTGCAATGAAAAAAAAAGGGGGGGGGGGGGTCATTTTCAAGTGTATCATCTATTTAAACAACCTGCACAATGTCTAATCATAAAAGATTTTAAAGCACTCACAGTGAGAACTCCATGCCACAGACCAGCTTCTCTTTTAAAGTCCAGCACATTGGTTATGGTTTCCGCTACAAGTCAGAGAATGACATTCCATTATTTTTGCATACATTAATTAGACTTTATGTAGGGGAAGTTTAATCTAATGCAATTGGGGGGGAAAGAACACGAAAAACTACATTTAGGGTGACGTCAAAACTCACCCTCAGTGTAGCCGCAGGCTTGTGTTAGAGCGTGGCAGTGAGCAAGCATAGCTGAATGGCTGACTGTGATCCCCATGGTGCTTCCCTCCTTGCTGGTTTTATACTTTGCAAGAAAAAACACGTCAAAATAGCACACCAGTTTGCAGCCAGTCTAATCCCATCCATTCCTTCCTTTTGCAACGATTATGCTTCGCAAGTAATAAAGATCTTCTGAGTCAGATTTTTGAGCAGACGTTTATATAGTTTGGCCCCAAAATGAACCCCAAAGCATGCGAGCAGCAAGTTTTGCCTGTTAATACTGTGTGCATTTTAGGGATCTAAATCTCCAACTTTAAAACGACATGATACGATATAGTAGATTATTTTCACTACAATATTTACCGATATTACAAAGTGTGCCATGATTCAAGTCAAGGACCTCTGAACAATTCAGTACAATATTATGTACACAATTACCACAGCGCAATAAGTTCCAATTCACCTAAGAAAAAAAACGAAGCAAAATAAACTGTTTTTGACTATTTATTTTCTGAAATATTTCAGATATTCAAATGAAAACAATTCTTCTTGAACCTTTATCGGATAAGTGACTATGAGCCTAGTATTTGTTATTTTTATGACTAATTCTTACTGCATTTGTTACATTTTTGATTTCCTACTATTTAAATGATGGATTCCGAAAAGATCACCATGTTGATCGCATGTTTTGCCTTTTGATTGATTTGATTGGATCGTTGCATTAACGGATCGATGTATCAATTCAGACCAATTCATCTTACACCCATATTTTAAATAGAATTGTTAATCATCAATTTCATCATGATAAGATATTCTTGGGATAACAGTAGGGACTTTCCAGTATTAAAAAATCCCCCACGACTAGATTTAATACAATAAATGTGTCGTTGCAACCCTCGTGAATTCTGATGATATGCAGTTCGTTAAAACTATTTTAACCAATGCCCTCACTTCTATGTAGGCAATGTCGTTGCTTGCTTCGCGTATTGGAGGATTCCAGTCTTTGGGAGGCTTCACGACATGTTTTCCATCCGTCACAAACCACAGCAACCTGGGCCAGCCTAAAGAAAGAAACCAGGATGAGAAATCGGTTATAATGCTAAATGGTAACAGTCAAATTGATTGCAGGATGAAGAAAAAAGCGAGCAAGCTGTACCTTTGAATGTGGCTACCTCGCCCGTTTGTGCTTTGGGCAAACCTTTCTGACAAGCGTCAGTGGTAAGAGCCACCGTCACCCCACAGCTGCCAAGCAGAAAGCCAATTTGTTGACTTCCAGCATCCTGTAAGTCAAATACATAAAAAGGCTCAAACTCAGATATTTAACTCTTCGGAAATAAGATGAACAAAAAAAAAAATAAGTCTGAGAGGTGCTTAAACACACAAAATGAAAGATAACTAATACATCTCGGGAATTAGGGGTGTCTCATGTCGTAATTGAACTAGAATAACAATCCTTTGACTTCACTTCAATCTCATTTGTTAGTGTACAGTTTGAACAAACGGCGTGCTTATAAATGGCAATCAAGTACACGCATTAATATTCAGCGAGTACAAATCATGATGGTAAATTTGCTCGCGATGGTTGCGCTTGCAGACTCTCAATGCATAATAATGCGCTTGAAATAGAACACCGAACAGATGAGGCGACTGTGACAAATAACGACGTGGCCCCAAAAACACAATGTTTTTAGCTCCAAATAAGCAAGAAAAAGAAGTAGCAGAAAAGAGGAGTAAGAATCAGTCAGTAAACAAGAGGAAGCTAGGATTATTTGCTGTAAAATAAATTAAAAAAACACACACAATGAGAGCCATTGGATTAAATGTACAATGGAGCTATCTCACTTTCTCTTCAAGTGTCAAGTAGTATTTTTTGACCATCACCTTTCTGGTTAGTGGCACTTCAATGGGGACAGGCACCAGCTCTGCCAATAGACAGCCATAGAACGCCACCATGAACATCACAGGGTCGTTGTTGGGGAACACTAGTGCAACCTGTGGAGAGATATGCAAACCAAAAAGTTCAATCTCTTTTCACAGAGACTTGATACTAAGTTTTAAACCATAAAAGACAGGAACATTTTAGGAAACAGGTGTCAAACCCGTGCCTCCAGAGCCAGATCTGGCTTGTGTAGCCCTCAAAAGTAAAATGACGTGTCCGTGTTTCTCGCTAAAATTCAATCCAAATGAAGTTTTTGTAGTAGCACTATGTAGATAATGTAAAAAAAAAAGAACTTTTTTCAATGGAGTGCGCCAGCCCTAGTTGACAAATTATACAGGGAGTCTATCGGTTTAAAATGTAGAGAAAAACGCTTTATTTTAATTGGCAATTGGTAAAAATGTCTGCCACAAAACATACAAGGTCACAAGACTTACCCTATCCCCAGGCATAAGCAAAGGTTCATTCCTTGTGCTAAGTTTGTTGAGAAGGGTGTAGGCCAGTTTCTGACTGCGTGTCCACAGTTTACCTGCAGCGACAAACCAAAGTCCAACACAAATATTGGAGAATTTTGAGTGAGGTAAGTAAAAATGTATTATATTCAACACAAAAAACATTTTAAATTCATAATAAGAGTTCATAAAAAACATTTTTTCAATGATACCTACCATAGGTGAGAGTGTAGACAGGCTTGCCGGCGTTATCGAGCGCCGTCAAGCAAGGGCTCTTAGGCTGCGTGGTTCCCCATCGTTGCAAGGCTGCTGTCAATGAGGGCGGCCAGTTGGTGACCACTCCGAGGGGATTTCCCTCAAGGGGACACATCAGTTGACCTTCTGGCTTTGGCTGGTTTGGATTGGGTTGTTGGACTGAAAACACACAAAAAAGACTAAAAATCGAACATTTATGCTGAAGAAGCAGGAAGACTAATAAATAAATGTACAACCACTTGCAGGCAACAATGGTGCAGTGTACCCAGTACCCTAATTGCTTTGACAGCATATCCCGTCGCTCGATGCAAGCCATTCTGCCAGAGTTTTACAAGGTACTGGTAAATCAGTGATTTATACATCTCTTAGAGGGAGGCTTAAAAGTAATACAAGCGGGGATAGTTTAATGGCAAGATAGCAAGAATTGACAAAAGCCTAGTGGATTAAAACCGTATATTCAGTCCTTAACCAGTTTTTGGGGTTGCCCGACTGCTGCTTTCAAATTCCAATCCATTTGTGCTTTCCAGATAAAACACCTCAACCAGGAAAGCTCTTCTCGCACAGACCACTCAATCTGCAGACGTTCGGTCTGTTCTGCTAAAGTTTGGAGTGCTTCCCAATGACCTGCTGGTGTGTTACTAATCCTGCTGCGTTTTCATTTGGACCGTGTTTATTCAGCCTGGCAGAGTACCACCCAAAAGCCACGACGGGCCGGTGAGGAATGGAGGAATTCCACGAAAAAACAAGACCGGTCCACAATATGAGTCTGCGTTTCTGTGGCCTGGCTCTGCCTTACCACTCCTTAAGCACACCTGGTGGTCTCTGATCCACAGTAGGAGGTGGGCGGACAACAAAGAAAAATAATCACTTATCTAAACACTTACTTGGACCGTTTATTTGCAGGGTGTGGCGACGGGCTTGGTACAGTGACTACAACAATGGCAAACAGTTGGTTAACAAGTGCTGCGCGAGATGGTATAAATCTCTTACCAGATCGGCCATTTAATATCATAATAACAACATGCCACCATTTATTTTTAATTATCGGGTGAAAAAAAAAGATTAAAAATGATGGGTTTGTCTTTGATAGTGGCTGATTCTGTCCCAGCGCAGTAGTAGTGGTGTTTACTTTCATTAACTGCTTCATTTATTCATGCGCCATTTGCTTGCGTCGTGTGGTAATTTATCACACCGCTGAGTTTTCCTGTATAGGCACATCTAGAAGCCGTACCGCATCATTGAGTCAAGTATCAACACTCTGGAGCTGAGTACTACAGTGTATTTTTACCTCCGCCAATAGGTGAAACCTAAGAAAGGCAGAGTATGTCTCTATGTTTGTCTTCAAGATAAAGCCTTCAAATAAAGGGATTATTATCAACATTTCAGGATATGTCTGTAATTTGAAACACTACCAATATTTACATTTTGGGGTAATAGGGTCAAAGGTCACAGCATCCATAAATATGTTTGAGTCCAGAATGAGTATAAACAAGTAAATAAAGGTTTTTTTTGTTTTTGGTTTGTTTTTGTTTATTTTTAGATCAAACTCACATATTATTGTAATATGTAATGGTAAATTGCATTAAATATTGGAGTAATGAGGCACCCTGGTGGAAAAAGTGGCATGTCTGCCTCACAGTTCCGAGATCGAGGGTTCAATTCCCGTGGGTTCCGACCTTCCCGTGTGGAGTTTGCATGTTTTCTGGGAGGGTTTTTTCCAGGTACTCCCATTTCCCAAAAAGCTTGGAATTTGCTTATGTCAAGGTCTGATTTCTCAAGAGTGTTCCTCTAGTTCTAATATATTATTAAAACTGATGATAGTGACGATAGAAGGAATTCACGATGTTACATAATTTATTATTGTGATAAAAATAAGCCAAGGTTGAAACTACTGTTCACTGTGCACCACCCTGCGTTGTAGGGTATGTTGATGCAAATGTGGATTTGCATTACCAAAGCGAATAGGAACGGAACCTGGAGTATGGAGGAAGCTCTGAGGATTGTGGTGCGCACCTGTTGAGCTTGGTTTGTAAATACAAACCAGCCAACTCTGGTACAGAGAATCAAACCAAATAGGGTCCATTGTATTTAGGTCCGGACCAAACAATGTGAACTTCCTGGTGTGAAAATGCAGATAGTAATTACAGTGACAACTGAGAGTATAAACTCACCATCCATGAGCTCCTCAAAGTCGTCCACAAAGAATTCTCTCAAAGGCGGCCGCTTCGGTCTTTTCAGTGTGTTGAGCAATTGCTGGATTTTCGAGGACACGCGGCTGTTGACTGGAACACCTAAACAATGACATTGCAAAGAGGATGGCGTGATAAGAAATATGGTTGAAGAAAAAAAAAAGGCAAAACAACGAAATGGAGACAAAAAGTGCGACCGGCAAACAAAAAAGGATGTAGGATTTGTAAGATGTGCAGTCATGAGGAGAATGGATGGGGGAGGAGAAAATACACAGAAGATCAGAAGACTGTTTCAAGGCATTGAGGCACACCGGTGCTCCAAAGTTAGTGTTTTTAAGTCAGAGAACTCTCCAGTAAGCCTTCCAGGGTGACTAATCAGGCTGTGAGGGTCTGCCTGCTGCTGCCTAGCAACCATCCGTCGTCTCCTACCCGGCATCCGAGACATTAGGTCTCTCATCAGGTGTGTGTGCAGAGCTTACAAAGTCTAAAGTTGACCACACTGCAGAATATATTTGGTACGATTCACTAGAACTAACTTTTGATTAACGATTAAAACGGTAAGATAACTTTCTATGAATATGGCATGCAAAATTCTTACAATCCTTTGAGAAAAAGTGATCATTTTGGTTTGCAGCAAAGTTGAGAGGTAACGTGTCAAGCATGATTCAGTGTCCTGACATATACATATATACATATATACATACATATATATACATATATATACATATATACATATATATACACATATATACAGATATATACATATATATACATATACACATATATACATATATATACAGATATATATATACTATATATATATATGTATATATATATATATATATATATATATATATATATTTATATATACATACATATATACATATATATATACATAGATTTTTTTCTTTTAATTGACTGGCTGCCATTTACAGTAATAAACCTTTAATCCATTCAAACAACAGGGCTGGCGACCAAAAAACTTAATCGGATTGAACTTCCCAATAGAAAAAGGAAATTGTTAGCTATTTGTAACATGGTTTTGTCCATATGAATTTATTCTAGGTTAGGGAGGGGCAAGTGTCAGACATTGTAGCCACAAGAGACGGAGACCACAGCTGCACGCAGCCTGCGTGATGCGTTTTTGTTCTATAATAAGACATAGTCTGCTCGTAGAAAGGCAACCACATATTGGACTCGCGCACGTGAGGTGCAGAGCAGCACCTGATGGGCCAATTAGACACATTCGACAACATCTGATCGCCCTGAGTCCCAGCCACTCAAAAGCTATGATATATTAATGGATGATAGTGGCAGATGAGAGCTTGGTTGTGATCATTTACATATTAGGGTCCTCAGAATCAGTCCGTTTTTTCCTACACTCGAAAAATCCCATGCATTGCATTGCATCACTCTCATGCAGTAATTTTGCATTCCATTAAATGGAAATTTGACTTTGTTTGTTTACAATTAATTGGGTCTTTGTAGTGCCTAATTGAATGCTTGTATACATGAGAGCTGATGATGAATTGTTATTAGGGTCCATAAACGTGTATTTCTGTTCTTATTCATTTTCCTTTTGTTTTTATGAAATTATAAATTATTCATTCATAAAAAAATACAAGATTAATGCTTAATAATAATTATTATAATATAGCATGTATATTTTACATGCTATATTATAATAATTGAAACCTAGAAGTAGAGCATTGAAATTGACCTCAGATTTTTAAACTACACAATCACTATCATATAATTGCCCAGCATTATCTAATAAATTGTACCGCATTGGATGCGTTGAAGTTGAGATGACACCAAAAAAAATCCCAAAAGAAAATACACATGCAAAGATAGACAAGTAATCAACCTTTTCACCAACCCACAGCAGTGTCAAGCACGTTGACCAAGAAACAATAGTCATAACGCCACAGATGCAAACGCATTGGTCTTGTCAGCAAGACCATCAACAATATGGAAAATCATTTTAAAAAGATGTATCAAATGAGTGAATACATTTCTTTTTGGGAGGAAGATGGTTGGTGGAGGGGGTGCAACACCTTACAGTCGTCACATGCACAAAAGACGGACGGCCTGCCATACAGTTGAAACAATGGTAGCAATAAAAAAAAATACCATTTATCAAAGTGAGGGATCCCTCACCTCTCCATTCACAGCCTGGAGGAGAAACAAATGAGGATGTCAATAAACATGATCCGCCACCAATGGTGCTCCGAATCAAAAAGAGACGCAAGCTGAATCTTTGTTCTCCCTCAATTGATCCGACAAACACAAATTAAAACAGTGCCTTAAGACAAATGTCACCTGAAGGCTGTTTAATAACTATTACATAACATTGCAATTTCACCATGTAGTGAAATATTTCTCAGGAGTCCAAAAGTCATCAGTAAAAAAAAAATAACAAACCAGTGATTCGTATTTTAGAATAATAATAGTAATAATGGAACGTGTTTTATCATCGGACAACGATTAAGAGTGTCTATTGGAGTGTTTTTTTTTCCAGGGGCAAAGGAGGAGAGGTGTTACCATAGCAACACATAGAGGGTTCGCCGGCAGCTTGCGCCAGCCTGATGGGAAGACTGACTAAAGAGGGAAAAACAGAGGGACAAACAGCAGGGGAGGCAGACCGGAGGGAAGCGCATAGCTGCGTGCGTGCATGCGTGCAGGACACTAACCATCTGCCGTCTCCATGATGCTGGTGTGGTGGTTGTAGCTACGGGACACGCCTCGAACCGAAGCGACGTGGGACTGCTCTGCGTGGAGGGACGAGCGCTCCGAGAGGCCCGTCACGTCTGGTGGAGCTATGTGGTTATCTGTGATAAAAGGGGTGACAAATGATGTATCAACTAGCCGTCTCTCCCTTCATTCTAAACCTGACATATCTTTAGCTTTTTGCATACCGGGAATTTCACCAGAAGACGATTTATCAATGGTTATGTTTTTGAATGCAAAGACATTCATTCCTTAGAGGAAAGAGTTTAGGTAAAACTATATAATTTTGAGAAATTATGGAAATGTGTGTATCGATGGTAACAAAAGCAGACGTGTGCAACGCTGCTTATCGTTTGGGATTTCAAAGAAATCGAAAGGCTGGAGATAATGGAATGCTCCAAACGTCTGCTGAATTTAGCAAAAGCAAGACAGTAGTCGCCGTGGTTTCTACCCTGCTCAGATGGATTGGACGTACATCGCCATCAATGGCAGCCGGTGAGTCAAAAAGTTAGAAAGGAGTCACGTACCAAGGTGTGTATGTGCCATGAGGTCAGCCAATGCAATAGCTTTAGTGTTGGTGGCTCTTCCTCCCGGGTGGGACGAGGTGGACGAAGCAGACGAGGACGTGGATGAACCCTGGATAACCCGGTTAAACCAGTGTTCGACAGCCGGGTGGCCGTGACTCTGGTTAGGCGCCGAGTTGGTCAGACGTCCCTTTCGCCGCAAGGAGCCCTCGTCTTCCGACGCCGAGGATGTGTCTGTGTTAGTAATACAAGATGTAGGAATGGTAAACACAAATTCACAGCAGTAGCGGTAATCTCTTGGCCTTGAAAAAGTTGCATATCAGAGCTTTAGGCTAATTCTAACAAGCCCATATTGACGTGTGTGCAACCAGAGGTCTCAAAAGGTCTGCTTCACAGTGAATGATCTGTTTGTTATTGCTCTGCTAATCTCTCCTTTATATCAGTCTCTCAGCAACCATGGCAAAGTGAAGCAGAAGAACATAGCGAGGGTCAGGCAAACGGGCGTAAAGTCAAGAGGTGGTATTCATCGCTGATAAAACAGATGAGAAGTTAGCGAGTCGCTTGGATTTAACCAACAAAAACAGCAGGCTGTAATTGCAAACCACTGCTTAATGAGTTATACATTGATGACTCGTCGGACCTGCTAATTACCGCAAAGTGATCAAGTGCAATCACAGCAAATATGATGTACTCACAGTCATTATGTACAGTTGTACACCATTCACCAACAGTGAGGTATATTTGGCTTTCTGCTTAAATTGCTACCAAAAGAGCCGACTAAAACCTACCACGCATTTAAATTTGACCTTCTCTATATTCTCTCAGAGCGTCATGAGCCGGGCAAGGGATTTTTTTTTTGCAAATGAACATTGTGAATTGAAAAATCCCCAACAACAACATATCACAAACTGTAACAGAATGAGGTAAAATGTTGACATTTCGAAACAATGCAAACTATGTTAACCAGTATGCAACATGTGGGAAGGTCTAACTGGGCATGCACTCATGATAACTGAGTCTTTTGTAATCCCAAACAATAGCTACTTTCATCCAACTCAAGTTTTCTTTTTTCTATTCTTATTTAGCAACACAGTCGTGAATTACGGGACTGCTAGCATCCTACACTCTACAGTTTCAGGGAAGGAATTAGAAGGGCAATGCGTGTGCAAAGATAATTTATGTTACAGTCTGTAGATGCTAAAGCCTCACCTGGCGGGGTGCATGTCTCCACAGAGGACTGTACTAGCACGGATCGTCTCTTGGACGGCATGGGCATCTTCCTTTCTTTGTATTTGGCCAAAGCTGCTTGGACGGCTTCTGTGTGCAGATCTAGGCCGCACAACAGAACACGGGGCTTAGGCTCACCTTTAAAATAACTCCAGCAAGAATTTGAAACTCTCACACGAGGCCAAATGCGGTTACCAGAGCGGAAGCGTTCATCCCTGGTGTTGGCTGCCCGAGATTTGGTGTGTTTGGAGTCGGAGAGAATAGCCTGGGAGGAGGCTGGAATCCGGTTGTCGATCTGTAGAGAAGGATCTACGCCTGGAGAAAAAAAAGATGAGGGAATCTTAACAGCAAATTCACTTTTTATTAGTCCCTGCCAGTCATCAGCTTCTCTGGTCTTTCCGAGGCAACAGCTTAACGGGGATCATTGAGCTCCACCCTGTCAGCAACTCTTAGACAGCAGTATAACTCACCTGCTGCAATGCTGAGCAATAGACTTACACAAATTCAGTCAATCTACTAAACGGCACAAGCGACACTTTCGTTTGAGGACATTCCAGGACACTGCGAGACAAACTAGTGAGCGAGGACAAACACTTGGATCCTGGCCCCTACCACAAAGTAAAACAATGACTGTTCTTCAGCTCTGAGATGAAAAACGTTTTTTTCCACGCCAGAACCTCAGACTGTGTTGCTGGGCAGAAGATGCTTAATTTAAATCAATCGGTTGCACGCCCTGCCACAGGAGACACATTTATTGGTAAACATCCAACAAATTGATGTTTAAGCATCTTCTCAGTACATTAAACTAATAAGTACATCTGAGTGTTTGCCTTTTTTTCCACAGCACTGCACTCAGCTTGAAATTAACATTAGCACACTAGCAAAGCCTGCATCATTCGCAGTTTACTTTTTTCCCATTTAACTTTACTTGCTGAAAATAATTCACATATTTTTTTAGCAATTTCTATCATTAAGTTTCCTCACTGTGGCAAATCAAAACCAGCTAGAAGGTATTAGGAAAGATATATCAACAAAGAACTGTTAAAGTGATGCATCTTGACTGCGATGATCTTTCTAGTTCAGGAAAGGTCTTACTTTTTAGATATTTAGATTTTTTCATCAAGAGACAGGACCGCTGCAGCAAAGTGGAGACTATGGAGTATAACATATAGGGGAATCTCAATTTTAAAAACGATACCACATCAAGAAGTAGAATAGAAATCCTCATTCTTGTTCTCCATCGTTATCTTATCTTGTTTTGTTTATTATTTTGACATGGAAAGCCGACCAACAGACACAGTTGAGTAAAGCAGAAAAAAGCTGAGTAGAACCTAAATCCATAAAACATGCCACACATCGACAATAATCTGTATATTTGACATGCAGTTTTTTTAATTAGAATCTTTTTGTATTTCTGTGTTGGTTGTAGTGGATTTTTTTGGCGATCAATGTATTATTAGAAAAGCAATCATAAATACTCTTACCTTGTATCTGTGGGATATACGGTGCCAACAGTTTGCTTCTTTTCTTCTCGTAGCCCTTCTGAGTGATGTCCCCTGTACAGAGATGAAGAACAGACGGGTAGAGAGAGGGACAGAGAGATAGATGAGTCATTAGCTCTGATGAGTTCTGTGTGTGTGTGTGTGCGCGTGTTTTTGGTGTTCAGCATAGGGCCACTTATACATTAAAATTTTCTTACATTAAAATTGGGGTTACGGGTATTGATAAGAGTGGACACAAGCCATAGTTGAGCCAAGCCGGATTAAGAATTCAGGTTCAAGTGCCCAAAATCAATACAAAGCCAATATTTGAGGTAACCTTTGATGCACTTTTAGCATAGTTTACTCCTGACTATTGCACTGACCAGCGCAAGAGAGCATACCGCAACATATCGGAATGCGACATTCGATTTCCAAAATACTCATAGAGGCCGTTTTACTATGTGATGTCGCCGGTCAAGGTCATGCATTATATTGGGTGTTCTAGACGCGACTAAAATGATCATATTCTTTATTATTAATTTTTACTCTGTTATCAACTTATTGCTGCGTAGACTAAATAGAATTAGTTAAACAAACTTTTTTTTTTGTTTTCCATTCACCCGTAAACATAAAAAAAAGGTTTGGCAAGCATTCCCCACATTTTGAAATGTGTATTGCAATATGACTATGCTATACTGGACTGTATTGGAAAATTTACAATTATTTACAGAAGGGATATTCTAAACAGCAGCCAACTTATTAGGTTTTAAATTATTTACCGACTCTATGCAAAGATGCCCAAGAGTGAAAGGTTGAAGGGGGAAAAAATAGTAGCAGGGGTCAAGTGGAAGGGAAAGTTAAACTCAGGTTTATTTAAACCTGTACTCAAATACATAAATGACAGCAAGTCTTGAGTTGTGTCCCTATTCATTGCTGTGCCACTCTAGCATGAAGCGCAACAATGCTGTAGTGTAAAGGCAGGTGTTGTTGTCACACTTCTCCTGAGTCACCCCCTGACAGCTGAATGGCTTCACTGTTTAATGTCCAACAATGCCTAGCCTTCCATAGGCTGTGCCTCCTGACCCAACACTGAGACTTCTGTTGTGACACCTCTCTATCAGTGTGTGTCGGTGCACATTGACGTGTGTCTATGTGCATACCGGGGTGTCAGAGTACATGCACTACAGAATTACGCCTAGACGAGTACACAGTGGGAATGCATTCTCTGTGGCGGCCCCAAATTGGAGCTTCCGTGCCCAAGCGGGTACTCAAGTGAAATCCTGATCTGTGAAATTATGCCCAAGTGGAAGCTAGTGTCCCATGTAAAAAAGGGTGATAACCACAACAAAATGAATGACCTTTTGTTCCCAGGCGGACTAAAAACAGCATAAAAAGTATAGTGGTTAATCTTGTCATTTTGTGTAACCGTTATTTCATTTCTTATATGAGTGGTTTATTTACTAAAATGACAGGACTATTCACTGTCATGGTTTCGAAAGGAATCAAGAAGAACAATTGTTTGTATAAATAAAAAAATACATTCATGCCAGGGGAATAACAGAAGGGAAGTTATTTAAGAATGCAGTTTGGAAATGGAAAAAAATGAAAAGAGGAAAGGGTGGAGCTTAAACGCCTCCGTCAAATGAAAATCTCGAGGGGAACTCAAGCGAATTGAAACAATGCCCCAACACAAGAAAAAAAACCTTTGCTCGACCTTCTGGCTCCCTTGTGATGACTGGAGGCTTTATGATGGAATTGAGCTATGAGAACATTTACTTAACTTAGTTAACCCTGCACGATCAGTTCAGTGGTTTAAAGCCAAGGTGAATTGTAGAAGATTGCTCGGGCTCAAATGGAAACTGTCATATTTTTTACCCTGTGATTCCCGTCAAAAAGAATATTCTCATTTGACCCTCCCGATACCTATAATCGAACCTCTCCAACATCCCGTCCCCTCTTAAGAGCAGCGTGTCCACAGATATTAAGCGTAATAGTCGTCTTCTGACCTCCAGACAGTCTCTCATTAAGCACATTCAAAAGGTCTTTCAAAAAGGAAGAAAAATGGCAGGACCAGGGTTAAGTCATGTCCACATTTTTGGCTGGACAAATGCTGAACTCGGAAGAGACAATGCATTTTATATTCCCGGATACCAAACAGGCAGTTGGGTCTGGCAGCTTTTCTGAAGTTTTTACCGTAAACAATTCCTCTGGCCTGGCATTCAATCCCAATTTCCCCAAGCACTCTGTAAAGAGTGACAGCAAGAGTCGCTTTCCTCTCCCCGCTGCATTGACTTTAATTGACTGATGGCTGCTGAGTAAAAGCGACTTTTTGGGCAAAGCAGTGGGCCTTCACTGTGAATTAGCCAGATGGATCCCCGCAATCTAAACCTCAAACCAGTCATTGAGAATGATCACCACGTCAAACTGTGACCTGGATACCACCCCGACTACCCTTATCTCGTATTATTAAACATCTTTTTAAAAACTTTTTTTTCGGAACACTAACTTTTTTTCAGAGCCACTGATGATAATATAGATGTCAAATCAACTAAAACAAATTGAATCACGGCAATTTCTAATATGGCTACATTTTGTATGATTGACCAAAGAATCGGCCCGGCGGCTTGAGTGGTTAGCACGTCGACCTCACAGCTCTGGGGTCCTGGGTTCAAATCCAGGTCGGTTCACCTGTGTGGAGTTTGCATGTTGTCCCAGGACCTCCGTGGGTTTTCTGCGGGTACTCCAGTTTCCTCCCACATTCCAAAAACATGCATGGTAGGCTGATTGGATGTAAATCAGCTGGGATAGGCTCCAGCACCCCCCGCGACCCTAGTGAGGATGAAGCAATTTAGAAAATGAATGCAATGAATGAATGACCAAAGAATCAATTTTGCATTTTCCAGGTTATTTACGCCCCTATTTTTATTATTATGAAATCATTTATTGCCATTGACCCACAATAGACGCCCGATTCATTTTAACTGGGAGTGGCCAGGTGAATGATCATTTCTCTGCCATGAAGCCTTTCTCCATCTACAGTTTCGGTAACAGGTTAACTCTCAATCTGCTAAAACTGCTGCCAGGGCAGTGTGCCGGTTACCAGCTCTTCTTACATTTTAAAATGAATATTTCATATTCAGGCAGAACAGCGAGCAGAGACAGATGTGTCCAACTGTTATTGCATGACGTCCCCTAACAGAGTAAATATTGATTTTACGCTTCAACGTTCATACAGACCCCTAAAGCAAACATACATCTGACAGATTTGAACACTACAGTTGACCTACTTACCTCCCATGTGTGCATAGTGAGAAAAGTTTCTCATTGTTTGACCATTCTCTCATCTTTGCATGAAATAAACCCATCGGTAATTAGAGTAACTAAATTCCGGAGAGAGGAGAGATTCAAACCAAAAATGCAATCATGTCAAGTTGAGAAAATAAATAACGGCTGCAGATTCATATAGAAACGCACGGGCTAAATGACTCACATGTTAAGGAGGAAGCAGAGGACACATGTTCACCACAGACGGACGCGTAGATGAGGAGGATAGATGGCAAATGCGAAGTCTAAAGAGGCACTCCTGTCAGAAGTCAGACCCCTCAGCATCCTTTGTTTCCATTGCAGGAGACTAACTGAACCCCATCTCTCTCACTCTCCCTTCCCATAGCTCCTCTCCCTTTCATTTGCTCCCTCCCTCTCCAAAACAAAGCTTGCCTAGGCTGTAGGATTAGGGTCTCGAGGCAGACCCCTGCCCCCCAACTTCCCACATACACATCCTGCTTAAATCAAATACTACAAGTTTACCTTGTGACATTTGCAGAATTTTGGATACCATCACTAGAAATAAAGCAAGCAAAATTGTCCAATGACATTGGTTTCAATCTCATTATCCATATATATATATTTTCAGCAGTATCTGAGAAGAATCCCACAATGTTTCCCTTAATGATAACTCAATGTTGCAGGAGCTAGCGTCTTGCAGAAGCCCCAGCTGGTATGCCGCCCCTTTTGTGTGCTTTATGCCAGAAATTACAGCCCTATTCACCCTTTGGCATTAACTTCCTACGAAGAGCTTGATATAATTGGGCTCAATTACCGCAATAGTAAGCAGAATAAATGTGCATGCACTCCTAACAGAAAACGCAGCGGATGGCTTCCTGCTCAATAAAATGTCAAGCCCTAGTCTATCACTAGCCTATGCTAATGCAGCCGTTAAGTCATAATTAGAGGATGGGAGTTGCATGAAAAACCCTCCTTGGGGCCATAAATATTTTTTTAAATGCAATGAAATACCACACGGGCTAAGTGGACATACCTATCACAGCCTGGATCTGTCCCAAAATGAGGACCCCCTTTATGTTGCAGGAATTGCGTTTACACGGAACAGGAATGGAATAATGCAAAACGTAGAAAAATCCCTTTAAATCCATCAGATGTTTTGGGGGGCCAAAAAAAGTGACGACTGAGACATTTGATATAACTAATGTCATTTCTAATGACAAATATAGAGGGAAGACTGCGGGGAAAACGGGTTGATTGACAATGACATCAGCGGAAGGAACCAAAAGGGATGGACTAATAATACATTGACAGAAGCGATATGATCATAAGGCCATGTCCAGTATTATTTATCTATTCTGTCACACACTCGTACTAAGGACTCTTCCAAAATCACCATTTTTCAACACCCACTGGGATCCCTGTTAATTAAGTGCTGCTGATGAATTAGGAGACTTAACGAAGCTTCCATTACCACTTTGCTAATACATAACCTGCTCATCACATTATGTACACACACACACACACACACACAGTCAAAAATTCCCCCCACCCAGGTTTGTGAGGAGAGAGAGAGAGATAGTGTAGAATGAGTCATTAGTGGCAGCGCTGCCCGGGAGGCAACTGCAGCTGTGCACTGATTTACAAAAAAAGGACAAGAGGAGCTGGTGTGTCATAATTAAACTCTAAAAATGCATACGGGTCATTTTCACATAATTCAGCAAATAACGGTAAAGATATGGCCCTGGACTTTCCCTTTATGTGTTACAAAGTTATAAAAATTAATTACTACTGCTTTGTTTGCCACATATTATACTACATTTGGCACCAATTTTAAGAGAAATCTATTTGAGACACAAATACATTGAGAGCCAGTTTATGTTGAATTTGTCCACTCCGTTAGATGTCCAGAATCTAGTGTCACAGTTTATAGGAATGAAAAGTCGGGTTATGATTTATTTGTTTGTCTCTATTTAGAATGTGTTGTTTAGATTTGTTTCAATAGTATTTTCACTCAAGTTGTCTTTGAGAAAAATGCAAAAGAATTGCAACTGCAAACAGTTTTACTGATGTACCTTTCATATCAGTTAGTGTGTCTTTACCGTTATCACATGAGAAATACACCAAAAAATTCACAGTAAATACACCAGGTGGCTGGTGTGGGAGAAGTACCAGGATGTTGTCAGCCATATTGTCAACGCCAGCTAAGCAGAAGCCATGAGAATGAAACTAAAACCAAGGTAAGGACCATACCTGTGAAATGTCGTAACAATTCCATGTCTTTACCGATGTCCTAAAAACTTGGTGAACATAATTACTTTGCTTTTTAATGAACTGGGCATGGTGTATGCATGCAGAACACTATCATTTACTGAGTGCCAAGAAATACCATCTACCAATGTCAAAGGCTGAGGTGGAATGTTGTGTCTTTACCGTTAATAAATTTTGTCTTTACCGTTGTATGTTTAGAAACTGTGCTGTCTGCAAGAAATACATCAAAAAGATCTACAGGGATGGAACTGATGACATAAGGCAATCAAAGGAGCAAGTGTTATACCACGAATGGGAGAAGGGAGTAGAGACCAGAATGACAAATAATGGGCCAATTGATGTTGTTGTCATCCAGAAGAAAGAAAAATCTGTCACCATTGCGAAACTCTGTGATGACCTTGAGAAAGACCTTGTGGCTCTTATGGGGCACCAATATCGTATCATTCACCAGTACAAGGAGCTCAGACTAGTAAAATCCAGGTTAAATTTTAATTAATTATGTTTTCATTAAAGTTCCAGCTAAGATATTTCCAGGCAGTGCTAGTGTTGCTAATTAGAGATAATCAGAATGCTTGAATTGCATTTTGTAAATTATTCATTTTCTGAAAGTGTCTTTACCGTTATTTGCTGAATTATGTGAAAATGACCCATACACCCAATACTGTATGCACCTGACAACAAATGACACCTTCCTATGAATGTTAAATGATTTTGGAAATGCCAGATCATGTCATGTGCAAAAATAACTCAGCAATGCAAGCTTTAACTCAATGAGTATGTTTGCTTGTGCATGTTATGCATCAGAATGGAATAAAGAGTTTAGAGATTGTCTTACATTAAGTGGATCTAGGTCAACATTAGTGTAAACTACAATACTACTACCCAAAAATTTGAATATCAAGTAAAAGCTTCCATATCGATTATCCTCACAAGTGTTGCGGAGGGGGTGCTGAAGCCTATCCCGGCCAACTTTGGGCAGCAGGCGGGGGACACCCTAAATCGGTGGCCAGCCAATCGCAAGGCACAAGGAGACAGATGGCCCTTCATGCTAACACTCATACCTACAGACAAATTGGTGTTTTAAAGCAGCTGACCATGCATGTTTTGGGGATGTGGGAGAAACCAGTAGTACCTGAAAAAAACCCACACGGGCCCAGGGAGAACATACAAACTCCAGACAGGAAGATTGAAACCACCCGGGCGGGATTGAACCCTCGATATCAGATATATGAAGCGGACGGTGCTAACCACTCTACCAACAGGCCGCCAAAGCAATTTGTAGTCCTCCATAAATATAAATTCCTCTTCTTTGAGCTTTCTAACAAATATTCTGATTTCTGTGATCTTTGATGAAAACAGACAAATTATTTGAAATTAATCAAAGCAAGATTTTAGCAAACATCTGCTTTTGCTTTGGAAATAAATTATTCAGTACCAGTGTTTATGGTCCAACTTTTCTCAGCCCAAAGTTATTTTCACAGCTAGTGTATCCCTCGGAGAAATATAAGAGCAAATAAAACCTGATTAAGACACTGTATGAGCCATCTACTGGCAAAAAAAATAAACAAATAAATGATTGTGAGTTGACTATTAAAATATAAGTGTTTATGGCAATGTGGTTTTTTACACTGCTCTCATGATTATCCTTCAGTATTGACAGTCCTCCAAAGTGAGACAGACATCTGTGTGACAGATTTGGACCAGACGGAGAGAGTCACATGTAAACTCAAAACACCACTATAGGTATCTGTTACCAATAAGATCTTATTATCCAATTTTTCACAGTAAGATTTTGACCATTTGAATTTGATGCAGATCAATGCAACTCTCAACTTGAAAGCAACTTTCTGACATTTCATCCTATTGATGAAAAAAATCTACTCAAAAGAGGAAGCTATAGCAACTTCATGGCAAAGCTCCGCACAGTTCCTGGTGTATGAGATACGAGCAACCCGGTGGGCTCTCAATGGTCGGCACATAGAGAATACAGACAGATTTATTGTCTTCTTTTTGTGTGCTCATTACCATATCAATGAGCATGTTTTCCACTGGCCTAACACAGGCTTAGTCATTAAGCACCCTGCACATAAATACACAACACACACTATGTAAGTACCTTGGCCATAGCAGGGGATCTCAGGGTGTGTGGGAGAGTAAGGATTTTTTTTGGTACCAAATGCACAAAAAGCTCAACATCTACACATGGACACCGTGGTGAATCTAATTGAGGGTGCACAAACAGATAGTCACTCATATTCGACCAAGCCAGGAACCCACCGTGAATGTGTTATTGTGAGTAGGAATGGGTGACGTGCCTTTTGTCCCCCATCCAGACTTGGACTTTGGAGGGAAATCCAGGATCAGTGTTGAGTTACACGTGTATGACATGTTTAAACTTGACCTCATTGGCAGCTATTGCAAGTGAAAAAAAGATTAGGCATTCATTTTCCATGATTTTCCCCTAACCCAACCCTTATCCTCAGAATGGGCTGAGGGGGTGCTGGAGCCTATCCCAGCCAGCTGTGGGCAATAGGTGGGGGACACCCGGAATGAGTTGCCAAACAATGGCTGGGCACAAGGAGATGAAAAACCACTCACGGTCACACTCATACCCAGGGATAATTTAGTGTTCAACCAGCCAACCATGCATTTTTAGGGGATGTGGGAGGAAACCGAAGTACCTGGAGAATACCCACGCAGGCACAGAGAGAACATTAAATATCATTTTAGACTAAATAATTCTTATTGATGGCTCAATCAACATCACTCATTCAAATCCAATCCTGGCTAATACTTTAAAAATAGATGTATTAGTAACCAATATATTTACATACAGTATGAACAAATAAAAATACCAATTGTAAAAATAAAAAAGACAAATAATAAATACTTTCTACTTCAGAAAAAAAGATTTGGTGAAACGGCTGGAAAAAACATTGGAAAAGATCTCTGAATATCACACTGCCAATATATAGAGTCCACTGTACCTCCAAATCGCATGTTAATTTTAGTCAATGTAGTTGTAGTGATCCTAGTAGGTACTTGATAAAAGTCAAGACAGGCCAAATACTACCATGTAAAAATGCTCCACTGTTGCACGTTGTAGGAATACACAGGGGAATTTCACGATGGTGTCCATTATTTGCTACTCGACCGTTTCAAATAGAAAATTTGCGGGCGAGAGGCGGATGGTGAGTACATTTTGAGAGTAAAATTGAGCCTGGGAGGCTGAAATGGAATCCCCCATTTACCTTAATAACATGAGAGTGGAGCCAGACACTGTATGACCTCCGTTCAAAGGTGGTCCCAATGCCAAGCTTACATTTGCAAAGACTATACTATACTAAAACGGTGAGCACATCTGCCTCAGTTCATAGGTTTGCGGTTCAACCTCCCTCTGTACAGTTATTATGTTTCTCTTGTCCTCGCATGTTTTTTTTCCACAGTCCATAAACAGGGCGGTTAATTGAAGACTTCATTGTCCTGAAGTGTGAACGCAAACTGCTGTTTTCCCAAAAATGCCCTGAAATAGACGGCCATCATTCAGGTGGCTCTTATTTTGGCTTTAAAGCTGAGCATTCAGCATATTTTAAGGCCTGTTGCTAACAATCATGTTAAGTACAGTCCAGCGCAGAAAGAATCTGGGTAGCACAATCTGAAAATGGAAGCATGTAATGTAATTGTATGGTGAACTCCACTTACAATCCTGACAGAAGGAGATCATCAATTTCAAGTCCTTGCAAAGCTTTTCTTTGCTGACTGTCTTTTGCATAGTTTGCTATTTCTGGCAGATAATTTAACATTTTTTTCCCAAAAGTATGAGATTCCTCTAAAAATAGGACTGAGGAAGACGATACAACATAAAATGAGCATATAGTCATTCTTAGATTATAGACTCTCACATCTTATTTTCTTCAACCCGCCCAAACAAGGCAGCGGATGCATTCCACAATGTATGACCTCAACTATTTCCAAAAAGGCCTTTACTTTTTTCCTGCTCTGTGTCCGATAAGGCACAGAGTACTTCCATACTGGTCTCTATTCCACCTCGAGGGTAGCTGGCCTTGAGATGGAACTTGACTTTTGTATAACGGGGAGACAACAAAGCTTTGAAGTGCGGTAAGATGGGAAAGAAGGATGAAGGGTGAGAACTGGAAACGAGTGCATAAAATTCGCTCGAGGTGAGATATTGATCCAACGATGGAAAACAAAAACAGACAATCCACAAGCCACCTCCCCTTTCTTTTCCTTTCTTAGCAACCCCTTGTCTCCTCTTGTTCTGCCTAGTTACTGGCCCAAAGCAACCTATTGGGAGGCGGTCCCCTGCCGTTTTGCACATGGACAACCTAATGAATGGAAAAAGGTGAGCGGTGTAAAATTATCTGCGTGCCATCAAAGTCCAAAACACACACATAGCTTTCAGGAAATGGCAGCAAGAGTAAGATGTTCATGTAAGAATGCTAGTTTATAACCAAATCGAGATTTTAAATTGAATGATTTCATATAAGTAAAGAAAGAGCTGTACTAAAATTTCCTCTCCAATTGTATTCTTCCTTACAGGTGCAAGTCACTTCTGGCTCCATTGTGTGAGCACAGGAAATGTCCTTTTTGTTTCCCCTTTGTCTTTCCTGTTAAGGTAGGAAGGAATTTGTGTGGATGGAGGGAGGAGGTGAGGCAATACACAACCTTACTAGCAGCTACATGGAAACAATCAATAGGTGCCAGGTTATGGTTTTCTCATTTTCTCATAGTACCATTCAGTTTTTTTTGTTTTAAATACGGGTGCACATGCAATATAGTAGTGGCATGTTACTTTCAAGCTAAAATGAGCCAAATGAGGCGCAAACTGCTAACCACACCGTCAAGGACAAGTTTGACCAGACGGACAGGTTTCTTTTGGATGACGGAAACAAGGGAAGAGGTCGGGAGGTGCCACAGTAGAAAAGATTAATTTTTCCAGGGGACAGCATCAAATTCTTTGCGGGTAAGAGAAAAGTTGACAAAGGTCAGTATTGTGTTTCAAAGATAACTGATGTCAGTGGAGGGCATAAGCCACCAAATCTATTACTTCATGGTCTGAAAAATTGCAGCTGAGTAATGGTCTAAACAGTACCAGTCCACAACCCATATTAAAAACCATTTAATATCAACAGTCCTTCACTGAATGCATGTTGCTTTGTGTGAAGCTGGTCTGAGCCTTGATGGAAATTAATTTTAGTGAATTGAATGTCTAATGGCACAGTAGAGGAGTCACTTAGAAGACACAATCCTATTGGAAAAGCTGCACACACATTGTTTCAGATGGCGTGTTTCAGGTCAGAGAAGATGAGGAAGACCATTACACGTGGATTACTATGGTAAAGACAGCTGAGGTCCTGACATCTTGCCACCTCAGCTGTTCACGAACCTTTAACGGAGTGTGACAATAACGGATAATGAACACACTGAAGCAGGGGCACGACAGGTCAGGTGTCACTGACAGAGGCGTAGGGGAGGGAAAGAAAACATGAGGCAAAGCGAAGCCACTGCAAGCAAATGGAAGGGTAGAGATGAGATTTACAAATGACGAGAAATAAAATCTGAGACAGCTCGCTAGTTGCTGAGCACCTCTATGTTTTATGAGTCCTGTGAGGCCAATGGCCTCCTCCATGATGAATGTGGAAAACAAACAGATCTATTGCCTTCCTCGCATCCCTCCTGCTTTTCCTTTTGCTTATCTGTGTTAACCCTCCACGGGCCTTTTCTTCTTTACAGCCTGTTCAGATTTCCTGTTTCCATTTAATCTAAACTTCAGAAATATCAGGATTGGCACTCAAAGTGCAAAAATGGGTCCGATTTGCTTCAGGAAAATAATGTGAACCGCTGAATGAAGTCACACTTGCAGTGTGTATTTTGAAGGCATAAGTCATTCGTGACATGTATTCAGAATGGTAATTTCAAGAGACCATCTGAGCCCACTCATAGACCATGCCTGTTACATCCCAGTCAAACAGCCATGCTTTGTCCTGGAATTAGTATCACGTGACTTTGCTTTTGCCCAAAATTGCAACACACTTTCACAAAAATGTAAAACAATATCAGACATCTATTGTGAAAAAATGGTGGTACTAGTTTACGTGAAAACTGCGTGAGAGCCACTTTTGACGCATCACAAAGCTTGAGAAACCTGAAAAAACACATATACGAAACAGCCCAACTGACATACATATTGAATGGGTTTCCAGGCTACATGTTGCACTGGTACAGCGGCAGGGGGGCGGCTCCTCGGAGTTGGCCGTGGGCCGGATGTTGCTCCGTGGCCACCGAGAGTGGCTGACCTCGGCCATGCCCAGGAGGTGCCACCCGGGAAATACCCTGGCCATATTTGTTGTATGAAAACCACACGAGTGAGTTTGTGCGTGCGTAGGTGCAGCACTGTTGATAGATTGGAGTAGAAATGAAATTTCACTCTCTTTCTGTGTGCAAGTTCCACACAGGAAACAGCTGTCCTGATCGTTGTTGTTTTCGTTGCATTTAAAACATGAGTCAAATGTGCACTGAGCTGATGGATGGTCCGCTACCGATCGCATGATCTACAGGAAGAGAGGAAACGCTCTGCCCCATGTTTGTACGTTGGTTGTGGGCTTTGTTTTTTTCCATGCAGTGCGCGCACAGCTGCTGCCCTCGTGTCGGCGTGGTCATAACAAATTGCAACATTGACATGGCGGGCCCAATGCCGTTTTAAAATCCAAATTAGTTTGTCCTGGCTTCCTTTGCCTTAAGTAGACTTCTCCCCAAAAAACAAACAAACAAAAAACACCCAGTACACATGCATGGTCTCCAGATAACAATATAGGTTGTGTTTGTTTTAAGAAACCTGCGAAGCCAGTTGTGTTTGTTCTGGAGCCCCTCTATCTCTCCTCAAACGGACAAAGTGGGAGAGCACAGGCTTTCACTCAGAATTCAATGTTCCCTTCATAAAAGGGTTAAAACTGCGTAGCCACATATGCATGAGCATTCACTTCTTGCTCCCATGTAAACAATGCCAAAGCAGA
Organism: Stigmatopora argus; assembly: GCF_051989625.1. Classification (NCBI taxonomy): domain Eukaryota; kingdom Metazoa; phylum Chordata; class Actinopteri; order Syngnathiformes; family Syngnathidae; genus Stigmatopora; species Stigmatopora argus. Next base: position 9,656,539 of record NC_135399.1, read on the forward strand.
TATTAGTGACCTAATCTCAAACAAAGACAGACTATACAATATTTTCTAATCCCAAACCCATAATCCATCCTGATTCTCTTGATTATACATAACCTAAATAGCATGGATCTTACTTCACAAATCCCTTTCCAAACCTGTGTTGTTTCCACTCAGCTGGTATTATCTACTTTTGAATACATCATTAATGTCCAATGACTGACAAAATTAATATAAAAGCCAAGATGCCAAAAGGATTACCGGTACTACATTTTCCACTCTTCCATCAATCCGTTTGATTAGATAGCACTTTTTACACTGCCTATAAAAATTATTTTCCCGAATCCCTGTTCCACACTGACAGGACCAACACAGAAAGGGAAATGAAGTTGCCCTCCATTTTCTGCCTTTGTAGGTAGTAAGTATCGTGCTATAACTAAAGTGGGACAACACCTGGGTGCAAGGAGATTCCACAATCCTCGGGCGTTTGTGTGAAATTTAACGCCTGACACTTAGTAGTTCTGCAGTACTGTGGTTTTGATAGCAATTGCAGAAAACATACTTGCTCAATTACCCAAATATCCATTTGCAACATCTAGTAAAATTGGTGCATCAGAGCTCTCCATTAGATTAGCATATATTTCCACTCCCATGCAGAAATCAGCAAAACATGAAACTGGATTTTTGAGTGGTCAATAAATGTTTTCTGTTCACGGATAACCGATTATCAGCATGGATATATGGCACGATGACGCATATGCAAATATGCTAATAGGCTTTCAAAGAGAGTGACAGACTTGGTATTATTCAAAATTTGATGCCAGATGTAAAGATCGGGTACCTTCTTGACTTTTATTAATGTCTTTGTGTGTGAAACAAAGATAACTGATATCAAATGTTCGTGTCTATCATTTCATTTTGTCTAATGCTCATTCTCAATGTGTTGGCTGATGATTGCAGCCAAATGTTGGTGAATTTAGGTAAAAGGTGCAATAGCCAATAGATAGGTTATCAACCAACAACAGGTAATAAAGACAAATAACTTCTCTGACCTATGGACAATTTAGTGCTGTGATCTCAAACTTGTAGCCAATGGGACAATAATTTGCAGCCCTTACTTTATTTACATTTGCAGCCAGCGTGTCATTGCCTGGGGCTTTTTTTGTTTTTCTCTTATTTTCAGACACTTACAGTACAGGCTACCATAGCTAAGACTCATGACAGTTTTCTGTGGTGTTCCTTATGAACCAGGGTGAAGGAAAACGTTCTAGACCTGAAAAGAAAGGTTGGCAACCAACAGTCAACTTCAGAGAAATTTACGTCATTCATTAATTTATTACTATATCTCACAAAGAAAATTGCAATGCTCAAGAATTACAACATATGAAGTCATTAGACTTATCAAAGAAACAAGAGTTCAGTAATCTTTGTGTTATGAAGAAATGTTCAAATCTCAACTGTTGAAAAAGATTGAAAAATCTGGATTTCATGCACGGTACTTTTTTCAAATACCAAAATCCTTTTTTTGTGCAATACTTGTGGGCCCACACTCACCCTATCCTGTGGCCCCCCAATAAACCTAGTTTGCCGCTTCTGATTTACAGTCTTAAATGAAAATAACATGCATGATTTGGGAAACATTCTACCACGATGCTGCTATAAATAAAGAGGCACCAGAATTTGGGACTCAAGATCTACACTGTAAAACCAGATTGTAGTAAATGTATTTTTTCGCTGAACACTGCTCTTGGTTGAACTGTATTTGAAATAACAACAGGGCAAGCAACAGTAGTTTCAAGGGGAGAACTCTTGCAGTGCCTGCTATTGAACACAACAGGAAATGTGAATAGAACTGGATTGTACAGAAGGCAGGAAGAGTGACAGACAGAAGGGGGTTGGTCCCAATAGAAGGAAAAGACTCCAAAGACAATTCTAAAGCAACAAACATGGAGTTTGCATTTGAATTGCAAACACAGATTTAGGATGAAAATGAAGAGAAAAAAACAGCAAGTAATTCCTAGTAGTGTAGTTGTGCGTCGGGATGTTACCCAGTTTTTTTTTTTTTTTTAAGTGCTCATCTAATGACCACATTGTTGGCTGCTGGACAGGATGCGAGTCGAGGTCAGAAACATGTTAGATGACATCAGGGTAAAAGCAGGCTGGATATCGGCTATGCTTGACTACACAGCAGAGGGGAGGAACACTGTTTTCTTTCTTGTCTTCCCTCCCTTTGAGGTGTTTTACTGTAAATTAGGCTTTGTTCATGGTGTTTTGCTTGAGCTCATTGTTCGGAAACAACTTCCAGAGTAATCTCTTTGAAGGTTAATGGCAGCGAAAGAGTGAAAGATCACGTTTCAGTGCCATTGACAGTAATAAACGTCTATTCCGTTTAGAGTGGGGGGGGGGGGGGGTTGTTGATCATAGTAGCCTAAGAGTCAAGTACTATATTTTGATTCTGATGATTCTAATAATAACATTGTTCCATTAACCTTCCCCTCAATGGGCTCATCTGGCTCACTTACACATTGTATAATGGAGATCATGAATCCAGTCTGCCTATAAGGTGAGACCATGCGAACCTTAGGTTGAATGGTGTCATTCCAAAAGCTAAAGACATTTATCCCTGGGAGATTATGCAACCCCAGTGGCCTCGAGTGCAAGCACTAAGGTAGTATCAGGCTTGGAGGTATAATTGTGTGAGTGTGACATAAAGGTCAGACTTAGGACAGAAGCTCTTTTGATGCTTGTGGCCCCCGGCTGAGGTTAAATGGGCCAGTGGCTCCGTTCAGAGCACATATGACCTTAGCACATAGACACAAAAAGGATGCATTCAGTGAACATCTGAAGCCAAGCTGACCTAAAATAACACGTGGTTGCAAATGGCACAGGGGCAGATCAATAAATCCCTATTAGGTTTACCTGTAAATGTGCAAAACTGGGGATAAGCAACATGACCTAAAAAGGAAATATGTACATTTTTTTCAAAAATATTCCTCTTTAAATTTGACATGCAATTTAGCCCAGTCTTCAGAAATTTGATCCGAGAGTAGAGTTTGTTTTCTGTCCGTGTAATGAAAAAAAAAATAACAAGCAGCCAAATGATATCAAGTGCAATACATCTTGAAGGACATCAAGTCATCAGATATAGCAGCCCACAAGATCCAAGGTTTGACCATTCAGTAGTTGAGTGAAACTTCCTCCTGGAGATGACCTGATAAAGCTGTTTACTGTACTTCTCTTACCCCACAGGAATCCCCCGCCTATAATATAACTTTACTGCTCTGCCAACTTTTAGCCAAGAAGAAGCATACCAACATCACCAAGCAACATGTCACACGAGACAGGAACTGCTGATTTGCCAACATAGTCGTTTCACCACATCAACTACCACAAAAATCCAGCAATGTAGTTCGCATACCATTTCCAAGTGAGGTAATTCATAGCTTGCCAGCATGACTCCAGGATCAACTTTCTCATGCGTTCATCTTTGCTCCTACACCTGAGCTACCACAAAAAGTTTACCAGGCCTATCCCATAGCATTCATACCCCGAAGGCTGCTTCTCTGCAACGAAGGTATGCTGATGCTGAAATTAATACCCAGCCACATTTAGACGACAAAGAAAACAGGAATTTACAAACAGAACTAATATTTACTGCAATTATAATTGGCATGTTAGCGTAGGCTGGTTAATGTCAGGACAGGTTCCAACATGCGTACCAATTACAAAATTTAGAAGTAGGATCAGAACTACATTGTGATCTGCTGTACCTTTAGATTTACCCAATTCACATAACGCTATGCAATCATTCATCAAAATATTTTACATTCTTACATTTTTTTGGTTAAAAATCAGTCAACTTTTGGCGACGTAAGGTGGATGGAAAATATTAGTTATTGACATATCTTTTTTTGTATTTCTTTGATTCCTGTGGATTAAACTTTGATGATAATGACTTTGTATTGTAAATATAAGTGACAGTCTGAAATGAGAAGATTTTTAGCTGGTAGTGTGCCTTGAGAACTTTGCAATGCAAAAAGTGGGCCTCAGCTCAAAAATGGTTAGAAAACACTGGGCTAAGGTAAGCGTTGTCTATAAGAGCAAGATTTAAAACAGAGCTCAAGTACAACATCTGCATCGCAAGACCCAGAAGGAATGTTCCTCCGGGGCAGCCAACATTTCCTGCAGCTCAATAACTCTTGATAGAGAACCACACAGCTTTGCGACCAGTATGAGCACTTATACAGTTGAGGGGAGTTATTACAACATGCAAATACACAAGTCATAGCTGTCAGCCCAACAATAACCTCCCAGAAGCGGGTATGTTGCAGAAACCTTTCCAGGTATTCAAAGCTCCACATTGATGATTCATTAGAATAATAACGTGTATGTGTCAACAGGCATTTCCCAAACTGCTCATTTTGTGTGAAGACAACATCACACATCCTTTGGACCAGATATTATTTAATATTATACTGTGGACTGTAGTGGTTATTTTTCACCCAGCCTACCATGAATGTTTTTGGGATGTGGGAGGAACCCAGAGTACCCAGAGAAAAGCCACGCAAGCCCAGGGAGAACATGCAAACGCCACACTAGAAGGTCCGGACCTGGGATCGAACCCTCGATCTCATAACTCTGAGGTCGACACGCTAACCTCTCGTCCACCGCCTTGTTCAATTTCAACGTAAACCAAATTTTTATCCAAATACGGGAGAAAATGTATATACTAAACAATTCTTAACATTCCGATAGTGACAGCCCTAAAATGTGAATCGACACTACTCGTGCTGATATCAAAAATAAGCACTACATCAACCAAAAATATCAGAAAAAGGGAAATCATTGACAATGATCTCATCTCAACTTTAGGATCTCTCACGGCACCTTAGTTGGGAATTACTGCTCAAGACCTATCACCATTCCGCAGAGGGGGAAAAAAAAGCTGCAAACGTGATCAACTGGTCAATTTCAAGGACAACACAAGGTCTGCTTTTGCACTTATCCCGTCACTTGTGAGCCAGGGGCCAAAGCCACACTCGCGATTCAATTAACAGGCTTGAGCCAGGAAGAGGTTTGGTATGTGCATTGGTGCACAGGCGGTCCGCGTGTATGAACGCACGCACGCATACGTGCAGCAGGCCGATGCCAAAGAACACAAAGCTGAGTAAGGGGTCCCTCGCGATGATTTAACCAGAAAGAGGAAGTGGTTTAATATAGGAAGGGCAGAAACGTAACCTGAATTTTTACGCGAGTAAGTAATAAAAGACTCAAAACAAATAGGAAACTAGTTCATCTCAATGCTATTATCTTGCACATGCCTTACCGATGACGGGCTATCCAAATGTTGATTAAATATTCGGGCCACTCCTCCATGGGGAAATAGACACCGCAAGGAGTGGACAGTAGCCTTTCAGAGATTGAACAGCTGAACTCCAAGCCAAGGAATGGCTCACCAACATTTGACAAGACCGCTGCCATGAATCTCAACCACGTGCAAGTGAGAGCTGACACATCTATGCCAAGAATGCTGGCAGTCGGAACACGGAGGTGTTGATGCACGTGTTTGTTTTAGATGACACGACCCTTAAATGTTGTGTCACGGTTCCTTAAGGAGTGCTCCAGATTCCACAGTTCATTAGAAATGATCACTGGTGATTGTCACCACAAGACTGAAATTGCCTAAATTTGCTTTTAAACGTTTGTATGTTAGGTGGCATTTTAGGAAAGGTTCACCTGTTGTTAGTGTGGAAAAATTTTAGACAACCACTTACCTCTCTCTGAACTTGTTATCAGTATAACATGTGTTCAATTTGAAGGGCCAGAGAAAACACACTTGATCAGGGAATTGGAAAGACGGAGTGTTTCTAGTATGAGTAAGACATTGGAGGAAACCCATTTCTCAAATGCAAAGATACTTGATGTGTTATACTTTGAATGAAGGCCAATTTTAACAAAATCTGGCAGCCTTTAAATAAACCAAATGAGGAAAAAAATGTAATTGCCATCTAATCACAGTTTGGGTTGATGTTTAACCAAGAAGTTGGACTATTGACTGTGATAGATGTTTTAATGCCAGTTGTGTATGTGATTTACAGCAAAGTAGGTTCTTTATTACAACCTGCTGCACCTCTTTTTACATCTGCCCTTATTCTGATAACAAGTTCAAAACACTGCAAATACAGCACCAATCTCCAAAGGGAGTTATTATTCATAATTAAATCATTCAGTGTCACATCAAATGCATTTTGAACTGGGATTAGCCTGGCAGCAAATGATCGCTGCCGACTCTCCTAGTTGAAAATGGATTTGCTGTATATTGCGGTCATTCGTTCATCTTCCATACCACCCATTCTCGAAAGGTTTGTGGGGGTTGCTTGAGCTTAACCCAGCTGTCTTCGGGCGAAAGGGAAACTACACCCTAGACTGGTCGCCAGTCAGTCGTAGGGGACAAAAAGAGAGAAACGACCATCCGCACTTCCAATCATACTGCCACCAGTGGGAATCGAGCCCGCGCCTGCCCACACCGAAGTCAGGCGGGTGAACCTCTACACTACGAGGTGGCCTATATTGTGGTCAATTGCAGCCAATTATTTAACATGACTACATCAGTGACCCCATTATTCAAAAAAATACAATGACAAATTCCATGGACGAATTCTTGGTCAAAGTGTGAATGAGAAACGTATCAATTATTGACTTTAGATATGTTGAACTATGAATCATGTGAATAGGCAATTTGTTAATAGGATTTCATACCAAGTTTCTACTCAAAATTAATGATAGCTGTTTATTGGGTTTTGTTAGTGGGACAGAATTTAAAGTTGGGAACCAATGGAGGACTTGGCAATAAGTTGGCATCTTACAAATGCCCCTCTGTATTTGGGTTAAGGTTATTTGTTCACTTACTTACTGGTCAATTCCCTCCAGTGAATCAAGGGAATGTAGTCAAATCCCCATCGTTACAGTTGGAGTAAGATTCTTTTCCATACCCACATGACTGTACCTCAGCGCACCAAGTCAGAGTAGAACTAAATGAAAGGACTGATGAACCAGAACAAACATTGTGCGCAAGACCTTCCTTCCAATTCAATAGCAAGTGACATTAGAACTGGCAGATTCTCTTCTACAATCGAAAAAGAGTGTGAAGTGGGGAAATATATGTATTTTTTTTCTCTGAAAATAAGTTATTGTTAAGGTTAAGTGGGAGGTTGAGTAACTCAGAAGAACACATTTTACCAGAGTAATAACTCAGTGTTTTGTAGTTATTGTAAACAGGTCGATTTCTTTAGTAGGATCACACACTAAGAAAAATCTGTTCTTTCCCTCTTCAAGTCAGTTATGACACCTATAGCGATGATGTAAGGGTGGAAGAAGTGACTGAGCTAAACTTAACTATACGCATATGCGTGCCAATTGTCACCGTGCCTTCCGGCAGCACTCGAGGTTTCAAAGCCCCCTTCATCACGCTTTATTTGACAGGTCCAAACACATTCCATACATTTTTTGGGACTGTTTGTTTTCCGCCATAAGTACTCATAATGCAGGCTGCCCTGACTTAGCTTTCATCAGCTTGTCATATCGGAGTTAACTAGATATAGCATCATTAAGCAAAACTGTTCTTCTTTTGTTTTGACTTAATTTCCAGGAAAATTCAAAAGCTAGGGTACATAATGAAAGCAATCACATTACAGCATATCAGATCAACTTCAGCTTGATGAGCAACTGAAGGTTGACCTCCAACTTTCATTGTTTCCTTTTTCCAACTGTTCATTCTTCAAGAACTATGTGACCATAAACGAGGCGAAACCCATCATGTGCGAAAAGCTTAAAATAACACCTCCACAGATTCAAAGCGGAACGGAATGTAGGACCAGAAAGTTTTTGGTGTGAACTTTCTTGGACAAAGAAAATAATTGCCAGCATTTTTACTTCATAAAAATACAATTCTCCACCAAATTCATGTATGCAGTACAGGACAATTAAAAATGTAAACTACTTTTAATACAAAGGTGGCTCCAAAGTATAATACTCCCTCTATTTTACCTAATGTTTACGTGTCCATCGTCTAAACGTCACAGAAATCTACATGGAGTGACATCAGAAATCTTCAGAGTAGAACAGAAACCAATTGTTATGATACCCTAGATATGAAAGTATACAATTCCTGACAAAAAGAAGCTCTAAAATACCTGGTCAATGTACCACTGAAAGTCCTGACCTTAACAGCGGTTGCTGGTAAAACGTCCCAAATAAGCTAATTAAGTGTCGATGGTACCAACCCGACCATGGTCACATGAGCTCTCTGAAACTAATTAAATAACCATTTAAGGTTTCAATTACGCATTGATACTGTGAAATCATTCAGACAAAGTGAAATCACTCTAAAAGGATTTCTAGATCCAAATCCAACAGTCCAGCTGTGCAGGAGTATTATACAATGCATTGTAAAATCGCTTATGAGCTTAGATATAATAGCCCTAATTCTTGAAGAACTAAAAACAATTGAAAGAACCAGATAAAGCAAGTTATAAGTAGATTATCATTGAGGTCGGATCTAAAAGTTCACCAAGTGTGAAAGGCAGTTATGTTGTCACATCAGCTCCACGGTATGACATTGTCTGCTTACGAATGCGGAAATATGAGACGTGAGCATGGTGAGCTCAGCACCAGTGGTTAGTGTGAAGGGGGGACAAAGTCAATGCGGTATTTTGTTGCCTTTAACGAAAGTATCAGGGGCGGAATAGCACCGAGCTGTAAAGGGATGATGCTGCGAACAGGCACCGAATGACTAGACCAGATTGAGTTTTAGAGCCGAGTGAGAAGGCGGGTCGGTACATCAAACCCGTCCAATTTCCGTGCTCTTCTTAACCAGATGGACACCGGGAGGGGTCAAGGATCAAAGACGTAGACTCAGCTGTGTAACGGGACTGCTGGGATTTAGACAAGGCCAAACAGTAAGCTATACTGGGTAAAAAGAGAAGAAGAGCGTAGCGTGTTCTGATTTTGACGTCCTTGATGAGGGTAAAGCAGTCTGTTTAGTCAGCATCTCTCGCAGCAAGGACACACAGAGTCATCACTGGCACTGTATCAGACTCAGTACCTGGCAGCCATGACCACTAAAAATATCACAAACCTGAGAGGTCGTTGCACATTTTCTCTGTTTTTAAAGCAACCCATGAGGTGCATGACTAAAAACCTGCTGGTCTTGGAAAGTTCACTGCTGTGGAGCAGGAAGGACAGGATGGTGGCCTTGCTGGAGACTGCCCACAGTTTCTTAATGTCCCGTGATTAAAGGTCCATGTCAGTGCTTTTGGAACTTAGTGACTTGGCATGCCTTACAGCCCCACTAACACGGCTTTTTAAACACTAATTAAATCATTCATACACTGAAGATTTGGAAAAAAATGGATCCGGGAGTTTCTTTTCTCTTTTTTCCCCCAAACATGCCACATTTATTCTGATATGAAGCCTGACAACAAGCTACTTTGTGTTTCTAAATTCTGCAACCACACTTGAAATCTCAGAATGTTAGAGCCGCACCTTTAACCAGATCCACCACAACAGTTGTTCATGAGTTCTAACTGGCCCGTGACTAAGAGTTATGCAATTAAATGAAAAGTACACAAAGCGAACAAAAATAAATCCCATGTCGTCAGTTCTCTCTTCTCTTTTTAAATGAATAAATAATAAATACAGCTAAAGCTAAAGAGAGAAGCCCAAGAATTTGCTCTGCTGTGCTCAGAGGCACACCCTTGAAATATGCATGACTCTCCAGTAACACTCACCACTGTTCCAAACACAATGGTAACTGCCAACTGGACTTTAAAGCAGCAAAAGTAGAACACTTATTCCACAGCTCAACATTATTTTCCTCTCTGATCCTCGGATCGTTATCCTGCTAAACAGCAGCAATCGTAAATCTTCCATGCTCTCAAAACTTTAGATGTGGATTTTTAAAGCGCATTCATCAAATGCTTGATTTGCCTCATCAATATGCTGGATTCCCAATAGTAGCCTGATTGTTTTTTTTAACTTCATGACTTGAGGAGGGCAAATAGTCTCCAAAAGGGAATGTACTGCACTGCCTCTCCCTCCATTGAGATCTGAGCTAGGGCATGAATTGAGAATCAGCTCCCAAGGAAAAATTCCCATTCCAGCCCTGAGACGGGCCCCGAGTCAAAAACTAAATCCCATCCCCTCCAAATATACTCCCCATCCATGCCACTACACAGTCAAAATTGATTACACGTATCGCTTAACCCCACAAGGGCCGCGGAGGGTGTTGGAGCCATCCCCACTATGGGCCCCAGGCCTGAAATTGGTGGCCATTCACGCTCAGACTCATAACTCGGGTAAATTTAGAGTGTTCAAGTACCATACCATGCATGTTTTTGTAATGTGGGAGGAAACCAGAGTACCCGGAGAAAACCCACGCCAGCCCGTGGACAACATGCAAACTTGATGGAACCTGCAATCTCAAAACAGTTAGGCCAACGTGTTAACCACTCGTCCACTGGGTCTCCCCAAATTACTTCCAAGCCTTTTTAATTTGTCATTGGAAGAGTCAATGGATTGTTCTTTTCGGAAAACTGTGTTTCATGCAGTTGAAATCAAAATCAGATGACACCATGAACAGTTATCTGTAAAATTATGAAATGAGGCAAATACTTTATGTTTCCATAATTCATTTGAAACAAAGGCTCACCACACTGCATATCTCATTCCCTTTGCTCGTAATGTTTTCTAACGGACAAGCTGCTAAAAAACCCTTTAGAATGAAAGTAAAACGTAACCTGCACACTCATTGGTCACAGTAGCCTATCGTGGATAAATACATAAACATAAACCGATAATGTTATCAATGTATTAAGAAAATCTGGGTTAAAGCTTGGAAACAAGCTACAACTGTTATCTCAAAACAAATAAGTCATTGAGGCAGTGGTTTAACAACCAAAAACATCCCTAACCATTTACATGCAAAGAATTAATCAGTCTGATGGTTTGGGAGTTTCTACAAGGAGAGGAGAAAAAAAATATAGCACAATAAAAGTAGTTTGTGATCAAAGGTTGCGGCGATCTAACAGAGAAGGGGATAAACCATTTGAGGAATGAACTAGCGAGATACTATGAATTTTCCAGGCAGACAAGACCAACCTCCTCCTTCATCCCGGCAGGATATAATGGGGTTCATCTGTCTTCTTGGCCTCCTTTTCCACCCCATCTTTGGACCTGAGAGCTAACCTACATCCTAAACTCCATTGTGATGAGTAATATTTCGGAGGGGAGGAATTGGTTATTTTGGCGATAGCTATCAAAACAAAAATCGGATTTATAAGGCGTACCTGACGGGTTCACGAACGTGCGCAGATTGTTTATGTTACACATCGGCAGGTCTCAACTGCTGGCGCCAAAATGTTATCGAGCTAAACTGCTGCTTGCATCTGCCGCTAGACTGCTTAAGAAAACACATTCATTCCGACACATGAATAATACAGCGTTTTGCAAAGGTTAGCCACACACTCTCAGGCATACTAAGCAGATGTGATGATTGGTGTCAAACATGAGTGGCGCTCATTGACGACGGCGCATCTATTCTATGCGACAGTGATGCGTGGAGGTGGGGGGGGGGGGGTTGTTACATATGACCACAAACTGCGGCAAGAAAAGAATTGGCAGAAAGCTGAGGGAAGTGCTCTTATCAGAGCTCGAAGAAGGCAGGATGTGTCAAGCAGAGAGGAAGAGGAAACTGGACAGATATAGATTTGGGAGACACATTTATTCCATTAGCAGGTTAGGGGTAGTTTAGTATTGGTGCTGGTTCAAATTTCATGAAGAGTTAACTTATTTTTTAACTCATTCACTGCCATTGACAGCGAGTGACGCCTGATTCATTTGAGTTAGGTGGAAGCTCCCACTTCAAAGGGATTGCATGTCTAATGCAGTCAAAGGCAATGAAATATGATTATTTACTTTGAGTTTCAGGGAGTGCTTTGATAAGTTATGAAGCTTTACAACATGGAAATAGACTAACAAAACGTACCTGTAAAAAGGAGTCCACTTACTTTGTTTTATTATATGAGCAACTATTTCAATTAATCAGCACTAAATATTTTTTCAAAAGATATCCATCTTCAGTTATCTTTCCAGTGAAATAGTGAACATAAAACATTTTCTTCCAGTGAAAAAAGTGTGTCCATATTGATTCATATACATGTAGTACTGTGTACTTTTTAACACTTGAGTGCTAGAAAAACTTGAGAAACACTCATCGACTGCGGTGATTCCCTAATTATGCAAGAGCACCATTGAAAGAATCCCATTTTTTTTTTTTTTGCAAAACTAATATTTTTCTAATTGAGATTTTATTAATCGAGTGTGATTGCATGGATTTCCATTTGGCATCTACATGTTATCACTAACACAAAATTCATATCAATATTTTAAATAAATAAATATATATATGTAAATATATATATATAAATATATGTATATATATATGTAGGTGTATATATACGTATATATACGTGTATATATACGTATATATATATGTGTATATATGTATATATGTATATATGTGTATATATATGTGTATATATGTATGTATATGTATGTATATGCATGTATATGTATGTATATATATGTATTTATATATATATATATATATATATATATATATATATATATATATATATATATATGCGTGTGTGTATATATATTATATATAGTATATATAATATTGTGGATATATGTAGTATGTATGTATGTATGTGTGTGTACACATACATACATACATACATAGATACATACATACTACATACTATATCCACAATCTAAGACAACGACGTATATAGTGAGCCGCACAGCTTGAATTTGAAAGTAGAAGATACGTAATTGAGAACATTTTTGTGAGTCTGTTTGCCTTTTATAGTGTGACATTATGGTTTTTTTTTTTTAAAAAAAGAATAGCGGTATGACGGATTTCAAGTTACCTTCAGAGAGCTCCAACTCCAGCTCAGCCAACTTGGCCCGGACCTCCACCGGCAGGGTCATCGCGACAGCCGGCGTGGGCTCCAGCGTCACGGTCACTAGTCCGGCGGAGGTTCGCTCAGCCATTCCGCTCCTAAACGCACAAATATTTCCAAAGGGCTGTCTTTCTATGGCGAAACAAATGCGGCCGAGCACCTCCAACAAGATAGGCTTTCGGTCACCGGTGCGGTGCAAAAACAGGGTGCGTCTCGAAGTAACCACGGACAGATGTGGAGGAAATCTCCGGCGGCGTCATGACATGACACGGCTAGCCGGGGCGCTAGCTCGCGCGTGACGGCAACGTGTTGCCAGCGTCTGGTGATGGTTGGTGGTCGGGTCTTGCTGTCTTTTTCCCCGCGGCGCCGCGGGCTGCGTCCCGCAGTGACGGCTGCCTCGCTTCAACTGTAGCGAGAACTCATTCAACTCGAATGCTCCGCACGGCACGCCTCGGCTCTGCTCGGTTGGCTCGCCCATCGCGCAGCCGCCTTGGGATCCTAGCAACACCGAGCACCTGCCGCAAAGTTTCGGAACCTTACTGCCCTCTAGTGGCCAATATCCCCCAAAACAACCTGCCAAGCACGTTGCAACGCAAAACAGTGCGGTTGTCTCTTTTTTGATTTATCATTTCAAAGCGAGCCGTGGCCGCACTCGTAACTCAAGTCACTGTTCTATTCAATCCTTTAAAATGTTTTTCTTTTCAACTTTTGGAAGCCTGCCAGATAGCAAGTTGAGAATCTCAATTAAAGCAAGTTATTATGTTTGTGTTGTCATTTTTTTTATTTAAAAAAAGTCTTGCACATTCAATACTGTACTGGAGTGATGATATTATTATATATGCCTATTTACAAGTAGTATATAAAATACACAAAAAACAGGAAATGTTTTGAGGAAGTCATCACCAGATTATGCTCACCTGAATGCTATTGTCAAATGCAGCATGCTGATTGGTGCCAACCTCAGCAGTTAAATAGAGCCAATTTACTCAGAAAAACCAAATTTATGATACATTCAAATCTAGCAGGGGAGCTAAAATCCTTTTTCCCCAATGTCACTGAAACCTTTAAAAATGACAATCCTATTGAGAAAACATTATGCTTATGGGATTTTTTTTTACATGCTGATCAGACCAGACTTCAAAGTCAGATGTTCTATGAAGGCAGTTCTAATTTGTGACACATTAAACAATTTATTTTTAGAAGACCAAAGTGAGGAACACTGGTATTGACAGGTCGTTCCAAGCAGATGCGTATTGTTAGGGTAGATTAGGGGTGTCAAGCTCAATTTTTTCACTAGCCATATGTTGACTAGATCTGACAAAAAAGATTGGTTAGTTAGAATAGATTGTCTACTGCTGTCAATGGCACTGAAATGGCAGGCAATGAGTTTTAAGGTTTTTTGGGATACCTACATTTTCCTGTACATTTTGGCTCATTTCCAATTGATTTTTTTTTGGGCATTACCAGGTTACCTCGGGTAGGTTTTGGGGAATTTTAAGGCTCCTTGTCAACTCATTGGCTGCCATTGATAGCAAGCACCCTTTTAACTGCAGGGGTCGAAAGACTGAATGTGACTGCACGCACTCAATCACACAACTCACAAAATTCGTTTTTTATGCCGCTGGTGTCAACAAAAATACAAGCATTTGATTCTGTATGTACTGCATGAATGATCGACAAAGTATCCTTTCAGGCAAAATAACCCAGTAGGCCAGATTGTCCCAACCTAGCAGGCTGCTCCTGGCCCACAGGCCATATATTTGACACCACTGGGGTAAAATGCTTCATGTCCAGGGAACAGGGTGTTGATCGGAATGCAGCCCTCCTCTTCAAATCAACACACCTGAGGGCAATGATAGATAGCGGCTTCTATTTTCTGGAGAATCAGTAACACGGTCTTTAACCTGCAGTTGCTGGGTTGAGTAAGTAGAACCCAGCAACCATATTTCATAATGGCTCGTGAGTTTTGTGCGAGGTAATGTTTCAAACGTGAAGTTTGTTGGTCGACGATGACGTCTTTTGGTCTGTTTTCATGACTTGACATTTTCTCATTTAAGGGTGCTTCTGCTCTGGCTAATAGCTTTTGGACTCCAAGCAGAGGGTAAGTAAGTAACTGAAAATCAGTGCATGTCTTTTAAATGTTTTGATTTTGTTTTAGGAAGTGGATTTAGTCATTTTCAGGCAGCTGGTAGTCCCCCCCGAAGCCGTGCACCTAACTGGGATCCATGGCAATACAGTCCCCTTCAGTCTGGGGTATATGGACTTTTACAGTACGAGGCCGCTGTGATTCCAATGCGGTATGGTGGGAGTTTGAGTCAGGAAAATGCAGTTCTTGGTCCCAGTGGACGGTCGTTCCCGGACCCTCCCCTTAAAACCACTTGCCCTGTTTGTTCTGTTTGCTCTGAACCCATTCCTTGTCCACAACCGTGCCCTCTTCCTTGCTGTCGACGTGGCTATCACCCTTGCGCTTGCCCGCCATCTTGCTGTAAACGTAATCGCAAGTGTCGTAACAGGTTTAATTGGTGACATGGTAAGGTGAAATCTCATGCTAGTTTGTCAATTAGAAAAGTTTGTGAACCTAAGTGGACGCTTTATTGTGTTTGGTTTAAGCGGCCTGAGCATAATAATAAACTTGTAAGTTTGACTTGGCTTGTCTTTTTTGCCATTTGGTGCCATTTTATTGAATAACATTTAAAAAAAATGGCTGTCCATATTTTTCAAATTGTGTGTCCTCTAAGGAGGGCCGGTTGAGTGGTTGGCGCTGGCCTCACAGGTCCGAGGTCGTGGGTTCAAATCCAGGGTCGGTCTACCTGTGTGGAGTTTGCATGTTCTCCTTGGGCCTGCGTGGGTTTCCTCTGGATACTCTGGTTTTCTCCCACATTCCAAAAACATGCATCATAGGCTGATTGGACACTCTAAATTGCCCCTGGGTACGGGTGTGAGAGTGCATGGTTTTCTGTCTCCTTGTGCCCTGCGATCGGCTGCCCGCCGATTCAGGGTGCCCCCCCTCCTCTGGCCCGGAGTCAGCTGGGATAGTCTACAGCACCCCCTGCGAACCTAATGAGGATAAAGCGGTTCAGAAAATGAGATGAGATGAGACCAAGTGACATATTTCATTAGCTTTTGCTATCAATGTAATGACACTCCTCGCCTATAAGTGGCAGTCTCGCACATGTATCTGCTTCATAAATATAACTTATCTCCACAGTACATGTGCAACCTAATGAATAATGTGTGCACGTTGAAGCTTTTCTTAATGTTTAGCCGTACATTGGTAAGCTGACATCACGTCAAATACATCGTTGGCATTTTGTAAATGTGTGCAAAAAATATGAAAAAAAACGAGTACGAAGAGGAACTTTGTGTGAACGAAAAGCAAGGTCAGGATGCTACAATTCTAAAGACCACTCAAATTGTGCTGATAACGCAGGTTGGTTCATTTAATATTTACGAAAGTGTCGTATTCTTTTGTGTTCATACTGAATTTTTACTGCATTTATTATCTAGCACATGGTGACGCTTTTTTTTTCAACCGTTTTGCTATCATTGATAGCGATAAACGTCCATTCCATTTGAACTGGGAGATACTGAGCCCTTCCAGTTAAAACGGATTGGACGTGTATCGCCGTCAAAGGTTAGCAAAAGTGTTAAATGTCATTGAATCTGTTCATGCCACGCAATTTATCTGCCCATTAGAAGATTATCATTCTAAATGGATGGACCTGGAGGCCCCCCACATGAAATGAAAGGGGAAGAAGACTAGGCCCCTTCCATGAAGGAGGAAGAAGAGGAACACGATATCACCGAGCTGATATTGACTAGCGTCCATCTAAAGAGTGAAGAAGAAGACAACCATTTAACTCCTCACTCTCAAGACCCCAAGTGTGTTACCGATTATATACACTCGAAAGACCCCAAAAAGAAACGCTGGAACTGTTGTCAATGCAAGCAAACCCTTTTAAGTAAGTCAATTTTTAACAGACACACCAGAACACATACTGGCGAGAAAGATTTTCTATGCTCAACTTGTGGCAGAACATTCACTCTGAAGAAATACTTAAGAGCACACACGAGAACTCACGATTTAGGGAAACCTTTTTCCTGCTCGGTTTCTGGCAAAACCTTCACTTGCAATGGAGATTTAATACGACACTCGACAACACACCCTGGGCAGAAACCTTTCTCCTGCCCAGTTTATGATGAAATCTTCTCACAGAAGGGACACTTGGAAAAACAAATGAATCATTTGTCATGCTCAGTTTTTGGGCAAACATTCTTTGAGAAGCAAAACTTTAAAAAACACATCAGAATGCACACTTTGGCGAATGTTTTTTCCTTATCCACTACGGACATAAACTTGAAAACAACACACAATGTGGGGTAACATTTTGGCTGCTCAGTTTGCGTACAAGTATTTTCCAGAAAAACAAGTTTATTAAGACACATACGAATGCACACTGGAGATAGACCTTTCGCCTATTCACTGTGCAGGAAAACATTCACGATGAATTCTGAATTAAGTCGACATGAAAAAGCACACACTGGGGCAAAACCGTGTTCCTGCTCCATTCCTGGGAAACGCTATGCTTGGAAAAAAGACTTGATACAGCACACCAGGACACACACTGGGGAGAAACCTTTTGGGTGCATGGCTTGCGGCAAAAGATTCTCTATGAAAATCGATTTGACTCAGCATACAAAAACACTCAGCAGGGAAAAGGTTTTTCCCTGCTGTGTTTTTGTATGCCCGGTTTGTATAACCTGGCTGCAATTGACTGATTCTCCTTTAAAGAGTGAAAATGATGAAAACAAAGAGGTTGAGTCTCCAGACCCTTCAAGTTATCACAAGAAACCCAAAGGCGACTGCTCGCAAACGGACAACCTCTTAGCTCCACTCTCAAATAGTGACGATATGATCTCATACTCCTGGGACACTGACGATAAATTTTCCCACATTGAATAGAAACGGCGTCAATGTTCTCAATGCGACAAAACCTTTTCAACCAACTCCACCTTAAAAAGACACATGAGAAAACACACCAGGGAGAAACCCTTCGCTTGCTCGTACTGTGGCAAACGATTCACCGGGAAGACTAATTTACTAACGCACACAAGTAAACACACTGGTGAGAAACCGTTCGTCTGCGCCGTCTGTGACGAAAGTTTCACTTATAAGGAACAATTGGGGCGACACATGACGACACATACTGGTGAAAAACCTTTTGTCTGCTCGGTTTGTGGGAAAATCTTTACGTGGAAGGTTGATTTCAAAAGGCACGCCAGAATACACACGGGGGAAAAACCTTTTGCCTGCTCGGTATGCGATAAAACCTTCACGAGGGAGTCCAGTTTAATCCAACGCCTAAGGACTCATACTGGGAGAGACCTTTCGCCTGCTCACTTGGTGGTCAACAATTCACTCAGAAAGCACATTTGATGGCATATGCAAGCACACACAATGTGCTTCCCTCCAGGGTCATTGTTTGCCTGCCAAATGCGTAACTAGATTTGAATTAATCATGCAAAATTGATTTAACACATTCATACCTCCCAGAAACCAGTAAATGGTCTGAAATGTTGCCAATAATGTGAATTGTGATAAGTATGAAAGTGCTTTTTGTGATACAGAATAAAATGTAGTGTACCTGTACAAACTGTTTTTATTCCTATATATAAATTTTCATATTAAATAAATAATTAAATCCAATGTTTTCTCATCTTTCATTATTCAAATAGTCCACAAAAATACTTCAATAAAATGTTGAGTTATTCAAAGCACATTTCATTAAAACTTAGTGTCTTGCAGCACTTTATTCAAAGATTATGATTTTAATGCAACTAATGTATGGAAGAAAAAAACTGTCACAGGCACCAGTAGTAATTTATACGTTTATTTACAAAATCCAACTCCCGATAAAGCAATAGAAAACAAAAAGGAAAATGAAAATGCTGGATGATATGGTGCTGTTTTTATTATCCAATAATAATACCAATGTTTATTGCATACAAATTTTGAAAATTTACATTTTATTTATGGTGTCTATATAGAAAACACATTTTTTTCTGTATATTTTTGGCTCATTTTAAATTTGAAATCATGACTTCCAAAAGATACCCCTCCCACATACCTGAGTTCAATGACTGAAATCAGCACACTGATTGGTACAGGTGTCAGGCTCTTCCTTTTAAATTGAGCCAGATTGTTGTTATTTTTAGCAACAGCAAAACACAACACCTAAAGTAGCAAAGCTCAGCAAGAAGAACTTGCGACCGTGGTCAATAATGACTTTTGATGTTGGTCTGAGGTAATGTAATATGTATTTTGTTATGTCTTAAATTGTCTTTATGATGCATTTTTCTTTACATTTTTTTCATGAATTACTACATCTTTAGGGTGCTTGTGCTCTGGCTGTTGGCCTTTGGACACTATGTGAAGGGTGAGTAGTATACATGAATGTAATAATTGGCACAATAAAATCTATAGGAATGATCTTTTCTTCTTTTTTTGGTTTTATTAAATGGCATAGCCAAAAATGTATCTATTGACCATTTTGTAAATGTGTCAACTCTGAGAATTTGCCTCTTGGATTTCCTAAGTTTGGGGTCGAAAATTGCATTTGTAGTTTTAACAATGGTCTTTTGCTGCTAGGATAATTAACTAACTGGAGGAAGGGTGCATCTTGGCCAGAGGAAGAGTAAATTGTATTAACTCTCTGCAGAAATTGACTTTGGTATAAGTCTAATCCATTTGAACTAGCAGGTGGAAAATTAAAATGTTCATTCTCTGCCAGCCCTCCCAGTTCAAATTAATTTGATTTCTACTACTGACACCTCAATTCATGGGATTTAAAACCATCATTGGATGTCCATGATCTGCTTTGAAAGTGAATATTTAGATGAGGAAACATTCTACATTAAAACATTGTTTCCTTTTAGCTTGGTATTCTCATCTTTGCAATGCGAGGTTTAGTTATTCTCAACTGTTATGATTATTTTCCCCTCATTAGGCCACAATTCTCGACAGGGAGGTCATGTACCTCCTTACGTTTTGGCCGGGAGTTCAGCTAGAAGCCTGTCACCTAGCTGGCTTCCCAACTATAACGTTCCAGTTGAGACTGATGAAGACAGATTCATCCGGATTCAAGCTGAACAAAATTTGGGACGCGAGGCTGATGGTGACCTGGACTCTACTGGTCAAGAGTCGTTTTCACCGGTTGAAAACCAGTGCCCGCCTTGCCGCAGCTGTCCCAGAATTCTCCCTTGCCAAGAACCTACCCTCTGCCCTCTTCCTTTCTGTGTGCCCTATTATGTCCCTTGCCCTTGTGGGAAAAAGTGCTGTAAGCGTGGAAGCAAGTGTGAAAAATGGAACCATTGGTAGGCTTAAAGGTAAATGCAACAGGAGTGTAGTACTTGGGTTTTTTGTATTACACGACTATCACTAATTTGTCATTTATTTGTAGGTTTAGCCCATGTTCATTGCAGTAACCATCTAATTAAATTGGTCAAATTTGAATCTGTATTTTTCTTTAAATTGTTACATTTGACGTCTCCCTGTGGTCAAAGTAAAACTACATGACAATACCTTTTTAAACACGTGTTCTTCTTGGTCAATCTAGAAATACAAATTCTGACTATACTTGCAAGTAAGCCAAATTCAAACCTCAAAAGTACAAAACATTCCTTGTTAAGTAGTTCTAAATGAATGTCTAGTCTTAGAAAAAGCCCATTGGGTGACAAATTAGCTTATAAATGTACATTTGGCTTCTGCAAAAGCTTTTATAACACTGGCTTCTTTATAATTATTAGTGTACACAAATGTTGACAGTTAATGAAACAATTGGGGTCCAAACCAGCAGATTTGTGAGAAAATGGGACACCTTACTGGTTTGTGGCAAGAAGTTGGGACCACTGGTTTAAAACGGGTATTTATTCTTGCTTACATAGAATTTAGATACAAAAAAAATCATTTACATTTCATTAGCTGTGACAAACTTGTATATAATAAACATAAAACTGACAGGAAAAATGCCTTAATCCCTCAAATATATTTAGCAAAAATTCTGAGTAAATAATGATCACATACACTAGCTTAATAGTTTTGGTTTTCAGTGCGCCAAGCCAGATTTTGAGTACATGTGAAACCTTTACACAGGTAGTAAGTAAGTAACACTTTATACAGCAAGATAAAACCGTATACTAGATGTGTTTCAAGCTGCACTGTGAAATCAGAAAGGTGTAAATATATACATTCCGGGTATAATATCCATCAGGAAGGATCAAGTCTATAAGTAAACATCTTTGGTCAAAGTGTTTTTTAGATCTATGTGGTATTCTGCTCCAGGATTCCTGCCGTTGTGCTCCGTGATCACTCTATCCACCTCTTTGTGGAGATCCATCATATGCCTGCTCCTGTTGGAATATGAAAAAAAAAATAGATCTCAGAAGGGATAAACATTGAGACAAGATATACAGGAAAAAGGATTGAAGAAAAGTATTCTGCTACCCATCTATTCGCATTACAAACACAAGGCAGTCACAATTTGATTTACCAAGGGGATTCTTTGTGAGGAAAGGATGCACTAGCTAACAGACAATAGTTAAAGGTATGACAGGACAGGTTTTTGCTGGTGTGATGTCGGGAATGTGTTGATATCCTAATGTACAGGTGTCAAAGTGGCGGCCCGGGGGCCAAATCTGGCCCGCCGCATCATTTTGTGCGGCCCGAGAAAGTAAATCATGAGTGCCGACTTTCTGTTTTAGGATTAAATGATGATAGATGTAAATTACATTTCCTGATTTTCCCCTTTTTATCAACAATCATTGCAATTTTTTAATACATTTTTTTTCTTTTGTGTTTTTAGTTCAAAAAGCATTTTGTAAAATATAAAAATAAATAAAGTAAATGATAGGCCTCTGTACCTTCCCTGGAATCCACCGAGAGCTTCTGCCAAAGCTTTGAGGTAAACGGAGCGATGTTGACCGTCCTGTAGCTGCTGTTCTCCAGTCCGGCAGTGACTCCAGAGCACATCTGCGTCCAACGGACTGCCGTCACTTGGCAACTGACTACCTCCATCCGACTCCCATTGCTCATCATCCCAGCGATTCTGTCCTTCGAAAGTTTGCAATGCCGGTACGCTGTAGCTCTGGACGAAGAAGAGTTTCGGCTTGCCAACCCGCTCCGGATAGACGGCCCCGGTGATAAGGCGTCGAACGTCTTGAAGACGGAGGCCTTCGCAATTTGTGTCTGTGGCCAGGAGGTGATTGTCGGTGGCACGACTGATGACGCAGCAGACATAGCTGTCCCCTTTGTGGTCGCGACCTCCTCGGAAGGCCCTTCTGAGCGTCGTAACGGTCTCGGTCAGGCCGAGCCATTTGTGAAGAGTCACTTCGAAGTGCAGTGACTTAAACGTCTGCTCCAGCATTTCTGAGGGTGAGCAAAAAAGGTCTTTGAAATGGCATCCATCTTTGCTGAACATAATGTGAATTATTTTTATATTATTGAGTTTGAATTTGATTGATTTAATAAGGGACAGCACATATTAATGAACATATTCCCGTTAATGAACATATATGTAAATGTGTAAGAATGTAGGCGAGGGCTAATTTCCATCTTTAGTCCCTAGTAGAGGTTGAAGATAAACTAAGACACACTACACACACACATGTAGAAGAGTGTTAGACAGCGTTGTGATCGCAATTTTGTTCGGCTAAGAGCCAGATGATTGGCGAAGAGGTTCAGACATGAGAGTTCACGTATGTTAATTGGTATTGAGTAGCATGTTTTTGCGGCACAGACAGAGAAGGCGCTCTGGCTAATTTAGCACTCTTTTTGAGGGGAACTACACAGTCACCTCTAGAGCCAGCTCTTGTTGATATATTGGGATTTTTGGTACAAAATCTTGAAGTGGAGGAGAAGCTTTGTGATGGAAGATTTTGTAAACTAAGATGGCATCTGCGTATTTAACAGTATTGTCCCAGTTCAGGTGTGTTTTTTTAATATCTGACTGTGGTGGTGCGTTTTTGATTTTCTGTCCAATACTTTCAGAGCTTGCTTAGAAATGGTTTCAATAGTATCTTTCTAGGTGTTGTGTTTTTGGTCAAACGATACATGTCCACAATATGTACTAGTCTAATTGTAGGTCGGTGCCTCACCTCCGTCGTTACCCACGCAGTCTATAATGAGACAAACTCCTCTGGGTTCGCTGGTAAAGGTGTTTCGATTTAGTGGATTCTGGTGAATAGAATAGTAATCATTTAGTTACTGTCATTGACAAAGATAGACAAGGGTTGAAACATAGTATCCGTCTTACCTTGCCGGTGTGGTGTATGACTTCTTCAGTTATTGCCATGTTAACTGGAATAAAAAATCAATTAGATGAAAGGAAAAAATAAAGTCACTAATAACTGAGATTATGAAAAGTATTTATGAAAGTATTTAGCCAGGTTGCTAGCTCTATTTTTATCTGAAACATTTCCAAAAAGAGGATGTGAAATTGAGTTGTGTTGCACCAGTACAATTTTTTGGCTCCCGATACCGAATATGGAAACTGCCTTCAGTAATTTGGGGACTTTTTAAACATAATCTCAATATGTATAACTGTCTCAAATGCTCACCTGACATCTTGTACATCTTGAGTTGTTTGGCCAGATCAATTCTGCCCACGACCCTTAAACATTCCTCCAAAAAGTCCACTCGTTTGGGGGAAATTTTGCCCAGTATTTCCAGCTCAGCAATCAAGTCCAGGAAGCTCTGCAAGTTTTAAAAATGTTTCTGTCACAAGGTGAACGTCTTGTCTTCATTCAAATAGTTTTGTGTTAGCCACAAAATGTTCTGCTATGGCAGGAATGAAGCGCCCAAATCACCTCTCACCTTGAAAGATTGCATTTTCCCACGCGGTATCATATCCGAAAGGAGAAATTTCACACTGTCGACATCATCGCTGCTCATATTCTCGCTGATATGAGCCATTAATACTCTGCGGGGAAGAAGCATGAATTCAGTGAAATGGGAGCATACTAAATCATCACAAACAAGTAAACAGTGTAATTCTCTTTTTTATTCAAAAGTATTATGTAAAGGGTAATATTAAGAGTTGATTGCAGTTTTCAATCATTTTAAATTCATGAATTTTGTCTTTTTAAAAAACATTTTATCAATGTATTTAATATATTTTTTTTAAACTCAAACAAATACTAATAAAACTGATAACACTGTTTTTTTTTGTTTTGGTGGCATGACAGTTTTTTTCTGAATGATTTTATAGAATTTTGGGGGTTTTAGTGCATCCCATAAAAATGACAGTGATACATTTTGCTATGTGTAAAGATGCAATCACTGTATATATAGTAATATATTTTTATTAACATTATTTACTTTGAAAGGCCGGATATTTCTTCCGTTCTGAATCCTGTTTGTTGCGAGCTAAACTGCGGGACTTGATACGTTTGTGTTTTACTCGAGACGTCCCATTATAAAATGTCCAAAGCAGAGTTTAAAAATGATCTTTTGTTTAAACACACAGTCAGAAAACTCATGTCCATTTAGTAGTACAAAAATATTGACATTTAATCGCTTTCAGGTAGAAAGAATGACATTTAATGTACTTTTTTCTGTCTGTCAATGATAAATATATCTGGATAGGGGGCTCACCTGAATCTGGGTAGAAAGTGCCTGGATCCCAAAGTTCTCTCCACTTCATCTTCGCTGGATCCCAAAACTTTCCTCAGAATATCGTATCTTCTCAAATGGAACATGAGCTCAGCTAAGAACAGATTGCCCGCATCAGAGCTCATGACCTTGGATTTAAGCGTCTCCTTTACACAGACTGCTGTATTTTCCGTGTTCAAAATCTCGCACAGGTACAAAACCTTGGAACGGTCATTGCAACCAAGAGAATCTGATATTTTTTCGATAACACAAAGCCTATCTGAAGGCTTGTCAGATGCAGGAAGTCGAGCGCAGAAGTGTCTTTTCTGGCAAACATCCATTGATATTCCTGGAAAATAACACGGACACAGTATTGTCTGTTGAAATTATTTCTCTAAATTGTGGTGATCAGAAATAGAAATTCTGAAGAAGAAAAAAGCAGCAAGAGCGTAGTTTTTGAAAAGTGCGTCACGAGAGGAATTTCCGCAAACTAATGTCGAAACTTTACAGAAAAAGAGCAGAGAAAGGGCATACATTTATGACTCACTATTTCGTTACGATCGACGTACCTGGTGTGAAGTTATATTAGGACGACTTCCTATGAGAGCAAAAAATGAAAGTAACAAAGAGCGAGGGCGGGGTTTCATACTACATATTCTCCTACCTTTGACGTCTTTGATCTCTTTTATCAACGGTTGAAGTCATTGTGTTTTAGAGCGTTATATCCTAAGCAATATTACAATTACACTCAACCGTTCTAAACACGTTAACTGTTTAACTTAAATATGTATTCGTTCGTATTTCATTCCATAAATCATCTGAGGATTACGTGTGTATTTCTGTTTTTTTTTTAATTTCTTTTTAATATTCCCATTTACTCTGAGAAAGTCATATATTAAGACTTAGGTACTATAACTATAGTTTGGCTTCTTAAAAACCGCAATTCCGGCATCAATAAGTTAATTTATTCATTAAAAGTATTTACATATTTGAACATGAATAAGTCAAATTTAAAAAGTATCTACTTTACTGTATATATGCTCATATTATAGATGTTGGAAAAAAAACTGAAAATGTAGATGAATCCGCGAGTTCCAACTGCGAATACCATGCCGTCCGACAGCCGTGAACGCATCACCGTTCACCTCCTTTTGCTGAGCTAGCGAGCACGACTTCCGGCCAATTGGGCCAATCGCGTCGCCCGCTCGCAGGCTGGTTGAAGCATCGTCGCAGTGCACTCACACACGGGACGGGAAGCGCTGCTCACGGTCACAGCTTGCCTGAGATCCGCCCAGGCGAGCCGCTCGACCGAGGTGACCGCCCTCGCCAAACACCGCCACCCATATCCCTTCCCCGGGGGCACAACGATCCTCACGGCAGGTGGGTCTCACACGAGTCGGAAAAATGATGATAATAGTCGTCACTGTCATGGCAGTGCGGGCTCGAAGGGTATCCGAGGCGTTTTTACTTAGTACGCGGCGTCTTAAGTGTCCGAGCCGGCTGGAGCGAATGCACGCGAGGCACGGTGAGCGGTGGTCGGTCGGTCGGTGGCTCGGTCGCTCGGTCTTCGGCCTGGTCACGAGCGAGGACCGTGCGGGGCAGGCTAAAGAGACGAGCCGAGCTAAGGTTAGCTACCCACGGTGTGGCTCGCCAGCGTTTCGTGTGCGTAGAGGGTATGGCCGCATACACACGGAAAAAGATGCGCTTTCATGTTTAAACATGTCGGATGTAACCACGGTGGTCATGGTAACACGGCGGTGTGTTCCGTATACGTAACGCGTGTTTTTTGTGCCACCGTGGCACGAAATGGGACACTTCATTAGGTACACATGGACTTTGTATTGGTCAGGGTTTACTTAAATTATACTGGTGATGAGATATTAAGGGACTTTATTCAATAGTTGTGCAGGTTCTATTACTGCCGTCTATTAACAGGTGTTGTATTTAATCTCCTGCAGGTGTTCGACACCTAATGTTTCTTAATTTTAAAGGGGGAAATGTCTTTAAACACTCCAAAAATGCATTCAATTATTATTTTTAAAGAGTTTCATTTTGAGTGATTTGAGGAGAAAGTTGTTATTTCCCAGTAGCAACTGGACCAGAGAAAATTTTATTATGAATAATGTCATGAGGGTACACTTTGAACATGAGAAAATTTACTTTATAGTCATTTTTCAAGATGAAAGTTTTAGTACTGAGAAGTTTCAACATTTACACTTTATTAAACCTCTAATATCAGAATAAATGAACATTCAAAAGTAAATAGAAAAAACATTATTAATACATTGAGAGTAAATGTTAATGGTAATTAGCTAATAATAAAAAAATATGGTCAAAATACACAAGGACTACATTATGAGGAAATTGTAATATTTTGCAGAGAAAACAAGTTTGAATTTGACTTGTAAATGTCAAATGTTTGTTTGAGTGAAGCACTTTAGAGCTGACTTAGCTTAACAATTATTATTTTTTAAATTAATTCTCATCATCTTGCCATTGTCAGTTTTGTCAATTTATATCATCACTGGCAAAGATGCAGAGCTGATGCTTTGCCATCTGCTGCCTTTCCTCCATCATCATCATCACCATCATCATCATCATTATTATTCCCTCTCCCCTAGTCTCTGTGGCAATGTGTTTTGGGACTATCACTAGGACAGCAGGCTATTTTAAAACAGAAACTCCCAATTACCCATTTTAATCTGTCTCTGCGTGTTCTCCCGTTTAGTAAAAAACGGCACCTGTGCTTAGCAGGCCTTTTGGAAATGAATTGCCAGGGTGTTATGGTGAGCTGTCAAAAATAAATCTTCACTTTGTTGACAGCGCCAAGCTCGGCTAAAGAGCTTCTCACATTTAACGTGCTTGCAGCATAAAACAAGACTGCAGCAACTTACTGGTTCTTGTTGAGGCTGCAATAAAAGGTAAGAGACTCTTTGTATTATTATTTTTTTAAAAGACATCCAGCAAAGTTGCTGCATTGAAGTTCTAACCCATACCCACATTTCATTCACTTTTCAGTTTTTCCATGTCTCACTTAGGCAAAAGCCTCTTAATATATCTTATAATATATGTTTTGGTGGTAATGTGCTGATTTATTGACAAAAATTGATGGCTGTCGAAGATTTCTGGCTTGATTTGTAGATGAATGTGTAATTGTGGTCTGATAGATGTTTTACTGGTCTATATATCACCTGATCTAAAGGAAGCATATGGATGTTAAATATAAGTGGTCCGAGGATGGACCCTTGAGGGACCCCACATGGGAAGTTTACACTTCCTGGGCCTCTTTGGGCGGAGGTTGGTAAGTCTCCTCCCATTGGACTACTGTAGCCTCCACTTCCGAGAAAGCTGATGATCCTGCCAACTCTCCTAACTGTCTCCCAGAGTCAGCCTCCATATCAAGGTTTCCGTATTTTCCATTGTTTTGGGACTGCTTGCTTCTTGTTTCCGAGATAAGCCAACTGTCTGTGGTGCGAAGGATGAAATAAAAAAAATGCTTCTGCTTAGTAGCTATTTTGCTGACTTGTTTAATTGGAAAATGCTAGTGTAAAAAAGCCCCCTGCGTCCTGGAAAAATATTCAAAATGTCAATGAAGTTCATTGATTGAGCAGCACATGACCAGTATTGTTGAGCCATCTGTTGAGCATCATCTCTCTGCAGAATCTGTACTCCCCCAGCCTAAGTATGGGTGAAGGTCCACTGAAAAACATCTCAGTGTTTAAGCATAGGAGTTTAGCAGCGCAAAGAAGTCTGACTTCAACAGCTCTGATTTTTTTGCTTCACAACATTCAGGATTCTCAGAGCTTTAGCTGAAGGTTGCTCACCAGCAATGTTCAGGATATTCTCTTGAGCTATCTGACACGGTACACGGTCGATTGGTCGCCGGTCTTTTGGTCACCGATCTTTTGGTCGCCGGTCTTTTGGTCGCCCGGAAGGTTATTGATAATTACCATTTAAGTTGTTGCTCAAATTCCCTAAATACAAACTGCGAATTACTATTTAGTCATACTTAATGCCCTATTAATTATTAGGCTAAAGAAAAGCTCCAAATTTCCCGGACTTCTATTGTTTTTTGTTGGAGAACTTGACTGACGTACCTTCTTAAAGGGACAACGCATGTACATACAAACTCTTATACACTCACACGTCGGCTCAGTGAAACTGCTCATGGCCATTGTTGGCTTTTATTGATGCGTAGACCGAGTTGTTTTACCTTGTTTTGTCGCCGGTCTTTTGGTCGTCGGTCTTTAGGTCACCGGTCTTTTGGTCGCCGGTCTTTTGGTCGCCGGTCTTTTGGTCGCCGGTCATTTGGTCGCCCGTTGTCGCGGTCCGGGCGACCAAAAGACCGACCGCACACGATCTGACACAATAGCGTTATGACAACAACATACTTTGGTGTTGTCATTTAGAAAATGTACTACAAAAGTAAAGAATTTATAAATATATATCATTTATAATATCTGTCATTTTTCAATTTAAAATAATTAAGCCCTTGTTCATTTAATCTGGCTGCTGAAAAAAATCATTGCAAGACCTCTTATTCATCTGCTTTTGCCTTTTACACTGCAGAGTGCAGATATTGGGAAAAAAGCTATGTTCCACAAAAATAAAATACAATGTCGTTGTTTTTAATGTTAGAGGTTAATGTACTGTGCCTTTCAGACTATGACAATTGTTTTTATCGAGCGCGACAGGAGTCGTGATTGTAATGTCACGCCCTTGTCTGGCCCTACTGGAATTCCTTTTCACATAGGCGTCATCTAGTTTCTGTTATGCTACCTCTGAAAGCAGGAAATTGCTGGGTCGACTTCACCCCCCATTCTGTGTTTACTATTCACACAGCACAGCAACACAGAAGAAGACGACGAAAAGATGGTAACTTTTCATTTATGGAAAGAGACTGAACGTCGTTCAACAATGCAAATGTGTCACACAGGTGCAATTTAACATGAACGGAAACAATGTCAGCGAAGCTCCGGAGCGCGTTGTTGCGCTCACCCAAAGGATCAAAGCTGTAATTAGCCCGACATGGATTAGAAGAGGGGGCTGTTTTCCACTACGCTTGCCTCCACAGACTCAGAGGATCAGACAAGCTTCAAGCCCACTGACATTCCCCTTTTTCCCGCCTGCCTCGAAATGTGTTCTTGGTGTGCAAAATGCCGTAGTGGCGTCATTTTAGGCAGCTTGCGTGCAACGGCTTGACAGTCAGCTTGTTGTGACTCACAGCTTTGCCATGCATTTTATCCATCCTTGAAATTTGCGCAATAGCAGGGTGACAGCAAGGAATGTTGGTTTCAAATCTGATTTCCAATGAATTCATGTTTGCCTGTTGAAAGGAATCGACACCCAATCAAATTTGACTTTGAAGCCACGGCAACGAATCATTGCTGCCAACCCTCCTTGCAGAAATGGATTTGAAGTCCATTGCTGTCAATGGCAGCCAATATACTGCTTGTGTTTGGATTGGATTGGATAACTTTATTCATCCCATATTCGGGAAATTTCATTGTGACAGTAGCAAGAGGGTGAGAATGCAGATACAGGAAAGGCATAGTTACACATAGATGAATACTGACATTCCTTTTTTTTAAATCTAAAATTGCCAAAATAGTTTGAGGCTCTTAAACCATTGGCAGCCATTAGCAGTGACATTCGTTCATTCGCGGCCACTCTCCCAGTACAAATGGATTGGACATTTACGAGTAAACACAGTCAGGCTTGTTTCTGTTACATTAATTTTAAGTATTTGAAATATGTTATAAAACAAACCATATATATATATATATATATATATATATATATATATATATATATATATATATATATATACATACATATATACATATATATGCATATATATATTTATACATACATATATATACATATATATATTCCAGCTGCAGCGCACTTTATATGTATTGAATAATCAGCGATTATCAAAAAGCAAAATAATAGTTTATTGTAGCCCCTAGTATTAGATATCCTCTCTGCTCCAGCAGTGGGCTCTTTGCCCGTCACGACTCCCTGTCAGTTCCAAGTTGAGTCGTGGCCAAAGCCTGGGTGAGCCGTGGACTCTTTGAATTAGTGCCAGCTTTTTGATGTGCAGATTGGATTGGAAATACACCGAAGGGAAGCGTACGAGAGAACACTATGGAGTAGGGCGCCTGTTAACGGACGTGCACTGGAACACGACATAAAGTATTAAAATGATAATAACATTCCGAGTGGTCTCGCTAATGTGAATTAGTTTGGCGACTTTGTTGCTTTGGGCGTTTTTTCCCATTGTTATGCTAGTATTTAAACCAGCCGCAGAGCACTTTGTGGGGCCAAAATGTAAATTACATCATTTTGATGCAGAAGCTGCACTCAGGAGCAGTGTTTAGTAGTAATGCACCTTCTGTGGCTTGAAGCTTGTGGTCTGCCTTGTGGTTGGGGTAAACTCAAGGTCAAGCTTTCTCAGCAGCAATTGCAGCAGTGCAATGCCCTCTGTTTCCATTTGATATGCTTTTCAGTCCAATGATAATCTACTCTAAACAGAAGCGATGGCTAAACACATTCTATGATTTATTTATTGAGTGAAATGGAGAGTCGATTGCATCTTTACAATGTCTGTCTTCCATTTGTTACTCATAGCCGGTTGGTCAGGATGGTTCTCCTCAGGATGATATTGGATAGAATAAGGGCAATATGTGAATCCTGAGTATTTGTACATAGATTGTAACCCAGAAACATCTCAGAAAACACGTTGCTTGACTCGATATTTTGCTAGGCACATTTCTCCCCGACTTTTTAATTTATTTTTCAACACAATATAATCCACACCACTAAAACATGATACAAAGAAAAACCAACAAACAAACAAACCTGTGGATCTACCATAAATTAGTTAATTTCAGTTTTGTTTGTTTTTGTTTTTTGGTGCATTTTTAAATATTAAGTGTAAAATATCAGATGTCACTTTTTTAAAATTGTATTTCATCCTGTCTGTGTTAAAGACATGCACTTACTTATATTTCCTTGATCACTTAAATTAACAAAATTAATTTACTGGCAGCATTCACGGCCTGTAAAATAGGCCAGAGAATTACTCGGGTTGAAGAAAAATGGCCCGTGAGAAAGTTCCAACCTGCAAAGGATTCTAACGCTGATCCATAGTCTGTTCAGCGAGAGAAGTCCAATCCATTTTGACTGGAAAGTACTGGCAGCAATCATTCATTGCCACCCCCTCCCAGTCACAAATAATTGGACGTCTATCGCTGTCTGTAGCACTGAGACTGCCATCCCGATTTGATTGTTGTTACCCATCTCATCGATAGAGCCCTGTGTATGCGTGCACGTGTGAGAGAAAGATTGTGTTGCAACATGGGCCCATCCCAGCACGTCTGGCCCTGCAGCTGCAGCAGGGCTAATTTTAGCCTTGGATGTGCGTACGCCTCAGTTCCCCTCGCTTAGCCTATGAGCAACGAGAGAAGGATGATGCCTAAAATGTAGACGCTTCTTCCCTCCGTCTGTACTACATAGCACCATCGCTGTCTGTTCATTTTTTTAATTTTTTTAGGCATTTGCTGACTCTTGCCAAACAAGCCATGTCGTTTTTTTATGTCCTAGAGGGAATAATTGATTTGCCCAGGAACATATTGACTGTGCTTTACTGACTGACGATGACCTTTGCTCATGCGAATTTTATTCCACCGGCATCTGGTTCAGACTCTGAACCTGTTGTTCCCAGTTGCAAAATAATCTGTTTTTTTCAGCTGTATTGGCTTAATAAATCTCTTTTCATTCACTGCGTGTAAAAAATATTGTTATATTTGGGGTAAAATACTGGAAACTGGTCGCCAGAATTGTTCCGTTAAAAAAACAAACAAACTGAAAAATCGTTAAATCTACTGCATACCTGTCAACCTCTGCCGATAACTGCCCTTATAAATGATTATGATTCCCCTTACAACCCCCAAAAAAACCTTACAAACACCGTGCGAGTCGTACGGTGTTTGTAAGGTTTTTTGAGGGGTTGTAAGGGGAATCATAATCATTTATAAGGGCAGTTATCGACAGAGGTTGACAGGTATGCTACTGTCAAATTAACAACAAAATATTTGTTTCCCCCCCCCCAATGTGGCTGAAAGGGTGGGGATTATGGTCAAAAGTTTCAACATGGTCGAGTATTAGGAGTTAATCCTCCTAGCTAGAAAATGTGTTTGGATGAAATGTTTGTGTATTCCTCGAAGACCTCCCACAAATAAATAGATACTAAGAAAGCATGAGCGATTCCTCCTTTTGTTCTCCAGTGCGGGAAAACTATGCATATTTGCATGCAAGTGGCGTGTAAGTTAGTTGTACGGTAACAGTGGGAAGTGGCACAAACAGGTGCAGAACTTTAATAATTCATGGTTGAGTGAGTGAAGATGACCTTGGGAAAGAAACACTGTTGGGCTCAGTGCTGAAAATGGGACTGCTCATTTGTGTCAAGTTTAAATGCACAGTAATTTCAGATTTTACCATGCGTATTCAGTTATGTTACTGTTTATATAACAGTTTTAAAGACTTTCTTTATTGGCTTCATTTTAGTACTATTTGTCTTGTATGTGTAATCGTAAAACAGCTGACATCTGAGAAGACAGGAGCTTTTTGTCCCAAAGATATAAATCTTGCAGAGTCCAGTATTTTAAAACAAGTAAAAAATGAAAAGCAAGTTGTGCTCAAAGAGATACAAGGAACTCCTCTGCATGCCGTGGTTAACAAT
Organism: Stigmatopora argus; assembly: GCF_051989625.1. NCBI lineage: Eukaryota > Metazoa > Chordata > Actinopteri > Syngnathiformes > Syngnathidae > Stigmatopora > Stigmatopora argus. The sequence continues at coordinate 9,689,933 of NC_135399.1, forward strand.
GTCTATCTGTCTAAGCCTATCTTTTTTATTTTTTTAAACATCCTGGTTACAGTGTTAGAAATCATTGTCAGCATGTGATGAATAATGAGCTGTTTAATTCTGGAGGCAGACTTCCTATCTGTACAGACTACAACGCTAGGAGGAAGTTGATTTACTAGGCTCATTTCCATTGAATTCCTATTTGTGTGACTATTTGCAAGGAAAGTGTTGCCATTAGCAGACTACAAATCAACAAAGGAATAATCCATTTGGCCTGTGAAGTCCATTAGTTGCTTTTGTTCCCCAGCAGTCCTTTTTTCTTTAAAAATGCTATTGTAATTGTGTACTTGAAATACTGCAAACAGGATGGGTTAGTACTTTGCTAGCACTATGCAAACACTGCTGTAGACAATGAAGCTGAGCCAATCCTGACTGTGTATGTGAGAACTGGTTCATATGGAGAAGTTGCTTATTGTCTTGTCATTTGTATTGTGTAGGTTTTTTAACCTTTGATGTTGATCCTTCTTATTGACTGAGTCAGCGTGTTCACATCAAAGCCAATTCGGTGCTTCAGGCTGACAGAAATATCACGCTTTCACAAAATAGAATGAGCTTCAGTCCAAATATAGGCGACTGCTACTCTGCACTTTTGTTTTAGACTTCTTGTGATACACGTTTCTATATGACAGTCCTCCAGATAAACACAAGGCTGCGTCCTTAATCAGCTAAAGTGTTGGCAAATCTGCATTTTGGGGATAAGCAGAGTATGAATTGGTGATGTTCACACTTTTCATACGAATCGGGGTCTACTTTCCCGGTCAGTGGGTACATCTCATAAAATATGTCCCGATCACATATTTTTGCATGCAACTCCAAGTGGCCTAATTTGGAGAATCTGCGATACCTAGTTCCTATCTGATACCCAGGAAATGTATTAAGTAGTGAAAAAAAATACGATATCCAGGTATCCTGTGTCCAACCCAATTGAATAGATCGTATCGTGATAAGGGTTGACCTGATCTGGCCTGATTTCCGATAAATTCCGATGTGATTAATGATCGCGGACGTCCCTAAAAATGATGATTTCTAACATTTGTGTTCATTTTAAAAAGTGTCTGCTCTTTTCTCAGGTGACCCTCAACAATGAGTGACACTGCAGAAAAGCATTCTCCTCTCCCTGTGGAGAACTGAGTTGTTGCTCACCGAGGTAAGAAAACTAACTCAGATGTACCTAGTAAAGCCTGAAAACCTTCTTTTTTTGTTGCCGTTATCTTGCGTATATCCCCCATTAGGTCTTTCAACAATTGTAAAATCTTACACTGTCAAGCAATCTGTTGGTTTCCAATACAGACTAGTTTATTCTTGTGCTGTCTTTTGCTCTGAGTCGCAGACAGGGAAGGACAAATTGTTCCAAAATGTTGGAACAAATTGTTTTTACGCGCACTGATTGGATTATTAATTGACATAAACCACCCCCGCTCATTCAGAATAGAATCGTGAACCGATTGGGCTGGATCGGGTTACAATATTCTGAAGGGGGTGTATACAAGAAGCATTTGAACTCCGATCAGGCGTTTAATTTGAATATAAGTGGGGTGTGGAATTGGGTAGTAACACTTTAACACATGAGCAACAGAAAAAAAAAACATTAAAACAAAAATTCAAAGTCTTACATGTAGGGTGGATTACCAGAGAGACCAGAGAATAACTCCCTTGTTATTTCACTTACAGACCACACAGGATAGTTATTTTGATATGTGATAATCAGGGCTTTGCTGACTCAGATTCATCCAGATTAGTATGTGTGTACCCCATTTTATTGATTGCCACTCACTCAAATACACATTCATTGTACAGGATATCATATATTAGATGCAGTTGTGATTTTTTTTCACAGTGTGGGCTATGTATATCCATCATTCATTGTCCCTTGGAGCGTTACATTTCAATCTTTCAATGCCTTTGACGATGACAGATGTCCATTCATGTCTCTGTTTGGGTCCTGCTTTTAATCAAATTAGTTTGTCACGAGTAGACAACAATCCATTTAATCCAAATGGATTAGACATTTATTGCTATTAAAGGCAGCCGTTGAGTTAATAATCCACTACAGGTTCTTGAAACAGTATTGTAACTATGCTACACTGTACGGCACCAAGTTTGAGCAAAATAGATCGTATCTTGTTTTACTTAATGCATCCTAATTCTCCTAATATAAAGAGTTAAATGGAGTTGAGTAAACTAAATTGGATTTGGAGAATGTGATGTCACGAGAATGAACGCTTATACTTCATTGCCAGGAAAGGTATAATTAAAATGAAATAAAATCCCTGACACCAAGCTTAGTTCTAGCCACCAAAGTTTTATCTTTAGGGGATGGTCCATACGGATCCTCGTGGTGGTTTGCTATCTACTGATGCATGGTGACAGGTGAGGTCAGCGTCATAGCTCATTATATAACAGTGTGGCCGATGCCCTGCAGTGAGTCACTATCTCCTCTTCAAATGATCATTGCCAGAATTCCCACTCAAAATGGACTGCATGTCTATCATTGTCAGTGGTAGCCAATGAGTTAAACACAGGTATGTTAACAACGACAACTTTATGTTCGTCCCTGTTTGCCAGGCAGCTGAGAAAGATGCTGGGTTCAGAGCGCGGTGTTGTCGAAGAATGGCTTTTAGAATTCAAGGTACATCTCCTTTTTGAACACTGTTTTTTTCTCTCCATTTAGTAATTGCTCAAAGAACTTGTTACTTTGAGTATTTTTTAGAAACCACACAAAGAATACACAATAATGAATTCAACTTGAGTAAAAACGATTGTTCCAAAGTATTTACAACATTAAACATAGAATATTATGAGCATCTACAATGCTTCCTTCATGAGAGTTTAGGCTTAAACATCATTTAAAGGGACAGACAACAACTGTATCGTGGCCAGCATGCATTCCTTAATATAATGCCACCATCTTTCATATGTAGGTCAATGATAGTAGGTGCAGTTTGGATTGCTAATTATGATGCCACCATCTTTCATATGTAGGTCAATGTTACTAGGTGTTGTCTGTCCCGACAAAATACAGTATGCTGTGGAACAGGTAAAATGCTGGCCATTATGCCCATAATTACATTTACAGGCACGGTCAAAATGGTTTCTACTTCAATTGCCGTTAATAAGTCCTTACACAACTTAACTGTCAATGCATTCTTTACTCCTACGCAGTCCTTACCAGAAACCCAACTCGCAAGTTATGCCAGCAGCCTTCATTTGAAGAAGTCCTTGGTACCAGCACTTTACAGGGTCATTCAAGATTCTGGCAATGAGGTGACATACAATTGACAGAACACACCTAATCAGGTTGGAATTAAAATAATCTAGAAAAATTCCCCCCCCGTTTCCTTCTCTACCACCAAATTTAACTTAAACTTTTTCTTCTGACTTGAAGACAATTTTTTGTTGAAAGCCCAGACACAGTCAGTGAGTTGGAACTCTAATTTTACACTAGTGATTCCGTGGGAGAATCCAATTATCCTGGCAGGCTTTTTTTCTTGCTGCTCCTTCATGGTCAAATTTGATACCAACCAACCGCAGACATAAATTAATTCTGAACCTCGTATCTGCCTGTACAATCCCATTAGTGATACAATTGAGAGAGAATGTGGGTGTGCGTGGGTGTGCGTGTGTGTGTGTGTGTGTGTAAAACAACAGATAAGTTTCAACCTGTCAGGCCAAAGTTGCTTCATGTGGTACATAAAATCGTTCTCCAGTTAATAACCACTAAAAGGTTCCAAAGAGGAGCACATGCCATTGCCTGACTTTCTTGACAATGATTTACTCTTTTACTTTACTACAACTCCACTTATTGACTCGACTTTGTGCCCAAACATAAGTCAGTTCTATGAAAAGAACGCATAACCTTGTAAAACAGCGAGGAAAACGAGCAACCAGATCAGATTGAGCATATGATTTGCATGTTCTTATACATGTCCCTTTGAATTTATCCAGCTGTTGGAGCCCGTGTGCCATCAGCTGTTCGAGCTATACCGCAGCTCCGAGGAGCGCCTGCGGCGTTTCACGATGCAGTTCCTACCCGAGTTGGTGTGGGTGTATCTGCGGGTAACGGCCAGCAGAGATCGACAGAGCAATGGGTGCATTGAAGCCCTTCTTCTGGGCATCTACAACCTGGTGGGTGTCACACTTTTTAAGAAGTATCATTATTTTTCTGTCTTTTCTTTAATCCTGTCATACAATTGAAACAGTTTCCCGTCACAAAGTTCTGATATAGATTCTCCTATATGGTGCGCAACCTGTGGCTCCAGGTCTGCAAGTGTCACTTTTTGTGACTTTGAAAAATACATATTTTTTGTTTTTTTAAATTTAAGAACAGGTTTATTGTACATCTCCCTTGCAATGCCAAACATTTAATTATTCCGCTTATCACAGTAGGTTATCATGAACGCAAAGAGAAATTCTTAATAAATATTCCTATATAGTGATAATATTCCTCAATAAAATAAAATGCATTTGAAAAACTAAAAAGAAATTAAAATGAATTGGAAAAAAAGAAGCTGAGGAAAGGCCTAGAAAATCAAAAAAGTGGCACATGTATTCTGTTTTGGGAATTTTTCGTTTTGAGAGTTGGTCAAATTTGCCTCTCCTTCACTGCAAGATTTTGTAAAAAAAATATTATTCATTTATTAATTAAATCAAACTCAATGGCAAGTATCTCAACATTTTTTCAATTTAAAAAGCTGAATGAATAGTGGGTCAATGTTGAAAATTCTGAGTGGCACAATAGCTAATCATTGCGATGTTCTCAGGCAAGTGTAGCCTATGGAAAACTGAAAGACGACCCACAGGGAAAACCCCATCCTAATGGGAAGCAATGAGATTACATCACCAGGAAATCTCACCTTGAAAATGCGCGAAGCGCTAGATAGAGAGACATGTCAATAGAGAGCATTCCATTTCAGACCATGCTGCTAAAAGTGTATCCATGAATAATTTATTCCCCTCATTCTAGACACACGCAGTATGCGTGGTGTACACATCACTCTATTCGTGCCTTGGCTCTTAGCAGTTCACACACATGCAGAAATTAGTGAAGCATGGCCTGGATTAAATTTTGGAAGGAAGATTGCAAAATGTCCCTTTTCCCTATTAATGTGTTTTTGGGCTATTCGAGTCAAGGCGATTAAAAAAAACAAATCTATATATCGCCATTAATGGCTAAGAAACGAGGTTTACAAAAAGCAGTGACTTTGTAGCTGAGATTATACCACCGAAGACCTGTAAATTTTCCACTTTTAAAGCTTACATTTGGCTTATTGACTCACTGTGAGTGCGTAATACACTTTTCCAGTCTAATGAACCGCTGTTTTGTTTTTATATTCATAATTATATAACAGTGTTAATAAGGTCACGCAGTTAGCAGCAGAAATGTAAAACCATTTTTTCAAATACTGTGTATAATTTGTTTGTAATTAGGCTCAATAAATAAACCTATAATTCTTTTTATTTGTTTTCTTCAGCAAGTTCCTATTCGCCCCTATGCGGAATAGTTTGGACACCCTTGTTCTAGATAAAAATGTGGGTTTGAATCCATATTGCCAAAGGGGAGAATAGAAGGATGTGACCAGCAATGAGATATCAACTACTATAAAAAATCCAATATAAAAATAAAAGATAGCAATTCGATTTAAACAAAATATAACAATATTAATGTTTTTCACCCATGATTTTCAATTTTTTAAATCTGTGAAAATTTAGTTACCAAAGCAACATATCCATTTCACGTGTATTTTCCGTTTTTTTTAACCCACAAAATTCAACACCACAATCAATTTTTTGTTTTAATTTTCAAAAATTAGCCATTTTGTTTGCATGGTAAGTTGCATTTTCATGATTCAACCTTTCCGCCAGCGTGCAAGTTCGCCTCACCCCGTCAGCTCTGTGTTTTGTTGATTAAGTTGTGAAAGGGGATTGAGCATCAAGCAGCTGAGTGTTCAATAAAATGGCTCCTTCGTCTTCTTTTCCATTTTCCAGGAGATTGTGGACAAAGACGGCAACAGCAAGCTCCTTTCCTTCACCATCCCCTCATTATCTAAACCCTCCATTTATCATGAGGTAAGGAAAACAACTACAAACACATCACAGATTTTCTTTCATGTGATGATGACGACACTGAACATGCGTGACTGCGGTCGGGCTGAGTAAGACGGCAGAGCTGCGCATGCTGAAGGCGATTTAAACGCGTAATAACAAGCTTGAGAGGCTAGAGCTTGCATGCTGAGAGAATAAAGCAAACATCGTTGGCATTAACCTATCCTTGAGTTACTCCTTAAATTAATCCTTGCCTCGTAGAGTGCAAGGTCTTTAAGAGAAAATATCACTTCAATTTAGGGTCGATGGCAACTGTGGCCTTCATCACAATCAAGAGGCGATGATAATCTTTTTGTCGTATAATTCGTTTTCGCCGGAATATCTTGTTCTGAGCAGTTAGTTGAGAGACACCCAAAATCAATTTGCTAATGAACTAAATGTTCATTTGCTGTTGACCTGAATGGGAATATAATTGATAAACGTTTTTGAAAAGTAATAATACAAAAGCAGGTAATTGTTTTAAGTCAGTTCTATTGAAATGGTGAATGGAAGTCAATGAGATAAGAACATACTGCAGGTAAATGCATTTGATTATTGCATTAAATCCAATAATAAATTAAAAATAGGATATAGCGCAATTATTTTAACTCTATGGTTGTGAGTGATAGCATTAGATGTTTAATCCATTTTGAGAGGACAGCCTATCCCAGTTGAAATATATTAGACCTCTATCGCCACCAATTGCATTGAATCTTTTAAAGGGTGTTTTCAGTACAAATTTTCGTCTTTCACTAACTACCACAACACACATTGCGTGAATACTATCCAACTATGTGAGCTGGCAGTGAATGAGTTAAATGTACGACCTTATGAAAATACAGTCTTCTCTTGATTATCGCAAATGCACTTTCCCGATTTTTTTGTCCTGCTATTAATTATTACTATTATTTTTTTTAAGTTCATAAAAATGTGAAAATCCACGCTGAAACTCTTAAGCGGAAGCCACTTGCTATTAGGAATCAGCACTGAAAAAAAAGATAGTTATAATAGGGGTGACCCTACTTTGGGATTTTTCAATTATCGCGGCCACGTCTGGTGTACATTAACCGCGATATTCGAGCGATTACTGTACTATACATAATTACATGAGTGGAACATAACCAGTTAGTCTAATGTTGCAACCATTGTTTTTGTTTCTCTCCACTAAGACTCTAGCATGTACTTTTTGTTGTACCTCAAGGTTTGTCAAATTGATACACCACTGTACCAATACTCAGATATTACGGAAATACTTGAAAATAAGTAAAAATCAGTGGAATAATAGCAGTCAAATATATATTGTCAACATAGGAGTAATATATGCATAAATGCATTTGTGTTTTTGTACATGTAGCCTTCGAGTTTGGGTTCCATGGCCTTGACAGAGGGGGCTCTGTGTCAACACGACCTGATCCGCGTGGTGTACAGCGGCCTCCACCCTCAGAGAGAGACCTTCACGGCTCAGAACAGGTACGGCCATTGCTCGCCACTCCCGATGTCGTAAATAAAACCTGCAGACTTCATCAGTACCGGGCCTTGCTTTGAGCGCATGTGGAAATCCTTCTGTCAGAGTGAAATATTGTTAATGGCAAGAAACCCCAAAGCTCAATGAGCCCTGTCGCTTGGCTGCAATGATACATGGCCAGTCGTTTACCTCCATTGCCCATGGTCGATTATAACGCTACCCCTGGGGGTCTTTAGGCCCACCCATACCGTTTCGGGCGTGCATTCTTGACAATTGTGTGCTTTTGCAGGTTTGAGGTGCTGTGTTTCCTCATGCTGTGCTACAATTCATCAGTGGTCTATATGCCGCTGTCCTCCTATCAGTCGGTCTGCAGAATGAGCTCACGGTGAGTAACGCATGCACTGAAAGTGCATATCATAAATATCTTCAACAGAAAGATATGTGAGCTTGAGTTACAGCTCCGGTGTTGCCTCATATTTGCAAAAAACGGCTTTATTTTTATTACATTTGTGCTCATTTTTATTGCACTCAATATAGGAATTACAATATAAACTTAATGTACAAAATATTCAGGCTCTGCAGGACAGGTGGGCTTTTACTTTTCGCTTTTAGTGCTTTGGCTTTTTTCCAGTAATTATATTATTGTGCTTTTTCATATGGTCAAGCTTGGGCCATTGGGGCCCTAAGCATCCACTAGGTGCAGCTGGAATGCCATAAAAAATATTCAAAATATATTATGATGTACCTAATGGACATGTGAGCCGTGGCCCCAATAACGCAGGAATATAAAGTCTCGTGTTTTTGAGATGAAAAGGAATATTATTTACAATACTGGCTTCTTTCCTTCATTGAAATTTTGACACTTATCACAACATCATGACTGTCTGCTCAAAATACCCATTTTTTTTATCCAGACCTATTGTGTCTTTGTTCGTTTAAAGACGACTTTCTTGACCATCACTACTGTAGATACAAATTTTGGTGTTAAGATTATACAATCGTTGCTGTGTTACTACTCACTCGGCAGGGAGAGCGGCTGAGGCGCATCTCATTACCAATAAAAAAAAAACATTGTGCAGAAAGGTTCTGGATATTTTCAATATAAAAGATCCCTTAAAGAGCAGCTGTGACAAGTCCTTTATGATAGAGGTGGCTGGAAATTGAGCATGAGATAGCAGGCAGGAGAGCGAAGAAACGCGGCTGCATCTGAGTACAAATAACCCAGTTTTAAATTGATTTCTTCATATCGGCCGGTCGGATTTAAAAAAAGTAGGCAGATCCAAATATTGTCACCGATAATCGGTTGATCTATAGTTGAGGTGGGCAGACTGATTATTTTTGTAAGATACCTGGGAAGTGAAAAGGTGTCGTACTGTTCAGTTGGAGTGAAAAGTTGCACCCCCTGCAGCCCTTTCTGGACTAATTGCCCACTTCTGATCTATAGTTATTACTACATGTTTCAACTTTTGAACCTACTTTAAAACCCTCCAAGCCTCCAATTTTATTGACATTGCATTTTGACGGGAGCGCCTGTCAGCACATTTCCGTGGGAATTTGACTTTTTAATTTCCCTAGCATTGTTTTGCAGTCAGAGAATCAATACATAATTCACATGATGAGTCTCTGTGCTGCGGGCTTTCGCCAGTAATGGTCCCGCTGCAGAGTGTGGGTTAATTCCAAATTTCTGACTGAAGACTCCCACGCTGCGAGCGGGCAGACAGGCAACGCCTCAAGCTCACATTACACAGACGGCAAGCTGTGATTAGGTCGAGCCTCTTAGCGAGGGCATAATGCTCACAAATGCTTTCGACGTGTGTGTGCCACCCTCAGGTTGTGTGTTTGCGGTTTCCCGAGGCAACAGCAGAAACTCTGGAGGGAGCCTTTCAACCGCGTGCTCTTGGACCCAGAGTTCATGGTGCAGATGCTGACTGCTGTTTATCACGCCATGTAAGTATCTCTCCGCTACTGCCTTTGCCTACTGACCATTTTCATTTGCAACACTTGGCAAGATCTAATACAAGAGCTTGACTCACAATCCTTTATGACAAAAGTGGTTAGATTTTATGATATCTATTGAAGGGTATTAACTTTACAACAGAGTATGTTTAGCATGCGATGGTCATGTTTCAGTGGTCTTGATACCCATTTTGACTTCTGCTGTTTCATATTTCATCAATCAAACTTGGTGAAAAGCCAGCCTTATGGTAGATCACATGTGTCAAAGTGGCGGCCCGGGGGCCAAATCTGGTCCGCCGCATCATTTTGGCCACTAAAAAAGCTCAGCAAATGTCTGTTATTACTGTAAGGGCAATTATTTTTTAATTTGTTGCAGCCAATCTATGACGTGTCAATATCTCACTGTAGTTGATCTTGATTTATTTAAAAGCCGTTTAGCTCAACAATACATTTTTTTCATTTTGCGGTTGTGTCCACTACACTTTACCGATGTGGACAGACCGCTCGCTTTCCAGTGTGACATAGGCTTTGGCGGTAGCAAGGACAGATGCTCCTCTCAGCGGAAACTGATTACATCAGCACTACGCCTGGGGAGCAGGTGACTTCATCCCTCGTGAAAAGGGACGATGCAAAGCTGATTACAACCGTCTCGATGATATCTAGCCGCGTTCGCGCTGTGTTTAGCGTGAAACAGCAGTGTGATGCATCTACTGTCGGTTTAATTTTTCTCTTTACTGCTGTTGGAATAATGATTAATACCCTTAAATCATTATTAGTAATATTTAATTAAAATTGGAAAACATCTTTCAACATAACTGGTTACACTTGCAAGGAGGTACCTTGTGACGTCGTCTTAGTCCACAAGGCATTCTGAATTGTAGTAACTGAATCATTGTATTTAATCGCGACACTCGAAAAACATGTTATGTAATCAGTACAATAACACCCTAGATGGTTAGAAAAACAACTGTGTAAGAATTGCAGAAGTAAGCATAAAAGTTTGAACTGGCACCCAAACAACGGTGTGAGGAATTGCATAATATTTTCATTATAAGGTAAACAAAGCAGTATTATAATGTAAACAAACCAGCCGTATTTTCAAACAATAATGCGATTATCGCCATCTGCTGCTGGAGTCCCGTCAAAACAGTCCCGTTGTGTTTTGCCGAAAAGCGTCCGAAAACAATGTGTCCTCGAGCTGTGGGGCCTTGAGGAGACAATGGGGAGGAAAAGTGTCTGTGGTCCCATGAATTAATTTATAGCCTTATTACTTATTAAAAATGCTTACAACACATATAGAAACATTCCATAATAAATCCAACAACTGCCATTGACGTTGCTAGACCTCCAGTCCTGTGGCTCATTTTACCCTTCTCATGTTAATTGAAATGAGTTTATCACTAGTAGACGTTCAATACGTTTGAACTGGAAGGTTGGCTGCGTATGAACCTTCGTTTCCATCCAGTTTAGATGAATTACACTTCAATTTCTGTCAATGTATATGCTGGGATTCCATAAAAAAGAGCAGGAGCTAGCGACAACCTCCATTTGTCAATTTATTTCAAATTGTTACCGCCCGCTTTCAAATTAATTAATTCATATTTATTTCTCTCATCTCAAAGATAAATGGAACACAGTGCTTTTGTCTCCCGGGGCAGGATCAGACAGAACAAGTCTTTTCTTCAACGATTTCTACAATGTAATTGTGTAGTCATGCTTATTAGGTTTCATAATATTCAACACATACGTAAATTAACTCCCAAACGAACGCACATAAATGTACCCTCAGGTATTCTTTGTTTTGAAGCAAATGAGGAAAAATGTGGGGTGTGTGTCATTAATGATTTTTAGGCTCAATTATCATTTGTTTAGCTCATCGGCTGCCGTGGACGGCGATAGTTGTCCAATCAATTTTGACATCAATAGTAGTGTAAGATATGTTTTTTTAAAAGCATAAATCACTCAATTGCCTATTCTTTTATCTACTGTAGATGGATTTTATCGTATTGAATACCATCTACTCAAAGTGATGATTACATTTTGGGTAGTACACTGAATATTTTTTTAATTTTCAATTTTCTATGATAATGCTGTAAAGAGTCATCCCAATAGATCAGGGGTGGCCAAACTGGTCCTCGAGGGCCGCTGTTTTTTTACACTATTATATATTACAATTTTTAATCATTTCTTTAATTATGTATTTGATTTTTCTTTACTTTTACATGTATTCACTTTGATTTTTACTGCAACTTTTACATACCTGTTTACATTTTTATGGATTTAATTTGTATACAGTTCATGCTGCCAATGAGTTAATGTCATCTTGTGTGTTGTTTTAATAGCTACAACGGAGAGTGGGAGATGGGTCGAGAAGCCCTGGAGGATGTTCTGTACAGAGCCCAGCTTGAGCTTTACTCTCAACCGCTCCTAGTAAGTGGAAGATTAACTTATTCACTGCCAGTCCTGGTACATGTAAAACATGTGTTGGGTAGTTAATCAGATTTATTTAAAAAAAAAAAACATGCATTAATGGCAATAGGTGTCCAATGGATTTTGACTCGAAGGGTCAAATTCACCCTCAATAGCAGACAATGAGTTCAACTGCCTGGTTCTTTGCGTTTCAACCCCCAGCTGGGCAACGCCATGAAGAACTCGCTTCCCGAGAGCGCCCCCAACGAACCGCAAGGGCGCAAGGCCCTTCTGCAAGTGGAAGTGACGCCCACTGTTCGACGCATTTCCATCTCCGCCATCACCACCGCGTCGATCCGACGCCACCGCTGGAAGAGAGAAGGTAAAGTTTTGCTCAACTACCAGTTCTGTCCCCATCAATTTGTCACCGTGTGATAGTAACAGAAATATGATGTTTTCCGATATGTGAAAGGCCTCAAGAAGGAGCTTTTGGGTGAGAAAATGATTTGATTTTGGTCCTCCTGAGCAGTGAGAACGAACACCATTTGCAAAATGGTGTCTCCTGTCATTTTCTGTAGATGTCTTTATGTAGTTTGTGTGACTACTCGGTAGTCCTTCCTCACCCGCCTGGACAAAATGGTGCTTTCGGATTCTCCCTTTTAGTTATAGAACAATAGGCTCTCTCCCACTAAAGAACCACATTTGTGTTGTTGACTCCCAGATTGTTTTGACTACTCGAGCAACGCAGAGTTGAGCGTCACCGTCGCTCGTCCTAGCCCCGCCCAACACCCGTCAGCAAATGAGCCGAGAGACGGCGGCCCTCGCAGCCACCATCACCTCCACAGCAGCAGCGTCATTCCCCCCATCACGCTCGAGGGTAGGGCACAGGGCCGGTCACCCTGAGCGAAAACCACCCAAAACGCATCCCCCTTCCTCCCTCTTTCTTCAGCTTTGTGGGCATATCTCTGCTGCATTTGCATTCCCTACTAGCATCCTTAAGCCTCGCTTTCACCAACCGAGTACACTTGAGTTCAGTTCAGTGCTCCTTACAAACCAACCACAATTTTTGGCAGTGGTATAATTTCGACTGAATATGTTATTTAAAGTGGTTTTCATCACCCATATGGTGAATGTTTAACATTCTTGCTGGCTGACTGGGTAAAAGAGTCTGTAATCTTATAATAACATACTAATTTCGATAATGTCTTAAAACAGCAAATGAAAAGGTTTTAAATTTACTAAAAGTGTCGCAGTACATAGAGCTGAATGGATAGGTTGATTGATATGAGCATTGTCATATTTTAAACTAAAAAGAATGGAAATGGAAGAAAGATTTCAGTAACAAAACTCTCAAAAACCCATATTTTATTACATTAGTTGGTAACATCGGCAATTGTTTTATCGTTGTCTAAACAATTGACATCTTATTGGCATTTCATTTAAATGATACAGTATCTTAACATGGCATTACATTTAATCTGGTAGGTCTTAAATTCCTACAGTTTTACATTCCATGTAGAAAAAGGTTAAGACATTCTCAGAGTCAATCTTTTTTATTTTCTTTGCCGCAAAGTTGAGTCTAAAATTTGCCCAGTAATTGGCATTAAATTCTCTCCTTAGTGGTCTTGAAAAAAAAAAATAACTTGATGAAAGCTGTAAAAAAATACTTCCTATTTAAAAAAAAATTAACACTTGGTCACCATTTGACTTATTACTTGCCATTGTCATTAGCAGACAACCGATTCCCTTTGAGTAGAAAATCAAAATGGACTTTTTGACCGCTTCTATCATCGTCATTGACACTAAAATGTGATCATTGACTGCCAACCCAAAACCTGCACCAGATGTTATTCTGTGCTGAACGGAACTGTCTCTCGCTTGGTGGAACCTTTACTCTTGCCCACACCCTTCAGCTAACAACCCGCCGCTCTTTGCCCGACTAGCGCGTAAGCGACGCCATTTGTGGCTGGGATGGCTCGTTGCATGGGCCTGCCAAACACACTCAGTCTCCTTCCCGAGCGTCCGTTCCTACTTTGGCCCTTGTCACTCACTGAGTCATTGAGGCTGTCGTTGTCATCCTTACAAGTCGATATAAGTAGATTTGTTCTCCATGACTGGCGGAGCACCTGGGGTCTTGTTTCCATGCTGCGATTCGCCGCGTCCCTTTTTAAGGCCGGCTCGGGCCCACGCGGTCTGTCTCAGCTCAGTGAGTGGGAATGAGCCCGAAGTTATGCATGTCCATGCTTTTTGTGAGCTTTCCAGATAGCTAACAGTACACATGGCAAAGAAAAGTCAAAGGGTCATAAACGGGCCTCGGGTGCGCAGCAGAGTCGGACCCAAAGATGCAGGAAGTTAACGAGACAGGAGTGCTGGCGCACAAACCTAAAGGTTTTAATAAGAACTAACAGAAAAGCCATACAAACTTAGGACTTAGTACAAATCATTAAACAAACAAAACTAACAGGGATAGCACGCGCGCACCCTGACAAGGAGACGACATGACCAAATGTAAGCAATAATCCGACAACCAGACATACGCAACGTATAAATGGACACACAAGGGATAATTACGAATCAAGCACACGTGGTCACATAACGAAGGGTAGCCCGGAGGGACACACATCACCCAGGCAACACGCACATACACACTTCCGACAAAATCCCAACTAAACTGTGTGCCGTTTGCATATGAACCCTCAACACAAATGAAGGTCATAACGTACTGCTCAGTTGTCTTTGCATGGTCTTTTCCTTCAAAGTTCTTTCTCCAATGGAGAGGGCTGGGAAGAAGGATCTTGTTTGTGCTATTTCAATTGCATGCACGTGTGTCAAGGTTCAAATCGGTTCATCCAGACTGTCAAGAAAATTGACAAGGCGTCAGAAATAATTCAATTGGGACGACACCTGCAACAATTTATCACTGGAAAAGAAAGGCTGCGTCAGTAGAGTTTTTTTTATTGATATTGTTTTACAGAAAGGCATCGTAAATTGTAAGATGCCACTGATTTATGAAGGAAAGAACAGCCAGAAAAAAACCTCTGGATAATATTATGACTGGGATTATGATATAATGAATAATGCTAATTTTTGTCAGGGTTCTTTGTTTAACCGTCCATTTTGTGTCATGTTTATATCTGCAATGAAAACCATTGTAAAATACTTCCTCATTAAAAGGTAGCTAGCTTAGTTCCGATGTGTACCTTTTAAAGTAAAGTATATTTTGGCTGCCGTTGACTCCGATAGACGTCCAAATGACCGCTGCCAACCCTCCCAGTTCAAATGGATTGGATGTCTATCGCCGTCAACGGCAGCGAAACACAATCTTCACACGGAGTTGCCCGCCAGGCTTGTCAGCACAAAGCAAGGCGCTATCAATCTTGGGAGGCGTTTGTGGCCACTCTCTACAGATTAACAGGATCAGACTGGGCCGGTCATGTGACCTCGCGATGCCGCAGGAAGACGAAATGATGGATTAGTAATTTTGGAGAGCATGCGTCTTCCCTCACATCGTCTGCATGTGAATATCCAGTTTGGTGCATGATGGAAACTGACCACTGTCTCTCTTTTTGTACTCCAACTGTCTTTTCCACCTTGAATTAAGACTAAGATTTTTAGACAATCTGAGGTTAGACACAGTACTGTGCAAATGTCTTGGGACAGCTAGAATTATTTTTTTTACTTTTTTTCCAGCACAGGTTTTGGCTAATGAAATTGTGGAAGCACCATTTTTAGTCAATGAAACAGGGTCCGTACCGCACTTTATAACACCAATTGAAGAGACTAATTAATTCATTTGTAACTATGATATTTGATTAGAACTTTTTGGGCAATGATAACCAAAGCGAGATCTTTTTAATTTGTTTAAATAGAGCTGTCACTAACAAGTATTTTTAGAATGTATTATTACATAGAGCGAGGCTGAAATACGATTTGGACAATCACAAGTTAAACAATGGCTCTAAACAAATAGATATCCAAATAGTTGAATAATTTGATCAAGCTATGCTTGATTCATTATCAATTCATTCATTTTTAGTGGCCTAATTGCAATTTTCTGCTTTGGAATCATAAATGATACATAGTAGCATAACTTTTCACAGTGATGAGTTTGTTTCCAATACATATTTACTGCTAAAACCTTAATACACTTGATACAATTGTAAATAATATCCAAGTTTTATGTACTGTACTTTATTAGTTAAGTAAATTTGGGGGATTTTGGAAACCTTACTTTAATGACATCCATTAATCGGATATGGACAAAGTTAGCTCTTCCATGACAGGCGCAGATCTTCAATTGTCCTTTCTTGGCGTGATATTTTTTTTTTTTTGACGTGGGTTTTGGCAACATAACGAAATCCACAAATAACACAGCAGGTTTTACTACCAAAATAGTCATAAGGTAATTTTGGAGTAAACTGTGTAGACAGGCTTCACCAATGTGTCATTCCTAACAGTTGAAAAGAACATGAGAAACTTATACCAAATCACATAAGGTTCAGGATACACTTTAGCCTCGCTTCTCAGACTTTGCACAGCACTGTGTAACATCACATGACTTGGCTCAAGCTCACTTTATCTATCCTGTGTTGAATTATTCTTCTGCTGCAGAGTTAAAGGCACTGTATGGTTTGAGCTGGAGTTCTTTATTTGGTGATTTAACTTTTTTTTTTAAAAACCCTAATGTGATCAACCTAGATACCGACGGTACGAGCGGCGGCGAGGATTCTTTCAACACCAACGACCCAGACGAGGGTTTCTCCTCCGGGGCTTCCAACAGCAGCCAGCCCGGCGGCACCAGGCCAAGCGGTCCGAAGGCCGGCGGCGGTCTCAAGAAAGCCATCGCGGCCCGCCTATCCCGGGACAGAGAACGAGACCGGGCCGAGGTAGCCAAGCAGCCGGATGCTACGGCGGAGGTCAAACGCCAGAGGAAGCCGTCGCCGCCGGCCAGCATCCGTCTGGACGCCATCCAGCTGAGTCCAATCAAGAAGCACTTGAGTTTTCCCTCCGGACCCCCGCTGGTAAGGACCGGCAGCGCCTCCTCCAGCAAGTCGTTCGACTGCACGGCCTTCAGCCTGAACGGCGGCGGACGGGAACAGGAGGGCGGCGGTGCGGGTGGGGGCGTGGACGAGGACGGCGGGTGCCCCGCCGCCGGCTCCCACCGCCACTCCACCATCAGCTTGCAGGAGGAACAACTCATCAGGCCGCCGGATGACCCTCTTTTGTCCCCAGGGTCTCCTCTCAGCAGGCAGTCGCGATCCCCCAGCTTCAACATGCAGATCATATCGCAGGTTTAACTTGGAAAGTGGGTGAAAAAAGCACTACACACTCCCGTTCGGATGACAGGGCGTTTTTTTGTTTTTTTGTTTTTTGGTAGAGATATCAAATCATACGACCATTTCAAAACGTTTTACACCTTAAAGGGGAACTACACCAAGAATATTGACAACAATTTATATTTTTTCCCATTGATTTCAAAACAGCACCTCAACTTCAAATATTTTAGGGTTTTGGCACATGTAATTGTTTTACCGATTTTGAAATACAAATAATTGCAATTTTACATATTATTTGATTCATCCACTAAAAAATACAATACAAATATTGTGATGCAATTAATCAAGGTTTTTTCATGACAGCATGCAATTGATTCATTTTTTTTTTAAGAGTCACCCCCGTAATACTAATATAATGAATGGTGTATGTTGTGATATACGGTGTGGTTACCATGGTAACTAGATGGGATTGATAATCACAAAAAAAGCTTACTCCTGCTGTACACTTCAACTTTTTATTCATATTGGGTAAGCCGATTCAAACATTTGTATTGATTATTTTGGGAAAAACTTTATTTACAGTTGTCGTGGCAATTGGAATTGTCCAATCAGAATTGAGGTATTGACAACTTTAAAACTAAACTCCATCTTAATTCAATTAATGAGCCTATCACAAGTATGCCAAAATCTAGAGGAAAAATATTGACGCAATCTCTAGTTATAGCAAAAATTGTACAAGTGCATCTAAAAATATGTTGAAATGGAACTCAAAAAGATGTAAGTTGTCTATAAAAGGAAAAATACGTTTTTTGGTGTAGCGCCACCTTAACTCACTTTCTGCTATTGGCGGCCATTCCTTTGACTTCCAGTTCGAATGATTAATCGTTTATTGTCGTCAATAGCAGCCAATGTCTTAACTCATGACTAAAAAATATATACCATATTTTCACGACTATAAGGCGCACTGCATTATAAGGCGCACCCTCAATGAATGACACTTTTTTTTCTCCATATATATAAAGCACACTGGATTATAAGGCGCCCTGTCTACTTTGGAGAAAATTTAAGACTTTTAAGTGCGCCTTACAGTCGTGAAAATACGGTGTATATATATATATATTCTTTTTTGCAATCCTAAAAACTTGACATAGGAACCTGGGTGTGTAACTGTTTTTTTTAATCCACTTTATATTCAATCGTGTTTAATTGAAAACATCTCGGTGCGGCGATCCAATGACATTTCACCTTTCTTTCCGTTAAGTCGACATTTCGACATTCAATCAGCAATAACGCTCGTCGTTGTTCCCTCGTCATTCTGGGCTCACGTGCAATCAGTCTTGCTCGCTAAATCTTCCTCCCGAATTGCTGTTTATTTTAACCCCTTTATGTATGAATTTACAATATAGATACCAACAAAAAAACATGAGAATACATAAAAATAGTATTAATACAAAAAATACTTCTTATATATTGGAAATTATATGGGGAAAAATGCAGCTAAAATCCTGAAAAAATAATACATTTTTTAAAATAGTAAGGAATAATAGTGAATTCATAATCATCAATGGCAACAAATTAGTTAAGTAAAAAAAAAATCTAAACTAAATGAAAAGGGTGAATTTAATAATATATTCCTATTTTAATTTCAATACATTAGTTTACTTTTGATTAATTTTCTTTTTTTTTCATTTGTTCATTTTACCATTTTGTTGTATTATTGTCAATATATGGAATCTCGGGCAGCAAGGAGTAAATAGAAATCTTACTTTAAGGAGATTTTAGTTATTTTTTTAATTGACAATCCAAAGAAAGATAATCGGTTGTTTGTCAGGCAAATTTATTTTTGATGTTTAATGATATTTTAAGCTCAATATGTGCTGTTAAACCAAACTGGAACTATAGGAAAGTGACTTGATATGCGAACTGGACTTGAGAAAATCACTACTGAGGTCTTTGATAAATGTATAAAAAGTATATATATAAATATATATAGTATATATATTTTAAAAATATGTAAACATTCAATCCAGTGGCGAGGGGCTTTCAAAGCAACGGTCTTCGTGGAACTTTTGTTTTTTTTCGCTCTACCTCATGTCTTGGTCACTCATTGTTAAATGAAATAACTGGTTTTCTTAGATGTCTTAATTTTTCATATTTTCTTTGGAAAAAAAAAGTGCCATTTTCGTTTTTTCAATGTGCCGTCCACTCGCCTTAGTCTGACCCCGCCATCTTTTTGTCACCGCACGTGCCAACACGCTTTCTGCCCTTAAACGTCATTTGTTCGCCTGTCTCGGGTCCTGCCATTGACGGCGATGGACGTCCAACGCTGAACGATGAACGCGCGTTTTATACCCGCTCATTTGAGGGTGGCAGCGAATAACCGTTTGTTTCAGCCAACCCTCCCGCTTCCAACGGATTGGACGTCCATCGCCGTCAATGGCAGCCCAAATTTTAAGCACGTTTCATGATGGCCTGTTTCATTTCCAGCCTGCATGTGTGATCAAGTTTTACTCTTCAATCATGGTGATGCACTTTAATCCATCCAGCTGTCCAAGAACGTGATTCAAAAAGATGACTATACTATATGTATGTAATTCTATATACAGTGTGCGTACAGTGTTTCTGTGTGTGTAGGTGTGCCGACACTCAGTGCAGGGTTTTGAATTCTCTTCTAAAAGAGTTTTTTTTCCTTTTTCTGTGACTTCACATCCACCACACAGTGCTGGTTTTGGCCTATCTCAACACTTTAAAAGCAATTTCATTAACGCTTAAGTCCCAAAGGGCCTCAGGAGTTTATTTTAAAAAAAAAAATGCATTCAAATATAGGATAGCAGCAAACTTCTTCGTTCTTGTTGTCTTCATGGAATTCTATGCAACTTGTGTTCCCTTCACTGCTTCGTCCGCTTGCTGGAATTCACCATGAAAATGCGGGCTTCTTTGAGTCCAGGTGAATAAGTGTTCGTGCTATTTGCTGGAAAGACTTATTTTCAATGGTGTAAATAGAGTGTACAAAATGGAGAGGAAGTCTAAAATGGAGAGAGACTGAGCTGTATATTGTTGAATAAATATTGTGATGTAAGAGACTTTGAAATGTCATTTATCAGTAAGGATATACGCACCCGGGGGAAAGCCACGCAAGCCTGGGGAGAACATGCAAACTCCACAGAGTGAGGACCCTCGACCCCAGAACTATAAAGGCCGACACGGTAACCACTCGTCCGCCGGGCTGCCCGATATTTAATATATTAGATAAATACACTACTTTATAATTGTACTTGTACTTTTGCATAGGCGCAAAAACATGGATTAATAATACTTTGCGTTTTTTCGATTATTGCATCCATGTCTGGTCTACATGATCTGCGATATTCAAGGGATTACTGTATTGTTTTATTTGTAATCTCGAAAAAAAAAGTGAATAAATATATTGGTCGATTTTATTAAACAGCCTTCCAACTGACCTCATTCAATACCAACCTTTCTCAGTTGAAATGGATTGGACATTGACACTTATGAGACCAAAAGCATTCATTGGACACAGTGTAAAGGATTCAAAAGAGCCTCAATAGAGGAAGTTTCAAAACACCAAGTTGCGACATATGCAACTCGACAGAAGAGGAAATAAGAACTCTTCCAAGCACCTACGGCAGGCACTCTTGCACAAAGTAATTTGCGAGGAGCCGGTGAAGATGAGCGACTCCCCGGAGAGGACGACCGAGCGCCCGTCCACTCTCGCCGGGGAGGACTCCTGCGCCACCGAGTACCATTGGGAAGATGGCGATCTGGCCCTCACGCTCCAGACAGGCATGGAAGACTTGCGAGTTAATCTCCAGCTGACCGATGTGGTCGTGTGCGTTGAAGGACGGGACTTCCCTTGCCACAGAGCCGTCCTGGCCGCGGCCAGTCAATACTTTAGGTAAAGAAAGCGAAGCGTGCGTCTTCTACCGAAAATATTTGCCGCAAATCCTTCGACTTTGACTAAAATGCCCGCTTTTTCTTGTGGCCTTGATGCTTTCTTCCAACTAAAATGGCCAATGATCTGTTTAATATGAGAGGCAATTCTGCTTCAAGTTTTATGTGTTAAGATTTGACACTTTTATGCGAGAAAATGCTTTTATTTGGGTTGTAAACGATTGTTTAC
The DNA here is from genome assembly GCF_051989625.1 of Stigmatopora argus. NCBI lineage: Eukaryota > Metazoa > Chordata > Actinopteri > Syngnathiformes > Syngnathidae > Stigmatopora > Stigmatopora argus. The sequence continues at coordinate 9,711,300 of NC_135399.1, forward strand.
ATTTAGCGGCACAGAAACACGATCAGTGGTCAGCCCGTCGGCCCACAGTTCTGAGCTTGTGGGTACGATCCCAGGTGGGTCCTCACTCTGTGGAGTTTTTATGTTCTCCCCGGGCTCACTTGGGTTTTCTCCGGGTACTCCAGTTTCCTCTCAAGTCCCAAAGACATCCAGTGTAGGCTGGTTGAACACTCTAAATTGCCCGTAGTTGGATGGGATAGGCTCCAGCACCCCCTGCGAACCTGGTGAGGATAAGCGGTTTAGAAAATGAATAGATGAAATGCTACCATTTGAAGGTCGATCATCTTGATCAATGAATTGGGGTGTTTTCAGGGCTATGTTCTGCAACGGACTGAAGGAAAGTCACGAGAAAAAAGTGGAACTAAAAGGCCTGGACAGCGAGGCAATGCAGACGTTGCTTGGATACACTTATACTAGCCAGGCCGTCCTGACTAATTCCAATGTACAGAAAGTACTGGAAGCTGCCAGTCAGTTCCAGGTAAGCACAAAAAAAACTTTTTTATTCACGATAATACTTTTAGCTGCAACATGTATGAACTCGTACTATGTAATTACTGCACATACAAACTCGGGATGCCACTATTAATGGACAAATGAAAAATAAATGGATTATCAATTCAATTGAGGATTGATTTTGATGGTTGAGTAGTTAAAAGAAATTTCTGACTAGAAAAGTGCCCAAATTTTAATTTTAGAGCCTCTTGGTTTGTTGTTAAAGTGTTTTACTTTAAGAAAAATAGAACTGTAAATTTTCATTTTTTGTAAATTAAAATTTGTATTTGTTTACTGTAAAAAAAATAATAAGGAGAATATAAATGCAATCTTTTTTTTAAAAAAAATACAGTTTGTGCAAAAAGACCAAAAAATATTCTTTAATTTCTGCAATTAAGTCATATTTTATGAATAATATATTTACTGTGCTCACAGAGAAAAATCAGCTTCTCATTTAGTGCCGAATTAAAAGATAAACTTTCAAACTGTCGAAAAAAATTTCTTAAAATAATCTTGAGAGAAATGTGCAGTGTTGCAAATTTGATGAGGAAGTGAAAGTGCTCTACATGCACGTTTGATTATTTCACATTCTTCTGGTATCTTCAACAGGAACAACATTTTTTTTTGTTCTAATAAATTGACATTATTTTAATACACTCATGTACATTTATATATTTTTCGTGTTTAAGGAAGGATTTTTCTCTGGATTTTCTTGTTTTTGGAAAGTGGTAGGCCACCCGAGTATGCATGTTTTTGTGCTGTGGCATGAAACCGGAGCACCCGCAGATATGCAAACTCATCACAGGAAGTTCAGACCCCATTGGGGGTTCAACTCTCGTTCTCAGAACTGTGAGGCAGACTTTTCTTACATAAAAAATAAAACCATATCTAGTCACATTTAAGGTACTTGACAAATGGATTAACACCCTTACGGGCACTAGTAATTTAAATGCTATGAAAAAGACATTTCCATGTTATTTAGTACCCCATCCAAAGTTTACTTCACTGTTCTGGGGTCGAGGGTTTGATCCTAGGTGGGTCCTCACTGTGTGGAGTTTGCATATAATTAATAGCAATGATATTTCTCTTGAATTAACCCAATGGTGACCGTAAATGACGTCTAATCGAAACGAATGTTCGTTCGCCGACCGCCCTCACAATTCAAATAGACATCCACCACTGACAAACTCATTTAAATTGAAACGCAAATGGTGATTAACAAAAATACTCACTTGTCTTTTAATAATTAAGAAAGAAACATACTACAGCCAAAGTTTTCTAGTACACTCCCTGCCTTTTTGGTCCATAATCTTAACAGCCTTGCCCATTGCAGTTCCTCCGCGTGGTGGACGCATGCGTCGGCTACCTGACCAGATCCCTTCAGCCAGATACTTGCATTGGCGTCCTCAACCTAGCGGATCGACACGCACTTCCCACCTTGAAGAACAAGGCCGTGGACTACATTGCCTCCCAGTTTTCCCGGGTGGTCCCGCTTCAGGACTTCCTGGAAGTGTCGGCCGAGTCGCTGGGGGACATCCTGCAGCGGGACGATCTGGACGCCAGGTACGAGGAGTACGTTTTCGAAGGCCTCATGCGCTGGGTGAGAGCCGAGGAGGACAAACGGCGTCGCCATCTGCCCGGGTTGCTATCGTACATTCGGCTGCCGTTGTTGGAACCGGCGTACTTTGTGGAAAAAGTGGAGGACGACCAACTGATTCGGGGGTGTGCTGAGACTTTTCCACTGCTGCAGGAAGTCCGCAGTTTCCACCTCTGCGGAAAGGAGGTTGGTCAAATCCGGGTGTGACTTACCAATGTCCCGATACTGACTTTCTAACTTCCGATTTCCCTCGAGAGCCATCCCCTCTTTTTAGACCAGTAAAAATAATGCAAAATATAATGTAACCAGTAAATGATAAATAATGTTTTTGTAATAAAATGAAGAAAGCGGCCCGGTGGAGGAGTGGTTAGCACATTGGCCTCACAGCTCTGGGATCCTGGTTTCGAATCCAGGTCGGTCCACCTGTGTGGAGTTTGCATGTTCTCTCTGGGCCTGCATGGGTTTTCTCTGGGTACTCTGGTTTCCTCCCACATTCCAAAAAATGCATGGTAGGCTGATTGGACACTCTAAATTGCCCCTAGGTATGAATGTGAGCGTGCATGGTTGTCCTCGATCTCAGAAAATCACAATAGTAGGAAAAACACGCGTGATTACTGGATGGGATCCGATTTTGAGACCAAATAGTGACCTTGCGATGCTCCAAAAATAATCATACATCACTAATCTGACCTTCTAAAGTTGTCTTTAGCTTTCTAATGGATTTGGGTCATAGGTGGTTTCCCAACGGACCAAACCGCGCCTGCTCCACTTCTTCTCCGAGGTGTTCGTCATCATCGGAGGCTGCACTAAGGACGACGGCTTCATTTCCACCGTCACCTGTTTGGACCCGCTCCGACGTAGCCGGTTGGAGGTTGCTAGGTTACCTGGCACCGGCGCGGAGGAGGAGGACCAGAAGAGGAAATGGGTGGAGTTTGCTTGCGCCACTTTTCGCAATGAGCTGTACATTTCTGGTGAGACGTCGTTCTCTACTCTTTCTCTACAGTGAATGTCTATGGAAGTCTCTGTCAGGTTGCATCCTACAGTTGAAGCTAAAAGTGTACATACATACATACATTATGTACACAAAAAGTACTATATGCCTTGAAAAATGGGGAAGTCCAGATGATGAAGCAAAGTTAACTGACAACATAAAGACCACCCTTTAAAGACTGCGCATCCATGTTTGAAACCACGTGAAATTCTAAATTCGACGTGGCGTTTTTGTGTTTCAACGTGATCTACATTCTCAGTGGTCGAAGAATGCCACGTTTTGGATATTTCAATAGTTTGAGAAAGCGTCTTTGACCTGAAAGTCACTGATATTTGCTGTTGTCTGTGCCTTTAATGTTACTGTAGGGGGTAAAGAGACCCAGAAAGATGTTTGGAAATACAACGGAGCCCTTGACAAGTGGATCCAGATTGAGTCCCTGACCACGGGCCGCTGGCGGCACAAGATGGCAATCCAAAGTGGGAGGGTGTACGCGTTGGGAGGGTTCGATGGCGTGCGTCGGCTTGATTCCGTCGAGGCTTATGACCCTTTTCACAACCGCTGGACAGGGGTAAGAGGACACCCAAATGAACTCTTTCTTCCCTAAACCAGTGTTTCCCAACCGTTTTTGAGCTGTGGCACACAAAGACCTCAATTTTAATCTCATAATATTACAAATTTTGTCTGGGAATATTTCAGTGGATGACTTGGCACAGCGGCACAGCTGACCACCGCTCTCGGCACAGCGGTTGGGAAACACTGATCTAAATCCAATGTTGCGCCCTCTTCTACCAGTGGCATCACATGAGGCCTTCCTTTGATTTTAGGTGGCGCCCCTCGCTCTGGGGGTGAGCTCCTTTGCTTCCGCCAGCTTTGACAAATGGATTTACGTGATTGGCGGAGGTCCCGATGGAAAGCTGGCCACCGATGTGGTCCAATGCTGGCAACCCGGGGCGGATTTCTGGGAGCTGCGTGCGCCCATTCCAATGGAAACTAAGTGCATCAATGCCGTCTACTTTAAAGATTGCATATATGTCGTCGGTAAGTCTGTTTCGTTTTCCGAAATATGTACAAAAACACAAATAGGCGTAATGTCGTATTTTCCGGACTATAATTTGCAGTTTTTTTCCATAAACAACTGAGAATAGCCTTCTAGTAATTACTTCAAATCAAATATATATATATATATATATATATATATATATATATATATATATATATATATATATATATATATACACACATATATACATATATATATTTATATTCCAATTCAATTGACCATTTTTCGGCTAGTGCGACTTATACTCACGTGCAACCTATAGTCCAACAAATACGGTAATTGACATGTGCTTTGTCCCAACAGGGGGCGCCATGCACACTTTGTATTGCTACTCCCCTCTGTCAGACTCGTGGTCCGAGGTGACCCGTCTGGGGGAAAGGGCGAGTTGCGCCATCGCCGCCTGCAGCAACAAACTCTTCATCACCGGAGGGCGCGACAACAAGAATCAGGTCATTTCCGAGGTCATGTGTTGGGATGTGGAGAAAGTTGAACTGACAGAGGAGTGCTCCCTGCCCAGGGGTGTCTCGCACCACGGCACTGTAACTTTGTGGAAGTCGTACATGCCCAAGCGCCGATCGGCCCCTGTGTCTGACTCCCAAAACATTTGAAAGGAATGCCTGTGAGAGGCTACAAAAAATGCAGACTAACTGAAACAGTGCGCAGCATGTCAAGGAGCGATAACATTTTACGACGTCAATAGAACGCAATTTGAAACAAGAACATTTTTTGTCGTAGTTTAATGAAAAAAAACTAAGGGGCCAATTATGTTTATTTTTGTTGGTATGTGTGTATTTTATGTATCAACTTGCACTACTTCATGCTATTACTGTGTGTCACTTATATTGTTTGTTTTTTGACTGAATTGTACAGTAAACGTTGAAGAGAAAACTAGTTCTAGTTAAAGATAGTCAGAGTTGTTTTTTTAAAGGGATTTTAATTCCTTAAATGAGTAGCAGATGATAACAATTAGAATGATATATGAATAAAACGTGGAAAAACATTAAATGAGAACATAAAAAGGAAAGCCTCATATAAGAATTCAGAATTTTGGAAAAAAACTATTTGTCAAATTTGACATGACTAATTGTAAAATTCTAAAATTTGATGACCTTCATTAAGAACAAACTTGCGGTTATTTACTGTAACAACTTTCACTGGATTCTAAAGAAGCATTTTGTTGTTTGTTTTAATAATATTTATCTTCATTACTGTACATCTCTAAGAATGTTTATTCATTCCGGTTTATAATGCTTGTGCTTTCCTTCCCATAAATGCTCTTTAATGTTTTTTTAATTATTATTTTAACTTTTTAATTATTTAAATTATTGCAAATACACAATGCAAAGAAACGCTATCATTTAAGACCAGCAACCCAGGCCAAATGAGTAAATAAATGATTGAAACCGTGCATTTCTCCTTCAAACCACCCGAGGGCGCTAATGCTAAAAATGCCACAAATTCAGCGGCCTTTTTAAAGTAACGATGAAGAAACATTTGTGGACGCTCTCATGGCCACAAGCAGAGGAGGGAGGTGTGTTAAAGTTAAAGTTTATAGTTCTGCCAACAAAAACATTGAAGTTTCAAAGTTCACCGCCCGCAATCCACATTCCAAAGAGCAGTTAGTGTGGAAAAATGGCCCGATATTCTCGCGTTTCAGAGACTGTTGGCTTGATTACGCTTCAAAATCCTCCTGTAAATGCACTAAGGTGAGTTATTCAGTATTTCTGTTGGGTAATAATCTCTTTTTCTTTGGATTTTTTTACATTGTACTACTACCACGTTCTTCTCTGAAAAAAATCACTGATATGTCTATAAAAGCGTTTGTAATCAAACCAAAATTAAGTCTGTATATTTGCTACAACAACAACAACGACGGGACATGAATAGGACGCACTTGTAATTAGCAATTGGTATGGTTCATCTTTCCCAATGCACGTGAAGGCGACATTACTCTTCTATGCCTAATATGTTGTATACAATTTGACAATGAAATAACCTACAAAAAATCTATATTATACAGTGCATCTGTACGTCAGGGCATTGTGGACACTGTTAAGACAGCCCTGGACGATCATGAAGTGAAATCTGTTGTTATATGTGGACAGAATGGACTGTTTTGTGGGGGTAAGTACTTTACTCTTTATATACGTATAGTACTTCACATGTTCAAGTAAATGAACTTTGCCTTAAGGATAAATGTATGTTTTTATTATTGATATAATTGTGTTTTTATATTATTTTTATAACTATAAATACATGTACAAATCAATACCTTGGTGGCAATAAAGGAATTTGTGTTCATTTTGAAAAAGAAAAACTAAATTAATGAAATATTAATGGATAGTTCCGTTTGGGGCATTCAAAATGCTGGGAAAGCACCCACCCCTGCTTCATGTTAAATTGAGCAATATTGCACAGGCAACATGTTCATTGAATCTCTTAATTAATAGGAGCAGATATCAGAGAATTTGGGACCACCATGACCGGACCTCCACTGGTGCCAATGATCCACGCCATAGAGGCCGCCAACAAGCCAGTGGTGGCGGCCATAGAGGGAATTGCTTTGGGTGGAGGTCTGGAGTTGGCGCTTGGGTGTCACTATCGGGTCGCACACTCGAAAGTAAGTTCAATATTCACGTGCATTTCATAGTTTAGAACTCCAACTCGTACTTTCTAATCCAACTTTTTTACTTCTCCATTTTAGGCCAAAGTGGGGCTCCCCGAGGTGACTCTGGGTCTGCTACCTGCTGCAGGTGGAACCCAACGTTTGCCAAGATTGACTGGACTACCGGCAGCTTTAGATCTCATCACCACCGGTAACAGTCTCACATTTTGGTCTTAATGTTTAATTAAGCCAAATGTGATTTTTTCCGTCGTATCATCTGATCTCAAATTCCTCGTATGTCAAGGTATTACTGTAGTATTTGTAACAGCTCTAAATGTGGCTGTAATGCTCTCAAATGAACAGCAGAGGTCAGCATTTATTAGGATTTGTTAGAGTTGGCTATAAGGCTGAGACTTTTTCAACCATTCTGAGGGTTTTGGATCACATTCACTTCTACAAAAGTAGGTACATACCCAGCTCTTAATGCACAATTCCGTTTTTTTTTGGTGGGGTGCAGGTGTTATAATTGGTCCTTTTGCATTGCCATTCAGACAACCTTTTTCCCATTAAGCTCGATCAAGTATTACACGCACTGACCATTTTTTTAAATTTCCAAAGTAAAAGACCACAATTAACTCACTCGAATGATTCCTTCTTTTTTCTAAAGTTAATATTGTCTCGACTCTTGGCCAGTCAGCAATATTGACATACATCATTGCGCTCATTTTGTTTTTCTGCGAAGTCTAGCAGGTGACGTACACAGCACAATGAGTACATGGGAGCGAGCGTGTTAGCCTAGCGACCATTTACTTCTCCAAGGGCACATTTTGTATGATAGGACATATAGACGTGCAGAAAGAAAACCAGAGCATTCTCAATCTCAAGCATGCCTTTTTCCCCCATATTTTCAATCTTAAAAAAATAAACATTTGGTATTGGTCTGCATGAATTCCGATTGGGGAGACTTGAGAGTTCCCACATTTGGAAAAATGTAGCCCAAATCAGATTTAAAACCACAAACACATGAGAGTGGCCTTGTTCGGATCTGAAAATTATCCGTTTCCATTCAACTCGGCCTGTTCAGACTGTCAAGAAAGTGTATCACGGTAGTCGGATAAACCCAAAAAAACCTGGAATTGGGTCACGTCAGCCCGCGGTGTAAACCTAGCTGACTCTTCAATTACACTAACATGCATGTCTTTGCGTAGAGGTATGAATTCTGAAAACAAAACAATAGAACATTTTTAAAAAAGAGCTTCTCAGTGATGTTTTCTTTTCACGGAATCTCACTTGTTTTTTTTTTGTCTCACAGGTCGTCACATCAGCGCCGTCGAAGCACTGAAACTCTCAATAGTGGATAGTCTTACTGATCACAACACTGTGGATGCAGCTGTCAAGTTTGCCAAGAGTGTTGCAGGTGAGAAATGAAGCGAAGCCTTCTGAGCACGTCATGATATTCCCTCTCTGGTGGGACAAGACCATTTCTACAGAAATATCCTATTTGTGGAGAAGCCTACATCTACAGTGGTTGAGGAAGTGAAGGGGATGAGAACACTCCACTTTGGCTATGAATGTTTGATGGCTGTGTGAGATGGCCTCTGAAGTCTCCACTGTCTTTGCTCAATTATTTAGAAGGGGCAAAAGGGACCAACATTTCCAGAATATTCATTGGGTGTCCTTGGTATTTTTTTTTCAAGTCATTGCTCACTGTAGGGCGGCTCGGTGGTTGAGTGGTTACCGCGTCGGCCTCACAATTCTGGGGTCGAGGGTTCGATCCCAGGTGGGTCCTCACTATGTGGAGTTTGCATGTTCTCTCCGGGCTTGCGTGGGGTTTCGCTGGGTACTCCAGAAAATTATGTATTTTTTAGGACCTTATGTATATTTTAGCAAGTTCTAATGCAGCTTTCGTTCATTCGCTGCCACCCTCCCAGTTCAAATGAATGGACGTCTACGAGTGATAAACTAATGTAGTCAGTATTCCATACCACCCTTTCCCAGTATGAAAGGATTCACTGTTAATGGTTTTGAATCGCAGTTGGTTAATTGCATACCTGTCAACCTTGACTAATGGCTCCCCTTATTAATGATTACAACTCCCACAATTCGCATGACAACATTAGCAATCGTTGATGACGTTTTCGTCTGCTACCATTGACCGAGACGATCCGGATTAGAGCCGAAATGGGAAAGACGAGATCGTTTCACGGTTATACGGCGTACACCACGTGTCAAAGTGGCGGCCCGGGGGCCAAATCTGGCCCGCCGCATCATTTTGTGTGACACGGGAAAGTAAATCATAAGTGCCGACTTTCTGTTTTAGGATCATATTATAATGAAGAGTATAGATGTATATTAAATTTCCTGATTTTTCCCCTTTTTAAATCAATAATTGTAATTTTTTAATCATTTTTTTCTGTGTGTTTAGTTCAAAAATCATTTTGTAAAATATAAAAAAAAGCTAAAATAAACATTGTTTTAGATCCATAAAAAACTGAATATTCAGGGCTTTTAATCCATTTATTAAAAAAAATCTAAATATATCTAAAATGGTCCGTCCCACATGAAATCAAGTTGACGTTAAAGCGGCCCGCGAACCAACCCGAGTCTGACACCCCTGGCGTACACAATTTGAAATGATAAAAAAAAAAAAAAAATACGGGGAAAAAACGTGTAAGTTGACTGTAATTGCGCTGATCACAACACTACAAAACTGTTTTGTTGTGAGTGGTCATGTGAGCTGACCAGTAGGCATCATCCATGTGTGAAAACCAGTCAAAGAGTGATTTTGAATGGACGCACGTGTTGCCGACAGAGGCCACGCGCGCACGGATTAAGTGTTTTAGCGCAGCGGTTCCGACATCTGTCGAGACGACCCTCTTGCCACACAACAAATCCGTGGAAACAGTGCAGCCATTTAGAGATTAATGCTTGAGTACATCATTATATTCCATTGTGCCTTGTTTATGTTTGATTTTATATGTTGGAAGGTCGTAATTGTGGAGGTTTTAAACGACCCTCCGTGTAATATTGATTCGTGGTACAGGTTCTGATTTTGTTTATTGGAGCATATTTGAGACAGTGGATTGCTGGAGTGACCTGTTTAATCTTTGCCACGGTGACCCATTTTCAGGAGCTCAGTGTAATTCAGCTGGGCTGTGAAGGATTCGAACCACTGCCTCGTCTCGTAATTTCAACACATACAAAAAATGCGGAATTGAGTTGATTTATTTGCTTCCCGTTTCCCCCAATATTGAAATCAGTCCAGACGCGGGATCTCTTTGAAGTATTGCGTCCTCCCACGGCGTCCCACCAGGAAATATACTTCTATATTAAAATACCGCTCGCGATCACACAGAGTTAATCCCCAAGGAAGGACAATAGGATTGTGAGGTAGTTGAGTGTAAAGAAAAATGTTAAAAATCCTTTAAAACAATGTTTTTTTTGTTTTTTGTTTTTAAAAAGTAGGCTGCAAATAGGTTGTCCAATACTCTAATGAATTACCACGTCCCCATTTGACTGTAATAAGATAAAACTAGTTTTGGCCCACTCTGTAGCTATTCACACTTTTTTTCCAGAATATAAATCTCACTTTAGAGTTCAGCTGTGCCGATGATGTGAATTAAATATTAACGGGACAAAATCATTATTTGATATACTGCAATACTTTGTATCCCAATAGCTTATTGATATTGTTTTAAAATATGTCACTGTTTAACAATCTTACTAAAGAGGAATAAAGAATTGACATTTTTTTATTATTGTGAATGAACAGGAGATAAAATGACACTTCTGAATAAAACATGGAATAAAGTATCAAATTGAGAAAAAAGACAGAAAATAATCATTTTATAGAAAACCCAATTGTAGAAAAAAAGCTCAGACCGCACAAAAGATGTGGAATAAGAGAAAGGCTTATTTTCCATGTTTGCGATGGATGCACAAGGCAGCATTTATGTACTAATTTTTATGCAAAAAGCAGGTTCATCCCAGCATGGAATCGCATGCTATGGAACAGTACTCCAAGGGTGAGAAGTAAACAATAAATTCCTACATATCGTTAGTAAGATAGCTGGAGGAAAATGAATTTTGTTTACTAAATGGGGACACCCCCTTCTGTGCATAAAACAGACTAGCAATGAACCAATGAATATGTCTAATTAAATGGAGCAAAATTTCACACTGGACCAAAATTCTAATGTTGTGGCTTTGTACGTATTAACATTTTTAATGGGTTCAGCATGATTACACTTTTTGGGGACGAGTGCAAATTATACCCAGGAGCGTCTTATATATTCGATAAAATACATTGGTCTTATTGTACAAAAGCAACAACAAAAATGGCTGACATTTGGAATTTTCGCACAATAACGAAATTGTCCTGATTCAGCTCTTTTTCCTTTCAGAACAGTCTCTGGATGCTCGGCGTATCAGCACACACCCGTGCCCTTGCCCTCCTGATTTGGATGCCCTATTTGAGGCAGCCATGCAGAAGGTGCGCCAACGCACCCGCGGAGCCATCGCGCCAGTGGCTTGCGTCCAGGCGCTGCGGGCGGCTGCCACTCTGCCCTACGCCCGAGGCATGGAGCGGGAGAAGGAGCTGATGGCCACCTTGTTCACCTCTGGTCAGGCTCAAGCGCTGCAGTACAGTTTCTTTGCGCAGAGAGCGGTGGCCAGGTGGAGCGTTCCCAGTGGAGCGCGCTGGGATGGCAGCAAGCCCAGAACCGTCCGCAAAACGGCGGTCATCGGTAAGATTGAAACGCGTGGACTAAGCATGACAGCACTCGGGAATTCATGAGGATATTTTTAGTAGAAGAATTTGCATGCCTAAAAACAGTCCTTTCAAAAAAGTAACAGTAGCAGCCCTGTTGAAACAACATGAAAGCAACACAGCCTGAGGCTTCAAACTTGCGAAGGTTTTGGTTATTCAAAATGGCCCCACTCCAAACTCGTATAATGCCTTTTTATATCTCACATTAGTCAATTTAGCCAAGTTGCATACCTGTCAACCTCTGCCGATAACTGCCCTTATAAATGATTATGATTCCCCTTAGTAGTAGAAGATGTTGACAGAATAAATACCGTTCACATAGCAACAAGAGGATAGCACGCCTATGGGTAGCATATGAGCAGACTGAAAACAAATCTGCAGCTCTTTTTGGGTGTGACATCATTTTGATTTTGTTTTTTTTTGCGAGCAGGGCCCAGGCAGCTGAGAAAGTAAGAGTAATTAAGATCTAATTTATTTATAAAGGCATTCTGTCACTTTGTGAGACGTTTCTAAAATATGGTCTGTTATCATTTTAAAGTCATTTGTAGGATTTCAAAAGCATCTTTAGAGACTGCACGTTTATTATCAAAGTCTCCTCACTGCAGTGAGTTGCTTGTTGAGAATTCTGGATATGTGATGCTCAGCAGCTTGCGCATTAAAATTGCAGGCTTGAACGCAACGACATTCTGCTTCAAGGCAAAAAAAAAAAGTCTTGTGGAGTAGGTCTGCATCTGACGTACTAGTTTGAAATAGAAAAGTGCGTCCGTTAAAGCGGGTAAAATCCAATTTCTTCAATGAATGTCACCTCAATCGTTTTATGTCTCTGATCTTCTCAGGTCTTGGTACAATGGGGAGAGGCATAGCGGTCTCCCTGGCCCAGGCAGGGTTGTCGGTGGTCGCCGTGGAAGCTCAGGAGAAGCCGCTGATGGAGGCAAAGCGGGCCATATCAGGAATGCTAGAACGGGGGGCCCGAAGACGAGGGGTGGCCGCCGAGCTCGACCGGATCGCCTACAGCCAAACCCTTAAGGCGGTGGCGGATGTCGATTTAGTTATCGAGGCCGTGTTTGAAGATTTGGACCTGAAGAAGCAGCTCTTCCAGCAGCTGTCTGCTCTTTGTAAACCCGGAGCATTTCTATGCACCAACACGTCCACGTTAGACATCGACGTTCTGGCATCGCAAAGCCGCCACCCAGAGCTGGTGGTCGGGATGCATTTCTTTGCCCCGGCGCACGCCATGAAGCTCTTGGAGGTGGTTTACGGGTCACGCTCCTCTCCCGAAACCTTGGCCACGGCCATGAATCTGGGAAAGAAGCTGGGTAAAGTGAGCGTGGCCGTCGGGAACTGCCGCGGCTTTGTGGGGAACCGCATGTTGAAGCCGTACATGGAGCAAGGCTTCTTCTTGCTGGAAGAAGGAGCCACGCCCGAGTTTGTAGACAGCGTGTTGGAGGAGTTCGGTTTCGCCATGGGGCTCTTCAGAATGTCCGACCTCTCTGGGATCGACGTGGGCTGGAGGGTGAGGAAGGCGGAAGGCCTGGTACGGCCCACCAGCGCGACCCGAGTGCGAAATGGTCGCAGGTACAGTCCCCTCGGAGATCTTCTCTACGAACAAGGGCGGTTTGGACAGAAAACCGGCCGTGGATGGTATCGTTACGACGGCGGTCACGAAGCCAGGCCAGACCCGTGGTTGCACCGCTTTCTGGAAGAGTATCGAGTCAGACACGGCCTGGTGGTACGCCCCGTCGGGGGCCAGGAGGTGCTGGAGCGCTGCCTTTACGCCCTCATCAACGAGGGCTTCCGAATCCTAGAGGAAGGAATAGCGGCCGGGCCTGAAGATGTCGACGTCATTTACGTCTTGGGCTACGGCTGGCCCAAGTACAGAGGTGGTCCCATGTTTTATGCGAGCATGGTGGGCCTGACCAAGATTTTGGAGAGGTTGGAGCATTATCGGCAGGCTCACCCCGACGTGCCCTACCTGGAGCCTTGCGGTTTGCTTCGTCGGCTGGTGGCCAGTGGCAGCCCGCCTGTCCACAAGTGGAGGGAATTTATCCCAAAAACTCGCAGCTATTTGTGAATCAGCTGGATTTCTTGGCACTTTGCAACCTAATGGCGGATTTCTTACAGGCTAATCGTATTTTAAAATGAATAGGCTTTCTCTGTAAGCATCGGATCGTTCGTTTTGTAAATCTTTTGCGTCAAATTGGGTTTCACTCCTAATGTGACACATTTAAGCGTCAAATTTACCTTCAAAGTAAAAGGTAATTATAGTCTCCACCTGCTATTTGAAACGTATTCCTTTAGCCAGAAGGCTATTTAATGACATATGGTGTTTAATTATGAATCTGCCACTAAACTACCTTGGTCGAATGGTAATATTTCCATAAAAATCTATATCTCACTGAAGTAAAAGCACCCACGCACATGAATTTGAATTCAAAATCATACACCCCTCAAGACTACTTGTTTTTACATCCCATTTAAAACTTTACACTCATTCGTCCTGCAGATTTAAAGCCCTCTTTTGCCTAATCGTGAGGGTTTAGGCTCTTTGCATTTTTTTTACATCATTGTAAAAGGGTGTTTCTTTGACTTTTATCTAATTGGAGTCGGAGGCAGGCATCTAAATCCGACGATTACGCCGTAAAGATTACAATGTGACTTGTGCAGTTGGCGCTCCATAAGCCCCATCTGACTGGCGCAGGGGCGGACGCCGATTGTGCGATGAAAGAGATCAGCACAAAGTTCACGTTCAGCACCAACTCACGTTGAGTCGGAGTTGATTAAAAATGTAAAACTCACGTGTGCCAAAGTACAAAAAAAGCCAAAAAATGTGTAACTGTTGCCTGTAATAACCCCTCTGGAGACCATCTGCAGTTTAATCTGCAACTGCACGAACCACTCAACATCTGTAGCCGGTTATCAAATTCCATGCAGCAACTACTTTTTTTTTCCTGATAAATGACTTTGTGTTGAATATCTCTAATGCGATAATCCCATCTGTATGTTTGTATTTTGTACACCGTCATGACCTATTAACAGACAATGCAAGATTTAAAAAAAATCAGTTTTAAAGATAATATACACATTAGAATGCTGGATGACAGAAAAAAAAGTGTTACATTGAGGTAAACACAAATTTTGGGGTGCTAAATCCAAATCTGATGTTTTTGTATGCAATGCATAAATAACTATGAGCAAACCAGTATTAATTAAGTATATTGTGTAAATATTGCTGGGACTTGGTATTGGGGGAAAATATATGGAAAATCTGTATAAAATGAAAGCATGCAGTAAGACACTGAAAAAAACAACAATATTCATACACAAAAAAATGAAGAAAAAATAGTTGACCAGTGTTTTTACGTAACAATTTATCTGTTCGATTCAAATAAATATTTTGATCTGTTATGGCATAATAGGCTAGGCATTTATTGTCCAACCCATTTGGACTGGGAGGGTTGCATACAAGTGTTGGATCGCTCCTACCTATCAACAATATTTGTGATTCGTTCATTGAGATTCAACCATTTGGTATTATGTCCAACCATTTCCCACCATAACAGCCGGTTATATATTTGACCCACCATTGACTGTGATAGATGTCCAATTCATTCAGACTGGGAACGACTGGCAGCACATTTGCACAACTACAATACACAGCAGGAATCCCTTTTTATTACACGTCACCATACACAATAATGTAAACAAAGATGAAAAGGAGGCACATGTTAGCCCTGAGTCATCTGGAAAAGAATTACACTAAGTAATATTCATCCCACGCCCACTTTGAGTGCTGCCACCCAGCGGACAACACCGCAACTGCAGGCTATTACTACTATAAATATTTCCCTTTAATATTCCTGAACGGTCGTGATCGTTGTGTAAGCGGCTGAACGAGTGGGAGGGAGCCTTTTCCCATTTTTTTTCCAGCCCCGTGTTTTTTTTTTTTTTTCACGAGTGGGCAGCTGTCACCGTGATTTCCGACTCCACCCCCCGCCGTGCCACGAAGTTGAGACGGCGTGATTGAGTCGCCCCTCCACACAAGCGCGGTGGAACCTCCCGACGCTTAAACGCCGAGATGGGGAGCGGCGTGGAACGCCATCGTGGGAGCTTTTGAGAAGAACAAACCATCGGCCGTCGATCTTAACCCACTTTTGTTTGTTTTTTTGTTTTCTTCCACGGAACATGCCGCCCATAGCGGCTTTTAGGTGAAGGCGAGCGGCGTTCCTCGCCAACGCCGACTCGCCGCCTCGTGCTTGCCCCGCCGAGGAGCCTCCTTCGTGGGCAGGCTTGCTACGTGGATCTCGCCCGCCCACCGCGGTGCTCCGTTAGCGGCCATGGAGTAGTTTGCCCCTCCTCATCTAAAAGTGTTGTGCGCTTGGTAGAATTCCATTGTTTTTGAAGAGGATTCGGGCGATGCGGGTATGGCCGCCACCGGAGTGAAGTATCCGAAGAGTGAAAAGTTGGACGAGGCGCAGGCTTTGGCTAAAAGCTGCGCGGGGAGACCAGACTTCCTGCCGTGTGACGGCCTCTCCATCTGCGCCACGCACAGCCACGGAAAGTGCTTCAAGCTGCACTGGTGCTGCCACCTCGGATGGTGCCACTGTGAGTTTTTAATGGCTTCCTTTTCTATGTACACGCTCAGCTGTTTCATCTGTTTCCATGTGCATTAGGCTGTGATAGTATATCGATGGCGATCTATCGCGATACGCCGTTATCCCGATCTTTTCAAAAGATGTCACTGTTTTATCAAGGTTTTCCTACTAAATATTCGTTCATTCATTTTGCAAACTGCTCATCCTCAAAAGGGTCGCGAGGGGTGCTGGAGCCGATCCCAGCTAACTACAGCCTTTTGCAAAAAATAAATGTATTGGGTAAATAGTTGTTCACCAAATGTGATTAATTGAGCTATTTTAATTCAGATTTCTCGACATGTCGTTTTTTCCCCTTATGTTTCATTAGTTTAAATATATATACTACTATATATCTTATTAACTCAGTAACTGCTATCAAAAGTGATTATATTTCGCTGTCATTGATAGTGAGAGAGGTCTAATCTGTTTTGGTGAACACTGCGGACTAACTTAATACTTAAAAATGAAAACAAATACATTTTAAAAACCCGGTCTTTTGATCCCAGCTAACTATGGCCTTTTGCAAAAATAAATATATTGGGTAAATAGTTGTTCACCAAATGTGATTAATTGAGTTATTATAATTCTGATTTCTAGACATGCCGTTTTCCCCCTTATGTTTCAGTAGTTTAAATATATATAC
This sequence comes from Stigmatopora argus, assembly GCF_051989625.1. Classification (NCBI taxonomy): domain Eukaryota; kingdom Metazoa; phylum Chordata; class Actinopteri; order Syngnathiformes; family Syngnathidae; genus Stigmatopora; species Stigmatopora argus. The sequence goes on from NC_135399.1 coordinate 9,728,105, forward strand.
TACTATATATATTCATTATTAATCTTATTAACTCAGTAAGTGCTATCAAAAGTGATTATATTTCGCTGTCATTGATAGTGAGAGAGGTCTAATCTATTTTGTTGACCGCTGCGGGCTAAGTTAATACTTAAAAATGAAAACAAATACATTTTAAAAACCCCATCTTTTGGACCCGATTCCGATCCTCTGAAAATGATCGGATCGGGGACATCCCTAATGTAAGTTCCAAAGCCAACCATGTTACATTTCTCCTAGGAAATTAAGATGACCTATAAAATTTGATACATTTTTAAATCATGAAGTAGCAGAGTGATGGATTGGGTAGCACGTCTACCTCACAGTCGAGCGCCACAAATGTAGCCTCCCAATACTCGCAATTTTTCTCTGGGCACACTCGATTTGTCACACATCCCTAATCTAATCAGATCTTTATTGCATTCACCAAATATTTCTGTAGGCAAGAAGCTGGCGATTGGCTGCTAACAGCTAATCCAGCACGTATGTTCACCCCATGCTTGCGTGGGTTTTCCCCAGATACTTTGGTTTCCTCCTACATGACGACATTCAAGACTTAGGTTTGAATGATTGTTTATTTTAAATATATGATTTACTGTAGACCATGGCTGGGTGTTTCCTGTCAAGCTGCATAGAGTGGTACCTCTACTTTTTATTAATTAATTAGTTCCATAACTTGGATTTTTCCTAAATAGCGTAGTATTTCATATGTAAGTTCTCTAATTCGTTCCATAGTCCTCAAACTACCAACTAAATCCTTTAATAATGATCGAAGTGTTCCAATTTTGTATGAAATATGTAAGAAACAGTAAAATGAGAAAAAAATTATCAAATTATTTCTTCATTTATTAGAATTTTCTATTTGTGGAGGTGCATAAGTGTAAGGAGGAAGCTAACAGGCAAACCACACGAACACATGCGCATAAACACACATCTAAACAACTTCAAATTATGCAAATTAGCAATAAAAAGCTGCTTTTTCAGAAATAATTGACTCCGTCGCTGTATTTGTGCGATTTCTTCCCCCTCTATCCAAAGGAGTAACAGTCTCTGCATCTTGTTGTCCAATAAAGAGAGGCCTTTTAATGCTTCCTTCTGTTTCAAAACCGTAGTGATGGTGGGTGGGTTATGGCCGTATTGCCTTGCAAAATCAGTCATGGATGGTTAACTGGGCCCCCCCTTCTTCATTTCATTCGCACTAGTAATTTTAAACAAAGAGCAAAGTTGCTTTAACCACGTTCGAAAAAAACAAAACAAAAAAAACATGGACATTTGTCGTTGTGAGACAGCCAATGGGAAGCCAGCAGGTTATAGGGAGATTGTCCAGCAGGACGCAACACTACCGCGACAATTTCAAAATAAAATAACAGATACAGGAAATGTATTGATGTTTTGGCAGGTTTCGTAACCTGGATCTTGTTTTTTTGTATGGTGGAACAGTAATTTGCACATCAAAGGGCTTTGTAACCTGAAAAAATTGTATCTAGACGCATTCATAAGTAGAGGTACCCGCTGTACTTTTTAAAACCTACATGCAACTAAAATGACAAACACTACTGAAGATGGATGCACAGTGCTTGTTTTTTTTTCTTAAGTAGCGTTTGGAAAAATTGACAACAGCAAGCATACAATTTTAGCAGCGCAGTTATGGGTTACATTAACTAGCTTCTGGGGAATTAGGTGCCTTGCTCAAGGGAGTCAGCTGAAGAAAACAAGGCCTGTGAGACCTCGATGCAAACAGTGTCACACAAGGTGCATTGTTTATAATACTATGACCATCAAGTGTTGAATTAAATGTTAGAAACCTCAATCAAATCAAATCAAACATTTTAATGGTCCATCAGAGCAAAATTTAAAATATAATTTGTCATGAAATTGTATTGTTGTTATATGGTGCCACAGTTAACGACAGAAGGATGAAAAGAATCACATTATTGTGAATAAATCATAATCAATGGCAACCTACCAATGAGTTCAAATGTCCTGCTTGACAAAGCCATTTTGGAAATTGCTTTACAAACTGTTTAAATGTAAAAATGCAATTGATAATCATTTTTTGCGTGCATGTGAATAAGTAATAGACCCCCCCTCCATTTTTTTCATTATGAAGTATGAACTCTATTTCATAGTGTTAGTCCCCCTGAAGGCTTCAGTCATATTACTGTTGAGATGTGATTGGTTCCCAATGTACGTGTGATGTTCTGCATATATAGCTGCAATCATTTTCATTTCTGCGACATATGCTGGAACACGTAGCCACGTTGAATTGAAAAACGACCTTCAAAAGAAACCAACTACCTTGCGTTTCATTATTTTTCAATCAAAAGTAGGTACCAGGGAAAATGGCGTTTTTAAAGGGGAACTCAATCTAATTTACCTTTTCTCTTGTTATCACCCTCGTATTTGCTACAGGTCATACAACATGGTATTCTGATTATTCATGTGTTTGTGTAATACAATTGTAGGAATTTTTAGCTAACTACAGAATGACAACAAATTCATACTGCACCTTGCAAAAAACTTTATTGTACGCCATTTGTAACCTTGAAATAGCATATATTTCACACTCGTAACGCAAGCAGTCGCTGTTTATCTAATTTACACACCCCACTTATCCAGTTATTTCAGATGTTCAGTCCTGTAGTGTTTTTCGTGTATTCTAACACGCTTTGTGTACATATCCCAATTTTATCGAGAGCATATTTACTTGCCAATTTTTCATTCTTTGACAGATTGAGGACATTTTCCTTGTCCGTTGGTTGACGGGGTAAAAACAATGTTTCCCACGAGGTAGAACTAAAGCAAATCTAAAAGCAAAATGATGTATCGCGGCTGTCGTCAACCCATTTTTTTTCCTCCACTCGTAAATACTTGAACATTTTTGGGGGATTGTTATCTGCCATGGCTCATTCTGAAATTCTGCGGCAGTTTGAGTCAGAGCCACCTACACCGTCGTGCCCCTGTAGACACTCGGTGAAATAACAGAGCCAAATTTGTATTATTACGCCATCCAAAGTAGTCCTTGACAAGGGTGGCTAGTTTCACAGTTGGAGTAGTGTTTACTCAAGCTATTTTAAGCTTTGCAGCACGTCGACTCCGTTTGATTTGTTTTTAAAGTGTTTGCCATGAATAAAAATCTCTGTGCATACACACGAAAGGGGGTAGTTTAAGGCCTGGGAGTGAATAATTGTTTCTTTTGCCAGTGATGGCGATAGACGTCTGATCAAGAATTGGCAGCGAAAGTCCACTAGAGATAAACTCATTTAAAAATCACAGCCAAAGTATGAGAAGAGCCAAACGATTGGATGTCTCTCACATTTTGAGCCATCTTAAATCTGTTGTATTGTCGCGACATCATCTTGATTATCCAAAGCTAAGCGAGCTTCATTCTCTCTCTACATGGCCACAGTGGGCATAAAAAAATGCGTAAAAACGTCAGATGCCAACTGAGAAAACTAATAACAGAAATGATACATTTTTTGGTGGGAATTTCTTGACTCATAAATTTGTACTTGTTGTCGATCTACCTTTATTTCTAGAATTACGTACATAGACACTGCGATGTTAATTCCATTGGCTGCTACTTTTTCGATTTCTATTCAAATGACTAATCGAGTCACTAATAATTTGTGTTTAATATTTTTATATACTGCATTTTCAAGCCTGATTGAACATGTTACGCATGTCCAATTGCCAGCTTCGGGCAATCAAGAAACAGTTAACTTGGAACTCGGGTATCTAATAAAAATGTCTGCTGTACTTTCTCGGCTTTACGCCCGCTCGTACTTCTCAATTCACTTTTCGAGACAACTTGAAGACATCTTGTCTTCTCTGATAGGCAGCCGAGGTCATGGGATCTTTTTCAATGACAGGACGGAGAGCTTTCTCCTTAAAGGTCAGCGTTTTCCTCTCGGCTTTATAGAAATGTCAACGCTATTCTCAACCCCCACCGCCCTTCACCTTAGGCCTGACACTTTGACACCTCCGGCAGAATCACGGCGGCTGAGCCCTCAACCTGACAGGTTGTCCGTCTCCTCGGGCACGCTTGGGTTTTATCCCGTCTCCGGCTGTTCCGGAAATCCACGGATCAGCACGAATCTCAATCCACTCGGCCGCCGCTAGTCAGGGCTTAAAGTGCGCCCAATGTAATCTTGGGTATTGCGAGGTTCAGGATGTGCCCGCCTTGTAATTTGAAACGATCTGATCCCGTTCTTATCGTGAGTCACGCCTATGATGAAGTATTCCCACTTAATCTGATCCGTTTCTTGTAAACATTGTCTCTAGCCTCTTCGTTTTGCTTTAAAATATTGATGCGTTGCAAACACGGCACTGCTCGATAACTCGAAACTGCTTCGTCGCCATTATTTAATTTGGGCCTTTCCCTGGCCATAACATAATGCACCTAATGGATTTCTGTCTCTTGGCACAATCCTGCATGGCAGGCGGATTGGACAAGCTTTTGATGATTGATTCAGGTAGAATCGGGACACCCAGTGAGAGAAGTAGAGCTGTGTAAAATACCATCCCAGTGATTTGTAATAATTAAAAGTCCAAGAGAAACGCTGCATCTTGTCTAGCGAGGTAATCTTTTGAAATTCCCTACCTTGTTGTGAAAATCTCCATTAAAAAGGGATTTAGAATAAACAAATCTTAAAAAGTGATAACCTGAATTCCTTATTGAGCAGACACAAAATATTGAAATTGCCACACCTTTCCAAGCAGCCGTTGTGGTTAAGACACTTTTCATGTAAACAGATTGTGTTCGTGCACCGTTGGCGGATGCCCAAGCAGCTGTCTCCTTTTGAATTTCACGGACAAAACGAGGTAGAGTCCAATCGGACGGAGGTGATTGCGGCAGCTGACAACATCAGTTCGAGCCTCTTATTAGTCCTAGTTAGCGGCGCTTGGAGTCCCCGCCAAATGTCAAGTCTGATGAGAGATGTCACTCGCGGCAGCAATAAAAGCGACAGATTTTTTTCCCCTTCTGCTAAATGATTACAATCACCAGGCAAGGTAATTACTCATTAAGTCGAAAATCAAGGTCCTAATGAGTAAGTCTTCTCCGTAGGCTCCTTCATCTTCAATTTTTGTACTCTTGTGATCCTGAGGAGATAATTGGTAATGCTTGGATGTGCACCTGATTGGCATGAACCAATGTCAATGGATCATTGGGCTCCTTGACGTTGAACTGCTAGCAAAGAATACCGTATTTCCTCGCATATACGCCATATTTGTCGCTAAAAAAATGATGACTGAATCGAGGGTACGGCTTATATGCGCACAAATTAGTCTTGACATGCACATGCGATCGGCTGGCCAAGATTGGGCGGCCCGGTGGGGCGAGTGGTTAGTGCATCAGCCTCACAGCTCTGGGGTCCTGGATTCAAATCCAGGTCACGTCCACCTGTGTGGAGTTTGCATGTTCTTCCTGGGCCTGCGTGGGTTTCCTCCAGGTACTCCGGTTTCCTCCCACATTCCAAAAACATGCATAATAGGCTGATTGGACACTCTAAATTGCCTCTAGGTATGGGTGTGAGTGTGCATGGTTGTCCTTTGTCTTCTTGTGCGCTGCGATCGGCTGGCCACCAATTTAGTGTCCCCCGCCTCTGGCCCGGAGTCAGCTGGGATAGGCTCCAGCACCCCCCGGGACCCTAATGAGGATAAAGCGGTTCAGAAAATGAAATGAGAGGAGATGCACAAAACGCCATAACCCAAGACATTGCGGCAGATATGGTCGTTTATTTCAAAATAGAGAAAATATAAACAGATAAAACGCCTAACAAAATTTATTTTGAAGTCTAGGAATGAAATTCAAGAAAAAAAAAAACCTATCTTGCATAAAATAGTCTTTCATTGCTCATGAATTGATAAAAAGTCAATATGGATGTCGGATAAGACGTACAGTGGTTCCGATATGATTTTTTAAAAAACCTTATTTTATTGTATAATGTATTGATTTCATACAGTATTTACACAAAACATGAGGTATCTGTGTTAAGTTACAAAAGAATCACCAATACAGGAACAGAACTCTTACTGTCTGTTCATTTTTGGTTAATCTGATATTTTTGTGTGGTAACAAATTGGACTTCTAATGTGAATGGAAAGCATCTTTCGAGATGGTTTGCTTTTTTACCCTTTATGGTCGATCAACACCGAGTGTGACAGGATCAATCATATTGCAGTAACATATAGTATTTAAAGGAAAAAAAGCCCATGTTAACAGTACATAAACAAAATCGAATTCAAGTCACATATGGCCTAAAAAATTGCCCTGCAGTGAGAACATAACCCAAGCCATCATGAGGTAGAGATGCAGTGTTTTTTTTAGGTTTTTTTTTAGCAGACAGCGATGATTTGCGAGCTGTCTACGCTTCTGAGCCGCAGTCTGGTGAGTTACCCACATAGTTGTGAATAAATCCAAAGGGAGGCTTTTTGGATTGATCTTTCACGAATGGCCACATTGCTGCTGCATCATATAAAAAAAGCCTCAACCAGCATAAAAAGATCAACACGGTACAATTGGGCTCTCACTAGACTTTCTTTGTGTTTTCTACAGCAGTAATATTAAAATATGTTATTGCATCATTCTGAAAGTGCCACTAGTTTTTGCACCCCAAGTATTAGTTTATCACAGTGATCCAGAATTTCAAAGAAAGAGGTACTACAGCTCAAGTTATGATTGCATACCTGTCAACCTCGGCCAACTGCTCGCCTTATTAATGATTGGAATTCCCCTTATTAAGTAATAAAAAAAATGTACAAATGCAACGCGGCACGTTTACTCACATAGGGCGTACTTAAAAGTAACATTTTCCTCAAAGTGGAGGGGATGCCCAATCAGTTGGTGTGGTTTTTTTTATGCACTAAATTCAAGATTCTGTAGATGTCGCTGATAGATTGACTGTTTGGGTACATTGCTTACTGATGCGCTATATATTTAATAAAGTGAAAAGGCACGTGTGCGCATATCATGCAAAAGCAAAAGCATGACGACATTAGCAATCAACGATGATGTTTTCGTCTGCGTCTGAGACGATCCGGATTAGAGCCAAAATGTGGTTTTACAAAAAAAAAAGTACTTTAATTTTTTTTACCCCCGTACAAAAGTTGTTATACGGCGTACACATTTTGAAATGATTAAAAAAACATTAAATACGGCGTATAAGCGTAAAAGTTGACAGTAATGTTATTGTAAATCCCAAAAGTATTTCAAGTTTCAAGCGCATCAGGACCCAAGCTAACCCCCCGTTCCCCCTTTGTTCTAAGGGACAAAGACCCTTCGTTGTTCTCATACGGCATCGGGGGGAGATGTCTTCACAGCCATTATACGCAAAAGGGAACGATTATTCGCTGAACTTGCTGACTGTGTGGAGTCACGAGACAGGAAAACAGTCGTTTCACATGACCTACACATGACATCATCCACAAGAATATTTGTTTCATTTCACACAGGCTTGGTCACGAAGTGTCAGCTTTGTTAAAAACTCACTTTTTAGTTCAATGCAAACTGACATTCAACCTAGTTGAAGTTTTCCCTCCTGTTTACCTGCAAAAGGGTCCAATGTAAATTTACAATGAGGTTTGATCCTTGAACAGCCTGTCAAAAAAGTATTTCTCGTGACCCTAAGCATAAATATTGTAATTATCCCGTGTCCCTTTGTTGTCTTTTTCCCTCCCAACTGACAAGGTTCATTACCTCGGGAGCAAATTGCCTCCTTAGCTTTTATCCATCCTGAATCGTGATTAGATTTTTGTAACGAGGGGCTGTAATTTCCCCCTTTTTTTTTTCTCCATGTGGCGAACGGCCTCATTTACATCTCCTACATCCCCCACAATACCTTTCATCATCTCCTCTTTTGATTGTGCTACTTCCAGGCGGTGGCATTTAAATGTGTGATGAAAGGCCCTTCAGTGGCACAAATAAGGGTTGCGACCTTTGGTTATTTTGAAGAACAAACAGAGGGTGTTGAAAAGTGTACACTGACAGAAGCTCAATGCATTTAAAGCGGGAGAGTTTGCAGTGAATGATCATTTCGTTATTTGAGGAAAAAAAATTAGTAGTATGACGAGAGCTGCAACGAACGATAATTTACTACTTTACCGACTAATCAGACAATTAATTTCATAATAGTAATGAACAAATACAAATGCTAAGCAAGTTGTTTCAGGCATGCTTGAAGTAGAAAGTAAGACAATGAATGGCTACTTCAAAAATATTTTATTTCCACTGTGCTGTTCAAAAGTACATAAAACTAGTTTAAGTGTTTAGTTAAAAAGTGCTGATATAAAATGTCAATTACTGTAGTTTTATACCAAGAGGGTGCACTTGAGTTGACCTCTCACAACTCATGCACTCAAAATTATGCAATTTCACAGATGAAATTTTGAGAAAATTGAAATTAAAGTTGCTAAATGGGTTCTTTGTCATGGTTGCATTTCCCATTTTTGTGGTACTGTATATCAAGATTTTTCCAAAGTTCCCAGGCAAGGTGCGTCAATCCTAGTAGTAGGCCTCTCTCACTATTCAAATACTTAAAATTATGCAATTTCAGATTACCTTTGGAGAAAATTGATATTAAATTTACTACATGGGTACTTCGTTCATGTTTGCACGTCCCATTTTTGTAGTACTGTGAATTAAGATTTGTCCATAGTTCCCAGGCAAGGTGAGTCAATATTAGTAGGTGACATCTCTCACTACTTAAATACTTAAAGTTATGCAATTTCACAAATTTAAATTTTGAGAAAATTCAAATTAAAGTTGCTAAATGGGTACTTATTCATGGTAGCACTTCCCATTTTTGTGGTATTGTAAATCAAGATTTTTTTCAGTTCCCAGGCAAGGTGGTTCAATCCTAGTAGACCTCTCTCACTACTCACCAACTCATAATTGTGCAATTTTGCAGATTAAATTTGGAGAAAATTGCAATTAAAGTTGCTTCATGCATATTTCATTTATGGTTGCACTTCCCATTTTTGTGGTACTTTTTCATATTTCCCAGGCAAGGTGCGTCAATCCTAGTAGTAGACTTCTCTCACTACTCAAATACTTACAATTATGCAATTTCACTGATTCAATTTGAAGAAATTTGAAATTAAAATTGCTTCATGCATATTTGGTTTAAAGTTGTACGTCCCATTTTGTGGTCATTTGAATCAAGATTTTTCCATAGTTCCCAGGCCAGCATGGTTTCATTTGAAAAAAATGTATTTAAAAACTGCAAATGTTGTATTTTTGCATACATATTTTTACGTTTGTGAATTTCCTGAAGCATTTTTTTTTGTAAAATTCATCTCTCTTGATATTGATGAAGTGAAACCACATAATTTTGAGGATTTGAGTCATGAGAGAGGTCACGTACTAGCATTGACCCACCTTGCCTGGGAAATATGAAACCATCTTGCTTGATTCATATTACCGCAAAATGGACCTGCAACCTTGAACGAAGTATGCATGAAGCAACTTTAATTTCAAATTTCTCCAACTTTAATGCTTGGACTTAGCAGGCAGACTATTTTGAGCGTCCGCTCATTTCACCACGAAAACCCGCCCTATCAGACGGTGCGTTTTATAGGTTTGAAAACACGTTACTTGTATATATTCTTTAATCCAAAATAATGTACCAGTATAAATTTCTTGGAAAGAGATGAGGTCATTAGGCATCATTTGTTGACAAATTCAAAGTTTATTCAAACAGGAACGTTATCATCTCCCCATTTTGATTCAGGGTAGATTAAAAACACAGCACATTGAGTACACCTGCAAAATGTCGCCGACAATCAAATTCTTTGGCAACAAATGTATCGATCAGTTGTAGAAGTATGACTCAATTGCAAAGGCTTACTTTAAAACTAGGGCCTCTATTTGTGTAGACAGTGCATAAGCGTAAAATCTGGCCAATTGTTTTTTTTTTTATTTAGAAAAAGTGACATATTTGGACACTGTATTGATGTACTGCTTTCCCGCAATCTTAATTTATTCTCTTTAGTTTATCTCACTGGTAGACGTGGCAATTCTCATGAGTTGGATGTCAATCACCGACAATGCAGATTTTTTTCTTCACGTTGTGTTAGAAAATTGTGGCATTTTTACAGGGCGTTGCAGTTTGACTTGTTCCATCCGCTGACAATTCACATGGTGTGAAAGGAAGAGATGTCTGTTCAGGCTTGTCGGTCGGCTTGTAGTCTTTTCCTCCCCAGGGAGCCACAAAATGTCTGCACTCGCTCTCGAGCTTGGCCACGAGCTCTTTCACGCAGCCCTACATCATTTTCCAGAGGCACATTCCCACCTAAAGGGCAATTTACAGACATGGGTGAAGCAAACAGAACACAGTTGTAGTATATACAGCAAGGACCACTTACACATTTTCATGAAATCCAACAGAAAAGACTACACAGATAAATAACACTGTCATAAATGTGGTTGTTGTTTGTAAGAAAGTGTTGAACTGAGATGTACTACTAATTAGACAATCACAATATTGTGACCTTCAAGCAAAGTGATTATTTGCTCGTTTCATTTTGGTGACAGTATTTTTTTTCATTTTTCTAACTACAAGTATAACCGACTTCATTTAACATAATTTCCAAATAAAATGACAGTTTATTGCTTTAAAATTGAATGGGAACATGTGCTTCTATTTAAACGATTAATCACAATATTGTGACTTTCAAGCAGTGATTATTTTCTCCTTTTCTTTTCTAACAATACAAGTGCAACCTGCTTAATTTAATATTTCCAACTACTAAAATGACTTTCTTTCTTGGTGGCATACTTTTGGATATCAACAACTATTGTGTCGCTGTCCTGCTGAATTGAATTGAATGCTTTTATTGTCATTCTACAGGTATAATGAGCTTTAAAGCTTCACCACAAAGTCCACAAATAACAACAATAAACAAACAGACAAATAAATAATTAAGTCATTAAAAAAGTAGTCAACAGATGTAAGTAGGGAAGGTCACAAAAATAACAGATAAATAATTCTAAAAAAATAATAAGTCGGCAACATAAAGATAAAATGTTAAAGCGCTTCATTCTATAATTCTACGCTGCCGTTGTAAATAAGACAACAACAAAAATCCCATGTAATGTAACGTTTTTTTCAAATGTTTTATTTTCCCAGGCAAATACGTGTACCAACCCATGACCAACGTGTGCCAGCTGCCCAGCACGGCGGTTCCCACGGCGCCCAGCGAAGACGGGGGCAGCATGGACCTTTCCGTTTCCCTGGCCGAGCGCTTTCTGAAGCTGGCGCCCTGCTTCCGCTCACCCCCCCACCTGGAATCCCCCAAGTACTGCGTGATCGCCGACCTCTTCGTGGACGACTACGTGGTCAAGCGCATCAACGGCAAGATGTGCTACGTGCAGCGCCCCCTGCCGCCCGACCCCCCGGCGCCTCAGCCGCCGGCCGAGCGCGAGGCCGCCTCCCCCCCGGACAAAGTCAAAGGTCCCAAAATGGAGCACTGCTCGTCCCCGTCCAGCTCCGAGGACTCGGGCATCAACGCGCTGGGGCTGCACGGCGCCGAATCGTGCGAGGACGAGAGCGAGCGGGAGGACGACGAGCTGAGCACGGACGGGAATTCCAGTCCGGCGAGCCTGTGGGACCACGACGACGGCTCCCTCCTCTCGCCCTCCAAGTCCACGGTGGAGATCATTGAAAAGATCGAAACGACGGTCTGACGCCAAAATGGAGGAAAAACCCCTTCACCGGAACGGCGGGGGGCTTTATTTTGTTTGCTCCCCGCTTCACGCTTTTCATTCACGTTCCCTGCATGGAGTGAATTTCAACCACTTTTAACGGACGGCTCACAAAAATCAAGCACAAGAAGAAGAGCACACGGCACGGAAAGACAAACGCAAAGGTCAAAGTTTAAAGGAGTGTTAGGGCCGCCCTGAACCGTAATCAGAAGAATAAAGTCATACTTTGAACTCGTGCACGGCCAACGATGTCCAATTCACGTGGACTGGGAGGGATGGCAGCCATCATTCCAATTCAGTATTTGAATTAATTTTGCTGCAATCGCTACATTTGGGTGCTACGTGTTTGTTCCTTCGACCCTCCCAGTCAAGATGAATTGGACATCTACCACCGTTAATGGTATTCATTAAATTTAGTGCCCATCGGAAAATGATTCAATAGTTGTTAAAAAGGATATTTAGTCAGAAATATTTTTAAGTATTCAAGTCTCAATAAGGTTAAATGACATAAACGTTTCAATTTGGCTTTCACATTCTTTAAATTTCGACAAAAAGGTTTAGACACCCCTGCCATAAGGTTTTGAGTTTTTATTGTAAAAACTCAACAATCCTCAAAATTGGCTGATTTACGGATTTAATACATAAAAAAATCAATGACTCAAAATTACTTTTGGTATCAACCAGATAAAGTTACTTTATTACTTACCCAATTCTATTCTCATTCAAGTCAAATTTTCATAGTTAACATAACAAAATACAGCATGTAAAATTAAAGCATAATTACTATATCGCAAAAGTATGACTTTATTCATTCATTCATTTTCTGAACCGCTTTATCTGAGAAAACCCACGCAGGACAACATGCAAACTCCAAACAGGTGGACCTGGAGATATGAACCCAGGACGCCAGAACTGTGAGGCCGACGTGCTATACACTCAACCACCGGGTCGCAGAAGAAAGTCAATATTTTTAGGAAACTTTATTAGACCCTAAAAATATGGACTTGATTCTCACAATTAAGAAAAAAAGGGCGTCAACCTCCCAGTTTTAGGGTCGAGGGTTCCATCCCAGGTTTGGATTTTCCTGCGTGGAGTTTGCATGTGCTCCCTGGGCTTGTGTGGGTTTTCTCCGGGTACTCTGGTTTCCTCCCACATCCCAAAAGCTTGCTTGGTAGGCTGCTCTAAAAATTGAGCGTGAATGGTGGTCCGTCTCCTTGTGCCCACAGTTGGCCGAGACAGGCTCCAACACCCCCTGCGACCCCTGTGGGGATAAGCGGTGCAGAAAATGAATGAATGAAAAAAAAATCGGAAGTAATTTTCTTCTCAGTGCGGTCCTAATACTTGCTAAGGTCATTTTTGGCGAACATGTTTAATAACAATGAGCATTTGGAGCATCCGTCGGGCATTGTTTGTCACTCACCCCCTGACCAAAGCCGCCACCAGACCACCGCAACATTTTCTCCAGCCGGCTCCCCGATGCCGAGCCTTCCGTGCAGCGTCTATGTGCACTTTTCCCGCACGCCACGCTAACATTCGGGCAGGGGTGGCCCGTGTTCGACAATCAAGGAATTTACACAAAAAATAGCAATTTTGGCTCTTATGTGTGCATATGCTTGGGATATATTAGCGGATGTAATAAGAATTTGTTGGGACTCTGTCACAAACTTTCGCCTGGAGGGACATCAATATTCACATTGAAGTTGAAGCGGGTTGTATCTGAAATGCTACGAAGAGTTCAAGAATACAAACAAGATCAAAATTGATGGTGTGCCTGTAGAATCACACATCTGCAGGAAACATGTTTTGGACCACAACGATTGTCTTGTTAACTTCGTCATTGACTGAAAAGACGTACGGTCACGCTATTGATTGTAATTGATGAGAGTAAGTCCTAAGGCGTTTGAACTAGTCCAGTAAAAATCTTAGGCGCTTCCCTTGACATTTCCCAACGTGAAAACACTTGAATGAATATTTGTCTGGCGATTGTCCTTGTATTGGAGCTGCACGGTAATGTGGATGATTGCGCGTCAGTTTAGAATTGCTGTTTTAAGACTGTGAACAGTCTGTCAACCGCGAGGTCTTTGTCTTTCTTTAAATCATTAGTCTATACAGAAATTACAGACACTTTTCCATTCGCAATCTCTGCCGTTCCCTGTCAATGTTAACTGAAGACCTTTCAGAGAACTGGCATTTTCCAGACTCCTAAACATTCTGCAAGGTCTTTTTTTCCAATGTGTTGGGTTGGAGTATCATAGCTGCTCATTTCATTTCATTGCTCCTTTTTTTGGATAGAAACAAAACCCATTTACCAAATTGTTGCTTGTAGGACAAGTGACTATTTTTGTTCATTTCAACATCCTTGCCCCGTTAAAAAATAAATACATAAATAAATAAAAAGAGATGCACATCACATTTTGGATTATGTAGGCCTCGATATGAAGTATACTGAAGTTGATAATAAACTAAATTACATTCATACATTAAAAAAAATAACATCCTCTTCCCTTTGGGCTGGCTGCAAGATAAAGGCTTGATGAAGAACATGCTGCGTCATTATATCAATGTTGGCTAAAAAAATGCTATTTCTGAAAGTACATGCAAGTACGGGTGCTTGTAGTACAAGTACACATCCATTTGTAGTATAAGAACACGTACTTGTAGTAAACATAGTTGAGTACAATTACCAAGAATTTTTTTTTTGTAGTATAATTAACCAGATTTGTATTGCAAATATGCATATTCTTGATTTATTCTTGCAACCATAGTTTAGGTTAGCCTACAAAGCTACGGCACCCTGGACAAAGACAACGGAGATCTCCATTGTAAACTCGGGATCTAAACTTTTACAACCTTTACGGGCTGAAAATTAAACAAATGAAAATAAATAAGAATACCTTTACTGTTTGTTCCCTTTTTTTGTATTTTTTTATTACATGTATTTTAAAAAAAGAAACAAAAAATAAACAAAGTGAATGCTCATGTTTCACGTGTTCATTTGCTACCAGTGAAAAATAGTGTAGCATGCATGGTCAATGGCAGCCTTTAAGTTAAACGAGTGCCCTCAAATCTGAACGTCTCTCTTTCCAGGGACCCCAACCAGCCTGTTCCTCAGGACACCAAGTTCATCCACACCAAACCAAACCGCTTTGAGGAGGTTGCCTGGTCCAAGTACACCCCGAAAGAGCAACTCTACCTCCACATCGGCCTGAAGCCTCGCGTCCGAGACCACTATCGAGCCACCAAGATCTCCTTCTGGCTCCAGCTAGTACCACACTTGCATCACGTCAACGAGCTCCTCCAGTCGGTGTCGTCCATTACGCATAGCCCGTCCCCGCAGGATGACACGCCGTTCTCGTACACCAAGCGCATCTCCAAGGGCTGGCCTCCCAGTAGCACCCGCCACCCGGCTTCTCAAGGAGGCACACCGCAGCCTCCGGAGTCGGCCCTGGGACAGGGCGCAGGCGAAAACGGAGTCCACGTCCCCAACGAGGACTATTCGACGGAACTCTCGGTGACCATCGCGGTGGGAGCCTCGCTGCTGTTTCTGAACATCTTGGCGTTTGCCGCTCTGCTCTACAAGAAGGACAAGAGGCGGCTGGAGCACCGGCGGCCTCGTCCGCTCCCTCCCCCGCGGCGAGATATCACAGCCGCGGATGTAGCCGCTCACCTTCAGGGTGAAGGACTCATGTTGTTACAGGTGAGTCCGCCCTTTTTTAACACCACGTGACAAGTTTGTGTTTGTGTTCATTGCAACGGTTTGACCTTGATCTTGGCTCGCCTTTTTGCCATCATTCTTTGTCCATACCTAAGATCCCCCAGACGTTGACGTCATGGTTGGCACGGGCGACATAATGAGAGCCGGCAGGAAGCCAATGAGGAAGTAAACTAGGTACAAAGTGGCACAGTTTTAGATAAGCTTGTTCAAGGCAGAACTCGAGCTACCTTGTTCAAAGGTGGGCTAACTTGTAGATCTTATAACGCAAGATTACCATCTAAAGTGACCCGCACTCGACCTGGATCGTGGCCCTCAGACAGAGAGACGTGAGCCGGAACTTGACCGTATTCAGATATGCAGCGGAGACTGAAATGATAACATGATGTTGTTGCCTGTTTAGTTTTTTAGATTCCGCTGAAGAAGCAAACTTATTTAACTGTACCAATCAGACCCGTTCATTTGCAAGAGATTAGACGGAAAAACGACACATCCTTAATCGCAATGTTTACGTAAAAATAAAATAATTACGGGAAGAAAATACGCTATCAACACTCGTACTACTTTTGCTGACCCTTCAGGTCAAATTTGACACTAAACAGTCTCTTTCTAAGCCCTAAAATCAGCAAACAGTTTTCGGATCTAGTTTGCTAGCTGTACAATGAATAAGTTCTATTTTTACTACTTGCCAAATGTCAAATTTCCATCTTTTGGCGAAGAAAATTAGGAAGTGTAGCGGAGTCACGTGATAGCTGCGTCATCTAACCCCGAAGCGGAACATTACCTAAAGCATTAAGACATGACGTTACGCGCCCCGCTAATGCGCCGGACTTCCGACTGGGTCGCGAGCCTATAAAGTTCCGGCTCATCTCTGAATCACCTGAGCCGGCACATTGCGCTCACACATGAGCGCCTACCGGGTAAATAACGGAATATTACCAGAATTCAGAGCATGTCAGGAAAGAGCTTTAGATTGAGCCAATTTAAAACAGTCCATAAAAAGAGTTGCGCCTGAGATGAGACCAAGACCGAAAAAAATGAAGTTTTAAAATTGATTACCAGTCAGAGACCGAAGCGAGATTGAGACTGAGACCAAAGGCAAGGCCCTCAAAATATCTGGAGACCAACTATTAAAAACCCTAGTTACAAGACTTCATAAATACCAAAGCAATTGCTAGAGTAGTTTGCATAATGTGTTCTCCAAGTCTTATAAAGATAAGCTTGTGCACCTGCCAACTCCATGTATATCTCCAAATATTCTCATTAATCCAACTCTCTTCAATCCCAGGCCATCGAATCGATCGTAACTGCACAATTCTGGATGTGTTAGAAGACGTTTTGCATCTCATTTGGCCAGGCCCCATACAATTCTTCTTGTGATTTTTGTGCACGTGGCCACATAATAGCATCATTTTCATTCATTTTGTGTGTAACGTTTGCCATTTCAAGCTTTGCAGGTTAAGAACTGCCATTCACTTCAAAAGAAAAGGCATTTTGCGTGTTTGAGCATGCTCGGACTCAGTCACCGAAGGCACCAACTACAACACAAATTAGGACCAAAAAATGTCAAGAAAAGGGCTGGAATGTGGCTTTTCACACTTGCTCTTCAAACACTCTTCTGAGGACTATGCACGAACCTGCTCCATGTCTCTGCTGTCTCAAAATGATTGGCCTATGAAATGGGGACAAACATTTTGGAACACCCCGTATTTGCGGGCCAAATGCAATGAAAAATGTGCACTAAACAGGTAAAAGTTTCCTTTCGCTAAGATTATAGGTGCTACTTAAAATATTGGAGCTCATCTCCTAGTTGGGCTGATGGCATACTACCCTGAAAATGCCTGAAGTTAAGCAGAATCGAGCCTGGTTACTACTTGGATAAGAGACTGCCTGGGAATACCAGGGGCTGTAAGCTCTTATGTTACCAAGAATTGGTTCAACTGCTCATTTAACCTGTGAGAAGCAGTGGGATCTCTAATTTACATTTATTCATATGGGGGCCCATGGCCTAACACGCCCAACTGGTAAGTCATAACCCTCGGAACCTCAAACCTCTGGCCGCGTAGGGACTGGGAGACTGCTTCCCCACAAAAATGCCCTCTGACCCTACAGCTGCTTTTTTGGGGTGATGTCTCCATGCCACTTGGGTCGGTGACAGCCCAAATCTTTGCCTATAGACACAGACACAGCCACAAAGCCCTCACTCACCCTTACTTAGATTGGCTTATGTAGATTGGTCGGCCAAACTCAATGTCAAATATGCACTACACTGGTCAATGCTTGGTTTTGCTCAAATTATAGGTGCTATGCAAAACATCCAATATCATGTCCTGGTTGACCTTCTGGCATACTATCCTGAAAAAACTGGAGGTTAAGTGGGGTTGTGCATGGTTACTACTTGGATGGAAGGTTGCCTTGGAATACCGGGTGCTGGAAGCTCTTATGTTTGCTCACTTAACCTCGTGAGAAGCAGTTTGAGCCACAATATACACAAAGCTCTCACTCACACTTACTTAGATTAGCGTATGTAAATTGGTTGGCCAAACTCAATGTCAAATGTGCACTACACTGGTCAATGCTTGGTTTTGCTCAAATTATAGGTGCAACAAAGAACATCAAATATCATGTCTTGGTTGACCTTCTCGCATACTACCCTGAAAAAACTCTGGAGGTTAAGCAAGGTTGTGCATGGTTACTACTTGGATGGAAGGCTGCCTTGGAATACCGGGTGCTGGAAGCTCTTATGTTTGCTCACTTAACCTCGTGAGAACCAGTTTGAGCCACAATATACACAAAGCCCTCACTCACACTTACTTAGATTGGCGTATGTAAATTGGTTGGCCAAACTCAATGTCAAATGTGCACTACACTGGTCAATGCTTGGTTTTGCTCAAATTATAGGTGCTATGCAAAACATCCAATATCATGTCCTGGTTGACCTTCTCGCATACTACCCTGAAAAAACTCTGGAGGTTAAGCAAGGTTGTGCATGGTAACTACTTGGATGGGAGACTGCCTTGGAAAACCGGGTGCTGGAAGCTCTTATGTTTGCTCACTTAAAGTCGTGAGAAGCAGTTTGATCCACAATATACACAAAGCCCTCACTCACCTTTACTTACATGTATTTGTGCGGCAAACCTCATGAAAAATCTCAAAGTTTGCTCTTGCTAAAACTATAGATGCTACTCAAAACATCTAATATCATGTCCTGGTTGGTAAAGTCATGTCAAGACACTTGGTCCCTCCCTACCAGAGACAGGTGGGACATAAAGATTTTTGTTTCCAGGTAGTGACTGGGGTTTGAACCCAGGACCCTGGATCACAGAGGCTAATGCTCTAAACACTCAGCCATCAGAGCACACAATAATTTAAGTAAAAAAAAAAAAAATTGACATGCGTTTTGCGCCCAAAACCCATGTCATTTTTTTTTTTTTAACTAAAACTATTGGGGGCTCCGCCGGCAGAGCGGTTAGAGCATCAGCCTCTGACATCCAGGGTCCTGGGTTCGCATCCCGGTCACTGCCCGGAAACAAAAATCTTGGTTCCCTCCCGCCGAAGGCGGGAGGGAACCAAGTGTGTTGGTGTCCACCCCCGCCGAAGGCGGGGGTGGACACCAAGTGTGTTGGTGTCCACCCCCGCCGAAGGCGGGGGTGGACACCAAGTGTGTTGGACCAAGAGTCCTGGTCCCCTCCCGCCGAAGGCGGGAGGGGACCAACTGTCTTAATGTCCCCTCCCGCCGAAGGCGGGAGGGGACTAATATGTTTTGGTGCCCCCTCCCACCAAAGGTGGGAGGGGGCACCAATATGTTTTGGTGCCCCCTCCCAGCTTTGGTGGGAGGGGGACCTCCCAGCTTTGGTGGGAGGGGGACCTCCCAGCTTTGGTGGGAGGGGGACCAATATCTTTGTTTCCAGGTAGTGACCGGGGTTTGAACCCAGGACCCTGGATGTCAGAGGCTAATGCTCTAACCACTCAGCCAGCAGAGTTCACAATAATTTAAGTAAAAAAAAAAAACTTGACATGTGTTTTGGGCGCAAAACGCATGTCAATTTTTTTTTTTTTAACTGAAATTGTTGTGTGTTCTGCTGCCTGAGCGGTTAGAGCATTGGCCTCTGAGATCCAGGGTCCTGGGTTCAAACCCCGGTCACTACCTGGAAACAAAAATCTTGGTGTTGAGGCACCAAGTGTCTTGACATGACCTTACCAACCAGGGTATGATATTAGATATTTTGAGTAGCATCTATAGTTTTAGCAAGAGCAAACTTTGAGATTTTTCATGATGTTTGCCGCACAAATGCATATAAGTAAAGGTGAGTGAGGGCTATGTGTATATTGTGGATCAAACTGCTTCTCACGAGTTTAAGTGAGCAAACATAAGAGCTTCCAGCACCCGGTATTCCAAGGCAGTCTCCCATCCAAGTAGTAACCATGCACAACCTTGCTTAACCTCCAGAGTTTTTTCAGTGTAGTATGCAAAAAGGTCAACCAAGACATGATATTGGATGTTTTTTGTTGCACCTATAATTTGAGCAAAACCAAGCATTGACCAGTGTAGTGCACATTTGACATTGAGTTTGGCCAACCAATTTACATAAGCCAATCTAACTAAGTAAGTGTGAGTGAGGGCTTTGTGTATTTTGTGGCTCAAACTGCTGCTCACGAGGTTAAGTGAGCAAACATAAGAGCTTCCAGCACCCGGTATTCCAAGGCAGTCTCCCATCCAAGTAGTAACCATGCAAAACCTTCCTTAACCTCCAGAGTTTTTTCAGGGTAGTATGCGAGAAGGTCAACCAAGACATGATATTGGATGTTTTTTGTTGCACCTATAATTTGAGCAAAACCAAGCATTGACCAGTGTAGTGCACATTTGACATTGAGTTTGGCCAACCAATTTACATAAGCCAATCTAACTAAGTAAGTGTGAGTGAGGGCTTTGTGTATTTTGTGGCTCAAACTGCTGCTCACGAGGTTAAGTGAGCAAACATAAGAGCTTCCAGCACCCGGTATTCCAAGGCAGTCTCCCATCCAAGTAGTAACCATGCAAAACCTTCCTTAACCTCCAGAGTTTTTTCAGGGTAGTATGCGAGAAGGTCAACCAAGACATGATATTGGATGTTTTTTGTTGCACCTATAATTTGAGCAAAACCAAGCATTGACCAGTGTAGTGCACATTTGACATTGAGTTTGGCCAACCAATTTACATAAGCCAATCTAACTAAGTAAGTGTGAGTGAGGGCTTTGTGTATTTTGTGGCTCAAACTGCAGCTCACGAGGTTAAGTGAGCAAACATAAGAGCTTCCAGCACCCGGTATTCCAAGGCAGTCTCCCATCCAAGTAGTAACCATGCAAAACCTTCCTTAACCTCCAGAGTTTTTTCAGGGTAGTATGCGAGAAGGTCAACCAAGACATGATATTGGATGTTTTTTGTTGCACCTATAATTTGAGCAAAACCAAGCATTGACCAGTGTAGTGCACATTTGACATTGAGTTTGGCCAACCAATTTACATAAGCCAATCTAACTAAGTAAGTGTGAGTGAGGGCTTTGTGTATTTTGTGGCTCAAACTGCAGCTCACGAGGTTAAGTGAGCAAACATAAGAGCTTCCAGCACCCGGTATTCCAAGGCAGTCTCCCATCCAAGTAGTAACCATGCAAAACCTTCCTTAACCTCCAGAGTTTTTTCAGGGTAGTATGCGAGAAGGTCAACCAAGACATGATATTGGATGTTTTGCGTAGCACCTATAATTTGAGCAAAACCAAGCATTGACCTGTGCAGTGCACATTGGACATTGAGTTTGGCCAACCAATTTACATAAGCCAAGTCAGTTCATCACTCGAAGACGTCCAGTCCGTTTTGAACGTGCGTTTGCTGCCACTCTCCCAGTTCAAAACCGATTGGATGTCTATCTCCATCAAGGTCAGCCAATGAATTTTAATGAACAAATGTGAGCCATAGTTTTTTTGTCAAGATTGATTTTTTTTGGGGTGCAATGCAATATCTGACAAAGTGGATATATATCTGACATTCAAAAAACATTACTGTACTCTCAAATTATTGATCGTAACTCGGTAGACTTATTAAAATGTGCACAAAACTATCAAAAGGGGGAATATTTAATTGACGGTCCATATTCACAAAAGGGGTAAGGGAAAGATTAGATTTTGTACTTTGATTTTTTTAAGCCTTGGAGTAAATTTTGCCTTTTAATGTAATTTTGGATTAATGAAACAGATTTTAACAGGAATTTTTTAGCAGCATTTTTGCCTCTTTTCTCGCAATCTAGGCGCAACTTCCGACTCTTTCTGCTCTGCCAGCTCACAACATCTCACATGTATTTTTAGAATGTTCCCCTCCAACACAAACTAGCCTCTCTGCCATAATAACAATAGTGCTGATTGTGACTGATAATTATAATGAAAGCCTTCCAAGTCATTTGTCGCACACGGGTGGCAGGAAGCGACCCACCTGCGAGTACTTGATAAGCATTCAGCTAACGGACGAGGACAGAAAGCCATTGTATACTGCGATGAGCTAGATAAACACCCACCGGAGGTTTCCTGCCTGTCACCAATTCATTTGCCTGACCTAGCCATTCAAACGGATTGGACGGCTGCCATCGTCAATGGCAGCGTATGAGTAAACCACTTTCTGAAAGGCTGCCTGAAGAAGACGCAGGTGGCTTGTAGTTGATGGAAAATGCTACATAAGACAAAAATAAGGATGTAAGGAGTCTAAATCAAAACAATGCGATCTGTCAACCGTAAAGAAAAAAAGAAGCATGTCAGGGGAATTGTTGCATTATGAGATGTTTGCTGTGATAGCACCCTAGGGTGAGCTTTGTGTTTCCTATTATGAGGAGAGAAGTACCCTGAAAAGCACATTACGTTTCAAGTGCAGAGCCAGAAAGCAGAAATTTGCTGTCTCTAGTGAAGCCTCATTTTAACTCATTCAAGGACAGTGGACATCTATTCAAAACGTGTCGTGGTAGTTAGGAAAAGAAGAAAGTTGAGATTAAATGATGACCTGCAGCCCATTCCAGTTCAAACAGATGGGACGTCTACTGCCATCAATGGCAGCCAATGAGTTCAACTATGTGAGATCACAAAAGATTTACAACAACAACAAAAAAATCCCAGCGCCAAATATAAACTGGCCACACTTATTTTTTCCCCCCCTTTTTTTTTTTTTTTTTTTTTTTACATTTGTAAGAAACAAAACTAAGATGTAAAGAAAGCGCAATGAAAAAAAGATTGCGTGCGTCACGTGAAACACGTTTGATTAAACGTCTAGCTACTGGGGGAACCAGATGTGTTCTCCATGCCTGTGGTTTTCCATGTTTGTGAATGGCGGGCAAAAAATAAAAAATAAACATGCCTGTGTAAGATGGTTTTTTTTACCTAAAAAATGGCCATGTTTAGTAAGACTTTTTTTTTTTTCAAAAAACAACCATGTATAGTAAGGCTTTATTTACTTTAAAAATGATCATGAATAGTAAGGCCTTTTTTTTTAAAACGACCATGTATAGTAAAACTTTTTCTTTAAAAAATGACCATGTATAGTAAGACTTATTCTTTAAAAAATGACCATGTATAGTAAGGCTTTATTTACTTTAAAATGATCATGAATAGTAAGGCCTTTTTTTAAAACGACCATGTATAGTAAGACTTTTTCTTTAAAAAAATACCATGTGTAGTAAGGCTTTTTTTTAACCTAAAAATTACCATTTATCGTAAGGCTGTTTTTACTTAAGAATGACCATGTAAAGTAAGGCTTGATTTACTTTAAAAATGATCATGAATAGTAAGGTGTTTTTTTAAAACGACCATGTATATTAAGACTTTTTCTTTAAAAATGACCATGTATAGTAAGACTTTTTCTTTAAAAAATGACCATGTATAGTAAGACTTTTTCTTTAAAAAATGACCATGTATAGTAAGGCAGTTTTAACTTAAGAATGACCATGTAAAGTAAGACTTGATTTACTTTAAAAATGATCATGAATAGTAAAGCATTTTTTTAAAACGACCATGTATAGTAAGACTTTTTCTCTAAAAATGACCATGTATAGTAGACTTTTTCTTTAAAAAATGACCATGTATAGTAAGGCTTTTTCTTTAAAAAAAATTGACCATGTATAGTAAGGCTTTTTCTTTAAAAAAATGACCATGTATAGTAAGACTTTTTCTTTAAAAAATGACCATGTAAAGTAAGGCTTGATTTACTTTAAAAAATGATCATGAATAGTAAGGCGTTTTTTTAAAACGACCATGTATAGTAAGACTTTTTCTTTAAAAATGACCATGTATAGTAAGACTTTTTCTTTAAAAATGACCATGTATAGTAAGACTTTTTCTTTAAAAAATGACCATGTATAGTGAGGCTTGTTTTAACCTAAAAATTACCATTTATAGTAAGGCTGTTTTTACTAAAGAATGACCATGTAAAGTAAGGCTTTATTTACTTTAAAAATGATCATGAATATTAAGGCGTTTTTTTAAAACGACCATTTATAGTAAAACTTTCTTTAAAATTGACCATGTATAGTAAGGCTTTTTCTTTAAAAAATGACCATGTATAGTAAGGCTTTTTCTTCAAAAAAATGACCATGTATAGTTAAGTATTTTTTAACCTAAAAATTTAGTTTTTATTTTAAAAAAAAGCTTTACGATATATGGTCATTTTTTAAAAGAAAAAACACCTTACTATAAATGGTAATTTTTAGGTTTAAAAAGCCTTACTATACATGGTCATTTTGGTCAAAAATGACCATGTATAGTAAAGTATTTTTTAACCTAAAAATTTAGTTTTTATTTTTAAAAAAAGCTTTACGATATATGGTCATTTTTTAAAAGAAAAAACACCTTACTATAAATGGTAATTTTTAGGTTAAAAAAGCCTTACTATACATGGTCATTTTTTAAGAGAAAAAAAACGTGATGGCAAAATACTGTTTAAAAAAAAAGCAACATTTTGCTCTCCCTCCAGAGCATGTTATCGTCCATCCGCCTGGCCAAAATGGGGACGTGCATTTATTCCCACACTCCATTAGCCCCTTTAATCTCTCCCACCGTCATCGGCGCCAACGTGGCTTTAATAGAAGCTCCATTCTGCTACAGCATGCCTCATTACATGTGCCGTGATGGAACCCCTGCGAGCTCGCTCGCGGAAAACAAAACAAAACAGATGCTTTCAGATCAGATCTTTCCCACAAAACTAACTTCCACACAAGCAAAGGACCGGAATTACTGTCATAAAGAAATAAAAAAGGGCCGTACTTTGAAAAATGGTACGTTTGATGTCTCATGTGGAAACAGTTGCAACCCTGGGGTCTCTGCCCACCCGTTAAGTGTCAGACTAAACAAAAAATGTACATTTTTTACATGACATGGAGTTTTTCATACATCATTTTCATTAAAAGGCCTAACAAAGGTACACTGTTATCGGCCAGGCGCGGTGAATATCCAAAGATACTTTGTTTTTCTTTAACAATTTGCAATCTATATATTCGTTTTCTGTAGTAGATGTCCAATTCATTTGGACTGGAGAGGGCTGGCAGCAAATACCGTGGGAATATTGTGAGAAATAAATGTCTGTTAATGACATTTTAAATCACAAATCCCATTTTTCCAGAATTAGAGCAGAAAATTATCAACTAGCGAGTTTTGCACTCATGAAAATCAAGATGCAAGATTTTAAATTCTGGTGCCTTCCACAAATAATATTCTTTCATCGATATCACGCGGATAGAACTAGATATGACAGAATTTAAAACTGTTTGGTATGTAACAAAATGTATTAAAATGGCCATGATACAGGCTAGATATTGACATACAAAAATGTCATCAGACTACAAAAAAAGATGAAAAAAAGTGCAACTTATGCTCTCTAAAACACGGTATATGTGATCTCTACAGAACTGTTGGTCTTAGAGCAAGAATTTACAAAAGGATCACCCATGCTATAAATGCAATCGAATTCTATACGCTTTCAAATGCTTATATCAGAGAAATTAGTCAGTGGAGCCAGACCAGCTTGAGATGGGTTTTGGAAGCAGCGTGTCATTCCTGCTGAGGTGTCTGGAGTTTGTTCCCCGTAGCCAAATAAAATGTAGCCACCGAAACGAGCCGTCCTTGGGGCACAGGAATTGCGCTTTTCATCATTTCATCATGCCACATTTTCATCTCCCTTTTTGAGTCTTTGAAGGTCTTGACGTTTTTTCGACCCCACTTTCTTCCTGCAATGTCTCATGCCTTCAAGCAATACACCCCCTCAAGTTCACTTCACTTACACAACTCCAAGTCTAATTCAACACAGAATCTTATAAACAGCTCTCAGTAAGACGCAGTGTACTTTTACTAACACAAAAATAAGCATATTGAGCTTGCCAGACTTTCCAGTCCAAATGGATTGGACATCTCTTCAGCTACTTTCCCAGAATCGGCCAAAATCAAAAGGTAGGGAGGGGTCCAAAATTAATGCAAGTAATCTGGAAATATCCCCCCCGATCAACACCAAGCGACCCAAAATGAACAAAAATCGACCTGTGTCCTGTGATTGGCTGGCAACCAATTCAGGGTGCCCCCCGCCTGGTACCCATGGTTGTCTGGGTTAGGTTACGCCACCCCCGCTGGCCCACGTGAGGATAAGCGATATGGAAGATGGATGAATGAATGTATGAACAATATACAGTCGGCAAATGGTGCATTCTATATGTTAAACAGAGCTGCTCGGTCACCGCTAATCAAAGCGCCTACTCACATTCCCTTTAACTCCACGAGAAGGGCAACGTGCAGCACGAGACTGTCAATCACCGAACAAGCGTAGGCAACGCGCACGAATTGGCCACGAGGGAGCAGCTGTTCCCGCATCGTGTAGACTCTTCTCGCTAATAGTCGCTGGCGGCCGGCCTCGCGCTCTGGCGTACTGTGACGATCTCTGGTCCGCGTGCATGCAGCGCGGCGGATGCGCTCCAATGAGCTTTGCCTGCTTTCACAATGCTGGCTTATAACAAACTATTGCCACATTCGGAATCATACTTGCAACGACAATCAGGCCAATTACAGGCAATCGTTGATTTACGACCACATTCGGGACAGACAGACCCAGTGTGACTTTTTTTCCCCCTCTTCGTTGTGCATTGTTCGGCTGGTGCGACTTATACTCAGGTGTGTCTTATAGTACGAAAAATACGGTATTTATCAAAAGCATCTTTATTTTGTGTTGGTAGAATAAAGGTTCTGCCTACTACAGAGGCACCACTGAGGAAGATGTCCAGTCTGTGATGGCAACCAATTACAGAGGCTTCAAATGCTAGTCAGACAGTCTTTTCTTCTACAGCCATTTTTTTTAAAGGCAGCCAATTACAGGCTTTTATACGCAGCTTTAAGCTATTGAGGGCGAAAAGATTCCCTCTCTTCGATAAGCGGACTCGCCGGTGAGCGCTGACGGCCCAGCAACTGGAGAAGGAATCCCTTAGTTCCACCCCTCTGTTGTGGGTTGCAACCGTCAGGAGCCTCGGTTCCTACCGCCCACCCTCTCTTTGGAGAATTGACAGACAGGATGCTAGCAGCATCGCCGCCTCGTGCACACAAAGGGAGAGAGAAAGAGAGCACGCCAGACAGAAGGCTGCTACGGGGGGTATATTTAGACCCCGGCCTTGCGTAATGTGCTTTTACCACAACGCAAAGTGGATGCATTTTTAATGCCGGGCGGGGAGGAGGGAAATGAATAATGTTAAGCATTTAATCTGTTGCTTAGGGAACAGACAGAAATGTGAGATCAGGCTATGATGCACTGCTTGGATGGAGAGCGAGGAAGGAAGAGGAGGGGAAAACGTAGGCCTGGGGTGTGCAAACTTTTATCCGCGAGCGACAAATTTTGAATTTTGGATAATTCGCAGATGAACTGGATCATCTGGAAGATTAGGTTACAAAAAAAAGTTGAAATGAGTGCAATTGGGTTTACTTTGCTAATGAAATAATTCTCATTCCTTACCTTTGAATATTTATGTACTGGTCAATAATAACTAACTAGTGAGCAAAAAACGAATTGGGAAGGAATTAATTTGTATTTAGTTCATTTTCATGGGAAACGTTGACTTGAGAAGTGAGTAAATCGACATACGAGCTCGCATTAAGCTCGTATCACAAAGACTGTAAATACAAATGTTTTGCTCTATAATTTACAATCAACTAACAGATGTTTTTGAGATAAATCAATATGAATACTAATGAAAGATTTCTAATAAAAAAAATCTCATTCTGATATTGTGTTTAGTATCCATCTGTTCTATTTACGTAAACAACTGCTTAAATGAATCCAATTTGAAGGTGCCAACTATTTGACCTAGATAATGCTTCATGTCATTAATGCCAATAAATCATATTGAATGAGCTCAATTCGGGGAAAGAAGCTCAACTGAAATATTCCATAACTTTCAAGACTCTCGCAAATGCTCGACTTCCCGAACAAGAGGTGTGTTTACCACCTTTGTGGCATCCCGTGGGCTGCTCATGAATGAGTGGTCAGGAATAACAACAACACAAGGAAACCTCTGTGGCGGTGCGCCTTTGCCCGCGGCTACTCATAATGCATGGACACGTCGTCCGCTCGGGCCAACGACATAACATTGTTAGTCGCGCTGTGTGCAAATTGCTTTCTCTCCTCTCCTTTTGCTTCTCTGCCACGGAAAAGAAAGAACAAAAGGAAGCGTCCCTGCAGAGAAATATGAATCATATGAAGGACGCCATTTGCATTTTAGGGAAGAATGCATTTGAGACAACACTAGATAGCCGTGTGGCACAAGTAGGAAAAGGGAAGTGACATTTGAGAGTGGCGGATTTTAATCAAAGGCCAACGATAAGGTGGAAGGCTGCCGCCCTTTCATTTGTGTTCAATCCAAACTTTTCGGACAAATCAGTTTAAAAAGTAGCGCAAGATCTCGTCTTGTTTGAAAAATTCTCATTATATTGAAATTTGTGAAAGAATATATTTCTGTTGAATGTCAATGGGAAACAATGGAGCTTTAGGTTGGTTTGCGTTGACCAAACGGAGAATGAATGAATTTGTTCATTGGATCTTTCAATTCCATGAGTGGAAGTAAGTGAGCACAAATCAATTATTTGTGGATTTCAAACTGAATGGCACTAATCTTCTTGTGAATATGATCGAACCAAACTACTGCGAGATGGACCCGTCAATAGGTAATGGGATATTTTTATGTGGGTGACAGTTCAAGTCATCTAAAATATTTGCCAAAAATACATTGTTTGTGCAGGTCACCAAAATTCCCGTCACAACAGTCAAGTAAACACAGCTCTTTTGAATTCAAACACAAATAACATTTCTTCGTGCCTTGCTGTCTTCAAAAACCCACTTTGGCGAATCCCAGCGGGGGCTGCGTGACTCACTACATGGTTTTCCTCTCAGCCGACCTGTTTTTTTTTCCCCACTCAAGCGAGAAGACGGCATCGCAAGCTGCCGAGCGTAGGTACACGTCACCAAAATGGGCTGTGAAGTCCCAACTATTTTTGAGGCGATGGCAGACGTAAGCGACAGATGGACGTTCGAGAGCTGTCTTTGGGGCTTCTTACAAGGATTTACGCTGCGGGAGACTTTAGGGGGGCAGAGGATTGAAATGAACGCTGAGGGTGGCAACTGCTGCTTAATCCCATGTATTTACTTGCAAAAAATAATTTGGAAAAGGGGAGCAATGGCATTGATTGATCATTTAAGAATAAGGACGGAGTCAACAATATGGGGAACGATATATTAAAAACAGGATTGAATATACAGTATATGCTACCTGACTATATGTAGCATTACAGCCACAACTTCATTTATCGAGAGGGACACAAGCTAACTGAGGAACAAAAAATAAAGTATTAATTTACTAGGAGTGAAAGGTTGGTCATTACATTTTTATGAAACAACACCCTCAGTACTCAGTTGTGTGTAAATGTTTCAATCGTGTCAGCGAGCTCGCAACGCTGGGAAGTCAGTAAATCCTGTCTGTCTGAATGTTATAGTGTTCACAATACAAATGAAAAAAAAAAAAGCCAATTTATACACCGCTCACATATTATTCAGTTTAAAAAAATGAGTCACAAAAGAGTCGACTCAAATGAAAAGAACTGAGGATGTTGTTTAGTAAATCAACCTTAATGCATTGTATTTAGTTAAAATCACTGGAGAGCGGTAGGAAAAAACTAAATCAAAATTCCGTCTTTTTTTCACACAGTTGAGGATGGTCAATTTGTAAAAATTTTGTCATGACACAAAAAGACATCAGTAGGCCCATCAGGAGGGACTGGGATTTCCGTGATCTCACAGGACAACCCTATGAAGTTAATCAACTCATACCAAACCAGCCATACAAGGCGAAACGAGACAATCTGCAGCATACACCAGCTTAAGTCATGTTACGGTGGAACTTGTTTTTGCCCAATCCGACTGCATGTTGGCAGCCAAGCCAATTTCTGTAGACATTTAGAATAATAGAATTCAGACGCATTCGTGTTGGATTCATATGGCCTTGGCAGCCCTTGGCTCTCTCTTTGCCGATGCTTTCTGCCAGGTGGAGGTCAGCTAATGAGGATATTATCGGATCAGCGTCTTCCGCCTGACGGGAGCCTTGCCATCGGCGCTTTTGTAATGACCTTTTCATGGATGTGCAGATAAACGAGCTGCAAACACTGGAGTGGCAGGAGAAAGGGGGTTGTGGGGGAGTTGTATATTGTTTCCCAGTAGGACTATGACTCCTCATTGTGCATTAGTTTGGATTCCAAAGTTACTAAGGCCGAATGCCGTTTTCAAGAAGACATGGAGCGTGTGCAACACTAATTATTAGAGACCACGTAAACCTCAAAACAGCAATGTGGGTTAATTGACGAGTCTGCACAAGCCATAGTGGAAACTAAAAACAGTACCGTTCTCACATTCATATATGAGCGTTAATGAGTTGTTTTGCTCACAAGAATAGATTCATTCATTTACTGATGGGGGTGCTGGAGCCCATCCCAGCTAACTACGGGCACCAGGCGGGGGACACCCTGAAGCCAATCACAGGCCACAAGGAGAATGAAAACCACACAAGAATACATAAACATAGTAATTACAGAAAAAGCAGTTTCCATTTTTAAATTATATGAACACAATAGCTGTCTCCAAAACGCAGCCAATCTGTCATTGTCACATGGTTACGTGGTTCATTAGTATGCACAATGAGCTGCACTTCACCATCACACAATGGGAGCTCATTAACTTCAAGCACTGGCATTATGCTGATGGTAATGGCATTATTTGTCTCTTAGCAAGGGCTCCTACGGCTGTAAAACACAACATGCTGTCCCCTTCTACCACGTTATCATTTGTTTGGGCAGCCAGGCGCAACGATATCCGTCGGACATCGATTTACAAAATGCTCCGATGCTCGCACGGGACAGAACAAATACGGTTTGATGAGACACGTAGCCTCCGCCAGATGACAGCTTAATGTCTGGAAACGCTAATTGGAATGCGTGGGCGTGAGCGGTCACAGTCGGAACAAAGTCAACATATCCGAGGTGGGAGGAAAGTCATTTCCTTCAGTTTTTTTAAGACCAACAATAACAACTGGTAACAGCTGGGAAATAACTTGTGTCATCCTATTATTAAGATCATGCTGCTTCCATTTTGACTGGGAGTGCTGGTACCTGATAAGACGCTCAAAAACACAGGGTTTAAATACACAGACAGGAGTTGATGATAATCGCGTACACCAGGGTCACACGATTGAAAGTGAGCCAAAACAGCTACAGCAAGTGAAACTCATAAAATCACGAGGACAAGAAAACACACCCAACCAACCAAAATATGACACTGGTAAATCAAATTCACACCCATGACAACAAATTTCTGGTGACCTGTGCTAGTCTAAAAACAAATCACAGCATTTCACTATCAATACTTTTAACAAACCTAAGAGTAAAAACAGCTATTGATTGCTTAATCTGGGAGTAAATTATCAAGTTTCAGTGACATTGATGACGCTGTAGCTCCAATCCCCTTGTCATATTCAATCTTATGAATGTGTCCAAAAAAAGACTTATTTGGAAAGGCTATACCTGTATCATGTGCCATGCCTGTGAATATTCATTTAAGTCATATCATATGCATTAGGTCTATCTGGAAACTTATATCTTTAAATAACAACCGTTACATCCCTATAGTCAGGCGCTCAATATCCGGAAAAACTAACAGGTTGTTTAGTGCCGTGGGGACTAAAGTGATAATTGATGATGTAAAGGGGGGAAACAGAAAGTTAAAATTTCATAACAAACCATTGTAGGCCTATGTCCTAATTAAAAACATTAAAAATGATGTTGAAATATCGCATGGAGGTTTAACTATGAGAAAACGTTGGTATTTCTAAGTCATAATACAATAACCTCATTTGGATGTATTTATTGTTTGAAAAGAAATAGTTCTTTGTCTCACCTATTTTTTTTCAAATGTCAATTGGTGAACTTTCAAGCAGAGACATCTTGCATGCTGTATTATCTTCCGAATACGGAACTGGACAACTGTGAGCAAATGAGTGCCTTATTTCTGCTCCCTACTTTGTCCATCAGCAAAACAAGTAAAGAGGGTACCCGTGCAATTAAGTCCAACACAGCCAATTTTTATCCTACAACCCGTCCGACAAGTGTCATTAACTTTAGAGCCGTCACACGCGGAGTACCCCCGCATCCCTACAGAATAAATCGAGAATCCACAAGTGCTTAGTATCCAGCTGTCTAGCCCAACGCTAATTGAAAGCCCAGATGGCAAGCGGCCTCATTACTGGGCTCCGCAGTGCGAACTAACATTTATGCTAGCTTTCATATTTGTGTTACTCATTAATGAGGGCGGAGTAGTCCAGCGGCGGCCTTTGTGAATTTTTGATAAAGACGCGATAATCCGGTGGTAAAACCTGAAAAAAGCAGGTGTGTATTCTCATGAGTGCCACTTAAGGATGAAATGACTTAAGCGATGACAAAATGAATGATTGCATAAGATGATGATTGGAGTTTAGGCTCTTTAAAACAGGTAGACAACAACAAAGGCTTGATTTGCACTGAAAATGCCCAATTTTGATTTGATGCCTCTACCAGGCTTGGCAAAAGTATTGATAGTGAAATGTTGCGTATGGATATATTTTCTGATTTCTGTAGTCCTCCATAAAAGCAGAATAATTCTTCTTCTTCTAGGGAAAACAAAGACTTCCATGGTATGCATAGTAGCGCATCGTATTTGATTCCATGGCACAACATTTGGCCACAAAACAGACAGCCTTGTGTACGGTAGCAAGCTCCCTGAGCAATTCGTGACTGACATAAATTCATGCACAACATGACACGTGGCCAGAAAGGTCCTCAGCTACCTTAGTCATCTCGTGTGGCTAACACTTCAACTTTGTGTTGTTATTCTTGCAGAGCACAAATAATGGCCTGAGGGTGAGCTTTGACTGGGAGTCAAAGTAAGGAGATGAAGGCACCGGGGGAGTCACGAGGAAAGCTACAGCTCCTTCATGCTTCACTTGCTTTCCATCTTGAAGTGGAATTACAAGAGAGGAGGATTGGCCCCCTAGTTAGTTTGACGCACTGCACCGTCAAGTGGAACCGAGGGACATTAGTCTCTGCCCAGCGGGGTCAATATTACCTCAAAGTAGAAGAAGCTGCCAGGGAATGATTATGTTTCAGCGCCATTGACGTTGATAGATGCCCAATCCATTTTGACTACCATTGGGCTAATAAAAAGGGCATACAAGTCAGGTGGAAAACTCAAAAATGCTCCATTACAACAAGCAACACACATTTTCTAGTGTATTCTGCTTCATATCAAGTTAACATAATATTCTTAAAAATAATTAGTATAGATATTCAAATGAAGAGTGTTCACTGTGTTCTGTGCAAGTTATACGTGTTGCTATTTCCAATTGTTTTGCAAGCCTTACTCATGTATGGATAGTAGGAGCTAATTGGCTAAATGCCGAGTGGAGATAGGGACATCATGAGGCTGATTGGTAGCAAGTCAGTGCTAGCCAAAATATGCATTGCAGGAATAAGTGTAGTTGTAGCAATTTTTGACTATAAATATGTAAAATGTCGATAGAAAATTTTATATCGTTTTGCCAAAAATTATCATCACATCGTACAACACAAAAAAACTAAAGACAACACAGAGTTAAAGCCTTGATCATGCAAGCTGAACCGGATTACAAATGAAGTGGGTTGTCTGGAGGTTCTTATGAGCATGAGTGCAATCATGTGGGCTAATGGCTAATCTTTGTTCAACCTTATTTACTCTTTGTGTTGAGAGCAATTCACTGAATTGGCTGAAAACAGACAGGAATGGAGTGTACATACAGTGTCCATTCAAGAGACAGTTGGCCCGCTCAACAAAGACTAAGAGCTGAAAAGGATTTGAGAGCATGCGAAGTAAACATGATGGATAATGTTGATTCTGTCATGAGTGTGACTTTCTTCCATTCCGTTGTAAACACTTGCACGCACAGTCATAGTTGTCTCACCAACTCTGTCTTTGCCTCTTTTAATCCTTCTGCTATGAATTCATATGAGATTTTCTTTTGTTGACGTCCATCCATTTTAATTGGAATGCTGGCAGTAAAAAAACATTTGTCCGTGCCATCCCTCCCACTTCAAATGGATTGTACGTCTATCTCCGTCAATAGCAACCAATGTGGTAGTATGAACTTCACTTTTGGAGTTGATCTACTGGAATACAATAAACTCTGTTTTGCAATATCTTTATGTATAAAGATAATTCATTTCCTCGCATTTTAATCTGCATCAACCTCTTATTTAAAATGGCAACACGGGCTTTAATACAAGGAGAACATTTTAATATAATGTTAATTAGTGTTGCATAAAGCTTGCTAATTCTCAGGCAGGAAGCGGACAATGGCTCGCTGTTTGTTTTTAAAGCTATCAAGGGTTTAGCATCGCTTCCTCTGTTTAATATTAAGAACATAATCTCTCACCTACGAGCCACACTGGAACGTAAGACAGTCATACACCATAAATTCCAACGTGGTGCTGCGCTGACGTATCGCTGCATATTTATCGAAGTCAAAATGGATTGGACATTTCTCGCCGTTAATGGCAGCTAATGATTTGAATGGATAAGCATATTAAAAGCCCAATATATCAGGCAGGAAAAAAATAAACCGCAGGCAGTTAAAAGACAAGCCGCTTTAAAGCTTCCCTTGGTAGCGATACAAAGACTATTTATGCAACTGCCGTCTATTTCCACATACAGATGCTTGTTGTTGCCCGTTAATAGTGACAACAACATATCAGGGTTGCCTCCACAGCTTGTTCTGCAGATTGATCAAACCTATTTGTGCGTGTCAACACGTAGCGCTGCTGTAGAGTCGCATCAATATTTACAGTCTTGTGATATATTATGCCACCATGTGTTGTTACATTTGAGAAGACAAGATGGCTTTTCACGATGCCAGATGAGGCGCGAGAAATGCAGCAAACTATTTTGGATCCCATCTGATTAGCTAAGGAGTTATTTTGGAATGATTATCATAAGGTGTGGGACGTATAAAGAGTGAACTTTCCATGCCCGACTCAAAAAACAAACTCAAGTTGTTTCCCCCACATCTAAAATTCCACCACACCAGCGTTTTCTGAAAGTATCAGTGTAAACGTCCCCCTAATGACTTTGTCAGTGTACACTTTAATTACAGTGCACTTGAAAGTAACATGCATTGCCAAGCCTCGCTATAAAAAGACTACAGCCACCAATACCACAGAGGATGGTGGCCTGTTGCCCTGTGCAAGCATTTCCCAACCTTCATTAAGATGACAAATATATTTTACACACCCCATATAAATGTCACAAAATCTATGGTGTATGCAAAAATAATAGTGATGCTAATGACACTATTACAATTTTTCAAGTGACAATTTTTCCTGTGTGAGGATGTAATGCAACGATATGTGTACATCAATTGTTTAAGCGATGATCGACTCAAATAGATTGGAAACATCGATCAACATTGTAATTCATAGATATGCCATTTTCTCTTTTTAATGAAATGCTGTTGTCCAAAGAATTGATATTGGAGCACATCATCATAAAATGGGTGATTATATCCCACTAATGCACTGGCTAATCTCACTGCACGCAATTTGCAATCCGGTAATTTTATTACAGCATGCAGTCATCCTAAATGTTCTTGCCACTAATTGCCCACAACCGAGTAGATTCCTCTTCAACCTGCTCCATTCACACATTCTATTCATCATATCTTTTGCACACACCGATCTGTGCTGTCACCTTGGTTGCTATGACGAGCACCAGCTCATCTCGCAGCATTGCTTCATCAAGTGCAGCTTTTACTGCGGCGAGCAGCCTCATCAATATGGTCGGCCAAAGTCTCTGTCAAAAATGTTAATATCCTTAGGATATTTTATGAAATATTAATCCATAAGAAACATTCTAAATCAATAGTATCAGGCTTAACCGGTTCACTGGCAGTGATGGCGATGGACGTCCAATCCTTTTTGACTGGTAGAGGGCGAATGATGCCCCTCAGTCATAATGGATTGACATGATAAAATAAACCTTAGCCTACCCTTGGCTACAAACAGTGCTCCAATCTGAATGAAAGTGAACCTGACAATCAATTCCAATACACACTCAAGAAATGGCATATTCATTTAACCTCGATTCTCCACATTCACACATGGCAA
The DNA here is from genome assembly GCF_051989625.1 of Stigmatopora argus. Classification (NCBI taxonomy): domain Eukaryota; kingdom Metazoa; phylum Chordata; class Actinopteri; order Syngnathiformes; family Syngnathidae; genus Stigmatopora; species Stigmatopora argus. Next base: position 9,764,280 of record NC_135399.1, read on the forward strand.
GAAAAAAAAAAAGGTACCAAAAAGCAACAACCAATGTTCAGAGGAGCCTCTCAATTTAAGGGAAGGAAGAGAAAAGCAATCTCCACTCTTATTTTCATGAAGCCTCCATGGGAATAAGAAGAGCGCAATTGTTCTGCAGCAATGTTTATCATTAAGACCAGGAATCTATTTGAAGCAAGGGTGCCATTTGCTATAATAACACCATAAACCAACTACACTGTGTATTTTAGAGGTTAATTTATCAACGCGGGAATATGTATTCATCCCTCGCTTATATTGTGCCGCTATTTCTAGTTTCGTTTTATGAAGGGCAATCTTGGGGAAGGAAAGTGAGGGTCTGTTGTGGCAGCCCACCCTTAAAAATGTGAGTGGAGCACATCATCCTGACTGCTTTCAAACGTTGAATAATGCATACAAGCAAGCTGCATGCATCAGCAGCAGATGCCCAAACCTCAGTGGAAGCCCCTCCACTTGCAGTCACACACCGTTGCCAGCCCATCTGTAGACATCACCACACTGGCAAGCTACCAAGCCCAGAATAGCATGAACTTGAAAAGCACCCCACGTGTTTGCAGCCCTCTACGTTGCGTGCGCGTTACGACAAGAAGGGATGCACACCTCATTTCGCTCTGTATTTAAATTACACTGACATCACTTTCACAGTTCATTTCATTTGCAGTTCCGTGTGACAGGATCACGTTGCCTCTCCGACTGTCACCAGTCCACTAAAATCAGTACGTATAAATTATACATTTTACTATGATTACACAAGGGGAAACACACAAGAATCCTACCACGCTAAACTTCAAAAAAGATACAGTATACACAATATTTGTCACCTGGAATACTTGAGTGATGGTTATGATCATACGTTAGTGATCCCTCAATGGAGAAATTCACTATTAGTAGCAACCCAAACAACAAAATATGACAGTAAGGCATGGGGAAGAGCGAGTGGGGGAAACCTGCCATTGGCTTTCGGGACGGGGAAAACAAATTCTGCACCATAAATATGTAAACTAAAAAACACCTCAGCACAGAAAAAACAACAACAATGCAGTCAGATTCCATGATCAGTGCCCCGAGATGGATGAACAGATGGATATGGGGAAAAATCTAAACTTTCCTACAGCACTTAAGACAAAACAACACAATCACCACCCCAATTCCTCTGATGAAAAGGGAAAAACTAACCTCAGAATAAAGGCAAGGAAATAAAACATTGTAATTACATTTCACAATTGGTGCCCCTATTGCTTAGATGGAAGGGGGAAAAAAGAAAACTCCCAATGATGATGAGAGGAAAGAACACCACAGCACTTAAGCAGAACAAACACCACAACCACCTTTCTCTACTGGCACCCCGACTGTTTAGGTGGAAAAGGGAAAACCAACTTAGCACATACCCAATGAAATACAACATTCCAATCCGATTTCATCATCACTGATTCCTTGGGTGGAGGAGGAAAACCCCCAAACTCCACACAAACATTAAGGGAAACAACTCAACATTTAAGCAAGAAAAACACTGAAATAATCTTTTATGAGCAACAAAATAAAATACTGCAATCAAATTTCACTATTGGTGCCCCGATGACTTCCGTGGAAAAGGGAAAACAAACAGATGGATATGGGGAAAAAAACAAAAACATCACACAATTATTAGAGAAAAACACCACAAGCACTTCAGCGAGACAATAAACACAGCAGTCACCTTTTACTATCAGCGCCAAGATTTGTTTGGTGCAAAAGGAAAAACAAGAGGGTGGATGAAGGGAAAAGCTCAACACGATTATTAAGGAAAAACACCGCAGCACATAAACAACAAAATCTTACACCATCGCAGCTTAGGCAGACAGTGAATGTCGCAGTCTATGCTATGTGCAAGGGTCTCGAAAATAGGTGGAAAATGATCTCCTCTGTAAAACAGAGCTAAAGAGAAAGGCCATTAAAGACAAGTTCACCAAGTTCATGGATGAACTGAACGGATGGATGAATCTCAACAAGGCTTTATTTACAACGTATGGAATGAGTGTTAAATAAGGAATTTTTGGGGGGCTTCTAAGTGACACGTTCGTTACCGATAGTGGCGGCTGTGTGAAAAAAAAATGTACGTGGGATTGGGTATTATGAGATTGTAATCAAACTAATTGAAATCCAGTACATTTCCGCTGATCCAAGTCCAGCAGATTCGGGGTCATTGAAATAAAGCTAACTAAAAGCTAGGTGTACTCATCTGCGTCTATAAAGGCAACACGACATTTATACCTGGTGTGAATGTAAACTACAGCTAAAGCATAGACTATTAAAGTGTGTATAAAATGGTACAAAAACGATAAAGCCATTACATTGGCATTAAGCACTTGAACTAGCAGAATACATCAAGCTTTAGGGATTATTTACCTTTATCAAAGTAAAGCCATGTTACATAAAAAGAAGCCACTTCACGACACACATCCTTTTGACGAACTCTGAAAGACTAATACGGAAAAAGAGAAAATTATAAACGAAATTGCAAATGTAACATCGCCAAAAAACTTGACGATTTGCAAAAGGAGACCTTGGTCATTATTTCAGAGTGACAAACAAGTTCAAATTATATTCATGTGTACTGGCCATGGCCAAATATTTCTTGCAGGCATAAATCAACCTCTTTAAAAGCAGTTTCAAAAGACCTTGCTGAATGGTGAAACAAATAATGGCGAGCTTAAAGCCCTCAAAAGGGTTTTTTTCATAAATACAATGTGGCAGGTTGTATTTTCAAGACTTTACAGAAGGAAGGTGTTCATGAATCGTATATTTTTTTAACTATAATTTGCACCTGAGTATAAGGTCGCACCAGCCCAAAAATACACAACGGAGAGGAAAGAACCACATATAAGTCGCACTGGCGTATAATTCTCACTTTTGCCAGGGCAATTTTGAAACTTTTATCAGAAACAAAGTACAAACATGGTTAAAGTAACAATAATAAACTGGAGAACAACAAGCTAAATAGTCATCTTTCGACAACAGATTTGCAAATAACAAAAAAAAAAACACTACGGTATTTTGGTGTTAAGAGAGAAAAAAATACATATATAAGTTCCACTTAGTATAAGTCGCAGGCCCAGCCAAACTATTAAAAAAACTGTGATTTATAGTCCAGAAAATATGGCAATTGCTTTCTCAGGGGAAGTGCCGTAATAGGAGACAGAAAATAGCGGAAAAGTGCCATGGAAATGTCATCCGTAATCATTTGCAGAAGCCACAACGCTGCACATAAACTCACTTATGAATTCCATCTTTTTTTTCACACAACCGGGCCACAAAACTATTAAGAAAGGTATCATTTTCTCCCTTTTAGTTCTAATGGAACATGAATATATCACTTTAGACCACAGGTGTAAAAGTGGCGGCCCGGGGGCCAAATCTGGCCCGCTGCATCATTTTGTGTGGCCCGGGAAAGTAAATCATCAGTGGCGACTTTCTGTTTCAGGGATCAAATAAAAATGATTGATATAGATGTATATTAAATTACCTGATTTTCCCCCTTTTAAATCAATAATTGAAAATTTTAATCCATTTTTTCTTTGTTTTTAGTTCAAAAATCATTTTGTAAAATCTAAAAATATATACAAATATTTTCTGTTTTCCACTTTAATATAGCACATATTTTCGCAATGAAAAACAAATGATTAAATAAATGATCCTCCTTACTAAGAAAAAAAGCTCAAACATTTTTAGATCTATAAAAAAACTGAATATTCAGGGCTTTGAATCCGGTTCTTTTAATCCATTTATATAAAAAAAATCAAAATATATCTAAAATGGTCCGGCCCACGTGAAATCAAGTTGACGTTTAAGCGGGCCGCGAACCAACCCGAGTCTGAGACCCTTACTTTAGACTGTTAAACCGCCTAGGTTGTCTGGTGTTAACCTATCTACTTGCTGCCAGCCACCCCACTTTAAATGTATTGGACATCCATCACCGAGAATGGCAGCCAGAGGTAGAGTAAAGCAAGGGAGCTTTAGTGTTGTCAAATAAGGTTTTATGCGGGTATGCGAGCTGAAAAGACCGTACTAGGTGACGGAGGTAATTAACCTGGAGCTTTGTCGACGCTGACAGAAGCATGCCTCTAATGATGCCTCATAGTTAGGGCCAACTCCTGAAATGAGGAGAAGAACCTGCCAAAAAGAAGTTTTTGTAAGAACCCTGCACTACAATTAAAAATGTGGTGAAATGTGTTATGGCAGAATCAAAGTAAAACCTTTGGCCTGTGATTCTGAACGTTTAGAAAAAATATTGTGCTTTTAGGCTACGGTATAGCTCATTTGAACATTCTTTTTTTTCCCCCATTAGGGCTAGCGGTTTCGATCGCTGGTTGTGAGATGGGTCAAAGTGAGTTCATGGCAGTGCATCTCAAATATTCTCGTATCACAAAAATACTAAAATCAGCTTTAAAGCTGAGTCACCATTGTCGTTTTATCTATATTATACTGAAAAAAAAAACACCAAATTTGCAAGCCTTTATAATGCAGCATGACAATAACGTCCCAGTTTAACACAGCCACACACTACAAAGACACACACTACTGAACACTGTCAAAAACAAATGCCTGCAAATGGATTGACTCTACGCTGTCCCATTTACAATAAGAAGCCTTTCCATCGTCCTCTAATGCAACCCTCAATAGAGAATTGAATAAAAATGATATCTTAAGGGAATTCTACTTCAGGTTGTTTTTCTTATAATCCTTAGTTGAAGAGAGAGACAGAAAAATGGTGCTTTGGGCTCATTTGTATGACCGAGTAGCAGACATTTTTCATACCCGGCCAGCACTTTGCTTAATGGACTCCGACAAAGCCATTGGCGGCCTTTATTTAGATGCAGATGATTTCCTCCACAGTGGTTCACCCTGTCAGCGCCCCAGTCGCATTTCAGGGAGAAGAAAAAGGGTGGGGGGTAGCGTGGCGATCCCACCACTCTGATAGCCAGTCAGTCAACATGGCTGCCTGTCAGTGCCTCGCCTAGCTCTACCTCAAACGCCTTTGGCTAACACCATTCCTTCTTTCACACCTTGACTTATCCATCAATGCAACATTAAGGGAGCAAAGCATACTCTTCTCTCTCTCTCTCTCTCTCTCTCTCTCTCTCCAGGAATGCACTTCCACACGCTTGGATGCCTGTCATGATATTTATAGGAATGTGGCAGGTAAAAGCTGAAGGGGATTGGGACTAGTTTAGAACTTTCTACTGCTACTCTCAGAAAAAAAGTCACGTGCCGAAGCCATTGCTTTGCTAGAAAAATCAACTATTCTGCATTCAATTGCTGGATTTTATACAGAAGATGTTTTTCGGGGTTGGGAGAGTTGATGAGCGTGAGACCAGCATACTGAAAGTGCAGGAACGACCCCACCGCCACCTTTTTTTTTGGTGTGTGTTTGGAAGGGCTTTAAAAAGCAGCAGTGCGCTCTTGGAAGAAATAAGCTGCACAATGTTCGAAGTCGATTCTATAAATTTTTCATTAGATTGTGAAGGTGTTCTTGATTTTTGGGGGCCGTCAAAGCGTGTCAGAGTCATATTTATTGCCAGTGTCCGTGCCCCGCAGGGTACAATTTATGATATTGAGAGGTGAAATTCAAAAGACTGTGTAGAAAAGGGCTTTGGCTCATGGGACACATTTGATGTTCAAAACGAACAGATGGGTTGGATCATTTGCTCGTGAGGGAGAGTTTAAATCATGGATGTGAAATTTTATTAAACGGTCATATTGGAACTATGTCACCATACTTAAACATTTGTTGAATATAAATAAATATTTTGTTTTCATGACTGATATATTTGTATTTTTACCGTGTTACCCTACTCAGATGTTTTTTTTCCCAAAGATTGAAAGATATTTGCACATCTTAGATTTGTCAAAACCTGGGTTGCATGCAAAAATTGCAATATAAAAAGGAACTGCACCTATAAAAACAAAAAAAATAAAGCTAACTCTGAAATTTGTGTTTAGTGCGAAATTTATATGGAATATTTAATGTAGCCCAGTCTCACCCAGATGAAAGGGAATTAGAGATATACATTCAGATCCTAATAAGAGCTGTACATGAATGGTTGCTGTTAAAATGGATTGGATGTATATCCCAATCATAATTGTAAGTACATTAGAAAGTACTAATCATTACAAATTGTAGATACTGTAGATTAAATGAAAATAATCGGTCATCTTCTAATGAGGACGAATACATATTAATTGATCATTACCTTCATAAACTTGAGTTACCTAAAGAGGAAATGGTCTGTTTTGCAAGTCAATGACTTAATTGTCCATCAAAGATGACCGACAATCTCTCCCCGGATGCCCTTCTAGTTTAATTAAAGCCTATAGCAAACACCTTTAATGGCAAGTCTGACATTTCCCTTGATGGTGGTGGACAAACGAATAGAAAAGTAAATGAGTCAATCCTTGAATGTCATCTGGGATTCAGTCCAACGTTTATGACCGGACAGAGGGTTCTCTGGGAGATGAAATGTCCTAAAAATGAGCCACAAAGGAAGCTTTACATTTGACATGTATAACTCAGATGTGCAAATGGAGGCTAATCTTCAGGACCGAGCACCAAATCCTCTTCCTCCATCTCTCCGATTAAAACCATCCCCTCGGGAGACTTAAGTGATTTTTGCACGTCCGCCTGGGGACCAAAGACCCTGGGAGAGAATTTGTGAGGACCTGCGATGGTGGCAGAATACTTTATTGTGGAAGGAAGACTTCAAGATGAGAATTTCAAAGTGGGCTACGCGGCCCTGGGCAAAGGCGCTCTCTGCTTTGAGCTAAGTTGGGCGTTCAAGTACTGTCGTGCTTGATGGCATTGTCTATGACGTACAAGCACTTCTTTGTGACCGAGTTAGATTTGACACTTTCTCAGAGATGTTTCATTTGTTTTCTGTATTGCTTTTTAGGGGGTGCTGAAACATATCCCAGCCAACTATGGCAGGGGAAGCCCTGAATTGGTTGTCAGACAATTACAGGGCACAAGGAGATTACCAACCATGCACGCACACATGCATAACTAGGGACAATTTAAAATGTTCAACCAGTCTATCATGTTTTGGTATGTGGGAGAAAAAAACCAGAGTACCCAAAGAAAACCTACTCGGGCACCGAAAGACCACGCAAACTCCATAAAGAAAAGGCTGGAATCCCATCAGGCATTCAACCAACGATCTGAGAACTACCCGAGCGGGTTTTCTCTGGGTACTCCAGTTTCCACCCGCTTTCGTTTCTGCATGAATTGACAATTAATTATTTCGTTGCCGACAATCTCTTCCTGGAACGTGCAATCCATTTCGGTTGACAAAAGCAGAGTTAAAAGAGCCCATTGAAGACAACTAGATCTCACGTTGCCATGATTTTTAATTGGCAGATTATATGGAAGTAGCACGAAAAGGACACATCAAAAGATATACTTGGTGGTGCCTTTTTTTTTCCAGCCAAAGGCGATGCGGTAGAGCTGAACATTTTAAGTGCAGCAGGTCATTGAAATTCATGGGGCTGAGCTCTCAAAGAGGTCGGCTGATGCCTTGGCTCTTTGGTCGGTTCCTGACTCACATGAGAATTTAGTTGGATGGCAAACTAAATGAAGAGCGCTAACGAGGAGGACAAAATGGAGGTTTTAGGAATTCTCAAACAATATTTCAACAGTATTTCAAGTTGATGATCCGATGGGACATATTTATTGAAAAAAAACAAAAAACGGGTGAAGTTAATTTTTAATCTTGTATCTTTAAAAATAGTTCTTTTTATAGATTCCTCCTTTTGAATGTATGAGAATTTCACTCTACAACGAACTTGCTACATTTTAATGTATTTATTATTAACGTTGTGTGTTAATATGCTGGGTGATCGTTTCAAGTTATTTTGTGAGGCGTAATTGAATGTTTAATGTAACGTGTAATTTTGTTTCCCTCATACATAAATAAAAATGCAACTATGCTTTGGTTGATTAAATTTTCAGTAAAGATTCTGTCAGAGTATCAAAAAGGTATATTAAAATAGCAAATTTAATAATTGTCCAAATAATGTGATCGAACAAAATGAAACTAGATGAAATAAAAATATTTAGCCTTTTTGGGAGATCATCCAGCCCCAATTTACATCACAATTTTCAAAAATTTTATGCAAGTGCTTAAAACTGAACGGCACAATATGATGACTAATCGGCTTCCAAACATCTTATCTATAATATTAAAACATTCCCCAAAAGCCCAATATGCACAGCCAAAACCTTTTTAAATGGAATGACTCCAAAATATGCTATGGAAGTTGCTGAGTTGAATTACATAAACTGAAGGTCCCACCACAGAAACATTAAGCCTTATTATTATGACACTTATGATGTATGGTTAAACATCTAGTAGAACATTTAATTAAAGTTTTTTTTTGTGCTTTTTAACTCACGTCCAGACAAGACTTAATTCAAAACAATGAGTGTCAACCCGGAAGAGACGATACGAGCCCTAATTAGGCCTCGTACGGATATTCTGCTTGTACAACAAATGACCTAAATATGCTAGGAGAATAAAGAGGATAAATATTGTGAAGCTTCAACCCTCCCAAAAAATCTTCTCCCACGTAAAGTCCATTTGACTACAATCGCAAAGTTCAGGCGGCTCACTGACTTGAACCCAAAGCTGACACGACGGCCTTTCCCGTCCATCACTTCCTTGCGTTTGGACATGTTTTCTCTCCATCCGCTCGCTGTCAGTCAGCTGCCACCCCGGCGTGACCCGCCTCCAATCCATCGCTCAAAAAGACATCACAACTCTCTGCTGTGTCACCACCTCCGATGTCTAAGCTGCAGGCGAGTCTCTCCCACATCACAAGCACCTCATTCATAAGCCCCATTTCCTGAGGTGACCCACTTCCTGTCAGAGTCTACTCCAACGCTCGCCGCTAAATTATTAATTGCACTTCAAACCTCTCCTATCTCTCCTTAGCCAACTATTCGCTGCTGATTGAAAAGATGCCGACGACCTTGAGCCACCAACTGGGACGGTTTCTCGAGTCTATAAGTCACCGCTTCTCAATTAGTTTCTTCATTACAAGCAGACAGATGGATCAGGATCTGTCACTTTTAGATCCTTTGAATTACATTGCAAAAATAATTGGTGGACTAAGTCCTGAAATGTACATTTTGATTCACTGGTAAAACCAATTTATCAAATTAATATAGTTCCCAATGGGTTATCCATATGCGCCCGCCACAACTCGATATGCAGTGGTACCTCGATATACGAGCAATTTGAGATACGAGTGAGTTTGAGCAGATATTTATCTTGAGATACGAGACAAATTTTGATATACGAGCAGACAGCGGACGCGAGAGGCTGCTCATAAGAACATCGTGGGCACTGTCTCTCTCCCCGCAACTCCCTCGTGTAATGTCTCTGTGGTTGCAACTCCCTCTTTGTAATGTCTCTGCAAGCACTGGGCGGAGCCTTGCATTTATTCACTGTTTTTTCCCCCGTTAGTCAGTGCGAATGGCGAGGCGATCGCTAACACGAGTTATATAGACTACTTCTCGTTGGCAAGTGGTCGTGCATTATCCGATTGTGAGGACATTTGTGTGCATCATTTTGGGAATATTTTGAAGGGAATACAAAAGCAAATAACAGGTTGCATCTGAAAGTCAGGGTGGAGGCGGGGCAAATAGAGCCAACCCGGGAGAAGAAAGGTATACAAATGTCAAACAAAATTAGAATTAAGTTTAGTGTTGGGTTAGATTAAACGTATTTTTGAGTGTCTGCATCGTAATCCAAGTTCATTTAAATTTGTTATTGTTATGTTACGAGCGCGTTGCCATGCAAAAAGTCCCCCCCCCCTGTCTCTCTCTCTCCCCCTCCGCGAAATCCGTCTAATTTTAGTACTATTAATCACATTTTAGTACTATTAAACTACTAATAATTTGTTACTTTGTTAATAGATGGAGAATTAGAACCAATAAAAATGTTTTTCCAATCCAATATCCTGTTTGGGTTGTTTTTTCAGAGGGTTGGAAGGAATTAATTTGTTTCTAATTCATTTCTATGGGAAACGTTTGTTTGAGTCACGAGAAAATCGACATACGAGCTCAGTCCCGTAACGCATTAAGCTCTTATCTCGAGATACCACTGTATATTGCTGATGTGCTATTGGAGATGCTTAATTGAGTTAAGGTAAATCCACCTGTTTTTAATAAACAAAAATTGCCAGTGTGAATCAGTGGTGCTTAAAAAAGAAGCACACACAAAATAAACAGTGGATGGAAAGAAAAGGTAACCAGCAGGTGTACATCCTGACCTTTACCTGATGTAAAATGATTGAACAAAAAGGAAGGGTAGAACGTGGATTGGTCACGAGTTAAAGGTCCTGAAATATGGGGACTATATCAAAAATGTAAAGTGACTGCACCGATGCCAATTCACAAATTTCAGCAGATGTGGTGGTGATGTCGCAACCATAATTGATGATCATGCCTAGCTTTCTAGTGCTGTGTTAGCGAGTAGGGCAACAAGAGAATAAGACGCCTACGGGCAGCGTGCGAGCAGACAACAAAAAATCTGCAGCTCATTCTGGTTGCGACGTAAACTTCTGTTTGGGGATTTGTTTTGTGGGCTGCGTGAGGCATCTGAGAATGGAAGAGTAAATGGGATCTACTCTCATTATTAACTTTTTCTCTCACTTTGGGTGGATTTATGTCAAAAATATGGTTTGCTATCATTACATTTACAGAAATTACAAAAGATCTATTAAAATATAAGAATTTAAGACCCAGAAAAATCCTACCTGAGCTTTAGGGAGAACATGTAAATTGAATTAAGTCTAATACAATAAACTAGATTTTTTTAATGAATGTAAACCACAACCACAGTAATCAAAACTATGAAGGTGTCAACAGAATCTCGGGGTATCTTTGTTTGCACCAAGTATTTTTCCTTCCCAAAGTTTAACAAGTGCACAGCCTGGTGGATGCTAAGTGAATATAAATTGCAAGCTTATGTCTGATTTGATTTTGATTTCCCTTTATTTTTTTATTTGCAAGGCCATTATTAAGTCCAAAGTAAGACTTGAAGTGACAATTTGCTTTCCCCTATTTTCTTTTTGTTTTGTTTACAGTTCTGGAAACAAGACATCAGTAATGTGGAAACGTTGCCTAGCAACCGAATGTCCACACAAGCTGGAACTGTTGAGAGCAAAAAAGGACGCAATTGCTTCAACACGGCATTTCTACGTCATTTCAGTTTACTTTTTACAATTTTGCAAACACTGTATACATTATTATAGAGTAGGCTTAGTAAAATGACAGGCAAGAAGAAGGAGGCATCTTTGCAGGTAGCCATTTTGTTAGAAACAAGCCAAAATACCTTTCGTTTTTACTTCATTCATCCGACATTTAATTTTTTTCCACACTTTAGACTTCTGCCACTAACCAAGAGCAATGGGAGGAGATTCTTGGAAAAAAGGGTTTAACAGGTAAGAGCTATCTACACCTCACTCCATCCAAGTCAATTTTTTTGAAATGGGAAACAAGTTTGGCGCCTTGTTAGGATATTAATTTACTTGTGGTGGTTTGGGGAAAATTATGTCTATCATTCAATACAGTGGTGGACGTGTACCAGCAGTGGTGTGGCCCATGTCGAGCCGTCATTAGCCTATTACGGAAGATCAACAATGAACTCGGGGATGAATTGTTACATTTGGCAACTGTAAGCATTGGTGGGCCACACTTCAAAAGATATTTGAAATTGAATGTGGCAGCTCTCAAAAGGTGTGTGTGTGTGTGTAGGCAGAGGCAGACAGCATTGATGCTCTGGAGAAGTATCGAGGGAAATGTGAGCCTACCTTCTTGTTCTACGGGGTGAGTCAGACTGTGTTACTTCTTCTAATATTATTACAGTGGGTTGAAGGAGACACCCTTGAGAGAGAATTGTGATTGAAGAAATATGTTTTTTTAACCCCTACAGAATTCATTGGGTGTCACTGACAGGACGAGGCGTCTGATCCATTTAGTTGAATAAATTGGATGTCCATAGTTGTCAATGACATGCAATGAGTTACGGGGAATAAAAAAAAACAATGAGTTTTATTCATGTGTTTTTAAATGCCCATTTATAAATTTAGTATGTATAAAGGTATAATTAATAATTAAAAATATGTATATATTAGTAATTCCTTCACATAATATATATACACGCACACACATACATACATGTAAATACCTTTGTCCTATACGAGTGCAATAGAAAAGTTACAGGAAAAAAATGGAAAAAAAAAGGTCAAATACCTTAAAATAGTCCCTTAACTGTCCACTTATAGCGAATAGCTTTCCACTATAGTGACCACTGTCCCGAAAGAGTTACAGAACGACAACATTTTTAAAAGGGATTTTTGTGCACAGGGCGGCGAACTGGTGGCCGTACTACGAGGGGCCAACGGGCCTCTCCTTCAGAAGATAATTGTGGAACAACTAGCCAAGGAGAAGTCAGTGCTAGAGCATGGCGTGGACCGAAAAGTGGTACTAATGGTCAAACTAGGACTTCTTTTGGTTCAAAATTGCATTTAAAAAAATCATTGACAGCAATACATGCCCAATCTATTTAAACTGGGAGAGCATGGCTCAGATGGATTGGGTGTTTATCACCGTCAATGGCAAAAAAAACGAGTTAGGAAACTACTCTGTAGGACTACAGCTGATTATTTTTGTGTACCTTTCAGGTGGTAGATAATGATCTTGCGCAAGCTGTGAAGATAGATGTGCAAGGGGCCCATCGTTTAGAGGAAGCAGAAAGTATAATAACTCGTTTTTTTATCATCCGTACACACGAATGAATGCATCAAATTTTCTGAGTTGCTCATCATTCCAACTGCTCTTGCTCTCCCCGCAGTTCCTGCCAGGAAATCTTACACCGTGGCCATCATCAAACCAGACGCAGTTGCTCACGGCAAGGCTAATGAGATCCTAACGAAAGTACACATTAACAGGACCGCCCGACCATGTGTGTTTTTGCCTCCTTGTTGATGAAACTGTTTTTTCTAACCCATAGGTACAAGATGCAGGATTTAAGATCCTGGCCCAGGAAGAACGGACCTTGACCGAGGCTCAAGCGAGAGAATTTTACCGTCACAAGGAAGCAGAGGTACGCCATAGCCACTAGAATAAAATGTGATTGCACATCCAACACAGTAGATGGCAGTTGTTCTCTTATTCTAAATGTGCGCGCAAAGAGACTCAGCTCTATGTTTAGGGATTTTCTGCACTGAACAGAACTGGAGCTCTGAAGTTAAGTATAAAAAAATATATATATTTATCTCAAGAGACAACATTAAAATATTTCGATGGAAACAAAGGAGAACAGAGATGAGGGAATGTCTCCTGAAACCTACCACAAAGCAAATGTAGCACTTGGCTTCACCTGACGATGGTAGCAATGTGACTACAAACAGAATAAAAGAGATCACAAGCTGCATTTCAATATATATTTTTTGCCCCCAAATTAAAAGCGGGATTTAACAACAGGGGCCACCAGAGGTAACCATTGTCATTTTGTTGATACATTTTCTCTCTTTTATACCTTGCATAATTGCAAATGCAGCACTTTTCCATTATCGGCAGATTTTCTAAAAGGCCTCATCACTTTGATCCTTTTACTAAAGGAAAATGGACACATGAAACTGTTTGCATATGGAAAAGTGATCACGTGACCAGGTCCACTCTCTTCTAATGGAAACATAGCTATTGAGATAGAGTCACCCAAAATACAAGACCAAGAAATATGACGAAATTAACCGAGCAATTGGCTTTCCCTACGGCGACAGACTTCCCCTAAATTTGTTCCTGCCTCTCATGTGACCATCAGGAATATTTCCAAGACCTTGTACAGTTTACATCCAGCGGACCCTCGCGCATTTTGATACTCTCTCATCTTGAGGACACGTCTGACGTGGTGCAAGCTTGGCTTGGCTTTATTGGCCCCGCAAACATCGAAGAAGCAAAGCGCGAGAAACCGGAGAGGTAAAAATTCTGCCATTTGTAATCAGTTAAAATATCTAATTGCCCTCAAGTGGAATTCACTAGTCTGCTCCATCCGCCACACCCAATCATGACGCTCCTCGGCGGCCTAAGTGCCCACCGAGCCACCATCTGCTCTTCTCTTCCTTACACCCCCCTCTTCCTGGGCACCGACAGCTTGCGAGCGCAATACGGAACGCGGACGCTGTTCAATGCGGTGCACGGCAGCGAGGATGTCGACGGGGCCAGCAGGGAGCTTGCCTTCTTCTTCCCTGACTTCGGCAAAGCCAATGGAACGACGCGGGATGCGGAAGAAAAGCCCGTGGAGAGGACGTTGGCTCTCATCCGGCCTGACGTCGCCAGGGAAAACAGAGGTGGGCTTCCAGCCAAGGACACAAACACATGCTTAGCATGTGCCTGTCATATCAATCTAAAGAGTAACAACCTCATTTGTCTGCTCCTATTGACGACAATAGACGTCGGCATCATTCACGATGGTAAAAAAAAAAATCTCTTGATTCTTTCAGAGGAGATTTTGACACAAATTACTAACTCGGGCTTCCAGGTGTCTCTCCAAAGAGACATGACGCTGACAGAAGAACAAGTCAGAAAGTTTTACGTCCATCGTGCCGAGGAAGACGACTTCCCGACACTGCTGCAAACCATGACAAGGTGATAGTAGTACATTGGTGATGAATATATATGATATGATATGATGTCATTCCAAACAGAGGGCCAGTGTTGGCTTTGGCTCTTACAAGAGAAGATGCTGTACAGCAATGGAAGAACATGCTGGGTCCTCCAGATATCAAAAAAGCCAAAGAGGAGCAGCCCGAATGGTGAGTCGGGCTGCCGTGATTATTTGATTAATCAATAAGTAGTGGAATTTTTGGACAATAAGATACACTTGCATAATTGTCATGGTTTGACTTGTAGTATCAGGGCCCGTTTTTCTATGGAAGGAGATCCTGTCAACCAGATTCATGGCAGTCAGTCAACTGAAGAGGCCTCCAAGGAAATCAGTTTCTTCTTCCCCGTCCAGCAAACACTTGCTGTCATCAAGCCCGACGCTGTGGACCAGCACAGGGACGGGATTCTGGAGGAAATCCGCAATAAAGGTTTCTCCATCAAGCGAATGGAGGAGAAGCTTCTTTCCAAGAAGATGGCGGAGGAATTTTACAAGGAGCACAGGGAGCGGCCATTTTTCAACCAGCTGGTGGAGTTCATGTGTGGGTTAGTTGATCACCTCTTCGCTCTCCTCCAAAGAAAGAGCACCAAAGGGGGCGCTTGGCACTGTCACAACAAGTTTTCGAAGCAGCAGATAGCCTCAGGCGGGCAGCCAGGAAGTTGATCTTTTGTTTGATTTTAAACAGCACATTTAAGTTGTGGAATCCTCTTCTGCTTCACTGACGCTGTCGTCCTCCTTCCACTTAGCTCTTACACATTGGGTCGAGTCAAATAGAACTGAGGGAAGCGCAGAGCACTTGAGACTTTTGCGGTCACTTTAGCTCAGCATCATTCGGAGCGAGTAGCGCATGAATCATGCGACTTATTTTACGACTGTTACTTAAAGAAGATGGTGGTGTTTAATGTTGGTGTTTTACCTACACCTGCACAGTACATATGTACAAGATTCTTTTTCCCCTAGGGGTCCCAGTGTGATAATGGTCCTGGAAAAAGAAAATGCAGCGGAAGAGTGGAGGGCCACGATGGGTCCCGCAGATCCGGAACGAGCTAAGGCGGAGCACCCCGAATCTCTAAGAGCCCGATTTGGTTCTGACCTCCTTCACAACTCTGTGCACGGCTCTTTGAATCAGGAACACGCTCGGGAGGAGATTCGATTCCTCTTTGGTGAACCAGCAGAGCTCACCGATACGTTAGGTAGTGTACGGTATACAACTGGTCTGTTTTTTTTTTGTGGATGAGCATGCTTCAATGCTATTAAAGGCGATAGCTGTCCAATCGCTTTTGACTGGGAGAGTGGCAGTGACCATCCCAGTCAAAATAACTTAGACATCTATTCTGATCAATGGTAGTCACTGAGTAAACTGCTTCTAAATGTTATAAATTCTCTACAGGTCAAAACAAAAAGACACATGAAGCCCCTCTGGATAAACAGCAACACAATGAAGGTAGGGGGAGATCAGTACCATCATAAAAGCTTCATTTTAATTTTGTTTGAGTCAATCTTTCAATATGGTTAATTTGTAGTACGTTGGAATTCCTGACATCGTAAATAATTTGTCATCATTTATTGTTATTGTAGGATGAATTCTACCCCTGCATTTTTGGTATGTTGTAAAATAATTTGAAATATAATAATTCAATTTTAATGTCAAATTTAATTAAAATGTCATTTCTCTTTGGTTTGAGAATGTACCATTAAGTGTTACATAAAATACCTACACAAAACACTGCCTTACTAATTACAAAAAATAGTAATATTTTTATAATTTGTTATCTACATTAAAATTCAATTTAACTTGCTGCAATCCCTGAGACGAATAAGAAATATATAATGTGAGATAATATTGACGATTATTTTAATAATTTGAATTGTAGTTTCTAATGAAATGGTGACTTACAATTACTTGATTGAAACTGTATGAGAGACCTATTAAGATAGAAGTTCCCTTTATTATTTTTCATTGTAAAAGCAACACTATACTAACCAATTTGTTGTTAGCATAACCTCATTTCTTTTCTCCTTCAAACTAGGAGACACACATGAATCAAATCCTCCCACACAAGTGCGAAAAAGTCCGGAGTTGTCATACTAATCATCGTTGGAACAAAACCATTTCCACCCCGTCCTCCCGTATAGTTAGAAACAGCCTTTACTTAGAATACAAGTATTTTTTTTCGATCACTCAAAATAGCTTGTGCTAAAAACCAATCAGATAAACCTTTTTGTTCCTAACAAAGAAATGGAATCCTCTTACTGTCCTCCTGTGTCCTCATTGTCATCCTCATTGAAAGACCTCTCAAACATCTCCGTGATAGTCCTCTGACTGAGATCCTACACAATGTCAAATTAGAACGTTATACACTGGATCCGACGTGAAGACCCCGCCCCTACTGCAAAGTTAGAAGAACAAATTGCTACCTTTGAGTGGAATTGAGCTGTCACCGCTTGGGCTGAGAGGTTTGACTCGGACAGGCCGACCTGCTTCAACACTTGCATTTTGACTTGAATCAAAGGCCTGGGTGGAAAAAAACACATCAGGATTCAAAACAACTCTGCCGTGGATACTGTTGGTAAGTTGTTTATTCGTACCACAGGTGATCATCAGCTGTTCCTAGAGCAACCAAGTAGTGAATGTTCACGTTGTTGGTTTGACCGATGCGATGGACTCTGTCTTCGGCCTGGATAAGAACCTAAAGCACGTAAAAAAACAGCGGTAACTTCATTTCAAGATCTCCCAACAAGAGATGACTTTCCAGCCTTAAACAGTTGACAAAATATATGTTTTTTTTTTTTAAATCAACTCTTACTCCGGGGTTCCAGAACAGTTCAGCAAAGATGACCAGGTCGGCGGCGTGTAGCGTCAGGCCTATGTTCGCCGCAGTGATGGATAGGACGGCAACGCACGTCTTCGTCGACAACTGAAATTTGTCGCACAATCTCTGGCGCTCTCCTGACGGTGTGGAACCATCTATGCGAATGAACGGGACGTCCTGTTAAGAACATGGAGTTTGCTAGAACATTGGTTCTCAAACATTTTATAACAAGTACTACCACCAAGAATATGAGTATCCCAATCAGAGCCAAGAATATATTATTATAATGGCAGCCATTGATGGTGCATTTCCATTCGAAATGAATTCGACATCTTGCATCATCACCATATACAAAATGAGCGGGTCACCCAAAAAAACATTTTATTTAAATTACTTTTTCTCTTTTAATAATTGCCCAGGGGAAAATACACATGCAGAACATAACACTACACTTTGGTGTTAAATGGGGCCCTAGTGTATTGTCTGGCAGGGTTCAATTGGGCCCTGGGCCATAAATTTAAGAACAACTACACTAGACAGCCTGGGTACCACTGGTGGTCCTCATGCCGTATTTTGAGTACCAATTTGCCAGAACAACCTCAACAATAGTCACTTCTGAATAGAGGCATCTATTATTTTTGATCTCTTGTAATATGATAATTTAACTCAAGGAAATACTTTATTGCGTAAAAATCATGACCGCATACTGTAATTTTGTTCATTAGTCCTTGAAGAAAAAAAAAAGCCCTACATAACATGGATGGATGCTTTCTTTCCAGTGTGGTCTTAATACTCTGTTGAAGATAGTAAAAAGTCATTTGGAGAGTGTTTTTACTGTCCAGTACTTAAATATTTAATGAGATGATGGTTCAGACAGCTTCGGAAAATTCCGTTTGGAGTCTAAGTTAATGGGATGGTCTAAAGTGCTCTTCCTGGAGCAAAGAGAATCATGCAAAGTTTTCTTTCAGCTTGTACTGAGATGGTAAAAGGGCACCGTGTTATGGCTTAAAAGCGAGTTGGGGGCTATTACCAGAATTGAATGAACTGCCCCCATCATCAGTGCCAATAACCCCAATCATCTCCTCCTAGACAGTGTTTGCGCTTTTGTTCTTATTCTAGCCTCCTCCATTTAACTCACCCTTTTAACGAGTTCACTAGTCATGTGATCCAGGACTAACTTGTGATGGGCGAACACCAGGAATTTCTCCTGGCCACATTCCAGCATGTCTGTAATGTACTCCCTGCGTTGCAAAAAAAAAATAGCATTTTACAATTTCCTTCATTTCATTTTAAAGGCATAAACTCTTTCAGTGCCAATGAGGACGACAGACATCCAATTCATTTGAAATGGCAGCGAACAATCGCCGCCAACCCAAACAAATTGGCCGTCTACCGCCGTCAATGACCGCCAATAAAACGTATTTACGCACGTAATAGCTTGCAGTTTCGCTTCAGCCGTGTGGTTGTAATAAATAAGGAGAGCTTCTTTTTCTTCCCTTTTCTGAAACACAGCCAGATAAAATAATCAAGGGACACAATAAAAAGGATGCTTGGCATTTTACTACTGAAGTCAGGCGGCGTAACTGACATTACGATGTTCCTTGGCTAACTGATCGGCAGCAGCCGACAGAGCCGTTTTGGTGCGTTTGCTGACCCCGTCGATGGTCACCGTGACAACCTTGCGTTGTTTGGAGGGGAGTTGGGAGAGGACGTCGGATTTGAGGCGGCGCAGCATAATGCACTCGGAAAGAAGCACCTTTAATTCGCCCAGGTGGGAGGATCCCGAATAGTCCCATCCCCAGTTCATCTGGGCCAAGGGTTTTATGGTGAACAATAACAAACAACATAGCCAAAACTAGAATGTAATAGACATTTTTGTTAAATATATACATATATTTTTAAAGGTGAGATCATCCTGAAAATGTAGTGTTCACAAAACTAACACCTATGGGATTTAAAAACAATATATTCTTTTACATATCTAATTCTGAGAAGTATTTACACATCAAATTAAAAAAAAATCTATCTTAATTTTAAACAAAATTATGTTCTAAAAACGAATTTAAAGGAATAAATTTGGGTGAGAGATTCAAAAATAAAGTAATCACAAGTCCCTATAATATTATACTATAACCTTAGAAAAAAAAAACACCAAAAAATAAAAAAAGCAGCTCGTTTTAAAAGTAGTCACCTGTTTGGCATCGCAATAGCGCAGCCCAAACTCATGAAAATGTGGGAAGAGATTGGGTTTGACAGCCAGAATCTGTGTGTAGAGCTCAGCAGGTCTAGACATAGCAGGAGTCCCTGATAGGAGGATGGCCCTCTTTGCGGCCTGAGTGTATAGAAAAACATGAAAGATGAATTCAAATTCCTCAAATCTTGTGATTTGAAAATTGAGCAAAAGAGAAAAGGCAAGAACCTTTAGTAGCGGCAATGCAGCTTTACAGCGAGCTGTCTTTATGTTCTTTAGGAAGTGACATTCATCCTGGTCAAAAGGTGGCAATAATCAGTTTAAGTCTCTATACACCCTCTCCCAACAACAACAACAAAAGTCTATCTAATAATTGTACTCATAACTGACCATGATGAGGACGTCAAATGGATTGCCTGGAAGTTGTTTGTCCATCCTGCTGAGTAGGTCGTAGCTGACAATGTTGACCAACCCTGCTTGCAGGTTGTCTTTGGCCTTTACCACCACATTCACACTCTCGGGATTCAGCGATGGGAGCCAGCGACGGAAAGCCTGACACAGAAAAGACACACTGTATTCTTTTGATTGAACTGTACTCGTATACCAAATAAGGGGGCCGACATGACCCAAAATATGATGTCCACCTATGTGGATGTCAAATTATTTAAGGTGGTTGTTGTTTTAAACAACCAAAAAGTCACTAAAGGACAAAAAAATCATTGCATAATCATTGACTCTTACAAGCCTTGCGCTATTTTCCTGTTCCCTCCTCAAGTCTCTATTGTTTTGTGCTTTTGCTTGGTGATTTGGTCAATTTGGTCCTCCGGACTACTGAGGGACTGTGTGGTAACCTCAGTCTCAGTCTGCAGAAGGTCCCCACCTTGTGGACCTGTGTGTGGCTCCAGTTTCTTATCTAGGTCTACAATGTCTTGTGTGTCTTGTGTCTTTCTTGATACTGTAACCAAGAAATTTCCCGAAAACGGGATGAAATAAAGTTCTAATCTAATCTAAAACGGCTAAGCTAACAGTTAACATAGAAACCCAGACCAATCTTGCCCACATCATCAGACTTTACTCTATACAGCCATTCCATTTCCTAATTGGGAATGTGCTTGATTATTCGTATACCGTACAAGTTGCCGGACTACCGGCTCATAAAAAAAAAAACTTCCCGGGAAGTGGTTTCTTATGGCTCCAAGGAAATAAGTGCAAAAAAAAGTGTAGTGGAAAAAACATAAGGAGTAGAGGGAGGAGTTTTTCATTTTTTTGAACTATTCAACAAGTCAACTATGTCACTCTTCTTTTTACCTCAGCCCAGGTGAAGCGCACAGAAGAAGGAGCCACCACGAGAACCGGCCACTCATTCCTGTAGTAGGCAGCGATGCAGATGGCCTGCACAGTCTTCCCTAAACCCATCTCATCAGCTAGGAGCAGGCGACCTTGTTTTGACACTGCATAACTGCAAAGGCACAGTTGAGATGAAGAGACATTTCATCAACCTGGGAATTCTGACATTTCTGACCTCTGATCAAGACTAAACACACGGCAAACTCGAGGGAGAACTGTGTCACTCCTTTACAAATATAAGGGAAAGAGAAAACATTCCTTGCTTTGGATGTGAACATTGTGCAAAAAAAAATAAATTAAGTAAATGAAATGGAATTGGTCATACTCTACTATTGACAGAAGATTTTAATATTTTGGTCAGACTTTTTGAAAAATAAGCAATTTATTCAAGCAATATTTTTGGATATCCATTGGTGTCAATGGCAGGCAGTTAGTTAATAAATTTCATATCAAAATAAAATTTATACTGAATATACCTCATTAATTCTTAATACTACAATTGGCTATACACCAATTAAGGGTCCGGAGGTTGGCTGGGACAGGCTCCAGCACCCCCCACAACTGTTGTGAGGATGAACGGAACGAAAAAAAAATCAATGAATACCTAATAATTATTTCTGTTAGGGCTAATAAAAAATATTTATGAAAAAAAATAGTGCAAAGTCTCCCCGAGTACCTACTTGACTCCTTCCATCTGGAAGGGCATAAGGCTGCTAGTAATCACGGGGTCGACGCAGGACAGGTCGGCCTCAGGGACGTCCAACTTGGCTGGAAGCCCCTCGAAGCTGGCCGAAAAGGCCTGGACTATCGCCCGCGGAAGAGGCTCCACCTCCACGCCTGCTATCCCACTGAGGCGCTCCACTGGGAACGGACCGCGGTGCCGTTATGCGTAATTGCAACAGTCGGATAAATCCATTGGGCAAAACCAAAACTCACTCAGTCTCAAGTAGTCCTCCAGTGTAAAGCTCCATTTTCTTGTATTCATGTCTGCGAACACAATGAGTATGGATTTAGACTGCAGGTCCAATTACTCAATGAGGTATATTTTCAAATGGTATATATTCAGTACCGTAGGCCTTTGAAGGCATCTGCTTGAATGCTTCGATTATGTCGGTCTGGTAACCGATATCAACCTCAAATCTGGAGGCTGACAAGAGTTCGCAGTGGCCTTGGAGGACAACCCCCGGTTTCTGCCAGCCGTTGCACAGTTTCAGCAAAGTGGTCAGTGATGAGCCATTTTGAGCTTTGCTGGTCAACGCCGCCATGTCCCAACCTTCGGCCCCAACCAGGGGCTTCAGGGACACCGAGGCAATAGACGCTGCTTCTGTCACTGCGGTGGAGTGGGGAAATTGTTACACAAATTGAACTGAAGTGGCATGTGATGTTGTGACATGTTGGGGGGAAAACATACTTAGGAGATGGTAATGTTCCATGCCGAAGCTCCAAAACTTGTTGGCTGGGTCTAAAAGTCAAGAAACAGGGTTCACGGTTTAGGAGGAAATTCTGTTGCTATATGTATTGGTGCTGTGCTTTATGCATGTATCATATGTCTGAATATTAATACGGGGTGTGACAATATATCATTTCCATATGGTGCTATATCGTGATACATTGTATCCCAATAGGTTCAAAAAATATTCGTCCACTTCTAATATTCTGTTCCAGATCATGAAATATAAACATCCTACAACGATAACCCAAGTA
The DNA here is from genome assembly GCF_051989625.1 of Stigmatopora argus. NCBI lineage: Eukaryota > Metazoa > Chordata > Actinopteri > Syngnathiformes > Syngnathidae > Stigmatopora > Stigmatopora argus. The sequence goes on from NC_135399.1 coordinate 9,787,055, forward strand.
AATGTAAAACACATTTTTTAAAAATCTGTATCAAGAAATCCCTTGTAATTTTGAGTTAAAAAAAATACAAATAAAAACATCTTTTCATCAAGCACTATAAACTTAGTAAGTCAAAAGTGTGGTCCATTAGATCAGCATTGTGAGACACAAACGGCTGAAGCGATTATGTAGAAAATAAAAATCGGATATATATATATAGCCACTTAATTGGTATTAAGAAAGCTCCAATGGACAGATGTCTATATTGCTGACCGTGGGCATTATAAATTGGATTTATGCGGCCACAAAGAGTGTTTGGGTGTCAGATCAGAGCCAAGGATTACGTTAGCAACATATGTCAGCTTTTGGCTGGGTGTGCCTAGCAGTTGGCTTTTCAATAGAAAAAAAAATACGAGCAGTCATAATGTCCAATAGAAACACTAATCAATCTAAAGGCATCAACCGTTTCATTATTGTTTAAAAAAAAAATCCCAACGTACCAGAGGATTAACACAACAAACATAAATGGCATACTTTTATAGTCCATATATACAGCCAACTTTTAAGGTTATAGAGTGGCTGCAAATCTTCGAGCAACTTCATTTTGAACTAAATGGCTGCCAATCCATTTTAACTTGGCTGTTGATGACATTTTAAGTGATGCGCTGGATAAAATGTTGCGGCGTGTTGTTTGTGGTGATGCTTGTGCTCGGCGACTCACCATATGCCTTGGATGGGATGGATTTAAAAATAGCAAGGAGCTGTACGTTGTAGCCCACCTCCACTCTGAAGCGGCCATCAGTGTGCGGCACGCATCTGCCTCTGGTGGATAAGGCGGGCTTCTTAGCAGGTGTGGCATTTAATGGTGGCAAGTCTGATGTGGGTTTGTTTGCTTGTTTGTAGAAGGAGCCCACTGCTGCACTACTGGGCGAGGGCTGCCTATCGTCGAGCAGAGCGGGACTCGCGCTCCTAATTCTGCTGTCGGTGTTCGTCGGGGACTGCTTGACATGTTGGCGCTTGGCTGGGGGAGGTGCGTCTCTGTCTGATGTCTACAAGGAAAGACAGCGGTGAATTAGTTTCATTGTGCAACCCGCCTTTGAAGTATCGAGGAGTATTAGCGCCGCGTTGAAGAGAAACATTCACGGTGGAACCTTGCGAGAATGTCTTGGTATTTTTAGAATTGGGCTTAAAGAAAAAAGGTTCATTATAAAAGAACATGCCATGTCTGCATTAAATCACAAATTTTGACTATTGAGGCTTTTTTTATTGGCTTGTTTTATATTAAAAAATCTGTGTTTTAAGTGTTGAAACATTCTTATGTACATTATGTTTTTGGAATTGCTTAATTTGCCATCATGAGTAACTGGGACTTTAACGAATATGGTGATTATTTTCAATATAAAATGTCTAATTTTGTCATAATTTGACAAAACAATATATTCATTCTTCCACCAAAGACAAATAAGACTACAACAACATAAACAAGTACTGGAATATTCTGACATTTATTCAAAAACCCTATCAAAAATCAAATTTCATACCATGACAATTTGAACTTTGAAAAATGCCAAATTTTTACCTGAAAAAATACATTGATGTATTATTTTCATACTCTGACTTATTTGGTAAACCTACAATTTTATTCTAATAGGGTCACAACTTGAATAATGAACATATTTTTACCTCATGATATTAAAACTCACAATTTCTATCTAATATACAAAAAGCAATGGACGAAGAACACGTTTAACCAACATTTAGTTGGAAAATATACTTTTAATGTTAAAAAGGAATCAAATCTAAGAATCCTTATTAAATCACTCCCTGCTATTGACAGCAAGCGTGAAATTTACATTTACTGAGAATTAATAAAGCCATTTATTAATAAATGTCCAGTGCAATTTCACTGGGGCCGGATTGATTGCTGCCAGCCCTCCCAGTCCAAGTGGATTGGCCTTATATCGACCTCAATGGCAGCATGAGTTAAAAGTAACATGGTGAGAAAACTATGCACCCTGACCAGACTCAATTGCGAAGTAAGAGAATTTAAGACATATTTCACATGCATGTCAGCCCTCGCAGTGCAAATGAATTGGACGTCTATCGCCATCATCTATGATACAAAATTAAATCTGACCCAATTGTAGGAAGGATGTTGATCGCTTTCCCTAATTGCATAGTTGTAAGTGGCAATTTGAAAAATCTAGCGTGGAGTTAATGTAAAAAATAAAAAAAATCAGCAATTTTCAAAGCAACTGTGCCTCATTAATCACTGTCATCTGCAGCCAGTGAGTTAATCTTGTACTCTATTCGAGTTATACCGACTGATACTTTACAATATCCTAAGCAGTTTGGGCGAAAAGTCTCCATTTCCAAACGACGGGGCTTTTTTATGATGATTCTCACTCACGTGTGCTTCCTGCAAGAACGGTGAAACAAACCGCTGCGGGACTGATGCAGCGCTGCAGTCCGGTGGGGTGGTCGCGTTCAGTCCGAGCCTCTGGGCTCTCCTTTCCAAAGCTTTCCGTCTGTTTTCCTCAATCATCCGCTGTTGTTCGGCTGTCAGCGGGGCAGACATGACGATCTCTAAACACGACTCACATCTGGACCGCGAGTTAGCATTCACGGCTACCAACGATAGCCAATTTAGGAGAAAGTTTCCAAGTTAAATATACCGCAAAGCGCTACCTTGATGGAAGTGAAATTTCATTTGGCGAGAAAGCAGTTGCAATGTGCAGTTAGATCGTAAAAACAAGATGATACTGTCTTGTTTGAAGCGCGTGATCGAAGAAACTTTACGAGGTAGTAACGCTCTTAATTAAACATGTTTGTTGCACGAAACTGGCGCGCAGGAAATGACGTAGGGCAACAGGGCGTCACGCGGTGGAGAGGGCGTGTACTTCCGCTTACAGTGGGGCGGATGGATTGTTTACTCAGGTCAAATATTTAGGAAAAGACTTATTTGGGGTACATTTTAATTGTAAATATGTCTCTAATTTGTTGTGTTTTTTTTCCTCAACTACAGTAAGCGTCTACTTACACTTAGTGACTCTCATCGGGGCATGTACAAAACAATGATGGTCTGATTTCTCATTGATGTGATTTACATTGTTGGAGCTGTCCGAGTATACTTCTGATCCTATAAAATATGGAAGACAAATATATAGAAACTGTTACATTTCTTGCACATGTCAACCTAAATGGCTAATTATTAAACTTTTTTTTAAAAAAAAAACGTGTATCACTAGCAGATGGCAAATTTGGGGTACTACTCATATTTTGTTGGCTAAAACTATCATATTTGATGACATGGCAGCCCTATCGTGGCATCCAAGTCATTCCTGCTCAATAAACAGTGTACAAATCCTATCTAAAAATATGAAAACATGTTTTTAACTCAAATCTACCTGGTTACTTTGGATTTAATTATCATGCGGGTGAGAAAGCACTCGTATTTAATTATTTGTTCTTGTGGTATATTACATTTATGAGACTAAGAACATATACTTACCACAGTTCCGCCCCGCCGCATACATGGATGGCGTGGAGGGGGTCTTGGGGGGCGGAGTGCGCGCGCGCGCCCGCGCGTGTGTGTGTGTGTGTTGCGTCTGTTGTGGGCTCCGTCCCAGACTGCACGATGCTTGGCAGCATCCATCCACTCGGCAGCAGCACCAGCCAGCGTTCACACGGCACCAGACGCACCGGATGCTTTCTTCGCCCACGGCAAGACGCTCGGACGCTGGCGTGGGATTACCCCCCATCATCGTCGGACGCGTCCACCTAGCTTTCCACGGAGGCGACGCCGCCGACAGCATGTGTGGCGGGGTAGGCTAGGGGTGGGTCGGTGCGGGATGATGAGGAAAAATCGTGCACAAATCATCGTGGCTGAACAGGTAAGACGCACAAAGGCGAGAACGGTGACGTGGCTTTAATGTCAAGTTTAAAGGAAGCCACATTGGAGTTTGTGGCGTGCAAAAAGCAGGCCGTGAGAAGAAGGAGACTGTGGTCACATCCTTATTAGTCAAATGCAAAAGCCCATCAATCTAACGTTCCACTTTCCTCCTTCCAGCTCCTCCGCCCAATGGCTTCGGACACTTGTTTACCTCCGTGGGATTTGCTCGCTTTTTGGATGTACTCGCTGTCGTCCGGACGCTAACGTAAAAAATAAGGACGCTCTGTTTCGGAAAGGAATACTAGCTCGTAAAATATCCAGTCGGCTCAGCACCAAGGAGGGGGGGACGCGCAATGCGCCCCAGCGCCGCGGTGCTGCTGTGACTGGGTGGGCGGGAACGCTTGCAGGGACCTGCCGGGCCGATGCTGCGAGGTCAGGGGATGCTGAAGAACCGCTGCTGCGTCCTGCTTGGTGACCTCAGGCTGCTCCTGTTCGGGCCGCCGGCGGCGGGGTCTCCTCCTCCGCCTCCGCCGACTTCCCAGCTCAGCCCTATGAGCGGACAAGACACGCAGAGCCGCGAGCCGGGCGTCGGCGAACGAGGCACCCCACCCGTGGCCGCCACCGAGGGAGGACCGGCTGTGCTGGGCTGGGTGGACGCTGCGGAGCTGTCGGCCGCCCTGCGCGGATGCGGCGGCTCTTCGGACGACTGCTCGAAGGGCAAACTGGAGGAGAGGTTCTCCCTCACTAGCTACACGGAAAGCGGCTTCAGGACGCCCGTGTGCAGGATCTGCTTCCAGGGACCGGAGCATGTGAGTGCGGCGGTTTCCTAGGCTTTGTTTTCATGCACAATTCCTTCCAATTCCAACAGACTTCACGTGTAGGAAACGACACTGCAGTCTTTCCGTAACATTTATTGAGTCCGTGCACCTACAACAATTGCACTCCACCACCCTATGGAAACAAAATTCAGCACTACATTGATTTAAGGATTTAATTTGGCCATTGTGACTCAGACTAATCACAGTCAAACGAAAATCGAAAACTCACCTATTCACTGTTTTTACACAAAACTGCAAAATGGGTGAGTGCGTGAATAGCCCACTTAAAAGCACATCTTATTTTCTGAACCGCTTTATCCTCATTAGGGCCACGTGGGGTGCTGGAGCCAATCCCAGCTGTCTCCGGGCCAGAGGCGGGGGACACCTTGAATCTCGCAGGGCACAAGGAGACAAAGGACAACCATTCACACTCACAGTCTCACACCCATACCTAGGGGCAATTTAGAGTGTCCAATCAGTCTACCATGCATGTTTTTGGAATGGAGTACCCGGAGGAAACCCACGCAGGCCCGGGAAAAACAAGCAAACTCCACACAGATGGACCGACCTGGGCTTGAACCCAGGACCCGCTTAAAAGCTAATACGTACTATACAATAAAGTTGAAGAACTGTTGTTTTGGCGCCCTCTGGTGATACATTGGTAACCAGGGAACAAAGTGAGTTGAGGAGCTTCATTTGAACATATCTTTTCACAGAGGTATCAACCTCTTGAATGCTGAAAGTAATAAAAATATTTTGTTACATAATTGTAAAAAGGTTAAGCGGTACAGAAAATGAATGAATAATTGCAAAGGGTGTATTGTAATTTCATAGAGTTCTCTGTAAACACATTATTTGAAGATAATCGGGAGAAGAAATTGACCTGTCATTACAATGTTTACCAGTTTATTCATTCATTAATCTTTAAAACGGCTTATCAGTCTGGAGGACGTGGGGTGCTGGAGACTATCCCAGCTGATTCTGAAAGAAAGCCAAACTAGACACGAGACTCCAGTTCCTTGTTTTTCCACATTTGTCGCTAAAACAGCTTTAAGTTGCTAACATCTGGTTGCATTGGAGAAATCAACTCATTTGCTGGATGTCGACTAGTGAAAATCTGATTGTAAATTTGCAGCATAGCAATGAAAAAAGCCACATGATTAGACATAAACCATCCTCAAAAGGCATTGAAAGCGTGCTTACCAGAAAAAAATGACCTTTTGACTAAGAGGAACACGGTTGATTTTCAGGAAGGTCAGTGCCTTCTGGTTTGGAACTGGATTCAGGCTGTTATTGCATCTTGACCTGAGAAAGATATTAGGTGAAGTACTATTCACTTGCCTGTGGCAGTAACAGCGTATAATTGACATTTAAGATTTAACGCATTGGATTCGTGTGTGTTGAGCGTCCCATTCAATAAATAACTTCGCATGAGGGTATTACAGTCCCTTAGCCAAAGTACAGGTTAAGTGATCAATCACTTAAGCTTGTCTGCAATATCACAAGATTTATTTCAATCCGGTGTTGCATCATTTGGTAGCAAGATTTTGCATTGATGACGGTAGAGTCAGATCGCTGCACAGACTGCCGAGTTTACCCGCGGCATTTCCGTATTTTCAGGTAGTCAGCATCCTCATTCTTTGAGCACATATTGTTGCTGAAGCTAGATCTGCAGAAACACTGCCTCCACAGGCCTGTGCGGTAGGAACGAGGCATGACACGTGCTTCACTTCATCTGCCTCTCTTCTCAACCTCATACGCCCATCACTCTGGAACAGGACAGTAAATCTGGACTCATCAGAATACGCGACCTTCCTCCACATTGCTCCAGAGTCCAATATTTATGCTCCCTAGCAAATTGAAGCCTTTGGAAGCAGTGGTCCGACTCTAACGTTGTCAATGCGAAATGACGGTGAAAGCGTAATGAAATAAAAATGGTGACATTGCAGAACCTCATTTAAACAATGCCACAGAGAATCGGTGCCCTAATGAAATATAAAGGTGCTCTAACCAATTATTCGAATACGTGAGTTGTTTTGGGGCCAGGCAGTGTACGAATAGTACATGCACCGTAGCAATATATCCAAATATTGATCACAAAGTTTTAGGCTATAAAACAGAGCAATAAAAATAACAATAAGACAGGGTAATTAGAAACATACAGAACTGTGGTACTCATAAGATAAGGTTCCACTGATTACTGAAGTAATAATCACCATGTCCATTTACGCAAATGCACTCTGTAAAATCTTAGACTGATGGGTTGTAGGCAGGCTATCATTATTGTGTTGTCTGAATGCTAACATTCGCCAATGTGCATGTCATGACATTTCATTGTTCAGCCTGTCACTATACATTGCTGCCATATTGATGAACCAAGATTATTTCTAGTCTAGACCTTTCACAGCACACTAATGTGTTGTAAAGCGTGGTTGGGAATCACGTTTTAGTTGACACGGCACATAAATACAACACAGGGTAGCATTCTTGCCTGCATTTCCAAGGTCTTGGACGAGAGAACCCAATCTCAGTGCAAGGTTGCAGCGACTGGAGAAGACTTGTCCTTGTCCTGATGATCGAGGAAATAGTGCTTGTCATCTTATTAGTGAAGAAAAAATAGTTGTGGTAACAGGATTAGTTGAAAAAAGAAGTATTTTTTAAACTAAAAGTGCAATGTTATATCATTCTATTACCGTATTTTCTCACATATATGCCGTACTATTTGTAACTAAAAAAATGATGATTGAATCAAGGATACGGCTTATATGCACTTTGAATTCATCCATGTGAAGGCACACCCTTTGGGAATGTGCAGTCCAGCAGATGGTCCTTTCGATTCATACAGTATCTCTGAAATACCACGTGCGATGATTTTTCTTAAGATTTTCCCTTCAAAGTAACATTTGTACTCCCTATTAAAACCATGAATATGGAGGGGGAAATTGTGAATCAGGGGGCGTTTTATACGAGAGAAATCGTAAAATTCAACAATTTTAAAGCAATCTTAAGGGTACGGCTTATATGCGATATGTGGAAAAATACAGTATATTATGCTCAAAATTATTATTACACTATTTTACAATAATATGGAGGGTAAAAATGACAGAATTCTAAATGTGCTGCAAAATAATGAGAAAAAAAGCCATAACTTTTGTTGTATGAATTAAAACTAAGTACTCAATTCCCATTGAGTGAAAGATGTCCCATCTATTTTGATGGAGAGGGCAGGCAGCGGTGGATTGAACAATTGCTGCCGCCCCTCTAGTCAAATTTCATTGTGCGTCTATCGCCGCCAATGGCAGTGAAACATGATTACTCCCTGCTGGTCATCCAAGTTGAATTGGATTTGATGTCTATTACTGTTCATGCCAGACCTCCCAATCAGATTGAATGTCTATCGTCGTCAGTGGCTCGGAAAAAGTCCAAAAGTCACTTCCTCAATGAGCATATAGAAAGCAATTAACGTGTCCTTTTGTCTTTATGCAAAGCCTGCAACTTACTGTATCATTTCACGGTCATTGCCTTTCTAATGGCTAACAAAGGCTCAGCTAATTACTCTTTTTGCATCTCGGTACATGCTTTCACCTCTGAGGTTCGGCTTTTTAATTATTACTAATACAGTGTCCAGAGGCTGCATAGCTTTTTTTCCTTTTTACCTCTTTCTTTCCCACACCATTTCTCATGGTTCAGCAAATTTTGCCCAGCATACAAAGCAGCGGCGAAGCCGCCGCATTTCCCGTGGCCTCCTCCCGCCACGTTATCGACGTCTCCTTGATACGTCACGGCTTGTCAATAAAGCTTGATTGAACGCCGTCTTATCTCTTAGCGCTCGTGCTTGGGATGTTGTCTCTCCACCGAAGCCAGATCGGTGTGAACCATGCACGTTTCCGAAAGGAGAGATAAGCGAAAGGTCCGCATGCCTGTGAGTGATAGAGCCAGCAGGGATGTTAGTTGTTCCACCTGCCTCGTCTTTTAACGTTGTCACGTAGACAGACTGATTTGATGTGACAATTCTTCTCCTAAAAACACTTCTGTCTACAAGGCTGCGAGACAACAAGAAAAAATGGCGTGAGAGAAACAAGTGCAGTGGAACAGGTCTTGCAATTCTGGCAATGATACCGTGGCCAGATAGAGAACAGCTTCTGTTTGTCCAATCTGATTTTAAATTGGGTTTGTGCTGCATGCTTCGACTGACAGAAATCCAAATGTTAGATCATTTACAATCAGGATTAGATTTACAAACATATGGACACAATTGGCGGCCCAGTGGAACGAGTGGTTAGCGCGTCGGCCTCAGTTCTGGGGTCCTGGGTTCAAACTCAGGTTAGCCCTCCTGTGTGGAGTTTGCATGTTCTCCGCAGGCCTGTGTGGGTTTTCACCGGGTACGCCGGTTTCCTCCCACATTCCAAAAACATGCATGGTAGGCCGGTTGAATACTCTAAATTGCCCCTAGGTATGAGTGTTACTGGCTGCGATTGGCTGGCCACCAAAGAAGGAGTGTTTGTTTCAAATATAAGATTATAAAATGCAGTAGTACTGGTGGTGGTGGTATTAGGGGATTGTGTTATACATCCACTAGATAGAGCTGTAGTAGTAGAGGTTAGGAGTTGTGTTATAGATAGATGGAGCTGTGCTTTTTTGACGTCTATAACTGTCAATGCATTAAAGGCAACAAAATAATTCAGAGGTAGACAGATATTCAAAAATATGTATATTTATATAAAATCCCCAGTTTTGCCAAAAGCGTAACGCCTGAAATTTCCCTAAGAGACTCATTTTGTCCGGTGTCACACATGTCAAAGTGTTTATGCATGTTACTGGACGGCCGTATTGACAAAATCACTCCCTAAAATAATTCTTTTTGTTGCAGTGTTCCCACTTTAATGTTTGAGATAATCAAACAACTGTGTGAGTAAATTGCAGTTTTAAAATAGTAATTTAATTGAGGAAAGGCAAAAAGTAAAGCAAACATTTAAGAAAAACATGCACCCCTTGTTAAATTGTGAATTTACAGTGGCTGATCAAGTTTTTGCGAAAGCCAATTTCCATATTCTTTTATACTCAGTGAAAATTAAAATAATTACAGTTGGTTTTGTCAGAATGTCTTGCGGAAAAAGGTTTCTAAAACAGAAAAAAAATCAATGTGATTTTAAGCCAATGCTTCCACTAACCTCAAAATCAAGCCGCGTAAGTCATCCTCCCTCGACTTCAATTCTTGGATCACTACACGTCCCGCTAAAACTAACGTGGGAGCTAATCCAAGCATCCTTGCACAGTGTCTAAAAATACATAAGCAAAAAAGAGAAATGGGTGCCTGCGGTCCCTTCGAACCAGATCAAATGTTTTACAAGCTAATTCTCGCTTTGTGTTGCGATTTCTGGACATACAAAGAGAGTAAAGCCCAATATAACCCTCTTGTTTGCACAGAAAGAGATAATGAGGATGACGCTTGTTACGTAAAAAGCCCACAACAATGGGACCATCTCGCTGCCAGTTTGTATAGGCGACATGATCACTGCCGCGGCACTACATTTTTTTCATGTTATGATTCCATCATTATTAAATCGGCAAGCGAGGCATCCCTTGTGGAAGTAAAATTACACACCAGCAATTTAAGGCCTTTGTTCCATGCATTATTACAATATATATGTTTTTTTTATTAGACTAAGTACTCTTTCTATTGAATATGAAACCCACATCACTATTTAAAATCAAGTCAGTTGTTAAAGTCCATGTGTGGAGATAAACTTGTTGCATCATCCTTATGGAATCAACTTCTATCTATTATTTGTGAGATATTGTCATTTAACATTATATAAATGTGTATATACAGTATAGACAGAAGAACCAAAAGATAATTATTGCGCTAGTAAAAAATACTCTTTTGAAAAATGGGTGTTTAACAAATAAAAGATTCAGTTTACACACTTAGAGAATGTCACAAAATGCAATCACTCGTCTATCCGGATTCGACAGCCATTTCTGGCCACCATAAAAAATTTCAATTCTCTACATTGCACGGTTTGAACAAATGTAGGGAGAGAATCTTGACATACACACACACACACACACTCACACACCCATAAATCACGCTTTTGGATTATAGACTATATATACTGTGTATAAAAGTTATAAAGAGGAAACCCATTGTAATTTGTATTTTTGCAGTTTTTCATCGTTGTAGTTTTATAAAGGGTTTATTTAAATCATGTTTCCATATTTTTAAATATACGTTTCTACATATATAATATGTTCAAACTTCTCTTAAGAGTCGTTTCTAAAAATGTTATTTGTTTATTTCTTTATTATTTTAAAATTACACTACATAATGTTATATTTAGTTTTTTTTGTTTCATGAAATTATTCAAAAATAACTGAAAAAAATTGCAAAAGACTGAAAAATATCTTGCGTGGGTAACTGACTCCTTTAACCTATTCCATGCCATAGATGGTGAGAAACGTCCAATCCATTTGAACTGGGACATCTCGCAGCAAATAATCACCCTCTATTCCAATGGATTGGACATTTATCACCTTAAATGGTACCCAAAAATGATCTGCATTGTCAATGCCTGCGTATTCATGCACGTTTTTCAATGTTTTACAAGCCGGCCACCTACAAAATGAAGGCATCATTTCCTAAACTTCTTTCACCCCAAAAACTAAAGAATGGTGCCTCTTTTACAGGTACCCGACCCTCCTTTTATTCTGTCTTAACGACTTTTAATGGATCACAGAGTATGTTAACCAGTGTCACATCACAACACCATCCGTAATTTAGCTCGTGGTTACTCAGAATTGCCCGAGCTCGTTTCCACAGTCTCAAAGTCTTATGCAGCTCTATCCCTGCTCTAATTGCTGCGAAATAGCCAGGTTTTTTGGAAATGATGTACAATTTGATCAAAAATGAAGGCAGTCATCCTGCAGGGCGGGGGGAAAAGTGCCATTCGGCAGCAACTGCGTCTATCTTGTTTCACCTCAGAATCCACACTTGGCTAAGTGGCAACTTGGCCAAATGCACTCGGACTTGTCTACGGCACAATAAGTAGTCTTCGGGGTGAAGTTGGTGTCATTCTTCCAATACATTTTGCCGCTTCTTATAGAGAGGACAGACATGCTGCTTTTTTGTTGGAAGTGGCCCAGACGAAAGCAATTTCAAAAGAAAATCAACCATCTTATTCTAGGCCTCTTTTGTCTCATTCCATCTCGGGCATAACGGTGCTCATTTTAACGGCAATACATTCACCACCACCCCAGCCCAGCCCACCCCCCGTCATACCTCTTAAATTAATCTCCGAGGAAGTGGGCTTCCTCGTGTCTCGGCTCACTTAAAACGCTCCAATTCATTCCTCAAGCAATCATTGCTCGAGACATCAGTGAAATGCAAAGCAGACGCACACTGCATAATGTTGCGTATTTGGCGGCGTGATCATATCTAGCCATCGCATTGCATTCCCACTCATTTTGTTCAGGGGACTGTCACTGCTTTACACACTTGAGTTACCAAGCTTGATGTTTTATATCATTTGTTTTTTTTGTGTTTGGAGTAATGGCGGTGCTGGCATACTTTGCAAATGGCATGCTAGGGGGCGTAAAGGATTTTTAAACACGCACACACACACACTAGTTTGCTCTGCGGACAAACCACCTGCTGATTTCAGTGAAGCATCATATCTGGATGAGTAATATGCCAAAAATTAAATTGTACCAACATTTTAAATACGCTATAGAAAACAATGTTACTGGTAACCTTCACTGTCGCTCTTATCTTATTGTCTCATTTCTAATCCTATCGAACCTAGTCGCTCCTAAGGACAACCTTAGGAGCTGCATCTCCACTTCTTCTAGCTCCGCCTCCTGTCTTTTCCTCAGAACTACTCTAGGCCATATATCAAGACAGATCTTGAAAAAATGTCATCATCTGAATCTGCTGTAGCGGTTCTTCATGCTTCACGTAGTTTTGCCTTCCACCATGTCACCAACTATGAGTGTGCCACTCCCTGCAATGATTTTTAAAGGGAATGCCAAGGTGACTGCTCATTAGCGGCGAATGGCTTTCTGAGTTTTGCTGCCTGCAGCAGCACAAAATGCCCCTGCCTGCATTTGACCACTAAAGGATCGACTCTCTAACACTCCATTTCGCCCTTCGCAACAACACAATGAAAACATATTAAAAATAATGCCTTTGCCTGTTGTCCCCGATCTCTGATACATAGCCAAAGCTCAAAGATGTGCGCACCATTGCCCTTTTCCCCCTCCTTAATTCATTTTCTGTAGCAAAAGGTTTATTATAATGCAATTTTCCTCCCCCTAAAGTTAATGGAGTGCACTCGGACTGACGCCGAGCTTTTGAGTAATGCCACGGGCTATAGATAAATTATCGGCAAAGTGTTTTGGTGATAACACAGCCCTAATACGGTGTTCAAATGTGCATTATTCGAACACAGACGGGCACATTGTTCAGTTTTTTTCCTCTGCTGTTTGATCAACAAAAGGACATTTAGTTGTGACTTCCTGCGCGAGTAGGCTGGAATGCCACGTTTGTTATCAGATGCTCGCATTTACTCTTCAGCTCTTGGCGGCGATCCGTGCCGTCACAGCGAGCGTGTCGAGTCCCGCCGGACACGTCACAAGTGTTCTGACGGTTCTGCCAATACACGCCCACTCGAACCATCTGTGGACAGGCCTTTCTATCCAACCCCCAGCCTGTTCCCACTGATTTCAGAACGTTAACAACGCGGAGAAGCACTGCCATTTTACAATTTGAGATCATGTTAGCAGCACATTTGCATCACCATTTCAAGGTTCAGGGTACGAATTAAGTTCAGAATGATAAAGATAGAAGTATGAAGGAATGATGAAAAATGTTTTGGTTAATTAATTCATTGCCATTGATGACATTACATCCATTTGAACTGAAATGGCTAGCATTGAATGATCACGTTTTAGTGCCAATTAACTTAACGTACCAAATAAAGAACCTTCGCCTTCTGTAAGTTTCACTTATTAGTGGCGATAATAGATTCACGAAAAATGACAGCTAATAAAAATGAGCAAAACAGAATAAAACTAATCTATAATGAAAGATACAAGAATACAAAATTTGGGGGGCGCATTAACAGTCGATCACTAACCATACAATCTTGTTTGCCAATTGCATCTAGTGTCAGATACCAACTTTAACCTGCAAGCATTTGTTCGGCGTCATTTATGGTCCATAACATGAAAATATAAGTGCACTACATGGGTGTTTTCCTACCCCAAAATAGTGATTAGTATAACAATGAAACAAGAATGATTGGAATATTAAATGTGCAAAAAAAACTGATTGGTGAATTAGTCTTGCAAAACTCAGGTTTGAACATGGTTTTCTTTCAAATATTGTACTACTTCATTGAATTTCTACCCATTCGGTAATAGAGCTTGATTTTACGCAGGGGGAGCTCCTGAGCCCATGTCGCTGCAGCGGCTCAGTCCGCTGTACCCATCAGCCCTGCCTCATCAAATGGATCAGCGAGCGAGGTTCCTGGGCCTGTGAGCTCTGCTATTACAAATACCAGGTCATCGCCATAAGCACAAAGAACCCGCTGCAGGTGAGGATGTCAACCCATGTTTTGATATTTATGTCAAGATCAGTTGAGTTGCCTTGATAAAGTTTGACAGATTCAATTTATATCTAAAAAAAAAAGAGATGACAGCCTTTTCCATCTACAGAAAGGAAGTATTTGCGAGGATAATGACGAAAGATCGCAAAGCATCTTAGACTGCAACTCTGCTACATGAGTGGGAGGCAAAACGGGTGAATAAACTGGAAAATATAAAGTGCTTGGGTGACATTGCAGTCTATTTACATCATGTATTCCATTTCGAGGCACTTGCTTTAAAGTGATACACAAATTAGGAAAGGCAATTTCCTTCAGGGAAAGAGTTCAGCTCAAGTTAATACATCACAGTGTGTCATAAAAATTCAAAATGTTTGACACGTGTTTTGAGATTTATTTTGAGAAATAAATAAGGTTTTAGCTTAGTTTCAACACACTCATAATAGAATAATGCACATCTACCTGATTGGCATTGAATGAGTTAACTTTGAATGATAACTACAAAGGCAGACCTAGCGAAGTGAGTTATATTTAACGACAATACTGTAATTAATACTTTGACGACTGACCTTTTGTGTCTGGCAGTGGCAGTCCATTTCCCTCACGGTGATTGAGAAAGTGCAGATTGCGGCGGCCATCTTGGGCTCTCTTTTCCTCATGGCCAGCATCTCCTGGTTAGTGTGGTCCTCATTTAGCCCGTCAGCGCGCTGGCAGCGCCAAGACCTGCTCTTCCAGATCTGCTACGGCATGTACGGCTTCATGGACGTCGTCTGCATAGGTGAGTCGCTCCGTTCCGTTCCCGACACTGTCGGATTTAAAAGAACCCAGCAAAGGATCAGGGTCTTAACAAGTTCTCCAACAAAAAACAATAAAAGTCCGGGAAATTTGGAGCTTTTCTTTAGCCTAATAATTAATAGGGCATCAAGTATGACTAAATATTAATTCACAGATTGTATTTAGGGAATATGAGCAACGATTTAAATAGTCATTATCAATAACCTTCCGGGCGACCAAAAGACTGGCGACCAAAAGATCGGCCACCAAAAGACCGGCGACCAATCGACCGTGTTCAGCTTCAGTGAAGAAACAAACAGCAAAAAATTCTGCAATTATTGGCAACACTCAAATATGTGAGTGACGTGATAGGTACATTCTGTACCCATAATTTCATTTACAACAGCATATAGTTCTAAAACATTTTTATAAAATGTCACCCAGTGTTGTTGTTGCTAGGTCACAGTTTGTGCGTCATTGAACATCTTTGAAGTAGGTTTCATTGCATACATTTAAATAGATTGCTCACTTGGTGACACTTTTGAGAGTCCCTCGTTGAAGGACTGACGATGAGGGCGGGGGTGCATCTTCCGCGTGTCCTGATGAAAGTGACATTTGTAGCATCATTCGTTTTAAGTCTGACGTCCTCCCGCGAGGAAGACGGTAGGAAAACTCTTTGAGGAGTTCTGCAGGAGGAGAGCGAGGGAGCGAGGTGATTATTTCTCCGGTGTGGTCAAGATTGACGGCAGAGTCATTTAAAAGTGAACTTGTCATCTGGCAGACTTTCATTTGGAGTGGGGGCGTGTTGAAAATGAGGAGCTGATATTTTTTCTTGTCCATCATTAAACTATTGTTAAAATCGTCCTGCAGTAGCATTATTAAATTAGGAAATAACAAGGTATATTTTGACGGCTGGCAGCGAATGATTAGTGTTTGTTAAGCAACACACAGTTGTGCGATTGATGGAAACATACGGTAAGATTTGTTTTTTTCTAGAATATAGTTGTATTTTAAAAAATATTTTAATATGAAATGAATTATTGTAAAAGTAAAAAGATCACTATAAAGATGATAAAACAGTGCAAATATGTTCCTTTTTTCATTTTAATTTTACAAATACTAAAATGAATGAATACAATACAGTCACAAATAAATATTATTTTTAGCATAGTTAACGAAACAATACAAAAACATTCCAAAGATTTTTTCTCATGAACATTTTACATAATTGAAAGTGTAAGATTTATAAATTGAAAATACAATAAATAAATAAAACATGTATAATATAACAATAACAATATCAAATGGAACTAATTAAAACGTCTATAGCCGTCAATGGCACCGAGCGAACCTGAGCCTTGACTTTAAAGTAGAGCCAAGTTTTGCTGGCAGTAGCATCCAAGTTAAACTGATTATTTACGCCGGACTGCGTACCGCAAGCTACTTGTGTTACAAATGGATTCTTCTTCTCCAATGCCAGTTTCAAGAGCAGAAAATCAATAAGTCATTTCAAAGTGCGGTGAGCGATTATTGAACGATACCCAAAAACCAAATGGTTTGCTTTTGCCTCCCTGACTTTAAAACATACAAAAAGCTGTATGGCCACTTTCTCGGGGTCAAAGCAATGTTTGTTAACGTTTAACCAATAGCTAACTTTGATTATCGATTCCCTTCCCAGCATTGATCGTCCACGAGGGGCCTTCCGTGTTTCGCATCTTCCACCGCTGGCAAGCCGTCAACCAGCAGTGGAAGGTCCTCAACTACGACAAAACCATGGACAACCTTGACCTGAAGGACGTGGCGGCGGAAAGGACTCATCGGGCTTACCAGGCAGGCCTCGGGGCTTCCGCCTCCACGTCCTCGCTAATGGCGGCGGCGTCCACGACCGGCGGTGCGGTGGTAGCGGCCGCCGGGGCGCCTGAGGGGGGCACGGCGGCCGACCCGCATTGCCCCTACAATCTCCTACAGCTCCTCAGCCACCTGAGGCCGTCGGAGCCCCGCAACCAAGGCGGCGGGAACGCGCGAGAGCTGGTCATGAGAGTAACGACTGTCTGAGGAGTCAGACGAGGCCTTATAGTTTCTCCCGTGCAGAGGGGCGAGCGCAGCGGCCCGACTGCGTCGGACTAATAACGTCTTCTTGTTTGCATCACCGCTGTCCTTCCATGGATTGAATAAAATGAGAAATTGGTTCATTTGCAAAGACGACTGGAACATGTTTCTTTCTTCCTCATCATTTGAACTGGGAGGGTTGGCAGCGAATGAAGAGATGTTCCAAGGAATGTACTTTCATTCCCTGCCATCTCTCACGGTTCCAATGGATTCGAAATTGCGGCCAATGACAGCCAATGGCAAATTTGTCGCTAGGCAGAATTTCTAGGGCACAATAACTATAGCCTGTTGACTAATGAATACATACATACGATTTTAGGTACTACTAAGGTAATCACTGCAGTTTGAAAATTCATTTGAGTCCCCCCCCCCCAATTCTACTACTGTCATGTTATTACTGCAACTTTTATACTATACGCGGCAGCAGCCAAACTTGACGCGAATTTTTTTTCAGTTATAAACAGCCCTGGACAATTTATTGGCAGGCTTCTACATTGTATTATGGGTTATTTATAGCAAAAAAAAACATGCATTCCAATAGCCACACTGGACTACCCATAAGATATATGTATGGTTGACTAAGAAAAATAGTGATTTACGGTCCAACATAGTAAACAGTAAACCTACAGGTCTACAATCACATATCCAATAGCAATATTATTAGTCTCTCTTGATAAGAAGGTACAAATTCAATGTTTAGGTTTTTTTTGGCACCTTTTTCATTGCCTATTAATTCCTTAATTGTCTTTTAAAGGGAAAAGTGATAAACTAGTACCTGAAAACACATTAAGTGAAAATGATAAACCATTTTAAAAAGTATAGAGCCATAAGTATCTTTTTAATAAATGAATGCTATAGACTCGACTTGTTAATGTAAAGACAAATTTATGCAAGAGAATCTTGGTTTTAATTATATGTAATAGGGATAAAAAAAATTAAAAAGACTGGCATCACTTGTAATGAATGCAAAATGTTATAAATGATTTTTTCCCGAATGTTAAAAAAATGGCATTTCAATGTATTTTTTTCCTATTTTATTCCTGATTTATTTTCCTATGCCCTTTACAGCTTTTTACTGACATTTTTATATCAAGTAGTAGATCAATATACTGGCCTTTAAGGGCATAAATCTCTTGCAAGTGAGAAAGCGAGCACCTACCTGTAAAATATTTATACCTTAAAAAATCTATTGCATACAATGTCCTATTCGAGGCCTATTAAAAAAAATAGTGATAGCTAACCTTTTATACGTGTAATATTCAAACAACCTGCAAAGTGTTTAATCAAATCACTAAGACAAAAACAATTGTTGATTGCCTACTCTACTTGTCCATTACAGTGCATTCAATTATCATGCATGAGACATCCGATTTTAAAGCTTTAAAATGCCAAAATAGAGACAAAAAAGCAATACCTGCTGTCCAAATGAACAAAAGATGATCATCTTGGTTTTGCATTGCTTCCAAAAAAAGCCCTGAAATGTAGGAACCAAAAAAAACACTTGAATTAACGGTGCAGAACCTCAATAGAACTTTTTAAATGGCAAAAGACATCCAATCCACTTGAAGTGGGAGGTCTGGAAGCGATTTCGCCGTCAATGGCAGGGAAAGCACGGACTTGAAATCCAGTCTAATTGCCAAATATAACAGAATATTTGTGCTTTTCCTACTTTTTTTGAGTATTTTTCAAAACATTAATATTATCACTACAATTTTTCTGTACTAATTTATGCCCCCATACTTTTGATGGAATATGTAATGTTTGAATTAAGCCAGCAATATGACATAAACATATATTTTTTGGCTGTTATTTTTTGGCTGTGGTCCTCCTAACTGTCCCTGTACTATTTTACGACAACACTTTTACTATAACACCATGCACTACACCATTGACGGCTCTAGGCGCCCAATTCATTTTGACTGGGAGCGGCGAATGGCACTGAAAAACGAACATTACATGAATAAAAGGAGTTAACTTGGTGAGCGAATTTCCACTAAGACTAATTTCTTTTTTTAAAGTTCACTTCTATCCGACAAATTGATTCCCCGAGTCCCGTATTTGTATCAAATGGTGTAGCGTAGCAGGATTTGACGCCTGAATAATTGAAGCGCCCAGCAGCGAGGAGCCTCCCGTAGGTTAACGGGAGTTCATCGCCAATCTCCTCGCCTCGCAATCTAAACTTCCAGGTGCCCACGACGGAACTGACGACGACCACAACACGACCAAGAAATCCTGTAGACTTTCTGCGTGAATGTTCCCAAAACAAAAGCGCCCCAAAATACTATATTATAACGTAAAGTTCTTATGTTTCTAGTACCTTATAGTTTTTTTTCCACTTCTTAAGAAGCTTTAACCGAAGTACGCACGTCAACGAATGACGAATGAGTTCAATATGGTCATTAGTGTATAGCCGCAACAACAAATCACTGCGAGTGTATTTCATTTAAAAGCTTTTTCCAGTAATTCTGCTAATGCGATCAATCAGTCATGTGATTTTCAAAGCTTTAAAAGGTGAAGCACAATCAGTGTGCTGTTAGTCCAACGCCAAAAAAAGTCTAAAACCGGCTCATTGACGTATTGGAAGCGGATGAACTGCTGTTTGTCATTTGAAATACTCAAACACTGGGATAAAAACAATCAAATTAATTTAACTACCCTAACTCCCTTTGGCAATTCTTCTGCCTCTACAAAGCAAAGTTGGCACTTAGAGAAGAAATTGAGCATAACGTCATTCAGAAAAAATGTTATCTGTCCAAACTAGAGATTTCCCGCATAGCATGTTGTGTTCGGAAATGTTCTGTTATTTTCCCTTCAATATATTTTTACATTTTCAAGGTATTAAATCGGGACTCGGTGTTGGCAAATCCACAAAATCAAGGGACTTGGCTCACATGCAAAAAATATGTGATCGAAACGCCTCTGGTCCAAACATCATAAAATGTGGGCGGACGAACAAAAGATAAACACTACAAATTGTGTTGACGACTGGCCGAGAGGACGCCAGAAGTGTAACAAGTTTAGAAGAACTACAAAATGATCAGTTGTATTAACAACAATGTTGATCATCAATTTTAGAAACTTTGTTGTGCTAAAAATGGCCTCTTGGAAATGATCTCTTACCTCACTAGCTGTGATTTGACAGCAATGGGCGTCCAATCTATTGGGGTTGAGAGGGATGGCAGCGATCATTCATCATCGTCGTCATGGTCACTAAATTCCAGCCTTCCCAATTGAAATGAATGTTGATGTCCAGCACTGTTAAAAGCAGTGAATAGGTTAATTCACCACATGGGCTACCTAATTTGTGACCTACCAGTAAATTAACCCCCCCACCACCACTTGCAGTTTTTACTGATATTGAGAATATTACAAGCCAGTTTAAGGAATGGTCACTGCTTATATGTTGATGTTGATGGAATGCAAGAGAGATTTAAAGGTGTGAAAGCAGGCAATTCTGTGACAGCACCTTAAATCATAGTTTACTTTTTTATTTTTTATTTTTTTTTATTTTTCCAAAACACCACTGCAGCTGTAATTCATGACCACAGGTTGTTTATTGTCTCCCCCAGGGGCATTTCCATGTGATACATGACAGTTTCCAACTAGTGAGAGTCTATAAATTCTAAAATGGAGGCCACGGTGAAGGTTATTATTGATTGTGGTAGTCTATGAGAAAGTGAAATGAATGAGGGACACGTTTTAGCAGCTATAAAGCCATTCAATGTAAAATTACTGATTCAATGATTGGTTTGATAATTGGTTTGGAAAGCAGCTTCAGTCAAGCTTTTACTAGTATAGGTAGTTTGAGGCAATTTAATTTATGCTTTTAATCCTTTATAGGTCAAAATGGAATGGACGTATTGTGCCGTCATTGGCACTCAGAGATGAGATTAATTTACAGCCAATGATCACAGATTAAATGAACTCTCTATTGTTGTCAATGACTTCAAAAGTATGAAAATAAATAACTTTAGAGTGTATCGGGGGGCATAACCAAAGTATGATGCTGTTTATATTAATTGGATTCTTTTTTTCTTTACACTTTGTTAAATTACATCCATTAAAAAAAATGGAGAGAAACAATATAATTAAAATGAGCGAAAGCTGAGGTTGAAAGGACATATACAGTACGTATTTAAATAATACTTAGATGATGTAATGCAGTACTTTGTCGGCGTTGATATCCTTAACTTTGACAAATGTGTGTGTGCTGTATAAACACACGGGGAGTGTCTCCATGTATGGAGAAGAAAGAGAGCAGCTGCTGTGTTTGACACTGAAACACTTCTGGTTGTCCACACAGAAAGATAAATAAACATTTTCAGTCCGACTATTTACATTATGGACGCTTGCTTTAATACTATTACATTTTTGGGAGTCGACTTTGTCAATTTGTCTCTGAGTGCGTGTGCACGAGTGCTGCGGTAGCGGGGGCGTGCTTTCCGGGGAAATAAATTGGGCAAACCCCTCTAGACCAGACGGAGCGAGACCCCCAAACCGAGACCGCTGAATGAGATGGTAATCTTGTTTCAATTTTGAGGGAATTGTGAGGATTGAGTAAAGGTGTACTTTTCCTGATACTCTGGGTGAGTGATTATTTTTAATATAATTTGCTTTGGAATATGTGCAGTTGTTTTTTATATTTTTTTGGCTTGTTTTTGAAGGCTTTGTTTGGGGCGAAGAAATACTAATGTGTGCGGGCTGAATATACTTTCAATAAATTCAAAGCTATCTTGCAACGCATATATACAATTTGTATACATTGTACACAGATTATATATAGTATTTTCTGTCTTTATGCACAATCTAGTCTGTGTCCAAACTATGGCCTGCTGCCCAGTTTTTATTGGCCTCCAGCAAATGATGAAAATATTATTAAATATGTAGTAGTGGTAGTATTGGCTAGGAGTTGTGTTGTACATCAACTAGATGGAGCACTGCTAAAGGGAATTTCATACAAAGATTAATTGTCTTTTGAGAAAATTGAGTTGCATCTTATAGTGCGGAAAATACAGTGTCTGTATTTTGGAATATCCTTTTACCTTTCTATTTACTAATTTTGTTACTTGTAGCCCTTTACCCATTTACTTCCATTGAGTCTTAGATCAATTCATCTAAAAATTAGTCTATTAATCTAGTGTTTCAACTGGGAAAGCTTGTATTGCCTCATCATGTCTAAATGCCATTTTTTACCTAATTCCATATTTAATATATAAAAGTGGAAGGATTTTAACTTGGCTCTTGCATCATTTCTATTTTTGGAAAACGTCCCTCAGAGGAAAAAGATCCGACACCACTGGGCTCTTCAAATTTAAACCCATTAAACAGTTTTTCAAAAATGTTACATGAAAAAATAATCTGTTCATTGCACCTTTAAATAATTCAGGGGTGTTTATCTTATTTTGAAACTTTAACGTGACTATATAAAGTGTCCAATGCATTAAAGGCCACGCAATGTGATGAAGTTAAAGTTGAACCATGATAATAAACTCATAATGAATGACTATAAGGATAAGGTATAGAAGAAAAATTATATTTTTCTTAAGAGTAGTAGTTTGTGACAATAACGCTTGCAGATTAAGGTTTCATTGGCTGTAAAAGCAATGTTTACAGTATTTTCTTTTCTAATCATAACATTCTAAGCATTGCCAGTCATACGTATCTTATTTGTTTTCCTGATTAATTCGTTTTTCTAAGCTGTATTGTAAAACTGGGAGTTGCGCCAAGGGCACAAATCCAGAACCTTTTCTTTTCAACCCTGCAATCTCTATTTATTGCAAAATTATGTTGTGGTAACGAATGAATAATGTTGTTTAAAAAAATTAAGTATAAAAATGAACACTTTTGTTGTTTTAAGCATTCTTACTGACTATTTTCCCAGAAAAAAAGATTAGCACCACTTCAGACATTATTTCGAAATGCTGTTTTTTTTCTTTTTTTATACAAAGCAAGACTAATTGATAAACATCCTCGACTGTTATGGGACCACCATTCATGAAGGCCCACTTGTTTCACATTATGTTCCTGCATTAACGCCAGCAATTTAGTATTTTCTGTCTTATCACAGGGACAAAGATGATGAAGAAAATGGCCAAAATTCACCTTTCAGGATTTCTTTTCCTTTGCTTGGTCAACACGGCCATTCCCCAACTGACTCCTCGTGGACCAAGGCCAGTCCCTGTGCCAGGTGATGAAACAAACGACAACATGCCGGAACTGGAACGATGTAAGCGTGAGTTCACATTATTTTATTCTTAGACTGTCATGAGAGAATGTCGTTCCACCAGCAATCGCAGAGGGATGCTCTCATGGCAGTCAAGAAACTGACTTTGGGTCAGTTGTTGATTTGGGGGCAATTTTCGTGTCACCTCCTGTTGATTTGGAGTAATTCCATGTCTATTCCTATTGATTTCAGATCATTTACTGTTGATTTTGGGGTACAACTGGGGTATTTATGGTTTAGTTCATGTTAGTTTTGAGTCACTTCGTATTGCTTTTGAGGCATTTATGGCCCTCTACTTGTTAATTCCAGGTCACTGTTCAATTTGGGCCAATTCTGGGTCACCTCCTGTTGATTTCTGGTAATTCAGTGCCATTTCAGGTTCATTTTTAAGTCAGTTTCTGTTGAATTTGGGACATTTCTCGGGCTACCTCCAATGTAATTTATACATGAATACATACTTAATACTGTACTTAAACATGAAATAAGTATTACATGCTCAGTTTTCATGTGGTTTTCCTTCGACTTGGTTTTCAATAATTGTCAGAGATGCAATAAATTAAGAGGACGCAAATAATAATAAATCCTTTAACATTCAGCCTCAACCAATGATTTTATCAATGATCAAAGATTTTACAAGTATAAGTAATGTAGTGAAAAAAATAACTTACCTTAAGTTTGTTGCACAACGAAGTCCAAGAAGACCATTGCTCTCGACTCCAACTTTTCGTATCCAGCTGAAAGAGTTATTTAACGTAAGCATGTCTACGTTTTCCTTTTGCTATTATATAGTGCTACCATATGATATCTACGGTCAAAACAATAACCACTAATAGATTTAATTTTCCTTGGGGGTCTGACCAGAATGTGCATAATTTCTTGAGGCTATTAATCTGCAACAATGACAATTAAGTGAGAAATGTTAATCTATGTGTCAGGCTGAATGTGCTATTGGAAAAGAATAGGGCGTTTTTTAGGGGAATCGAAAACAGAAAACATATTTTGGGGGAAAAACCTTAAAATTTTGTCCAGCGTCATGCAACTTTTTGTATCATTTTAGAGTTGAAACAGTGTGTATTGTACTTTCAGCCACAATCGTCAACTGTCCCATCAAGCTGTTCTTCATGATGGACACTTCTGAGACCATCGCCCTACAGGAGTCCCCGCCTGGAATATTAGTGGAAAACATCAAGGAGTTCACACGAATCTTTGCCAACAAACTGGCAGACGAGGACTACCGAGGCGTGGTCCGCTTTACCTGGTCGGTTGGAGGCCTGCATTTCTCCCAGAAGCAGGAGGTCTTCAGCCAGCTTTCCACCAAGGAGAACTTCATCAGGAGCCTTGGCAAGATTCAATACCTGGGCAAAGGCACCTACATCGACTGCGCCCTTAAAAACATGACCCATCAAATGACACGACGCTATTCAGAAACGGAGGCGGTTCGCTTCTCGGTGGTTATCACCGACGGGCACGTGACGGGAAACCCTTGCGGCGGTATCAAGGCGGCGGCCGACAAGGCCCGTGAGCAGGGAATTCGCATTTTCTCGGTGGCAGCGTCTCGGTCCATCGAAGAAACCGGAATGAGGGAGATCGCCAGTTCACCTACTGAGATTTACCGTGACGATTATTCGGCGGTGGAAAACGTCGCAGGAAGACCGAGAATAAATATAGAATCTATTGATCGGATCATACGAGCTATGGTGATTTCCGATATTTTAGTTAACGATGCTGACGCCTCAGGTACTTCTTGCTTACTTGAGTTTTTTTCCTTGCAGAAATATCAAGCGTTTGTTGAGGTAAAGGAATGATGATGTTTGACTGCGATTGACGGTGGTAGACATCCAATCCGTTTTGATTGGGAGAGGCAGGTTGCGATCGAACGAGAATGAGTTAATGTGATTGGTGAGTATGTGTGTGCTTTTTGCTATTGTAGTGCTATCAACTGTCATGCTTGGAGACCCCTGGGATGCCTGGACCAAAAGGGGCTCGTGGCCTAAAAGTAAGTCTATGAAATGTTGCATGGTTATTGTATCACTTCAATTTCAAGAATTAGAACTAGGTTGGAATTGAGTATTTTTCAAATGTGAGTAACATTTTTTAAAAGATTTTTTTTTAAATGTATTTACAGGGCACCAAAGGAGATAGTGGGTATCGTGGACCGAAAGGTGAAAAAGGAGGACAGGTAGGATTTTTATTCTGTAAATTCTGCTGTGACTTTATTATCGATCAAACATGGCCGCGATAATCGAAAATTTGCCAAGTAGGGTCAATCCCTATTATAACTATCTTTTTTTTCTTGCTGAGTCCTAGTAGCAAGAGTGGCTTCTGTTTACGAGTTTCAGTGTGGATTTTCAGTTTATGAACTTTAGAAGAAAAAAATGTAATAATTAATAGCATAAAAAATCACAAAGAAGTGAATTTGTGATAAGTGAAGCCACGATAATCGAGGGAAAACTGTACCAAGAATAAAGGTTGTATATTATAGATGAATTACATACATTAACAACAACAATACAGAAAACAACCTCTCTTTATAGTTAGGCATCCCTTCAATAATTTAACGTGTAAGTCGCAACTCCGGCCAATCTATGAAATAAACTTACTTATGAACTGAAAAATTGTATTAAACAAGATTTACTTTAAATTACTTTTCTAATGAGATTCTAAATTATCATTATTTTTCTCTGACAGGGTGATCATGGCATTGAAGGTCCAATCGGACATCCCGGACCAAAGGTTTGTCCAGGGTTACTGATTAATGAATCAAAATGTCACATAGTTATCATTTCAATAATTGCCAAGTTGTGTTTGTGCTTTGACACAGGGAGAAATCGGGTTGAAGGGTAACAAGGTAAGACAGATTTAAGTGAACCAGGTATGTCCAAAGTTTCTTTCAAAAAATGAGATGGAAGGACAAACTTGAAATCTTCCAAGTTGAACAGAGGACCAGGCAAAAAAACAAGTTAAAGCTGAGAAATGTAAGAGAATGAGGCTGAGCCATGTTCAACTATTTTCAAAATTAGCTTCGGGCCAGTAAAAACTGGGTTGCGCACGGGCCATAGTTTGAACACCACTAAATTGGACTGACCTCTGATTATCTGTTGTACACAACTAACCAAGTGTTTGAATTTCGACAGGGTGATATGGGAGAAAGTGGCGCAAAGGTAGTTTTACTTGGATTTTTTTTCTTTTAAAAATGAAAAGAATGATCACAACATCCAGTGTCTTAACTGATTGAAAAAAAATGTACAGGGTTTGGTTGGAGGACCTGGCCGGAATGGAACTGATGGACAAAAGGTGAATTTTAATTTTACAACTATATCTCATGTCATCAACATTTAGTGACTGTTTTCGTCTCTGTTGTACCGTCAGGGTAAGATTGGCCATATTGGAGCTCCTGGTTGCAAAGGGGAACC
Organism: Stigmatopora argus; assembly: GCF_051989625.1. NCBI lineage: Eukaryota > Metazoa > Chordata > Actinopteri > Syngnathiformes > Syngnathidae > Stigmatopora > Stigmatopora argus. Next base: position 9,813,865 of record NC_135399.1, read on the forward strand.
AGGGGACAAAGTTAGTATTTTACCCCCCAATTGGTGAATCCTGTTGAACTACCCACATAACGTTATTATTATTATTTTTTGTCTTTAAAAGGGAGAGGATGGCTACCAAGGAGAAGTTGGGGAAGTTGGTCCACAAGGCAAAAAAGGAGAGAAGGTATTTCAGTTTTAGGATATCAAACATTCTAAAAAATAATCACCTATCATAGATAAATAGTAAAAATCCCACGGGTAAACTGAGATTCTGTTTTAAGTCTTTTTTTCCTCACATTGGTGCTTGTGAGTATAATATGAAGAGATGGCAGACCAAAGTGAGACACATTTGAGCTGGTAAAAACATTTCAGAAGCTGAGTGGAGTTTTACCAAAACAGATCAAAGCTACGGCTTTTCAATAATATGTTAAGATTTTATTCCTAAGCATTAAGCCATGGTACTAAAACATTTTAGTACCATAGATCGCATCCAATACATTGAGTATGGGGCTTTGAACGTGAATACTGCCAGTAGTAAAAAGAAATAATAATAATTATAATAATGATGAATACAACTCCCTATTACTCATGCTAAGTAAATATTTTAAGTAGAGTGAACTCAAATTATTCAGTGAATTGTTATTTTTAGCATTCTTAACTCATTCATTCATTTTCCTTACCACTTATCCTCATGAACTCATTTTATCATATTTATAGAAGTTGATTAACTGAGTTGACTTAAAATTAAGCTTACATTTCTGAGTACAAATGAACTTAAAATGACAAGTTTGAAATGAAGTGAACCTGGCCTTCAGCCTCACTTCCACTGCGTTCAAAAGAATGTGCTGGCAACTGGGCAGTCAGCCAGCATGTTTGGATCAACTGACTGCCATTATTATTTATGACTTGGGTTCCGATCCCGCTCTGAGTAATTTAAATCCAGGCAACTTAAAATATTCAATCATAACCATTAGTTTTCCCATCAAAACCTGAAGATTCAAGTGAAATATGTTGACTTGAAATTTTGAGTTTAACCAACTTGTCTTGCGTCTGGATTACAATATTTTGTTTTATGCACGAGTTCAGGTTGTATATATGAACAGCGCTTTGTGTCTGCTGCAGTTACTACATAATGGTTTTGTTTGGGGCGATTCTAGGGAACTTACTGTTGTTTTGTTGAATTCAAAATCAATATAAAAAAATAATAATAAACTCTGGCTCAGGCCCAGATTAGCGTTCTAAAGTTTTTAACATTGGTATTTGTATTGTAATGAATAAGAGCTTCTTTTTTTTAAAGAACAGGTCATTTAATTAATAATTGTTTGTTCTCCGTGACATTCAGGGCGACCTCGGCCTTCCCGGCAAATCAGGCGCTCCTGGCACTGAAGGTGAACGAGGGCCAAAGGTACGAATCTAATTAAAACAGCCTGCGAATAATCAGATTTCGACCATAGTCATAACACCCAGACCAAAAATCTACAGGGTGAAAGTGGACATGCAGGCTATCCAGGACTCCCAGGAAATAAGGGATCAGCGGTATACATTAAAACTTGATTTTCATTTGATTACCTTGACTAACCTAGACAATGAATACATGCTGAATAATCCAATGAACACTTTTAGGGACTGGCCGGCTTACCTGGACCAAAAGGCGAATTGGTAAAGTTTTTTTTAACTGCTGCTCAGCGCCCATTTTCTTCTGGTGACTTTGCTGCAGTTGGTCAAGTAATAAATGTCCAAAGGGAAGGCAAGGACACAAAGGACCAAAGGGAAAACAGGGATCTGTTGGGAGAAAAGGAGTGAAGGTAATTTGTGAAACCCATTTACAGCAATAGATTTTCAATACATTTAGTAACCGGCAGGCGCTGGCAGTGAATGATCACAACCTGCCAGGTCAAATGGGTTGGAGGTTAATTGCCCGTCAGTGTAGGGTAAAAGTACAATTTCAAATCAAGCATTATTTTCTGACTTTTGTTATTCAAAGGGGGAACGAGGGCCTCAAGGAAGTTGGGGACAATCAGGGATTGAAGGATTCCAGGGTCCAAAGGTGAGGGAGGCAACGGTTTTGGCATCAATGGTCACATTTTGATGACTTAACGTTACATTTCTTTACATTATTTTGCAAAAGATTGAATGCCATTTTACCAGATTTGTTTTGCAAACATGCTATTTCTTATTAAAATGAAGCTAACTTGATCTACCATATTTTCACGACTATAAGGTGCACCGCATTATAAGGCGCACCGCATTATAAGGCACACCGCATTATAAGGCCCACCCTCAATGAATGACACATTTTAATTTATTTTTTCATATATAAAGCACACTGGATTATAAGGCGCCCTGTCTATTTTGGAGAAAATTTAAGACTTTTAAGAGCGCCTTATAGTCATGAAAATACGGTGATTTCAATGAATTATCTCTGAGTAGCTGTTGGTGGAGGGGGTGTATCAGTGGGACACTGGTAGGCATTGTCAAAACAAAAACAAAAACTACAAAAATACTATTTTGATTCTCTTCTAGGGTCAATCTGGACTCCAAGGCCCGAGAGGTCAGGCAGGAGAATTTGGAGATTCTGGCGCAAATGTGAGTTGTTCCTTAACAAAAGAAATGATCATCTATTACAGGCATGTATTCACTATCACATCTGTATGCTTTGCAGGGTACCTCGGGAAATACAGGAGACTCGGGACCGAGAGGAGAGCCGGGCCCAGAAGGACCCAAGGTATGTTAAAGCAAAATTTTATGGAATCAAATGTATTAGGATCTCATTAATTGTGAATTAGTTTAATGGGCTATCCTCGCAAAAGAGTTTTATATCAAATCATAAAGTACACTGCTGCTATTACATCTAATTGTTTTTTTCCCTCGTAGGGTGATAAGGGAAGACGAGGATTCGGTTACCCTGGACCAAGAGGAGCTACTGTAATGTTCTGTTGTGTGTTTTAGGAAAAAGAAAATTTGTTGAGGTGTTGAAGTATGTATTTGAACCATTGCCATTGTCATACATCCAATCCCTTCGTCTAATTAACCCTAACCCAATGGAATGTGTATCGAGCCACTCATACCAAGTTCAAAGCCAATATTTGAGATATTTGTTTGTGTCATAGAGGACATAATAATGTAGTGATTTTTCAGGGGGACCGAGGAGACCCTGGGAAAAAAGGATCAAATGGGAGCCGAGGTGAATGCGGAGCCAAAGGGGAGCCGGGAATCAAAGGGCCACGTGGAGAGCCTGTGAGTCGAAGCATTTTGATTTGCTTGCTATGTACACCTTTTGAATCCTGCATTCACTTTTGCTTTTGTAACATCTAATGAAAAAAATGTGGTTAAGAATGTGCATACATTTGTAACTCGTGTTTTTGAGGAATGGTGGGACGAAATCTACTTTCTAAACAACCCCTGGGGTAAACTCATGTAGTTATCATGGTAGTTGAGCGTGCTGACTGCCGAGCTAAAAGTGCAGGAATTGCTTTTTTTCTTTCTATTTTCTAATTAAAGTCTTGATTCATATGTTGGGTTTTTGGGAAACGATTTTAATTTGAAGCAACTTTTACATGACTCAGTTTTGGTTTCTTTTGTTCAGGGGGAAGTAGGCGAAGCAGGAAAACCTGGAGAAAGAGGAATAAGAGGGGAAACTGGACCGGACGTAAGCATCATAACAATAACTAATTCGCTCCCATTGACGGAAATGGACGTAGGACCATCATGATAATAATAAAATGTTTTATTTTCCAAAATATAAAATGGTAATTATCTCTGGTAAAAAAACACCACTCTCAAGGAGACGATTCTCACATACATAATGTGGAGAATTAGGATGCATATTTTGACATCGATCTGGTCCTAGTGACTTCAGAATTGCCAATAGAACTACTATTTTAGGGTACATATTTAGGGTGGAGGGTTCACCGAATCATTAAATCTCATTTTTAATGACCTTCTTGTTCCTGTGATGATTCATTTTTAAGTTGTAATAGGTCAGCACGGATTTATTTTTCCCTGCTGACCTATTATTACAACTATTTTTATTGCTAAAGTTTCTTGGAAAATATACTGTGTTAAAAACATTCTCATGACAGGTACCATGTATTTTAAGTGGAAGGGTTGGCAGCTCCTCCTAGTTTAAATGGATTTTGTGTCTACCGCTGCTAATGGCAGGCAATTTAATAAGTGACACACTCCGAGAGTGCTGCTTATTGCTTATGTTGCTTATTTGCAGGGATCTTCTGGACCACAGGGAGATCCTGCACTTACTGTGAGTACATACCATGAAAAAAGGGCCTTGTGTCAACGCAATCACTTCATATTGCCGTTATGTCGTTGCAGGATTGTGATGTCATGACTTACATCAGGGAAACTTGTGGTTGCTGTGGTAAACAAACAATACAAACAACAAATAACTAACAATACAAACGTGCAGTTATCCATCGTTACAAATTTCCACATACTAAAGCTGTTCTTACCTTTTTGTGACAGACTGTGAGAAGCGATGCGGTGCTCTGGACATTGTATTTATCATAGACAGCTCAGAGAGTGTCGGTTTGAGCAACTTCACCTTGGAAAAGAACTTTGTAATCAACACCATTAATCGTCTGGGATCTATGGCCAACAGCCCCGCATCCCCGACTGGTAAAGTCTGGCTCCATCGCCTTATAAATGATATCGTAAAACGCCTCAAGAGACAGCAGCTCGCGATAAAACTGAATGAATCCGTTTACGCGGTAATGAATATCTTGCAGCTTGTTCAAAAGAAAGAATAAATCTCGCTCTCGAATTACTCAGTTCAATAATTCTTACATGATTTCAGGAACAAGAGTCGGAGTTGTCCAGTACAGTCACAATGGGACCTTCGAGGCCATCCATCTTGATGACCCTAACATAAACTCCTTGTCTTCTTTTAAAACGGCGGTGAAGAACCTTCAATGGATTGCCGGAGGCACCTTCACCCCTTCAGCTCTAAAATATGCCTATGAAAATCTTATCAGGAACAGCAAGAGAGTCGGTGCCCAAGTGTCCGTGGTTGTAATCACCGACGGACGCTTTGACCCGCGTGACGATGAGGATCTTCTGAAATATCTATGCCAAGATAGCAGAGTCGAGGTGAACGCTATCGGGGTTGGCGACATGTTTAGAAAAGTGGAGGACGATGAGATTTTGGCCTCCATAGCCTGCGACAATAAGGATCGGGTCAGTGGAATGAGGAATTTCGTTGACCTGGTGGCTGAGGACTTTATAGACAAAATGGAGATGGTGCTATGTCCTGGTAAGTCTAGGGGGAGGGTCTTACATTTTCTCATGTGATGGTCATTCCAAAATTGGAGGACATTTTGATTTTGAATTTTGGAAAGAGAAGCCTTTACTTTTGTGCTACATATTTTGAGCAATAGATAATAAAGTGGTTGGCCGATTGGCCTCATAGTTCTGGGGTCTGATCCCAGGTCGATCCTTAGCAAAATGCCAGTGGTTTGTAGGACTTCCTACAATACTATTAGGTTTTTTTGATAGTTCAAGTGAGCTGGAATGACTCAGGAGTCACTGCATCGGTTTTCCCTTCCAGATCCAGTTGTCGTGTGCCCCGACATACCCTGCAAACGTGGTAGGTCTTCTCAAATTCCCCAGGACATTGCTAGCCGAGTAAAATTGTCTTTTTGGGGCCCTCCGTTTAGAACCAGATGTGGCCCTGTGTGCCCAGAGGCCAGTGGATGTGGTATTCCTCCTCGACGGCTCGGAACGCCTTAGGGTGGATGACTACCGTCACATCCATCAATTCTTACAGACAGTGGCAGACAGACTAGTGCTGGCCCGGAGCAGGACAGATCGCCTTCGAGCTCGCTTGGCTCTGTTTCAATATGGCAAAACCGGGGAGAAGCATGTGGCTTTCCCGCTTACGCACGACGCTGTTGTTGTCTCTAACGGTCTGGCGCGTTTGGGCTATCAGTTCTCTTCATCCAGCATTGGGCCAGCAATCAACGACGCCATCGACAGAATCCTTGGCAAAGGACCGACTCGTCAGACCAGAAGGCACGCCGAGATTGAATTTGTTTTCATTACTGATGGCGTCACGGACACGAAAAACTTAGACCATGCGGTGCGCGCCATGCGCAGGGAACAAGTCGTTCCTACGGTTATCGCCGTTGGAAGCCATGTTGATCACCAAGTGTTAACAAAGCTAGCCATGGGAGATGAGAACGCCATTTTCAAGGGAGAAAAATGGTCACAATGGCAGTCGGGCCTGATTGATAATTTTATCCGGTGGATATGTTAAAAAGGAATAGACAACCCCTGTATAAAGTGCATCCTAGAGGATATAATCATGTTCAATAAATTGACAACCCACAAAAATGGGATTTTTGCGTTTTTTGCTAGTTGTTTTTGTGTATGTGTGTCTTAAACGAGGGCTAGGCAATGATTATTTTTTGGGGAAATGCTTTCAATTTACTACAGTTAATCACATTGCCATATACAAAAAAAGTAGCATTCAGTAGAATACACAAAATCTATTATTGCTTCTACTGATGTGAATTGAGCTATCATTCAAATATAACACTACGTGTACAGTATGTAACCATAACAACCCTTAGTGCTTCATACACACAATAAATCCTATTTCTAGATAAACATACATAAGTGTCCTGCCTTTTGTCAAGTCGCAGCTGCGTTTGTAAGACCCCCACACAAAAGATAACAGTCAGGTTAAGGTTGCCTTCCGCGCAGCATTCCTCCCGAGGACCCAGTGGTTTCCATGTGGGAGGCGGAACAAAGGACAGATGGACCCGAAGAGGAATATTGTGCATTTTTCTCTCAAACGTTCTCATTGCCTTCTTTCTTACATGTTGTCCAGCTGCAAAGGAAGACGGAGGGGAGAAGAAAAATGTCTGATTGGAGCTTATATTAGAGATTGGGTTGGGCCATCAGGGACACTTGATGCAAAATACGCAGGAAATTGTTTTTAAATGAGTTTGACTCACAGCAATGACCTAATGTTTTGTAAAAAATAAATTACCAAGTCGTCAACATCCCCGTCGTCATCTGCCACCATCGGGGTTGGCTCGTCTTTTTTCTCATCGGGCTGCAAAAACTGATAGAGGAGAGCTTAGTCAGAAATGAGGACAGTGTCGGGGTTACTGTGAAATTGTTAGCATGAGTCACCTGAGCGGCTTCGGTTTTGGACACGGAGCTTCCTTGTACTTCGTCTTGGCTGATAAGTGATATCGAGCCTGTATTGCCAGTGAAAAGATGTTAAAGGGAAAGACGACTCTTGGTGTATTGGGTGGTGTGCAAAACACACGAATGCTCGTTAAATGTTTAACGCTGAATGATTTGATTTATTTTGTCGAAATGGAATGTAAACCCTTTGAAATGTGGCTTAGAATGTTCAAAAGACTCACAAATTGGGTCACCTTTATCTCAAGGCACCACAGTGTTTCAAATTGGTTATTCATATGTAATATGCTAATTCCTTGCAATTGCTTGACTGTATATAATAGAACATTACATGCTTGATACTTTTCAATTGAACATATCATTGTTTTTGCCCTAAGCTGGCAAGCACCTTCTATGGCTTTACTTAAAAACTCAAAAGATTATCTTTTTTTAATTTTGCACAAAACCTCTTTATATCTTGATTTTAAGAGTAATTTCCAGACTATAATCCACTACTACCCACCCACAAACTTTGAACCGTTGAACTAATAGTCAAGTGCATCTTTTTTGTGATTTTTACAGGCTTATGAGTGACATTTCTTTGGATGACAATAACCCATAATACAATGTGGACACCTGCGAATTATAGTCTAGTGTTTCTTATGTATGAGGAATACAGATTTCCTGTTTCCCTTTGGTGGCTGTGACTTGTAGTTAAGTGTGTGTCATAGTATGATGAGTTAAAACAAAGAAAAAAACAAGCAAATCCATTCTAAAAACTAATTAAAACAATATAAAAAAAAATTACAAAATTACATCTAATTAAACTATCATGAAAACTGAAATATTATCACGCAAATTAAAACTGGGTATTAATATTAATAACATGTCAAGATAATCCAAATAATCTGCCATGCTCACATTTGATTGGCTGAAACAATACCAGCATTCTTAAAATGGCTGCCACCACTTATGATAGCGACTTGCTAAAAATACCATCTTTTATTGATGCTTTTCTACACGATTGCACATCTTTTTTTTTTTTTTTACAACTTATCAAACACAATTCTTGATAATTGTATCAATAATAATATTGTCTGTCCTTTTGAAATGATTAAGCACGGACTGTCCTGTTATCCAAATTAGGTAAATTGGAAATTTTGTGACATGACCAAGTCAAAAATAAAGATTGGGCTTTGCGTACCTTGAACTAGAAGGTCCCAGAAGACTTCCAGGCCCCTGCTTGCGATGCTTCCTTTCAACGACTGGAGGTAGCTATTGAACAGATCGGCTTTCCCCAACTAAAATCCCCCAAAATACAGAACATTCTCACAAGCGCATATTTTTCCTCAAATTTGGAGGAATCCGATACGGCCACTGTTTATTTACCTTTACAGACTGTTCTCGAAAGGTTTGGACATAGGTGACGCTTTTCATGTAGTACTGCGTGTTCTTGTTGCTTAGCAACTGTTCTATCCGACGAGTCAGCTGCTCGCAGGCTGGGTGGAGAAGTGAGAAGGGGGTTTGGTCATCACACCCAAACATGGAAACAGTATTTGGAATAAAAGAGGCTACGTTTCATCGTGTTTCCCTGCTATTGGCGGGAGCAGACGGCCAATCCATTTGAGCTGGGAGAGGCTGGCAGCGAATGATTACTGCCAGGCCTCCCGGTCCAAATGGATTGATTGGGCATCAAAGGCGGCCAATGAGTCAACAACAGAAGGAACTGTATCTCACCTTCTTGAAATGGAATTGTTTTTTGTTTAATCAGGAGGCAAAAATCATGGCCGGGATTACAGCTTCCGACCTGGATGAGAAGAGGAAGGAAGTTGAAAATGGTGAGTCACAGAGCAGCCCGCCCTTGTTGCTCCCACCAAGCTTCTTACTGAAGTAACAGCGCCTTCAGAAATGTCAGCTAGATTATACTCCTCCTCTGTGTCTCCCTTTGCCTTCTTGGCATCTGGCTGCTCAGAGCTGACAGAAGAAGGGGTCAAGTAGAAGACAGTGAAAAGCACATTGAACAATCTTGTAACACATTTCCATCTAAAAAAAAACATTGACCATATTTTTTTGTGCTTTAGGTAGCACCAGCCAAAAATGCACAATGAAAAAAGAAACAAAAGAATAAAGCAAATGGAACTTTCTGTTAGCGGAGACCAAGACTAATCAGTTTTCGCAGCTATCAGTGCCTATGTTGGCGTGAAAATGACGCTATCAAGCAACGAATATGTATCAATAATCAAACAAATTGTTGGGAGGTTATTTGAGATATATCTTTTTCCTTTGCAAATTGGCATTTTTCAAAAATGAAAACAACTTCAAATGAGCTACAACTGCCCGGTACCCAAACAAGATGCAACACTTTACTGCCATCTTTTGGATAATTGTGTAACTTTCCCCAATCAACCAATCGGTAATTAATCAATCTGCATTGAAACAAATCTGAGGATCGATGCGTAGTTAGATTACATTTTGAGTCCTCCCGCTGGGTGGTCCAAAAAGTGTGACTGAATGTCCAGAAAATAAAGTGAAAATACACTGAAGAATATTCTACCCATTTTGAAATATTTCTTTAACTATAAATCGCAGTAAAACCTAAATACTAGAATGTGAGTTGCAGTTATAGTATATATTTGGGGATGCATAAATGTTAAGTTTTGAAAATAGTCAATGTTAACTATTACTTAAATTAAAATGGAGACTTACTCCTTCCCAAAAATCTGAGCGCTTGTCTTCAGTGGCTTCTTCTTCTCCACCGCTGTGAGGGTAAAGCATTTCTTCACCTGCTCAAGTGGCGCTTGACAACGCTCCTTAATGACATCTGGGCGGTCCAGTACAGCGGCCAGCCAGGGTTCCATTGGGGGGAGTGCCGTGCCGGGCCTGACCGCTCGATGATGCAGGCACTGAGAAAGATTGTATGAGACCACGGGTGTTAAATTCCAGTCCCAGGGGGCAGATCTGACCCACCACATCATTGTTTGAGGCTGGCGAAAGTAAATAAAGTGTGAAGACTTCATGCTTTTTGGTAGGGTAAAATTAAATAACCTTTCTTGATTCGCAATGAAAGACTAAGGACTCCTGAATTAAGTGTATATTTACAGTTTCATTGTATTTTGGAAGGAAAAAAAAACTTAATTTAGAAAATGATTACATTTACTTTCTACATTTTTTGTTTTTAGTTAAAAAATGAAAATAACAACTAAAAATGCAATATTTCTTGCTTCCCGCTATTTGTTTAGTAATATATATTTACTTTTACCCCTTTTTGATGAAATAAAATAAGAAGATTTACAAGTTATTTTTTTAAATTTTAAATTTTTTTTTTTTTTTTAATTAAAAAAAAATAACTGCTTCTTAAATGAAAAGTAGAAGGGAATATTAGCTATTGTTAAAAAAAAGGAGAATTTTGAGAATTTGTATGTCAACAGTCTTTTCAAAAAAATTATCAAATTAAAAATGCTGTCTACTTCTTTTTATAAGCGATTTGCTGTCAATTAGCCCTACCTGGCAAGCATAATGGCCCTCTGATATGAAACCATAACTTTGATACAATTTGACACCCCTGGATTAGACCAAACCTGAATAGAAAAGAGTACCTGAAAAAGCCTCTGGTATTCTGGGTTGGGAGTGTGGTGGACTTTGAACAGGTCCTTTAAGTCTCCATCTGCATCTTTGTCCACCAACATCATGGAGTCAATTAGAGAGTCGACAGCCTCCAGCTGTTTTTCTAATTAAACAAAGTAATCAATAAATTAATTTCTTGCAAAATCAAATTGAATGTTTTTGTTTCTATACCTGAGGGGCTAAATTTCTTGCTGTTCAGAGAAGCATATGTGTAATGACGGAGGTCTTCCATGAAGGGCAGCTGAACGTAAATGAGACACTGCACGATGCAAGACAGAAAAAAATAGATTTCAACTAAACCAAAAACAATGTTTAAAAAGTTCAATTTTGGCTTTTAGCAATTTTATGAAAAACGTTCACTTCTGTTATCTACAACAGTTTAAATAACATTTTTAACTAAAGAAAGACACAAATTAAGAGAAAATCAACACTTCTTTAGGATGTAGTAGTTTTGTGATGAGACCTCATAGTTCAGCTTGATGCAAGGGAAAGCTGCTCCTATTTGAGGGTTGCACCGCCTGTCAGAAGCGTACCGAACAATGGCCACCATTTTCAGCTCGTCCAGCGCACGGACGAGAGCCGACAACGCCACTCCTGCGTGCTGAGTTCCAGGAAAAAAAAAGAAAGGAAAAATCCTCCTTACTGATAACATTACAGTCTGCTTTTATTTAGCAATTCTGATACCGGATCTAACCTCATCTGTAGCTGGAGCAAAGATCTTTTTGGCCTGAGTTCCCATGAATGAGTGGCGAGGCACCTGCAGGTATGATAACAAAGAACATGTAAGAAATCTCAATAAATAAAACAAAAAAAGGAAAATAAAATTCACAGTACCATTTTTTGGTCTGTAAATCCTAACACAGCAAAGCACTTTCCATCGTGCGTGTATTTCATTTGCTCTTGATCCACTTTGGAGAAGGGAACAATGTCACTCCCGTAGTTGAAACCTGGAAACATGGCATCATTTGAAGAATTGAAGCCAACTGAGAGATAAATGACTTTGTTGAAACAAGAGCAGGGCATAGATACATACATATACATATACACACACACATACATATATATGTGTGTATGTATGTATGTGTGTATGTATGTATTTTTGTATGTATGTGTGTATGTATGTATGTGTGTATGTATGTGTATGTATGTATGTGTATGTATGTGTATGTATGTATGTGTATGTGTGTATATGTGTGTGTGTATGTGTATAAATGTGTGTGTGTATGTGTATAAATGTGTGTGTGTATGTGTATAAATGTGTGTGTGTATGTGTATAAATGTGTGTGTGTACGTGTATAAATGTGTGTGTATGTATGTATGTATGTATGTATGTATGTATGTATGTATGTATGTATGTATGTATGTATGTATGTATGTATGTATGTATGTATGTATGTATGTATGTATGTATGTATGTATGTATGTATATATGTATATATGTATATATATATATATATATATATATATATATATATATATATATATATATATATATATATATATATACATATATATATATATATAAATATATACCTTACCTGTAAAGAAAAAGTCGGAGAAGTATTGCTTATTTGATTTCAATGCGTATTGCAATACCCACCCAGAGTTGCAGAGGAATAGGTTACCTTGAATGATGTCGTCCTTCACCACCTCTGTCTCATCGTCATCGTCTAGACAGAAGACAGTCTCTCTTCTCACGTGGTCTTTCTGGTTGCTTTGAGCGTCCACAGTGAGCCACGTTTTAAGCTTCTCCTCCGTCACCTGACAATATATGATAAAGCGTCATTGCCATTGACGAAAACAGGCGTCCAATCCATTTGAACTGGTTCAAATATAAGCACTGCAGTGCAAGTTGCATTTTTGGGTCGCAGATTTTTTATTTATTTATCAGAAACAGCACCTGTGAATTCAACATTAACAGTTTTTTGGACAACTATAGCATAAAAACATAAGACATTGGCACTGAGAGTAAAACATTTTAAATTAAAAAGTCAAATTTAAGTATGTATATATATATATATATATATATATATATATATATATATATATATATATATATATATATATATATATATATATATATGATTAAGCGGCTAAAAAAAGCATTAGACCATTTTTAGGTCAACAATGTCTCAAAAATATTAAGAAAATCTATATCGACCTCAAAATGGCAGCCCATTATTTTAATGATCAGTTAATTTTTGATTAATTGTGGCAAACCTGATGCAGAATTTACTAGGTGAGTGCTCGTCAAACTACTTACAGCTTTGTAACCAACGATGCGGATGGACAGAGCGCTGCCGATGGTCAGTTGACAGGGCCACGCCATGGGTTTTTTCTCAATTTGCTTGAACATACAAAGCCCCTCAATAGCATTCCTAAAAGTTATGGAAAGAAAACATCCCACGCAATTATCAAGTGTGAAATCAAACTAATTTTCGGAAACTGCGAGAAAATATATATCGACGCCTTCTTAAAATAATTGCCCAAGTCATTTCCCCCCCAAGGAAACCCATAAAACTGAATTAATTGTTAAAATTTTACTCAAAAATAAATAAATAGGCATATTAGACATTCGAAATATGCAGTTATTTTAAAAATGACTAAATGTTTGCATAAAAAAAGTGTTTTAAACCTGAATGTATAAATCTGATCGAGACCCTCCTCTTCATCCAGATTGAGCATGATGTGTTTAACCATTTCCAGTCCCATCTTCTGTTCTTCGGACAGGCCTTTGCCCGAACTGGGTCCGCCGGGACCTCGTCCGCTTGCGTCACCATCTTCGTCCATTGAGTTATCTTCAACAGGGAAGGGTAAACTGCAAAGAATGGAAGCTTTTCTTTAAACTGGGTTGATTTCGCGTTTAATTATTCAAGTGGCATCTGTTAGATTGTCGGTTCAATATGAAGAAACATGATGTTGGAACACACAAGAACTGCAGCGTAATGTCAGCTTTCTTCAGGTTTTCAACAATGACATCCACTTGTTCGGAGTCTGCTTCGACACTGAGGTCGGTCAGAAGGTAAATGTTGAGTTGATCATAACGCTTTCCCCTTAAAGAAAAAATATATAATCAAGTACTTGGCATTACAACTACAATTTGGACACGGTTATGAGGGTAGAGTATCAGAAGGAAAAGCTATCTTACTTTATTCCTGTTTGAAGAAGATCCATACAGACCACAAGGGCATCCAACCCTTTTGAAAATACTAGTTAATGAAGACAAGTCCCTTTTATTGTCATAAGATATTCATTTTTTTAAAGGACCCGGTACTTTTAATAGAATCTGTAATATTTTTGGGGTGAAAAAACTGACATATGATCAAGAACACGAGTACTTCATTTAACATTCACTAGTCACATTTGGATTCAAGTGTAAAGGATACAATCAGCCTGTTGATTCTCTGGGCAGACCTGGTTCTCAATCTCCTCCAAAAGCTCAAAGTCAGGTGCCATCAGGTTGCGGTGCACAGTGATGTTCTGATACTGGCCGTCTTGAGCCAACGGATTCTTCGTGGCTTCTGTGCCAAATAGAACCAAAGCCAATTCATCTTTAGTCTCGGCAAACAACTGTGAAAAGAAATATAGTACATTAGCATTTTTTTCCAAGATGTACTTAATAGATCCGGGACAATAAAAGTTATACGTAATTTTCATTAAATAAGGTGTTGTTAGGGAAATACAGCATATTGTATTTTTCAAATCAAATCAAATGCATTTATTGTCATCATACACAGCTGTGTATAACGAAATTGGTGGTGCTACTCCAAGCTTTACAAAGTGTGTTTTCCCAGTAGAAAAAAAAACATAAATAGTAGTATAAAAGTATAAAAAGTCACATCCCGGCTAGGTGAATTCTAAAATATTGCACAAAATTCTAAAATATTGCACAGAATCTGAAATATTGCACAGATTTCTAAGATACTATTGCACATTGTTATTGCACACCCGGAAGTTATTGCACCGAAGGGATTGTGTGTCGTGCTAGCTCAAGTTCAGAGTCCTGATGGCTATGGGAAAAAAAACTGTCCTTAAGTCTATTTGTCCGTGCTTTAAGACTACGAAGTGCCCGCTTGAGGAGCGAGGTTATATTTATAGATAAAGTGCATCTGTTTATGAGTTGCATTAGAGCATAGTTGCAATGTACCACATTTGTCAATTGATTTGCCAAATTTTTGTTCAGAAGCTCCCAGAAAACATACAATATTGGAGGTCTATCGCCATATGTTAAAATACATAAAAAGGAATACTATATTTTAAAAACCAGGGCATTTTACTTGACGTTACGATTTCTGATCCCCTATTAAAAATAATAAATATATCCAACTTTTTTTTACATTAAAGTGTCATATGGAAATTATTAAACATTAACTCTTTAAAGCCTATTATTAGTATGAATTTGACGGCCCCTATAACTTGAATTTAAAATACGTACATAGTTTGTTGATATACTAACCACAGTGGTAACTTTGAATATTTATTTTTTCAATTATTACTCATGCTCTGCTTCTTTTTTTTAACTCATCAACAACAGTTCTCTAAAATACTTTCAATATTTGCTTTTTTTAATCAGAATTGGGTTTTACACTGAAATCAATAAACCTAATTTAAAAAACTAATATAAAGTGAGAATATTGGATATTTTTTTCTCCGAAACCTAGGGTTTAAAAAACAACAATATACTACATGCTATAAAATAATGTTTATCATTTTGTATTGATGCTGTAACGAATACCGACTACATCTCTATGTATCTTAATATTATCAATTGTGTTTATGAGCCAGATGCCTGTTCATATGCAAGTTTCAATAATAAATACACAATAGAAATTGTTTTCATACAAACCTTGTAATTTGGGCCAAAAAAAATAAACATTACAAATATAAGGTCGTAAATTTTAACAAAATATGATCTTTCATCATATTGTGGCAATGTACCTGACGCTGAATAAACTTCTGAATGACTTGTTTGGCCAACTCAAATGGAGAGTCTTCACCCGGTGCAGAGTTCGACATGGAGAATCCAACATCCATGCACACCACTAGGAACGACTACAGTACACAAAGAGAAAAATAAAACACATTTTAAATTATCATTATTATTATAATTATTAATGCAGTTGATTCGACTTGTCGCACACATCACTCAGACATGCAACAACATGCCTTTTTCAACTCCCGAAAGACAGGCTGTGTTACAAAGGCAAACATACAACTAAAAAACAGTAGAAAACGCTTGGCAAAATGTATTCAAGTAATGAAATAATTATATTAATATGCTTACTTTAGAGCGAGACATGATTGTTTGCAGCCCTCACACTGTGAGTGTTGTATAATAAAACGTCCGTGTGAAAACATCGCTCACTTCCGGAGTATAAACATGACATTTCCGACATTTTGAATCGGAATTTGATTAATTTTCCCAAATCTATACGTATATTTCTTATTCAATCATTTAAATATTATATATATATATATATATATATATATATATATATATATATATATATATATATATTTCAATTGAATGGCTGTGATTACTCGTTTCATTGCCATTGACGACGATAGACGTCCAATCTATTCTGACTGGGAGGCTGGTAGCTAACCATCATTGGCAGCCAAGGAAATAATCTTATAAACTTTAACCTTTTTTGTGTAATTATCTTTTGATGAAATGGTTTGTCTTTGCCAGTTAATGGGTCTGAAATGTAGATGTAACGTATTCAGTGTTGTCATGCATCAACTTTATGATTTTAATTTTTAAAATGTTTACATCCATACTGTTTATCTCACAAGACACAAAATACAAGAAACTTAACCCTGGAAAAACAACCCAAATTACCTGCTGAATATTTTGGGAGGTTATGTTAATTATACAACTGTCCACTGTTCAAATATGAACAAATAGATTTTTTTTTTATTCCGTAGAAAACAAAAAGTATTTGACACATTTATATCTACACTAACATGTATGTATTACAATAAATAAATAAAAATAAACATTTTTTAAAAAGAGAGAACAAAATTGAACAAAAACATTCTGACTGGAAGAATTAAAATCACAATAATAAACACGTTCAAGATAAGAGTCAGGCTGCATAATAATTTAGAGTGAACAGTGGGGTAAAATATCTTATTGAATTTAAAAATGCAAAAATAGGATATCAGATTGTAACAAAGATTGTTGAACCACATTTTAGGTGAGCACAAAAATGGAATAAAGGTTTGAGACATAACAGAAAGGTGTCTAATGTTATGTGTTAAGTCAACTTAATTCTTCACAAAATAATTGTGAATCAGAAACTTGTGTTTGCCTGTCGTAAATAAAAAACACTGTGCAAATAATTTGGTTACCATCACTCATTTAGGTTATAACATCATTAAACAGCACACACATTTCTAATAATGTGCATATGCAGATATTTGTTTTTCCCAGGATACATCCCATTTTTCACAGTAACCCATGCTTATTTAGTTTTTTTTTTACATGATCCCTTGATTATTTACTTTTTCCACAGCAATTATGAGTATCAATTATTCATTGGTTTTGTCCTCCACAGAACCCACAGGAAAATCTACTGCAGTGTATGCAGAACGTTGCCTTTGTTAAATATTGTAAATGTGAGTACAAACAAAACAATTAAAAATACAGTGTTTTACAGTGTTTATAAAGGCTCAGATCATTGCACAGTATTGCATTCCATAGTTTTCACTGTACACAAATTCCTCCAACGTTGCATTCTGTCTGCGTCATTGCACTTTTGTTAAACACCTGACAGCTTGCGAACCGGTTCCGTCTAGTTTCACACCGACGACGTCTGGGCGAGTCCGCTGGGGCCTTGACTCTGCAGCGTGCTCGAAACGGTGTCCGAGTCCAGCAGCTCAATGATGCTGTACGGGGAGCAGTCCTCAAGGCCCATCTTCCCACAGGCCCACCCGCAGAATCCCTTCTCCAGGTCCCTCACGGCGTGCCACCATCTTCCGAAGGCCCAGGACACCTGCACCACGGCGGAGTAGAGCGCCAGGGACAAAGCCACGGGCATGATGAGCACCGGGTAGAAGATGATGAGGAAGGGGCAGATGGTAATCTTGTGCCAGAACGTCCGCTCCTCGTTGTACACCAGGAAGACGTTGTACCAGGTCAAGGTGCCGTAGTAGAAGGAAGTGATGAAGGACAGCAGGAAGACGACGGGGGCGCAGGAGATGCTCCACAGGACCACGTGAGGACCTCGGCAGACGCCCAGGCCGCAGGACCGCTCGGGGTCCTCGCCGGCTTGGCACTCGGCGTCCAGCCGCTCCCTGGACTTGGCCAGCTCGCGGAGCTCTTTTTCCGTCATGGTCACGTGGATGTCCACGACCTGGCCTTTTTTCTTGCCTCTCGTGATGGTGCCCGTCAGGGTCACGTAGCGGCTGTCAGGGGGAAGGCTCCAACCGACGTCTGTTGAGTGGACAGATTAAGAAATGAATCTAATTGATTTTGTGATGAAAAAATGGGAAAGATTGAAAGACCTTCATTCGTGGGCGTGCAGAGAAACTTAGCTCCCTCCTCGGCACTCCTCTCCGCTCCTTCTTCTTCACCTCTTTGGTCTTCGCCGGTCTCTCGCTCCACATCGGAGCGATAGACGATGATCGACGCAGGACGCTGGTCTCGCTTTCTCCTCCTTTTCCTCCTCACCGACGGTCCCACGTCGCCGTCGTCTACATGGTTCGCCGACGATTCGGACCGGTGGGAAACGATCTGGGGGCTGCCTTCTCCTTCCGTCTGTGACTCCTCCACCTGGGTCATCTTGTCAGCTGGCCTGTTGTCAACCACCAGAAAAGGACAGTGAATGGGGACTACTGTCCTCTCGATGCATTCAAGGCAGGAAACGACCTGATGGATGACATAAATAGACACACAGGGAGGGACATTAAAAAAACAGTTTTCAAGCCACAAAATGAATCACATGAGGCTGACCTACATTCCGTGCACGTTCATGCGTGTCCTCATATTGACTTAAAAATCCACCAAATGAACCATATATGAAAATACATCATTATACAGTGTGAAACGAAATGATTGAAATTTTGAAATATTTATTTTCTGTTGATATTCACGTATGACGGTGGGAATGCAGTTTTCCTACAGACACGTTTTGGTTGGTTTACGCGCTTTCTGGGAACATTTTAGCCCAAAATTAAGGAATAAAATACACAATGTAAGCCATTCTCCTGCCATTTAAATCCCACCCATGTCCACTCTTTTGTCTTCCGATAGCCAGCGAAAAACACGATCCTCTCATACGAACGACCCCCTCTAGTCACTCTTACCTTAGCGGAACTGTGTTAGCGTTGAGTAGAATTGTAATGATTTTAAATAAGAAAATGTAATCCTTTATTTATCTTGCACTTTGCGGTGGTGGGCACATCTCACATTGGGCGTACTGATGATTTACGCAAAAAATGCCTCTGGCTCCCAGAATAGCGCTGTGATGGGCGGCCAATACAACGTTCTTACGTAAAAGTCTTTCAAGAATAGCCGAAGTGGCCAGCTGAGCAGATGCGTTACGTAAAACGTTTCCACTAAAAACCACGCCCTAGCTTCCGTCAATTGCTACGAATAATTTACTTATTAATTATTTTCAATTTAAAAAGAAAAGTAGAACGGGATTTCATTTTATATTATTTTAATGTATAAAAAAGCCCTATAAATCAACCCGTCGAAGTTTACGTAAACTAACCTCGCGCTCCAACAAACCTGTTAATAGCCTAAATACGTTTGAATAACTCGTTGAAAATATTTCATTGTAAAAAGCCTTATCGTATGCATTTTAAAAGGCACGTTTGTCGGTTAGCGTTGTAACTACTATATATTTTTTAAAATCAGTTTCATGTTAGTTTAGGCCTTCGCGCCACTTCATGTTTTTAGTCAAATCATAGCTAGAAGTCAGGCTAATTAGCTCATGCTAAAGAATAGCTGTCACTTAAATGGCTCATCAAAGTACCACCAGTGCTATTGATAACATCCTCTTTCAGTTAGGTGAGTTATTTTATGACATTCGGCATAAAAATGTGAATTATTTCAGTCTTGGTCGCTGTTTGCTTTGACTAGTTTTCAGATATTGATCTAATCATAACAGGCTGTGCTGAGAAAACGAGCCTACTATAATACGTATTTGTGTGTGCGCGTGTACGCATGTGCGTGTTTTATTATTATTATTATTAATATTATTATTATTTTAACACAGCGAGTGAGGCTCGCGAACTTACTCAGAGGAAGAATGACATTAACCAAGAGATTGAAGGTAACTGCTGGTCTAAAAATGTATTTTTCTTTATTCAATTAAAAGCAATCTATTTTGTTTCTTATCATGTGTCATTAACTTTACTGCTGTGTGTTTTGTGATCACAGTGAATAAAACTAAAATTGCCCGGAGGAGGACTTGTATCGAAACAACACGGGCAGACATCAAGACCCTGAAAGAGAATGCAGACATGAAACAAAACAATTTGAACCATAACAGAGCACTTGCAAAAAGGTATCAGCCCAAAAGAGTGCTAAATGATCATTGTTAGAAATTCTACATCCACAATAAATGCTTTTTCTACCCTTAGCATGAAAGTCACTCAGGGGATGCTCCTTCAATACGAGCGCACTTTGAAATTGGAACTGGAGAACATAAAAGCCAACTACAACAATGAAAAGTGGGTCCTGCATTATTAATTTTTAATTTATTACGTGCATTTTTTCCCCCATTTCTATTTTCAACTTTAACTAGGGATGTCTACGAAGAAAAGATGGCGAGCTACCGGAAACTGTTTCATGATCACCAAATGCCATACGTGCTAAACATTCAGGTGCAAAATGATGACATGGAGAGTTCATTCACTGCCTCTCAAGATGAAGTGACGACAGTCAACGTCAAGGAAGCGGGGCGCCGTGCATGCGTCACTGGTAATTCAGACGTGCAGCAAAACCCCAAAATTAGTGGAATTAAATTAGAATACCAAAGGAAAAATGGTTGATGAAACTCGTTCAGTGCCATGAACAATATTAGCCATCCAATTACGTTACAATCACCTTATATTTAACTTAAAGAATCTCAATTAAAGCCCATTGCAAGTTCCACTTGAAGCTAAAACGGTATATTGCTGCAAGTTCCTTCATCCATTCATTACCAGATTTTAAATTACAGATTTTAGTGTGCCTCGTTCCACATCAGATGAAGACCCAGAATGGTATATTTACATTTTTTTTACCATATACTCACATACAAACTGTTACAATGTATGTTCTAATAAATTTTATCCCACTAGTGAGCTTCACCCGCACCCCCCCATAGAAACAGTCACTCAAATGGAGCACTCACCAATCGAGGGATCCACAGCAGCCATCCAAGCCGCCAACGTCGATGACGCCAAGGTTCGTTTAGGTCGTCGGCTTAGACGAGGATTCCGTGTCGGTCGGGTTTCCGCTCACTGCAACGGACACAGTTATGTGCGAGCTGTCCAGAAACTTTTGCGGCCAAGGAACTTCCTAGCCGAGCATGGGACTTGTCCTCCTGGATGCCCGATGGAGCTTCGGGCAATGAAGGTGAATGTGCCACTTTGTCTCCATTTTTTTGCATGCACTGTCAAACCTACATGTTGAGCATTTCTTTAGATGTTGCTGGACCAGATGACTTGGCTAGCAGGGAAGAGAAACTGGCAGAGACACCATTCAGAAAAGTAAGAACCGCAAAACTCATCAGGCTTAAACTTTGAGGTTCAAATCTTTAGGCAGGAAAATCTGAGTCCTACATCGCAGCAACAAAAGAAAAACAACCTATTTTTTTTAGCTTGATATAGTTTTGATTATTTTGACAAAGTATTACTACACGATAAAATTATAATACATGAAGAATAATAAACTGTTTAATTTATTTTTTATTTAATTTACTTTTCAAAACAAAAGATTAAAATGATTACCGGAGTATGAATATATCCCCCTAAAATATGAAAACGTTTTGTCTGATTGCTTCCTTTAAATTAACTTCATGTATTAAATTATTTCACATATGTATTTCTATCTTTAATTGCTGACAGACAAGGCTGTCGGTGGTGCTGGAGGAAGACGAGGAAGCGCAGTGGAAAATGGAGGAAGGAGACGCAACTGTGGAAGAAGAGCAACCGCCGCAGGAACACAGCGCCGCTCTTTCTCCAGCGGAATCCCAACAAACCCCCATCTCAGCGTCATTCCCTGTGCCTAAAATGCCAACATTTTCCTTTAAGTCGGTTTTATCGATCAAATACAAAATGTTGAAATAGTTGGATTTTTTTTTTAATATATATTTTTATTTTTACAACAGCTTTAGCCCAGCTCGTTCCCTGGAAGGCTCTTCTGAAAACAAATCTCCAGGCTTCACCTTTTCGACCAACTCTAACCCCAGCACCCCCGGGTTCCTTGGCTTCAGTTGTGACGATGGTGGAGATGAGGTAACCCCTTATTTTTTTTGCCGCATCTACACCAAATTAGAATCCATATAGGGATTTATATTAATACTGTGTTGTAGAATTTACATATTTAGCTAAATTAGCCACACCCATACATATTACTTAATGTGAATATACGTAACGGCTTTGTCACATTTTTTGTGTAATATACTAGTAATGTAACAATGTAACAATTTAGGTATGATTTTCTTTTCTTAATACAACTTCTCATGTTACAATTTAAATATTGTCATATTTTCTTGGTTTTGATAATATATTGATTTTTATACTCCTAGTTCTTTTTTTAAATTGTGCCGTACCAAAGAAATATTTAGCACCTCAATGTCTTGGCAGGATGCGCCGTTCATGTTCAGCAGCTCCTTTTTCAAAAATAAGGTAGGTTAAGTCTCCTCTATTCTTGACTTTTGTTGTTGTTGTTTTTAACCCCTTATTC
This sequence comes from Stigmatopora argus, assembly GCF_051989625.1. Classification (NCBI taxonomy): domain Eukaryota; kingdom Metazoa; phylum Chordata; class Actinopteri; order Syngnathiformes; family Syngnathidae; genus Stigmatopora; species Stigmatopora argus. The sequence continues at coordinate 9,836,510 of NC_135399.1, forward strand.
AAACTCTGCTTTCAGACAAAACAGGAGAATAAATCAGATGGTAAGTATCTCACAAATTAAGCACCAATGTGACTTTTATAATATTTCATACTAAAACAATGTCAATTCCGGCAGGTTTGGATTTCCTGTTCAATAAGTCGGATCAAAGTGACGATTTCCAGTTGCCCTTCACCTCCAGCGAGAAGGAAGACAGTGACATCGACTTTGCCTTTCCATTCAAAAATTGAGACAGTCACTGTTCATTTTTTTCAGCTTCCGGTTACAAATTTAAAAATGTTTTGTGTTGTGGTTGCTTGTTTCAAAAGCCTGAATAAATAAATCAATACAAAAACAGAAATAGACTCTGGTTATGGACTTCAATAACACAAAAAATAATTTTGCAGATTTCATCATATTTCATTCATTGACTACCATTGACTGGAAGTTAATGATCGCTGCCAACCCTCCCAGTTGAACTGGAATGGACGTCTAGCGTCATCAGAGTCAATGGCAGCCAATGAGTTCGCATAATCACCACTAAATTAAACAATACCCTTTTCCCCATTCACACTCATTCCTCACAAATAGTCACAGTTCTGTCAACACTACTTTAGTGCAAAAGGAATGCACAACTATGCAACACATTAATGATGGATTGAGTAGTAATACAAAGTAGTTTGTGTACTCACACTAGCAAGACTTGACTTCAGACTACTGCAGAATAAACAGTACACTTTTCAGTACAATGTAAGAAACTGCCATTTTTAAGGCAGGCTCTTTATACACTCAAAAATATTCAGAAGGAAACTCAATAAGACTTTAAAATGGTGGCAAGATAAAACCAGAGACAGATTAATTGGATTTTTTTTAAAATATGGTGTCCCTGGAAAATGTTTTTAACCTTAGTGGTAAAAACTAAAATATCGGGTTTTGTATCGAATGCTCCATTTAAATAGTAGCAGTGAGTACAAAGCCCATTCTGTAAGAAATGTCATGGAATAATTGAAGGCTTATACATATAGTATACATATGTATATGTAGATATACATATACATATATATATGTGTGTGTATATATACACATGTATATATGTATATATATATATATATATATATATATATATATATGTACATATATATATATACATATATATATATACATATATATATATACATATACATATATATATATATATACATATATATACATATATATATACATATATATATATATATATATATATATATATATATATATATATATATATATATATATATATATATATATATATATATATATATATAAAATATAAAATAAAGGCGCACCTAGAAGCCCGAGTCGATGCTTAGCGAGCGAAGGGTGACATGTTCGATCTCTCCTGGGACGTATTCACAGAAGCTGGTCTGATACTTGGCCAACATTTTCTGCATGGGTCGCAGGTTGAACCACCACTGGGCTTGAGGCATGCGGTGCCTAAGGTACAGACGACAAACGGGAAATGGCACCTCAAATTGACTGCTCCCATTAATACGAAAGGAAATTTGTTCGTTTCTGGTTCCTCACTCAAAGTCGGTGACATCCTTGAGTTGGGTGACAGGGCTGAAGGAGACCACCTTCCTCTGGAGACCCAGCACGCACGCCGAGTCGGCCGAGTTGGCGAACACGCGACCTGAGTGTGACGCACCCTTGCTCATTAACAGCGGCTGCCATTGACGGCGATAGAAGTATTTTGTGACGGCAAGTCATGTGTTAAATGTATTTATTCAGGGCTGGGGTGGCAAACAAAGGTTACAGTTGATATCATTTTTTTATTTTGAACTATTATTGTAGAACATATTAACTAACCATTATAAAAATAGGACTGTAAAAGTTATTTTCAATTTAAAAAAAACCAAAAAAACGAAATATTCTTTCTACTTTCATTGTGGCCTACATACATTTTATTTACATTTCCTTAGAGTAGAAAAACATGAAGTCAATGCACATAATTTGCGATGGGGGCCACACAGTATGAAATCTGAGGTGACGCCACATGTTTGATTTTGAGCCGTTTCGCAATTTTTCCTACCTTGTCGGTAGTTTTCCATCAGCTTCTCATTAATCCACTGGATGGCCTTCACTCCCAGTTTGGTTCCATAATTTCTATCAAATGGAGATGGTGCCCCTCCCTGGTGAGGTGAAGTGGAAGCATTTGTTAAGTTTGTTTTTTGTCTTTTTTTTTAAAACATCATACAAGGCTAGATGTGGCAGAGTCCATTTGTAAGGAGACTCATTTTCCCCAATAAAATACTCTGACCTTGCTCAATTTGAGACAGATGTACAAACAGTTTGGTTAAGAACACAGTTGTTCCTATAATTAGTCTCTTTTTTTAATGTCATCATTATTCTTTACTATGCAATAGATTTTCGACAAATGTTAATGAAAAATCTCTAGTTATTTTCATGCTTCATTGATTTGAATGTCATGTGGGTCAAATGATGCCGTTTGTAACTAATGAAAGAAAACTTCTTATCTTCATTCCAAGGGAAAGAATCTGGTTGAATATTTGGGGGGGGGTGTCGATCCTGTCCTGTACGAATAAGCTACAACGTGCCGATCAGGCAGAACAACCATCTTTTACGTGAAAGCAATTCTTGCAAAGTCTCATCTTCTCATTTAACATGGCTGATAAATGTGACGAGGCCCATTCCTATTGGCTCTTGGCGCAGATCAGGCATTTAGCCTGCGATATGTGATATCAATGTTCTTCTGGGGATTAAAATAAATAAAAATAAAACACACAAAATGTTGGCCAGTACCTGTTGGAGATGTCCCAGCACATTAACCCGACAGTCAAAAACTCCCTTGCCTTCTGCAGAATACAGTTTGTGGAGGAAATCTGTAGTGTAGTGCTCGTGGCATTTCTCGTTCCTGTTGAGCAGAAAAGCTTGGATTAGTTTTCATGTTTCAGCGTCGTGGACGCCCAATCCAATTGAACTGGGAGGCCAATTGCAATCGATCGCTCCCGATCCAAATAGACTGGATGCGTATGGCTTTCATTGGCACTGATTAAGCTGAAAAATTGCATGTACCGACTATACATCGAAAAGAATGATATAAAAGAAGTCAGCCAGACATGCTTTTTAGCTTTTGAATCCCGCTGACTTCGTCTGACCTGAGCACAAGCCCACGCTGGATGTCCTTCTTCATTTTCTCCGTGAGATGTTCCACATTCGTCTACAAAGAGGCAACGTGATGACAAGTCGAACCCGGGAAGAAAAACAAAGTGCGGCGGCAACCTTCAGGTCGTGGATGTTGAAGGGGTCCTCAAAGATGTAGGCCGCGTCGGCGCCCACGGCAATTCCGGTGCTGGTCGCTAGGTAACCGCAGAAGCCCCCCATTGTTTCCACTACAAACACGCGTCGCTTTGTCCCTGTAGCAGACTGCTTTATCTTGTCGCAGCCCTAAAAGGAAGATTTGTAAGCGGGAGGTGTTGAGAGGAGATAACAAAAAAAACAGGTTTGTTTGAACATCGGGCGTGCTCGCTTACCTCCATGGCGGCGTTGACGGCCGTGTCGGCCCCCAGACTGAAGTCGGTTCCGGGGACGTTGTTGCTGATGGTGGCGGGAATCACACACATGGGGATGCAGAGCTCGTCGTAGTGACCTCGGGCTTCGAAGAGTTCCAGCACGCCTCTGTAGGCCTTTTGAGGGGAGAGAAAACGGTAAAGGGCATAGCAAGAGGGCCTTAAACTTGACCTTTACAGCCCGCGGGACTGAATTTTTCAGCCCCCTACTTGACTTTCTCACACTATATCCGTTGCCAAATGCTGGTTTGTGTTCATACTGATTTTTACGTCGCAGTGAAGTCCACCAAATTAAACAACTTCCAGTTGGCATCACATAAAAATAATACATAGACTTTTGTCCGGTAATTTTACGACTTTTTTTTCCCCAACATTACGCTAAAAGTAGTTTTGGTGTTAGTACGTCGCCAAGAGTCTCAATCTGCGAAACCCAACAACTTTTGGTTTGAGCAATGTAAAAATAAGCAACATAACAACTTTGATGTCCTTATATTACGATTTTAACCCTGTAATATTACAATCTATGACTTAATAGTTGTAACTTTTCTCTCAACATATTACCATGTATGCCTCTTATAATGGAATATTGGGGCTTTAATCTTGTAATATTGCGACTATTGTGAATTTTTGTTAACTGGATGTTCCACTTTCTGATTTTCCATGGCTCACGTCTCGTAGTGCTTCCTATTGTATTGTGCTTTACTACTGTGCATTTCTTGTGCCTTCTTACATATATTTCTGAAAATAGCTTTCAGCAATCCAGACTGCAGTCGTTCTGTATTTTGATAGGTAATACCAGCAGGTTGAAGTAGAGTTCAGAAAGAGTTTAACCGACAAAAAGAGGCTATCTAAACCGGGCAAATTGTCAATGCTCTCTGAAGCCACGTGAATGATAATATGTACTCCTGAATTGCTCATCCAGACAAAGATATCCATCCCTGGATGATAATAGTTTTTGATCCCTGGACTCTAGTAAAAGACCGTCTCAATGTGGTTCAACCTACCTCAAATCCTCCAATGACAAGCAGAGCCGAGATGTTGAACTTGCTAATATTTTCCACAATCTTCTCCATGTGTTTACTGGGAAGGGTTCTAAAAAAGGGGTTTTGAGACATGTCATCGATTTTCTATGAGCCTGAAATAATCAAAATTTCACCTCTTTGTACCCAACAGCGAGCCACCTTGTCCAGTCCATCCCGCCACGTTGTGCCACTCCATCTCAAACACCTACCGAGCACAAAGAGTCCCATTTTCACCATGATGAGGCTGACTGGTCGGGAGTCTGAGATGGCAGTGTGAAGGAACTCACGTCCCCGTTGGCGAAGCCCTGGAAACCGTTGTGCACGGCGTAGATTTTATGGCCGTTTGCGATGGCTAATCGAACGGCTGACCTCACGGCCGCGTTCATGCCTGCTGCTGGGGCACCCACATTCAGGATGGCCAAGGAGAATTTGCTCTAAGAGAAGAGGATTTTCACTTACACACATGTAGGATGTAAAATGCTCTTTGATACATACAGTCAAAGTTAGCGCTCATTAATAATAATTTCATCAGGTGTTCAACTTCTATCAATGTCAAATAAAGTTGTTAAAATTGATTATTCTGCTCCAATGTTTGCCAACTTCCAAGAAGTCATACATAGCGATATTCTGAGAGAGGTGTTGTTGTTTTTATTTTAAAGGTCAAGCTTAAAGCACTCACTTTATATATATAGATTTTTAATCATAAATGTTTAGTGTCGGAATCAGCGCATCACTAATGTAAGAATTACCTGTATTGTTCCAATAAATGCGATTTAGGAATCCAGATTATGAATTACCTGTAATTTTGTGTCAATTTGAGTCATGGACGTACCTTAGACTGGGCAGGCTTCTGGAAGGCGAGCAACTTATAAATATTCAAGTTGTTCTCAAAACTCCTGCAAAGATATTTTTCATAAAATTACTAGTTAGGTACAAACTTCTAAATTCCAGTCAGTAGTCCACATTCCAAAATATCTTTGTTAGCTTCATAGACAGCAACAGATGTCCAACCCATACTGACTTGGAGGGTTGGCAGCAATTAATTCAAAACTAAAACGGATGAAGTAGAATGGATACATTTACGGTTTATTTCCATTGGTGGGTGTGTTGTTGTTTTTAAATGTTGTTTTTATTCAATTTTAAAACATGTTTTCTTTTTTTTTTTAAATTCCAAAAACATTTTTAGAAACTTAATTAAATAAATAGAAGAATATTAACTGTTAACTCTTTAGCTGCCATAGATGTCAAAAGATGTTCGATTCAGATTAACTCAGAGGGTCATCAGCGTTTATCAATACCATTTTTATAAAAATGCTGTTGTTAAATGAAAAAAAAAATGATTTAAAAAAAATATTTTATAGAGATTGTTTTCCCTTTTTGGAGATATTATTGAAAAAAAAAGTCACGGGGTATCGATCATTTGTCATCAACCCTCTCAGTAAAAACAGATAAGACGTCTAGCGATGTCAATGGCAGGAAAATAGTTCATCCCTTCACTGCCTCCCTCCCTGTTGAAAACTCATCTTGTTAAAAACCCATCTTGTTAAAAACGGTCACCACTTACCCCCCGCGGAGTTTGACAGCTTCATCAAACCTCTTCTCATTCATAGCTGTCTGCACTAACTTTGTCTGCAAAAGAGAGAATGTTAGATTCTAGCGACACCCACTGGCGGTAGAAGATGGGCTCACCATCTCCACGCACTCCATGAGAGGCAGACGGACAGCCTGGTTGCCCGACAGGCCGATGACGCAGGCGGGAGTGTCGGGAGACGCCTCCATCAGGGCGACGACCGCCTCCACGCCGAGCTTGCTGCTCTATAAGTTTTAAAGTGACACGGTCTGTTTCGGGCGACTGTGGTATATTGTGTATTTGTGTTGGTTTGTACGCAAAAAACGCTCACAAGTATCCTGTCAAAGGCTGAGGGAGTTCCTCCTCGTTGGACGTGTCCGAGGACGGTGACTCGGGTGTCGTAGCCCAACCGCTTAACCACCAGCTTCAGAGAAAAGCCCATCATTTTATGTTTGCGTGTTCTACCAAGAACAACATTTTATATCTTACATCTTTGAGGTAAGTAGAGGAGATGGGATTTCCGTGCATGTCAATGGCACCTTCGGCAACAATTACAATGTTCAGTCTGGACCCTTTGATACGACTCTGAAAGCATACACAGAGATTATATACAAATAAATTTTTGGAAATGTATCCGTCAGTTACTGTTTTGACTAGCAGATTGTCATAAAAAACAGTGAAAAATATTGATAATTGTGCCAAAAACAAACCACCATTGCAAATGCCTTATTTATAATATTTACAAAAACAATAGTCTGCTTTCACTGATGAATGCAGAAATGAGAGACCTATTGAAATAAAGCCATTTGTCCGTTTTAAGAAAGACAATGGCGCTAAAGGCCTATGGAAATAGTTGTTGATTCATTTCAGGATGGATTAGTTGTTAATTAATTATTTTTAACAGCCGAAATGATTCAAGTACTATTATTTTTCCCATCCTTACACTGACTGAACCATCTGGAATTCTTACCGCCTCGAGACGGTCACACATGCGATCCTCCCAATCGTCCTTGGGAGGAGCCTCAGGAATGAATAGCCAATCAGCACCAGATGCTAGTGCAGACACCAAAGCGAGATACCTGAATTAAAAAAAATAAAATAAAATAAAAAACATGATAAAATGTCTATCTATTAGAATTAGAGTTGCTTTAGGGATGACAAAAAAAACTTACCCACAGTGACGCCCCATGACCTCCAAAACAAATGTGCGCTGATGGCTGTCGAGAGAACAAACAAATCAACTGTTGGATTCTTTTCAGGACTTCATTCCGACTGAGTAATGTTGAAATTTTAAAGGTGAAAGATGCATGGATAGTACGAGTCCGAGCATGTTCCTGCAGGCTCAAACAAACTCATTTGGACGGCGGTGTTCTCTTTATACACATCAGCCCGAGGTAATAAATAAGTTAGTAAAGGTTTGTCACTAACCGTGGTACACATCCAACTTATTTGGCAGTAATTATTCTCTCCCAGTTCAAATGAACCACCATCAATGAAAGCAAATGTGTCAACGTTCCCAAAGATGTATTGCTTTTTTGTTTCACCTTTGTGCAGTAGTCATGATAGCATCAATGATCTCCATGATGCGGTGCAAAGCAGAATCCGCTCCGATAGTCATGTCGGTGCCGCAGAAGTCGTTGTCTATAGATCCCACCAAACCCACAATGTTGAGATGGCTGTGCTGGTTTGCCAGTGATTCAGTGATCTTGCCTGAATATACAAAAACAACAAAAAAATCAAATAATAAATCATTCAAAGTGATGGAAATGGGGGTCTCAAACTCACCGCTCTGGACGAGCTCCTCCAGCAAATTGCTCCATTCGCTGCGAAAGACATTGGCTCCGGTGAGGCTACCGTCGCCCCCGCACACGCACAGGTTGGTGATGCCCCGTTTGACCAGGTTGGAGGCAGCCGCCAGTCTCCCCTGGCGGGTCATGAACGTCTTGCAACGTGCGCTGCCGATTATCGTCCCACCCTGTGACGGTCAAGTCAGAATTTATTAACATTGACAGACAATCAAAAAATTATAGCGAGAAGGGTTGAAAAGGTTACCAAGGTGCTACTTGCTGTTAGTTTTCATATACGAAATACATGCCATTTTTAAGTACAAATTTGAGTACTGTATTTTCCACACTATAGGGCGCACCTTCAACCCATGGCCTATCTTAAAATGTGTGATATATATAAAGGTGCATCGAAATATAAGACACAGTAGTAGTAGTAGTAGGGGATTGTGTTAAACATCCACTAGATGGAGCTTTAGGAGTAATAGGTTGTGTTATAGATCCAATGCTAGATAGATGGAGCTGTAGTAGTTGTAGTAGTAGGGGGTTGTGTTATACATCCACTAGATGGAGCTGTAGGTAGTAGTAGTAATAGTAGTTGTGGTCAGGGGTTGTGTTATGCATCCACTAGATGGAGCTGTTGTAGTAGTAATTGTAGTAGTGTTTAGGAGTCGTGTTATACATTTCATACAATGAAGGGAGTGTCATCCAATGAATAACCAATACTATTGATCTATGTATCAATCACTTTCAATAAAATGGAAGACTTTCAGTCGCGCCTCATAGTGCGGAAAATACGGTAAACCCCACTACTGTAACTAAAAACAACACTGAAAGATGTTTCCTTCACATGCGCATGCCTTTCAAGTGCACCATAAGGTCCTCAAATGGACACCAGGAACTTCTGTCACTGCGGAACTACTTTCTGGTTTCTATTAGCAACGAAACGCTATGTGAGAACAGCTAAAACAAATGCAGCAGGGCCCCTTACCAGATTAGAACCTGCACTAGACAGTCAGGAAGATTGATGAAAAATACAAGCCCTATTATAAGAAAAGAGATAGAGAACTTGAGAACATGTTATAATGCATTGAAGAAGGGCAGGATGTTCCTATTGATATTAAATTGAAGTAAAAAGACGGGAATTGAAAGGTGGATACACGTTTCGGTAATGGGGAGACATTTTCCCTCCAGAGTAATAAAAGCTACTGCGACTGTTTTTGCTTGTGTTAAGATCGTCGGACATTGGCCACTTATACGACTAATGACACGTTCAACCTACCAGCTGGATAATATTGGTCACACTATGCCAGTGTGCCAGTTTAATGTTATCTCCTCCATCTACTAGCCCCTGGTAGCCCTGCAAGATAACAAAACATGCAACACATGATAAGAAACAGCAATGCATATTCTTTTTTTCTTTCATTTAATGTTATTTTACCTCATATATCAGGTAGACTTTGGCACCAACGTAGATGCCCATTCTGGTGACAGCTCGCACAGCAGCGTTCATCCCTGGACATGCACAATACGAGAGCTTCATTTAAAATGAGTGATTTTAAATCAACTGAATTGGGAAAATGTTTTTTTTTATTTTTGTGGTGGTGCAATGGGGCTGGGTGAGTTTAAGATTGAAAAAATTGATCGATCTCAGTCATCAACCATGTCATATTTAATCCAATATATTCATCTGGAGATGTAAAAATTACTGTCAGATTTTGAAAGAAAATTAGACATCTTGTGCACCAAAACCTATTTTAGATGTGAGATGCCATTGTAAAAAAAACTATCTATTAAACAAAACAACGTTTGAAAAAAACCCTGAAATAAATCGTGATTTGACGATATGGCCCTTCCTCTGCCCAGATCGCCCATCCCTATAATAATCATCGTGCATAATCACGGACTTCCGCTTCCTTAACTTCATTAGATGTTGCTATATCAACTTGGAGTTATGATTTCATAACGCCATATCGGCCAAAGGTTAGCATCGAAGAAGGTTGAAGCAGATTTGCTCAGACCTTGTCGTTTTAACCTGTTTAACCTCGTTGTACTCAATAAAACGGTCACTTTTACTACAGTCTTTGAACGTCTCATTAATAGTTGTGCACCGTTTCTTAACAATAATAATGACGTCAATAATGGACGAAACAATTGTTATAACACAGTAAATGTGATATTAAAGGGATTTACACACAATAGCTGCGTTAGCAAGAGCTAACTTCACTTGTTTTCGGCAAACGATGTCAAAAAAATCTTCATTTTAAAAAGATATGACACTTTTGGTGGGTTGGGAATCACCTTGTGCGTCTCCGCCGCTTGTGAGCACCGCTAATGCACGGCCTGCCCCGGTCATCTTTAACTTTTCCAGATCCATGGACGACATGTTTGATTGTTTTTATCCCGGCTGAAACTAAAATTTGGAGGGGACGTTCGTTATAAACACCAAGTGACCGTTTGAGGGGTTTCTTCTCTTTCCTTGAGGAGGGCGGGGTTTAACCCTATTTAAACCAGTGGTCGACGTGTTTCTGTAGTTGGACTTCTTGACTCCGCCTGTCCGAAGGTGAATGATTGTCGTTATCTTCACCTGAGCAGCCCGGGGAAGCGTGCTTTACAGTTATTAGATTAGGTTGGAACGTATACACCGCCCTTCCGCGACACGCTGAACGTTGACACAACGAGAAAATGTTGTTAAGGGCAGTGCGGGTGGTGTGCGTGCGTGCATGTAGTATATATGTATATAAGTATATGTATACATCATACGGTGTTTGTAAGTTTTTTTTGGGGTTTGTAAGGGGAATCAATAATCATTTATAAGGGCAGTTATCGGCAGAGGTTGACAGGTATGATACATGTACATGCATATGCATATGTATATGTATATATACATGTATATGCATATGTATATACATGTACATGTAAATATGCATATGTATATATACTATATATACACATGTACATGTAAATGTACATGTACATGCATAGGCATATATATAATTATATATACTAAAAGAGTTAAGCAGTACTGTTACAACAGCATATATACTTTAGTATAGTCGAGTGAGTATGCAATAATTTAGTATTAAAGAAGGAAAAAATGGTACATTAAAAAAGAAACAACAACAACATATGGATGGTTATGTATGGCGTCGGTGATCTTGACCATGTCTAGAAAGTATTGAGTGCCTAGTGCGCATTCGGGAGGCTACGCATCTTTACAAGAGTGCAGATGAGGCTTCATTTGGAGGAGAAAATAAGTATCCATAGTTCATTGCCCTAGTTGGTATGAGTGAGCATCCGGGAGAGAGAAAGAGAGAGATAAAGCTCCTGGTGGAGTCTGATGTCACACATTCATACGCACCCACGGACAGCACAGTCCCACCCGAGTCCTTATTGCAACCCAGCCAACTACTTTTTGGGGAGGATTGGAGTCCGATATGAGGATCAGAGATCGTCCTCTCCTTGGCCTTCTCCTGCTGGCTTTCTCCTTACTTCCAGTGGGAGCCACCCAACAGGAGGCGGCCAAGAAAAGGCACTACTTTATAGCTGCCGTGGAGATAGACTGGAACTACAATGGCAATGACACGCACAGGTAAGGGGTGCTCCTTTTCACAATGGCATCATTAAACTTTGTTCAGTATTACAAAGGAACATTCAAATAAGAGCCCCCTCTCTTTTTGCTGACAACAATGACAAATAAAATGACTATATGAATAAAAATAAAATGATTCACGTCAATTTATTGACTATGCAGGCTGAGATTAAAGTATACCTGTTAATACTCCAAGTGAAAATGTTGCTTCCTTATTGTGTACGTAGAAGAATAAAAAGGAAAATTACTCTTAATACTCACATTTGGACAATTCTATTCTATGGATAGGAAAATCAACTTTTTGCAGGTCAAAAATAAATGCTATTATTCCATTTTAACACTTCACTTTGCCTTGACTCTCACACTCGCAAAAACAATGGTTTTGTTGGAGTTTTTGATGATTTATTTCCTCCGAGATTTCTGATACATTATTTGGTATTTTCAATAAGTTGACTTTTTAAAACGATGTCTGCTCCGAAATCTTAAAAAGCTCAGTGATTGTCCCTGAGGAAAACAATCCGCACTGTCCTGTTTCTATTTCATTGAGTATTGCTGATTCCATATCTTTTGTTGATATAACATTCCGTTTTATATTGCCAGCGTGGCTTTTTCCCCACTGAGGTTATTTCCTTTTTTTCAGATTCAGTCCCACGTACAAGAAAGTGGTTTTCCGGGAATACGACAAATTCTTCACACGGCAGAAGGTTCACGAGCCCTCGTTAGGTATTTTTGAATTTATTTTACATTTCTGAACATGATTGCTGCCATTTTTTGGAGTACAACAGGGGATCCAAACCATTTAGTGATAAAAGTATTTATTTTTCGCTGTCAGCTCATTGGCTGCCATTGATGAACAATCACTATCGACAGTGCTGGTAAAACGACAACATTTGAATGGCGTCCTGGCATCAATATGGCAAGATGAAGGCCACCCCGAAACAGTTAGGCAGTCGTGGTTAGCTAAATAGCCAGCGAGGGACAGACATTTATTCCCGTTTTTGGTTTCTGAGGTCCCTTACAGCGACATTTCAGTAGTCATTTGTTTTTTTTCTCTGTCCACAGGTCTGCTGGGACCCACACTGAGGGCCCAGGAGGGCGAGATCCTCGTGGTCACTTTCCGAAACATGGCGTCAGAGCCGCACAACCTCCATCCGCATGGCATCGCTTATGGGAAACAGTCCGAGGGTAAGTCCCCCCACCCTCCGACCGCGGCGGCCAACCAGCATGTGTTATGCAAGTCCTAGTTCCAAAAAGGAGGCAAAGTTGATCGGTACGACAAACAAGGGTATTTGTTTTGTTTTAAAATATTAACCAGCCTAGGCCAATGATCAAACGCCACGGTACTGAAGTCCAACATTAGGCAGTTTAAGTAAACAGCCCAAATGGGAAAGAAATTAAAACTTAAAACATAAATGTGAGACATTCCAGCGGGTGACCACGGCTCTAAATGGGATTTGTTGAGAATTACACGAGATGTCGCTGACGTTGCAGGAGCGCATTACTTTGACAACACGTCCCAAAAGGAGCAGGAGGACGACGTGGTGAGACCGGGCAGCGAGCACGTTTACCACTGGGAGGTGACGCCCGAGGTGGCGCCCAAAAACGACGACCCCGCCTGCCTCACCTACTCGTACATCTCTCACCTGAATTTGGTGGAGGATTTCAACTCGGGCCTCGTTGGGGCTTTGCTAATCTGCAAGAACGGTGAGAACATTTGACTCTAGTGGTAAAAAGGAAAGTACAAAATAGCCCATCTTCTTCCTTACAGGGAGCTTAGATGAGTCAGGGATGCAGGTTGGCACCAAACAGGAGTTGGTCCTGCTCTTTGGGGTCTTTGATGAGCGAGAAAGTATCTACAAGCCAAAGGACACGTCTTTAGACCACGTCCACTTCACCATTAATGGCTACACCAAGGGAGCGCTACCTGGTAGAATACTGTCCCAAAACATTTTCTTTTCACAGAATTAATTTCTACACGTAGAGTCAGTAAAAAGCTAAAAGAATATACATATATATATAAAAAGAACTAAAATGTTATGTCAAAAACCTGATTTTATTTTAACCTGATCCCCACCCTTTGAGAACAATATGATCTTGCCTCATCTTTCCGTACTGAGTGCTATTGGAAGCTGATGCACCATTGTTTTCCAGGTTTAAGCGTGTGCGCATATTCCTGGGTGAACCTTTACTTGCTGGCCATTAGCAGCGAACCCGAGTTGTTCTCCGTGCACGTCAGCGGACAGGTGCTGCAGCACATGCGTCACAAGGTGTCGTCACTAGGGCTGATCAGCGGCTCTTCTGCCAGCGCCCAAATGGCCCCCGGGTACCCCGGCCGCTGGTTGCTGTCCTCGCATGTGCTCAAGCACGTGGAAGGTAAGGATCGGCGTCCCGCGGTTGGATTTTGCCTCCGCTAACACCAGCCCGGCAGCGGGCATGCACGCCTTCTTGGACCTGAAGGAATGCCAGGGCGTGGCTGTGCCACGCCACAAGATGACCTTCGAGCAAAGACGCCAAAGTACAGAGTGGGTTTACTATATCGCCGCTGAGGAGGTCGTCTGGGACTACGCGCCCACCATGCCCGAATATATCGACCAGTAAGACAACCGTCAATACTATTAGTTGATTCGAATTGTGGGGTTATAACCAGCATATTTGTATCCTAGATTGATTACCTTACCTGTGTATCAACAACTGTGAGATCATTGGAGCCCTGACTAGCTAGTAAATCGCATCGGTAATTATCAATCTAGCCAATTTTTAGCACATTTTTTTCCCAATAGGAGCTACAAGTCGCAGTACCTGCAACAATCCTCAACACGCATTGGTAGAAAGTACAAGAAGGCCGTGTTCACGCTGTACGACAAATCCTTCACAGAACGAATAGAGAACAAGCAGAGGAAAAGCGAGCTGGGCATCCTGGGTCCAGTAATAAGAGCGCAAGTCAGGGACGTGATCAAGGTCAGACCCCAAGCTTCAATCCCCTCCACGTACGTAGCTGACTAGGATCACTTGGACCCCCTCCGCAGATTGTATTCAAGAACATGGCCTCCAGGCCCTACAGCATCTACCCACACGGACTGACCATCCAAAAATCAGACGAGGGCGTCAACTACCCGGAAGGAGGTGAATGCGATCGCAAATGGGTGCCGCTGGCGTTTGAATTGAAATCTCCTACTGTCCATTTTTTCACCTGCACAAAAATTCAGTCCCAAGAAAACTGTTCCAAAAATTCAGTCACCAAGAATTCAAATGTAAAGCCAAGCCTGCTTTGAAACAAAATATTGGAAAAAAATCAAACTGTGATGGCACAGATTTACTTCTAGTTTGGTGTCATTGCCATACCAAGTTGTGTTAAACAGGCAACCAGACGCACGCCGTCCAGCCGGGTGAGACGTACACGTATGTCTGGCGGGTAAAAGAGGAGGACGGGCCTCTGAAAGGAGACTCCAGGTGTCTGACCCGGATGTACCACAGCGCCGTCAACACTCCACGTGACATAGCCTCCGGTCTGATCGGACCCCTCCTCATCTGCAAGAGTCAGTCGCTCAATGTCAGGAATGTACAGGTAAAAGCCCAAAACTCGATTCCTGCTCGCTGGCAGTATAATTGTGAGTGGATGTCTGTTTTATTGTGCCCTGTGATTGGCTAACAACCAACTCAAGGTGTCCCCGCCTGTTGGACAAGCGGTATGGTAAATGAATGAATGAATACAGTAAACCATCGGCCAGCTATCGGACTCCTTTTCAGGTCTTTGTCCCTCTCCCAATTGTGTCTCAAAGGTAAAATCCGACAAAGAGCAACAGGCCATGTTTGCCGTGTTTGACGAAAACAAAAGCTGGTACCTGGAAGACAACATTCGGCAGTTCTGCGATCGACCCCAAATCAACAAGGCGGACGGCCGCTTCTACGATTCCAATGTCATGCACAGTACGTCCGGCCCCCGTCTTACTGGATTTGGCCGCAGTTGACCGGAGCTCGTTACCCGTCAGCCATCAACGGCTACGTGTACGAGGGCGGGCCACTCTTGGGCTTCTGCAACGGGGAAGTGGCCACGTGGCACGTCTCCAGCGTAGGCTCACAGGACTACATTCAGACAGCCACGATGTACGGACACGCATTCCAACTAAACAACCGCATGGAAGACATCCTCAGCCTCTACCCGATGACCGGCGAGACCATTACGATGACCATGGAAAACATCGGTCAGTTCACAGTAACTATACATGGCTACAAACATTTTTCACAGGATTGGATGCCGAAATCGCCGCTGAATCTTTCCGTCCATCCCATCAGGCGTCTGGCTTCTGGTGTCGCTGTATTCTCACGAGAATACCCAAGGAATGCGCCTGAAGTTCCAGGATGTGGAGTGCTTCCGTGACCGTCACTACGAGTACAGCGATAACAATGAACCGGGAACATTTGAATTCATTGTTTTGGATTTCCCAAGTAGGAACGAAATCTTGAATAAGAAGGAGAAGGAGAAAATTCATCCCAAAGATCCCACGCCTAGTACAATGGTGATCGACGAACTTACGGACACGTTCGCCGCCGAATGGGGCCTCAGGACATTTAAGAATCAGACTACGGCCGAGAGCGTGGAGAAGCTAGATTTATCATTCCTTGACTACGATGCCGTCGACGTGTCGGATGGAAAAGCGACAATAAGGACAAAAAGCTCAATAAACGGTATTCCGAGGGTCCCTCGAGATAAAGCCCAAAATGTCAGTGCTACTGGGTTGCCTTCGAGTCTTAACAACAGCCTTTCCAAAACAGACCAAATAAAACTTAACGCAACCGCTTTGCCACAGTTCGAAAACAAATCCACCGAGGCTATCCATCGGACTGAAACCATGCCAGTAGACGTCGGCTCGGAGGAGGAAACCAGTAAGGAAGTATTTATATTCCTCCAAGAAAACCGCACCGAGGTGATTAAAACCAAGTCTGTGAGGACCGATGTCCACAACTGGACTTACGACGGAACTCATGAAAAAGTATCGGTGGAGATTCCCGATCATCTTGCCAAATACTTTAAGGTGACACCGACACCCAAAAAGACGGCCAAAATCAAAAAGGTGAACTTTCGACACAAGCCGCAGAAGGGCCAAGGCATGAAAACGAGGAAGAGGAAGGTATACAAGCCGGAGGTTACGATGGGTTTACCCCTCTCGCCCCGCGGATTCAACCCCGACGTGACCCCGAGGGGTTCGCGGCCGTCTTCGCCTCGAGCCGTCTCCGATGAGGAGGAGCTCATCAATGTGCCGGTAGTCATCGGCGTACCCCGGCTGGATTTCAGCGACTATGAGTTTTACGTTCCAGGAGACGAGCCCGACCATTTGGCCAAGCAGGATTTGAAAGCGGACGAATACGAGTATGTGAACTACAAAGATCCTTACAGCGGTCATCAAGACATCAGGAACTTTAACATAGAGGGGCGTAATTACAAGATATACTTTATCGCCGCGGAAGAGGTGGAGTGGGATTACGCTGGCAGTGGACAGAGGTAAGATCACAGCTCGTGTTGCGCCGATACACCCCTAAAATGACATCGCAAAGCCGTGCAACGTGTATCTTGAGTTATAGTTTTCAACTGCTGGTACCAAGTTGTATGTAGCAATTTAGTCTTAAAAAAAGAATTGTATATATTTCTTTTTAACTGTAGTTGTTGCCAATGTTGACATTGGAGTCAAAAAATGGTATCGGTGCAACGCTACTTGAACAGGCAGCAAGGAGTTTTGATGGGAATGAAAATCTCGATCTTTCCCAAGGCAGGAAAGATCCCGACAAAGCGGCCGCAACACCAAGTTCAAGAAGGTGGTCTTCCGCGGTTACACGGACGGGCTCTTCAGAACTCCCGAAATCCGAGGAGAAAAGGAAGAGCACCTTGGCATCCTGGGGCCAATCATCAGGGCGGAATATGGTCAAAGCATCATGGTAAGCGCCCAATTAATGGCGCCCGCGGCCCTTGCAATTTCCTTCAAAGCGATGCTATCCCCTTCGTAGGTCATTTTCAAAAACAAAGCCAATCGTCCGTTCTCCTTGCACCCCAATGGGGTGACCTACACAAAGTTGACAGATGGAATGTCTTACGAGGACGACTCCACGCCCTGGTACAGAGTTGATAACGAGGTTCCGCCCAACGGCAACTTCACATATGTCTGGAATGTCCCCCGAAACCCTGCGCACCAGCAAGATGAGCATCAGTGTCAGACTTGGACATATTATTCCGGTGTTAACCCTGTGAGTACTTTCCTTTTTCTAGAGCCATTGCTAGGTGCGAAAGGGTAGAATTGCCTCATTTTTCAGTGCTGCTGGAAATGTCAACAAAAAACGAGGACTTTTAACTTCATCAAGCTGGTACAAAAGGACTAGGGCCACTGAAGAAAAAAAATGGTGGGCAAGATTAATTCTAAATCAGAATTCTGACTTTCTCAGGATTATGACTTTAATCCAAGAATTCTGGCTTCACCGTGAGAATAAACTGAGATTTCTGACTTCCTGTTCTAAATTTGTTCTCAGAAATTCTGACTTTTTAGCCAGAAACCTTTAGTGGCTGTAATCCTTTTCCGTGGACACCCACATTCAAAGTATTAGTTAAATGGTTGGATTTTTAAGACGGATGGACGGGACAGATTTCTCAATATCTACTGTATTCCTCCCTAGGAAAAGGACATCCACTCTGGCTTGATCGGTCCTTTGCTGGTGTGTCCCGAGGGCACTTTTAATAATGTCACTGACACAAGTGAGTTCACGCTACTCTTCATGACTTTTGACGAGTCCAGGAGCTGGTACTATGAGGAGAACATCAAGATGATGCAGCAGAAAAGACGAAGGGGAACCCCGGAGCCTGTCCTCAAGGAGAACCTCAGGTTCCATTGTAATTACAGACACCGCAATCCCACGTTGGGTCCATCGATCCGGATTCTCGGATTGATGCGAATTCAATGAAAATGTCTGCTGTTTCTACAGCCATCAATGGTATCATGTATAACCTCAAGGGTCTACGGATGTACACTAACCAGTCCGTCTACTGGCACCTGATCAACATGGGCTCTCCCAAAGACTTCCACAGCGTCCATTTTCATGGACAGACATTCCTGCGCACGACCAACAGCGTCAATAGACACGCAGTCTACCCACTCCTCCCTGGTAGTGTATGGCACATTTATTTAAAAAAAAGCCGGTCAAGATCCTGACTTTAAAGTCAGAACTCTCACTTTAAGATCAGAATTCTGAGAATAACAAGATATTTCTGAGAATAATATGAGAATTCTCACGATCACAGAATTCTGAGAATAATATGAGAATTCTCACATTGATCACAAAATTCTGACCATAATGTGAGAATTCTCACTGATTGAACTTCAAGCATTTTGTTCAGGAAGTTTCGCTACCCTGAAGATGTACCCGTCCAAACCAGGACTATGGCTAATGGAATCCGAAATTGGTTTCAATCAGCAGCGCGGAATGCAGACGCGCTTCTTAGTCCTCGACAGAGGTAACAACCACTTCGCCGACGTACCTTGAATGGTGTCAGTGGATCCATAGCTCGCATGTGTCCTCCCAGAATGCTACCAACCTCTGGGCTTGCAGTCGGGCAGCGTGAAAGACGAGCAAATCACAGCCAACAAGACTCGAGGTATTTATGCCCATCTGCGGAAATCTGTTGAGAAACAAAAGAAAAGAGGTGATGAGCTACCCCTGTGTTGACCTTGGAAGGATACTGGGAGCCACATTTGGCCAGGCTGAACAATCAAGGCAAGTACAACGCTTGGAGCACTGATCAGAGCAACAGCTTTATTCAGGTATGTCCACAGATAGAGGTTATTTGCCATACTGTCCACACTACCTACATGCATACAACTTGCGCAGGTGGACTTCCAGCGTCCCGTGGTGATCAGCCAGGTGGACACACAAGGAGCCAAGCAGCTTTTCCAATCCCAATTTGTCACAAATTTCTCCATATCGTACAGCAACGACCGCAGGAGATGGATCCTCTACAAGGGAGACAGCACGTACCCGATGAGGGTGAGAATGGCTCGGAAACTACTTCGTCATACTTTGCCACCGTTGGCAAGAAGCGTGACTCATTTTCCTGCAATGGCAGATTTTCCCTGGGAACCAGGAACCCTATGTGACAAAAACAAACACCTTCTCCCCTCCGATAATCGCGCGCTTCATTCGTCTCCACCCTGTGCACTGGTACAACATGGCCACCTTACGCATGGAGTATTATGGCTGCGAGCTGGACGGTAAGATTTCGAGTCACTGTGGGATCCCAAAGCGGGGACTCTTGATGTTTCCCGGTCAGGCTGCTCTTTGCCTCTGGGGATGGAGAACGGAGCCATCGAGGACGGGCGCATCACGGCGAGCTCCGTCAACTCCAACTGGTATTTGGGATCCTGGAGTCCCCACTTTGCCCGCATCAACAAAGTGGGAGCCATCAACGCTTGGCAAGCTAAGGTGAGAGGCCTTCGCCTTCGAAATCCCGGGCGGCTTTAAAGCCACCGACCGCCCGGCTATTTTTCCGCCCGTGCAGCACAGAGACATGAAGCAGTGGCTTCAGGTGGAGCTCCCGCGTGTCATGAAGATCACGGGTATCATCACGCAAGGAGCCAAGTCTTTGGGGAAAGAGATGTACGTGTCCTCGTACACGCTGAAATACAGCAATAATGGCATCCATTGGCACCCGTACGCTGAGGATGAGGACTGCCCGGCCAAGGTACTTTCTTATGTCTTAACCGAGTCAATCTGGGCCACCGGAGTTGGCGCCCAATCTTCTTGATTGTAACCACATAATTATTTTGTGACCGAATTCCTGGCAACTGGTATTTTGGGGACTCCACTATTCTATCCAAATTTCTTCCTGAACTTTTTGTCGATGAATTTTTGCTTTCTTAAGTTCTTTTTTACAACGGAATACTTGAAGCGGAATGTTTTTTTGATGGGATTCCTTGGGAAAGTGTGTTTTTAAGCCTGAATTCTTTGAAGATTATTTTTGGGGCACTACCTTTGTGACCGATTTTTTTTCTCTCTTATGCAGTCTCTGAGATTGTAACCTGCCTTTTCCCCTCCAAATTCAGATCTTCATCGGGAACACGGACAACAATGAGCACGTGAAGAATTTCATCTACCCGCCTATTTTTGCCCGCTTCATTCAAATCGTCCCCAAAACCTGGAATAGGTCCATCACCCTTCGGGTGGAGCTGTTGGGCTGCAACTTTGAGTGACCTTGACCAATCCTAATGTGGCTGCCTTAGAAATGAAAGATCACCCAAGAACAAAACATTCCCATTTTTGATTTCCCATCTTAAAGTAGTTTGCATCTGCCTGCCGTTTAGCTTCAACGTCACCTTCAAATTGTTAGAAACAACTGTTGTTAGGAATTTTGCCGTTGGATTCAAAAGTAACTCTCTATTTTGAAATAGTTATTTATTCTCGGGATGGGCCAATCACGAGCATGTCCAAATGTCTTTTATTTCCCACACAATAAGAGCAAAGTTAACCCAAGGGTTATTGAGAAAAAAATATCCCAACTCATCTCATTTTCCCCCCAGAAAATCAGTGCAGCATAAAATAAGGCTGCAAACAAATTTTGTTCAATATTTAGTTTTACATGAATAACCTCATAGAAAAAATAAAGTTGATCAACCAATGAGCTTTCTTGGTTGTGATTTACT
This sequence comes from Stigmatopora argus, assembly GCF_051989625.1. NCBI lineage: Eukaryota > Metazoa > Chordata > Actinopteri > Syngnathiformes > Syngnathidae > Stigmatopora > Stigmatopora argus. The sequence continues at coordinate 9,857,700 of NC_135399.1, forward strand.
TGATTTTTTTTCAAAGATTCTGTTTTTTCAACAGTGTTAAAATTCTAGATCATATTTCTGTATCTCGAAACGTATAAACAACACACAACTGTTGCCACACCAAAATTTTCTGGTAAACCGATTAAAGTTGTACACAAATGAGTTTTAAATGAGCCAAAGATGAAGGATTAAAGAGCCACCTTCACCATCGGAGCCAACGTTTGCAGACATCTGCTGTAATTTTAAAGATGTTTTTCAAAAAGTACTTCTTATTTCAAAAGACAACTTGTTCTAACTATTTACTTTGGACGGCCAATAGAGTGAGCTGGCAAAAAAACAAAGTTAGATCAGTGACAAGGAAAAAACTGAAAATATAGGAATCACAAAAAAGCCTCCGTTGTTTAAAGCCACTTGATGAAATTCACAAAGGCGAGCTAGAAATGCAAAGGTTACTTCCATTCACGCAAAACAAAAGGTATAAGATACAAGTGTTGAGCTGTTGGAGTGCAGTTTGAACATTCATTTTTCCAAAGTGGCACAACAATAAACCCTGTGAGCGCTGTACAGGACTCAGACGGCAATACACGCAGAGTGACAGACAATGCGTTTGACAGCTCGTCTGAACCAGGGATAAAACCACACATATATAAAAGGGTTGATGCAGGAGTTGAGGTAGTACACGTTGAGCACGAACGAGGCGCTGAAAGGAGAGCCGTCGCCGGCTAGCGCCACGCAGTAGTACGGACAGAAGCACAACAGGAAAACCACAACCAGAATCCCCAGAGTCCTGGCCGCCTTCAGCTCCGATTTCTTCACCCTCATCGGGTGAGGCTGCGACGCTGTGGCCCGTGCCACGTGCGAGCGCAGGGCCCGCGCCTGAGACAAGGCGACCATAAACACTTTGCCGTACAAGGTGACGATAACGCAGAGGGGAAGGACGAAAGTCACGACAAGATCGAAAACGGACGCCGTGTAGTTAATGTGAATGACGCATTCGCCGAGGCAGGATCTATACCTTCCGGGATGCGCCAGATCTTCCTTAATTAGGACGCTACTCAAAAGAAGAGAGAAGAACCAACAGAGACAAACGCAAAGTTGAATTCTTTTCACAGTCACTTTGACACGATACTGGAGCGGATTGCAAATAGCCACGTAACGGTCGGCCGACATCATCACCATGTTTCCCACCGAGGCTGACGTGACGACGAAGGAGACGTAATTATACAGCGAGCACGAAATGTCGCCGGGAGTCCAGCAGGACTTGTTCAGGAAGATCTCGACAGGCCACACCAGGAGGCCCACGAGGAGGTCGCAGACGGCGAGAGAGAGGAGCAGCAGGTTGGTGGGCGTGTGCAGCTGTCTACACACAAATCGACACACACACACAAACACTCTGTTGAAGAGCACTTCAACTCAAGACAAAAGTACACACCCCACAACACGTCAGGTCAATTTCAAGAAGAACAAAGTGTGCCTGAAGTGGGAGATGGCGGTGATGACCAGCAGGTTAAGAAACACCGTTAGAATGCAGATCAAGTAGAGGAGGATGCTCCAAAAAACACCTTCAGACCAACCGGACGTGGGCCTCCTGCAGGACAGGTTGGCCAGCTGTGGAAAGCAGAGCTCTGATTGGTCCTTGCTCTCCATCGTCAGGGCCAACAAGGGCATCTCTGTCTCCGCCGTCCATGTTTTATATGCGTCGCTGACGTTGTCCCTCCCTATGATAGTGTTGACCTTTCTCTGATTGGTCCTCGTCCTAACCCCTTCGTGGCATTTGCAGACCAATGCTTGCTTTAATGGGGGGGGGTATGATTGGCGCCTGTCCCAGCAATCTTCGGGCTCAAAGACCCTGAATTGGTGGTCAGCCAATCGCAGGCCACGAGGAGACGGACAACCATTCATGCTCACACTCATACCTAGGGGCAATTTAGACTGTCCAACCAGTCTACCATGCATGTTTTTGAAATGCGGGAGGAAACCAGAGTACCCGGAGAAAAGCCATGCAAGCCCGGGTAGAACATGCAAAGTCCACACAGTGAGGACCCACCTGGGATCGAACCCTCGACGAGCGATAAATGCTACGTTGTTTTTGGGCACTCTTGGTAAATGCCGGCCATTACAGAAGAACGGGGAAAACTCAAAAGATACAGATTGCACGGCACTGCTACATTATTACCTGCATTTTGGGTCAGTACACTAATTCAAATTGGGAATGTGAATCACCAACTTCACCATGATCCAGTCTTAATATTTCGGACAACAATATAATACTTTTTATACGACAAAATATTCCATCAGTTACTACACTGTACCTTACACATTAAAAGTCCTATCTAGCTAGGTAGATGTTTTTGACAATTTTGTCACTGAAACCTTCAGAAATGTGAATAAAAAGTGTTGTTTTAAATAAAACGGCGCATCAAGTAAAATATGACTAATGAATGATGTTTTGCATTTTATCATAAAAAGAAAATGACTAATACATGATAAATTCCAAGGCAAAATAAAGCAAAATTCCATCCAAAATGGCAATAAGAAGATAACCTCAATTCAGCACTAAGTCAATTAAACAGAGGTTTTGTCAGAATTGGATGATTAACCACAAAACACCAAATCGTTGCTTGGAAGCAAAATGAAATCTGTCATTTTAACCTAAATATTTCTCCAAATAACTCTTACTTTGAAGTTTATTTTCAAGTATACCTCCATGGAAGAAGTCCTTAGAGGTTGTATTAGTCAAAACATGGTTTCGCTCCATGTTCACACCTTGGCTCATTAAAAGGTTATTATTTGACTTGTGTTGCAATCAAAGGTGTGAAGAAAACACATCACGGCAGCCGTTTTTCCCAGCAGACTGATAGACTGACAAACAATCTTGTTGTTCATTAAGTGAACAATGTTGAAAACATGATCATTGACGTGCTCTTTGATGAACCCTATTTTTGTTGTTTTATTGATTCAAACTGCCAAAGGAAGTTTTGACATAGCTACGTAAAATTGGTAGCTGTTTTTGTTTACATAAAAGACCATAGAAACCACCAGGCCTAAATGAGACACATAAACCCTGTCCAAGAGAGAGAATGTCTGACATTAGTCCAAAAACAACTTGGAAAAAAATGCGACAAAAGATCGCAATTGAGCTTTAAAAAAAAATTAAAAATAAAATTAAATTACTTATTGGGGCTTTGTGGATCTATGAATGAAAATTGTCAGATGATCACAACTGCCAAGTCAATAATTGACTCTACCCATCAAACAGAAGAACATTTTAGCACATCCATGACATAGAAGAGAAGAACAAATAGTATAAGAGTTACATGGATGAATCACGTTATAGTGGCGCTAACACCTACGCACTGGGCGTGTGCGGTCGATTGGTCGCCGGTCTTTTGGTCGCTGTCTTTTGGTCGCCGGTCTTTTGATCGCCGGTCTTTTGATCGCCGGTCTTTTGGTCACCGGTCTTTTGGTCGCCGGTCTTATGGTCGCCCGGACCCAAACAACGGGCGACCAAAAGACCAGCGACCAAAAGACCGGCGACAAAACAACCTTGTCTACGCATCAATAAAAGCCAACAATGGCCCTGAGCAGTTTCACTGAGCCAACGTGTGAGTGTCTAAGAGTTTCTATGTACATGAGTTGTCCACTTAGGAAGGTACTTCGGTCAGGGTCTTAACAAGTTCTCCAACAAAAAACAATAAAAGTACGGGAAATATTGAGCTTTTCTTTAGCCTAATAATTAATAGGGCATTAAGTATGACTAAATAATAATTCTCAGTTTGTATTTGGGGAATTCGAGCAACGATTTAAATGGTAATTATCAATAACCTTCCGGGCGACCAAAAGACCGGCGACCAAACGACCGAGTACCCGCACTGGGTATGCATACTACATGAGCAATTTGGAAGTTTCATGCGTGTCAACGTGTGCACGCTTGTTTCCCCACACAAATCTACCATGAAAAGGCGGAATTCTCTTTACAGCAAAAAGCCTTGTTTCCATTATTGTGATGATGATGATGATGACGATGATATTAACGCTTTGCTTTTTAGTCAATCCATTTTTGCAATTGGCAATGGGGCAAATCAAACAAGAGATATTAACAAAGGTTGCAGCACTATTTAGGTATTTATTTATTTTTCTTTTTATGCATTCCATTCTTTTTGTTGTGTCTCACACAGTGCAATTTGAGTGCGATATTTGACGAAATCATGGATTCTGACACTTTTCAGGGCCCTCCATAGATGCATATTGATCCATATCCATGAAGAATTAGACTCATAATTATGCGGCTTGTAAGCAGTAGTTGTGACATCATACTTTGCGAACGTGAACAAACTTTGATCCAATCCGATTTGCTTGGGGGCGGTACTCCAAGCTATAAATGAAGCTGACCTTAGAGGAGTTTGGATAGAACGCTGTCCAAGCGGCAGCTTCTGAATGGAAAACAGCGTCCAATCAGAGCTCTGCTTTCCACAGCTAGCCAACCTGTCCTGCAGGAAGTCCATGGTTGAATCAACTGGAGACACTATTTTGAATGTTCTACTTTCTTTGACCTGCGCCTTCACTGTGCTGCTCAATTTGCTCGTCATTGTTGCCATCTCTCATTTCAGGCACGTGTTGTTTTTTTTATCTTACGTTGTCTATTAGTACTTGATTTTGTCATGATTGTCAGGACTCGGAAATTGTTGTTTAATCCAATTAAGTGTTGTGCACCATATTTTTTGTCATTGTATCTTTGTTTTCTTTTCTTCTTGTGAGCAGGCAGCTGCACACTCCCACCAACCTGCTCCTCCTCTCTCTCGCCATCTCCGACTTCCTGGTGGGCCTGGTGGTGTGGCCCGGTGAGATCTACAACAAAACATCCTGCTGGGCCTTGGGTGACATAGCTTGCTTTTGCTATCAGTTTGCCACCTTTGTCCTCACAGCCACCTCAGTGGGAAACATGGTGTTGATATCAGCTGACCGTTACGTGGCCATTTGCCATCCTCTCCATTATAACGCCCAAGTCACTTTGAAAAGAATCCGACTTTGTGTTTATCTGTGCTGGTCTTTGTCATTTCTGTTTTCTTGCATTCTTTTGAAGGATCAGCTAGCTCATCCAGAAAATTTCAGCTCCTGCTATGGGGAGTGTGTCATTAGTATTGACATGGAAACCGGGATACTAGATCTGGTTCTGACTTTCATCATTCCTCTCAGCATTATCGTCACGCTGCACACGCGCGTGTTTGTGGTTGTCGTGACTCAGGCGCGAGCCATGCGTGCTCACGTCACCTGCCGCAAAGTGCCCAATTCCCTCTCTTTGGGCGCAAGGAAATCCGAGCTGAAGGCGGCCAGGACTCTCGGGATTCTGGTTCTCGTCTTTATTCTTTGCATTAGTCCATTTTACCTTTTCTCCATCATTTCTGATGTGGGCTTTTCATCAACACAATTTATCTACCTGTTTTATTTCAACTCGTATGTAAATCCTTTGATTTATGCCTTGTTCTACCCCTGGTTTAGGAGAGCTGTGAAACAGATTGTCACTCTCCGCATACTGCAACCTGGTTCCCGTGAGGCCAAAGTGGTGTAGACAATTTGAAGAATACTTTTATTTTACCATATGTACGTGTATGCAGCACTAATTTGATGTTTTATCTGAAGAGAGCAGCTGGCTGTTACCATGATCAGATGTAAGAGCAATATTGATTGCACTTTATCTATGGAGTTAAAATATAGCTTTGAAACATGCGTGACCTGTTTCTGTGGACTGTAAAAATAGAAATGGAATAAAAGTCAATGATTGAAGTAAGTCTGAACAGTTATTAAGCATGAATAAAAATAACACATAAAAAAGAAGTATAAAATGAAAGTGAACCAAAAAGTTTCAAAGACCCAGTTGCAAACATGTCAAATTATAATATATAGTACTATATTATAACGATTTAGGGAGTGGTCACTGCACTTTATAATGGCTGAAAGTATTACGTGACCTCACTGTGATTCGTGGGAGCCGGCAGGGGGCATATGTTTCATGGCAAAAGGAGGATTTAGATGAATTTTATTGCCCGTATGCCAATCACCTAACGCCGGTATATTTTACTGCAGTGTAGTTTAAAAACAAACGAAGAAAAAAACAACCCAACTCATTTGCAACACGCCATTAGTAATTGGTAAAGCAGGACTGATGAAAATATACGGGGCCTAAATGAGACACATAAACCTTGTCCAAGAGAGAGAATGTCTGACACAAGGCCAAAAACAACTTGGAAAAAAATGCGACAAAAGATCGCAATTGAGCTTTTTTTTTAACATTACTTATTGGGGCTTTGTGGATCTATGAATGAAAATTGTCAGATGATCACAACTGCCAAGTCAATAATTGACTCTACCCATCAAACAGAAAAGAACATTTTAGCACATCCATGACATAGAAGAGAAGAACAAATAGTATAAGAGTTACATGGATGAATCATGTTATAGTGGCGCTAACACCTACACACTGGCATACTACATGAGCAATTTGGAAGTTTCATGCGTGTCAACGTGTGCAAGCTTGTTTCCCCACACAAATCTATCATGAAAAGGCAGAATTATCTTTACAACAAAAAACCTTGTTTCCATTATTGTGATGATGATGATGACGATGATATTAACGCTTTGCTTTTTAATCAATCCATTTTTGCAATTGGAAGTGGGGCAAATCAAACAACAGATATTAACAAAGGTTGCAGCACTATTTAGGTATTTATTTATTTTTATTTTTATGCATTGCATTCTTTTTGTTGTGTCTCACACAGTGCAATTTGAGTGCGATATTTGACAAAATCACGGATTGTGCCACTTTTCAGGGCCCTCCATCGATGCATATTGATCCATATCCATGAAGCATAGGACTCGTAATTATGCGGCTTGTCAGCAGTAGTTGTGACATCATACATTGCGAACTTGAACCAACTATGATCCAATCCGGTTTTCTTGGGGGCGGTACTCCAAGCTATAAATGAAGCTGACCTTAGAGGAGTTTGGATAGAACGCTGTCCAAGCGGCAGCTTCTGAATGGAAAACAGCGTCCAATCAGAGCTCTGCTTTCCACAGCTAGCCAACCTGTCCTGCAGGAAGTCCATGGTTGAATCAACTGGAGACACTATTTTGAATGTTCTACTTTCTTTGACCTGCGCCGTCACTGTGCTGCTCAATTTGCTCGTCATTGTTGCCATCTCTCATTTCAGGCACGTGTTGTTGTTTTTATCTTACGTTGTCTATTAGTACTTGATTTTGTCATGATTGTCAGGACTCGGAAATTGTTGTTTAATCCAATTGTGCACTATTTTTTTTGGTCATTGTATCCTTTTTTTCTCTCCTTGTAAGCAGGCAGCTGCACACTCCCACCAACCTGCTCCTCCTTTCTCTCGCCATCTCCGACTTCCTGGTGGGCCTGGTGGTGTGGCCCGGTGAGATCTACATCAAAACATCCTGCTGGGCCTTGGGCGACATAGCTTGCTTTTGCTTTAAGTTTGCCAGCTTCGTCCTCGTATCCGCCTCAGTGGGAAACATGGTGTTGATATCAGCTGACCGTTACGTGGCCATTTGCCAACCTCTCCGTTATAGCGCCAAAGTCACTGTGAAAAGAATCCGACTTTGTGTTTATCTGTGCTGGTCTTTGTCATTTCTGTTTTGTTGCATTTTTTTGAAGGATCAGCTTGCTCATCCAGAAAATTTCAGCTCCTGCTATGGGGAGTGTGTCATTAATATGGACATGGAAACCGGGATACTAGATTTGGTTCTGACCTTCATCCTTCCTCTCAGCATTATCGTCACGCTGTACACGCGCGTGTTTGTGGTTGCCGTGTCTCAGGCACGAGCCACACGTGCTCACGTCACCTGCCGCAAAGTGCCCAATTCCCTCTCTTTGGGCGCAAGGAAATCCGAGCTGAAGGCGGCCAGGACTCTCGGGGTTCTGGTTCTCGTCTTCATTCTTTGCTTTAGTCCATTATACCTTTTCTCCATCATATCTGATGTGGGCTTTTCAACATCACAATTTTTTCTCTACCTGTTTTATTTCAACTCGTATGTGAATCCTTTGATTTATGCCTTGTTCTATCCCTGGTTCAGGAGAGCTGTGAAACAGATTGTCACTCTCCGCATACTGCAGCCTGGTTCCCGTGAGGCCAAAGTGGTGTAGACAATTTGAAGAATACTTTTATTTTACCATATGTACGTGTATGCAGCAATAATTTGATGTTTTATCTGAAGAGAGCAGCTGGCTGTTACCATGATCAGATGTAAGAGCAATGTTGATTGCACTTTATCTATGGAGTTAAAATATAGCTTTGAAACATGCATGACTTGTTTCTGTGGACTGTACAAATAGAAATTGAATAAAAGTCAATGAGTGCAGCAAGTTTGAACGGTTATTAAGCATGAATAAAAATAACACAAAAAAGAAGTATAAAATCAAAGTGAACCAAAAGGTTTCAAAGACCCAGTTGCAAACATGTCGAATTATAATACATAGTACTATATTTTAGGATTTAGGTAGTGGTCACTGCACTTTATAATGGCTGAAAGTGTTACGTGACCTCACTGTGATTCGTGGTATGTCATAATAATTGCACTTTAATAACTTTCAAAAAAAAACATTTATGGACCAACAACAATAAAATACTATACATAAAGGAGAAAGAATGAAGTCAGGAGATTGTGGGATCCGGCAGGGGGCACATGTTTTTTGGCAAAAGGAGGATTTAGACGAATTTTATTGCCCGTATGCTAATCACCTAACACCGGTATATTTTACTGCAGTGTAGTTTAAAAACAAACAAAGAAAAAAACAACCCAACTCATTTGCAACACGTCATTAGTAATCGGTAAAGTAGTATTGATGAAAATATACGGATCAAAAGAACAGAATAGACTACTTACCGGATTCCACTTTCTTGTATATGTTCAATTATTAGTTGCATCTCACCCTTTTTTGTTGTTTTATTGATTCAAACTGCCAAAGGAAGTTTTGACATAGCTACGTGAAATTGGTAGGAGCTTTTGTTTACATAAAATATCATAGAAACCACCAGGCCTAAATGAGACACATAAACCTTGTCCAAGAGAGAGAATGTCTGACACAAGGCCAAAAACAACTTGGAAAAAAATGCAACAAAAGATCGCAATTGAGCTTTTTAAAAAATAAATAAATAAAATTACTTATTGGGGCTTTGTGGATCTATGAATGAACATTGTCAGATGATCACAACTGCCAAGTCAATAATTGACTCTACCCATCAAACAGAAAAGAACAATTTAGCACATCCGTGACATAGAAGAGAAGAACAAATAGTATAAGTTACATGGATGAATCACATTATAGTGGCACTAACACCTACGCACTGGGTATGCATACTACATGAGCAATTTGGAAGTTTCATGCGTGTCAACGTGTGCAAGCTTGTTTCCCCACACAAATCTATCATGAAAAGGCGGAATTATCTTTACAACAAACAGCCTTGTTTCCATTATTGTGATGATGATGATGATGATATTAACCCTAGAATGGTAACCCTCTATTTCAGGGGTTACCTTTCACGCTTCCGAAATAGAGGTTTACCATGGTTACCGGAGTAAAAATGGGTGCTAAGCAAGACGGTGCAATAAAGGGCACCCATTTATCCCCCCGGTAACCATGGTAACTCTCTATTTCAGAAGCGTGAAAGGTAACCCCTGAAATAGAGGGTTACCATTCTAGGGTTAAAGCTTTGCTTTTTAGTCAATCAATTTTTGCAATTGGCAATGGGGCAAATCAAACGACAGATATTAACAAAGGTTGCAGCACTATTTAGGTATTTATTTATTTTTCTTTTTATGCATTCCATTCTTTTTGTTGTGTCTCACACAGTGCAATTTGAGTGCGATATTTGACGAAATCATGGATTCTGACACTTTTCAGGGCCCTCCATAGATGCATATTGATCCATATCCATGAAGAATTAGACTCATAATTATGCGGCTTGTCAGCAGTAGTTGTGACATCATACTTTGCGAACGTGAACAAACTTTGATCCAATCCGATTTGCTTGGGGGCGGTACTCCAAGCTATAAATGAAGCTGACCTTAGAGGAGTTTGGATAGAACGCTATCCAAGCGGCAGCTTCTGAATGGAAAACAGCGACCAATTAGAGCTCTGCTTTCCACAGCTAGCCAACCTGTCCTGCAGGAAGTCCATGGTTGAATCAACTGGAGACACTATTTTGAATGTTCTACTTTCTTTGACCTGCGCCTTCACTGTGCTGCTCAATTTGTTCGTCATTGTTGCCATCTCTCATTTCAGGCATGTGTTGTTTTTCTATCTCACGTTGTCTATTACTTGATTTTGTCATGATTGTCAGGACTCGGAAATTGTTGTTTAATCCAATTGTGCACTATTTTTTTGGTCATTGCATCCTTTTTTTTCTCTCCTTGTAAGCAGGCAGCTGCACACTCCCACCAACCTGCTCCTCCTCTCTCTCGCCATCTCCGACTTCCTGGTGGGCCTGGTGGTGTGGCCCGGTGAGATCTACATCAAAACATCCTGCTGGGCCTTGGGCGACATAGCATGCTTTTGCTTTCAGTTGACCAGCTTCGTCATCACATCCTCCTCAGTGGGAAACATGGTGTTGATATCAGCTGACCGTTACGTGGCCATTTGCCATCCTTTCCGCTATATCGCCAAAGTCACTGTGAAAAGAATCCGACTTTGTGTTTATCTGTCCTGGTCTTTGTCATTTCTGTTTTGTTGCATTCTTTTGAAGGATCAGCTAGCTGATCCAGAAAATTGTAGCTCCTGCTATGGGGAGTGTGTTGTTAATATTGACATGGAAACCGGGATACTAGATTTGGTTCTGACCTTCATCCTTCCTCTCAGCATTATCGTCACGCTGTACACGAGCGTGTTTGTGGTTGCCGTGTCTCAGGCGCGAGCCATGCGTGCTCACGTCACCTGCCGCAAAGTGCCCAATTCCCTCTCTTTGGGCGCAAGGAAATCCGAGCTGAAGGCGGCCAGGACTCTCGGGGTTCTGGTTCTCGTCTTCATTCTTTGCTTTAGTCCATTTTACATTTTCTCCATCATATCTGATGTGGGCTTTTCATCATCACAATTTATGTCCCTGTTTTATTTCAACTCGTATGTGAATCCTTTGATTTATGCCTTGTTCTATCCCTGGTTCAGGAGAGCTGTGAAACAGATTGTCACTCTCCGCATACTGCAGCCTGGTTCCCGTGAGGCCAAAGTGGTGTAGACAATTTGAAGAATACTTTTATTTTACCATATGTACGTGTATGCAGCACTAATTTGATGTTTTATCTGAAGAGAGCAGCTGGCTGTTACCATGATCAGATGTAAGAGCAATATTGATTGCACTTTATCTATGGAGTTAAAATATAGCTTTGAAACATGCGTGACCTGTTTCTGTGGATTGTACAAATAGAAATTGAATAAAAGTCAATGATTGAAGTAAGTCTGAACAGTTATTAAGCATGAATAAAAATAACACATAAAAAAGAAGTATAAAATCAAAGTGAACCAAAAAGTTTCAAAGACCCAGTTGCAAACATGTCAAATTATAATACATAGTACTATATTTTATGATTTAGGGAGTGGTCACTGCACTTTATAATGGCTGAAAGTATTACGTGACCTCACTGTGATTCGTGGTATGTCATAATAATTGCACTTTAATAACTTTCTCAAAAAAAACATTTATGGACCAACAACAATAAAATACTATACATAAAGGAGAAAGAATGAAGTCAGGAGAGTGTGGGAGCCGGCAGGGAGCACATGTCTCATGGCAAAAGGAGGATTTAGATGAATTTTATTGCCCGTATGCTAATCACCTAACGCCGGTATATTTTACTGCAGTTTAGTTTAAAAACAAAGAAAGAAAAAAACAACCCAACTCATTTGCAACACGCCATTAGTAATTGGTAAAGCAGGACTGATGAAAATATACGGATCAAAACAATAGAATAGTCTACTTACCGGATTCCACTTTCTTGTATATGTTCAATTATTAGTTGCATCTCACCCTTTTTTGTTGTTTTATTGATTCAAACTGCCAAATGAAGTTTTGACATAGCTACGTGAAATTGGTAGGAGTTTTTGTTTACATAAAACATCATAGAAACCACCAGGCCTAAATGAGACACATAAACCTTGTCCAAAAGAGAGAATGTCTGACACAAGGCCAAAAACAACTTGGAAAAAAATGCGACAAAAGATCGCAATTGAGCTTTAAAAAAAAAAATTAAATTACTTATTAAAAAAAAAAAAAAACTAATTGGTGCTTTGTGGATCTATGAATGAAAATTTTCAGATGATCACAACTGCCAAGTCAATAATTGACTCTACCCATCACACAGAAAAGAACAATTTAGCACATCCGTGACATAGAAGAGAAGAACAAATAGTATGAGTTACATGGATGAATCACGTTATAGTGGCGCTAACACCTACGAACTGGGTATGCATTCTACATGAGCAATTTGCAAGTTTCATGCGTGTCAACGTGTGCAAGCTTGTTTCCCTACACAAATCTATCATGAAAAGGCAGAATTATCTTTACAACAAAAAGCCTTGTTTCCATTATTGTGATGATGATGATGATGATGATATTAACCCTAGAATGGTAACCCTCTATTTCAGGGGTTACCTTTCACGCTTCTGAAATAGAGGGTTACCATGGTTACCGGGAAAAAATGGGTCCTAAGCAAGGCGGTGCAATAAAGGGCACCCATTTTTCCCCCCGGTAACCATGGTAACCCTCTATTTCAGAAGCGTGAAAGGTAACCCCTGAAATAGAGGGTTACCATTTTAGGGTTAAAGCATTGCTTTTTAATCAATCCATTTTTGCAATTGGCAATGGGGCAAATCAAACGACAGATATTAACAAAGGTTGCAGGACTATTTAGGTATTTATTTCTTTTTCTTTTTATGCATTCCATTCTTTTTGTTGTGTCTCACACAGTGCAATTTGAGTGCGATATTTGACGAAATCACGGATTCTGCCACTTTTCAGGGCCCTCCATAGATGCATATTGATCCATATCCATGAAGCATAGGACTCGTAATTATGCGGTTTGTCAGCAGTAGTTGTGACATCATACTTTGCGAACTTGAACCACCTGTGATCCAATCCGATTTGCTTGGGGGCGGTACTCCAAGCTATAAATGAAGCTGACCTTAGAGGAGTTTGGATAGAACGCTGTCCAAGCGGCAGCTTCTGAATGGAAAACAGCGTCCAATCAGAGCTCTGCTTTCCACAGCTAGCCAACCTGTCCTGCAGGAAGTCCATGGTTGAATCAACTGGAGACACTATTTTGAACGTTCTACTTTCTTTGACCTGCGCCGTCACTGTGCTGCTCAATTTGCTCGTCATTGTTGCCATCTCTCATTTCAGGCACGTGTTGTTTTTCTATCTCACATTGTCTATTACTTGATTTTGTCATGATTGTCAGGACTCAGAAATTGTTGTTTAATCCAATGAAGTGTTGTGCACTATTTTTTTTGGTCATTGTATCCTTTTTTTCTCTCCTTGTGAGCAGGCAGCTGCACACTCCCACCAACCTGCTCCTCCTCTCTCTCGCCATCTCCGACTTCCTGGTGGGCCTGGTGGTGTGGCCCGGTGAGATCTACATCAAAACATCCTGCTGGGCCTTGGGCGACATAGCTTGCTTTTGCTTTAAGTTTGCCAGCTTCGTCATCACATCCTCCTCAGTGGGAAACATGGTGTTGATATCAGCTGACCGTTACGTGGCCATTTGCCATCCTCTCCGTTATATCGCCAAAGTCACTGTGAAAAGAATCCGAATTTGTGTTTATCTGTGCTGGTCTTTGTCATTTCTGTTTTGTTGCATTCTTTTGAAGGATCAGCTAGCTCATCCAGAAAATTGTAGCTCCTGCTATGGGGAGTGTGTCATTAATATGGACATGGAAACCGGGATACTAGATTTGGTTTTGATTTTCATCCTTCCTCTCAGCATTATCGTCACACTGTACATGAGCGTGTTTGTGGTTGCCGTGTCTCAGGCGCGAGCCATGCGTGCTCACGTCAATTGCCGCAAAGTGCCCAATTCCCTCTCTTTGGGCGCAAGGAAATCCGAGCTGAAGGCGGCCAGGACTCTCGGGGTTCTGGTTCTCGTCTTCATTCTTTGCTTTAGTCCATTTTACCTTTTCTCCATCATATCTGATGTGGTCTTTTCAACATCACATTTTTTTCTCTACCTGTTTGATTTCAACTCGTGTGTGAATCCTTTGATTTATGCCTTGTTCTACCCCTGGTTTAGGAGAGCTGTGAAACAGATTGTCACTCTCCGCATACTGCAGCCTGGTTCCCGTGAGGCCAAAGTGGTGTAGACAATTTGAAGAATACTTTTATTCTACCATATGTATGTGTATGCAGCACTAATTTGATGTTTTATCTGAAGAGAGCAGCTGGCTATTACCATGATCAGATGTAAGAGCAATATTGATTGCACTTTATCTATGGAGTTCAAATATAGCTTTGTAACATGTGTGACCTGTTTCTGTGGACTGTACAAATAGAAATGGAATAAAAGTCAATGATTGAAGTAAGTCTGAACAGTTATTAAGCATGAATAAAAATAACACAAAAAATAAGTATAAAATCAAAGTGAACCAAACAGTTTCAAACATGTCGAATTATAATACATAGTACTATATTTTATGATTTAGGGAGTGGTCACTGCACTTTATGATGGCTGAAAGTGTTACATGACCTCACTGTGATTCGTGGGATGTCATAATAATTGCACTTTATTAACTTTCTCCAAAAAATCATTTATGGACCAACAACAATGAAATATACATACTATAGGAGAAAGAAGAATGAAGTCAGGAGAGTGTGGGAGCCGGGAGGGGGCACATGTCTCATGGCAAAAGGAGGATTTAGACGAATGTTATTGCCCGTATGCTTATCACCTAATGCCGGTATATTTTACTGCAGTTTAGTTTAAAAACAAACAAAGAAAAAAACAACCCAACTCATTTGCAACACATCATTAGTAATTGTTAAAGCAGTATTGTTGAAAATATACGGATCAAAACAACAGAATAGACTACTTACCGGATTCCACTTTCTTGTATATTGGATTGGATTGGATAACTTTATTCATCCCGTATTCGGGAAATTTCGTTGTCACAGTAGCAAGAGGGTGAGGATGTAGAAATATGAAAGGCATTTTAGACATAAATAGATAGGTAATAAGTATGTTAATTAATAACTACATGAATAAATATATAAATAAATAAGCGTGCCGCTGAAATATATATATATATATATACATATACACATACGTGTACATACACACATATATATATGTATACGTATATACATACACACACATACATATATGTAAGCACATATATATACATACATACAAATAGATGTACATGCATGCATACGGTAGGTCTTAACACTCAGCCATTTTTTGTTAAAGAGCCTGACAGCTGATGGAAGGAAGGACCTGCGGAAGCGCTCCTTCCTGCAATGAGGGTGCCGCAGTCTTTTGCTAAAGGAGCTTCGGAGGGACTCCACAGACTCATGCAGGGGGTGGGAGGTGCTGTCCATGATGGACATTTTCCTGGTCAGCATCCTCCGCTCTCCCACTTCCTCCACAGAGTCCAAAGGACAGCCCAGAATAGAGCTGGCCCTCCTGACCAGCTTATTCAGCCTGTTCCTGTCCCTCTCCGTGCTCCCGCATCCCCAACAGAGCACTGCATAAAACACTGTAGATGCCACCACAGTGTCGTAAAAAGTCCTCAGCAGTGTCCTGCACACTCCAAAGGACAGTTGACTCCTCAGTAGGTAGAGGCGGCTCTGGTCCCTTTTATACAGGGCATCTATGTTTGTGGACCAGTCTAGTTTGTTGTTGAGGTGAACACCCAGGTACTTAAAATTCTCCACAATTTCAATGTCTGTACCCTGGATGTTCACCTGAGTGGTCTGTTGAGGATTCCTCCAAAAATCGATGACCATTTCCTTTGTCTTACTGGTGTTGATGTAGAGGTGGTTTTGCCTACACCAGTCAACAAAGGCTGTGATGACTCCCCTGTACTCCAGGTCGTTCCCGTCCGTCACTCGTCCAACAATAGCGGTGTCGTCAGAGAACTTCTGGAGGTGGCAGGTGTCTGTATTATGTTTGAAGTCTGATGTGTAGAGGGAGAAGAGGAGTGGGGAGAGCACTGTGCCTTGTGGGGCCCCCGTGCTGCAAGCTACCACATCAGACGTACAGTCCTGGAGTCTAACATATTGTGGTCTGTCAGTGAGGAAGTCGATGATCCATGCAGCTAGGTGGTTCCTTACTCCAGCCTCTTCCAGTTTCCCTATCAGTAGAACCGGCTGAATGGTGTTGAACGCACTGGAGAGGTCAAAAAACATCATTCTCAGCGTGCTTCCCGTGTTCTCCAGGTGTGAAAGAGACCTGTGCATCAGGTAGGTGGTAGCATCTTCCACACCAATGCCTGGACAATAGGCGAACTGCAGAGGGTCCAGCTCTGCATTCATCAGGGGGCTGAGGTGATTGAGGATGATCCTCTCCAATGTCTTGATCAGGTGAGAGGTTAATACTACCGGCCTGAAGTGGTTTGGCTCCCTGGGGTTCGCAGTCTTTGGAACTGGGACCACACAGGAAGTTTTCCACAAGGTGGGGACCTTCTGCAGACTGGGGCTGAGGTTGAAAATATGCAGAATCACTTTGCCAAGCTGATCCGCACACTCTCTCAGCAGTCTGGAGCTGAGGCCGTCTGGACCGGTAGCCTTCCTTGCCTCAATCTTCTTTAGCTGTTTTATCACCTGATCGACAGTAATGCATAGACCGGTGGAAGAGGGGGAGGAAGAGGAGGAGGAGGAGGAGAACGAGGGGGGAGAGTTGCTTCTGGTCTGGGGGGTCAGGGAGTGGGGGCAGGACTGAATCTGTTAAAGAACTGATTCAGTTCATTGGCCCACTCCCTGTCTCCGGACTCCGGGTCTCTCTCACTGTTGCCTCCATGGCCCGAAATGGTCCTCAAGCTCCTCCAGATCTCTTTGGTGTTGCCTCTCTGGAGTTGGTTCTCTAGCTTCCTCCTGTAGATGGTCTTTGTTGTTGTATGTTTTTTTATGTTCAATTATTCAAACTGCCAAAGGAAGTTTTGACATAGCTACGTAAAATTGGTAGGAGTTTTTGTTTACAAAAAAGATCATAGAAACCACCAGGCCTAAATGAGACACATAAAAATTGTCCAAGAGTGAGAATGTCTGACACAAGGCCAAAAACAACTTGGAAAAAAATGCAACAAAAGATCGCAATTGAGCTTTTTTTAAATTTATTTTTTCAAAACTTACTTATTGGGGCTTTGTGGATCTATGAATGAAAATTGTCAGATGATCACAACTGCCAAGTCAATAATTGACTCTACCCATCAAACAGAAAAGAACATTTTAGCACATCCATGACATAGAAGAGAAGAACAAATAGTATAAGAGTTACATGGATGAATCACGTTATAGTGGCGCTAACACCTACACACTGGGTATGCATACTACATGAGCAATTTGGAAGTTTCATGCGTGTCAACGTGTGCAAGCTTGTTTCCCCACACAAATCTATCATGAAAAGGCGGAATTATCTTTACAACAAAAAGCCTTGTTTCCATTATTGTGATGATGATGATGACGATGATATGAACGCTTTGCTTTTTAATCAATCCATTTTTGCAATTGGAAATGGGGCAAATCAAACAACAGATATTAACAAAGGTTGCAGCACTATTTAGGTATTTATTTATTTTTATTTTTATGCATTGCATTATTTTTGTTGTGTCTCACACAGTGCAATTTGAGTGCGATATTTGACGAAATCACGGATTCTGCCACTTTTCAGGGCCCTCCATAGATGCATATTGATCCATATCCATGAAGCATAGGACTCGTAATTATGCGGCTTGTCAGCAGTAGTTGTGACATCATACATTGCGAACTTGAACCAACTATGATCCAATCCGATTTTCTTGGGGGCGGTACTCCAAGCTATATATGAAGCTGACCTGAGAGGAGTTTGGATAGAACGCTGTCCAAGCGGCAGCTTCTGAATGGAAAACAGCGTCCAATCAGAGCTCTGCTTTCCACAGCTAGCCAACCTGTCCTGCAGGAAGTCCATGGTTGAATCAACTGGAGACACTATTTTGAATGTTCTACTTTCTTTGACCTGCGCCTTCACTGTGCTGCTCAATTTGCTTGTCATTGTTGCCATCTCTCATTTCAGGCACGTGTTGTTTTTTATCTTACGTTGTCTATTACTTGATTTTGTCATGATTGTCAGGACTCGGAAATTGTTGTTTAATCCAATTAAGTGTTGTACACCATATTTTTTGTCATTGTATCTTTTTTTATTTTCTTCTTGTGAGCAGGCAGCTGCACACTCCCACCAACCTGCTCCTCCTCTCTCTCGCCATCTCCGACTTCCTGGTGGGCCTATTGGCGTGGCCCGGTGAGATCTACATCAAAACATCCTGCTGGGCCTTGGGCGACATAGCTTGCTTTTGCTATCAGTTTGCCACCTTCGTCATCACATCCTCCTCAGTGGGAAACATGGTGTTGATATCAGCTGACCGTTACGTGGCCATTTGCCAACCTCTCCGTTATATCGCCAAAGTCACTGTGAAAAGAAACCGACTGTGTGTTTATCTGTGCTGGTCTTTGTCATTTCTGTTTTGTTGCATTCTTTTGAAGGATCAGCTAGCTCATCCAGAAAATTGTAGCTCCTGCTATGGGGAGTGTGTCATTAATATGGACATGGAAACCGGGATACTAGATTTGGTTGTGACCTTCATCCTTCCTCTCAGCATTATCGTCACGCTGTACACGGGCGTGTTTGTGGTTGCAGTGTCTCAGGCGCGAGCCATGCGTGCTCACGTCACCTGCCGCAAAGTGCCCAATTCCCTCACTTTGGGCGCAAGGAAATCCGAGCTGAAGGCGGCCAGGACTCTCGGGGTTCTGGTTCTCGTCTTCATTCTTTGCTTTAGTCCATTTTACATTTTCTCCATCATATCTGATGTGGGCTTTTCATCATCACAATTTATGTCCCTGTTTTATTTCAACTCGTATGTGAATCCTTTGATTTATGCCTTGTTCTACCCCTGGTTCAGGAGAGCTGTGAAACAGATTGTCACTCTCCGCATACTGCAGCCTGGTTCCCGTGAGGCCAAAGTGGTGTAGACAATTTGAAGAATACTTTTATTTTACCATATGTACGTGTATGCAGCACTAATTTGATGTTTTATCTGAAGAGAGCAGCTGGCTGTTACCATGATCAGATGTAAGAGCAATATTGATTGCACTTTATCTATGGAGTTAAAATATTGCTTTGAAACATGCGTGACCTGTTTCTGTGGACTGTACAAATAGAAATGGAATAAATGTCAATGAGTGAAGTAAGTCTGAACAGTTATTAAGCATGAATAAAAATAACACATAAAAAGAAGTATAAAATCAAAGTGAACCAAAAAGTTTCAAAGACCCAGTTGCAAACATGTCAAATTATAATACATAGTACTATATTTTATGATTTAAGGAGTGGTCACTGCACTTTATAATGGCTGAAAGCATTACTTGACCTCACTGTGATTCGTGGTATGTCATAATAATTGCACTTTAATAACTTTCTCCCCCCCAAAATTTATGGACCAACAACAATCAAATACTATACATAAAGGAGAAAGAATGAAGTCAGGAGATTGTGGGAGCCGGCAGGGGGCACATGTCTCACGGCAAAAGGGCGGCGCACACGGATGCAGCGGCTTTTTGCTCTCCAGTTTGGTGTTTTCTTTTCTCAATCCTATCGTTATTTACCAACATCTGCGAGGCAAACTTTTCCTACAGTCGCCACGACTTAATTTCTATCGGAAGGAGATGCGATATATCCAATGTCACAACGAACTACCAACGAACCTACGATATCCCCGAGGGCATCTCGAGACCTCCGGGATCTCCGTGGATAGTCAGCCCACTCAAAGCACGTCGGAGGAGGCGAAGGCGGTGGAGAGAAAGGAAGCAAAAGCGCGCTTGTCGGGCGGGCCTTGCTGCTAAGCCAAGTCAACAACCACACCGAGCACCGCTTCCGAGTATCTTTTTGACCAACGCCAGATCCATCACCCACAAAATGGATGAGTTGGAACTTCGAATTGCTACCAACAGCTTTGTTTAGAACTGTAACATTATTCTCATCACGGAAACGTGGCTACACCCGCAAATCCCTGACGCTGCGGTATCGCTAGCTAGCCGAACGCTTTTTCGGAACGATCGTTCAAAGGAACTAACAGGCAAAAGCAGAGGAGGGGGACTTTGCTTGTTCATACATAATAAATTGTGTGGTGACAGTAGGATCATTGACACTCACTGTTCCCCGGACTTAGAGCTATGGGCAGTACGATGTAGGCCCTACTATCTACCGAGAGAGCTAACGGTCGTCATAGTAACGGCGATCTATATTCCTCCTGATGCTAACGTCAACACGGCATTAAACCTCCTGCTAATGGCTGTAAACAAACAACAGCTTGACCACCCCGATGGAGTCTGTATTGTTGCTGGTGACTTTAACAGAGCATGTTTAAAGACTGTTCTACCTAAGTTTATCCAATACGTAAAATGTCACACGAGGGGAGACAAAACTCTTGACCATGTTTATTCTAACATCAAACATGCTTACAAAGCCACTTCCCTCCCTCACCTAGCTGGATCAGATCACCTCTGTCTAGCCCTCACCCCAGCATACACTCCATTCCGGAGGCCCAACAAGGCCACAAATAAAGACAATAAAAACTTGGCCCGAGGATGCCCTTTCTCAGCTGCAGGACTGTTATTTCCGCACCAACTGGGAACACTTTGAACACGACAACCTCCAGGACTATACGGACGCTGTACTTTCCTATATCAAAAACTGCATGGACGACGGCACTAGAAATAAACAAATACGGGTTTTTCCTAACCAAAAACCCTGGATGACCAAGGAGACACAGGCACTCATCAAATGCCGTAACACCGCTTTCAGATCAGGGGACAAGATGAAATATAGAGCTGCCAGAGCTGAGCTGAAAAGAGGCATTAAAAAGGCCAAGGCAGAATATACTAAGAAAATTGAGGAGCACTTCACAGAAAATAACCCAAAGAAGATGTGGCAGGGAATACGACATATTACCAACTACAATAACAATAATGTGTCTGTTAACGCAGATGCCTCACTAGCGGAGGAACTGAACCGTTTCTTTGCCCGCTTTGAGACTGACAAATCAGACCCAGTCTCAACACCCCCGCCACTACCCTGCAGCAATACACTGAAGTTCCAGGAACAGGAAGTGAGACTGGAAATGCGGTCTGTGAATACCAGGAAGGCTGCTGGACCTGATGGAGTACCTGGGAAGGTGCTCAAAGCCTGTGCTGACCAGCTGGCTGGAGTCTTCACAAAAATCTTCAATTGTTCCCTGCAACAATCCATCATTCCATCCTGCCTGAAATCTGCCACCATAATCCCTGTCCCCAAAAAGCCAACCATTGACAGCATGAATGATTATAGGCCTGTTGCTCTCACGCCTGTGATCATGAAGTGCTTTGAAAAGTTGATAGCCCTCCATATCAGGAATACAATCTCTCCCTCAGTTGACCCTCACCAGTTTGCTTATAGAGCTAACAGGTCCACTGAGGATGCTATCACAATTGCTCTACATACAGCACTGAGCCACCTGGAACACCATGGGAATTACGTGAGGATGCTTTTCATTGACTATAGCTCAGCCTTCAACACCATGAAACCGGACATTCTGACTGACAAACTCTCCCACCTTGGACTATCCTCCTCCATCTGCTGTTGGATAAAGAACTTCCTAACCAACCGACCACAAACGGTTAGACTTGGTTCCCACCTTTCTTCCTCCATTACACTGAGCACTGGCTCCCCTCAAGGCTGTGTACTAAGTCCTCTTCTGTACTCCCTGTACACTTATGACTGTACACCAACCCACCAGTCTAACTACATCATCAAATTTGCTGATGACACCACTGTGGTCGGACTCATCTCAGAAGGGGATGAGGCGGCCTATAGAGACGAGGTCAACAAACTGTCTTCGTGGTGCTCGATGAACAACCTCACACTGAACAACACAAAAACTAAAGAAATAATCCTGGACTTCCGCAAACAGAGCACAGATCTGGCCCCACTCCTCATAAATGGAGTTCGTGTAGACAGGGTCCAGTCCTTTAAATTCCTGGGGGTCCACGTCACGGACAAGCTCTCCTGGTCCACAGACACCACGGCAGTAGTGAAGAAGGCCCAGAAACGACTCAATTTCCTGAGGGTACTCAGGAGGAACAACTTGGACACTAAGCTTCTGGTAACCTTCTATAAAGCCACTGTGGAGAGCATCCTGGCATACGGCATCACAGTGTGGTACGCTGGAAGCACGGCAGCAGACAAAAAGGCCATGCAGAGAGTGATCAACACTGCCCAGAGGATCGTCGGCTGCTCTCTGCCCTCACTGGAAGATATTGCCAGCCCTCGTTACCTCAGCAGAACCGGGAACATTGTTGGGGACCCAGACCACCCTGGTCACGACCTGTTCCAGCTGCTTCCCTCTGGCACGCGCTACCGGTCTCACAAAGCACGGACAAAGAGGCTTAAGGACAGCTTCTTTCCCACAGCCATCAGGACTCTGAATTGCAGTAGCACGACACACAATCCCCTCTGTGTAACAACTTCGGGGTGAGGAAACATGAAGGACCTTGGGCGGCGATCTGCCTCCTGCTGGCTGACTGAAGGTAAGTAAGCAGACAGTGGGAGGTAAGTGATCCATTTTATTCTTTGTTGGCATCGGTGAGGCAAACCTTTTCGCAGTTGCCGGGAGTTGGTTGCCATGACCAATTTGGAAGTTTCATGCGTGTCAACGTGTGCAAGCTTGTTTCCCTACACAAATCTATCATGAAAAGGTGGAATTATCTTTACAACACAAGGCCTTGATTCCATTATTGTGATGATGATGATGATGATGATGATGATGATATTAACGCTTTGCTTTTTAATCAATCCATTTTGGCAATTGGCAATGGGGCAAATCAAACAACAGATATTAACAAAGGTTGCAGCACTATTTAGGTATTTATTTATTTTTATTTTTATGCATTGCATGCTTTTTGTTGTGTCTCACACAGTGCAATTTGAGTGCGATATTTGACGAAATCACGGATTCTGCCACTTTTCAGGGCCCTCCATAGATGCATATTGATCCATATCCATGAAGCATGGGACTTGTAATTATGCGGCTTGTCAGGAGGTAGTTGTGACATCATACATTTCGAACGTGAACCAACTATGATCCAATCCGATTTTCTTGGGGGCGGTACTCCAAGCTATAAATGAAGCTGACCTTAGAGGAGTTTGGATAGAACGCTGTCCAAGCGGCAGCTTCTGAATGGAAAACAGCGAGCAATTAGAGCTCTGCTTTCCACAGCTAGCCAACCTGTCCTGCAGAAAGTCCATGGTTGAATCAACTGGAGACGCTATTTTGAGTGTTCTACTTTCTTTGACCTGCGCCGTCACTGTGCTGCTCAATTTGCTCGTCATTGTTGCCATCTCTCATTTCAGGCATGTGTTGTTTTTCTATCTCATGTTGTCTATTACTTGATTTTGTCATGATTGTCAGGACTCGGAAATTGTTGTTTAATCCAATGAAGTGTTGTACACCATTTTTTTGTCATTGTATCCTTTTTCTTCTTCTTGTGAGCAGGCAGTTGCACACTCCCACCAACCTGCTCCTCCTCTCTCTCGCCATCTCCGACTTCCTGGTGGGCCTGGTGGTGTGGCCCGGTGAGCTCTACATCAAAACATCCTGCTGGGCCTTGGGCGACATAGCTTGCTTTTGCTTTAAGTTTGCCAGCTTCGTCCTCATAGCCGCCTCAGTGGGAAACATGGTGTTGATATCAGCTGACCGTTACGTGGCCATTTGCCAACCTCTCCGTTATAGCGCCAAAGTCACTGTGAAAAGAATCCGACTTTGTGTTTATCTGTGCTGGTCTTTGTCATTTCTGTTTTCTTGCATTATTTTGAAGGATCAGCTAGCTCATCCAGAAAATTGTAGCTCCTGCTATGGGGAGTGTGTCATTAATATGGACATGGAAACCGGGATACTAGATTTGGTTGTGACTTTCATCCTTCCTCTCAGCATTATCGTCACGCTGTACACGCGCGTGTTTGTGGTTGCCGTGTCTCAGGCGCGAGCCATGCGTGCTCACGTCACCTGCCGCAAAGTGCCCAATTCCCTCTCTTTGGGCGCAAGGAAATCCGAGCTGAAGGCGGCCAGGACTCTCGGGGTTCTGGTTCTCGTCTTCATTCTTTGCTTTAGTCCATTATACCTTTTCTCCTTCATATCTAATGTGGGCTTTTCAACATCACAATTTTTTCTCTACCTGTTTTATTTGAACTCGTATGTGAATCCTTTGATTTATGCCTTGTTCTACCCCTGGTTTAGGAGAGCTGTGAAACAGATTGTCACTCTCCGCATACTGCAGCCTGGTTCCCGTGAGGCCAAAGTGGTGTAGACAATTTGAAGTATACTTTTATTTTACCATATGTATGTGTATGCAGCACTAATTAGATGTTTTATCTGAAGAGAGCAGCTGGCTGTTACCATGATCAGATGTAAGAGCAATATTGATTGCACTTTATCTATTGAATTAAAATATAGCTTTGAAACATGCGTGAAAGGTTTCTGTGGATTGTACAAATAGAAATTGAATAAAAGTCAATGATTGAAGTAAGTCTGAACAGTTATTAAGCATGAATAAAAATAACACATAAAAAAGAAGTATAAAATCAAAGTGAACCAAAAAGTTTCAAAGACCCAGTTGCAAACATGTCAAATTATAATACATAGTACTATATTATAACGATTTAGGGAGTGGTCACTGCACTTTATAATGGCTGAAAGTATTACGTGACCTCACTGTGATTCGTGGGAGCCGGCAGGGGGCACATGTTTCATGGCAAAAGGAGGATTTAGATGAATTTTATTTCCCGTATGCCAATCACCTAACGCCGGTATATTTTACTGCAGTGTAGTTTAAAAACAAAGAAAGAAAAAACAACCCAACTCAATTGCAACACCCCATTAGTAATTGGTAAAGCAGGACTGATGAAAATATACGGATCAAAACAATAGAATAGTCTACTTACCGGATTCCACTTTCTTGTATATGTTCAATTATTAGTTGCATCTCACCCTTTTTTTGTTGTTTTATTGATTCAAACTGCCAAAGGAAGTTTTGACATAGCTACATGAAATTGGTAGTTTTTGTTTACATAAAAGATCATAGAAACCACCAGGCCTAAATGAGACACATAAACCTTGTCCAAGAGAGAGAATGTCTGACACAAGGCCAAAAACAACTTGGAAAAAAATGCGACAAAAGATCGCAATTGAGTTTTTTTTTTTAACTTACTTATTGGGGCTTTGTGGATCTATGAATGAATATTTTCAGATGATCACAACTGCCAAGTCAATAATTGACTCTACCCATCAAACAGAAAAGAACATTTTAGCACATCCATGACATAGAAGAGAAGAACAAATAGTATAAGAGTTACATGGATGAATCACGTTATAGTGGCGCTAACACCTACACACTGGGTATGGATACTACATGACCAATTTGGAAGTTTCATGCGTGTCAACGTGTGCAAGCTTGTTTCCCTACACAAATCTATCATGAAAAGGCAGAATTATCTTTACAACAAAAGGCCTTGATTCCATTATTGTGATGATGATGATGATGATGATGATGATGATGATATTAACCCTAGAATGGTAACCCTCTATTTCAGGGGTTACTTTCACGTTTTTGAAATAGAGGGTTACCATGGTTACCGGGAAAAAAATGGGTCCTAAGCATGGCGGTGCAATAAAGGGCACCCATTTTTCCCCCCGGTAACCATGGTAACCCTCTATTTCAGAAGCGTGAAAGGTAACCCCTGAAATAGAGGGTTACCATTTTAGGGTTAAAGCTTTGCTTTTTAATCAATCCATTTTTGCAATTGGAAATGGGTCAAATCAAACAACAGATATTAACAAAGGTTGCAGGACTATTTAGGTATTTATTTCTTTTCCTTTTTATGCATTCCATTATTTTTGTTGTGTCTCACACACAGTGCAATTTGAGTGCGATATTTGACGAAATCACGGATTCTGCCACTTTTCAGGGCCCTCCATAGATGCATATTGATCCATATCCATGAAGCATAGGACTTGTAATTATGCGGCTTGTCAGGAGGTAGTTGTGACATCATACTTTGCGAACTTGAACCACCTATGATCCAATCCGATTTGCTTGGGGGCGGTACTCCAAGCTATAAATGAAGCTGACCTTAGAGGAGTTTGGATAGAACGCTGTCCAAGCGGCAGCTTCTGAATGGAAAACAGCGTCCAATCAGAGCTCTGCTTTCCACAGCTAGCCAACCTGTCCTGCAGAAAGTCCATGGTTGAATCAACTGGAGACGCTATTTTGAATGTTCTACTTTCTTTGACCTGCGCCTTCACTGTGCTGCTCAATTTGTTCGTCATTGTTGCCATCTCTCATTTCAGGCATGTATTGTTTTTCTATCTCACATTGTCTCTTACTTGATTTTGTCATGATTGTCAGGACTCGGAAATTGTTGTTTAATCCAATTGTGCACTATTTTTTTTGGTCATTGTATCCTTTTTCTCTCTCCTTGTAAGCAGGCAGCTGCACACTCCCACCAACCTGCTCCTCCTTTCTCTCGCCATCTCCGACTTCCTGGTGGGCCTGGTGGTGTGGCCCGGTGAGATCTACATCAAAACATCCTGCTGGGCCTTGGGCGACATAGCATGCTTTTGCTTTCAGTTTGCCACCTTCGTCATCACATCCGCCTCAGTGGGAAACATGGTGTTGATATCAGCTGACCGTTACGTGGCCATTTGCCATCCTCTCCGTTATAACGCCCAAGTCACTTTGAAAAGAATCCGACTTTGTGTTTATCTGTGCTGGTCTTTGTCATTTCTGTTTTGTTGCATTCTTTTGAAGGATCAGCTAGCTCATCCAGAAAATATCAGGTCCTGCTATGGGGAGTGTGTCGTTAATATTGACATGGAAAGCGGGATACTAGATTTGGTTCTGACCTTCATCCTTCCTCTCAGCATTATCGTCACGCTGTACACGAGCGTGTTTGTGGTTGCTGTGTCTCAGGCACAAGCCATGCGTGCTCACGTCACCTGCCGCAAAGTGCCCAATTCCCTCTCTTTGGGCGCAAGGAAATCCGAGCTGAAGGCGGCCAGGACTCTCGGGGTTCTGGTTCTCGTCTTCATTCTTTGTTTTAGTCCATTTTACATTTTCTCCATCATATCTGATGTGAGCTTTTCATCATCACATTATTTCATCTACCTGTTTGATTTCAACTCGTGTGTGAATCCTTTGATTTATGCCTTGTTCTACCCCTGGTTCAGGAGAGCTGTGAAACAGATTGTCACTCTCCGCATACTGCAGCCTGGTTCCCGTGAGGCCAAAGTGGTGTAGACAATTTGAAGAATACTTTTATAATATAATATAATCGAACATAGGCCTGTCATCATCAACAACAAAAGCCTACTTGTCATCACACCCAGAAACTGCGCATGACGAAATTGGTTGTGCTTCTCCATAAGGTGCGTTTTCTCGGCAAAAGACCCAAATAAGTGATAGTTACGGTACGGACTTACCTCTCACTGTCTTTCACTTACCTTCAGTCAGGCAGTAGGAGTCAGATTACCACCCAAACATCTTTTCATATTACCTCAGAGGGGAATGTATGTTGTGTTACCGCAAATTTAGAGTTCTGATGGATGTGGGGGAAAAAAACTGTCCTTAAGCCTATTTGTCCGTACTTTGTGGGACCTATAGCGTCTGCCAGAGGGCAGCAGCTGGAACAGATTATTTTACCATATGTACGTGTATGCAGCACTAATTTGACGTTTCATCTGAAGAGAGCAGCTGGCTGTTACCATGATCAGATGTAAGAGCAATATTGATTGCACTTTATCTATTGAATTAAAATATAGCTTTGAAACATGCGTGACCTGTTTCTGTGGACTGTACAAATAGGAATTGAATAAATGTCAATGAGTGAAGTAAGTCTGAACAGTTATTAAGCATGAATAAAAATAACATATATAAAAAAGAAATATAAAATCAAAGTGAACCAAAAAGTTTCAGATACCCAGCTGCAAACATGTCGAATTATAATACATAGTACTATATTTTAGGATTTAGGGAGTGGTCACTGCACTTTATAATGGCTGAAAGTGTTACGTGACCTCACTGTGATTTGTGGGATGTCATAATAATTGCACTTTAATAACTTTCTCCCAAAAATCATTTATGGACCAACAACAATGAAATATACACACTATAGGAGAAAGAAGAATGAAGTCAGGAGAGTGTGGGAGCCGGCAGGGGGCGCATGTCTCATGGCAAAAGGAGGACATAGACGACTTTTTATTACCCGTATGCTAATCACCTAACGCCGGTATATTTTACTGCAGCTTAGTTTAAAAAAACAAACAAACAAACAAACAATCCCAACTCATTTGCAACACGTCATTAGTCATTGGTAAAGCAGTATTGATGAAAATATACGAATTAAAAAAAACAGAATAGTCTACTTACCGAATTCCACTTTCTTGTATGTGTTCAATTATTAGTTGCATCTCACGTTTGATCGAAGGAAAATAAAAGCTTACGGCAGCGTTCATGTTGGTCCAATTTTCTAAACATTATGTATTAATAATTTTACGGTAAAACAATGGAATTTCCTGGACAAAAACAACTAAAACATTGAGCTTACTGAGCTTGTTATCACACTCCTTTGCTGAGGTCGCCATCTTGTGTTCACGCACCTGAACAACCTAATGACTCAGCTGAGGTCAATAAAAACAATACAAAAATAAATATAAGAAAGCAAAAAAAAAGGTAAAATATCCGAGCAAACACGAGTACACGTGTGACACACACACAAACAAAACTGATGTTAGTGGGCTTTTTATCCAACAGCGCTTCGGCCTCACAACTCTGGGGTTCTGGGTTCAAATCCAGGTCGGTCCACCTGTGTGGGTTTCCTCCCACATTCCAAAAACATGCATGGTAGGCTGATTGGACACTCTAAATTGCCCCTAGGTATGGGTGTCAGTGTGCATGGTTGTCTTTTGTCTCCTTGTGCCCTGTGATTGGCTGTCCACCGATTCAGGGTGTCCCCCACCTGTGGCCCGGAGACAGCTGGGATAGACTCCAGCACCCCCTGCGACCCTAATGAGGATAAAGAGGTTCAGAAAATGAGATAGCTGGCTAACCTGTTATTTGACTTTCAGTTTCTTCCAATTAGTGGCCACCTCGGGTTTGTTTTAAGAAGGACAGTGTGTGCCAAAATTTATATTTTTTGCAATTAAACCTTTATCTATATGGCAATTCATCTAGCATAGAATGGAGGTCACCCCGAAAAAGAAGCACCACCCTTTACTTCGAGATGATTCACATCAGTTCCATGTGCTTTGGAGGCCTAATTGTCGGTACACATTGGCCTTGTGGGTGGCCCACGTGAAACATCACATCCCCCTGCATCGACTCATAAATAGAACAATTTCCAATATTACAGTTTCAGCCACAGAAGTGCAAAATGGGAAAATGTGCTTGTCTCTATCTTAAAGCTGTTGCTGTTCTATGAGGGAATATGTATGTTAGGGATGCATGATAAATCAATGTTAATCAACATTTTGATACATTAACAGCTCTATTTTTATTTTTTTTGCAATTGCCATATTTAAAGTGAGGTCCATTTTGCAAGTTAACCCCACCTCCCGCGATTAATTGCATGTGGAAAAATTCCTTATTCCATTTGAAGACAATTGTGGGCCAGGTGTCAGGTTTCTTCTTCTGTCATCTCACTCTTCTTATCATTCCAGCTGCTTGGCCTTCATCCCCCCCTCCATCCATTTAGTTCCCCCGCCCCTGTAATTCATTTCTTCTCATGTGGCCCTCTCATTTCTCATTTTTATATCATCTAATGTCTTCTGTCTAAGCTCTGCTCCTCTTAATTCCTTCCGAGCTCACGTTTACAGAACGCGTGCTAAGAAACACAAGTGGACCACCAAGAATCCCACAGAGAAGGCCAAATATAGGAAAACAGCAGACTGATCTGCGTAAACGACCGCAACAACGCCCATTAGTAAGTGTGGCAACCCTTTATTATTGCTTAGCCAAGATGCATATTTTCAGCCAACGTGTGTTCGAGTATCCAATTAAGAAATGTTTAGTTAGGAAAGACAAATTTTACTTTTCTGTGAAGATGAAATGAAGTCAAATAAGTAGGAGAGGAGGTTTCCCTTGACATTGCCTGAAACAAAAGTAGTGCGTGTCACCATGCAACAAATTCCTGAAAAATTACAACTTGTGTCAACTTGTTGAGTGCAAACTAATATTTTGGCCTTGTCTTTTCATTTGAATGAAATGCAAAGCAAAAATCATTGAGAGAAGGGGAATCTTAATGTGAAATCTCAATTTGAAAACAACATTTGTTCCTTATAGAAAAATCTTTTCTGTTTCCTTTTTGTTTCTTTTTTCAAGTTTGTGGGAGGAAAAGACAAGAAAACTGTTCAGTGTTTCCCCTCTAACTACTTATGAAATAACTTCCCTTCATTTAAAAAAAATAAAAATGCAGAGCTCGACTAGGGATGACCATTTGCATCCTGTAGGTAGCAGCATTTCAACTCTAAACACCCCATAATACATTAAAGTCTATTATGCATCCATTTTTATTTTGATAGTCTAAGAACACTATGACTCATCTTCATATTCAAAATCCAGATACACAAATCCAATTATAAAAAAAACCCAATAAACTGACAGAGATAACAGCACAAAAATGTACTTTGAGGTAAATTATTATGTTAAATGTTCGAGCAAAGCGAGAATATGGAATTGTATGGCCAATCCAGAAAAAAACATTCATTTAAAATGTGATCAATTCCCCATTTCAAAATGCTACACTCTTTTTCATTAAAATTAGCAAGAGTTAAAGTTGTAATTTTTAGTCAACAAGAGAACAAGCAAACGCTATAATAATGCAGATGGTTTATTGTTATGATGCAAATCAAGTATAAAAGCTGCTAGTGGTAGTATTTGATACAGGACTGCTATTCCTGACAATGACCCAGCTTGCAATGATGTGAAAACAGGAAGTGAAGTGTACATTTTGTAGAAATTGACATGAAATGTGCATGCTGTGGAATACGAGCAGACTCCCGACCGGCAATGAACACATGAAAGAACTCGTAGTATCGTTTACACTCCTCGGAGAACAGTTTGATTTCATAGAAGACAAATACACACCACAAAGGTGTCCGAAAAGTTCCTTTTTGCTGTAATCTTTTATGAATGTATATTTGACCGAACATTTAAATAGGAAAAGATGTTTTGAGAGCATGAGCAAGTGTCAAATTCATCTTGTATCTCAAGACACCATCACTTCCATGACGCAAATTGTCGAAATTCATCAATATCCTCCCCACACATACACAAATAGACGGACACAAGGTATTTACATATATTCAACAACAAAAACAACAAAAAGATATCCACCAAAAAGTGCATTGTAAAATCAGCCCTGTAAATCGTCATGAAACATTTTCTTATATCGAACAATGTCGCCCCAAAAAAGCCATTTTTAGCTTCGCAACAAATTGTAAAAGCCCCAAAACAGCCCAATTGCAGCGAGATTCAAAGTGCTTGTGAAGGAGATGGAAGTGAGTAGTCTTGTCATCATACCTTGATATAAATAACTGTCACCAGTCCAGTCCGCAGCTGCGTCGGTGGTGCGGAGATAAGCCGCGTTTCATTTCTAGGAAATATTTTTGCTTGACAGTAGGGCTAAATGGAAACAGAAATTAAAAGCGGGGTTCAATTTCTTGCTCTAAATTGGATAACAAAGGTCTGTCAGGAAGGTTCCAGGGATGGATAGCACAAAAGAACCAGAATTATGAGCATTTATTCAATTAGGGACCAGAAGTTTAAAGTCCTAAATCATTTTAGGTCAAAGGTCAAAAACCATGCTTACCTAAAATCAAGCTTGCTCTAAATTCTTCTCTCTTCCAACACAACCAGGAGACCAGTTACGACAAGGTGGACAACATGGAGAACGCTGAAAAAAGATTGTAGACTGCAGAAGATCCTGAAAAAAAATCCTTTGAGAAAATGCACCAAGAGACTTCTCGGAAAATACTTCTTTTGTAGTCCATCTTTTTAATCTTTGGGAAATTTTCCCGGTGCACCTTTCGGATTTGATTGCAAGAGTGTAAAACACGTGGAACAACCCATGGGAATGATCGCTACCAGCCCTCCCAGTTTAAATGGACTGGGCGAGTGACTTGAGGAATGGTGTGAGCAGGACGGCTGTAAAAAGGATAATAACAGCCGAATGCTTACCTTGCAACTGTCAAAAAGCTCAACACACACACACACACACACATGCACTCACACAACACACACACACACATCTATAAAAAAAGAAGTAATTACAACAAGTTAGGGGAATGTGACTCCAGTTTGTCAGTGACAAAGACTTAGCTCCTTTCGAACCGAGCACTTCTTGCACTGGACCACGCAACACCAGTGGAAACGACACAGACAGTTCTCCTCAAACACCACAGTTTCGTCTCGGTAGCCGCGCTGGCAACATAGCAGATCGCATCCGCTGATGTCCATGGCGGTGCTGTTGCACATGCGTCCCCGCGTCCCCAGGGACCCCGTCTTACGATTGGCCAGACAGAAATCGGGCGATTCGTCCGAGTAGATCAGATCCTGCCTGTCCGGGGGTTTGATGTTCAGGCCTACGGGGATGAGCGTCTTGCCGTCGTTGCCGCCCATCACTTTGGAGGCGCCGTTGAATCGCTCCAGGAGGCGGTCGCCCACTTCGCGGAAGTGCGGCATCTTTTTCCAGCAAGTGCGTAACGTGCACGAGCCGGACAGTCCATGGCATTTGCACTCCGTCCGCATGTAGAGCTTCACGGCCTTTGAAGGGGGGTGGGACGGGATGTTGGTCAGGTACGAGAAAAAAAAAGCAAAGAATAGTCATCAAACTGAGAAAATATCCATCCTTAAATCAACTGAACAACATTGAAGTAAACAAGTGGTGGTCATTTCTAACCCTAACCCGACCCCCAAATAATGAATATGCTGGAAAACTTCCCTATGCATCCAATGCAAAAACGTCCACGGATGCCTTCCTCCTGCCCCCGACGTCATCGTTCCATGATTTTGGATTTCAGGTCACTGAGCTTTAAAGACCAGTCACATTCCGAAAAATCACACTCTTGTCAGATTTTAAAATCACACACCTAAGTGACCTCGCTCGGATTTGAAAATATCAAATTGGATGTGACTCGGCTTGCTAAGACTTTCATTAAAACAAAAATCATCACGGCAAAAGGATTGGATTTGGGTCTGAAATTACCCAGTTCAAATTGATTGGACATCTATTGCCGCCAAGCTTACTCATTGAGGCCTTTGTAGTCATTTTAGTTGCTGCCATTGCGAGACTCCTTGGAAAAATGTCCCAATCGTTGCAATGTACAACCAAAACGAATATAGCTTGCTAACTAGCTAGATCGATAGATTTAAAAAAGAAAAAGAAAAAAAGCAGATGCTCTTCAGGAGGAATTTCAGTGTGTAACCCCGCCTTGCCCTTCATTTTGCCTCTGGCCTTCCTTCATCTAACAAGCCTTGACAACAGATCATTCACTTCTACTGCACATAATTAACCCATCACACACACACACACACACCAACACCAACACACACAGACTTTGAAAACGCCTATACCCACATGCATGAATGCACATAAACAGACATTTACACGCATCACAGCACACTTATTTCACAACCTGGAGGCGTTTGGTGTTTGTATGTGAGTAAGTGCACCCCCCCTTAAAATGGTTTGTTGGCTGATGGTACAATTGGAAGATATCCCGAAATCCACGCCTATTCTTCCTACCTGTCTGTGACCCCCAACAGCAGTCGACTGTAATTATGACCTCTCCTCGTATCGTCGCTTCAAAGTACGCGTACCCAAAAGTGCACTCAGAAGCCTGACGTCAGTTCGGAGATGTTAAAAGCCACGCTTTAAATCAACACTATTAGCCGATCTAAAAGCTCGCCACTTCAAACCCGGTCTTTAAGTAGCGTTACGACTCGTCGGGTCCATAATTCAACACGGGCCACAAACAGGAACTTTGGGGCGTCTTGGCGAGCTGGAAGGTTACCTGCCTTGGAGGCTTGGGACCAAAATGTGTGGCACGCTCTAGTTTTTGTGTTTCAGAAACCTGATTCTTGTCAGAATATCAGTTTACGGGACTACATGAACTTTGCCGGGGGTGATGTGTTGCTCCTTTGAATGTTGGCGGGATGATGGAGCATTCCACGGGACAAGCAATGCCTTGGGACTGAATCTCTAACTGAAACTTTGATCCTACATGGCGGTATGAGCATTTAAATAGAGTCTGACTTGGTACTGGATACTGTAACGATACGTAAAAGCTAAGAACTGAGTCAACATTTGGTCCTGTGCGCTAGATAATACTTAGAAGTGCCGCAAACTGAGTGACACCGACACAACTGGATAGCGCCATCACATGAGCTTTCTTTGCCTCCTTTTTTTGGACCACTTGGTAGATTCGATTTGTATTTGGAAAACACAATATTCCGTATATTTTGACACCCTAATCCAGGGGTGTCAGACTCAGGTTGGTTCGCGGGCCGCTGTAACGTCAACTTGATTTCACGTGGGCCGGACCATTTTAGATATAATATTTAGATTTTTTTTAATAAATGGATTAAAAGAACTGGATTAAATCCCTGAATATTCAGTTTTTTATAGATCTAAAACAATGTTTATTTTAGCTTTTTTAATATATATTTTTAGATTTTACAAAATGATTTTTGCACTAAAAACACAGAAAAAATGGATTAAAAAATTACAATTATTGATTTAAAAGGAGGAAAATCAGTAAATTTAATATACATCTATACTCTTCATTTTAATTTGATCCTAAAACAGAAAGTCGGCACTCATGATTTACTTTCCCGGGCCACACAAAATGATGCGGCGGGCCAGATTTGGCCCCCGGGCCGCCACTTTGACACATGTGCCCTAATATGACCTATCCTTCCTATTCCGGTCCTTTTGGTGAAATGCTCAAAATTGGATGTGGTTGTGTCTCAAAAGATTTCATTTGGTGTTTTTACCAGTCTTCCAGCTTCATTGTTGTGAAGGTCTATGAGAGTCCTGATGTCACTCTTGCCCCGTCGCCTCTTGGCGTCCATAAACTGTTTGGATTTCTCATAACCGAACTCCACGTCGTCACCGCAGCCGCCCCATTCCCACTTGACGCCGTCGCGGGGGGAGGAGGAGAGAGGTCTCGGCGGTGCTCGATTCCTGGTGGCCTCGCATCCGCACTGCAGCAGGTCTCCCATACTGCAGGCCTGCGTCACCGCGTGGCTCACGCCGGCGGCCGTGATGGCGTACACGAACGCCGTCTCCCGGATATCTGAAAGGATGGATTACAAATCTATTAACGTCATGCTTTTATTGATCTAAGCACCTGTCGCAACATGAATTCCATCCATGTACTCTTCATGCATAGAAGACAATCAAGGAACCTTTCACACAATCATTATTACATTCTCAAACATCGTTTGGATTTGCAGTGCTGAGAGGATGTGACACGCACGTTGTGCACACAGAGTTAACAGAGCGCAGCTGCTGGTTTATTTCTGGTTGCGAGCTCTATTTTCTCGACCGAAGGCAAGTCCGTCGACAACTGCAAATTGACGTCTGTCCTCGGCCCCTTTGCCGTCACCAACACAATGTTATCTGTTCTCATTTCTCTTGACGTGAAGAGCTAGGAGAGACTCTGACAACAACTGGGCTTATGTGATTTCAACGTCGAGTCGCACTGGGGATGGACAGAAAATTCCCTTTCGGCCACCGTAGGTCAGAAACACGAAATACTGATTTCCCCAAATTCCATTGAGTTTTCTCGCCCAACTTTGCTGATAGGCCAAAACCTCTCAGAACTTATCTTCTTGTCCGAGAAAAGCCACAATGCCAAATGAACATCATTCCTCCACTTACTCAGATTCCTGCTCGATCATGTCAACACTTGTTCACCAAACATTGTGCCTTGTATCAAAGCCTCATCCCGTCATTTTGTTATCATTCCCCTTAAGTTGTTCAGATAAGTGATGGAAGAACTGACCCCAGTCAGAGATGGCCCTTTAGTCTTTGTTTACCTAAGAGGAGGTTAAAATAGCATGTGTACCACCAGCCAATGGGTCTGGCCTCGATCAGGGTACCAAACAATGCCATTTTCTTGCATTGACCTCATGATTTTTAATGAGCAAATAACTTTAGGCCAGGGGTGTCAGACTCGGGTTGGTTCGCGGGCCGCGTTAACGTCAACTCGATTTCATGTGGGCCGGACGATTTTAGATATAATATTTAGATTTGTTAAATAAATGGATTAAATGAACTTTAATAAAGGCCCTGAATATTCAGTTTTTTACAGATCTAAAACAATGTTTATTTTAGCTTTTTTTTAAATATATTTTTAGATTTTACAAAATGATTTTTGAACTAAAAACACAGAAAAAATGATTTAAAAAATGACAATTATTGATTTAAAAGGGGGAAAATCAGGAAATGTAATATACATCTATACCCTTAATTTTAATTTGATCCAAAAACAGAAAGTCAGCACTCATGATTTACTTTCCCGGGCCACACAAAATGATGCGGCGGGCCAGATTTGGCCCCCGGGCCGCCACTTTGACACATGCTTTAGGCCATGCAGAGTGAGTATTATTCACTCACTGTTACCTCCGTACATCTGAACTTTACTGGGGGTTATCGGAGGCACCTAACATGGTGGCAGGTGTCTTTTAAATGAGAAACAGAGCATTTGAGGGGTGTGTCGACTTTTTATATCCGCCAAACTATCCTGCATTTGTATGTGACAAATTGTGTTTGCTCTAAGCAGAATCAGACAGACAGAGAAGGAGGATTTATAGTGGGAACTGATGTACGACTGGCTAATGCAATCTTGAGTTTTAGAGTTTAAATGCTTTCACCTTTGACCGGCAAAATCGAAGCTGCTCATTCTTGCATCCGTTATTAAAAGAAGAACCTCCCTGAAGGCGTCGCGGCGCCGAGGGAATGTGCAGAGAGACAGACGGAAAGCCAGAACATACTTCCTCCAGCCAAACACAAAACATACCTTCTGTATGTTGGCCAAAAGCTTTAATCCTACTTTCATTGGGGTTTAAGACATTTTCCTACATGTTTTTTTTGTTGCAAAATGCAGCAATCAATGTTGCCCTCACCAGTTTTTTTTTAAATCTTGTGTTTGTGCAACCACCTTATTTTAGTTGTTCTTACTGAGCTACGCAGGTGTTAGGTACGGAAGTCTGTTGCTGCTACTTGATAGATTTCACGTTATAATGTGATAAATGTCACATTTTTAACGTAGTAGGTTTCACATTAAAATGTGATGAGTTGAAATTCTGCATTCAGGGACAGGCAGAGACTTTTTTGTCTAATGAAAGTTACTAACTAGATCACTACTACAGTGTTTGTCTATATTACTGTAAAAAATAAATAAACCAAAAAGTACAAGTCTAACTTTGTCATTATTTTGCAAGTTACGAAAATTTGTCATTTAAACTGGGGTGTGTAAACGTATTTGTATCATTATTATTCTCCTGAGGCAAAAAAAAACATTTAACGATTTTGAATCTGAACAACATTGTTGCTCCCCTTCTGAAAGTGTAAATTTGCAAACAAAAGTGACACTTAACAACTAACAAAATATGGCAATGTTAAAAAAAAAAGCACAAACAGTTTATGGCCTTTTAGTGTGTGCGGTGCACAGATTTTGAGAATAAGGACGTGTGTGCGTGCATGTATGCGTGCACGAGACCACTGCCAAACTAAGTGACTTTTATGACTAAAAGCTGGAAGCGGGTGAGCGTGCAGTCACCATTCTCCCCTGCCAACTCCATATCTCATGATTCTGAGAATGGGATTCATTAGGAATGGTAACACACACACACACACACACACACACACACACACACACACAATGAGTGGCGTGCGATGAGACCGACACACACCGGGACGTTGCAATATCAATAGCAGCTGTGCAGTCGGTACTTGCCGAAAATGCGTTAGTGTATACATTTGCAAAGCATTGTTTGAGTTAAGATTTGGACCAATCACATATGGTTAGATACTGTACAGGATGATTTGACCAAGATGCGATATGTGGTAATGATGTCACATTCAAACAGGCAAAACATCACAATGTCTAGTTAAGAGAATTGTGTATGCCTGAAACATCAGTGTTTTTCGAATATGCTGCATCCCCAAATTTGACTATGTACAAAATAATTTGACCCTTTCAAAAGCCGTGGTCACTGCATTGGACATCTTTTAAGAAGTTCTCAACTCAATGCCAGTCTTGGTCAGAGGTCACTTAGCATTGTGGTAGATAGTAAAAGAGAGAAACCGATATTGGCATATAAGTCGCTTTTTGACGGCAGTAAACGTCGTTGACGAAAGTTCGCCGCCGAAAAGTTAAGGAATGCCATGTCACAAAAGATATGGAAAACTTAAAAGGGAAAAACCCTTGGAAACACTTATTGAAAAGGTAAATTATTGAAGTATATACTATAATTGGTTGTCAAAAGAGAGCCGCAAAATATTATCCCATAGGCCGCAGGTTTGAGACCCTATGACTCTAACCCTATGACGATTATGACCTATTATTGACGTTTCCACACTTCTCTTGCCCAAAAAGATAAAACTAAGTTAAATCTTTAAAATGTAATATTTAAACCAAGTCAAAACAATGAATCCACAATTAATTAATGTAATAAATCAGCTCACAGACCAATACAAGGACCAATACATATACATCCCTAGAATATACCAACAAAATTAAATTCTCCTTCCTCCACAAATATAACAGAGCACTGGTCATTTCAATCAACGGCGTGGTAAAAAAAATGCTAAAATATCTCATGAGCAGACAATGTAAAGTAAAACATCCTTTTTTTTAATCAACTGCTAACAGGGATCAAATATTAACCCATATTTGGTCTCATTTACCAACACCCTGCAGAAAATGATCCCAAGTGGTACAATAAGGAGAACTGGTCGTTTTGAGTGGAAGCCATCGAAAAATTGCAAGATACAAAGCGCCTTGTTTCATATTTTCCTTGGAGACATGAATTCCAAACAAATTCTCCACCACAGCGGGTGTCTGGGCCTGTCTACGTCTGCTTCTAATTCCACAGGGCACTTCTGCAGGAATTAGCGCATATTCCTTCAATCCTCCGACTTTAAGGCAACGGTACCGGGAGGTCTGCGACGTCAAAACATGAATTACGGAGGCTGACATAATACAAATGTGTTAAGTGTATTTCCTTTATTTTGTTGCTTTGGAGAATTATTTGGTGACACGTAGTGGGTGGCGGAAATACATCCAGCCAAATAGATAATTTTGCCGATTTATTAATTGATATCTAATGCCTCCAAAAAGTCATGGCCACTTAGTATAATGGACAGCGTTAATCCCGGGTGGAAATTGTAGTGGGTTGCGTTAACCTCATGTATTATTCTTTTTTTGTACCCGGGATGTTTTTTTTGCCTTTCCAAGGCGATTTGATTTATTTCCCTAAAACAGCTGCGCCTAATATATTTCTGATGAAACTAGTCGATGACAAACGAGAGTTTTCCCAAGCGACTGCGTGTGCGGATGTCGATACCTACCACACGCATCTCAATCATGCCAAATTCAAATAATATCAACATGGGAAACACATTGATCTCTCCACACAGATGATTTCCCAACATGATATATCGCCTGAATCATATTTCCGCAATGTGTTGTTTAGGATGATGTAAGTGGGATGTCTTTGACGCCAGAATGGTTTCACAGTCATTGATTGATACTGTTATTTCTCATGTGCTATATATTATATATTGAATGTAACAGTATTTGAATCTTACAGTTGGATACCAGCCTTTTAAGGTCACGGTTACTTGCATGACGTGATTTACTCGTGTCTAATGTTCGTATCGCAGGGCAATCGAGATGAAAGTCAATGTTGTGGACTCACATTTTTTAACTTGTTTAACATTTGCCAAAAAGGTAAGTTGCATATAAATCAATTCCACCTATTACATTTGTTGTATTACATTATTCCTGGCTCTAAAATCTCTAAATAAAAATCACTCACATTTTTTAACTTGTTTAACATTTGCCAAAAAGGTAAGTTGCATACAAATCAATTCCACCTATTACATTTGTTTTATTACATTATTCCTGGCTCTAAAATCTCTAAATAAAAATGACAACAAAGGTAATGTTATTTCAGTGCTTTGCTTTTGTAAAGTATTTGTGGTAATAATTCAAATTTAATATAATTGTATTTTTTTTCTCTGTAATAATTTAGTGATTGGACATTTATGATAGCAACGCAAATTTGAATACCAACATAACCTTTTGATGTATAAATTATGATTTCTTAAATGGTTTTATTAAATGCATATAGGAAAATGCCCTAAAAACTTGCAGCCTACAGCACAATATTTTATTTTGCGGCCGAGATTGTAGCATTAGTGTTCCTGTATGTGTTTTACAAAATAATTTAAAAAAATTATGATTCGATTGGATTGGATAACTTTATTCATCCCGTATTCGGGAAATTTCATTGTGAAAGTAGCAAGAAAAGGCCATTATTTACATGGAAATGAGGGATAATAGTCTAGACAACTGTTAGTTGTTAATATTAGTATTAAGTAGTCGCATTATTAACAAGGTATTTTTGGGTGGTGGCTCTCATGCACCCCAGATAGATTGCACCCTGGTCGTTTGCCCAAATTGTCCATAGCAAAAACTGGCCCTGCATACTGTTTACATTTAACTCCTGGGCTGCCATTAATGGCGATAGACCTCCAAACCATTTGTAAAACCTAAGTGTGGATTGCTGAGTGTTCCCTTTTATTGAGCTTTTATGAAGAGTTGACAAACTGGTTAACCACGCATTTTGTTCTATTTGAAGGAATTCTTTTTGGAATGTTTATCCACCGTTCGTACAGGTAGATGCAAAACAAAGGAGCAATTTGGCCTTTCTTGTAGACAGGCAGGAATGTGTGATTAATTGCCCGCCTGTCTTCTGCCGGTACATTCTTGCCCTCTCTTCCTGTCTTTTATCATTTCTTCATTTCAAATGCGATCGCGGCCAAGATTCAAAATTGATGATGGAATATTATTCAATGTTAAGTATTTAGGTGCAAACTTTTAGGGGGAAGACTTCAAAGAGTTTCAGGAAGATGCTGTGAGATCTGAAGACAGATATTAGCTGATCATTTCAAGCGTGCCCAAAGTCATGAATAGTAGAAAGCAGTCGGTTGTGAATACGTCCGCTCGGTCGGACAAGAGCTGCCCTTGTCTTCTCGACTGATATTAGACAGGCATCTGACCCTGGTTGGCATGAGACGGTCTGGTCAGGTCAGAGGTTTTAAACAACTGACAAGCCCAGGTTAGAAAAATGAAGTATACGATAAAGGTGAGCTAGCTTAGAAGTAGCTGGGAATTCATTTGCCTACTACAATATTTAAGGAGAAAGTAGCAGAAAGATACAGTGACCTTTTGCCAAAATCTTAATAAGGCAAAGTTCATTAGACGTGAATTGCCCCAAAATATTTAGTCCAAAGTCTAAAGGTTAATGCAGTTTTCTTGCATAGTTTTTAAACTGGAATGATTAAGGAAAGGTCTAAGGATACTTCAATTCCATTGACGCGCACGTACCAGCAGATGACAGTAATACAGCACTACTTTAAAAAAAAAAATGCATTGCCGATAACACAAAATTGTGAAAAAAGGTAGCATCTTC
Source organism: Stigmatopora argus (assembly GCF_051989625.1). Lineage (NCBI taxonomy): Eukaryota > Metazoa > Chordata > Actinopteri > Syngnathiformes > Syngnathidae > Stigmatopora > Stigmatopora argus. The sequence continues at coordinate 9,899,720 of NC_135399.1, forward strand.
CTCATTTTTTTTCCACGAGAAATTTTTTTTGCATGAACAAATGACATCTGTGATCACTCACCTTGTTGCAATATTTTGCCAAAGTACTTATTGTGGCTAGTGCAGTTCCACCGGCGGTATCTGAACTGGTATTGGCACTCCCTGACGCCCAGCCTGGCTCCTTTGGCCACCTCATTGATTATTTCTGGTTGAGTCTGACACAACTCGGCCTGCTTCCCCACCAGACGCTTTGTCTTCTTGCAGATGCTGTTGGGATCCATTAGCAGTGGACTGCCCACCGCCCTGGAGAACATAAAACAATAGTAGTCAGTATAACAATTTACAACCTGAAAATTTAGTAGTAAATACTAGTAAAAAAATTATATACTGGCTACAAATGGGCGAAGAGATTCATGTTGTTACGGTAACAAAAGCAGGAGCGTTTTAAAGTGCAGGATGTCCATATCATAACTCATCAGCCATCACTCCCAGTCCACCTCGACTTTGACTTTACATCCAAGTAGAAGAGATCCACATCAGCAGGTATGAGAACGGCAAAACAACAAAAGTGCGCCAAAAACAACTTTTCAAACGCTCGCGTCTTGTCGGTGTTCATCGCAGACACATGAAATCATTCGTCGCCTTCTTGAGTTTGTTTACAGAAAGTAGAACAAACATTTGCTAGGACTGATAGCAAGAGAGAATTCTGTGCTGTGGGCACGCGTATCTGAATACAACAAATGAAAATCCATATTTATACAAGTAAAATAGAGAAATTGAATTTCATCTAGAAATTCCAGGTGATTCTCAAATGCAAGAGATATGGAAATCAGGCTGAATACCGATGCACACTGCATACACAATCAAATATGAGCAAATGATTACATGAGCAGGTGCTAGAACGGTACTTTGCAACACAAACTGTCACTCGACAACCACTTATTATCTCAGCGCTATCATCAGGATGTGCGAGTGTCTATGTTTATATACGCATGTGCGTGTTTTTGGGAGTAGGTGAGAGACATTTAAATGTTTTCTCCTTTATCATCTCATGAAGAACAAGTCAAGGGCAAAACAGACAAAAAATGTATTCGTTTTTACAACTGACCTAAGCCAATAAAAGCGGCTACTCCCATTCCCTTTAATTCAAGGCTATTGATCACTAGCAGCCCTCCCAGAGTAAATAGTTTGAGCGTCTATCTATGCCAGACAATGGGTTAAATGCAGAACACACTCTTAAAAAGCTTGCATTCACTTGTTCTAGGCCGCTCCAATCCTTATGACACAAAGTGCCAGTGTTCTTCAGGCTGTCATTTCTGACATCTCTCCTACGCATACAATGAAACAACTGAGAGGAATTTACAGGAGCCCAAATTAGGGGGGAAAGGGCTTAAAAGTAAAAGCTGTCTCACATGAATGCTTTGTCAGTGTGGCATCAAGAAAGTGGCGGACCAAACACACACACACACACACACACACAAGTAAAGCCTCGCCAGTGGGATTTCAAATACAGCACATGTTTGGAATGTCCTTTGATATGTTTTATGATTTATTCCGCTCGCTCATATTAAAGAGATTTTGTCCGCCTGTACACGGCTACAAGTGACTACATCATTATCAAATTCCGTATTCGCTGGTTGACCAGCTGCATTTACAATTCAGTTCAAAGATTGTGTGCTAAATGACTTCAGTCTTCATTTTGGAGCTCACGGTTGAATACTGTACTGTACTGCGGTACTGTTGAGCCTTTTTGTTGTTTTTTTCTCTCCTACTAATGAGTGAATTTCATCCTGGCTTAATCCCTCAAGTATGCCGGAGATGAAGACAGTCACGACAGGCATGATTCCGACACACCGCGGTCAGAGAAAAATGAGAAAAAGCCAGAGCACGGCTGGAGGAAGCTCCACGTCCAATAAAAGTGACACCAACGTTCAAAAAAGGCATAAAACAGCATGAGAAGTACTGGAGCCTGTTTTTATGTTTCATTTGTGCAACTTCTTCAAATAAACAGCACAGTTGCAGAGCAAATGGACTAAGCTACTGCTTTTCTACGGCACTGTACAGAATGTGTGTATCGTTAGGCTGTCAAGAAGCAATTCTCCACTACGAACAGCAAAGAACATCACTGTCAAGTTTCCAAGAGGATGGAGTACACCAAGCCAATAACTATCAGCTTTCCCATCAGTGATCCAATGTGAGCACATTAATAGTTGTCTTTAGGATTTTTTTCTCCATGTTTATATTCAAATTTTAATTTAATTTCCACATTTTCATATAATTTGTTCTTTCTCTGTAGAAACGGATCAAAATTCACTCAATGTTATGTGGTGCTTTACAAATGAAATTCCTCCAGCACCCCCTGCGGCCCTTGTGGGGGTAAGTGGTTCAGAAAATGAACAAATAGTAATATATTTAATTATTAATTAAAAACTGTTAAACGTTTCTGATTTGCCTCCGCAAAGTGAAAATGTCGGATACCATTTTTTGCCCTTGTGTCAATTTTTTTTCAGCTTTCTCGCCTTATTTTCTGGCATGAATACAAATTAGTAAATATATATTTTTTCTTAAAAAGGCATAAATGCAGACAAGCACAGACAGACACATACCAACACACACACGCACGGTGCGCTTTCTACACCTGATGCCAAACCCACATCGGCATTTCTAATCTTTATCAGTACCCATCTCTCTGGTCCTGATTAGACATCAAGCTTTCAGAGCAGGAGTGGACCAGATAAGATCTGCTACAGTCAACTACAGTGTGGGTGTGCTTTCGCATGCATGTGTGTGCATGTACTGTATATGTGTGTTTGTGTGTCATTACACAGGAGTCACTGACTGGTGGTGTATTTAGACTGACGCACATAAACACTCAAGACAGCAGAGAGGTCTCACATACACGTTGGTCAGACCACCTGTGGGCCCACGGCACACTCCATGCGGGCTCCACGCCAAAATGAGACACACTTCTGAAATGAAGGAATAGGCTCTCACTTTCAACCAGGAAAATAAATTTGGCTCTATCTCATTTAATTTTTTTAAATAATCAAAAATAAAAATTGTGTTGTATTCATCAAAATGTATGACTTTCTACTGGAAGGGCTGATTTTATAGAAAATGGTGGATCACTGCCATCTTCTGGTAATTGTGCAGTCATTTCCAAGAGTGTATTCACACCTTACCTTTGTAAAACGTAACTGAGGACTACATCAGTCAATGTTGGTGTATGAATTAATATTTCCCGAGGAATATGGCCCACTAGCAATAATGGGGTGGAAGATTTATCACAAGTGTCAAACGAAACTAACATAACCAAGCTGTGACAGCTGCTCGTTAAGTGATACATTGATCCTGGACACTTCAAAATGTGCCACAATTAAATACTTCAATTCAGAGTGATGGGACACCAACTGAATACTTTCAGAGCAGCAGCACAGTCTCTCTTGCGCCGCTGTTACATAGCGCACACAGGCAACACTATACAAATAAAGTTGAGTTGTTTATGCATTGTTATGCAACAAAAATCATCATAAGTTGTAAGAATTATTAAATATATAGGTAGATCTTTTTGACTTGGTAAAATTGTTACTACAACTGAACATGTATAAGTGCTGAGCTTTGTTGGTGGCCCAGAAAAAAGGCCCATTTAAAAGTAAATCCTGAGCCAAAAAATTCTGAGCACTCCTGCCTGCACTAGACTATTTGTAGAGAAAAATACATTTTTGAGATGTCGCTTGCTCACAATTGAAAAAAATTTGAAGCAGAATTTAACAAGAGTTTTGCTAGAACCTGACAATCTGAAAAAGAGAAGAACTCGATTTCTACCTAGGATTCAGTCTTAACACCTTTCAAATCGGTATAGAACGTATTAGAAACAAACGTCTAACTTCACTTTACATGATCTTTAGAGTAACAGCAAGTTGGCGTAGCTCAGCATGGCAGTCCAAAGTGGTAGACAAGAAGAGCAAAGGCATTCCTCCCTCCTGTCAGCTGCGTTGTCTGCTCTTGAGCCAAATGATTAGAACGCCGTAATCAGCGAGAGGCTCAGAAAGGACGACTATCTCGCAGCATTTCATCCCTCTTCCAGTCTCTCCCTCTCTCTCTCTCTCTCTCTCTACTCTGCGTATCTACGCGATAGGTATTTTCCTATGAGCGAGGCGAGACAAAGAGACTTTGGAGAGAAGCGAGCGACAGAACCACCATGAGAAACGTACAATAGGTCGTCCAGCAATTTTTAACAGAGAACGTCATTGTCCCGGGAAAACTGGGGGGAACCCCTTCAGACGCACAGGTGTGCTCTCACCCTCGCTGCACCAGAGTTGACAGTGGACGGGTGAAAGAAGATGACAAAAATATGTCAGTGGGGATGAAAAGGAAGTCGATGATATCGGTGTTGATTGCTTTAATCACTAAGGGCTTCATTTAAAATGAATGACATCTTAAGAGGAGATTGAAGATCCATTCATCATTTCCATTACCAGTTGTCAAAAGGTTTTTTTTTATGGGTGGATTTTTTCACTAGCATTATAAGCACCGCTTTTATCCATTGGAATCCAGCCCTTTATTTTCACTGATCCACAAAGTATGGTGATCAAAAATTGGCAATGAATGAGTCAATCCTAAACAAAAGCAAAGCGCAAAGAGCCCACTTGATGCATTATGGATCAGTCGCTGTGCTCCCTCCGTTTGCTGAATGTGCTGCATCAGCACATGTATTAGATTCCAGTAGGGCAGAAAAGTCTCTCCTCAACATTGTTGTGACTTCCCAGCGAGTTGATTACAACACGTTCTCATCACTTTCCAATTGGAAGATGGGAAAAGTCATCTTAAGGAGTGCGGCTTTGCTATCGCCCGTGACAGGATGGAACGCGGGCGCCAGGCTTTGCATGCAAAGAGCCGCGAAGCCGCCTCGCACGGCCCCCTTTTGGACACCACAGCCCACACTGACCTTGACCGTGCTGGTCAAGTGGGAGGATATGCTGGAAACAAACCACAAAAGATTCCCCGTCTGTCTCTCTCGCTTTCCGTGAAACACGAATGAAGACAACCTGGATGTTAGCAAAAAGCAACGCCAGACAGAGACACAGATGGACAGAAAATATGTTATCTGTCGATCTGCATGCTCTGTCTGTCTGTCTGTCTGTCTGTCTTGTCTGTCTGTCACACACCTTGCTGAGCTGAGCCTGCATGGATTGTTTTATGATGACATATCCACTGCGCCCTGAAGGGCCACCTGACATTCCAAACTCTGACCCCAAACACACACACACACACACACACACACACACACACACACACACAATCAACTGCAGGCAATGAGAAGACAGCTATCACCGCCCCTTGTCTTTCTTTCTTATTTTTTCCAAACACTTCAGGTCCCCATAACCTATACTCATGAAACGTTCAGTCTCACCTAAAATGGGACAAATTTACAGTAGACAAACAGGGAGTCCAGAAGGGTCACAGGGGTGCTGGAGCAAATCCCATCCAACTAGGGAGAATAGGCGATGGACCCCATGAAACAGTTGCCAGCCAATTACAGGGCACACTGAGAGGAACAATAATTCACGGTCACACATACCTAGAGAGAATTTAGAGTTTTCAACCACTGTTTTTTGGGATGTGGGGGGAAACCGGAGTACCCGAAGAGAACCTACCCAGGTATGGGGAGAACATGCAACCTCAATACTGGAAGGTCGGAACTCAGTGGGCATTGAAACCTTAATCTCAGAACTGTGAAATGAACCACATTTATTTATTTTTCTTTCAAAAATCAAATATGAATTTAGGTTCTTTAAAAAAAATACTCCCACGTTCAACAGACGAAGACATGGGGTTTAAATACACAGAGGTTTGATGACAAAAAACACCTGGGTCACACAAGGGAAGGAGAGCCAGAAAAGACACAACAGGTGACAGTCATGGACAATCACACGGACAGGACACACAAGGAAAAAAAACACCCAACCACTTAACCCCCCAAAAATATGAGTGTTTATGATCATATGGTGGAAAAAATCGTTTTAAAAATTTCTAGGGGAATGATAGGTAGGAAGAGAAGAGAATTTGGTTTATACAAAAATCAAGAAAAAGAAATATTTTGCCTTGTGACAAATCTGATCATTTTAAACACTTAAAAAAACCTCATACACACAATTCCATTCTAAACTAATTATAGGAGAAGTAATATTCTCTAATATTCTTAGGCTCTTAATGTTATAGCTTTCACTTTGCTTTGGTTTAACAGACACTTTTACTTTGAATGGCACATGGCAAATTTATACGCTCCTTATTTTGGGAACTTCTAAAAATCACTTGATGAATTTGAGCATTTTCAACTGTTTGCACATTTTCATTTCAAAAAAGTTCTCCTCTACTGCACGCACAAAAAAACATGCATTGTGCATTTGAACATGAAGACACACAACAATACAACTTAATATTCGCCACTTACCACCACAATCCGATGATATTGACTGGGCAAAGCAAGATGAAAAACAGAGCCAGTTGAATCCGGGACAGGCGAACCGTCATGTTTGAGCGCTTGGAATCTTCCAGCTAATTTGTGATGTTTTTTTTCTTTTTAATCCTCTTGTGACAAGCAGGGAAAAATGTCAAGTGAATCAAAGTTCCTCCTCCAGCTCCTCTTCCGTCAGGCGCATCATAATGCGCAGGAAAAGCCGGTCAAGAGGTTACTGAGGAAAGGTCCAAAGGTGAGCTTAACCTCTTCATCGTTGCTCCGCTTGGCTCACGTCGCCATATCCTCTCCATCGAACATCTCACTTCGCCCACTTTCCACTTCAAACGAAGACGTCCAAGGAGATGAGACTGCTTTGTGGTTCTATTCGAGTTCCGCCCGGTCGTCTTTTGCGCCTTTGGAAGTGACTCACTGGTGGTCTCGGAGCAGGAGGAGGAGGAGGAGGAGGAAGAGGAGGAGGAGGAGGACCACGGTGTGTCAGTGTGTTTTCTTTGGATGATGAAGGGAGGAAAAATGCGCTCTTGTTCTTCTCGCACCTTGGTGTGACGTCGCCCCAGGCGGGTGAAGAAAAAGGGAGAGAGAGCGGTTGCAATTAGGTGCGTCCTGATGGACCGAAAAAAAAAGGGGGCCAAAACACAAACCACCATAAACACGCCGATAATGTGACTTGATGTTTATGCTGGAGTGGAAATCAGAGCCTGGTGGAATGGGCTGATGTCAGCACAGGTGTGTGGTATACACCCACCTTTGAGAGGTGCGCAACCCTCATTGAGGGCCCAAAAAATGTGAAAACTTGTCTCACCTGACGGAATGGTTGGTGGTCATCTGCCTCGTAGTCAACAGGTTTTCTCACTCCAAATTTCATTTTCTGAAATAGGCAGTCGGCAAACTAAACACTCACTGTAATTTCTTGACGATAATCCATTTGTTTGAGAGAGGGAATATCATAAAAACATGACTTACTTGATATAAAGGAGTTTTCCCATTTTATGCAATCATCAGGGGCCGTTTTTTTGCTATGGGCCATGTAAGCGACCGCCCAGGGCGCCATCAATTTAGGGGCACATGAGGGGGTAAATACATGTATTTATACTAGCATGCAACAAAACATCAATCATCAGGGGCGGGTGGGTGACAGGGTTACCCCGCCAGGGTGCAAAATTAGTCAGAGTTATAGTAGTCAATAAAACAAGCATGTTCAACAAATCTAAACCAATAAGAGTGGGCAAAAAAGTTATGATAATTGAAGACCAAATCAATTGGAATGACAATAACATTTGAGGTTCAGACAGTCTTTAACGAAATGGATTGAATTTATTATTTCACGACTGAAAGGTACAATAAATCATCACTCGGTATGAGCTGAGGTTGTGTGTCAAATTTGGTGGTTCCGCAGTAAAATTTAATATACTGATTGGATAAAGATAATATTGACGTGACAACTTTTCAAATATTTCTGAGCCCGTTTCTGAATGCGCACAATTTTTTTGATAGGAGTGTTTTTTTGTCTGCTTCTCTACCGCTTTGTGGCTTAATATCAGTGTTACAGTACACCCTACTGTAGTGTATTATGTGAATAAAGCAGCGTTGTTGTTCCAACTAAGACCAGAGGGAGTCCCAGATGCAAAGTACCCAGCTGAATCAGTCAAGCTCAAATCTCAGAACAGAGCAGTGCAACCGAATTAGCAAGTTATGAAAATTGCTCTATCTCAACAGCCTATAAATAGCTCCAGCCGCGTTGTGATCCCGACAACTGCTCCGGGCTTTGAACTCCCTCACTCCTCTCGCCACCTCGGTTTCGCACAAGCGCTTTTTCCCAATTTCTGGCCGTCGACACGGGCTGCGACTCACTCCCAATTTCCCTCGCCGCTGGACGAGTGTGTTTTGTAAGGCAGGGCTGATTTTTCATACTTGGCCGAGGCTTTATAGACAATAAAGATCTGATTTCAAAGTCCAGCAGGGTGTTGGGCCTGGGGTCTTGGCTCACAGCTTTAGTTGCCTGCTGGGAGGAGACACTACACAAGCCCTAACCAGATGTCCATCACTAGCGTACGTTCGAAAGATACATACTGGACATGATGTAGGTATATGCTTGAAATTCTTGTAGGCGTCCAACATCGTATTTCACCTTGTCGTGGGAATTGCATGCTACTTTTTACTTATGTGGCGGGTACAGCGAGGGGTAGGAAATAAAGTTAGCAAGGACAAAACAATGGTTAATGTCGTGATGAGGGGGCTTCGTCTTTTTTACTTCATCAAGTCGGAATATGTCCGTTGATGTTATACGTCAGTGTTTTTGCTGTATCTAAGTACACAAGCATGCATACTTGAGTCCCCTGGCCCCCTCTTTTGTACACCCAGGGTTCCAAAGTAAGCCTGAAACGGAAATAACGACCTCCTAGTGTAGCCCGCAACACAAAGCCTGAATATAACTGGAAGGAGTCCCCATTGCGAGCAGGTGTACTCAGTGGTTCTTGGTTTTGGGCGAAATATCTTAAGCCACTCTGCTTTCTTTACTTCACCGTACGCTTCACTTGCCTACTTTGCTATGATTCCAGTTACTCACGACGGGACTTTTCCTTCACCGCTGTCATCGTCTTCACCGTATTACTCAGGGCTATGAAAGGTGTACCTCCATTTATAGGACATCTGCAGGGATGACAATGGATAACATGTGCTCAAATGGTCGCCTCATTTCAGTACGAGAATTGAAATACTGACTCTCTCGGTGGTAATGAGGTGAAAAATGGCCGACTGGGTGTCACTGATGACCTTTTCTACTCAATTCGAGTTTTTATAAGGATGAGTGAGAGGATGTTCTCGGTGAGGAACGCACTGATCACATGTTTGAAGTGTCACTAAAGCAAAATACATTTGTATCGGAGTCACTCTTGAGAGATATAGCGTGTCTAGGGACGTCCCAATTGTAAAGTTTTGCATGTGAGTCGACTCCAAGTAACCTGATTTTCATCGAGTACTACAGACATTTTCAATGAAATCTAACCATGTATACCTGAATTATTTCCGCTGGTTACAAAAAATGAAGCTGCCGGTCTTACCTGGCCCCCGGGGAGCACCTGTAACCTAGATGTCGTCTCTGAAAAAGACAAACATTGAAAAGTATAAAGCTCCAGTCAGTACGGACTGTAAAACCATAGCCAGGTTTATGAACATATTGCAAAATTTATGCTTGTGACAGTTAGCGAACATCCATAGAATGAAGTCACCCTTTTGCAGTTATCTTCTATCGTTCTGCTTCAGATTTTCTCACACTAAACATGACTAAATGCTCAAGGATCAAGGGTAAAGTACATATCGTGAATGTATGATTCCTATGATTGGGCTATATAAACAGTACTGTCTCCAGTGACCTAATACGTCTCTACAGAAATAATCAACGGTAAATGATTATGTGCAATAATGTGGGGACACTAGTTGCGTGGTTGGAATGAACTTGGAGAGAATGGAGCCGGGTGACGAAGAGGGGCCCCCCTTCCCTCCTTCCCCAAATGCTAACAGGCCGAACCCGTGTTCTACCACACCTACCACACGCATGTTTCACACACATCCCCCCCACACTTTGCTTTCATTTGGGCGTGAAATGGATCCCTACTGTCAGGCAGAATGCACCACCTATCTCTGGATAGATTTTTTTTTTCCTTTCGCCTTCTTGACTGCACATGTGCCCTTTTGCTTTCCACAAAAGGGGGATAAAAGGAGGGGGGTGGGATTCAAGAGTTTGCTGCCAAATCTGCAAAACAAATTCCCAGGCGATTACGATCAAAAGTGATTAGAAATCCCGTCCGAGCTGATATTTTATGTGACGGCTCTAATTAGATCTGGAGCAGAAACACATGACAGCGCTAAAATATTTGAAAGGGGCTACACTCATCCCTGGGAACATCACACCAAAGCTACGAGGATGAAATTCTTCCACCACGCAGAACACGTCACGCATTGCGTGCGTGTAAAAAATGATTGGTTGGATTGATAATTCAATTGGGTTATGTGATGTAACGTGTCGAGAGCCAGGGTAGCAAAAGTTGAGTGACGGGTTTGATTTAGAAGAAAAGCTTTTCAAGGATCAAATGTGATTTTCTAGTAGTTCATGAATCATTTGAAAGAGGTTTATAGGGAAAGGAAAAAGTGTGTTTCCATGAACTCTTTGGAATTTCATTATATAACATTGGGAATTCATTTTCCAATTTTTGATAGTTAGTGTTATTTTATGTTCTCCACGTCCTGTGAATGTTTACATTCTTATTCTTGTGATTTAGGTGAAGAATTACAGAATTTCCACAATAAAAAGCAAGCCAATTCCAAATACTACAGTAATTATAAACATGGATCATTCTAAATTAGATGTTATAGTTCCCCTCCCTAATAACTTTTGGTAAAACTATTATTCCTTTACTATAAATCTTTGATCATTTACATCAGCAGGCGACTAACAGTAACAGGCGGTAGGTACAATGAACCTGTACCTGTTATTATTGCTACAACAGTCATCATTTGAATGCCAACTAAAAAGGCCTATATTTTACAGGCAATTAAAATCAGGGCCATAACTTTTTCTCTATATACACTTTCATGACAAGTTTTTTTAGTGGAGTATAAACACTCATTCTCATGTAAAACATGTTGCTAAAAAAACCCAGCTCTACTCTACTGAAGTATGGGGGAGTTGTAGAGAACGGGTTGATTCATGTTGCAAACGGAGCACACCCAAATAAATGAGTTTCTTTATGCCTTGTTGCAGGGGCCATTTTACTATGGGCAATGTGGGCGACTGCCCAGGGTGCAATCTATGTGGGGACACTCAATTTTTTTTAGGCCCATGACACATATTTAGTTAAGAACGCCTCTGATTTGTCCCAAAAAATGCAATAAAGTACAGTACTACTAGAAAATATTTCCCTTCCACCCCATGACCTTGCCAGGAATAACCACCATATTGCAGAACAAAATGATTAGAAATAATCCACACTAAAAAGGAAAGGTGAACTAATGCAGCAGTCAGCAGGGAATGAATGCAGGTTAAAGTAATAACCAAACAGTTTGACTTGAGCGCTATCTTGTGGGCTATAGCAGCCATTTCATTATTGCACGCATATTGTGCAGTGACAGACCACAAATTGGCAGTTATAAGTAACACTGAGATTTCTTGATGCGAGTTTAAATGGGTGTCATTATTGTGGGCTTCATAATAAAATCTCAAATGAATGTCTTTTTCTGGTCATGTCCCGTTGTTTTTGGCAAAGTTTTTAGCAAAAACTGTATACTACAACTTTTGTGCCTATTGATTTTCTGATTTTTTTCCATGTGTGAACTCTTTGAATTGGTATTAAAAATGAAGGACACAGTCTTGAAAGTTTAAAAAGGTTCATGTATTTGCTGTTGTATATGAATGGGGGAAGTCAATTTTAACCTTTAGTACTTTAAAAAAATGATGAATACATTGGGCCGTGTCGTGGTGTAGGGGTTCACTTGCCTGACTTCGGTGAGGGCGGCCGTGGGCTCGATTCCTACTGGTGGCAGTATGATTGTGAGTTTCGATGGTCATCTGTGCCTTATGACTGACTGGCGACCAGTCTAGGGTGTAGTCTGCCTTTCACCTGAAGTCAGCTGGGTTAAGTTCCAGCAACCCCCGCAACCCTTTCGAGGATACGCGGTATGGAAGATGAATAAAAGAATGAATGAAAGAACACATACATTGCATTTACTATATGTACAACAATCACAATTTAAATAAATGACTGACAGATCCAAAAATGTGTTTGATTACATGATTAAACTAAAATATCAAACATAAGTGGAATAACGTCACAAAAACGCTGAAATGTTGATCTTAACTCTGCTGAAAAATCCGGCATGACTATTTCTGTACCAGGAAGACCAGTACCAAAACACAATAAATTTATCAGAATCTTGCTGCATTTGGGCCAATCTATCCAATTAGGAGACATATCTAGATCAAGGGTGGCTGAATGTATTTTTAACATGATTGTGTTGGATTTTCCTCTAATGGTGAGGTTTCAAAGTCAGCTATTGTTGATGTGCTTTGCGTTGCCTCTTTATCATCCTTCTTAACTTTGGCCACGGTGTTCTTCTTAGACCTAAAGAAGAGACGTTATCTTACCATTTCAATTTGGCTAAGGGAGACTCTTTAAGAGATGAAAATGCATTGAATTGAATAGGAATAATGTGCGTGCTTACCTAGAAGAAAGATTTGGTGAGGACATGCTGTGCAGCTCCGTGGGGTCCCAACCCCTTCTGACCACCTCCACCATTAAATTCTGAATTGTGTTGAGTAAAACATCCTTGAAGACACCCACCGGTATGTGTTCAACACGTGAAGGCATTATCAGCTTTGTGCTAGAGCTTCCCGCCATTCCCAAATTGTCGCTGCGGATGTGAAGTTCTGTGTTTGTCTCCTCCAACAAAATCAGAGGTTGGGGTATTTGTGCCGGTGCGGAAAAGATGACTTTGGGCTTGTAGAAGAGAGGTTTGGATGCCATAGTGAGGAGAGATGTGGTAAAGGCATCATCATCCAGAACGCTCCTAAGAAGAATGAAATGGAGGCTTTCACAGTCCGGATAGTGAGGATTGACAATGACAATTGTACTGGGGCACTTATTGAATGTGTTACCTGAGCAGAGAGGCGATAACATGCTCGACGAACTTTCGCTCGGGGCCGAGTTTCTGTGACGGGCGGCCATCTTGAAGAAATGTGTCGGACAACATTCTAGGCCTCAAAGGCTTGACGCTTTGGAAGCACCTTTCAGGCAAAAATACATACAATGAATTCCAGAATGTCCATGAATGCTGTTAATCAATTAACTAGTACTTGTGGAGTGACCACGTATGCTCGGGATTTCTTTTACTTCACTCGTATATGGAGTTTGCTTGTATTTGTAATTATTGCTTGTAAAAAATAAAAGAAAATACCCAAGCCAAAGAGTATATGTTTGGTAAAGGTTCCAGTGATCACCTAAAGTGATTATTGAAGTTGTCAGGAAAGTATCTGAGGTATTCCTGTGACCGATAGGAGCGTGCCATCAACTCCAGGTGGAGCACCGTGGGTTGAGGCGGCGTGGGACGAGGCCGTAATTTTACAGCCTCATTCTGAGCCCGCTGCTCTGCTCGTGCAATCCTGCTACAAATAGGGGGAAGTGTCTGTGAAGGAAAATAGGAAATCATCTTCAATATATACACTAGTTACAGGTATACATTTGAATGAGAACAAATGCTGGACTCAATCATTCACCTTGTATTTGCCTAGTGATGGTCCTTTCGTTTGAGGGAGAGTGGCAGGGATCTAAGACCAACGAGAATTTTTACATTGTTAGTGTGTCATCTTTTTGGGTGACGCGGTGCATATGGGGTAAGACCTTAGCAGTGCAAACTTTCTGGCTTTCGGAAAGGTCCTTCTCTGTGATAGTGAATTCGTTGCGCTGCTTCTCTCGCTCCTGCTCCCATTGCTGCAGAGCCTCGGAATATTGAACTTGTGCAGCTTGCGGAGTCAGCTGGGGAGAAACAATGCAGTGGTCTTCATCCAGCACTACCACTGCTTTTCAAAATACCAGAAGTAGGCCCTTAACAAACCTGACAGATGATGTCTAGATGATAAATAGCAGGGTAGTCAGTTGAGGTGAAGGTCAGCACACTAAAGATGCTTTCTCCAGGACGTGCAAGGCCTTGTTTTGGCTGGATCCGTATCACCTAACACACGTGGGATCCATATGAATATCTCACAACTAGAATCGTTAGCATGCATGCAGTTGTACTGTGGTAGAGTTCTTATTCACCTGAGTCAAGCACCATTTGAAGAAGATTTCTTTTGAGGACACGTTAGTGAGGAAGAAGATTCTTGAAGTTTGGGAGCACACAGGAATTTCACCCAGCAGGATATTGTCCACAGACAGGAAGGCATACTGTACAATATTAATTAATAGTCTGAAATAGCAAACTAATCACTTTTAATTTGTGAATTGAAAAAAAAAGGATATATATATATATATATATATATATATATATATATATATATATATATATATATATATATATATATATATATATATATATATATATATATATATATATATATATATATATATATATATATATGGGGATATAGTGTATCTAGTTCATGTTCGGCAGTGACTAAAGTATTTGCAAGCTCCATGAACACACTAAAACAAGTGTCCCCAATGCGTCATTGTAATTTCCCTATGCTTACCTGCCCAGGAAGGGGTATCCTCCGTACACAGGTTACACTTTTGGGCTGACTGATCGGGAACACATCGGTTTGAGTACCTAAGCCGCAGGCGTCGAACCTGACCACTGTAGTTTCGCCGTGTCGGATGTGAATAGGAAGATCAATCTGGTAAGATACAAAAGAAAAAAGACCCTTTCGCATACAGCAAACAATTACGGTATTAAAAGGAATTGGGACTTTCGGTGTACACGGTGCATCTTGGCCTCCAGCGGAGAGAAAATGAATTCCAGCTTTGCTGTCTTCCCAGGGAGGACGACTCCAACGGGGTTGAGGCAACACAGAAGCGGCTGATTGAAGTTGTTCTCTTGTAGCCGCGACAGCACACCTGCGTCTACTTCGTAATGGACAGGCACGTCGCCGCCATTGTAAAGGTCGTACGTCTGGAGCGGTACCGAAGGACCAAAACGACAGACACAAACATTTAACTAAGCGAATGATCTCTGCCAGTCGCCCGGACAAAATAGATTGGATGTCTGCCATCACCAATAGCAGTGAATGAGCTATAGGCCCACCTGCACTGGAGGAGTTAAACCCCCTATCCTTATAGGAGTGAAAATATGATGCGTTGATAAAAAGTAAAGATGTGGTCTCTGTGATTCCACTGTCACCCCATGGAAGAGCAGCTGGTGGGAAAAAAATGACAATTTCTGGTGGTGTACCACCTAGTTACCACTGTTTGAGATGTAGCTTACCAATATCTCTCTGCCATGTGAGATCTTCAAAATTATTGGCAGTTTATGTGCCCCAGCAACAGCATGGCTATAAAAGGTGCAGTATTTCCAGAACAAATCACATACCTGACATTCTGGCTTACACACAAAAAAAGGCATGCTGAAAATTAGTGCCAGACCTGTAGCTGAGCTGGATTGACATTTGCTGGCCAGAAAGCAAAGTCCCTGATAGGGGAGAAACGGCGAAAAGGTCCACCACCTATCGGGAAGGTAATTTTCAAATTATTAATACAAATAAATATACTTTACAGCATGTTTTGAGTAAGAATTATGGCATGCCTGCATCTGCTCAAGCTCATTGTGACATATCTCGTCTCCCTGGCTCCACTGCTTGAAGTCCACCTGCTGATTGTCTGGAAATAAGATCGTCCTGAAGTTAAAGAAGAAGCAAATCAAAATTGGAAAAATGTCACACAAATGATAGTTAAAGCATTACTGTCATTTAAAAAAAATGTAATGTGAGGAAATGTACTGCACAAGCCTTGACTTTGGATATTCAACTTACCACTCAATAGGGATGCTACCAGGGTTGTAAAACACCAATCCAAATGTAGAAGTTTCTGAATTTAGGGGCGATGCACTGAAGTTAAAATCCAGCATGTCTTTAATTAAGGTTGTTGGGTACGTGTGCATACTAGAGACAGAAACGAGAACAAACACTGTGAAAAGGCCCATTCAATTCATGCATCAAAATACCCATTGCTTTTAATGAATATAAACGGTGTCTTACCAATGCTCTTTTGGGCTTCTGTACATATGCTCCACAGGGGAGGGGATGGACTGGAGCTGCGCATTGAGGCTGTCCACTGAGAGCAGCTCCCACACGTACGTCTTGCTAAGCCAGGCCGCTCCACCACCGCTGCCCACGTCGGTCACCTGCATGGTGGGGAACACACCCTTGCCGTGCACTTCACACACTGCTTGGAGAGGAGACAACGGGACTCCTGGGACAAATAATCAAAGTCAACGAGCTGAAAACAATTGCTTCATTCAGGCGTGTGCTTTCTGTATTCACCACTTAAACTCAATGTCTGGTAGTTGATGGTCCACTTGTACTGGGATTGTCGATCTGGCCTGAACGTGGCTCGGAGCATGAATGTCGAGTGTGCCGCCACGGTTCCCCTCTCATAATCAAGTTGTAAGGCTAGTCAAATTTGACACAGTTAGTTTCTTGTCCAGCTCTCATTGTACAAATTCACAATACAAAGGCAAACATACTGCAAAGTTACATAATTTGACACAGTTAGTTTCTTGTCCAGCTCTCATTGTACAAATTCACAATACAAAGGCAAACATACTGCAAAATTACATTGCGTGGGTAGTAATGTGGTTATTCGTATTTGTCATGTTTCACAATTATTGTAAGTTTCATATTATTGTTGTTGTTGTTCTCATTCTTGTGGATGCTAATTTACATCATGCATTATTTTGATCTACCATAAATACTTTTTGTGAGCTTTTGCTCAGTAAAGGGGAGACAATACTGTACCAATGGTTGCAGACTGATGGTCCCGATGAAATTGCTCATCTTGTAATGTTTGTTCAACTGAGACAGTGAAGGAGATGGCACATGTACTGCTGTTCAACAAAGAAACATCAACTGACTGAGCACGTCCAACCAGAGTGTCTCCCATGTCTATGAACTCTTTCAGCGCCTGGTAATGAAAGGTAGACTTATCCATGAATCCACAGTTCTGCCAAATTGATGGTCATATGAATTGTCCAACCTCTAGAGAACCTTTAGTGCCTTTTCCCACTATTTTTAGAGTTAGAATGGATTTATCGCAACCGGGGTCCTGGATTGGCCAGAAGGTGAGTATAGGTTCCAGTGTGTATGTTTTCTCTTCCATTGGTGTGAAGGTCCATGTTTGTGTCTGTGGTGTCAAAGTAAAACCATGGACATTTCAGTAGATAACACGCTTCTCACAGAGTTGTTTCTTACCGCACTCTCATTGGCTTGCATTTCACCATCTTCTGGGTCAACGGCAATAATCTCCTGGTCTGACCAACGAATGTTCCATCTGAAGCTATGACAGGAAAAAAAAAGGAGTTGTGATACGCGATTGCTTAAAAACAGAGTACACTGCAGAGAAACTAACCCTAGAGGTAAGCGGCAGATGTTCCTGATGAGGTAGGTCTGCTGACTGAGTGAACCCACAGAAGTATCTTGGAAATATAAACTATCGCCGCCCATAAGCAACACTTTGGTCTTTTCCAATAAGCTAAAAACTGTGATTTCCTACAATGCATGAAACACACATAACACAAGCTTTGTGGATGAACCTTTATGTACAACAAAAGAAAACACTTAGTGGAGACTGTTTATATTCTTGTGTTTACCTTTGTGTATTTGTCAAAATTGAGGTGAAGGTACAGCTTAATTCCATCTAGTGGAAGGTCTTCTTTAGGAGTAGTTATGACAGTGAAGATTTGATGTTCACCAGGAAGGACCAAGCCACACCTCGGTACTATTGACACGGTTGCTTCTGAGGCGGGGTCCGAGCAGTCACTTAGATTTCGGCAGAAAGTAAGGGGTTTCTCGCCGACATTGCTTAGTAGCAAAGTCTGATAGGCTCGAACACTGAGGCCTGCGAACACCTAGAAATGTGAAATGGCATACTCTTAAAACGGCAATGTCGATGAAACGTCTGTATGTTTGTAAACACTTTTTTTACTGTGTGTAATATTGTGTTAGGTCACACTCACCACTACATTTGGCTCAAGAGAGCAATGCGGGTAGAAGTGCTCTTTTCCATTCTCAAAAGAGTGGCCGATGACTCGAACAACGACACACCAGGGTGTACACATTTCTTCCTCATTGTCAGAAGGTTGATTTTGCTGCACAGAGAGGAAAATGCTAGACAGGAAAAATCCTTTTTTTTTTTACATTTGCCAAACTCATCTTTGACGGGATCAAATGATAGTTATCGGCAAATCATCGATTAGCAAATGACAATTTTGAAAACCAATGAATCGGTCAAAGACTTTGTTGATCTAAAGTGGTCAAAACCCTTCATTTTAAGGCTCTTAACACACTTGCTAGAATTAACAGCAATAGCGATCAATTCAATTTTAAGTGGGATTGATGATATTGGATAAGCATGTTTTTCTCATGTTTTGTTGGGGTTTGGTGGCTGGGTGTTTTTCCTTGTGTGGTCTAACATCATCAAAGGCTGCCATTTAAACACACTATTTTAGTGTGAGCAGGTGAATGTGTCAATATCACCTAATTGTGCTATAAACAAATGTAAAATTCCTTAAAACAGAATTATATGAGAGCAGCAAGTAATTTCTTACTGCTTTAATAGCCAGGCACTCGAGCTGAGCTGCATGCAGTGTATTCAGTTTCTTTGGTTTGTAAGTCACTCTGAATGAGGTGGACTTCAGTGGTGCCAGGTCCCGTGTTGAAGGAGAGATGGAAAATGGAGAGTCTGAAGAATTGGTCCAAACCAGGCTGGAGTAGGAAAAAATATATATTCATGGTGTCACTATATTTCAATTAAAAAAACTTCAGTTCAAGTCAATCCTAAATTCAGAGATCGGCAACTTTACGTGACTTTGATAGGGGCGTGATTGGTGATGGCCACACCCTGGGATGGTGGACATGGAGTGGACAAGGATGAGAAGGAGGATTTCATGTGAATAAACAGCAGCTCACTGGGCGTCACTGATACACGTGTGCATGGCTGAGACGAATTTGGTGGATCCATCTCCACCGGGACGGGTTGGTCAGTGTCTTCTTTGGAAGTAATTGACCGCAAACTCGAACTGTCTCTTTGGCTTGCCTTCTACAAAATAACAACATTAAAGCAGCCTGAGCAAAACGATGTATAAAATTAATTCACATGCTACTTCTATTATTCTTGGTTGGGCTGCTAAGCAGGCAGCAACATATATTTTACCTCATTCACAGATACAGAGAATGCTTGTGGATCTAATTGCGTGCTGTAGCTTGGTAGCAGAACACTAAAGATATCAGACTGGTCGTCTTTGGTGTCCCACAAATGTTCCGGTCTGAGTACAGCTGGCTTCTGAAGATCTGAGTGACAGGTTCCAATTAGGTTGAGGAATAAAGGCTCCTAAGGAAAAAAACAAAGATGGGTTCAAGAAAGAGCTTTGTTGCACACTATTGCAGTCAATAGCGTACCCTAGTTCCTTACCCCGTGCAGTATCAAACAAGGCACACTTCTGTAATGAGCAATTGGTACAGTGGGGTGGTAGATGATTGTCAGCATTATGGAGCTCTTTGGGGGTACAGTGCCGCAATGTGGGTGGATGCTGAACACACTGTGTCCAGTACAGTCAAGGTCCCACTGATAGGTGGCATGAAGGGATGAAGAACTGACCATATTGACAGTGTGTGACACTCTGGCACCCACTTCCACACAGCCAAAGTCCACCACGGATGAAGAAAAAGACAGTTTGGGACCTAGTAAAGTAGATTTAAAGTAAAATTAAAAAACAAGAACTTGTATAAGCACGCACGTGTGTGTCATACCTGCACAGTTTCCAATAAGCTTAAGCACTGTTTTGTTGAGGGCCCCTCTGCATTCTACAGTCAAATACTCAACGGAGGCGGAATCAGGAACTGTTGGAGCAAAGCTGACTTTGGCTGAAACACTACAGCCTGAGGCAACTTTGCCGCTGCTGACGTCACAGGTGAAGTCCGACCCCAGCAAGGGCACCCCTCCAGGGAGTCGGGCAAGGGAAAAACACGCATCAACCTTGAAGGCAACACAGACAGACACATGAAGCATGAATTAAAATCAGATATAAACATGAAATCCAAATGTGGTACTTGTTCCAGGGTAAAGGCAGCCTTACTCACATGAGAGGGATTATAGACCTCAAAACATTTTTGTAAACTTTGTCCAACTGCGACAGAGCCAAAGTTAAGCACAGGACCATCGTGTTGAGTCCCGGCCTTAGAATTTGGGTTCCTCAGTTGAAGACATGGGTACTTGGCTTTCGGGATGAGAAGACACCAAAGAAGTGAATGATTTTACTGGTTGATATTTAGTACTTTTCATGGTTTTGAAAAGAATTGCAGTACCCACTCCCTGAAGAAGCACTGTGGCGCAACAGTCAACTTTCTCTCCTTCTTCTCCAAAATTACAACAGGCATGTTTTCTATAGAAAAGTGCATGCTTGGGATGGAACAGGACCATGAGCTCAATCTCCTGGTGGGGCTTCAGCACACCTTCCTCTGGACTCACTTGAAAAGGTTCAGGACACTCCCAATAGAAGTAAGTGTGAAGTTTGCTATAAGAGACACAATTTACACACTTTTGAAAAATGTTTAAGTTCATGAAAAGATAAGTAAAGTCAATTTTAGACATTTTAGAAAAGGTAGACAGGTCTTTTCTATTCCCACTTACCTGAGATTCTTCACTTGAACAATAGCACAAGTAGACTGATGCACCGCACAGATTGGAAGGAGAACAGTTTCTGGAACTTCCAGAGCCGGAGAGGGGACGACAGCCCTGAGCAATACTTGGAAGCTGCTATCTTTACCCTGAAACTCAATTCTGTCCTCATAGTTGCACTGTCCAACACAGAAGACATTACTCAGGAACCATAACCAACTCATTACTGTGTGAAAGATAGTCTTGATTCAGTACCTTCTCTTTAGGTCGGAAGGCGACTGGTATGGACAAAGTCGTCCCTGGGCTCACTGCAGCGTTTTGGTAAGTGTGGACGCTGAAGAATTTGGTCAGAGGAGGTCTAAGAAGAAAAAGGACAAAACTTTGTTTTGTTTATTTTGTTTTTGACTTTAGTTGCTCGCAATTCACCTTATCTGAAGTTTCTGGAGCTTGACGCCCATATTCTTTAACGTTAAAGACTTGGTGTATTCTCTGCCTTCATCCCAGTCCTCCCAAAACAGCTCAGGCTTCGTTTCCAGTCCTAGGAAGCAGATTTTTGGACCGGGTGTACGCCGTGGTTTCTTTAGGTGGGACACTGAACGCTGCTATGAGGGAGGGAATACGCATAGAATATCATGAGGAAAAACAGACAGAACCATTAGGAAGACAAATTCACTTTGGAAAATCAATTAATTGACCCATTTTATGTTGTAAAAATAACACCTCATAGTGTATTTCAAATTGCGGAATGTTACGTGAGCATGCATACCTGACCCAAAACCAAACAGTAAATCATAAAGCTGCTTACTTGAATATGATTTTCAATTAGAGAAGACTTCCAGAGTGCTTCTGATCCAAATTGCTTTGAACTCTCTGACTCAGCTAACATGACTGGAGACAAGGAAGATTAAGTGTGTTATGAAAAATGACATTCTCAGATAAGGTTAACTCAAAGATGGTCGTCTAACATAATAGTGATGTGTAAATGCTAGTCAAGATACTAAAACGTCAGAAAAAAAGAAGTAAACCATCGATTGACATTGATGCCGTCTCATCTTCTGAAGCGCTTTATCCTCACTAGGTTCGCGGGGGGTGCTGGAGCCTATCCCAGCTGACTTCAGGCCAGAGGCGGGGGACACCCAGAATTGGTGGCCAGCCAATTGCAAGTAGACAAACAACAATTCACGCTCACACTCATTCCTAGGGGCAATTTTAGAGTGTCCAATCAGCCTACCATCCATGTCTTTGGAATGATTTAAAACAATATTATTGTAAAAATCACTGTTTAGTCACAAAGACGTTACAGTCAATATGATAATACACCCCCGTTTCAAACGAGCTAAGCACACAGCAAGAAAAACACTAGAGTTAATAAATTAAAATGGCTAGCGACCTAACTAGCCGGTTAGCATTCTTGGTAGTAGTGTTTATTTTATTACACCAAACACTCAGTTTTAGTTACGACCGACATATAGGCTTGATCTTTCATTAAACTGTGGCTCATTCATTGAAAGTACCATATCATCGTCGGTTTTCTAATCATTTAAATCATTTAATATGTTATAAATATACGCTTACCTGCTTAAATTACAAACATTTTACGACAACAACGCCGGATTCCATTTGTGATGATTAAAAATAAACGTGTCGGGGAATTTGTAGTCTACTCTTGAATGCTTGGCAGCGTGTTTTGTTGTCATGGTAACTACGGAAGCTAAAGGAAGTATGCATACTCCGACGGTATAAAAAAACGTGTTCAATAATAAGGAGAATAAATCAGTTATACTTCTTAAATCGCAGTGAGTTGTTTTTTAATGTACATTTATTTGTTGAGCAATTCCATGCCCGAAAATGTAGACCACAGTTCCAAAATAAAGTAAAATATATTAAATTAAAAGATTTAAATTATTTTTGACAATCACTGCATTCAACAAATAGTTTCTTAAAGAATACAAGAATCATCCTAACAAAAAGTCTATTCATTCATCGTGTAGTGTGTAAAGTGTGTTTACATTTGCCAGCATTTAAAAATATTGAAAAAAATACTTCAGTTATATTTAAAATTTAAAACAAGTCATGATTCATATATCAATATGGCCTGTATATATATAAAAGCACCAACATGTAAAAATATTAAGTCAGAAATGGGAATGGGAAGTACTATTGTCCACCCCTAAAGATAAGACACATTTAAATATAAATTATTATCATTTATCATCTATTTGGGAGGCAATGAAGAACTCTGACCAAATAAGAATCATTACAGGCCATCCAATCATGACAAGTTGTGTGTAAAGTAGTATATCATTGTGGTTGAACATAACATTTCCTTGACTGGCTTGTGATAAATAATGTCTATGCACCTGTTTCCCATGTTCATTGTCCTCTCCTCAGCAATTTACAAACTAAAACAATAAAAACACATGTTTTCACTATGGGAACCCCCCACTTCTTCTTGTATTACTTCCATCCTCTAGCTCCTGTTCTAAATAAGAGCTGTAGTTCTCCGCCTCTCCTCCCGTGTGCCTCAAGAGGGAGCCGAGAGAGAGAACACTTTGTTCCTCGTCCTCATCTTCGCCGTGGAGTTCATCGTCGTCCTCCAGGCTGGGGTTGGGAGAGTCTGCCTGGAGTTGGACGCTCTCTGCTCTTTCACTGTCGCTCAGCGGAGACGTCGGGCCGGTTTGCTCCTTGGCTTTACGGCTTCGCTTCCACTTCATTCGCCTGTTCTGGAACCAGATTTTAACCTGCGTGGAGTCAAAGAAAACAGGGATTCGAACATTAAAATGCAGCGTGTGTTGATAAAACTATGCACTTTTTTGGGGGGGGGTTGATTCTAATTCCCCTAAACATGACATCACAAACTTTGGACAGGATTATGATCTACAGTCAGCTAATAATGTATCATGACAAGTACACAAGAGGAGGAATATAGCATACCTGGGTCTCCGTGAGCATAAGGGAAGTGGCCACCTCAAAGCGTTTGGGTCTGGACAGGTACTTGCTAAGCTTGAACTGGTTTTCAAGTTCCAACAGCTGCTGGCTGGTGAACGCCGTCCTGGGCTTGCGACATTTCCCCAACAAACCTGCTTGGTTTGGGGCTCTTGCTGTAACACAGCACATATTTGGCTTTTTTAACATTTTAGTTTTGGTATTAGCAGATGGATTTGTTGGCCTGCCATGAGTTTTGTGTCATTAAAATCTTATTTTATCATTCATACAGTTACAGTGATACTGCATATAAGACAACCTCACACACTACTTTTTTGGAGTTGTCCAGCAATAATAATCATAATTCTTATTTCCAAAATATTTAAAAACTTTAAAATACTCCTAATTCAAACACAGGCCTGCATTACCATGTTTGAATTTTTCATTGTGTTGATGATTTTCCAAAGGAGCAATAAAACACACAAAGGTCCATTAACCAAAATGAAAACATTATTTGAGGAACTCTGGTTTTCCACCTTTATTATTATTTAATCATGAAGAGATTGCAATAAAAAAGAATTAAAATAGCACTATGCATACTGTTTTGGATTGAGAGCAAAAAAAAAACATTTTGAATATGACTTTTCATACTTGGGTGACCGAAAATTGTCAACAAAATGTATCAAATGCTATGATGTCTTCATTTATATCATTTTCTCCCCTATAAAACTATTATTTATTCAATAATATCCCATAGGATTTTCATTCATCCACTACTACTATTGACATGAGTGCTTGAAATGTGATTAAAAGTTTCGAATAACAAACCTCCAGGATCTCCGAGTCTCGGGAATATCATCGCCGCTCGAACCCAGGGCTCCAGCGGATGCAACCCGTCCACGCATCCCGCCTTCAAGTGGCCCGGGTACGGCTGGACCAGCTGCGGGAAACCGGGATACACCAAAGCGGGCGGCTGGGCGGATAGAGCCGTCAAGGGGTACACGGACCTCGGCTGCATCCCGAGGAATCCTCCGGCGTGCATTGCGGCGAATCCCAATTGGGACAAGTTGTACGCGGGTCCGAGTGGCGTCAATCCAGGGCGAGGGGAGGGCGTCTCGGACCTCGGACTCCCGGTGTAGGTCGCGTCTGGACAGCCACCCTCGCCGTCCGCATCGCGAGCCAGGAGCGCCTCAATACGGAAGTTATGGGATTTTTCTACTTGAGAGGCCATTCTATCCATCTGGCAATGGGGATGTTTTCACTTTCCACTGGAGAAGAAGCGTGCGCTTTGAGTTCCAAACACTTGGTGTTTCTCCTGAGAGGAGATGTGTCCTTTCTGATGGCCTCCACTCAAGTTGTGCACTTAAAAAAAACTGGCCCATTTCATCAGTGGGCTGCTGAATAGGAAGGAACAAGTCATCGCCAGGAGCTATAAAGTCAGCCTCTTTGTGATTGGCCAGGGGCAAAAGAGCAAATGGCAATACTACAGACGTGGCTCTCACTATCAAAAATATACTTTTCAGGGCTTTCTATGGCTTCAGAGAAGGACTGAAAAAAATCAGTGTAAGGCATTATTCCAAGGTCATTTTGAAACTCTTATTTTTAGTAGGTCAGAGTAAAAGCATTCACTAAGTCAAAGTTCTAATATCATGGAAAATAAATATTAATTCATTCATTCTGAACCGCTTATCCTCACATGGGTCACGGGGGGTGCTAGAGCCTATCCCAGGCACCCTGAATCCATCCAATAGCAGGACACAAAGAGACGGACAACCATTCACGTTCACTTTCGTGAATAGAGGCAATTTAGAGTGTAACTAGCCTGCATGTTTTTGGGATGTGGGAGGAAACTGGAGTACCCGGAAAAAACCCACGCAAGCCGGGGAGAACATGCAAACTCCACACAGTGAGGCCTAGGATCGAACCCTCGACCCCAGAACTGTGAGGGCGACACGCTAACCACTCAGGCCGCCGGAAAATAAGTTTGTAAGAAAAACACTTGTGCATCATACAGATCGTGGTCCAAAAAATAGATAAACCCAAAACTATAAACTATATCGGCAAGAATGGCATTACCGGAGTCTCTTGAAATGACTTTTATGAGCAGTATATTGGAATATATTATTATCCCTCATGCACGTCACACACGTACACACACCCGCATCAATGCAATTACAGTCTGCAGAAAGTCATCAATTTACAACTAACTCTTCATTATGTTTTATGAGAAGAAACCCAAACAACCACAGAGGTTTTCTGTTATGTTATCGCAAAGTGTATGCATGGAATAATAATAAAAAGTCATAAAAGGTGTGCAGTAATCTCTTTTTCCTCTTCGGTGTGGACTGACGAGGCGTGAACAAAACCTCTGCGCAATCAAGGTATGATTAAAAAAAAACAGAAGTGTACTTTTATAATGGCAGATTATAAAGATTCCTGTAGGAAAGTATTTGGACTTCACTGTTAAAATGCTTAATATTGGTGTGAGGAAACATTTAATTAAAAAACAACAACAAAACAAGCAAACTCATACATGGTCGGAATTAAAATATAAAAAATATAATACCACAAAAAAATCATAATGGATCTGACATTCTTCATTTGCATCATTTATATTTAATGAAGTCACAATTAACCAATTGAATAATACATTACTCATAATTTAACACACAAAAAATATAATCTTAGTTTGTCTTAATATTAAAATAATACATCCTTCATATTCATTTATATTCTCTTAAAATTTAAAAAATATTTTCTGCAACATGAAATCAATTGAATTATTTTGTAACAAGGAATATACTCAATTATTTCTCCCATTAACAAATAATTAATTGAGACATTTTAGTTACAAATAATAAAATAGAACAATTTAATTCCAAAATCCACATTTAAAAAAAAATCATAAAATAGTATTTATTGCCCTTATTTCATCATTTTTTTAAAAAAATATTTCTAACATACATTTGTATTTGACTAATTACCTTCATTCTACATGCGTTGGTTGTCCATCTCCTTGCGCCCTGTGATTGGATGGCCACCAATTCAGGGTGTCCCCCACCTGGTGCCTATGGTCGGCTGGGATAGGCTCCAGCACCCCCCAGTACAGAAAACAAAGAAATGAATATCTAGGCACAATATATAGTTATACTTATGTATAGTACGCATATTGTAGATAAACCATTCCAGATCAAGTTGCAAGAATATCTTGATCTATTTCACCACGACTGACTTTTTCTCACACTCACTTTGCACACCAGTTGATTTCTTGGCAGTTCATGTTGGACTGATAAGCGGTTGCAGCCGGCCTGAGAAAACAAAAGCGCTCCAAAAACAAACACGCCAACACCTGCTGGACAACCCAGCAGCTTCTGAGTACGACCATGTTTATACGTGTGCCTCGTTTTATGATCTCCGTATCGTTTAATGACAATTTTCCTCCGCCTAATTTCAGTGGGATAAACTCAAGCGGGTCTTTTTCACGTGAAGTGTCCCAGATTTGTAGTTTAGGATCTTTTGATGACTGGTTACAAAATCCATCAAGTGTTATTTGAAACTTGCTTGGAAATTGGCATTTTGAGGTTTAAGAGCGGCATAGATTTTCTCATCAGCGGCTCTTAACGAGCATAATTTGGCATAACTACAGAGACCTATGCCGACCCCCCTTGCCATTCACTCTAAATCTATTCATAGCCACATTGAAAGAGGTTAACCCAAGTCTGCCAGGCCTCCATCGTTAGGAGGTGAAGAGGTTACGCCACTGAACATTTGGGAACAATCTGCCCCTCTCATGTCGAGTTAGCATTGAATTTGGCCAGCCAAAGTCATGCAGGAAATTATCTAATACACCTCGATTGATGCAGAAATTGAGACTCGTTGCACATTTTCCAGACTAGAAATCACACTTTTTTCCTAGTTTGGCTCTGTCTTCAACTAGTACTCAAGTATGATTTATAATATATGTTTGTTGTTGTTGTTTTTCTGCCCACGAACAGCCTGTTATGTGCTATATTATCAGAAAAAGTGTTATGCCTATTTAGGCTGTGGCTATCAATTTGACGATTGTTACTTTAACATATGTTTGTCTTTGGTTTCCCTAAAAAGAGGCGTTAAGATTTTTTTTATCTTCAGAAAACACTTTCTGTACAATCTAAAATACTACCGTTTTAAATTTTTTAGACGTAAAACTTAAATGCTTAAATTTGGGGCTGATGATGAATTTACAGAACAAAAAGGGGCCTTAATCCAAGGGTTTTTATTACCACAAATCCTACAGATGGGATGTTACAAAAATTGTTATTAAGTCAATATTTGTAACATTAGACATTGTAAATTTTATTTGAAAAAGTACGCTTTTAGTCACAATAGGACAATTTTTTTCAATTTCACACATAATTGTGTATTAAACCTTGAACATCAGTTCATGGTGTGTAAACCCTACTCTGCTCCAATCATTTTAAATGCAATAATCGTTTTTTTTGCACAAATTCGAGGACAAATCTACGACAAAACCTCCCCAGAGAATCAGAGATAAGAATAATAAAGCCTGTTGTTCTCCCACTTGTCTGCCGTCTCCCTTTGTGCAATTTGTAATACGTATCGTCTTCTGCTTGTCATTGTTCTATCTATTGTCCTGCTCCGATTTTGGACCGCCAGGGAACAGAATAGTACTTCCCGCACGAGCAAAGTGGGGGTGGGCGTCACAACTTGCGAAGTTTATCCTAGTTGGGAACCAATTGATTAATGACGTTTGCCACGGCGGAGGCCAGGACATAATGAGGAGAACAAGGAGGGAGGAGGCAAGGAGGAGCTGAGGAGGAGCCCGGGAGGAGGAGCCGAGCTGGGATGATTATTACTTAGCACCGTAAACAATGAGACGGTGCTACAATGAGATGAGACGTGGGGGTCGGAAGAGAAGAGTGCGGCAGGAGGAGGCGCCGGAGCTAATTAGGCTTAAACGCAGCCATGTGAATGAGGGGAGGGCCCGGACACACGTAAGGCTGATTAACACACCAAAATGGGCCAGTGGAGAGTAGTTGGGGGGCATCTGTTGCTTGCTGAGACACCCAAAAAACACCCGTGTCCGAAATACTAATCACTTCACATGGTTAACCCGGTCATGCTAAGACACTGGATGCAAAAAGTCTACACATGCTGTTCATAAGCAAAAATGTCATTCCCCTTAATTCCCTAAATTTGACATTATTCCTACATAAGATTGCCATATTTTGACATGAAATATTTCATATATATATTTTCAAAAATTCACACATTAGCCAAATTCCACTAAACCCGAATCCCAATGCAATATGTATCAATTCATTTTCAACGTTGAAAGTCACGCATTTAGACCGATAGTGTTCCAAATGATTTCCTTCATATTTAACATTTCTAGATTTTTTTTAACCCATGCTGATTTACAAAAAAATGCCCAAATTTTGAACATTAAAATCCCGTATTTTTGCATATTTACATTTTACAGTATTTTACTTTAAATTCTTCTTCCTTCAGCGACCCGGCGGACGCGTGGTTAACAGGTTGGCCTCATAGTTCTGGGATCGAGGGTTTGATCCCGGGTTGATCCTCTCTGTGGAGTTTTCATGTTCTCCCCAGGTTTGTGTGGGTTTTCTCCCACCTCCCCAAAACCCATCTAGCCAAAGTATTGGTGTAGGACTAAGACCACTATGGCGCTAAACGTACTTTAACCATTTTCTTTCTTCCCACTCCCCTTACAGACTTAAATGTTTCTGACTAGGATGTCTTTGTAATGTATTTGTACTTGTATGGTTTAACAACCTGACTGGAGACCTTTAGCTCATTATTTACTCTCTTGCTTCCCTCCTACTAGTTACATTTCATCCTCATCATTCTTCCCGCCCTGTCACAGAGGCGGCGTCCAATTAGCCTTGCGCTTGTGGACACTCCCACCAAATCACACGTGTTGGCTTTCATCAAATATGGTGTGTACATGGTCTGTTTCTTTGTGTTTGTGAGATGGACCATAACACTTTATCACCAACTACGATGATGTCAGCATCGCAGCTTTAATCCTGATATTGTTTTTCCTTCATCTTTATGGTCCTCAAGCGCCTGATGAGTTCAGGCAGAAGCGCTTGTAATCTTCAAGAATAAATAAGAAGGAAAGGTCACATTAGAGACACGTGTAGGTTTAGCACATTCATCGACAGCAGGGGTGGCCAAGTCCGGTCTTCGAGAGCCCTTATCCGGCCTGTTTTCCATGCCTCCCTCCACCAACACACCTGAATCAAATAATCTGGATCGGTATGAAGCTTCTGGACAGCTTGCTGATGAGTTGATCATTTGATTTGGCTGTGGTAGTGGAGGGAGATATGGAAAACTGATTGGATAGGGGTTTTCGAGGACCGGACTTGGCCACCCCTGGTCTACAGCCTTTTCAATTTTGACAGAAGCCAATCATGTAGATTGTAGATCACATGTGTCAAAGTGCCGGCCCGGGGGCCAAATCTGGCCCACCGCATCATTTTGTGTGGCCCGGGAAAGTAAATCATGGGGGCCGACTTTCTGTTTTAGGATCAAATTAAAATGAAGAGTATAGATGTATATTAAATTTCCTGATTTTCCCCATTTTAAATCAATAATTGTAATTTTGTAATCCATTTTTTTCTGTGTTTTTAGTTCGAAAAACTTTTTCTAAAATCTAAAAAAATATATATAAAAAAAGCTAAAATAAACATTGTTTTAGATCTATAAAAAATGAATATTCAGGGCTTTTAATCTAGTTCTTTTAATCCATTTATAAAAAGTCTATCTAAGTTTATCGAAAATGGTCCGGCCCACATGAAATCGAGTTGACGTTAATATGGCCCGCGAACCAACCCGAGTCTGACCCCCCTGTTGTAGATGTAGCAGGTTGTATGTATCTTTATGTCATCTAGTATCAATATCACAACCAGCAAGAGCAGAAGAGAAAGACAAATATTTTGTGCTGAGAAAATATGCAGATAAAACTTTAAAATATGGAAGATTTAGTTTGATGAGGTTCCACAGGGTTCCATCTTAGAGCTTTAGTGTTTTCCGTCCAGTTGAAGAATAAAGATACTAAATGTATGATAAAGGATAGATCCATTTTCCTTCAAATAAAATGAATAGATTTCTAGAGAATTTTACATTTGACGCCTTTTCATGTTTGCTCCAGTCAACTACATTTCTGAGGACACAAAAAAAGTCTAAAGTAATTTATCACGAGTGGATGCCAGGATTAAAATGAAGGTCATCTGGTTAAGTAAAACGTGTTGCAGGGGTCCCTTGTTGGGGTTAATTTGGGGGGAATCAGCTCGGCTGCTGCTGACAGAGAGAGTGGACAGGTTTAGAGGAGGGGCTGTCATCGTTTGATATATGAAGGAGGGGGGAGATTTCAATCCCTATAATTGAGCGCTGCTATCCTTAAACAACACCTTCTCTCGCTCTGGTCGCTCCCAACCTTCTGTCAGCGTTGTGGCGACAATTTTGCGGTGGGAAAGCTAAACTCACTGATGACAAATGATTACCCGGGTACACTCCGTCTTACTTCGAATCGCCTTCTTATCTACTCGTTGGCGATTACTCTTGTCCCTAAATTCAGTGTTCACATGTGCTTGGTGCGAGGCCTAATGTTAGCAGATAAGCTTCTAATGATGTGTGAGAAGCCATTTGCTTTTCCGTGTTGACTTAACAGCTGCGTGCGATCACACGGGTTCGCTCCTGTGTGTACCGCTGATGTTAAGTCCAGCTGTTCATTTGGGTTCTGCTGACAGTATTTTACTTTTTGGTCGAAGCCTGAAATACTTGAACAACCATGGCTATTTGCTCAAAGCGTGTTCAAAAATCCACAGATGGTGCGACATTTTTTTTTAACCCCCCCCTCCAAACACGGCCCTCCTTCCGGCATTCTGGCTTATATTGATGTGATAATGGCTACAAATTGATGAAGCCATTGAGTGTGCTGGTGACATGAGGGTGAGTGGGGACACAAACTCTCCACCACCCACTTGCTGTCATTAATCAAAGTCCGTTCAGTCTTTTGCCCCGCCGTCCCCTTTTCAGGGTCTCTTTCGCATAATGCCAGGGCCAAGTAATAACACTCTGTGTGTGTCCCGTGTTCCTTGCCTTTCCAATGAATGGTTTTCCAGATGAGTTCATGGACAAGATGGTGCAACACTAGTTTGTGTGACACTGTATATTTGACTAAAGAAGAATGAAAACAGGAATGTACTGATATATGTTGAAATTTTTTTAACGTTCTAATAAATGTGTTTGTTTGAAATATGTTTCCACTTGTGAGTGTGGTCACAGAATAAAAAAAATCACCTCAATTGAAGGGCCGACTGGATTTAGCACGATTCTGTACAAAAAAAATAAAAACAAGAGTGAGTTTTAGGAATGCACATATGATGCAATTTTAAAAGTTGGTCATTTTCAACAACAACAAGAACAAAAAGCACAAAAGGCACAATTTCATTTGTAAGACCTGAACAAGCGGCCCGGTGGCGCAAGTGGTCAGTGCGACGGCCTCACAGCGCTGGGTTTAAATCCAGGTCATGTCCATCTGTTTGGAGTTTGTGTGGGTTTCCTGTGGGTACTCAATTCCAAAAACATGCATGGTAGGCACATTGGACACTCTAAATTGCCCCTAGGTATGGATGGGAGTGTCAATGTTTGTCCTTTGTCTCCTTGTGCCCTACAATTGGCTGACCACCAATTCAGGGTGACCCCCATCTCTGGCCTGGAGTCAGCTGGGATAGGCTCCAGCACCCCCTGCGACCCTAATGAGGATAAAGCGGTTCAGAAAATGAGATGAGAAAAAGAACATTTAAGGAAAGACATTTTTGTGAACAATATATTTACCTGGATCATGAATTAATAATATTGGCAATAATGGTGATGCTTGAAGATTGTAAAATTTGACTGATTCTTCATCAAACATTAAAAAAAGTCATTATTCTCTGTCAAGGGCATACAAAGGCGTTAAGAACAAGAGGATGTTTAAAAAAAAAAAAAAAAAGCCATTTAATGAAAAAAGTTGAAATACACAAATAAAACTCATACTTTTTAGTCTAGTAAAGATTGAGGAGACCCTCTAGTGGTTTTGCTCACATAGTACAACAACAACAACTCTTTCAACTTTTAGGGAGGGATCAGCAACTGTAATGCCAGTCCTTTTCCACACGATGGAACCAAAGGCCAACAAATACCCAGAGTCAATTTGTCAAGCCATTTCCTTCGTCGCTGGAGGTATATACACTAGAATAGTACCAATAAATAATCGCCCTTTCTGGGATTGCCACAATCCCCTTTAGGAAACAATCGCGCAGCCCCGGTTTTGGGACTGTCCCTATTGCAAAATGGGGGCGTGGGGACAGCCGATGGTCTCCCCCTTCTTTTCCCAGCCTCTGCAACCTCTGCAACGGTGGGAACCAGTTCCTTTGCGCCGGGCTATATTTACCAGCTCAATCTAAAGGGCCGCTCCCCGGAGACCCGTTGCCGTCGGGGCTCGGCCAGCCACGGAATGTAACCCGGGACAAGATGGAAAACATCTGGCCAAGGGCTGTCCGGCCGGCCCTTCGTCTAGTTATGAACCACCAGGAGTTTGCTTGGAGGACAGGACGGGCCTCTTGTTGATAGTATGGAGGGCTTAAAATCCCCAGAGGGTCTCTCTGGGATATGGATAAAATCTTGTTTTGAGCTGATTTCGAATCATGACGTGCGGCAAAGCATTTACAGATTTAAACCAACTAGTGAAGGGCCTTTTTTGAGCCTCTAAATAGCAAATGTACTCGTATATCTATTATTTAGTTTTTAATAGAAAAAGATTAACTTCCTTTTAATCTTTTAACTGAATTTTTGTATTCATTTCTATTTAAGAATGAGTAAGCGTTCTCAGTTTGATGGTTTAAATGTCAATTTTTAAAAATATTTGGGGAAAAAAAGGAAAAAAAAATACTTGGTTTTTCCTCTTTGAAAGGGAAAACATTTATTTTCCTATTTGAAATATTTTAATGGTTGGTTTTTCATTTCAAAATGGAAAGTAAATACATTTTACTATTTATTTACATTAAAAACTATTTGAACACAAGAATATTCAGATTTCCTCCCAGCCAAACTCTCCCGATCAAAATTTTTTTTGGGGCCGAAAAAGCAATGTGCAGCATAAAATTGCATATGGTAAAATTGGAAATAAATATTTCTGAAAGCACCCAAATAATCCGAAAAGGCCATCCATCACTCGAGACTAATTCACGGTCCCTTCGTGTGCACTGAGCAAATTACACCAACAGCCGAGCCATAAATAACAGCACAAAAAAAACCACATCCCCACGCTAACCTTTACTTATTACTGATCTTTATTTAATATTTAAAAAAACAACATTGCTTGTATATGTTACATTGAAACTTTTACGCGTTCCGTATCGAGGAACAAAACGTTTTGAGGCACACAAGCGGCTGTAGACACAAAACAGCCAGGAACAGATGTGAATTGAGCAAAAACAAGAGAAACGAACGTCTCAAAAAAGGAGTAGTCTCAGCATCATAGGTGACATTCAAAAAGTACACACTACAAAGCAAAGTACTGGACCGAACCACATTTCCCTTTCAACAATATTCCTCAACTCCTCTTCCAGAATATCCGAAAACTAGATCAAACTTGTGATTCGTCGCGTTTGGTTATTTTCAGCAAAAAAAAAAAATCAGCTTAAACTATAGTTGAAAAAGCTGAAATTTTTACAACCGAGGATAGCGAGACCCTGATTGGTCCATGCGAAGGCCACACAGCTTAAGGCCGCGCCCGATGGCACGTACTACCGCTTAGCCGCGTAAAAAACAACAAAAAAGCGATTAGTACAGAGCAAATATTGCACACGGAAGAAATATCAAACGGGAAAGCTTGGAATGGGAAGCGCGCGAGCTCAGAGAGCCGGAGTACCGTCTCGTATTTGTCGGTATTTTACCCCCATGGCTTGAGTTTTGTCGCGGATTAAATAAAGCTTGCCATGGATCACACACTGGCTATAATAGGGGGGTTAAAACCCCCCAAAAAGGTATTGATCACGTGTGCAGCGTCCGCATGCGAATGTGGTCCCCATTTCTTCACTTTTTTTTTTGGCAATCACTAAGAGGGGATCGTATCCACGCCACGTGACAAGTCGTTGGCACGTCGGAATTATAGGAGAATGAAGGAAAAAAAAACGTTGCTTTTACAATAATCTCACAATTCAAACAGCACACAGGCTTTTTCCTTTGAGTTAAACCGTTAAGAAAATAATACAGCTTACAATCAAATTCTTTTTCTGATCATTCTCAGGTTTTTTTTTGTTTTTTTTTGGTTTTACCAAAGTATAAAAGCAAGTGCAGTATTTAAAGTTCCTGACACGACAGCTCCCACAAGTCATCGCGCGTTTCAAGTCGAAGCGGCTTAGAAATGGACGAGTCGGGGCCAGTCGGGGCTCGGACCGTCTTATCTTACCGCTGTTTCAGGGGACTAAAGTTGCCATTCCAGGCCGAGTGAGCATCAACACTTGCAAAACTATTCTCTGACTGCTAGTTATTTTCTCATATTTCAACAGCATTGTAAGCTCATTTCTCCAGCCCTAATTTCTTTGCTGCAAAAGTGTTAGCCATCTTCCATCTATGCACACAATTCCAAAGTTTCTTTGGCATGCAACCCAATTCCAGGCTTAAAATTTACAAATATACGAATGCTTGAGTCGCTTTCAGAACATCATTTCATCTTTTTTCTTGCACTTCTAAAAGATTTTTTCCTGAATTTCCATAGCGCAATTTGAAGGCTAGAGTCTTTTACTAAAATGAAGAAAAATAGCAAGATGACTGCAGTCTTCCTAAACCAACTAAAGCTTTTTAGCAAATTTCTTTCCCTATGATTAGGTTTTTCTTGGTTGCAAAAAAGTGGCACGTAGAACTAACCTTTACCCAAAAGGGAACAAAAATGCAGCCCATTATCTCACATCATTGAAACTTTTTACCAAAAGTCTCGAGACCAATTCCAGGCTTTCTTTGCCACAAAAAGTGATACAAAAGATGCAGCAATAGTCGAGGGCGGGGAAAAAAAAGTCAGATAACTGCACGGTAATTCTGCAAGATAATGGTACTCACTTCAGTCTGGAATTAGAACAATCTAGCAAAAAATGTTTGGTCACTATGCTGAGGCCGGTACCGACACCTCCAGCAGACGGTTGTTTTTGCGCTTGCAGGAAACGCCGTTGCCGTTTTTGGGGGCTCCTTGGATGAACTTGACGCATACTTTGTCCTGCTTGAATTGTACCAAAAACCTGAGGGGGAAAAATAAAGTTCTGTTGATGCTTGCATTATGAAAAAAAAGTGCTAAACTAAAACTTCATGGTAAGAATACTGCCAGCTATATTTCCCCGAATTTCACTGTAAAAAATGACTCAAATGAAAAAACTACAGCAAAATGCAGTAAATAACTTGATTTACACAAAATGGTGGTGACATCACTGTGCTTCCTTTTTTAATTTTAATTCTACCCCTTGTGAAAGTGTGGTTTGAACCTGTTTTAGTTTGATTTATTTAATAAAGAGTCAATACATATTAATGACCATATACATGGAAAACAGTGTAGGAATTGATATTTTGTCTTGCACAAATAAACTTACTGGATATATAAAATAATCCAAGGGGATAAATTGAGTTTTCTTGGTTGCTATATTTATTCATGACTCTTGTGGATAATATTCATTCATAAAAAAAACTTTAACCTCATTCCAATGCTCTGTTTTAACAAATTAAAAGGGGATTTCAAGTTGTCGTTTGCATCCTTTGATTTTTGAAAAGTTTGGACACCCATGTTCTACACGTACAGCATTTTTAGTAGCATTAGTGCATCTAAGCACAACATTTCATCTTTCGACATTTATTTGATGGTTGTCTGATCTATTACCATGACTTTTTATTGTATATTTATTTTTTATGTTTTAGTATAACCACAGCTGCAACGCCTTTTTTGTGTAAACCTAACATTTTTTTACAGTGTGCAGTGGAACAAAATACTCAAAATATTTGGTTTGCTTATTTACATTTTGTTGCCATATAAACAAAACAGACTGAACTCACTCGTCCGTGATGTCGACATTGAGCTGCTCTCCTTGGTCGGAAGCAGTGGAACCGATGTGGTGGATTTTAGTGATAGTCTCGATCAAGTGCTCGCTGCTGAGTAAAAAGTCTCCTTTGACGGCTGACGCTGAGCCCTGCGGACAAGTTAAAAGACAAACATCTCTCAGTGAGCCCTTTTTCGCAACACTGATTCAACTCAGTTTTTTTTTTGGTCTGGTCGCCCTCACCTCTTTGAGCTTGAGAGCAAAGAAACCATCGTTCTGCGTGCTGACCGAGACGCTGGTGAGGTCCGGCAGAGCGACGCTGGCCTTGACCTGGCCCGTTTTCTGGTCTGCCAGTACGACGTTCTTCTTAGTCAGCAAGAGGATACGAGTGGCTCCCTGAAGACGACAAGATGGTTAAAACGGTGGAGAAGGGAAAAAAAAAAGCCAAATGATGAGCTGTAGCAAAAAAAAAATACAAGTGGGCTTTAAAATGAAACGTTTCACTTTCCAAAGGCAGCCGATGCCAAAATATTTCTTACTTTGCCATTTGCTCTGTTAATCTTGTTGACCACATCTGCCAACAGAACCTTTTCCTCCACTGAACTATTGAGTTTCTGGTACTTGGGGTTCTTGCCGATCTCCAGGTAGTCTCCTTTGAAGGGTTGGCTCACGCTGAGGCAAAACACGCCCATGTACAATATTGCTCAAGCATCAGCGTGAAGGACACGGAGAACGACACAATTTTTCCATACCTGCTTGGGTAGAGAGACTTTTTATCCTTGAAAATCTCACTTGCCTCCAGCTTCTCTTCATACACCGCCTTTTTCTCCTCGGTGAACTGGTTCCTGTATTTCTTGCACTGAGCAAAAAGAGGGAAGGGCAAAATATTTCACAGAAGGGATTCATATTCTGTAGACTTTTTTTGGTTTTGGTCTAGATTTAGAATTCAATTCCTATTTGCATTATTCACCACCAGCCTGTTAAGCAATTGATTGTGATAGACCAGGGGTCGGGAACCTTTTTGACGGAGAGAGCCATAAACAATTCATATTTTCAAATGTTATTCCTTGAGAGCCATATTCAAAATTTAAAAGGAAAAATACACTAAAATGTGTGCTATTTGTAGTAATGTCACAACTTTTAAAGTACAAACGTTCTCAGAGATCTTTTGACAACATTGTCTCGCTGTTGCTAATCAATGATAATCAATGGGAGTATGCATGCAGAAGAATCTAATGTTTAAAGCCGCACTAGAAGTAGTGTCGGCGCCACAATGATCACATAACGCTCCTACTGATGCATTCAGGACTGAGCTCTCAACAGCGGTTACCATATTTTACTTCACATTTAAGCGGAGAGCCTATCAAAAGAGCCACATATGGCTCCCGAGCCATAGGTTCCCTACCCCTGTGATAGACGTTCAATTCATTTAAACTTGAAAGGCGAGTAGTGAGCTAAGGACACGTGGCTTAAATGTATTTTTTTTTTACCCACCCTCCAAAGATGGAAAAGTGTCTTTAGTTCTGTGTGGGGTCCTTCCAGGAAGTGATAAGGCCGGGCAGACCAGTTCTTGTCAATAGGTGACGTTGAAGGCAAAGTTTTCTTCAGACCAAGAAAGTATTTCTGCATCTGCACAAGATATTCACTTAAAGTCTTTCAAGACTTGAACCTATCAGCTCCTCATTTTTGACAATTGACTCACAATTCTCTGTATGGTGAAGTTGTAGATCTTTTTCCCTGCATTTGCCCTGAAGAATTTCCTGTACTCCCTGCGGACCTATCAAAGACACGCAAAGAAAAACAAAAACAAATCATCTTCTGATGTGCCTTCATTTGACATGAAACGGATGGGAAGAAATGAAAGTAGTCACTCGGAGCCGCTGCAATTACATCAAAACAAATCCCCCCGATGGGACAGTTAATGGCATTTATGGCAAAACAACCTTTACGCCGACCTTAATAGTGACAAAGTGTGTTGTGAACAGGTGCAAAGTGGGTTGTGGTGTGCTGGGTGAACAATTAGGATGATGAGAGATTAACACCGCAATGATGTCCACGTGGACACTTTCAGACAATCCCCACAATGTCACACACTAAATGCACACCTAGAGGAAGAGGAAAGGACAGGGTAAACACAAAACAACTTTACATGGGGTTAGTCGAATAGACAAAAAGACAGCAACAGGACACGGCCTCAGCCCTGTGAGTTAGACGTTCCTCTAACATTTTGACATTTTTACTCATTCATTGCCCACACGTCCTCCCAGTCCAACTGGGTAGGTACGACTATTGCGGTCAATAAGAGCAGATGAGGTAAAAATTTAGCTGCCGGCCAACGGTGAGTCATGCCAGAATTGGAGGGCATTGGAGATCCTTCAAATTATCCACATACAAAAATCCTAAAACCTGCATTTTCGAGTAAATCAAGAGTAAAAAAAACAAACACCTGCATTTTGAGAGAAAACCAAGACTAAAAAAACCAAAAACCTGCATTTTAGAGTAAACCAAGATAAAAAAAAACAAAAACCTGCATTTTTAGAGTAAACCAAGGGTAATACAAATATTACCATTGTAAGATGAGCTAATCAAGCCTTTGACAGTTTATTATTTATTATCGATGTACATCGATCATAAAAGCCGATGTGAAGGGTCTTTTTTCAAGAATTCTGAAGCCAAATGTCCTCCAATTCTAGAATGACCCCCAACTTTTTTTGTTTTGTTTTTTTACAATACATAAAAGGCGGCACACCAATGAAACTTATGCCATTCGGAATAAAGTGCAATGTCGACACTAGGCAGAGACCGGCTTCCTGAATTGGAATGGAGACAACTGAAGAAGACATGAGCAAAGATGGTGGGGGTTCTGTTAGTAGTCGGGAGGCTCGGTCGGTGATGATTCGGCCTGAGGGCTTCTCGGTACCTTTAGTCCCTGCCAGCAGGCCCAAATCACAGCGACGGCATGCTTACGCCTGGCTTCTTCCTTCAATCTCCTCAGCTCCCTGCGAGCCTGTTTGTGGGATGGGCCAGGACATATAACAAGGGGAAGGTAGGGAAGAGGGTGGGAAAAAAAACAAAAAAACCAAGCAAGAGTAGATGAGCAGAAGAAGAGGGCGACATCAAGATGCCCAAAGTAAGCAGACATCAAACACTGCAAACACACACGCACACTACACACAAACCCACGTTGAGGGCAAACCCTTCACCCTTCAGAAAGAAACACTTTATGACATTCAATTATTTTCTCAGGAGTTTCTATAAAAGAAATTAGGATTTTTGTCGTGGAGAGAGAATGTGAGAGAAAATATCACCTGAAGGCTTTCAAACTTCCTGTGGAGAAATATGTCGGCAGCACAGCAATGCAAAGGCAAAACATGCATTGGCTACACGGGAAAGTTAGCATGCGGTCCAGGCAACACACAGCATGCAGGGCTTAGTGTCAATGAAACTCTGCTGAAAACACTAAATATCAAGAAATAAAAAGTCAAAACATCCCTGTTCAAATGCCTGTGCTAACAATGACACCAGCTCAGCTGAGCACGGTTCCAGTTGAGGGTAAGATAGGGTTTTGACACCAATATCTAACGCACAATCCAATGAATAATTGAAGTTAAACAATAAACCTGCCATAAAACGGTCGATGTTGATCTATTATTCATTTGCTAGCAACACTACTCGGGCACAAAATGCACATTTTTACGTTTTGGGGCTGCCAAAAATGAAAACTAACATTTCCTGTCCACAAGACTTATTTTACCCAAGTAATAGCTGCTCATTTATCACTTTTAATCAAATTATAACAAGCACTCACATCACAGTGCAGCAGAATGACAAAAAGGGGCAATAAAAAGATCTACTTAAATAAAAGCATAAAATTTCGAAAGACGATTTACTCATTGAAAGTCACCTAAACAACTTTGAGGATTCTTGACATTAGTATTTTTCTCCTGTTATGTCACAAAATTAAAAAGACTAAGCAGGTCAGAAGTCACAATGATGTTAAAATGGTATGAAATGAATTATATTGCTCTCCTTTTTTAATGTGACTAAAACCTGGCATTTGAACAAGGGTGTGCAAAACACTTCTGTTGGGTTGGTGGGATGAGTTAAAAAAAAATCATATTGATATGATGACATGGGGAGTTGTTTTTGTGGGTGATGTTAATGGAGGCGACCAATCAATAAGTCAATCTGACAGGCCTCCCAAATACCTTGGTGCCTTGCCAGGCGGCCCAAATGACCGAAACGGCGCGTTTATTCCTTGCCTCTTCCTTCAGCTGACGCAACTCCCTTCGTGCCTGACAGAAAGCGGTGGCAATTGTGGAAAAATTCAGTCACAGGTCATTCAATTTGTCCATAAACGTCATGACTTTTGGAACCAGGTTAATAAAGGACAAAAACAGACACACAGGGTGATGAAATGATCTGTCTAGAGCAAATACCTCACAAAAAGTTATCAAAGAATCTCCTATCCGTGGGATTGGAGACTTTGGAATATGATAATACCGTGACTGATATGACTGATATGACTGATAATGTAAACACTGATAAGACATAGATCCTTCCCAACCAAGCACCATTAGCCTTAGCGTATTCTATTTGAGCACCTTTGCTTTTGCCAATGTATCATTGGAACTTCAATATTGAGATGAGAGGTTCGTCATGATACGTTAAAGTGGAGATAATGTACATGTACATATAATTTTTCACTTTGAAAGATATCACACCATTTAGGAATTGATGTAATGTATCCTTTACATCACAGAGCATGACAAACTAGGGCGAGTGATAACAGAGGACGCTGAGTGAGTGTTACGAAAAAAAGCTAAAGGGCAGTTTCACTTCACGTAATGGTTGTTAGGCATGACAAGACAGCCGAGACAGCTACACACTACAGAACAAGCGGGTGCAAATACCTTGGTTCCCTGCCAGTATGCCCAAATAAGTGTCACAGCATGTTTATTCCGCACTTCTTGTTTTAGACGTCGCAGCTCCATTCGAGCCTGGAGGGACGTGGCGACGTTAGGTAGGAAAGAGGAGAGAGCGTGACAAGAAGGGAAAAGAACAAATCCACCAAAAAGTCAAGACAAAGCCGAGTAGCGCTGACGTGTTGGGCAGAAGAGGCAGCTTCAAACGCATTAGAGAGAAAGAACAGTTCCGTAGAAGTGCTCGGGACGATGAAAGGGCCTTGAGCTTGCAATCTGTTGACACGAAACGACAATAAATGCAGGCGTACCTGAGTGCCGTGCCAGTAAGCTGCAATGGTGGTCACCGCCTCCTCGCACTTTTTCTGATGTTTCAGCTCTCTCAACAGTTTGCGTGCCTAACAAAAAGATTTCATTTGAACGTCACCCTTGTGATGATAAGCGGTACATACAATGAATGAATCAGAACAAAACCAACGGCAAACAAAAGTAAGATGAAAGCCCACCTGCCATCCTCGAGTGTACGACTGCACGACAGTGGTGGCGCTCTTGATCTTCTGGTATTTCTTTTGTTGCTATTAGTTGACAAAGAACAACAATAGAGCACCTGTTAACACTTTAACGCCGCAATAGATGACGTGTATTGTTTCCACATTGCAAATGTGAATGCATACTTCTTACCGCATAGCGACGGTACCATGCCGCCACCACAATCTGACTCTTTTTCAGCAACAAAAAATGAGTGCAACACTTCCAGCCACGGTAGATTTTCTGAATGAGCGTAGCCAGGTCTTGCAGGCATTGCCTCCTCCTTTCTTCTAAGAAGAAAAGCTGGAAGGAAAATGAAAAGAACACAATTAACTTCTATTGTTTTTCACTTTTAAAAAGGCCAATATCCTTCCCCCATCTTCATTAGACGGGAGGAAGGGTTATCTCAGAACAAATATTGATTCAGTGATATCAAGGACAAAGTCCATGTGCCACCTTCTCAAGGGAAAACAATGCAGTTCTACCGCTTTGTCCCCAAATGCAGATATCTAAAAGATGAG
The DNA here is from genome assembly GCF_051989625.1 of Stigmatopora argus. Taxonomy (NCBI): domain Eukaryota; kingdom Metazoa; phylum Chordata; class Actinopteri; order Syngnathiformes; family Syngnathidae; genus Stigmatopora; species Stigmatopora argus. Next base: position 9,942,539 of record NC_135399.1, read on the forward strand.
GCATGTTATGTAACTTCCGTGATTACATTGAAACAACACGTTTCCAAGAATTTAGGTGGACATGAAAGCCATAAAATGCCGCACGCTCGAGCAGTTAAAGTGGCAAGTCAAGATGTTCATTTCCCATGCAAGACGCGACGGCTAAACGGAAGCATGTGTTTGGTTGAAGGCGATACATTAAGTGTGCCTGTCTGTATGTGTGTGGGGCACCACCCCCTTACACAAACATTATGTAAAAACAACAGAGAACGACCTTTTAACAATCACGAACATATGGCAAAGGACAAAAAAAAATACCGTCCGTGGATTCCTGATGAAGATTTTCGAGCGGCCATAAGAAAATTCATCAGTTGGGACTTGAAGATCTGCCATAAGGACTTCGACTCCCTCCCTATGGGATAAAAAAAAAATATGTTAAAAAAAGCTTGTTGTATATGAAGCAGAGTGACCATATTACAAATGAACAGAAGCAAAAAAAATAGTGACGAAAGAGAGTGTATGCCGAGATAGGAATGTAATTTAGCAGCAAAGCGGGCCCGGCATGAGACTGCTTGATATGGAAGGCAAAGACTGATAACAAAATGCCTCTGCATGTTTTTGTGTCGAGAGGGGACCGTTCCATTTGAGCAGTAAGCAGTGTAATGTATGTGCTTATGTGAGAGCGCTGAGTGAGGCTCTATGAAATATGCCTATTCACACCCTGAGAAAATGTGCCGTGAATTGTCGCTGCAAAATAACAAACTTCTCTACACGCAGATATTCAAGATAGTTTCCATAAATTAATACGTTTTAAGCATCTTACAACACCGTTCAATTGTTTTCATTGACGGCAATAAAGATCCAATCCATTCACACAGGAAGGGCTGAAAGCCAAATGCATTAAAAGACAGCAGTTATTAGATAGAAAAAAACCATGGTAGGGAAGAATGATTATTTCCTAGCTTGCCATTCAAACCTAATAAACCGATATACTCGTCAGCGGAAGTGAACATGAAAGTTAATGACGGAATCCAACCAAACTGCAGTTGGTGATTGTTTCCCATAACACTGGGGGGCACCTGCATTTCACACTTAACCATTTGCCAACATAGATAAAAATTGTGACTAATGTTCTGCATGATAAGTTAGGAGAAAATGTGCCTTCCCTTTTAAAACAATGCATTCTCAGGAAACATTATGCGTCATTATACAAGTCTAAGCAGATTCCTCATCTTGCAGCTGCACACAATCCCACCTGGGAGCTGACCACTCCAACGACCGCCTATTAGCGGCGATCACACGCTCTTTCCGCCGGGAGTAGCTATAAGCTCACTGACTAGATTTAAAGTCCACTGCTGCTCATTTCAACTGAAAGCCTCCGTGGGGTTCTGACAAAGGTCTCGCTAACGGGGGCCCTATGCCCGCCCCTCGCCCTGCCTGATAACTACTAGCGGTGAATAAACATGACCATTACCTGGCAGGCCCTCTCCAATGTGGCCACGTCCGTTTGCAAAGCATTTTGTAGCGCTCCAGGCAAGGCTCGTACGCCTGGCGGAAGGCGTAACCGGCTCTTCGTACGCGCACGTTCTCCATCAGGCCTAAGTAGTTCACTTGGTGGCAAACCAGCGATTCCGTAAAGATGTGAGCTGCCTTCTTATCATTTGGCTTGATGCACCTGGATACACAGCAAGGTTACGAAAGCTGCATTGTTAAAGATTTGTTGGCGCACGCACAGAAGAGCTACCGGATGTAGTTGGGGTTCTTGGTCTGAAGGTTCCTCATTAAAGTGCCCACTGATGCTTTGAACTGGGAGCCGGCAGTGGGCGGTCGTTTGAGGTTGACTTTGCCAGGGTTCCCCTCAGGGAACAGCAGTTTGATCAGACTGTGGCTGGCCTTATACATGGCTTGCGACAAGTCCCGATAAAGTAGGTCGTTGTTCTTGTCCACAAAGCCTTCAACGCAGTACAGCACCTTGACACAAAGGGATTCATTATTATTTTCTTTTTGGTTTAGGCACATGTAAATCTCAGTCATTTTCAAAAATTAAAAATGTGTTGTTTTCTGTGCAACTAAATCGCAGCAAAAAAATTGTAATGCAATTTAAGGTTATAGCATAAGTTATACATAAAAAAATGTCATTCTTTGACTTCTGCATCCGGCAAAACAAAGGGGGAAATAACAGTTCATATAACTATGTTCTCCTAAAAATTTTAGACCACTTTTTTTGTCCAAAGATTAAAGAGAAAAAAATCATCTATACACACACTTTTACACATTTTTTAAATAAATGTCTAAATTTTTCTGGACAAAATTGTATTTAAAAAAAAAAAGAAAATGCTTTTTTAGTCATTTTTTGTTAGTCATTACGGCCCCATAACAACTATGTGCCACGCAAAGAATATTAATTTGATACAGCAGGCTTAGTCCTTTGCCTAATTAGTTACAGCAACTTAATTGGCATCACTTTCAATAGCGATTTCAAAGCTGAAAAGCACCCCATCACTCGTAGTTTCCCCATCCAGTACCTTGCCGGCATAGTGCTGGATGCGGAAGCAGCTGTGAGGCAAGCTGTGGTCGGTGAGGAACTTTGAATTTTTGCTCAGACGGCTCTCAAAATGTTGGTGCTCGGCACAGATGGTGTTGAGTTTATCGAGAAATGTGTCGTCCGTCACGGTTCCGGGACGAAGGCACTCTTCATCCAACATCGCCATGATGCCGTTTTGGTTCTGGTGGTAAACAGACCAAAAAGCGGGTTGGCATTCCATTGAAACACTCAAGAAAAATAATCACACGGACCATACAGTGAGAATATGACTTACATTCTCAATGAGGTCACAGATAATGGCATTGTTGAAATATTCAATGTTAGTCCACTCGATGCCCTGCAACAAAAGGAAATTGAGGTCGACTTTAAATGGCTGGACAACAAAAAACAAAAACAAAAAAGGATTTAATTACAGTCACAAAAAAGAACATTCCTCCCAACATGCTTTCCATTACATTAGAGTAAACAATATCCGTATGGGAAAAAAGTGGGGGGGATTGTAACCTTGCTGTATTGTTACTTTGGGGACAACATCACATTTCCAAGCAACAGCAAAACCTGCTGCTTTTGTGGCTCTCTAAATCACAGCAACTAATGGGCTGGGAACAGCTTTAGTTGATGTAAGCAATGTGACAGATATATTGAGGGCGGGGGCGCTGCAAAGCAGGCGCGGCTCCTACTGATGGACGATCAGCAAAATTCGGATTGGTGCGACTCTCTTCTGTTGACGGGGCCTGTGGTATTTTCCCAGGCTGCACACTGGAGAGAGGCCAGAATATGAGCGCTAGTGTTTGTAGGGACGGAGTTTAGGGGTCAGCACTCATGCACACAAGGCTTTGAAAACAAGCAGATCTTGACAGTCCACAACGGGGATCATTTTCTTGTGGTGGATTGGGGGAGGGAGGGTTGCGTAAATTGAAAGAACAGTAATTAATTTGGGCCAGACAACAAAATAATACAGTTTAAGTCATATTGCTCTTCCTGATTAGCCTCCTCACGCAATCCTTAAGATCATAAAACAAAAAGGACAGAGACATTTTCTGAGTAGTGATATTTATAATGGAAAAATATCAATCAAAAAGTACCTGGCCTTCATGTAAAAAAAAATATTGACCTTTGAACCGAATGTCTCTGGCAAAAGTTTAATTCATTAATTGTAAAATTAAGTCAAATTAGAATGTATGTGTTTAGTCAACAGCATTGTATTCCAGAAATATACCATGAATTGTCACTGTTCTCTAGGTCATTTTTGTTCAATGTTTTTGCCATTTGTAAACTGTAACTGTATTTACAAAGACGTGTGGATGATACTTTTAAAATGAGGCATGGCAACACTTGGGCACCTGATCTCAAGAGATGGCGAATATGTATGGATTAAATGTCTTTTGATAACTTGCCTCTCTGATGTACTCCTCCTGCTCCTCACGCAAGGTCAGCTCGATGAAGATCTGCTGCAACTTCTCATTGCAGTAATTGATGATGAACTGTTCAAAGCTGTTATCCTGTACAAACACGGAGATATTCTTATTTACTAATACTAAAAATGTGAACATGTTTGGTTACAATGCCATTTTTCCTCTAATAATATTAGCCAATCCTAAAATGGGCTGCCTATGCAAAGTAAACAGTGAACTACAACTACTATTCCACATCCTATTGAAAAGCAGATGGGATGAATTAACAAGGAACCACTCTGATATGCGTGTTAAACATTTACAGGCAATTATAACTGTGGTCAATTATGACCCATTGAATGGCACGTCATACTTCCTGGCAGATGTCTTAATCATGCTGCCTGTTGGGTGAAACATTATTTGCTAAAGCAATAAAATGGTTAGAAGTGCATTTGGTGTGAGAGCGAACAAGTGAAGGGCACCGCAAGGTTTCTCAATGACAAGGAAATGGGAAGACAAAGCGAAAAATAAATAAAGTAACCTGCTTTTCAATGCATTTCCCATTTCCCTTTACAAAGTGCAGTCACCTTCACCGCTAAAATGCACTGGCTTGTTTGATAGCAAAGCAAGGTGAGTGGCAGCAAACAAGGCTGAAATCAGAATTTTCAGAAAAGAAAATCTCACAAACCAATCTTCTATTTGCAGGGAAACCACACAATAGATGCCAATGACCAACTAATGCAAATGTTAGTTTGCTTCTTTAAAGTCATGTGGCAGCTTAGCACACTCTTCAAAGGTCTTTTAGTAAGCGCGGCATAATTAGGAGGATGAGAGCATGCGGGAAGCACAGCACACAGCGGGCTGGTGTTACTTACTGCATTCTGGTGACCAAGACACAATACAACAGTCAAGAGGAGAGGAATGGCTTGAGAGTAAGTGAAATGAATGAGAAGTGGCATGACAAAAGACATGAATGGGGGTATTCGGGCAACTACATTTATTCGGAAACGGCACTACGAATCTCTCACACTTCAATTCAGTTAGATATACGTACACAAACTAAGAAACCATCGTAATGTCCGAAACTAAAATATTGTTAAAGTCTGCCCTTTGTTTCAGTGATGCAAATGGTAATAAAGCAAAATTAATAAGAGGTCAATGGAAAAATGGTTCATTTTTAGAACAACTATTGTTATATCTATCACCACCAGTGTCGAGCAATGAATGAATTGGCTTCAATCTATTTTGGCTGTCATTCCACAGTCGAACTCTGGATGGCGGCGGCGTGATTATACGCTTGCTGTGAAAGTGACGAAAAAAGAAGAGTGAAAACATGATATATTTTACCTCAATCGGGTTTTTGAATGCGAATAATCTATAATATTTCGAAAGATTGCTCGTTTTTTTTTTTTACAAATCCGGCTGTCAATAGCCTTGTTCTGGCCAATGTTTACAATGTGACGACAGCAAAATATCCACGCCTAATTAAAACCCCAACAATGTATCCATTGCACAACTTGTTTATTGATCAGTGTCTTCAAGTTGAGTTTTTTTTATCCGACTGTGCCATGCAGATATTAGTGTTGAACGCAACATGCGACAAAAGAGGATTTTACTTCCGAGAGCAGTAAAGCTGAACTAATCCAATATGAATATGCTTTTATCAGCCCACAGTTGTGATGATAAGCTCGTCACAGGTGTGCCAGCACAACAGCCTGGGACAAAATCCTTTTCAAGCTGCTCAAATGGAAGGGTGGCCAGATTCCATCCTTATGAGACTAAGACAGAAAAACATAACGATTTCGTTTCTCCTACCTCGAATATCTCAAAGCCGTAAATGTCCAAGACGCCCATGACCTTGTGGCGGGTTTTGGGTTGTGCCTGCAGGTGGACAGATTTGTCAGCGTTAGAGGAAAAGTGATGTGATGACAGTCTTATGCACATGAATCATAAATCAGCGGAGTTGGGTGGAATTCTTTAGTCTGCAAAATGACAAATTCTCTGAAAATAAGAGAGCTACAAAATGAATATAGAGACTCAAACAGTAAATGAGTTGAATTTGTTAAAAAATAAATAATAATTTGACCTTATTTGGACAAATTGAATTTCTGCCCAAAAGTGACATTTCAAAAATCACAGAAAATGAAATAGATAATACATCTTACTTTTATGCTTTCATTGATTCTAGTAACAAGCCAGCTAAAGAGACGGGTGTAGAGGTTTTTGGCAAGGGCATCTCGGGCATAGTAGGCCTGCAAAGAAAAATACAGTACATCAGGCTAATTTAAAGAGAAAAAAGGTAAATAAATAAAAAAGAGGTAAAAAAATAAAAAACACAAACGAACACAAAAAAGGCTAAGGCCCAATACAGTTTTGTTCAAAATGGCAGCTTGACAAAGTCCATATACAAGCAGCACTTTAGTGAACACACTAACCCTTAAAATACGACCCACATATACATTTCCAAGAGGAATACTCTTCATCTATAATTAAAACGTTTTTGTGTAACATTGACATGTATGAGAGGTGGCAGGTCATGAAGCGCAGCAAAGTGAGCAAGTATGTGGGCGTCTAAGTGGGACATTCACATGCTTAACCTTCCTTCTTACCTGGGCCACATTCAAGGTAGTTGACACCTTCTCCACTTTTGCCTCGACGGTTCGGTAGCTGAAAGCTCTTTCCAAAACCGTCTGTTCGATCCCCAGTAGCTCACACATCTCTTTTAAATCTGCACACATCCGAATGCAAAAAAGTCAAAACTACACAAAAAAACAAGGCCGGCAGCAAATGTTCTGTTTATTTTCCCATCGGGAACGCCATGTGGCATTTTTTTTAAAGAGACAGTTTCATTCACCCCAGGAATTTTTTTTTTAAATTCCTACAAAAGTAAAATATACTATCCTAGGCCTCAAGCAGAAATGTGTATAAGCAATATCAGAAGATAAGCAGCTGTGTCCACTATAAGCAATTAGAGTGTAATGTATATTTAGTACGCAGAAATTAGATGACATTTTGAAAGCACCAATAGGGAGTCATTTGGTTACTTGTGAAAGTAATTACGAATGATCAAACAAGAAGAAACATTTCCAACATCAACCTGCTGTTAACTCCGTACCATTTTTATCTTTGACGCGACTCTCGTCTGTGCCGTTTAATCGCGACTCGGGCTTGAACTCGATGTTGCCGAGCTTCAGGACAGCTGCCACCAGCTCCAGCACCGACAGGACCTCATCCTCCATGAAGCCCACAATCTGCATTGCATTCTGGGGGTAAGGAAATAAAATGAGTCTGATTAGAAAATGTTTAATCACCCTGAACAGAACAGAAGGTAAGCTGTAATTCCATGGTGAAGGTGTAAAAAAACGGACTTGAATTTGCTTTTATTACGTAACTAATCTTGTGCTGAGATGAAATGCTTGGATGGGATGTAAAGTGTATATATTGGTCCATTGTTCACAGTTTTTTTCCCAATCTTTATTGCATCAGTTATTGTAAGATAAGAAATCCAACTGCGTCGATTCTCAATACTTCCTTACTATTTATCGTGCTCAGTGGGATGTTGTTACAGTCTGAGTTGAATGCCAATTGCTGTACTCACTTTGACTGTTCTGAAGCTGGTGGCGTCATCCAACCCAGTGACCACGGCAGAATCCAGGCTCAAGTAGTTGTATTTGCTGAAATCTCGGTCAAGCTTCAGTTTCTCTGTTAAGGAGAAAAAGGGTTGTCAATTACAGCTCTTCAAGTAATGAAAGTGAAAAGAGAATCTAGCTGTCAAGGAGGGGGATTGATTGCAACATCACTTGATTTTTGACCGCCATTTTCTGTGTCGATGAGTCAAAAGAGAAAGCACTTGCAACCAGATTCCATGTGTAGTCACTTTTGTTTGAGGAGTAGTATATTTCTTTGCAATCTCATTTTTTATATGATTCTACTACTGATGACTGATTGAGGTATGTTGCAATGAAGAGAACAGCTTTCAACTTAAATTTGATAACTATCACTCTGGATTGGCTTATGAAAGAGGAGAAGAAAAAAAGGAAACTATGGACATTTTTCTCTAGATGCTTTGAAAAAGATTACTGTCACAATAAAAACATCAAAATACTTGTAAGTCTCAAGACTTTCAAAATAACACCGCTGCTTTAGTAATGTTACAGCAGTTCTCGTCGTGTGTCACTTTGTTAAATGAACCAAGTTAAACTTTTATTTTTAAATTGTAAATATTTATTACTCCTTCCAAAACTACATTTCCCTAAACTGGCTATACATATTCAAATTTGTTATTATGCCATACTATATACGGATTTAACTACTTGGAATTCATCAACTGCTGTAATAACTAATACATGAATCAAGCCATTGCATGTGCATGTTGGAATCAATGGCTATTATGTCTTTATCCTGTGTGCAGGACAGAAAAACAATGCTCACCATCTACAGAAAAGCAAATAGAAGAAACAGGTTTCATGGCCAGCCAGCCTTTGTTCTCTGCGCTGTTTGTTAAGCAGGAAGATGGTGCCATTAATGTGCCGGCCCGGCCGTGTGTTTGTCCAGCTGCACTATTGTTGTCAATGCTCACGCTACATCTTGGTGGGACTCAATTGTTTCATTGTCCAGAAAATTAATGCTTTGCAAATTACTTACTTTAGTTCATTCTGAACATCTGGTTAGTGTGGGGATCTTTTAAGTTGTGTGATTTTTTTTGTTGCCCTCTGCGGATTTCTATGCAAATTTGGGTGGTCTAGTCAAACAATTTTCAAAAAAACCTACTGAGTGTGTCATCCGAGGCTCCAGACAAAAGCTGATAAAAGATGTGGAAGTTTCTCTCTCCTCTTGGCTGTTTTACCACGCGGGACTTCTCCAGCAGATCTAAAAGAGGGTCACAAAAACAAAAAGAAAAAAATAATAATATACATTTGACCAACCCATACTAAACATTAAAGACTCAACAGCTACAGCATGCCCTCTGAAATGCGAGAACAATGTCGACGATTCCTTTTTTAAAATATGGTAAAATATGATTTTGGAAGCTGAATGAGAAAATACTTTTTTTTTGTTTAAAAGGGTGTGGTGGGATAGTACATGTGTAGTACAGCTTTTCATTTATAAACTAGTCAAATCGTCATGGTGACCAAGTCAGTGTTTGTAATCATGTTCCTTTTTATACTCGCACTTCAACGTACTTGTAAGAAAGAGCAAAGATGTCAGCGTTCTAGTCACAACGATTACGTGTGAACGGTACATGACGAAAAGGGGAGTCGTCATCTGCTTGCTACATTAGAGTGAGCGTGATTTCATTAAAGAGCATCTATACAGATGGGCAGCTGCCCAGCAGGGTCAGACTTGACCCTTTCTTTGGTTAGAAACCAGCCACAATTATACAATAGCTTCTTGCTCAAACAAATATATAAAATCAGGTATACATTTTTTCGTGAATACAAAAAAAAAGTTTATTTTTGCCAGTTTATTTTTAGGACATCCCCCCCAAAAAATCTGGAATAATGTTAGAATATGTTGCTTCAACAGTATCGGACTAATGACCATTGAACAGGTCAGCCTCCCATTTAGGAAGAAGTCACATGTCAGTGGCTCTTCCTCACATTCGCTCTATTGTGCAGGAATTAACTCTGCCACCAAACAGAGAGTCACTTGTGCCACCAACATAAGCTCCTTTCCTTGTTTTCTGTGACCTCTGGCGGGGAATCCGGCGCAGACAAAACAATGTGAACTGTGGCAAGATAACAGCAAAACAGAGACAAGAACTGAATAGGGGCCGCCGGCATGTCGGAAGGGGGGTGCGGAGGGATATTCAGTCTGGGTATGAAATTGGCTTCACTGGCGGACATATGCAGCTCTACAATGTAACGCCTGGACTGGAATAAATACGTAGTAGTTTAAACTGCTGACATTTTTATTCTTCGTATGGGATGTGGGTTACTTACAGTTGCTAATGACTCCCCCAAGAGGATCTCCTTTGAAGTCAAACTCAATGTCCATGTACTTTCCCTGTAGATCACGCAAAATCAGTTACAAAGTGTCAGACTCAGAATGAAGCATGTGCCGTCAGTTAGAACGAAAACGTACATCATAGCAGTTGATCAAGTATGATAATAAGCTACCAATGTTATCCAATTTCCTTTCGATTGATACAAAAAAGCAGTTTCAGTAGACTTCGTTATAGAGAGAGCTGTGGTGTATTAATAGATTGCAGTCAAGTCAATCAAATTTCAATAAGCCGACGATGCTCCATAAAATGAAAAAGATGGTTTTATCAGCGTGTGCCTGATGACCTGCTTTCCGGTGAGATGTCATCACAACCTTGTCTAAAGGTTTATGCCAAGGTTACCTAAATATAAACAGATCAGGGCCATAATCCTTTATAATTCTTCTGGTTACAACTCTGATCTAAGTCTGAGCACTGGCATGATTTCATTAGGTAGTATGGAGATTAGTTATTAAACATGAAATGATGGCCAGAAAACAAAAGAGGCATAAGATAAATGACATCTCACATATGCCAGGTCAAAAATAATCTAAGTGTTCCAGTTCTGCTGTTAGTGATGAGTACAGGGAAGAGTGTTTTTCCCCAAACATGTTCTGTGTAGGAAAACATAATTCTCAGGACAACTGCTTCTCACCAAGGAGACCAACTGCAACTAACACATGTACGCCAATGGTCTTCACTTGATTTGCTGTGAAACACATTCCTGTAGCCCATTCCAGGACTTCTGGTGGAAATGCTCACTTAAACTGCCAGGAAGTAATCTAAATATTATTCCACACATTCCTCGTTTTACAAAAATAATTACGTCAACACACAGTACATCAACGCAATTCAAAGTCATTAAACTGTAGTTGTAGATTATTAGTGAATAAAAGGTGTTCAATGTAAGGACACTTACAAATCTGGACGAGTTGTCATTCCTCACTGTCTTGGCATTTCCAAAGGCTAAAAAAATAGGAACATATTAGAAGTGTGTCACGGAGAGTAATTGTACAAATATTGAAAAAAAAAAAACCTAAAACAAATTAGTGTAAAGCATATTAACTATACTTAACAATGAACCGCTTAGATGTCAATCAGTTAAAGACTATACTGTCAGTCACAGCCATTTGTATTTGTACAGATCAGGCCTCATAATTCTGTATGGATTAAGTCAAGTACTTGGCTTTTCCAGGCTTTGATTGAGCGGACTCCTGTTGTCACGCCACATTCAGGTCTAAATACTTCAACATGTGACTTCAAGTGAAATAAAAATAAACATTCTAGAGAAAAAAAATAACCTTGCCAGCAATAATTTGATTGGCAGAGTATGTAATGACACTTTTAAAGTGGTGGCCTCCAGACTATGATTAAAAATAAATGTTAGTAAGACATTAACATTGAGTTAAAAATAAAAATCCCCCCAAAAGTGAGAGCACACGTGTTTGTTTGAAGCCGGATGACTGTACTACTCCCAGTGTCCTGCTAAGCATTAAGCAGGAGCTAAACTGTTGCAGATGTGCCGTGACCAAAACACGGGCATGCAGCCTCATCCTTCATGGGCATTTCCTGTTCACTGCCCCCCATGGAAAATTCAGACGTGCATTGCTACTGGTTAGAACAAGACCGTTTGAACAGACATACTCATACTTCAAGCATGCTAACCACTTCACCACCATGCCGCCCAATTTAAAGCACTTTTAAATAAAATGTGATGAATAAAAAATAGCAATACTCTGCTTGGAGAGTCAAATGGAAGTACTTGTTCTACAAATCTTTCCAGGTATATCATGTTTTGTTTGCTTAAGATTTTTTTTATAATGTCTGTTGACAAAATTAGATATCCTGGATGATTTGACGATAATATCTTTCCAGATAATGTATAATTGGGCGGCCCGGTGACGCGAGTGGTTAGCGCGTCGGCCTCACAGCTCTGGGGTCCTGGGTTCAAATCCAGGGTTGGTCCACCTGTGTGGAGTTTGCATGTTCTCCCCGGGCCTGCGTGGGTTTCCTCCGGGTACTCCGGTTTCCTCACACATTCCAAAAAACATGCATGGTAGGCTGATTTAACACTCTAAATTGCCCTTTATGTATGGGTGTGAGTGTGAATGGTTGTCAGTCTTCTTGTGCCCCGCGACCGCCTGGCCACCAGGGTGTCCCCCACCTCTGGCCCGGAGTCAGCTGGGATTGGCTCCAGCACCCCCCGCGACCCTAATGAGGATAAAGCGGTTCAGAAGATGAGATAATGCATAATCCTTTATAAATGTGATGAATTATATTATAAGGAAAAAAAACAGTTTGTCTGTGAAGTTTGGCAAATGAGGTGATCTCTATTTGATTTGAGACAAACAGTCCATGAGAAAGTTTGAAAGACACTTGACTCACCTTCCAGCACAGGATTGGACTGCAGTAGCTGTTCCTTGACCTTATTTACCTCCTGTCCCTTCCCACACACCGCTGCCACATATGACATCACCAGCTTACTGGCCTCTGGAACAACACACACAGATAAATATCAAGTCCACTCCGTTGCCAGACGTGACTTATCCTTCAATCTCATCACTCACACTAAAAGGGGGAAAAAAATCCCCTTTTACCTCATCCTCTCCGGCACCCTCTGGGACGGGCGGGTGTGGATCAATCAGAGAGAATGAAGGGCAAAAGTAAAATGTGCCACTCGTAAGAGTATTAGAACACCATGTCATTAAAACTACTGGTGCCAGCGACAGTGTTGGGATCCAAAGAAAATCTACATCTAGCTCAACTATCATCTTGTGTTAGCTCAAACGAGCGAACTGCCTGGCATCATCATCCTGTGTCACACTCTAGTGAGTGAAGACAGTGACCCAGAAGTGAGAGTGAGTGATGTGCCCAGGAAAAAAAATAGGAGGGGAGCGTGACTTCAGTTGCTGGTACAGATTGCTAAAGAGCTTGGTAGGTCATCAGACGCTGAGGTAGGGAAGAATGATGGGCAAATGTCTACAGTAGTCATACTGGAAAATTATAATCATCTACTTTCATAATATTGCAGTAAATGCTGCTGTGGTCATATGAAGTTCGGTTAACAAAACATTGCTGCGAAGTAAGTAGCAATTGTTTGAGAATGTGTAGAGAAGCATGAAAGATGCCCGAGTAAGACATCAGTGTGGATGACCCATATTTTTGGCAGGCCCTGTTTTGGATGGCAAAATGTCATAGTGAAGAGATTACTTAAATCCACATACTGTATGACGCCATCTCGGGGTCGGCTTTTATTTATTTAGGTTTTAATAACGACCATAGTATTTTGTCAGCCTTTTTTAAAAAAAGATTAAGATTCTTATTTTGCATACCTAATCACAATCAACTGAGTGTTTGTGTCGCGGTTAATCATATTCTATGATGAAACACTGTAAATAATATAATACATATATAATCTAATTGTAAATGGTTGGACTGATGATAAAAAAAATCAAACTCCAATGGAAATTGTTTCTTACCGGTTTTCCCTGCTCCACTTTCCCCTGTGATGAGGATACACTGATCCTTGTCCTGGTCTCTGAGTGATCTGTAGGCCTCATCGGCCAAAGCATAGCTGGAGGGGAAAATAGTACATACTTAGTAATTTGCCATTTGTGTACATACAAGAATTTTCACATTCGCATTAGATTTTGTTAATCATTTTGTGATTGATCATTTTTCTGGCAAGGTTAGTAGTAGGAGTGGTTCAGAAAAATGTCACTGTGTCGTGTCAGCCTGAGTTGCGTCAACGATAATCAGTCGCATGCGAGTTTATTGGAGAAGTAGGGCAAATCTTGTAAACTTGGAGTGACTTGGTGCTTTATTTAGTGCGGGAACGTTAAGATTCAGCATGGACTGACCTTCCCCCTATAATGAACTAGAAAATTAACGTGAATCCAGACTGCTATAGGTAGAACCAAAATTAAGTAATGACTGTTTTTTTAACCGGATGAGTAATGCACTTAACACACGTTACTAGTTGTTGAAACAACATTAAATGTATGCAGTCTGCGCCAAAACCTCGGTAACAATAGCCATAATCCAAGACTGCAGTTCACTAGGGCACTAATGTAGTATTTCGAGACATCAAAACCTTTGTGAAATCAACTGACAATATGGGGAACATTGCTTCGGTTTTACCATTCCACACACTTTTAAGACTGCACCAAGTTCACTAGAACAAGACACCAAAAAAAAAAAAAACGTACGCTACTTAACTTGCACCTCAATTAAAATTCCGGTTTCACTACTGTAAATGTGTAACTCAAGCCTAATTCCTTGAAACTGGAGGTATATTAAATAAATCTCTCATTCTGAGCTCATCAGTTTGTACTTCAGTATGACATGCCAAAGACTATTACTCCAGAACTGAAAAGGGCAGCACAGAGCAGCAGATGTCTTCTTTGTGAAAAGCCTTCTGTCGCCTGACTTGATCCTGACAATGAACAAACCATCGTACAATTATCCTACCCAAGGGGAGAACTGTGGGCCTAAGGGATGAAGGTACCAGAAGGGGGAAAAGGTTGGGAGGTCTCTTGCCAGGGATTTTTACAAGTGAGTCACAGCCAGCCAAGATGGATAAGTTCAGTGGAGCTACCACCAAATGTCGATTTATACATGCAATTTAACGAAAAGCATTGTGTCAGCATATACGTAGGTAAAATAGTTCCAAGTAATCCACTGATATAAAAGCAATTTATAGCGTGTCTCTGAGTGAAAATGACAAAAACATTTAAATGAGGTTTTGAAGCATTCTGGTCATTCCCAAACTGCAGCAAACAAGGGATCGATATAATTCTTCATCCTCTCTACACTTGTGTGAAACTGGGAATTTGGGGTTGAGACAGAGATCAGGCCAAAGACCGTAAGTTGTGCTTGGCACTTCTCCTTCACATCAGGATACAGGCTATAATTTGGAACGACACGTGGCAGCGGTGAAAGAAAAACCCACAACAGCATGACATCAACGATAGAAAATAGTTCGGTCAGTCCTCAACAGAATGTTAGTACTACCTGGTATATGAAGGTTCTGCTAAATGTTCTTAAAGGATAAAGTTTAACCATTAGTAAAGGTATGTAGCCTAGTTGAAAAGTCAACAAAAAAGTACAATACAAACAGCACATCTTTGGTTCCCATTTAATTTAACTCAAGTTAACAACTCATTTTATTTTTTGTAACGTTCTCAGCACATTTCAATACTATATGTGAAGACTCACTTATATCAACTAAGAAAAGAATTACAGGCTGTCCTGAAATGAAGACAGTGGGTCAAAATGGATTAAATGACCACACTTTTTACTATTCCTAAATCCGACAACCATTGGACAAGACTTTGCTATATTCAGCAGTTTCTATTTTAAGTCAGGTGCAGGAGAGCAGCCTGTGATCTCTGACTGATCGGGCTTCGCTGCGAGGCAGGATATCCGCCCGGCTCGTTGGTAACAGCCACGGAAACAACTCCTTCCGAAAGACCAGATGGATGAGGGGGATACCCTAACCAACCCATTTACACCTATCTAGCTATTGTACATCCATTAAGAGTTCATGGGAAAAAGGGCCAGTGTGGTTGGCCAGGCAGTACTCAAGCACACTAAAGGTTGTATTCTTACAGATGTAGCCCAGATGTGAATAGTTATGACATTGGGTTGTAAAACAGGTGTCAAGAACAGATTAGAGAATACCATAATAAAGAACAGCAACAATAACTCCAATCCCAATTAAAACTCGAAAAGGGTGCCTCAAATCCTTGCTTTCAAACCTGTGGTCTGACAGAGGGAACAAACTTGCGAGCGAAGACATTTTGCGCACAAACCCCCAAATTTTACTTTGAAAATGACTGCTGAGTAGACTGAATGTGAGTGAACGCCTGAGTCATGAGATTTCTTGGTAATAAATGGTGCAGCACATGGATGAAACCTAATGTCCTGGCTAGACAATATACTTGGGGGATACATAGCCACATAAGCAAAGCCACAGGAAAAATGGAAATGGAGGATCAAGACGTATTTTATGACTTAAAAAGCAGAAGGATTGACATTTTGGGAAATTCTTCGACTGATGCTGCATTCAATGTCTTAGTCTCAGCTAAAGCTATGTCTTTAATCAATGCTGATGATACAGTGAGCTATAATGAGGCTTTTCACACGGCTACAGCTTTTTAGGGCAAAATACATTGAGTCGGTTTATAATGTCAAAGTTATTCATTTCTTCTAATTATTTTTAAAAGAAAGTATAAGTTTGAAATCTACAGACATTTGTAGTTAAAGCATATTGAATTTCCCTGACAGGTGATATTGGACAGTAACAGCCCCAGGCTGAAATTACTTGGTTGAACAAACATAACATAAACAAACACATTAGAAGTACATTCATGCACAAGCGTGCGTCACTGTCACGACTGAAGCCTAGGGATTCATGTTCAGCCTGGCTAACGGGACTTGGCCACTAATCTGAGCTAACAAAATCCATCTTTACATTTTTTTCCCCACTGACACCCACGTCACACAGGGTCAATCCCCACTTCACAATATTTATACTCAAAATTCAAAGATATTACTCTGGGTACGCTGAGTGTATCAAGGACAAAATCCACTTTTATAAAGATTACACGAGATAATGACAAAAATAATTCAATTTTCCACAAACACAGGCATTCAGGCAAAAATAAACTAAATTAGCAACGAGATATTTGATGTGATATGAAAGTAACAGTTGCCTGTAGGCTACAGCATGACCCACTTAACAGATTTTTCATTAACAGTATTGGTTAGACTACATTTTACAAAAGTCTCTAAACAAGAAATATGGTTAAATCAAAAATATCAATACATTAGATTTTCTTTGTAAATTTAAAGCACAATACTGCACTGAGAGGTAAAAGCTCATAAAATTAAAAAGGAGGAAAAAAATCAAAATGCTGCATCTGAAGACATTTTTTAATCTAGTGTCAATTACAATTTATGCAAAATTACATAAAACTGACAGATTTAATTCCTCGATCTCCTCTGCCTGAATTTCTTGATCTAGTGACTAGATTTTCTACGTCGTTAATGCATTATATGGAAAGAAATAGGTATTAATTCACATCCTTAAACAATCATGATACAATTTGCTCAGATAAAATTTATTTAGCCAAACATAGGCAGTGCATATTTGCAATTTCAACTGTAGCCTAGGTAAATTCTGATCATATTACCCGAGTATGCAATTAATTTCTTCTTACCCATAAACCGTATTTCATACAAAATTACAATAATAAAGCAGGAAGCTCTGTCATTCCAAATCATTGATCTGTTTTGCTCACTGATCTCACCATCACGCCAACACAATCTACCCACCTGAGTCAATAAGTCATTTTAGTGAGTGCCTACTTCAAACCACCGACAAACGGGTTTGCTGCTACTGCTGAGATTATATAAGTATGCTAACAAAGTGGCATATAAACATTGTCTTTCACAAATATATAAAGAGAAGATTTCTATACTAATAATTAAGCATACGTTCTTTCATTTTTAGTCTCATTTGTTCCATTTTGGTTTGTGGCTCGTGGGGGAGCTGCAGCCAATCTGAGCTGACAAGAGGCGGACCACACCCTGGACACATCGCCCATCAATTACAGCGAGGTTGTGGTCAGGGCGTTTTTCCCATAACATACATTTGGGAACTCATTCATCTACACAAAACTATGAGACAAACTTTAACAGGAAAGTTTGGGACAAAGTTCAGGAGTAATTAATGCACACGCAACAAAGGTTGCCTTAGAGGAGCGCTGAAAGGCAAACCAAGGTGTGGTGCCATTAATCAGAGAAAGACTGAAGTTCAGCCAACTCATAACTTCACACGGCAAACATTATTTTTCATTTCTTATGATTGCGAACAATATGCATAATCAGCAAAATCCTTTGCAGTTTTTCTGACATACACTAGCTTTAATTTGTCTTCTGGCAAAGGAGTGGTATGTTCAAGTAAGTAATCCTATGGGAATGGAAAAGGGAGGATGTTCTTACAACAACAATATCAACATGTTGAAGTTGAAAATGATTGTTGCACAGGCTAAGAATCGATCTCCAAAAAACATCAAGTGACAGTGTGAAAGCCTCGAAATATACAGAAGGCACAGGCTTTGACAAATTGCAGTGACACAACTGAAAGATTGAAGGTTTTGACACTTGAATACGTCATTGACCATTTGGGAAATCGGAGCCTACCCCAGAGACTACACGCCCATACTTTTGAATCCAAGTCTGGGCTTGGCAACGGATGACTCCAGGCCATCTGTAATGGTTGGGTACTTGGGCAAAGGTTACTAATTAGAACCATCCATAATGCTTTACCTTGGTTGGCCAAAGAGAAAAGTCTACATCTCGAGGGAACACCTGTTAATTTACAGAAGCCGCATCTGGCAAATGGAGCTCATTGAATTAGATGAGCTAAAGAAGACAGGTTTTTCTTTATGAGTAAGGAGAAATATTTTTAATAAAATTTCAATTGATTAGAACTTATTGTAACATGTGAATGCCAGGAACGTAGCTGAGATGAGAACATTTACTTCCAAAATGTGGGACCGATTGACACAGGGGTGATATTTACTTTAAATGCTTGTGTGCATTATCACTAAGGTGTTAAATGCACAAAAGTCAAAAGGTTAAAGCGCAGATACCAAGTTTATTCTCAATTAATAATTGAATTGTAAAACGATTTTTAAAATTTACATTACAGTCATATGAGAATGAGAGCTAGGAAAAACTTTGCATATGCATTATACAATAACTAGTTTATCAACTTTCGGTTGCATTGACTATTGCAAGGCCAGGAATCTAACACCTAATGGTCTGACAAGGAGATTAGGATCAGTTTTTGTAGCATGTTGAAACAATCTTCATTGAGCTGCTAACAACAGATGATATATTATGTAAACAAGACAATCTGCTTGAAAAACATTCATACTTAAACAAGGCTTGGAGAGTTGGGGGGCTTTAACATGAATTAACAACTAAACCAGGTAAGCCAGATACTTCACAATTTTCTCTAAACGTTCAGTCGTAAATCCAAAACAAAACCAAGCAGAGCATGCATGAAGCTAGAACTCCAGTGTGTCAGAATTCTGCATTCAAAAAGAGAATAACATTTGCATCTTTTTTACTTGTTTTACTTTGTACACAGGCATTGGTTTTGCAAATTTGGTATGGAAATGGTCTATGGCTGAATTGAATGAAAATGATTAAATTTGAATAAGGGAGCTGCCTTGATAAAGGAAAAAAAAAAATCTTCAAAGAAAATCATACAGACAGAATTTAGATACAAATATATATTAAATATAGATTAGTTATTTGCAACAAATGAAGTGATAAGATAAATATTCATACAGCAAACAATTCTGAGAAATGAGATTACAGGGGTACCTGTTATCAAAACGATCTGGTTTGCTTAAATATGACCAAATAACAAAATCGATGAATATTTTGTTCATGATACAGACCTGTATTTTTTTTTCAAAATTGCATTTATTGTGTTATGGCAGAGACCTGCAACAAACTGACCATTCTAAGCTATTGGCCTATTCTTAGTAGATCATGGCAAAGGACATTAAATCCAATGTATTGTGTGAAATGACCCACAATACAATGTATCAAAAACAAACAGTTTGGACTGTTTAATTTTAGTGAATTAACAATTTTCTGTTTTTATCTACTTAGCACTTGTCTAATGTGGAACAATGGTATTCACCTTCTATCAATGTGTCCCGGGGGCTCCAGACCAGAGACTCAGCCGGCTAATTAATGCGTGTTGAGCTTTGTTTGGCCTTGGCAGCCTCACAGCAACTCTGACGTAACATTGCTTTCGGACAGATGGTTGACCAAAAAGCTGAATGGCCAAGGGAGCTCCCGTCTTACTTAAGACCACAAGAGCAAGTGCTCTTCTGATCACTCCCCCTGGTCCCTCCCCATTAGTCACAGAGTGCACTTTGATAATCTTTACAGAGATGTGCAACACACAGGCTTTGGCCAAGAGATACAGCTGAGCATCGCCATCCGCTTATCCTTTTTAGGGTCAGCAGATAAGCTGGAGCGCAGCTGTTTTGGACCCTGAACTGGTCGCTTATCAATTGCAGATCACACATAGACAAAGAAGAACCAATATTACCATTTATTTAAAAAATATTGTGGGAATTAGTGATTGGAAGTTGGAATCATGCCAAAGACAATCAAAGAAAATTGTCAAAGTATAACTTAGGGAAATGAACAAAAGTGCACTTACATATGTGGACTAAGTTCATAGAAGTTTCTGTTGCGATACTCTTCTACTTTTTCAGGGCTGTAGATGGGCAGTGACCTGTAGGGGTTCACGGAGATCACCACACTGCCAATGTAAGTCTGCAAGGAAGAAATTAATAGAAATCTTGATTGTAACGGTGCCAACAAGAAAAATAATCAACCAAAACAGATCAGAAAAGGTGCAGATTTGCCTCAGCTTTTCTCAGATGGTGGATTGCTAATATACATTGTTGAGGCTTGCAACGCCTGAAGAGAAGTGATCTCCGACACTTTCAGAAGCCGAGGGAGTGGCAAATCCTCTGAAAAGTGAGGAGTGTGGTTCTCCAATTATGATATTTTGTAATGTTCATACCAAATATTAAATAATATTGAAAGACCCTGTTACACACAAGGGAGGGAAACACATTTGGCCATGTTACAGTTTAACTGAACAGTATGTGTTATACATCTATGGAATAATCAGATCTCGTTTTGCAGTAGAAAGAGAGAACACGAGTGAACACTATTGACATTTAACTCGAGTAACTGACCCCATCACTGCTTTGTTGTTGTTTATGGTAATGAAGGCCCATTTTCAGTCTTGTTTGTGTTTTATAAACGTAGGCATCAGATATCAAAATATATTAACATCAATCATTTTTCAGCAGAACATATTCTAACCCCCAAAATGTTTTTATTTTGTGTTGTGTTGTTTCACTGGTGCAACTAAATATTAATAAAAGGAAGATAGTAGGTAAAAAAAGAGCCTCTTTTGCATATTTATGTAACATCCCAGAGAAATCTAACACTTCAGCTCACTGAGCGCATAACCAACTACCTACTCCTACACTTCACAACAGAGGCTGGATAGCATGTTCTCACATCAGCCCGAAACATTTTCTCTGCTGTCCATGGTAATGATCGTTGCGTAACCCACTCCAAAATCAGTATAGCACGGCCTTCCCTGTGGCTATAACCTCCCACAGCCTCTCTCCTTCAATAGCACACAGGAGGAAGCATTGGGATTTTTCAAATATGGTGTGCGGTGACAAAACGCTATAATTGACTGCAATCTAAATATTGTCACATGCCGAACCGAGGGTTTTTGACAACCAAAAAGGTCACAGCACAAAGGAATTAAATATTATTATTAAGGAACCTTGGGGGGGAGGTGAACTGTGTCTTATGAAAATATCTAGTGCACTGCATTGACTATCATTGCTGCATGAGTTGCGATCATCCCTTGGGCATTGTGAGCTTACAACAACCGGGAGTGGAGGTGTCATCACAGCTGACGTCGAGAGAAGTCAGACAGTCTGAGTATGAAGCTCAGTCCCCATTATGAGACGTATAAATAGTTTGCTTATAGACAGGCTTCCACGCTCACATACCTTAAAAGACAACTGGATGAGATTGACTGCATTGAATACAAAAATATTTGAACAATAAGTTTTAAAGTGCCTTGAAAATTGAACAGTGCATGTCAGAATTGTATTTAAATGGAATTTAAAGATGGAAAAACAATTAAAACAAACTATATACTTACATATATCTCATTATGGTCAAAGCGTTTCCTCAGGTTCTCAAGGAAGGAGTCTTCAGTCAAGGGTTCCAGGAGGACCATGTCACCCACCCCAATCATGTTGTCTAGAAGTGATGTTTTCACCTCCATCTTGGATGTTGGTCTCCCGCTGGCCAAACAAATACATAAAAATACTTCGTAAAACACAAGTCAAACGTGTTGCACGGGTCAAACTTCATTCAAAATTCCAAGCCAAACAAATAAAATCCTAAACTTGGTAAGGAAAATAAACACCGCAAGGGGCACAGAACTCATTGGTTCGCTATTAAGTCTTTTTCCCTTCATAACTTTACACTTGACCTCTGGGTAGCTACTCAAATGGAAATGCTCCGGTTTCACTGTGGGAGCCATTTTTATAAATCAAAGATATAGCAGCGGATTCCCCATTTTATCATCTGTCTGCTTGCTACAACACAGAGCCAGTAAAAGACCTCGGCTGGGCAGCACCTGGACAAAGACAATGCTGGAGCTGGCAGTTTTCAGTCCCGTGTTGCCCTCAAATGCCATTGGGCCAGTAATCCTATTGCTATAGGAGAGGAGAAAAGAGGGGCCTAGCATACATTCATGGCCTTGATACAGGGTTTTGCTTAACCACAACCTCAATGTTCGTTGGCTGTAACAGAATTCTTGCCTTGCGCCATGAGGCCATGCAGTCATCTAGTCTACTGTTCGCCACTGACAAAACATAAAATCTCTCTTTGCAATGTTTGGCAGCGAATTCAAGCCGTTTAGATACATGCATTCCAATATTTGGAGGATTCCTCTTTAAAAGGAAAATCCGAGAGAGGCTTTAAAATCAATCTGGCACTCTCTTTTAACTCGGAAAACGCAGGCACCCAATGCAGGTAAGGAAATGACTCCGAACAGATTACATTAGGCTTTGACCGAAAACCCTAAATACTTTCCAACACATAACTCCTTTTGGCTGTCAAACAAACACCAACTTAGAAACAGCCTTTTTCTTGGAAAGAAAAAAAATTCTCCGTGTAGACTTCCTCCTCACTTTTTCCCTGGCTTCTGTTAGCCTCCAGGGCCTAATTTTATTAGTTCAACAAGAAGCAGTTTTGCAGTATGTAGTAAGCCATGAAAAATGTAAGGAGAGAACTACAATCTAAAAATAAAGCAACTGAAGTGATTGCCTTTGTTTCTTGTTTGTCTTCCAAAGACTTCCTGTTAGGTCATCCACAACCATGGTTGTTTATTTTTGATCATTTGGAATTCAAGCTGCCACCATTGTATAAAAATCATATTTAGGGGTGGTGGCAGGTTTGGCAACTTACACGTTCATAGTGTAGGAATACATGAAGAGTAGAAATTAATAGGTGTGTATTTTATATTTAAAATACAGCATTTTATGACTTGTATTATGACGCCTTTTACAACTGTTACAAACTTTGCCCAATATAAGGATGAAATATCAGTTAAATGGCACTCACTTGGATTTTATCGCCTATCCCGCCTACTAAAATCACATGGTCAAATTTCAAACTA
This sequence comes from Stigmatopora argus, assembly GCF_051989625.1. NCBI lineage: Eukaryota > Metazoa > Chordata > Actinopteri > Syngnathiformes > Syngnathidae > Stigmatopora > Stigmatopora argus. Next base: position 9,965,767 of record NC_135399.1, read on the forward strand.
TAATACATAATATAGATTTTAATCAGGGAAAATCTGAAATGGATGAACTGGCCCTGAGAGTTCAGAATTATTATTAGGAGACACGCTTTGTGACCCAGATACCATGGCCAGATAAAATCTGACAGGGCACAATGACGACGTACTATTAAAAGAACATTTATTATTTTAAAAAAAAGATTCACTGGCTATATATTTTTTTGTTTAACCTAGAACTAGGGTTTTGTATCATTTTGCAGCAAGAGCAGTTGTTTGAGAACATACCGACATCTATATCCATGTCAAGGATGATTAACAATCAAGTCTAAAAATGTCCCAAAGATGAAGACGTTGGTCATCCTACGGTTGGTAGATAACATTTTTTTTTTTAAAGACCAGGTGACTGATGGGAACTATTGTTGAATTTGTTCCATGACAAAGGAACCCAAAATGAATCCAACTATTGTCAAAGTCCCTATTCACAACTCTTTGTTTCCCCTGTCTCTTCTGAAAATGTCAGTAGGAAAAAAGCCAAAGGATTTGTTTGTGCTAGGTCCATCAAGAATTGAATATTTGCAAACACACACACATGGATCAGGTTTATTCGCTCCAAACCCTCCAATCATCTTCTTAAATAATGGCAGAATGCATTTCTTTAAACATAATCAACTGATAGATTATAAATAAATAAACTATAAATAAGTTTGCTCCAATGTTATAATAACATGGAATATATGTAAATCATTTTTTTCTGTAAATCATGCAGAAATACTGCAAGCAACTACATATTCAGCACAAATAACTACTGCAGACATAAGGCGTAGATTTTGAGTTTCATGGTAGAAAACACAATTTAAAAAAAATATATAATGTTATAAGTAAAGCAGTGTCTCATTTGGCTTCCACTACTGTATATAATGCTTTTTCCATCTCTGTGGTCCAAATCAGAAATCATCAAGAGCAATTAAAAAGGAGAGCTAAACCACACGAGCACAGCCCACAAGGTTTTCAGTCTCCGAATGTATGAGAGCTTGAATACACATGAAATGTTCCCCGGACTGCTTTGCATTAGCAGGATCATCACAAGGGCAGTAGGCTGATGCGGCAGTTGTCCAATTTAAAAGGACAGTGCACCATTACAACTAAAGAAAGCAAGCAGTTGGTAAAGACTTTAATGTATGGAAAATGTTGAGATAACATTATGTTGTCACCAGTAAAGCCTTTTTTCTTTAAAAAGAAAAATACACATTTTTGGCTTAGTGTGGCTGAATATAACCTTTTCAGACGTCATTCTATGAGATGAGTTATTTTGCTCTTAAGGAGACTGAATATGAAAACATATGCATCATCTGTGTAACTCAATTCTCCAAATTAAGATAAAAATACATTCCAGTTTATGTAATATCATTGCAGATCACATATCCAGTCAAAATGAGCATGACGTCAGTAAAATACACCAAGTGGCATACGCTTTTGTCTGAAAAACACAAATCACAGTAAAAACAACAAAAAGCAGTCCATATAAATATCAACTAGAGACTTTAGTAGTCTACAGTAAAAACATAGGCATGTAAATATGCTCCTATTTTATAAATATAAAAGATATTTTATTGTACTCCTCTCAAACCACTTTTAGACTGACGTTGTTCCATCATGGTAATTTCAAAACGATCAGTAATGAAAAGTCTTCAAAGTTATTCTGATTCTATTTAGCCACACCACAAAGCCATCTGTTTAGCTCTTTTTTGTCCTAAAATGACAAAAAAAAATGTATTTTTCCATTTCAAGCATTAATATCTATCATAAAACATCAACTAAGAGGGTTTTCTATTTGGTACAATTTTGACCTTTGTCTGTGAGCTCCCACCGTTGCTGTGACTTACAATGTAAATAAAATCTGTCAGATCAAGCGTTGACAAACAGTATTGAGCCACATAAGATCGCTTATACCTTTTGTTGATGATTGCAGCAGTGCTGAGGAGTCACGCCTCACAACACCAACCTGCATGGGTTGGTGGGCAAGGAAGTTATAACAATTAAGCAATAATTCACAAAAACTAAGCTGATGAACTTTGGTGTTTGGCATGAAAATAGTAAAGCAAAACCACTCAATGGGTTGCATTACCATTCTTCAGACACATTTATTGACACAGTATTAACATGGGGAAAAATGAAAAGAAAGCCATGTCACAAATGATTTGCCAAGCCAAAGATACAGACTTGCAGTTTTCACTTTATCCAACTATGTTGTTTGACAAGTAAATAGTTTTTATTTGCCTTTTGATGGTGGGAGCTCACAGACAAAGGTCAAAATTTTACCAAATAGAAAACCCTCTTAGTTGATGTTTTATGATAGATACAAACGCCTGAAATGGAAAAAGACATTTTTAGTCATTTTAGGACAAAAAAGGAGCTAAACAGATGGCTTTGTGGTGTGGCTAAATAGAATCAGAAGAACTTTGAAGACTTTTCATTACTGATCAATACACAAAACAAGGTTACAGACATTTTTATACAGTACATGAAATACCATTTCCATTCGTCTGGTATGTACAAACTGTTTATAAAGAGGCTCAGGGAATTTTGTTAACCATTAAAGGGGGTGGGGATGACTTAAGGAGGCATCCCATGTCAAGTATTAGTTTATTCTTAAAAGATCTCTTTAAAAAAGGTCTCTTTTAACCACCTTAAGATGCCATTGATCCCTTTCTATGTGCAACTGAGCCTTGTTTATCCACAGATCAGATGGAAATCCGTTTAAAAGGGCTTGCTCGTTTACTTTTCACACTTGAAAATAAGTTTGCCTCTTCTCCAACTGCTTTTCTTGAAAGTTTCGCAATGTCATCAATAGTTGTCGCGGGTGATAAATAAAAATATGTAATGCTTGATATCCAACTCTGCAGTCATCGCAGCACACACAAAGACGCCAGATGAAGTCAATTAATTCGAGACACAAAAGTCAAGTAGCAGAAGAGTTACTAAACTGTAGAATAAAACCCATTATACAGTCAATAATATACAATACAAAGAAAGATAAAAACATTCCCAACCCCCTTCATGGCTAAGTGGAAAAGAATGAATGAATCGGGAGGAAAACGTTTTGGGGAACTTTCCAAAATGACAGCAAATGAACAAAGCAAAAGCAAAACTCAAATCATTTATGTCGAACTTCAAATGAGAGCCAAACTTACCTAGGAAATCTCCAAAAGTTGGTCAAGCTCTTGCAATCCAGTGGAAGAAAAAGTAACACCGTGGAGATGATTCCTTCACTCCTTCACTCCGGAGCGTCTATCGCCCGTCCCGGCTGCGTGGAAGTGGAAATCTCCGATCTAGAACGTGGATCTGGGTACTTTTTTTATTGAGGATCCTGATGGACTTCAGAGCGCGGCGTCCTCCGGCCACAGGGAGTGTCTAAAGCGGCGTCTTTGGGATAGTTCAGCGTCCCCTAATCACCTCCAGCGTGGAGGGAAATGGGGGTAGTGGTGCCTTTTGGTGTTATCGGATATTTGCCTCCTGCTTTTTTGTGTACACTTTGCAGTGATGGACAAAAGCATATGCAATCGTCCTGCAATAAAGCAGTTAATTTATTTTGTGGCATGTATTTTTATATTCTAAAGCTTTTTTAAAAAAAATAAAAGACAAAGAAAAGTAGACTTAAAAACTATCCAAAAAGGAAAGTTTCCGAGGTACCATCAACGCACCATTGTAATAATTATACACGATCCCCTCAGAGAAGTCATTACTGAGCAACACTCCCCTCGTGTGTTGCATTACAAAACCACACGCAAACAATTAGGTAATGTGACTTGGTAGAACAAAAGAATACAACTTGGTATGTATTTTATACACCGGAGACTTTAATTTGTTTTTGAGTGAAATCAGTAGCGGTTTGGATTTTCTTTAAATGGATCAAAAGTTGCTAGAGTACTTGAATAACTAGTGTGGTTGCGCGTCCCTAATAACTTCTTCAACCATTTAACCAGCAAGCGATCTTTAAGCGATCGCTACCATTTTTTCGTAGCATAAATGTCCTAACAGATACATAATTTGCACAGTAACCAATTAGTTGTTTTTAGCAATTAATCTTGTATTTTACACTGTTAACCATCGAACTCGATGATTACACTGATTAGGAGGAGAACTCGGAGCACCTGTCCTGTAAGTACAATCGTGTAAAATTTCAAATAAATACCGAAATTAACAAACACTTTTAAAATCCTGTGCCCTTTTACAACCGATAACTTTCTGGTGACAAATCCTGGCACAGTTGAATATGCCCCAATTATGAGGATGGACATTTTAGGTGCGATCGTTTTGTTTGTTATTAATTAAGAGTTTCAAACCTCACTGGAAAGTTTGTTAAACACAGAATCAAACATCGCCTTAACTATGTGTAGTAAATGTTAGCTGATACAACATTAGTAAAATCCAAAAACTAAGGCAAAAATGACAACAAGACAATTTCCCCGATTAACCCAAAAAACATCCCAAGGTATCTAGAAAAAGCCTGAATCATTATCAAATACTAATGAATCATTTGTTGTTTTAGACCCATCAAGTGACAATTTACAACATTTTGCATGTCATGTTGTCTGATTCTGTCCAGTCAAAGTAATCAATTGGTTTTGCTGTTTCTCAAGGGCTTCGCAGAGAAGATTCAAAACCAGCTGGCTAAGATCACTAGATTCTGCTGATGAAGTGCAACATCTACCTTGACTCTTAGCAGTCTTCAAGATGACAACATTGACAGAAAAGGTACACACACATTCCTCATTTTGAGTTGAATAGAAGCAGTTCCATCATCCATTGTTAAGAGGAACTCCGATCATCACAAAGAATTGAAAGACAGATCGGCCCCACATATATTTCATTCACATTTAACAACAAGCCCACTCTTGACTTAAGTGCTGCATTTGGAGCCGATACCCCCAATTAACTGGATGTGTAGTATATCCAAGGTAACAACATTTAAGGCTTGAAAAAAGTCATTGATCAAAAGTGCAACATGGCAGAATGCCTAAGCATATCGGGGGTTTTATATCGCGAACTAAAGTGTCAGGGCGTGAGTAATGGTGGGGTACTGTTATCTTTATACCAAAATCCGAAATCAATACATCTTGCCTCAGTCTGACGATATCACTCAGTCTGAGTGATTGAGTAAGACATCACATGGTGTGGTTTTTGATAGTCAGGTGGGAATGGTGATATACGTATTTATATGTCCCGTTGCCGGTAGCTCTTCAGCTTCCACTAACGCTACATTCACGCCATTAAACCCAATTTTAAATTTTAGTTAATCTTTGTGTGGTCGTTCTTGCTCAATACATGTAGTCAGGTCCAAGTCGGAAGTGAAAAGATCTGCATGGGTGTGTCCATAAAGCATGAAAGTATCATATATAGTCTATCTAGCACAGGGGTGGGCCAACTATTCCACAAAGGGCCATAGTGGGAGCGGATTTTCGTTCCAACCCATAAAGAGGACACCTTTTCACTAATCTGGTATCCTAAAAGTGCAATCATTGGATTGCACTCACGCACCTCTTGTTTTCTGCAGAAATCTCATTGGTTAAACTGTCTGTCACTAATTCACAATTTCTAATTCATTATGTTGTTTCCCATATATCAGCAGCTCTCTTACTTTACGCATTAATTTAGTAACATACGGTGTTGTCAAAATCCAGGTTCTCTGGAAAGAGTGTTTTTCTGCCAACCTCTTTAATATTGGCATGGACAAAACGAATCATAGCAAGTTTGGCATGGCATTCTGCTATGAATTTTTTAACCAGCCAACTTGAATTATAAATCAGGAAAACTTGGAAAACAGAAGTTGACAATTCAAACCCAATGGACCAAATTATAGAAAGTCGTGTTTGTGGCTAGAAAGGTAACATTCTGCTTTTGGAACACATGAACACATTTGAAACTGCTTTTGATTTGAAAACACTAAAACTGCTTCATAAAAAAATTGCACCCAGTTTTTCCTCTAAATGTTTACCCATTGCTTCTTAATGATGTAAAAATAAATACTAATTGTTGCAAAGTATGAATGAACGTATTGTCAAAGAACCTACATTTAATCTTCTCTGGAGTGCCATCAGAAGAAAAACATGCCTTGGGGAATATTCTTGACATTTCTTTGCAGGATCTGCCATAGTCAAGGTCAAATTGAGTATAGGTAGGCTGCCATTTGAAGAAGTCTCTATAGAGATGTACTTTCATGTCCAGGCTTTGGCATTTGACACTTGGGCATTCCTAGTCCTCCCAAAGCTACTCCATCATTGCTTTGGCCAAAGTCCTGCCCTTTTGAAAATCCAGACTGCTCTTTTACACGATTTTATGATGTCACCATCCATTATGAGCGCCAAAGACTGTCCGCATTTTTTATGTTTAACTCATCAGTTGCCATTGACAATGAGAATCAGTTTGAACTGGAGGATTGGCAGTAAATAATCATGATTGAGTACCAAATGACAATGAGAGACATCTAAAGCAATTTAACTGGGAAAATGTTCACTAGTTGGCTCTGTAAAACCATTGAAAGACAGTCTTTGATTCTTAGCCTTTGTAGTTGGAATTAGTATGCGTTGAGGTAAATGTATTTGACCTCTTTTGGTTTTCTACCATTTCAGGGCATTCAGTTTGTACAAAGCCACATGGAAACCCACCCTTCTTGCCTGAGTTGTCCCCTAATGATTCCACAAAAGATAAGCAGTGTGGAAAACGGATGGATGGTAAGCTGAAAATACTGTGTTTACTGTTCAATTAATGGAGCAAGCAAATAGGATATGCCTCATTATTTCTGTTTCACTTGTGAGAGGAGTTGGGAGCACTTTTCAAGTTTGGCTTCCTTGTTTCACTTTTGAGAGGAGATAAGTCACAAGTTTTGCGATTGTCATGCTTGATAATGAATGAATGCTTTGCGCATTTTAGGAAAATTATGAAAAGTCGTCAAAGACGATCGTCACTGGTTGTGTGTATACGTTCGTGTGTGCGTATGTTGACTCTGCTCCAAAAATGTATACACTCTCCCATTCAACCCCATATTTGGGAGAAAGTTTATTTCATAGTGCAAAGCAGAGAGTTGGCAGATGGCTCAAGATTATAGCCACAGCTTTGTTTTGATTGATGTCGTCAACCTGCCCAACGACATTTGTTTTCAAGCACCTGAGGACACATCTGTTCTGTTGGCGGCAAGTTGAAGAAATCGTTTTATTTCTTCTTTGTTTTGATGTACAAGAAGTTCACTTTGCCAAGAGGAATGTTTTCCGTGGGCAGATGAAAACATTTGTCGAATGACAAGGAGGTTAAAAAAAATCAATATTTTAGGTTGTCTGTCAAAGGAGCTTCTTTGGATTACTGAAATCTTGTCATTTGCAAATTTACACACACAATTACACGCATGTATATGGATCTGGAGTACAATTAAATGCAAGTACATGTACCTAGAGTCCAATTACAGGAACGTACAATATACTCAACAGGATATTTGTTTTTGAACGAGTGGCAATGTTCTACAATTTAGCATATTCAAGCCAAATTACTAGTTTTTTGCCAATGTCTTTCTCTCAGGGTACTTCCTCCTGTGACTCAAAACAGTATTAATTAAAGCATTAATTGCTTGTGAGTGCGAATTCTTTCATTGTCTGAGATTTTTGATGAGCCCTGGCCACGGATTTCTCCTCCTCTCCCCTTCAATCAGCTGGAACTCGCTTTTCAGAATTCAAAAACAAACTGGAAGCACCTGCTGTCTCACCAGCTTCAGATTTTGTGATCTATCGCAAAGCTGCAGGTCAGAAGATTTGCTCCTTTGGGCAACTGACCCCCCAATTATGCACACATTGGCATAACCACACAATAATTATATGCTCCAGACCTGCTGTTTTTAATGGGGAAAAGCACTTAAGAGATGCTGTGTTCAAAAGAGTCGTGGGTTGGATTTGGTGCCCACGTTCTTTCCGCAAGTGTTCATAAAGACAGACCACTGTGAAATGTGGTGAGGAGGTGGGCATGGGAATACAGAGAAGTCTGGTTTGACCGTGTAATGGAGGGGTTAGCACAACTAGTGTAATTTGAGAAATGTCACTAACTTCACCAAACTGGAGTGGGAAGAGATAAGCAAAGCAGACTTTTACTGGATCTCAAAAGTTGTTGGACTGTTGATAAAATTCCCTTCCTTCATGAACTTGCCAATCTTGGTCCCAACACAAGTGTCCTTTCCATTACTTCCCTGGCCCCCACACCATTGTCATTCCACTCCATCACACACTGGTCCAGCAAAGCTGTTCAATTTTTTAGTTGGTGATTTTTTTTGGAGGTGCAAGCAGTAGAATGTAGTTGCAGCTAATGAAGTCTTGTCTGCTCTCTGGTGAGAGGACGGTACTCCAAAATACATTTTCTGGCCGTAATTGCCTTTCCCGGTGAGTTTAGGTTTGCAGCCTGGGAATTTGCAGTTCATGAGTTCAAAATGCAGTGTTGTGTTATATTTTTTAATGATGGCAAAAAAACGTGCAATTAGTAATATTTTGTTCATTTCTATTTTCTTTGAAGTTCATTCGTTCAACATGCATAAATCATGAAAAGCGTTACAACTTTTAATGCATTTTTGGAGTACCTCTCGAACCGATGAACCATATAAAAAGGTTCACTTGGTGATCCGACGAATGTTTAGGAGTGGGGACGTCTTTGGTTCTTCTTAAAATCAATAACCTGAACCGTCTGTCAGATTAAGGATGATGGATGGCTTCACACATCAAATAGGTGCCTGGTCTGCCAAATCGTTGAGTGCAAAGCTGTTGCACATTTATCTGTCACTTTGCTGCAAGATGTGCAGTGGCAGCAATAATGAATGTACATTCTTAAGGCTCCAGCCATGACAAGCTTCCCATGAATTACAATCTGAGCTCAAAGTAAAATGCTCATTTAAACCTTCAATACTCATTTGATCGTGTGAGCTTCCAGGGTTCCATAAAAAAAAAATCCTTTTGTAGAGCTAAGATGAAAGATCGTTCTTTATAGCTTTTGAAACCGGAATCTCAACATTTGTACCATTTGCTGTAATAGGCAAGATTGTATAAGAATATACAGCCTCCTCTAAGCCTAATGAGCGTTAAGACATTTCAGCAGGAGATTATCTTGCCCTTTTTTTGCTGCTTTTAGTGGAATCAACACAAAAAAATGCATATTGTAGTTTTATGCTTCAAAGTAAAACAATAACATTAACTCCTATTGTAGTTAAATTAAGGCAACGCAGGCATATGGTAAACACGGACACTCCAACCAAATCTTGTCTTACATTTTCCGGTTCTTCCCGAGATAAAGCTTCCATATGACGCGCCGAGTTGACTATCTCAAACACTCTGGTCTCATAATCAGCGAGGAGCAATCTTTTCCAGTGTCGCGCCATACTTCTGGGGAGATTACAAGATTTTAATAATTTCACTCCTGATCTGTCTCTGAGCTTCTGTTATTACCATATGATTGCTGCCTCTCCTATGGTGAAATTAAAGATTCAATTTTGTTTAGTTTTTATACATTTCCCCTTTTTTTCATATCGACATATTATACGCTATCTTGTTCAAACACTATGTTATCATGGAGTAATCCTCTGGCTTGTGTAAACAAACAGCTGGTGGTTATTGATCGGTAGATGGTAAAGCTAAGAGCACTGCGCAAACCATCACATCTGTAATCGCTGCAAATCTACTTTAAATTCCCAACTGGGACGCTCTATTATCCAGTCTTTCACTCTGTTATTTTAATTTCTATGTGTCTTTATTCTCAATGGTAGGATTGCCTTGCACTCATAGTCTTTAATATAGTATCTGAAATGAAAACATTATCACTATCGCTATTTATCTCTATTGGGTTTTTACCCATAAATTCATCAGCGTAAATGAACTGCGATCACCTCATAATTATTTTCTATTAAATAATAAACCATTATTTACCATTCAATACCATCAAAATGTTAAAAAGAAACATTTGAAAGAGTTTGGTGAGAATAAAAAAACAAAAATACGAACAATAACAGTGTATTCTGAGTCGGGACTGACATTGTTTCAATAGTTCAATACAATTTTGTAAACTAATCTTAATTATGCAATCATAACGTTAATGTTCATATCTGTTCCTTGTAAGTATAAAACAAAGCAGCAGATGCCACTATTGCCCCTGCACAGCATTAACTATTGTGTGTATATAATATTTTTTAGATGACATTTCCTCTGCAGAGAACACATTTAATCTTCTAAATCAAAATGAATTACTTATGAAAGCATATACACATGATTATTATTTATAGTCGTTATAAAACGTACCCTGTCTCATGTGGGCCATTGTTAGAGTAACAGTTGAAAGAAACAACCTCTGCAGAAAACTGTTGCCAGAGCCAATTATGAAGTGACATTAATGTGCAATAAACTGATAATTAATTTGGGTGATAGTATGTCTTTTAAGGCCATTTGGGAAAGTACTGGTTTATTATTTGTGATAAGTTGCTGACAATTTGTAGCCAAGGCAATGACAAATGATGTTGGTTGACAGTGCTTGTGTTTGCTTCCCAATAAGAGATGCAATTTGAGTCCTTAGAATAGTCTGCTGAGGACTGCAGAAAGTCACATGTGCGACCATTTATAGGATAGCTAGGACCTTTGGGCCAGGGCAATTTGTCAGGAACAAGAGTCTGAAGTTTAATTAAAGTCATTAGGCAATTAGGAGCTGGCATGATAGTGCTTTACAATGCATTCTTGTCGTGTCCGTTATCCCATACTCGAGAAGTCCTTACTCTGACATGAGCTATAAATGTTTGGACAGTATATAGGTCAGCCACATTTACATTACTGATGCCTTTAGACCGTTAATCAAACCTCCACATTATTTACATTTACCTTTTTAGAAAACTTGTGCCTATCTAATTGGAAATTTCTGTACCATATATATATTTGTACTGTCAATATAGCATAATTGATGATTTATATCAAGATGCTTTACTGTAAAATACATGTAATTGCGATAGTGACCACAAATTGAACCATTGACCACAGACAAACCATCGGATGTGACCAACATTTTCAGTTCGATTTTCATTTCTGTCTTAGTCAGTCTTATTTTTGTTCGTTTCATGTTGAATCGATCTCGAAAGGCTGAAACGTTGAACTGCTACAGCCAGCGGCACTGCTTTACATCACCACATTATGATGTAATGATTGTAAACAACAATGGCCACGTGCATAAAAATAGAGATCTTCTTATGTTGAACTGTGAATTATTTTCAAAGATTGTACATTCATTACTAACGTTTGAAGAATATAGAACCGTCATTTTAGACGGGGTTTAATTTAAGGGCTGAAAACACATGATTGAATAATCGTTCATTACGTGTTCCAAAAAATACCAGAAATCAAACAATATACTGTATGCTGCAAATATATTTATATATTTTTAAATCATCACCGTTTTTTTTCTGGTTAATGTCACATTGATATATATATATATATACACTGTCATATTATATCTAGTAATTACAGTGGCACGAAAGATAAAGCTAAAAAGAGTTGATGAGTGAGAACTGTATCCATATCGATTTGCGAGCGCACGCGTGGCATATTTACAGTAATGGAGTATGGAAGTGGAGACGATGAGAGGAAACAAATGAGCAAAAATGAACTTGACCAAGTCCTGCGTCACCTCCAGACCTGTGACTCACTCTAATGATTCCAGAGTGTCAATATGTATTACTTTAGCTCCATTAGCCCTGCTTGTGTTCCATTAGTATGGGTGCAGATGCTTTGTATGACCTTCACAATAGCTGGCTTTTCTGGACTGGTTTCATCACATTGTCTATGAGCTGTTCTAAAGGGAAAAGTGGAGGCTACTGGAAGACAAACTTATGAGAACCAATCGGTTGATTTCATCAGGATGTCATCGGGTTGTGATTGAATGGGAAGGAAAATGTCATTTTTTTTCATGGAATGTTTTGTCAACACCTACATTAGCCAAATGATGCCTACTCAAAATATGGTAGGGTGTAAACATTTGTTGGTCATACATGCTTAGGATTCCAAATTACTGGAATTGTGTGTTCATAATTGTTATCCATCTGTCTTTGTTTAAAGAGTAACAGTAATCTAATTTGTTTTTTCAACTCATCACAGGTATGAATAATGCAGATTTTATGGGCGTTCTCTATGCCTAAAACTGCTCTTGCTAAATGACTTAATTATCTTGCTGGATTTATAGTCTTAGGTATTGTATGCTCGGTATTAATTGTAAATACGTTTTATCAAAGCAGAAGGTAGTATAACAGTGCAATGCCTATTGAATTCTGGCAAAACTGTGATAAAAACAGATTTATCTTTACATTCTACTGGTGGTGTTCTTATATATGTTTTCATTAAGTAAAATTTTAAGTGATACATTTCATGTTGGAAAGACATAAGACAAAGGTTTTTATTTTTCATAGGAAAACTGGAGCGTATTTACCCCATACTTTTGTGAGATTACCCAAAAGAGTATTCTGTACTTTATAACATGATGTTTTGGTATTTCATTTTTTTCCACAGCCCATCCCAATTGGATATTCTCCATTGACAACAAGATAGAACTTAAGTTGCATAAACAGTACTTCCACCTGAAAGTGTGCAGTGTACTATGCATTATTAATGCACGGCTTTGGAGCCCAGGTGTCAATCAGTGCTCTCACTGCTCAAAGCTCGCAGCAGCCGGGCTCTGACATGTTAATTAGTCCCAAATTCCTCTCTTCTGACTGCTGCATAAGACAGCAGCACGCCGAGTGAGACACAGTTAGCAAATTTGCAGGAAACTTTCACCTCGAATGCAACTACGCTTTGATCTAGTGAGAGGGTTGTTATCCTTGTTCAGTTTCATTTAGTGTCTCAAGATTGAGACAAAAAAATGATGTCTGAACAGTGTTTAGCAGGATTTCTTTGTTTCGTGTCATCAGTTTTAAATTCCATTGGGACTTTTTAGTTTTCAACACTTTATAATTTATAATATAATGCTCAGTGCTCAACAATGCTCAACTTCATTCTTTGTTTTTAATTGTGGGCCCGAAGAAGTTATTCTAGGTGTAAGTCATTCATTTTAATGGATTAATAATTCATTTTCCTCTTTTTTTGTCTTCCTCACATATCCATTCATTCAGTTACCCCTGTACAACACACCTTAGATAGCACAAACATGTTTTTATGATATGTGCCTTGCAGCATTCCTCCAAACAATCCAGATGGCATGACAGGCGTCTGCAAGACTCGTTGCATCCACAATAATATGCATGCCAGCCTTTGTGACTCTGTTTGTTTGAAGGGTTCGTCATCTGGCTTTCTTACTCATTTAATTTCAACTCCACGGCATATGCTGACGCAAACATTATAAATGCAAAACCCACAGCCATGCAATATATCCAAATGTAACAAATGTACCTTTATACAATCGATGGTTGACGAAGAAAAACAAAACATTTACATTTCATAAAAGAAGACATTTCAGACTGTTACGAAAAAGCCTCGCTGTTGATAGAATCGTAGAGTTGTCAGCTCGCCACCTGGTATGACATATGAGGGAGGGGATGAGCATGAAAGTCTCATAAAGCAAAAATGTGGCTGTCTATCATTGGAGTGAGATGTGAAAGGAACGCTTCATGCAAGGTCACGCAGAAGCAAATGTGACATTAACAACAGCTCAAGACGTTAATTCACTCTTTATCGGGCCATTTATATGCCACGGGAAGCTTACCTGACAGTGTGTAGCGTGTAATTCTTTGTGCAAAGGTCAGTCAAGTTTCCAAAACACAGTTACAAACTTTTTGGTTGTATTTAGCTCAAAGTTTTGGTTTTCTATCTTAACACGCTGGAAAAAAAACGTTGCCAAAAAAATGTTTTTTATTTTTTTAAAGTAACCAATAATATATATATATATATATATATATATATATATATATATATATATATATATATATATATATATATATATATATATATATTTATTTCAGCAACACACTTATTTATTTATTAACTTATTCATAACCTATTTATGTCTAGTGTCTTTTCCTGTGTCTGTATTCTCACCCTCTTGCTACTGTGACATTGAAATTTCCCGAATACGGGATGAATAAAGTTATCTAACCTAATATAATTACATTCTTCCAGGAGAAATAAAGTAATATAAGGCATTGTAATTTCTGAGACTAATAGGTAGTATATTGCCCTATAAAAAGTAACTAACCACAACACAGGGGGCCGACTTAGCCTGTGATAAGACCAGTGTGTTTACATTGCTCTTCCAAGATAGCCTTACCAAATGAGAAAGACATTACCTGGCCTTGGCCTCGGTGTGTGACCATCATGGAAAATGAGTTCAAACTGAATGCAAATGAACGAGCAAGAAAATGAAGAAGATAGATGATAGCTGGAACACTGAGTCACTGTGCATTGCATTTTAACTTTAGTATGCGGTGTATTCCTCTCTCTGCTTGTGATATTACCTTTTGTTATACAAAGGCATTAGTCCATCAATCATATCTGTGTCTATGTGCCCCCTGGCAGGGTCACCCATGGCAAGCTCATAGGTGAGGGACCGGACAAATAATGACTCTGAAGAGCTTCTATGACGGGTCAAAACTATGAGGTCCGTTTTTCCTCGCCCGGACGTGGGTCACCAACGTCCCACCCTGGAGTCAGGCCTGAAGGTAAGGCACTGTATAAGTTTTTGATAATACACCTTGGTAAAATGGCTGCATTTATATAATAGCAAGCAATGTTCTACTACCATTTATGAAGGAACAGAAAAACGTGGACTCAAAAATATTCCCTTATTTTTCTTCAGCTACAAAATTGCATCTACACAAAAACCAAAATAGCTGTATGTATTATGAATGGCATGCAGGTAATACCACCACTTTTGATATGTATTTCAGAGGTCATATTCGGCTAGACAGAGCTTTGAGTCATTATACATGCAGTGTACTCATTAAATTTGAAAATGGAGATGAGGGAATCTGTAGAGACAGGTGATTAAATTTGAGGAGGAAGAAGTACTGGTAAAAAAAAATGTAAGAGATGATGTCGCAGAGAGAGCAGACAACCTTCTTAATAAAATGTGTTTGATAGTAGATAATTTCTGCAGTTACTAATATGGGCCATACTTTTTCACGATTGTCATGAACACTTTGCAAAGAATGGTTTGTAATGCTCGTGCGTTCCTCTAAAGTTGTTGTATGCATGTTTTGTATGTTTGAGGCACTACTTTTTTATTCTCTCCATAAACACAATAGTGTTTTTATCCATTGGCCCAACGTATTTTTTAGTAATCGCCTTCAGTCCTGCTACAGAGGCTCACGCAGGGAAAAGTACCCTAACCCCCAGAGACGCGACTCACTTTTTAGCTTATTCATCACCGCCTCTGAATGCGCTCTCCACTTGGCGTTCCTTTTGTGAGCATCCAGATAGCGCGTTTGTGGGAAAAATGTGGTCGTGTCTTGTCGTTGTAAGAGGTAGTGATTAGAATTTCTACAAAACACGATTATTTGAAGCCAGTTCACAACAAAATGCATAACATTTAAACCTGTATTAAAAATTTATCATATAAAAGGGAGAAAATGCATGAAAAAGGATTGGTTATAATGTGGCATTAAGTTGGATTAATGGATGGGTAAATCTTTACATTGCTCCATTAAAAGCCTCCTTTTGAATGGTGTCTTTAGATAGAAACGGCCCAATTTTCTGAGATTTATAGGTTGGGTGGCTGACTCTTAGCATTGACTTGCAAGTATTATTTTGAGATATGAACACTACATAAGCCTCCAGCACCCACTGCGACCCTAGTGAGAATAAAGCGGTTCATAAAATGAATGAATGAATGAACAGTGCATAGGCAATGAGCTCAGCTCAAGTTATTTCACATTCAAAATCAAAATCATAAAAAAATCAAAGATTCAAGCTAAAGATAAATATTGCATTTGTCTGAGTTGAGCATTAAACAGAATAGTTAATAAATCTTTGCTGTCAAACTAAATTAATCTCACAATGACTTGACATTAAGTGCTTTGACATACATGCATGATTTCAATTCATTTGACTTTGAAAAGTCAAACTACAACTAAAAAGATTTGGAATTTCTCATGGACATTGGTTGAGATTCGGAATCATGAAAAAACAAAAAATCCTTACCAAGAATGACCAAGTCGGTGACATTTAAGCTGTAACGAGGTTGCAGGCGGCGGTGCTTTAACTCAAAGGCATCAAGGTTAGTGCACCATTACACACAGAATGTAGTTCAGTTTGTAGATTATTCAGAAGGATGGAATAAAAAATAAATGGGATTTCACAGATCATACTCAGCCATCTAGAGAGGCTAAAATCATTTCATATTTATGTAGCACCTCTGTACCACAGGGGGTTTATATTAGCATTCTAATATACTGTGGGGTTACTATACCACATTTTTGTCTTAAAATAAAACTTAACAATATTTCTCGAAAGTCAATGTCTGCGAAATGAATGAAATCTTAAGTGTACTAACTTCCATTTTTTCATTGTTGTTCATTCGTGTATATACATTGCATATGTTATTTGACCTGTCCAGTAGGCGCATATTTTCCCTCCCGTCATGTTTTGCATTTGCTGTAAATCAAACCACTAAGAATGTCGGCTAAGTGTGACTGCTAAACTTTAGAAACGTATGATAGCATGAGCAAAAGATCTTCAACAAACATTCGGAATTTAAAAATTAGCATGGGGTCATCTGTAATATGGAGTTAAAGCTAAAAACACACAGATTTGTCCAACATTGGAAATCAGGAAAAAAATAATGAGATGTGAAATTGATTTACTAATTGGTATAACTTTAATTTCTTCTTTAATTAGATCTGACTATTTCTTGGCAGACGCCAACTGACGTCTAATTCCATATTGAACTTGAAAATGTAAATTAAAATGGTGTTTCTTGGAACAGCTTGTGTAATATCTCCATTAACTGCCTTTCTGGTTTTGTGTTTATGGACCGTTTAACAAAAAAAAAAGATTGCTTAGGAACTCTGGTCTGTGTACTGCTGAAAAAGTGTCACAGTGCTTAAAAACGTACCTTTTTAAAATAAGCCATGATAAGCTTGACAGCATTTTATAAATACTGTCCCCGACGAAACAAGCTAAAACCAGTGTAGCAGCCCTGTTCTGAGCAATTTGCACTTGCTGAACAATCCTCCAGGAAGAAAAAATCCAATGATCCAGCATGTAAGGAATGATAGGAAAAGACTACAAAGGCAAATTATGGATGATATGGGATGAGGACATTTCAGACTTCAGTGCTTTCTGTTACGTCATTCAAATAAGATAAGTCAGGGAAGCTTTGAAAATTTGGATCCAAGACCAAAATTGAGAGTCTGCAGTCACAAACAGCCGAGACATAGCTGTAGGGGAAAGGTGGCGAGATCTGTGATCCAACCGGTGCAGAAAATGAAGAGACATGATATAAAGTCACAGCGAGTGTGAGAGGGAGCGACACAACCCAATATATAACCAATTTGTGTTTGTTCGCATGTCAATGCTGGAGGAAGAAAGTGTGTTCAAACAAGAAAGTGACACCAATGCTTGAAAATTGAAAAAAAAAGTTCTTTATTTTTCAAATTGTGAAGAACACTTGGCCAAAGTCAATATGCACCATTTTTGATGATACACAATGTTGTCCTACTCTCTTTATGTCCTAAAGCCAACATTCTTTCTACACATATTGTTCTTTGTTTTGGTATTTTGCGCCCTAGGGTTTTTAGGTTTGTAATTTGGAGACAAATCAGCTGATTAGTCATTTTTATGCAGGTCTCTGACGACTTTACTTTTTTAAAATCGCTTTTAAGATTAGCCCAAATAGTCCACCAGTCTTCCAGCTAGCACACTCCGTGGCCAAATTTCCCTTGGATGGATTTCATGTGATATCTCTGTACAGGAGGATAAATTGTGTGTTTAAAAAGACAGCAAAAGAAATGTGTGTTGCATATTATAACTCAAAATAGTGGAAACAGTGCAGCCTGTCATGTAATAGTGAATAATAAAGAACCCACTTAGTGAGTTTCATTTATGTATGCCAGATCTACAAAACCATAAGTATATTTTCAGTTCAATTTCCGGTTATTTGTTTTGAGGAGGTTGCGCAGGGTGCTGTAAATGCAGGTGCCTTATACGCTTTGATGACAGCACCTCACTAAATTGCAATCATTTCCCTTTGCACAGTGTTGTTGTATTCTATTTTTACACAGGATAAGAACACAACATGTTTATATGATAGGCAAACTTCCTATGGCGCACACAATTTTGGTAGTGGAACGTTGTCAAAATCCAACTAGATGCATACGTCTATGTCACTGAAAAAGTGGGATTACACTAATAACAGAGTAACCGAAACGATAACACATTTTACAAGGGTAATTTTTATCTGAATATTCAGCTTTCATTGCTGTCTGATGATACACTGCTGGGGCTCCAAAAGCAATACCGTAACATAATGTGTCAATTGTTGTACCAAGCGACGGCGCTGACTCTGTGCACACATGCGTAACCGCTCTCACAGGACTCTCAGGGAGATAGCGTACACACAATGCAAGCAAGCCTTGATAAGCTGCACATTTTATCATAAAGCAAAGAATGCCTGGATTCAATATTATAAAAGAGATAACACTAGACCGGTTGGTACATCAGTAGACTACTAATGTGTTTTATTTGTTTTATTCCTGAACCTAATGAAACTTTCATATAAATATGAATATATGTATGTGTATGCGTATGCATATGCATAGGTATATATAAATATACATACACAATAAACATTTCTCAGCATATGTGCAATAACATATAGAAAAAGTTTTAAAAGACTGAGTGAATTATTGCAAACTCTTATTGCCTTTCACGTGCACTATCATTGTTTTTTTCACAGCTTTTAATGAAGTGCACAAACAAAAAATAAGATCAACATAAAAGTAAATAAATGTTCCAAGTAATTATTTTCGTCCAATTAAGTGCGAACCCTGGTTGTGTGCGGAGGTGTATCTAGGTGAGAATTCATAATTTGACTTCTAAAAGAAATTCACCTCACGATAAACCTCTAGTTTGATAATTAGCAATGGGAGTAGTTTGAAATCCCATACTTAGTTCCTGTGGAGGGAAATGAGAGAAGAAGGGAGGAAGATAGCCTAGTCATTCAATGATACGTTTGCAAATTAATTTCCTTTGCGTATAAGCTGTTTGGGTCCAAACTCCTTTTTGAGATATTGAATGTTTTAAAAATATGAACTATATTCAATTTCTTTACAAATGTAAAGACAGTATGAAATCTGGATTCATGATTCTGACTCAAACCTCAATGCTGTGGGCTACACATGCTGCAAAACACAGGAAAGCAAAATAAACGCCAGTTTTATATATATATATATATTTTTAATATTCGGAAATCTGTTGTAGTTTGTAATTTAACATGTCTCTCTATTCTCAAGGGTGGATCTAAAATTGGTGTGATGTATTTATTCCATTTCAAATAACATTTTTTCTTTCTAAAAAACCAACCTTTTTGTCGTATTTTCTGGAAAGAATATTGCATGGCAAGTCAACTTCACATTGTTTTCGTTTTCACACGACTAATTGCATTTGATAAAACAACGTGAGGCAAGACCCTCTGCTTCAATTAAATCAAATTACGTCATAAAAATAAAAATAAAACAACCCGAGAACATGTTCTTTGCACCACAGGCCGTGGCCATACTAAATATTTGATGCTACGTGTTTTCTTCCTCTGCCTCGCGTCTCATAGTCTGTCAGGAACAAAGATAACCTACAGCACTAATCTGAAATGTATACAACTTTATTTTGTGCATGTTGCCGTTTAAAGTTGAGATGCAATGTGTCACATACAAAATGTATGACAGTGCTCTTCCAAAGGTTAAAGCCTGAGAAAGGAAGAAGGAAAATGTTTTTCCGCTAATAGGAGTTGTGCACTGTTAATTAGCATTTTATGCACTTTCCATGAGAAAATAACCAGAAGCAAAGAGTCTTTTCTTGTCCTAGTTTTTTTTTTATGCAACAAAGGGAAAGTACTCAAAATTCATCACTTGAATCGTCGCTACGGCGTCTGAACCGCCACGAGCGGCGTCATGTACAGTCTAAAACAAAACATTTCACTTTCATTACTTTATTTATGCGCAGAATGTGTTCCCAAATGATTATTTGTCATTCTGTAAGCACGCTCACTTGGACTCCTTGTCACCCTGATCATATTTCATCTCGGGCGCACGCCTTGTTATTGTCGTTTTATTGCGTTGACTGCTCATCATCCACTTTGAGTGAGCATTAAAAGGAGGACTTTTTGCAGCACAACCAGCTGCCACTGTCTACACCGGGGCACAAACACAGCCTTTGTACAAATAGAGACTGTGTGGTGCTGAACAGTTATGAAAATCCATGTGTAGTTTGCTTTTGTTTGCATACTCCTGGCAAGATCTGAATTGATAATCTGTTTACACAAATGTCGTTGTTCTTGTAAGTACGGTGTTAGCATTTGTTGAAAAATAGACTAAGGCTGTCTTTTTTTCAAAGTCAGAATAAGTATGATAATAATGGGATGTTTTCATTGGAAATTGGATTGGATTGGATAACTTTATTCATCCCGTATTCGGGAAATTTCATTGTGACAGCAGCAAGAAGGGGGGAATGCAGATACAGAAAAAAAACAGTTATAATTTACACAGTACAGTCGCAAAGGCCGCAGAACAACATAGGCAATCAAAAGCACAAAGTACAAAGCAAAGCAAAGTAAATGGGATAATTAAGAATCACCAAATCAAATCATTAAGACAGAAAAGCAGCAAAAAACACAAAACGAGCAAGAGGAGCTACTGCCACCGGCTACCACTTGAACGGCGCCATCTTGGTTGCGGTAGCAAAAACGGATACAGACTCAAAAAGACGTTGTGAAGTTGGACAAAAATTGGAACCACACACAGGAAGTCTTCCACAAGATGGGGAACTTCTGCCAACTGTGACCGAGGTAGAGAATATGCAACTATTATTTTGATGTATTCACATACCATACATTATCCATAGTGGAATACATACAAGCAATACATAATAAGAACTGTAATGGGTAAAAGATTATTATGTCAGTGCCATTTGAGGGGGCTTTTTATTTTATTATTTTTTTGGGGGGGGACAAATTGACTATACTGTGGACCCCGAGGCCCTACCTTACACGTTTTTCACGTTAAGAAATGGATATTTTTTCGTCCCAGTGCTGTTTTCCAAACCGATTAATGTTAATCCAACAGCCTGATGTCAGAGTTGCAAATAGTGCCTCTGTCACAACCCTTTCCCAAAATAGACAATTTTATTACCATAATAGAGACTGGTCGATGCAGAGCAGCATCCAGAGGGTGTTGCCACATGTCAACTTCATGGCAGCCTCAATGTGATTCTAATTGATTTAAATGATTTTGTTCTACCAAGTGCATCAGGAAACTGTAACAAATCTGTTTTGTTTTTCCAAGTGGGAACATCGGTGCATTTGCATGGATGCAAAGCTAAAAATCAAGTCCAAGTTACATTTTTTACATAGAAATATTCTTACAAAATCCTTCTTGAAAAGTTCTTTTTTTCAGATCACAAACTTTGCAACGCATTAATATTTTTGGAATTAAACAAATCCTCAGACTGTCCCCCAGCCTGTTTTCAATATTCACAAAGCATTTCTAACTTCATCAAGATGACATTTGTAGTTTGCCAAACATATGGCTGTTACTGCAACTATGAATTATTTCCCTCTTTTTTTTCTCTGTATGTAGCCAAGATTTTATAAATTAAATTGCTCTCCCGTTGCTACAGAGATTTTAAAGCAAAGGAGTAGCTTTCCCTTGTGGCTTTTTTTCCTCCCTTCAAAATCTCAATGTTTCTTTTGGTAGGAAATTTATTTCTGGCTCTAACTGTAAAAGACTAGCACAATCAAAGGGACTGTCCTCCCTCACTCCATGCCATCATTGCCCAGAGAAAAGGCTTGGTCATTTCATCTTAGCGTGAAGGCTTCTCATCCGCTTTTTTTTGGAGTCCTTATCAATAGTAGGCACTATACTCTCGCCTCAGCTTTCTCCACTATTTCTCATGAAGTGCTAAAGTCCTTCACCAAGCTGTTGGGCCAGCACTGACAGCATTTCTGACTCCCTGAGGAGGTCATTACGATGTAGATGAGCCACTCAAAGGAGCTTCAACATACTGGGCAGAGAGACAGCAGGCGAAGAATGAGCAAAATACAGGAGAACAATATCAATTGTAATGTAATGATAAAAAAACAGCTCGCTGTGGAAGCATTTCTCCCCAGTTGCACCTTTTGCTTGCATTGTGAATGTGAATGTGACGTTTGGTCGACCGGACATTTGGTAGAACAGATGTTTGGTAGAACGGACGTTTGGTCGCTGTCAAATTATGACATAGAGTTTACTGTTGATATTTTAATATTAGATATTTAGATATTAAACTCACTCTCTCTCTCATGATTATAATTTTGAGAGCTGGTTTCAACAGTAACAACCCGGCGACTAAACGTCCGGTCAACCAAACGTCCGGGGACCTAACGTCTTTCGACGAAACGTCCGAGTACTGATTATCTTAAGCATTCTAAAGGCAGAAAAATCTGCGAGGGAATGGAATGAATTAGTGAGTGTTGCTCATACATGATCTCGTGCCCGTGGTTGGCTGGGATAGGCGGCTTTTTGAAAAATCCCATCCCATAATTTTAAGTGACCAACACATCCAGTGCTGGTTTTGTGAGACGGCACGCTATCGGTTGACAGTTCATTGGTTACACAGTAGTAAATCACCATTGTCACCATTTTGAGCAATCAGTTTACCTTCACGTCGCAGATTTGAAAGAACTACCACATGCTTGCCTTGCCAACCTTTCATGTTTGCCCGATCACTGCACGTCGCGGACGCCCTACGGTGCCGCTGAATTGGATGGCGCCGCAGGGATTCAGTGAAGGGAGATTGCTCAGACCTTCTGTAGCTTTACTCACGCTGCTTGCTTCTTTGTAATGCTGTTTGGGCCGCCAGTTATGGCTGGCAATATCAGAGTCAAGTCAGGGTAGTGCCTTGCGTGGGTTTTTTCCAGTTTCCGCCCACACACGGTAGGCTGATTGAACACTAAATTACCTGTTACATTGTTTTATTCTTGAAAAAAGTGCACAATGGCTCGGTCTTAAAAGTAGCTGCACGGCTCCTTCATACAATTGATTCTTTTTGCTACTATGTACCTACTAAACAATACTCAGCACTTTGATTACAGAAAATGCACATTTCCACAGGGCTACCATTATTTTTTTTTCGGCGGTTGACCATGCCTCATAAATAGGACGTCACTTTTTACAAGCCTGATATTGCGCCAGATAGCAAGACAATGTCATTTTGCATGTACTCATGTATGATATGCAGCCTCAATGCAGATAGTTTTTTTCCCCCACGCCAAAAGGTGCATACAGAAACCACAATGGAAATCAGCGCCAGTTGGAAGCAGTACAAAGTCACACTTGTCTCATTTCTTTTTAAAGAGCGCATAAGACTGCGTCTGCATTGGTGATTCACATATGGCATTTGGGCGTTGTAGCCTTCGGGTTACTCTCCCCCAGCGGTTCCGTCACAACGAGGCATGTTGACAGCAAGCCTCCCCTGCAGGGTATGCTCTGATGAAACTGGACAAGTGTATTTTCCTTTGTGGTGTCTGGTGCACTCTCCTTCAGACAGACATAATTAGGTTCCAGTTCATTTTTTAAATACACAATTTGTGTAATTGTCTGACCTTGCATAATTCACTTTGTCACGCACGGCCATAGTGCTTATTTTTTATTTTTAGCCAACCTCGTAATCATTTTAGAATTCATGCATTGATTTTATTTTGGACATTTAGGTAATTAATTTCTTGTTTTTTTCATCGTTGTGCCTAATGTGAATGTGTGTATTCTGCCTGCGCATGCAGCGCTGTTATTTCAAAGCGTGATTGACATCAACATGTCAAACCTCTATTTTGTAGTCAAAAGTGTAGAAGAATACTCACAAAAAATGAATAATATATTGTCAGATTGAATCATGCAAAAATATTGCTGAAGGAACATAAGTCTGTCTTTTGATAGAAAGAGAAAGTGTCGTTTTGTCACTAATGATAAAATATACCATCTTTCTTTCGGAAACACGAATGGCAATGTAAATCATTTAAATTATTCCATTTATTTCCTGATATAACAGTTGATCACCATAAAAGTACACGAAGAGAACATTTTACCGTCAATGTGTTGACACTGCAAATAATTGGAAATAGAGAATTTCATATTTGTTAATGTGTTTGTATTGCGTCAGTGTGTAGAAACCCCGTAGTTAGACTATTGAATCGTCAGTGTCACATGATTTCATCTGTCACAGAAATCAGCTCCCAGTGTCAATGCCAATTAGGTTAAGATAGAAACCTGCCTGAATGCTAATAAGTGACGATTGCGACAGTATTGCATCAAATTGATATCCACTGAGGAAAATTGCTTTATTTAAGCAGTGTTTGACACTTTATTACACTTTTCTGACTAGTAAGTATTTTAAGCTTAATGCAGTCTTTCTTTTTTGTATCGGTTGTCATTTCTGTCTCTATCAAAGCATGTAAACTGTCAGTCAGATCGGAATATTTGAAGAACGTAAGGTTGTACTGCTACTATTAAATCCCAAAAGTTCATTTATTGCTCCAAAATCATGCATGACGTGGGTGATCCAACCCTCTGAAAAAAAAACATTGGTGTGAAGGTGATAGCGGTCATTACGTATTTATTTGTTTCTTTTCTAAATAACACATTGAGGACAGAAAAAGCCAATGGTCCCCAATACATTTTAGCATTATTTTTATGCAGTCTTTGGAAAGGAATGGCACAATATTGCTTTTTTCATCCCCTCAGTGAGCCCCTCATGTTTCAAATCAGGAAGTAACAGCTTGCTTTTTGTGGGGTTTGGGGGTAGTTGTCAATCTGGGTATTTTTGGACACTTTGGATCAGTGGGGAGCCGTGAAGTCCAAAGAGATTCCTGAAAAGTCAATAATATATGATGCTTTATGGAAGCTGAGTAATTGCCGAGCACATTGCAAACATGAAAAATGGCCTTCACCACAGCGTTGCCCCTGAAGTGAAACAAGCTGCCATGAGGTCACTTCTGGGTTAAGAATGTTATTGGCTGTTGACCTTCTTTGCTCGCATTCACTTATGTGTGGTAAGTTGTGACAGGGGACCATATGAGGATTACCAATCAATGTGTGTATTTGGAATGGAATATATGTGAAGACATTTTGACCTTATTGGTTTTAACTTCTAGTCCATTTTTTAAAATAACACAATTTCTTGTTTCTTGAGTTTGTCATCTTTCAAGGTATCTGCATAAGCCTTGTCTCATTAGCTATGAAGTTGATTTAGGATTAGCATTCAGAGCTACTTTCAGGTCTGGATGCTATTGTTTCTGTTTGAAGCAAAGTTATCCTCTTTGTACATGCAAAACCACATGCAGATATCCCAACTTGCACACTATTCTACTTCTTGACATATACATGTCTGAAAATCATTATATTTCCCCTCTAGAGATTTACTTACTGTTAAAAATGAAAGTATTTTGAAGTGCCAACTGTATTACTCGAAGGATTATTTCCATGATTAATATTCATCATGCAGAAAAATATTTTTACTTTCACGCATTGCTTTTTGTATACCATTGCTCACAGAAAAATCACACCCTCCGCCAGCGGACTGAAATTCATCTATTAAATATAAGTCACAGCTTTTTCAATGACTAATCAATGATTAATATGTCCACATCAAATTTGCCTTGAGAGCTCATATTTTTAGATCCAAATGTTTCATTCCTATGCGTGTGAGTTCAAATGATGGGTGTGGTGGTCCCTTGATTCTTGCTTTGCATGGTTCAGCCCTTTAATGTTTGTTGCTAATATTTAAACAACCCATGATGGCCACATGTTTTCTTGCCCAAATCAAAATACTTAAAGAATTAGATACGATGAGTACTTTTTCCAAGTATAAAAATAGTCTATTTTTCATTCCACAACAGGCTAAAACAAACACTCCTTTGTTTTTTGTCTTTTCCTTTTTTTTGTGCACATTTAAAAGGATCTTATGTGGAAAAGTACATGTCATTTTCTCATCTAATGATGCCTCTCATTGTTAGACTGATAGGTAAAATGTAGTTTTCTTGTTTTGTTTTGTTTTTTATTGCAAGGAAGTTCACTTTTCTTCACATGCTTAAATAGGGTGGAGGCTTTGAAATCAAGCTCTTGTCTATATATAGTAGCTTACGCCAACTTACCTTTTCGTGTATAAACAGACAAACACGGGATCACCGGTTCCCTGTGGGGGTGAGAGGCAATTATTTGGAGAAATCTGTGATCTTACAGGTTGAAGTCGGGATGGTAATTACCTTGGTGGATTCGTAAGATCCTGCCGCTGCCTTTTCTTTTGTGTGCGCTCTTTATGTGCTCATTAATTATGAAGCAGCACTCAGGTGATTCATCTGAGAGCAGGCAATGTTTAAACCTCTTCTTTCTTTCTTTCACACGCAGACTGAAGCCCAAGAAAGGCTCTTCATCACATGTCAACGAGAACACCTATTAACTTCCACCTGACATATGACTTTTAATGAAGCGCTCAGTAGACAAACTAAGCTCATAGAAAGAGCACTCAGTCATTAAAGTAGCCTTGGATTTTCAAGTGACATCCAATTAAAGTTACAAGCCAATCTGATACAGTAAGTGGCTGTAATAGGTGGCAATCAGTGCTTTATTTTTGTCAACGTCTAACCAAGTCTTGACAAATACTTCAACTATAAATACTAGCCGCCTAATATTTTGGCCTCTATAACGTCGTCTTTATTATATGAATATTTCAAAAAAAGAACAAAATCTACAAGCTACTTAAATGAAGAGAGACCCATGTTTGACTACACTCTCATTCGTTCTAAAAAGTTTGGCAGAATATAAATCCACAACTAAAAGCACACGATATCTCATCCAATTAATGATCTAGCGCAAGATGGATCGGAAAGTCAGACTAACTAGTTGTCAGTATGTTATAGGCGTGGACCCTGCCTGTTTTTTCGCTACTGGAAAATAGATGAATTAAAACTCCCTAAATGGCTATTAAGATAAAATATTGGCAGTCACTGATTCATAGGAATGTTAATTGCTTCCATTAGGCACACAATGGAAATTACTTGGCTGCTTTTCTTCATCAACTTCATCTCCCCTGAAAACATTATTAACAATTTGATCTTATTTGACATAGAGGAATGACTGTGAATGACAAACATTACATTTATAAAGTACCACACACTTTCATAACAAGTCTTTTTAATCAACACCTGACTGGCATTGCAATTACGTACTACTTTAAGGTTGACGTTGCTTCTTTGCCGCCTTTCTACGAGATCGTAGTACAGAAAATATACCTTCATGTCACATTTATAACTGACTTCTTACCTATCCATCAATCATGGTGGGCCATTAGGCGAGGGGTCGGGCCACAAACACAGACTGCCAGGTTCTATAAATGCTATGCACATAGTTCAGGGTAGATAAACAATAGAGCCGGAAGGAAAGCGAGAACTTGGGAGAGGGTAAACAACTGCCGAGCTGGATGTGGCATCGAGCAAGCAGACGCTTTTTTAGAGTCAGTGAATATGCAAAAGATGATGCAACACTGGTATCATGTTCAGTGTCTCAATCTTTTCTGCTTTTCACATTTCCGAGAAACAGATGGCACGTTTGTAGACACATCCGAGCTGATGGCGAGAAATCCGACGGCATCTTACAGTTTTAGATGTGCAAATACATCCAGGAGGTAAAACATTTGAGTTTAACTTCCTTCAGAAAGGCTGTTGTTCTTAGGCGAATGATTTAGCACATGATGGAAGACCTTTGAGCACTTTAGCTTAAAGTTTTGCGCGTGGCGTGTCTTCCAATTCCAGGTGAATAATAGAAGTTTCCTCTCAAATCAATATTCAAACCACTAACTGCGAGGCATATTTTTTACACACTGTCTAAGATGCCATTGGCAGCAATAGACATCTAATCCATTTAAATTGGGTTGAGCTGAAGGACAGCTACAAATAATTAAAGGAATTTCCGAGACAAAATAAAGGCGCTGTTATATTTAAAACTACCAAAACAAAAGAGATGAGGCTTGGCGTAGCAGCCAAAATGATAATAACGGATGAGTGGATATACAAACAGTAACCAGTGTGTTGCTGCAGTCTCTCTCTGTGATAAACTGATGGCTTCAACCATTTTGTATTTAACAGGCACAGTTTAAATGAGGGTTTGATAGCCGTTTTATAGATAACAATCAAGGGAGCTGTTCTAGAAGAATGTTGAAAATAAGTCATTCATTTATTTCATTGGAATAATGGAAGCCAAGTATGTTGGCGAATATGTTTTAAAAAGGCCATGTAAAAGGGCCATTTTAAGAAAATGAGAGCAGTCATATGCAGCAAAGTAGAATCATTTATTTCTCATCAATCCAAAGCAGGGCAATTAGAGTTGAGAAGGATCTTAATTCACTTGAATTATAGATGCTGTGCCCAGCAGGATGTTAGCGTTTTGCTAAGGGATCATGAATGAATGAGACTGCACGGTAGAAGGACGTAAAGGCCACCTTGACATTTAATTGTTGACTAATTGGCTAGCATTGCCGGGTGCTATACGCCCAAGCCATTTTAACGCTTTATTTTTACAGTTCAAATGAATTTCATGTTGACTAATGTTGAATGGCAGAATTATGAAAAAAATGAGGGGGGGAGAAGGGTTGGAGGTTCTTCAGAAAAACCTTCATTTGATTGGTGCGTCTGATTCTAAACCATTGTCTGGTAAAAATGATAAATAAACAACATTTATGGATTTATGAGTTAGGGATAGGAACATCACCCATAAAAACTGAGATTTGTTACAGTACTGTTCAGCCCTAACACATTATATATATATATATATATATATATATATATATATATATATATATATATATATATATATATATATATATATATATAATACATAAATTATTATAGTTAATAATTAATAGAATCCCTACAGAACTTTTAGAAAAGAAGATAATCAGCTATAAATCCAATGTATGTCAGTGTGAAAATGAGAAGATAGATGGAAGGAATCATCTTTAAAAAGAAGTCTTTAAGTCAGTTACCTGGAGGGAGAATTTTCCAGATCACGATGAATTCGATTTCCCTCACAGATCTGAGGGAAGCAATTTCTGACCTTTCATATGGCTGTGATAAAAACATGTTGTATAATGGATTATTTCCTCTCTCGTCATTTCCCCTCCAAACAAATGACAACACCTACACCTTGACATTCTCTCCTGCTCTTTCTCACTCTTTCACTGCATTTCTGTTTCTCCTCACATTCGGAAGGCCAAAAAATATCGACTGTCCTTGTAAACTTTAATTATATTTTCCAATGAGAAATACTAGCAAAGGAACAGCCCATCCTAGCCCATTGGATAAGTTGGCCCTGCACACGGTTGCGTACTATATAGTACTCGGGGAAATTATGGTACCACCTCCTTAGCTTATGTATGGTAAGGAATCGTTAGAACAATTTTCCGGATTTTCAACCAAAGTTGGTATTGACAAACTATTCAGGACTATGAAAACTGATTAAAATTCCTTGGTCATCATTTATGATTCTGTTGTAATAATGCCCCAAGGTTGCAATCTGGATGCACAGGCAGAACATTCATTCATTTTCCGAACCACTTATCCTCACAAGAGTCTTAGGAGGGTGCTGGAGTTAACTAACCTGAACTGGTGGCCAGCCATTTGCAGGGCACAAGGAGACAAACAACCATTCACACGCACACTCATACATTTGAGCAATTTAGAGTGCTAAACCACACTACGATGCATGTTTTTGGGGTGTGTGAGGAATCCAGAGTACCCGGAGAAAACCCACACAGTGAGTATCCACCTGGGGAAAAAAACGGAGTGGTGTCAATGGGAATTACTGAAGATTAGACACACAATATACGGTTTCTGTGAGGTCAGAAATGGGTTACCTCTTTTTATAAATCAACATATTCTTCGGAGACATTGTACAAAACTAATAGAGAATGTTCAGATGAAAGAACTTCTGTTCCCTTGTTACTCAATCCCCACCTATGCACGGTTCACGTTTCTTGTCTTCCCGAGTTTCTCTTTTTTATTAATGCCGTAACTATGCAGGTTTTTAGAAGTCTACTACACACATGCCAGACACCATGGAATTAGTTGTTGAATAGCAGAACTGATCTGGAGCTCTGCAAGTAATTATCAATGCAAACCCCAGTGCATATCAATGAGGCTCTGCAAATAGAAACACGACTGGGTCACTGTGGATGGTCACTGCGTGGAAATGTGACCAATTTGTCACAAAGGTGCAGTCAGTGCTGGCATGTAGAATAGTAAATCCGATATGATATATTGCACATCTGTTATTTGAGCTTGGATCCAAAGTGTAATAAAGAGGACACATTTTTAATTAGAAATAAAATGATTGTAATTATATGTTGGCTAAACCCAAACGCCCACCCACCTCCTCTTCACCCAGCACGCTCATTTATTTTATGTATTTGTCTCGACTCACGGATGTCTCCCATCGAGCCGGTTTGTCGTCTACTGTGCCCCGTGCTGCTTTGTTTTTGTGCAAGCAGATGGTTGACTTGGAGAAGAATACAATTTAACTGTAATTAGTACAATACTGATTATCTCTTAACCCTTGTTCGCTTTCACCTCTTTGCAAATGTCTCCGGATTGCATTAAGCGGTGTTGCGTTGTTTTTCAGAACGGTTGCCGATGTTGTGGGTTTAACTGGAGTTTGCCACTGGGTCAGTCTTGGCAGGATGACACATTCCACGTACCTGAATGCTGGGAGACATGGAAGATAAAGGTAATGATCTTAAGTATTTTGACTTGGCTATCCTCGCATCCTCCTCGAGGACTACTTCTTAGGGTTTCATATTTCTTGAATTACTCAGAAATATGACGTTTACCGTGTGGACATAGCATTTCTTGTATTCTGGGTAACCCTCTCTTATACAAAGACGACAATGGCAACACATTTGTTTTGATGCAAAAATATGGACATTATACATTTATTGAAATGAAAGTACTACATTACGTCCTTTTGACAAACCTCAAGTAACGCTAAATGACATTTCTAAATTTCATTTGTCCTCAAGAAATGTAGAACTTTAATAGTGGCACATTTCAATCCAACCGTTTTTAAAAGCTGTTGAAAAAAATTCTTTATTTTTCGCTTAAATTAACCCTTACTCGATTGGAGTTTTCATCGATATTCACATTAAACCAAATCATTTAACACATCACTCACATCAATAACCTTCAAAATTAGTGAGAGAGATGCACTTGACTCACAACAGTTGATGGATTGTCAACTAGCGCACAGTCATTCTGTACTCGTAAACGAGGCCTGCACTTACGTTTCATTGCTCTCCAAGTGTGCGAGGTCATAGAGGTAAGTGGAAAAGTAAAAGATGACCAGCATTTTCTTTACTCTCACATAAAAGTGTTAAGGTATTTTTTATTTCTTTATATTTTTTAACGTACACAATGGGTATTTGCCACGGTTTAGTACAATACATTGGTCGGACGACCAGTTCCTGTCTGCAAATCTCTCCTATTCCAAAA
This sequence comes from Stigmatopora argus, assembly GCF_051989625.1. Lineage (NCBI taxonomy): Eukaryota > Metazoa > Chordata > Actinopteri > Syngnathiformes > Syngnathidae > Stigmatopora > Stigmatopora argus. The sequence goes on from NC_135399.1 coordinate 9,997,507, forward strand.
GTGTAAGATGTGTAGAGCTGTCAATGGTGACCAATGAGTAAAATGAGTGGTCTGTAAAGGATTAATGAAATACCCTCAAATCTAGTGGTGTCATTTACCCCCAACTTCTGGCTTGAACTTCTTCCGGTATTTTAGTACAGTATATAGTCTTTTATTAAGTATCTAGACTCAGCAGAGTCTAAATTATCATTAATGACTTGTACTTTCTGTGGATCTAATCGAAAGCTTTTAATGGACTGCAGGCAAATTGGGTGAGTTGAAAGGCTTTCTGAACGGTCCACCGACACGCCACCTAGCCCCACTCCTGTCAACTCTAGCAATTCACACCTCTTAAATCTCAATCAAAGATGGGAAGGAAGCTTTTCCTTATTTCTTTGATGAGTGTGGCTTTGCTTTCTTGACATGGCCACCATATATGTCCATTTAGAAACCTTATTAGAACCTTTAAAACTGTAGTCTCACTTTACCTCATGACTCTTGTTTGAGAAGCGCACACTTTACTATGTAAAAAAAAAAGTAAATTTAAATTTACTGAATTTGTAATCCGTTTTTATTAAATTCACCAAAAGCTGGTGATCGACTCTATTCAAAAATTATCGTGAGCGATTATCCTGTGGTGTGAGTCGTGTTTCCAGTGATTTGTTCTATTCCAAACAGCAAAATTGTCAATGGTAAACTTTTATTTATCAACATTTACATTTGTATCCCATGTATGTAGTATAGTAGGCCCTTTTAACTCTGGTTCTCATGGTTCATTGACCGAGGGTTTCCTGGGTGGTTTGTATGCACGCTCAGACTGTCTGCTGTTTAATTCTTCCTCAAGATGGAATAATAAATGAGAAACTGCTGGTAAATTAGCATTTCATGGTAATTTGCCTTGGACAAATTGTGTCCCTTTTGCCCTTAATGTGTAGTTGGTGTCTTAATTACAGATAGGCAAGCATATATCTATTAGTAATAAATATCAGTTCGATATGAGTGCCTTAGACTTTTAATATTGGCAAAGATTTTGTTGGCAATTAACTCCAAAAACAGTAATGGATTCAAACTAATGAAAATGAGTTCACTACAAAAAAGAGTGGCTTGCATACCAATATTACTTGTTTATAAGTTTGGTCATAAATCAGCCTAGAGCCCTAGATCATTATATATGAGGGTTTTACAGACTGTATTGCAGTAGTGGATTGTGTTTGTCTCCCTAGATGGCAGTGGTGAGTTAAACATCAGAAGAAGCTATGTATCAGATATGGTAGATATGCAGTACATGGAAGGAGTGTGTTCATGTGTTAGGGCTGCTTGTGATGTTGAAGAGACAGTTTTTTAATATATATATATATATATATATATATATATATATATATATATATATATATATATATATATATATATATATATATATATATATATATATATATATATATATATATATATATATATATATATATATATATATATATATATATATATATATATATATATATATATATATATATTTATTGGTGTTACCATATATATATATATATATATATAATCTAGGTGTCATAATGTTCCTTGGACATGGGGAATGGCTTCGTGAATACATATAGAAGGATTTGGTTTCGCTCGCTCATTCAAAGGAAATTAACTTGAAATTGCTTTGTAGGAACAGCTCCTCACAGTTTAATACAAGCCCAGGAAACGCTATTACACGCCAGTACTCCATGATTTGAGAGATGTGGATGTAATGTGTTCATTTCCTCCAAGATATGCATGAAATTACATTGAAGAACAATCAACGCTGAAGTCTGTACAATGACATAAGTTTCCCCTGATATATATATATATATAAAAAATACATATATATATATATATATATATATATATATATATATATATATATATATATATATATATATATATATATATATATATATATATATATATATATATATATATATAATGCCATATGATTCAAAAAACAAAGAAAACGACCAGTTTAATCAAGGAGAATTTGTTGCAGTGTTGAGGTGCTCCTGTAATAAATTTGCTAATGCACAGCTCCATGAGCATGTTGGCAAACCAACAGAAAAAGCCTTCTTCGTTGTAAGAAACAGTTTTCCTGTGTTGGATAAGTTACTTCTATTATAAATCACTAGTTACTCTGAAAGAATTAAATTTATCACAATCTTACCCTGTAAAGTAGAAGTCATTATCTCCATAAATATGGATGAAAAACACCTCTGGCCCATAAATATAAAACATGTTATAATATTCCTCCACCGCCCAGCAACCTAGTTCATATTCATAAGATGATACCGCTGTAAACTGAAAACACTGTATATAAAATTTACTTGCCAGGTGTCACAAACTACTTATAACATTCACGTTGGTTCAGAGGCTAATGTACTGCAACAAGTAAGGATATAAATGTTTGCAGTCAATTTAATCATCTATTACAATATACAAGATTAGAAGTTCTCAAAACATGAAAAATTGCAGTTTAGAGAAAAAAAATCACCAGTCATTTTCATAACGTGAAAAGTGCAGTGATAGGAGCAAATGTGCTGCCATACCACTTCTTGATTAACAAGCACCCCGCCCTCAGCAGAGTAGGGGTACCCATGGATCCTCATCAGTGTGCAACCTTTTCTGAGGACTGCACTCGCCCTTCCTTCTCAACCAGATGGAACCAATCTGAGAGCCATACATTCCCTTCTCCTCTGACTAATAACTGTCAAGAAAGACTAAACGCATGACGGAGCAGATTTGCCAGATGATCTTTCCTCGTTGCTCATTTTAACAAAACGGCTTTTGACTTGAGCGGAGTGTCTCGTGCTAACGTGGCTAGGAAGAATGCCGAGCCAGCAGTAGCCAGTGTCGTAAGCTTGATAATGAGCCTGGAAAGATGACAGTGTCAAGCAGGGTCAATAGTGGTGGCTTGATTCAAATAACTGCACAGTCATCCAAAATAAATGTTGAAGTCCACTGCTTTCTAAACAGTGGTACGCAACATAATTGGCAATAAATAATGATATTGTTGTCATTTTTGTTAAACGTGCACATCTATGTACAAGGTTGTGAAAAGTATATATACATATATACACATATGTGTGTATATGTGTATATGTATATGTATATGTGTATATATATATATATATATATATATATATATATATATATATATATATACACATGTACACAATACACGTATACACTAATACACATATACATATATATATATATATATATATATATATTATATATATGTATATATATATATATATATATATATATATATATAATATATATATAAGCAGTATTAAAAATAGATAATGTGTTGAACAAAACCATGGCAGTTACATTCACTTGGTAAGGGGGTCGGTGGTCTCAAAACCATGTCAGTCAATGAGTGCTCTCACAAAGGGTCTCCAAAAAATGCCCGCAGTGCGTACGATCCACAAAGACGTTAAGGTCACATGGCCTGCGGTTCTGTGTGGCTGTGCAGTTTCGTGTCAGTGTGTACTCATGACAGGAGTCCTGTATGTCAAGACCTGTGCTTTGAGTGAGTGACACGCAATGGATGAGTGGCTTATTAGCCTGACCTCGCCGCTGCCATTTGCCAGCCTCCTTGTTCCCTCTGACACAACTGTGACGATGGCTGTTATTTTTATCCACAGTTGCATGCTAGCTTTTGGATGCAGTAAACATTTATCATGGATTTTTTAAATGACTTTTAAAATAGGTAAACCACTTAAAGGTACGTTAAAATAAGGCTTAGGTAAGGATTTACAGCGTAACAGATAGGTACATTCGGAATATGTTCAAAAAAGCTGAAAGTAAAAAATAGAAACATGGAAAAGTGCAATCAGCACTGAAGAAAAAAATGGTTTAAAGTTGCAGAGGTTCAATCATAGTGTAGCTGATATGACTGTAATGAAGAGGAAATGAAACATGAAATAATTCGGGTAGACAAAAGGATTTGATTGTGGTCGCAAGAGGGCTCAATGCGTCTTCAAAGGCATGAACAACTTAGTTATTTAAAATGTCACTGATAAAGTATGGCACTTTTTTGTCTCTATAATACATATAATTTTCTTCTAAAAACAATGGATATCCAGCTGCGTGATGTATGTGGGGTCCTAAATATACCAAAAAATGTTCAATCTGTGGGAAATCGATGCATTGTCTGTCATCCTGTAGGCAATATTTATGGCAGAAGAATTTTCAAAATCATCATTGGAAAATACCAAGGCATTGAGAGATACTGCTAACTCACCGAATATTATATCCGTCAATGAATCGCGTTTAAACGGTGTAAAAAAGTTTGACAACATATAAGACTGAAAGAACTACAGTATAATATATTTGGTATTTTATTTTCAATATTTTAACTTTAATTTTGCATCGTGCCCTGCCGCTGATTTATACACAAATGTATCTGCCCAACTTGCATCTTCATTGTGTCTAAACAAGGCTATTGTAAAATACCCTGCCGTCCAGCTTCATTAGGTTTTACTTTCACCCCTTCCACATAAGCCAAGTACAATTTATTATTTTCACCGACATCACTATGCTGCACATAGGGAATTAATGACCATAACAAAGAAGCCAGCATTTGTGTGTAGTTATGAACTACAATAAGTTGAGGTATAACGAGGCTGCAAATTCACACAAAAATGTGTTGTGCGGCTCGCACTGTCACAAAGAAACCCTATTTACACTGTTATTTTTCCCCCCTTTGCAGCAATTATTTATTTGGTCTAGTATCATTTACGGTTTTGACCATCAGCCCTTGTGGTCATGTTGAAACACCTTTAAGCAAGAGATTGAATAAAAATTCAGTGTTACCACACGCTGAATACCTCCAAAATATATAATGTAGATATGAAATAAATCTGAGCCAAAAATTAAACTTAATTCACTTGCTTCGTTTAAAAAAATATTGGCAGCCAAATTTATTGCACTGTCAATGTGAACTTAATTTACTTTTTAGAAGCCTCACAGTTTTTCAACTAAGTCCCAAATTAAAATGTGTATAGTACAGGCTATTTCTATTTAATGCAGTATTCCACTAGAGAGATTCTGATTTGTCACTGATTGTACTTGTACCATATGCGAACTGACACCCCCCCTCAAACACACGCAATCTTTAACCTCCTAGGACCTGGCGTCCAAATGTGTGGACATCACATTGTTGGTTGTCACAAGACTACAATGTTATATTTTGGACTACATGGGCCTGGCGTCCACTTATGATGTGGACATCATTTTTCTCAGAAATGACATCATGTAAAAGATCATTCTTAGTTTTTACACTCACCAGGTCACATGTCGCCTAAATATCAAAGAGAAAATAAAAATGCATGCCTTGCAAGAGTCTTAGGAGGTTAAGTAGTAAATTATACATTTCAGGTGCATGTATAAGTAAAATAATCTCAATGAATGAATTCACTATTAGCAAACAATCTCATTTAACAGCTACAAAATAAATGCACTACTAGTTCTACTGTTGCCTAGGTGGGAGGGGATGAGTGCTCTGCTGAAGAGATGGTGCCCATACTAATTGTAGGGTAGCAAGGGAATTCATTGTGGGTGGTAGTTTTTTTTTCACATTAGCAAGGACCATCTTCTCAAAGAATGTCTAGACTTCGTTTCATTAAGGCTTTTGCTTTGTGGATTATTCAGCACTGGCATAAACGAGGTGGTCAGAATGTGTGCTTAATGTGTCTCGTTCCTGGATCCGGTTCAAGACCTGGGTCAGCTATTTGACACCCGTCCTGAGCATATGGTTTAGCCCTACAGCCATTTGTGGTCGGGCTGGCGTCGTGCTCCCTTGTCGGGCTCGATGGCTGCTACCCGGCCCGGGGCCTAGGCGGGCTGTAGCGTGCCTAACTGTGTGCTAACTTCGATTTTGGCACCATGCAGTTGAAGCTCCCTTCTAGCGAATGGGATGCCAGCAAAGTGTTGGGAGATGGAAAAAACACTCCCCACCACAATTACAAAAAAAGAAGATACATATAGGAAGTGGTGTATTTACGTTTTGGGGGATGTTTGATTTTATTTGACGTTTCATAACTTGGATTGTCTTTGGAATCTTGGAACAAAAGGTTTCCCCATCAAGGCTTGTCGTAATGTCGTAACTTGAGCATATTTCGTATGAAGAAGCATTTGTAAGTGGAGGTACCACTGTATCTAAATGTATTTATTTAAAAGAAAATATAAAACATCCAGATAACATTGGATTGGATTGGATAACTTTATTCATCCCGTATTCGGGAAATTTCATTGTGGCAATAGCAAGAGGGTGATTAGACAGAACAACAAAGCAAAAGCACAAAGTACAAGGCAAATCAAAGTAAATGGGATCATTGAGAATCACCAAATCAAATCATTAAGACAGAAAAGCAGCAAACTCAAAAATATCATAAATGGTCTGCTCTGAAGACAGCAGACAAATAATGAGGTACTATAGCAGCTTTTTGGATGAAATAACCTCACATCTCAAGGCATCACTGGACATAAATGAAATGTAAATGATTTCTACAGTAGATGCGAGAAGCTGTATGAGGCAATGGAAGTGCTTGAGAGAGAGCGAGGGAGCACAGGAGCTCCACCACCCCTCGCTCCAAATCCCCCCCACCCCTCCTCCTGAGTTTAAATTCATTGCCTGTGACTCCAGTCCAAGCAGGCTGGCACCCGGCACTGACTGACCAACGTGATGACTCTCCCGCTCGCCGCGCCACCTTGACGACATTTAATCACCGCCAAAAGACAGCGAGAGCCACTCACTCCTCTGTCTCCATCCATCCCACCCCCACCCCCTGCGCTCTTTTCTCCCTCATCCGTGTTGTCTGCTCCCATCAGAGCCGTTTGCATGTGTCGGGGAGCGCGGGGGGGCGCGCCGCACCGGTTCCGCTGGACACCTCCGAATAACGGCGCTTGACAACCGCGTGGCGGTGGAGGAGACCGGAGAGGAGGGAGGGGGGGAGACTGGACCTGGACGTGGGCCAGGAGCGAGCATCGGGACCGGGTAGACGCGCCGTGGCTCCTGCTAAAGCCACTCTCCGAAAACATGCCCGAGTTTTTCCTCCTCACCTTCTTAGCCCTTTTCTCGGGATTATTTCCATGGAGCCAGCCCTCGGCATCAGCGGATGAGCGCCGAGGTAAGGGACAGCAAATCTTGTCAATTTTGGGATGATGCGCAAAGAGTTCCACCTGCGCTTCTTTTTGAATAATTGCCATTGTGGTAACAAGACGGTTACCGGCATGTTCGTGGTCAGGAGGCGTGCGCTATCGTAGGACTCGTGCAGCGGGTGAACGTCTCCCCCCGGGGCTGGGTTTTGTCTCTTGGGGCTCCTAATCTCCACTGTGAGACACGCACTTAGTGTGGACAAATAAAAGGATGCCTCTGTGCAATCATCAATGGATTGCGCACAATCGACTGCCTTGGGTTGGACCGACTGGGGAAAGAAAGGCAGCCCGCTTCAGTTTGGAATGTGGATTGGAGTAACTTGGACATTGAATGACATGGCCAGAGAGTTGAAAAGTCTTAATGAGCATTTTTTGGCATCACAATTGGAATTCTTCAAACGATAATCAAACTGAATGGCTCAATGGAGCCCAAAAGAAGCAAATGTCACATCCTGACTTTGACAGCTGTTCATTATTGGATGTACACGTAGGAACCGTGTGCTGATCACTTGGCTGTCGGCTGATTTGGACTTTGACGCCAATGTGAATAAAGTATAAAAGTGATCAAGTAGTTGAACTAAAACATGGACCATCAAGGCTTTAACTAATTTTAACATCGCCATAGTCGAGAGGGAAAAAAGAGCCCAGTTCAGATAACGCTTATAATCTTATTATATTGAATTTCAACTCAAACATTTGCCACTTGAATCAGGACAAAATTTTATTTAAAAAAACTCCTATAACTTCATTTTAATTGGCAATCCATTGCGGATATTTCATCATATTTCATATGAAATTATTTTAAATGTGACTTATTTATTTTAGTTTGAAGAGCTACTAATTTAACATCTAATAAAGAGAGACAAATATTTAAAAATGAAAGCTTTGTGAATTCCTTTTTTAAATTGGCTATAAGACCATTTTTATGACATCATCAGTGTGTTCACTGGAGATGCAGCGAATTATCCTTATACACCTTGTTTAACCCTACATGGTCAAACATATCATATTTGATACATGGATTTTGAGCAATGTAATATTTTTCCCCTAATAAAGCTGATGTGTCATATGAATATCATGCACATTTATGAAAAATTATATTTGAAATTTTGTAGTCTTTTCATTCTGAGGGACGATTAAAGAGATTCAAGATATAAAGAACAATCTCCCATCTAGCAAAAATAAAGCCGGAAAGTTGCCCCAACAAACAAACAAATCCAAAAAACTTCCGTTTTATTGGGGAAAAAAAACTTTCCCTGGTGAAGTTAATGATGTCACAACCTTTTCTGCTCTCTAGCTCAGGTCACATTTCTCGGACTTTTTCTACTTTTCAGCAATTTTTTACTTCTTATGGCTCTCCTGAATTCCCCTTTAAACCGAGAATAATAGTAGTAGGGTGTCTATGATTTTCCTGGCAATCACAGGAAAGGAAAGTAGCATAAAATACTGTTTACCTTTCTTACGGTGTGTGAAATGAAAAGACGAAGCTTCTCTGTCTCCCTGAGGAAGGCGAGAAGGAAATAAGAGCACCTCTGAAATTTCACAAAACGCTCTTGGAGTTTTTCTTTTTTGTCCTTCCTTTTTTTTTTATTTGTCAGCATTGTACTGTTGAGATTTATTAGTGTAGCCAAAATCAAAGTGAAGAATTACATGCCATCCACTTGTCTCCTCTGGGCCGGTACAATAATATGTAAATGCGACGAGTCGTACAACACTACTGTAGTATATTTTCAGCACATTCCTTGCACACAAGTACGCTCAGTTTCGGAGGTGGCACACGTACGAAGAATTGATGATTCACCGTGCAGTGTCGAAAAGAAGCGTAATAAAAACAGCTTGCAACAGCAAAGCAGCTGTCAGCATAATTAGTCGGATATTAATTTGTTTGTGGTAGAAACATTTATTGTTCGTGTGAATACCAAATGGGGAGCTAGCGGTCTGTGCCGAGCAATTTCATGTATATTAAGAGACCAATCATAGAATAGTGTTGTCTATGAGCTGCGTATTGAAGTATTGAAATATAGTTTTTTAAGAGGCTGTTTGAATTTGATCCAGTAGTAGTGGAGGAAACATGTAAGGAAGGATTTCCTTAAGTAGCTCATTTGGGGAGATAATATCACAGAGGTCTATTTAAGTGCATGTCCGACTGATAAATAATGAAGACATCATTTTCTCTTCCTACATACTTGTATTAATTCTGCCTCTGAAATTGGCTTCTCAGTCAACGAATATACTTAGGTTTAGGGCTAGTTGTATTTGGCATCTGTGTAATCTGAATAAGTGACAGATTTTAGTTATACTTGGTGAGATTTAGTGTCCAATCAATTGGGAGTCGGACTTTTTGGTCATTAATTCAAATGAGGCGACAGTGAAGCATGGGAGAATCATGGTTTGGGTCCGTTTCTATCCAGCTGGAGCTTTCGTCAGAGTGGAGGGAGTTATGGGTGCTTCTGAATTGGAAGCTGTTTTAGCATAAAACCTTACAGCTTCTACTTAAAAAAAGAAGAAAAACATACACAATACATTTAACTGACTGACTAGAAAATTGTAACGTCAATTATGAGCAGAATCTGAGTGCAATCAGTGTTAATAAAAATGTGTCTGCTCTTTGAATTGAAACAAATACAGTATTAAGGACTGTAATTTTGTTAAGATATGAAGTGTTGTTGCTTTGGTTACTAAATCAATGTTATTTACGGCAGCTAGTTCACATGCTAAACAATTCATAGGCTACACATCACTTATCACTTTGTCCACGCAATCTTCAGTAAAATGTTTGGATTAAATCGACAGAATGGGCTACTTATGGGCTGGTCCACTTCCTTCTATGTGCTCAATTCACTGAGCTCACTGGTGGGTTGGACGGAAAAACTAAATAAATAGAAGCTTATCTCTTCATTGTTCGTGTTTACCAATTTCGTAAACAACAAATATTACACATTTTTTAATGAAACAACTGAATTTCTTGGAGGGGAAAAAACAAAACAAAACAAAAACGCTGACAGTTACAGTCATGAAACTAAACATAAGAGGACGCAGTATGCGAAGAGGTCGGCCGCCCGTGACATTACTCGGTAGCAACTCTGGCTTTCTGGCCAACAGCGAAATGAGATTAAAACTCTTTTTTTGTGCTTTAGGTTGATTTAATAAAAAAGAGACTTGGCAAAGTCCAATATATTGAATTCAGTAAAGTAACCCCTGAGGTGGTAGTGCGATTTTAAGTCATCTTTAAAAAAAATGTTTTACCTCTAGTAGTGCAAGAACGGCTTAAGTTCAAATTATTTTCTTTGGGAGTTGAAGTAGTATTGATACTAGAGTGTGTCACATTAACTTTCCTTATGCTTTTTGTAACACGTTTAAAAGCAGCATTTTTTCAATAATAAAACCAAGGAAAATTAGAATTATTTTTCTTTTAGGTGTACAAGCCAAATATGTTATGGTTATTTGCAGTGGCAGTCATGTTGATTAATTAAGTTTTATTTTCTGTTACTTTGTATATTTTAATGTTGTTCATTACTCTACACTCATACTTGGATTTGGAGCGCTAAGAATCCAGGAGCCCCTTCCTAGAACTTGGTTGACCGTCATTTTAAAATTCCTCACACAATCAGCATGCAACAATAACAACAATTTAATGTAACAGTTGTTTATGTTTTACTTTATTATATTATTTACGCCACCCTGTTACTTTCTTGGCCTTGGTTGAAGAAGGCTCGTGTGGATTCTGGTTAATGGAGATGAAATAGAAAGCACAAAGAGGAGGTCTACATGAAAAGACATGAGTCAGCGCCACAATCTGTAGTCAGAGGAGAAAACCACAGACTGCAATTGTTATTGGCTTTTGTGTCGTGCACATCCACCAAGCGCTGCCTCAGGTGCTCTTTGACTATTGGTTCACTTGCTTGTTTTTGGCGGAAAAACCAGACGAGTCGTCAGAAAAGGTCTGACAGCTGCTAACACGGAGAACCAAAATGAGCAGATGAAGCACTTGAGACAAACCTCAGCATTGAGACTTTTCCCTCAAAAGCGCATTGAACGTTTTAGTGGCCATTAGTGATTTTTCGGAGGCTTTCTGAGGTAGAAGCTTTGTCAGCAGTTGCACTTTTAGTCTTTTGCACGTTATGAAAAGACGTTAAAACAGCTGACAGATCCACTCAATGATGTCATCTAAGTGTAGCTATCCCTGAGCTCTTACATCAATCTCGGGCCAGAGGTGATGCATGGTCTTAAACTGGGGGGCAGACCACTCTTATAGACATTACTCTTCCTCACTCCTCTTGCAAAAATTGCTGAGTCAAGTCATTGGAGTTGCATTGTGCCCCGATTAACCCGCTACGAGCTGTTTTTAAAGCACCGTTTCCTACGAATTCAGTAAAGGACTCCCTCAGGTGCTGTATGTAATTATTCATGATCTTCTAATGTTTCTGGATACGAACCCAGGACCCCAGAACTGTGATGCGCTAACCACTCATCCGCTGGGCCGCCAATACATATGTATTAGAACCAAGGAAGGTAAACCTTATTCCCAACCCTGTGGTAAATACACAGTATATTTCCCATGTATTTTATGTATACCTTCAATTTCAATGACACCACCCACCAAAAAAATCTACTCTAAATGACACATTACAGCAGGGGTGTCAAACCCAGTTTGGTTGGCGGGCCACATTCATGGTGACCAGATCTCATGTGGGCTGGACCATTTTAGATATAATATTTAGTTTTTTTAATAAAGGGATTAAAAGAACTGGATTAAAAGCCCTGAATATTCAGTTTTTATAGATCTAAAACAATGTTTATTTTAGCTTTTTTTTTTAAATAAATTTTTAGATTTTACAAAATGATTTTTCAACTAAAAACACAGAAAACAATGATTAAAAATTTACAATTATTGATTTAAAAGGGGGGAAATCAGGAAATTTAATATACAGCTATACTCTTCATTTTAATTTGATCCTAAAACAGAAAGTGGGCACTCATGATTTACTTTCCCGGGCCAGACAAAATGATGCGGCGGGCCAGATTTGGCCCCCGGGCCGCCACTTTGACACATGTGCATTACAGGATATACAAACTAGGCACAACCCTTGTGCTGTGAACTTCCCACGGCAGGGAATAAGTTAATATCAGCTCCCAAATCTAATGTCTTCCAATTGGATCAGCAATAGATTGGCTGATGTTATGAGCTATGGCTAAAAAGTGACACATGACATTGATTAGCAATTGAAAAAGGGGGCTTACATTTTCCAAATCTAATGAAGTGATGTGTTGATGTCCTTGGAGACCCCATTGTGTGCGCCAAAGGGTTTATATTAGATTTTTCCCCCCCTCAAGTGTTACTTAATTGAAAATGTGATTAATGAATCAATAAGTTTCCCACTGGGAAGCCTAGAGTTAATTCCGAGAAAGTGGACTGGTCATATACAGAAAGCAGCATGAAATAATTATTATAATATTAAAAAAAGAGTATATAAATTATTAATAGAGGAAAGCGCAAAGGCTTTATTGCCAGATATTCTAATGAGAATAGGTCTCATAGGGGCAGCTGTAAAATAAAATGAGTTGGGTGAGACTGAGGTCATTATTGGGTGATGGATATGCTGCAATGCATCATAAAATGAAAAGGAAAGTTGACGTAATGCGGTGAAGGAAAAAGTGGGAAAACTGGGCATCTGGCCTCCACCAGCTGCTTAAACACAGACCGACCAATAAAAGTATTTGCACGAATCAGCTCCATTGGAAAGGTTAAACTTAGTATGCAGGGTTTTGGCAGAAGAATTGCATAGGTATTTTTTTTTCCCAAGGTGGGGAGGCGCCAACCTATGCATTGATTTATTCCTTTAGTAAGTGTGTTTTAATGAGCAGATGGCCCACCATGAGGCCTCCTTTTAAAAGTTGAGTCTAAATAAACAAACAATCAAAACATCGTCCTAGAACTGTTTGAACGAGCGGAAAATGTGCATTGGTTTAAATCTTTGCCAGTCAGTCAGTCAGTTTGAAAGAGGTGAAGGGCAACACCCCAAAGACAAGCACTCACATTATTCTGTGTTTTCACTGCGCTCTGACACATCTCCCATTGTCAGAAACCGTCAATCCAAAACAACACTGCATATTTATTTCACATTTTCTCCTGGATTTATTTCATGTATTCATTTTCTGAACAGCTTATCCTCACAAGGGTCACGGGGGTTGCTGAAGCCAATCCCAGCTAACTGCAGCCACCAGGCAGGGGATACCCTGAATCTGTGGCCAGCCAATCGCAGGGCACAAGGAGACAAACAACCATTCACGCACATACCTAGGAGGCAATTTAGAGGGTTCAACTAGCCGACGCTGCATATTTTTGGCAATTGGGAGGAAACCGGAGTACCCGGGGAAAACCCACGCAAGCCCGGGGAGAACATGCAAACTCCACACAGTGAGGACGGGCCTGGGATTGAACCCTCGAGCATAGAACTATGAGGCCAACGCGCTAACCCTTTGGCCGCCTGTAATATTTAATGTAACACAAATGCATGCCAAAACACGAACAGAGCTGGGATGTTGCTCTGCACTGCTTGTTACCATGGGAATTCTTTTTTTTCATATAGAAGACGAGGAAATTAACTTTGCTGTGCTATCACTTAACCTTATACCTTACCTTTTATCACTGCTAGGGTTGAAAAAAAAGGGACATATTTCTTGTGATGGCTTATCTGGATAGTTGACATGCTGTTGGTTGAACTACTTCATTTGCAAAAAGCTGTTGTGCTGTACATCTAAGTGTTATAACTGACTGTCTCACACTGGAAACGTTGTTTTATTAGCTCAAGGATGACTATTTTTGAATCATGGTGCACCTTGGACTGTCACAAATTATCATCTTGATAGTCGACAAATCACAAATGTTGCAGCGAAATATTGAATCAAATATAAAACATGCTGTCGTGCTGCCAAGTAACTTCTCTTTTATAACCACCATTAACTTCCAGTTTGAGTTGCTTCCACTATGTGCAAAATATAAATTTAAAAAAAGTTTACAGTAAATTTTCCATCTCGTAAACCTCTAGCATTTCTAAAATGTTTTTATTGTAATGTTTTATTTCATGATGATATAAATTCAATTCATTGTGGCCTTAAAATTTTAGTTGTAAATATAATCAAAAATTATGCATTCTGAAAAGTTATGAATCCTAAATACAAAAAAAATAGAATGAAATAGATATCTGTCCTGGGTAAATTATAGCTGTATTATTTAACTTTTAACTTCTTATTTGTGTATGCGTGTGTGTTTGTTTGACCGTAAAAATGTTTAACGTGCACATGGTGTTTTGCTTGGCACTAATTTACTTAGCACAACGACATCGATATGAACTGTTATTATTATACCATAACATTTAACATTACTGAGAACACACGAAAATACTTATTTATTAAGTAACCATCTCAAGAGTATGATTGCCCTCTAGTGTCTAGTGAGCACACATGCATATCGCCGGCTTTCTGTGGTCTACTAGTGCCCCAAATTTTTCCCATATTTATTTTTTATGGAACTTTAAAGAAGCCACATGATTGATCGCGCAGGTTTCATCTTAGGACTGGTAAAGTACTTGAAAAACTTTCCCAAGTGAAAACATCTGCCATCCTACCTAAAAATCTGTCTTGGTTCATCTTGCGACTGTACTGGTAGTTTGGAGCATTCGTCATAGGCCTATCCTCATCTCTGGTTGGAACACTTCTTGACACCAACCAGAATACACCTTCTTATGAGGACCAATATCAGAGTCCAGTTGCGACATAGTTCCAGGCCAGAAGTGCTGGATAGACGCGAAGACTGAATGACGCCGTCTAAAGGCTAGATGGAGGAGACTCTGTGTCCCAGCTGCCACCTGGCACAGGCTGGGGGGCTCACAGGGCTCCATCTCGCAGTCTTGGCCCAGAAAAAATGCAAACACTGGAAGGGATTCATTCCACCTCTCTCACTGAGATTCATTAAGCAGACAACCCGAAAGCATTTCGGTGATGCGGCGCTGTGTTCCTCTTAAAAATCAAACCAGGCGTGTCGTAATTGCAAACGTTGTCTAATTGAGTTGTTTCTTTTAGCCCTTGTCCTTGGAGTCCGTGACTGTATCCAAACATATGTCAGTATTTCCAATCCATAAGATTCTAGAGTCAATATAGATATATTAATATGCAGTGTTGTATTAAGCACAGACTGATGGATTGATATTTTCAGTGGCTTTCGACACAAACCAAATACATTGATACAAGCGCCACACACGGCGATCCTATCAAATCAAAGTGCGTGCAGCCATTGCATTTCCTGCCAGAGCTAATTGTAATCCAGTCCACTTAGATGGGTGATAAAACAAGGCAAAGCGAGGGGCATCATTTGCACTTCACAGTGCAAAAACTAACAACTCTGTACCTTGTTTACTGTCCACTTTCCCATTTTGACACGCTAAGAATATCGACTTTGTGTTTTTTCAGTGCGTGCCAACCCCTGACTTTGCACTTTAAGAGGCTTTTACTTCTGAAATATTTGTGAGATTGAAAGATGAATAATTGAACACACTTTCATGCAATTTTGGTGAATTGGAAGATCTTCGGAGAAAAAAAAAAATCATAGCCTTACCTGCATCTGCAGCAAATCCTTGATTCCCTTGTAACCAGCCACAATTGCATTTTGTTTTGTTCTCAGTACATATGCATTACGCAAATGCTCATCATCTTTGTTCTCTTCTCTTTTCTCATGAGCTATTGGATCAGGAGACTCATTAAGAGAACACGTGCCAATCATAGTGCACCTGGGTTTTGTTTGTCGACAACTCTGATAAGATTAGAGCAATTTTGAGGCTTTTTCTCGCTATGCTTTCTTGCTGGCTGCGTATGAATGTGCGCAAGTGTTGCACGATGTCCCTCGCCACTCCCAGAAGAGATAAGAAAGATTGGGCCTCAAATGTGTTGGCTCTCCAAGAGATCTGCCACTACCCAGGAGGCTGATAAGAGCCAGTTGTTGTTTCGGAACAAGTGTTGCCATGTAGAACACAGCAAGGGTCTACTTAATAGGAGGATTTAGCATAAGTGCTTGGATGCTTCTGCATCCATTATCAGATTCGATTGCTCCTCATCTGGGCTGCCGTTCTCCGCTGCAGGTGCATTTGCTTCTTAGAATGCAGGTCGCAGTTTCTAATCACATTCTAAACATGGAATTTTACTTGGATACAAGTCACATCATTAGCAGGATTTTCTAATTAAACCCACTAGCGAACACTTTTTAGCAATGAGGTTTGAAGGATCTCTATTCAATGTAACAATGTAAATGATGCATATGTTGTTTATTATTTATTCTTTTTGGAGAAAAAAAGACTACTTATGTATATCACTGCATTGAGATCGATGAATTAACATGCACCATAATTCATTTTTTATGTTCCATTTGAAATAAGAATTTTTTTTTTTCAATGCAGTATTATATCTTTCTTTTTTTGAATCAGTTTAAGTGTAGTAAGATGATTTTAAAATAAGTGTTCCAAGTATAGGGAAAGAATTAAATTTCTATCTCTAGGGGATTACATTTGGGGGGGGGGATTGCATTTTTCTCTCGATTTAACAAATTTGGTTCACAAAAAAAACAAAAACAAAAACAAGATAGCATACATCTGAATGATTTAGCATGCTGGCGTGACAATGGTTTACCACAATCACAAAGTCTAATAACGGATTTTTATCATAAACAAAGACTGTTGATGTAATAAACCTGATGTGTTTTGGAAAAATCAAACCTAATTGAAAAATCAATGACCGCCCAACAGTTTAGAGAAAAAAAACATGTTTTCGATACTCAAGTGACAAATATAGGAAAGCGGCACAAAACAGGGAATATGAAATTGTTTTTTCTGCTAAAAGAAAAAAAACTGATTCACAAAAGACATGCTGAGAAGTGAGAACAATGATCACAGAACAAATGAGCCAGAAAGAAGCGAACACAAAAGCGACTCAGCGGTAATTATTCCAATGAAAGACAGTAGCGAACATGAGGGCCGTCCGCATCCTGATTGGGTTGACACAGAAGGAAAGTGGTGTGATTGGTGAGTAATAATAAAACAATTTGAAGAACATAGGATATTTTAGCTCCGTTAGATTGTTCCAATCTTCTTCAGCCCTGCAAAAACTGCCTGACCTTGAAGCAACTTAGCCTCCACCACTCTGAGTAAATAACAAGCAGGACATTTAAACGCCCTCAAAACACATTAAACCTTGAAACTGAACTAGCAAAGGCTGACAGCTATATGCACAATTTGCTTGTATCCTCCAATAAATATTGCAACAAATCTAATAAAAATCAACCCAAATCTCAAACCTCCTCTAAGCAGAGTGTAAAAGAGTGTTGATGACATTGAAGTGTATCGTATGAGACTAATTAAGTCCAAACGAAAGCTCATACTGTTGGGGGAGGCCAATCAATGGTACACAATGAGAAAGTAAAGGTCACACCAGTGAATAGCTGATTAGCTGATAACTACTGGTGAATAAAAAGTCATTATAAACCGAAATTTTCCTCAAATATAGTTAAGAATAGACACACACCCTTTAAACTCCAAATTCATTGCCACTTTTCATTTTATCTTTATTTGTCAGTACTACTACAGTTTTTTTTTCTCACACTAATTTAATAATACAATATTGCCAATTGTATTGAAACATACATTATCTAATAATAATCGGACATAGGCCCTGTCGTCATTATCACAACACAAAAGCCTACTTGTCATCACACGCAGAAACTGCGTGTGACGAAATTGATGGTGCTTCTCCATAAGCTACGTTTAATCGGCAAAATCGGCAAAACACACTGGCGGTCCAGTGAGAGTGTGGTTAACACGCCCGCCTCACAGTTCTGTGATTGAGCGTTTAATTCCTGGTGGGTTCCGAGCTTCCCGTGTGGAGTTGAAATGTTCTACCTGAGCTTGCATGAGGTTTCTCTGGGTACTCCGGTGTTCTCCCATATCCCAAAAACTTGTGTGGTAGGCTTGTTGAGCACTCTAAATTCCCCCTAGGTATGAGTGTGAGCGTGAATGGTTGTCCGTCTCTTTATGCTCTGTGATTGGCTGGGTAGGCCTGGTGCCTGTAGTTGGCTGGTATGGGCTCCCGCACCCCCGGGGAACCTTGTGAAGATAAGCGGTATGGAAAATGAATGATGGAATAACTCCGGGTTGTGGATCAGTGAGGTCCAATCTATCCAATTTTGTAAAGTATCTCCTGAGGAGATAGTGTGAGTCTCACTAGGCTTCTATTATATATGTGATATAGCAGAACATTAAAAAGAGGGTATAAATGGAGAAATGTCTCATATTCCAACATTCATTGAATGAACTCAACGGCCCATTGAGATCAATTTTTTGCTGTCTTTAGCATTGTACTTTCTAAAACCATATAGGATTAAATACAATTAAAAATGATTTCATATATTTGTCACACTGAAACATCTCATGTTGATTCCATTTTTACAAGGCAACTCATCCTTGTCCTTGAGTGAGTTTGTTGTATTATGTACCACTTTAGTCCAATTTGCATTTAAACAACTGCAAATTGATGTACTTTGTACTGTACAACAATGGCACTATCATAAATTTCAAGAAATCACAAAGCAAACTATGCCAGTTATTGTAATGAGTGGTGTGCTAAAAAAACTGGGTTCTCAATTGAAAAACAATGAGAGTGAGATCATGAAAATGGTGCTGCGACTGTGGTCCTAATCTCTCAGACTGAAGTCAAAACTACCTGACATGTTGCTTCTGTGAGGAAGTAACCTCTCCTGAGATACCACTCAAGAAAGAAGCCCATTAACTGTGTTGACAAGTGTGTCTTCTTGGCAGCTGTGACAAGTGTATCCAGTCAAGCTTGTTGGAGGGGACTCAAATTTGAAAAGAGCCACAAAAAAGCAATCTATAAATAAATATTGATGCCCAAAATTTCTTGTAAAGGTCTCACCGCCTTTATGAGATGTGGTCAACGTGATGTGACAAGTCTCATTTTTTTGCATAGTCTCCTCCTGACCCGTATATCACGTCACTCTCTGAAGTGCCCCCGTCATTCTTAACAATCAGCCAAGTGAAGAAATACGAGCTCCCCGAGGGCAGCATCGCAAATGATCTCTACAGAGACGCTTGGGGACAGCTTGGATTGAAAATGTAAATGCTAGACTTTTTCTTAGAACTAAACACAAGGCTCTAAGGCCAGAATGTAACATTTTTTCATTAAAATAATTATGGGGCTTGCCTTGAATGGCAGTGATTGGGTAATAACTGACAAACCAACTTTGCAGACATTGCAGTAATTAGACGTGGTATTGCATATATCGGATTTAAAAAAAATCCACAATACCCAAGGTTGGTAATACCAAATCACTTCGTCCTGTGCTGACTTATTGGAAAAATATTTGGCAACTTGGGGATGGCTACATGATCTAGTATGTCAAATTACTTCTGCCCTTTTAAGCACTTTTCCCGTCCATAAAGTCATGGTTGCGCCACATTTAAAGCAAATGACAAGAGCCGCCCTGTTTGGCTGCGAATGGAGTTGGGTGTGTTTACATTTGCAACTCTGCAAAATGCTCTTTGCAAACCAGCCGGTTTGTGCAAAGACATGGAATTAATGTATTTATTCCGATTTCCCAAGAGGAATGACTGGGAACCAGCCAAAATGTAATAACAGATGCAGAATCCATATCTATTATTAATTAAAAAAGAAAAATAATTCTGCGATAATTAGTGTTAAGCAGGCGTCACCTACAGAATCTTCAATGTTGTCCAATCCTACTTCCTCATTGTAATATTTTATTTCCTGCCAGGGATTAAAAGATTAAGAGGAGAGTCTCGGCTATCATATGATGCCGTGCTATAATATATTAATCTTCTTAATCTAACACCTAGTCAGATTAAGTATCTTGTCAAAATATAACTCTATCTGGATGCATCTGTGTTTAACCAAAGTCCGTTGTTGAAAAAAGAATGGAAAAAAACAAAGACTATTTGAAACGACTCCAACTATTTTGCCTGTGGTATTATTTATTCAGCACTACAATAGATTGTCTACAAGAAAATGGTCTTTGCGGGCATTACTTCCAAAATCTTTTTATTTTTCCTCATTTAGAAAATATAACTCTCCTGGAGATTAAAAATGCTGTCAGCCAAAATCATCGTATCAAGTGGTATTTGTCTGTTTTATTTCAAAAGACAGTGGGGACATTTGGAGCCACCTCAATATCTTTCATTTCAAAGGAAGTGTAAATGCCTGCTGCAGGCAGCATCTCCCTATGGTAGCCGAGCTCTTCATTATTAAAGCCCCCTTGTCGACCATCCTCCACATTTCTCTGACCTAATGACTTCCTGGAGAGTCGAGCCTCGCTTTAAAGAGCATTTCTAGTTTGCACTTTTCTAGCTTCTTGTGGAGCAGCAGCCAAAGCGCCGCATCATTGTTCTTTATAGCATCTAGTAGAATGGGAAAATGGGATCATTTTTTGTGGCATTAAATATTGATGTCTATTTATAGATAGACAGAATTTAAGTCGAAAAAATAAAAGAAATGGGATTTGGACTTTAGTGTGTGAGAGTAGCGGCAATGCATTTTTTCCACTCACAAAACTATCGTAAAGAGGGCCCAGCTAGTAAATGGTGTAGAAACTGAATGCCTGGGGTGATAAACAATGTAAAAAAAGCTCTTATTTTCACATATTATAATAGTTTTACTGCCAGTAAATCCTACTTTTAACAGATAGTGATGCTTGTTGCCAGTCCATTAGCATAATTCTGCGTTTTGGCTTTGTGCATGTTTTTGAAAGTGACTGAAACGCAACTTGAGGTAAGCACATTCATCAGTGAGTGCAAACAGAGCAATTTAGTGACTTTCCTCGTATTTTTGTTGCTTCGAGCCATTAGTAATTTGTAATCCATTAAATCACATTTAGACTGCTTTTGTAGCCAAAAGCGATGCCTTCAATGCAACTTCAATGCAATTCCACTTTACACATGACAGAGCATGCAGTTTTGCCTCGGGCTCATGGTATTGCTGTTTTTTCATGCATCTACAAACTGAGCGAGGTTGACGTTGCCACCCTATGCCTCGGTTAACTCGCTGGCATCTGCCATGGTGGTGTCATTTAAACCATTACTCTATTTACTGCTACAAAAATGTCACCTCATCTTTATTATTTTAACTCACCTAACACGCATTACAGTCATTTGGATTTCTCTTGACTAAAATGTGTCATATTTTAAGTCCTCTTTAGCTGTTTGTAATTATTTATTTAGGTTTTTGATGTTTTTGAGGTCTAACTATAACTTTTATATAGAATGATACCATCTCCAATTCCTGAAGCATTTTTCAATGTCAAATAAAAACACAAAAAAACTGTCATCTTTGGCTATGTATTTAAAAAAAAATAGCTGACTATAACACTTGCCCAGTGTGGGGCAGCTTAGATTCATTTTTCAAAATGCCTTCTATTGTAATTCAGACTTATGATGAGCGTGCTTCCACTACCGATCACAAGCTTAAATAAGTGTATTAGCGTGCCTGTGAATCTTAGTTCTAAAATCTGTGCTGGCCACTTTAAAAAATGAATAGTGAGCAAGAGACATTAAATGAAGCTTTGATGACTGGCGCTACCCACAAGAGAAATGTAACAAATTAAGCTACAGAAAAAAAGACAGCAGTGACATATCATATTTCTTTATATTGAACTAAATTTATAATTCTACTATTATTGCGGAAATTAACACATAAGTTGGAATCTTACACTACCAAAAATCTGTTGTTGATCCTATCTTGCCATGGTGTGCATTTTAAAATCTTTTTTCAATGCCTTTGACATTGTGAGTTTATTTTCAAGTTTCCAGGTTGAATATAACAATTTAATAGAAACTCTTAGCAATATGAATTGACATTTTCGACAAGCTGAGTGAAGCTGCTCGATTATACTGATATGTGCGCATCAGGCAATCAGTCCCCAGATCACTTCTGCGGTCATGTGTAAAAAAAAAAATGGCAGTGACTGCTGTTGTCACATATTGCCTCACTCACACAATGAAAGCTGTAGTGCTTTTATTGTGTTTTTAAACACTGTGCTGTTTTAATAACTGCATAACATACACATCTATAAAGCAACCTGATGTGCATGAATGAGACTCTCAGCCAAGAGAGTGATGTCTGTGACTTGAATGACGCCGAAAGTGCTTTGCCCTGAGCTGGTGATTTTTCCTTCATAAAGAGCATTTGAGGATGACCCATGCAGAGGGTTTAATACGCCTACTCTCAATAGTGCACTTTAAAATAATGAAATCTAAGAGTTAAAATGTATCCTGTTTTTGCCTGTCGCTCAGTCCAGTGTATCTTCTATCCAAAGTGACATAGGATGAGCTCTGACTCTGACTTCCCACTAGCCTGAATAGGAAAAGCTGATTGACTGATGTGTTGACTTGATCCTCTCACATGTTACCGAGTTGCTTTGTGAGTGCACATATGCTTTATTGTTTTGTTTCCTATTGATTTCATCTCGTGTGCCATCCCACCTTTGGTTGCTTGTTAAAGATGCTCATTTGAAAGAAGACACTGAACTCACGATCAAACAACCAACCAACAAATAAACAAACAAAGAATCTTCCAGCTGTTCTATTGATGCAGGACTCATCAAATGGCATGTCGTCATGCTAGTTTGGATAGAATTATTTTTGTTGTTGTTGTTGAGAGGTGCATTGGACATTGCTTGTTCATGGTGTAGAAACTGAATGTCTGTGATGATAAACAATGTAAAAAAAACATTTTGTTTTACATATTATTCAAATACTGGAAAAGGAAGTCAAATTTCTAATGAGTTGTAAGGTTGTTGCAAGGACTTTTTCGGAGCTCATGTGGTTATACAAAAGATTGTAGGAAGTGAATGCAATATATGGTCTATGCGATTCTAAAAAAACTTGATCATACGTACATGGTCATGGTATGTAACGAACGTATAATGTTGTCCACAAAAAAAAATCTGGCACAGGAAGTGCAGGTATTTATTATTTACTTTATCTTGGAAGTTTATTCTTCTAAATATTTAGAGCGAAAGAGATATCTGATCCGTTTGAAATTTGATCTGCAAAGTTGAATTCAAACTACCAATCACTGGACTCGGAGACAGCTGTGCCATCCACTTTTTAATTCCCAAAACTGTGTCACTTCAAGAGGGATTTAAGGGGAGATTTAAATAGTAATAATGTGGCAATCATGTCAGGGCATTGCAAGCAGCTTATTAACCATTTAATTTGATTGCTTAAATGTAATCTGTATACTGCTTGCAGACACTTTTTTTGTAAACTTTTTGTTTTTCACAGTCAAATGGCTTATGTCAGTATTTACTTTTGTTTTGAAACACTTGACCAATAAGCATCCAAATAGTAATTGGTTCATTGCTTTCCAAAGTAAATGCTGTGTCTAAAGACCAAAACAAACATCATGTTGTTTGGTATGTCATGCTGAAACTCTGTCTCCACATTCACCAAGTAATTGGTTTGGATTTACATAGACCGCGTTGTCACAGAGAGAACGTCAGACAGAAGGATCCAATTTGTTAAAATAGACAGTTGCACATAATACTTTTGGGGGAATGTGTTGGTGTCGTGTAGTATACGATTGTCATGTTGACTGACTGCTAGTCAAATTATCATCTTCATCATGTCACATCAAATTTGGCATGGAAATATGCCAACCACAGAATGAGTCGGTCCGCTGCCACAGCATCTGCCCCCTCGCTCTCCGTGTCGGGGATGGGATTTACAGATAATGATAATGGAGTCCAGGACCCCCCTCAGCGTCCCTGCTTCCTATTGAGCAGCTCCGCTGTGGGCCACAAATGAAAAAGTGGCCACGGACCAAAAAATGGGAACCTGATACACTGAGCCAATACATTTACCGTGAAACATGTTTACATTCTAACGTTGCCAATTTGCTGCTTAAGAGCAACCATTATCAGTTCTGTGAAAGCCAAGATAATTGACTGAGAATTAGATTATCTCTGTCCAAACATGATTACGGTGTAGCTTAGTGGGAGTCTGCAAATGTTGATCTGTTGATGCCCAAATTCAATCACAGAGAGGCTATTGATAAAGATACCTTTTCCAACACAAAAGCCAAAGAAAAACACATCAGTGTTTTGAAAATCTCAATCATATTTCTTGTTGCGAAGCCATTTATTTCTTTTTGGGAATATAAAGGTGTTGTCATCTACTTCTTCACAATTCAGGTGATAGTCATAAAAAAGCTTTTACGAAAGACAACAGAAAGTGACTTTAAAATAATAGAAGATAATATTTTGGACACAAATCCATCCATGAAAGTGAATTAGATCCTAATTAGTCTTTCTTTCTTAGCTTCCTTGGCCCACACACAACAGAAAGACCTGCAGATTTTTGCAGTCTGCTCACATGTTATCCATAGGCTTCCTATTCTCTATAGTTATGAATTCTTGTTGTCCTGTCACAACCAGAAATATTGGAAAAAAGAGGATTTTGCTTTGACTTCTTTGAATTGTGTGATGAATCGTTCCAGCACGAGATGATTGGACAACCAAAGCACACTTGATTAAATCGCTTGAACAGAAATAATACTGTTAACTTTTTCGAATAGATGCAGATTGCCATCTGCAGTGTCTTGAGATGTTGTTTTGTGTTGCGTGAAAGTCATCTTACTCTCTCCTTCGGTTTGACTTTAAAGTATAGCCAGAGATATGATTGGCATTTCAGTGAATGACTTTTAATCATGTCTAATGTTCCATGTAAGAGTCTACTCAGTCTCTGTCCACCCTTGTCACAGAGGCCACACTGCATTGTGTGTGAGACAGCTATGAATTTAGCTACTTGTTCGACTGCACAACTCCAACAGATGTACCTTCATCATTGCTCTGTGCCTTGCGACGGCCTTGTGGTGTTTTTTAACATTAATCAAAAGGTATGCCTTGATGGAATACCCTTTTGCTTAAATTATATTCATGTCCTATAAATCAAAAGTCATCCAGCCATTTAGTGGCGATTGCCGCCATGAACCTTGGCTTCCAGGTTGAGGGCACACTCCAAAAGAACATGCTCAGTGTCCAACCAATGTTATATTTAGCGACCTGTTTTGAGTGGTGTTATTAGTCAGAAGAATAAAAAAAATACAGACAAGGAACATTGATTTATCTTTTTTTTCGTCAACATTTTCAAAAAGAGTTAACACAAATATAATTGTCAAAGAACCTTTCCTAGTCAATAAATGTGTCCACATAAATGGTACTTTTTGAAGTGCATTTTGCAGGCTGTCGACCAACATTTTAGCTAGAAAAACGTAATAGATGCCTCCTTTTGTTCATGTAGAAACTGACATCTCCATTATTTAAAAAAAAGCACTGCCACAAAAGGATCTTCTGTAAATATTTTATATAAAAATGTGTCCTTTTATATTCTACAAACAGATTTTTTTTTCCCATTAAGTACGATTAAAATTCAAAAGTAACCTTAGGTCTTCTATAGATCCATTGTGAGATGTTTTGTTGTCTGACTTCAAACTTGTACTTCCCCAAGTCTGGCTGAGTTGGTGATTAGTCATGATGTGTTTTGACAAATGCATCACCTCTGAGTTGTCATAACTGTCAGCCGTGTTCAAGGGCTTTCATCTGCACGTTCTTGATGACTCGGCGATGCCACAACGACTTAGCAGAGAACTGCAAAATTATCCTGCCACTAGTTCTCCTACCCATAGTAGTGACCAGTATCATTGCGAAAGTAGCTCATAGCTCATATGTTATTCACATTTAATCAATTCTCCCACGGGCGGCGTTTGTTTTGCTGTCTCCTCCTGCTGAAAAGCAACAACAGGCAAAGTGGGAGCAGGCAAAGTGGGCAGATTGAAGTTGTCAGGGTTGCATTTAAAGGTTAGGCCTGTCACTACCACGTCGCTGTGGAACAAAGCTGACATGTACTTATAGGAACACGTCTGTCGCCTTGTATCGACACTGCTTTACCTGGGCTAGTAATAAGATTTTATAGATCAGCTGATGGATTGTCCAAGGCGGTTATTACAAACTGTTCCGCTTATCATTCCGGGCAGAAGCTACGTTAATGTTTTCTTGTGCTTTCTGTTCAAAGCACGTTTTTGGCCGCATACTGCGGAATTATTATATTTTAAGATTCTAGAGGATAACCAGGAAAGCAACATTTTTTGAAAGGTAGATCAGGCACTAGGTTTGACGCTCTGACCCTGCAAAATCTCATGAAACAATGCTAATGAGTGAACAGTCAGTTTAATGTTTTTTTACTGAAGTTTGTGCAGGACTCTCAGGAGTATTTTTACTGTTGGATGCAAGCTTTTAGTAATGATGAATGATAATGGGATTTTGGCCAGTTTTATTCTAGATTTGTTACCTTCAACAAGGTTATGAAGACTCCCACAAGGACAACATGTTTCACAATTTCACAAGTGACATGCCGCCCTAATATACTGTCCATGTTGTGTTTCTCCAATTAGACTGTGAAATTATAACCGATCTTCTTGTAGTTGCTGGGCGGAAACCTCATTGTGTGTCCAAACATGGTTTGTGTAACACATTTTTTACTTTTGTAAACAGACGATCAGGCTTCCATGCACTTTACTCTTACCATTCATGGAACATAGACTGAAGAAATATTTAGCACATAACATGAAGTCACGATATTGCACCCCGACTGTTCCAATTTCTCATCTCTGCGTTTGAATTGATACCGCTGCTGCTGTAAGCTTGAAACTGAATTAATAATGTACAGAGTCAATAGGCCTCAGGATTCTATTCTCCCAGGTATCACCTTGAAGTGACTTTGCTTAGGTATTGTAGAAGTGTATGAAGGCTGGGAAATTTGACATATTTACTCCTGGATGTAGAAGCCTCTACTATATCCTGTTACTACGTGATAATATACTCGTCCTTGTTGTGAGAGACTCATTTGAAATCTTCATTAAATCGAGGTGCTGAACGTTAAGAGCGGTATTTCCTTGATAATTACGTACGCTCACGTCAAACGTTGTGTGACCTTTCATCAAATGAGGCGATAGAAGCTTTTTAGCTTTCCTCAAACGTTTGGCGGTATTTGAAAGAAACATTTCCATGCGGGTGTGTGTAAGTACTAGGAAATGAGATTGTTCTGTGTCTGATTTGTTTTGGGCAAACTAATAAAATATGCATCAGTTAGAGGCTGCTATGGAGCCCGGTTGATCGATACACGATTTTATGAGAAATCTCAGCAGAGAAGTCTTGTCAGTCTGTCAGAGATCGTTAACAGAGCAGGAGATAAGTTTGACCGTTACTGCAGTAGTAAAAACATGTAGGCCTGACATTAATCTCATCATTGCCAGAATCCAATCCATGCTTGGGAAAGCACAATTCTGTAAATACAAGATATTAAAAAAAGCAATCCTGCTTTTGATGAACAATATTTCTTGGAATGAATGGAAAAATGTCTCAGTTTTAGACACCCATCATTTTTTATAATGTTAAGGTATGTTTTAGTTATGTTTTTACGTTATTAAAATATTCCCAGATAGAATGACACCGGAAGAAACTTTAAAAAGTGCTTGTCCATGTTAATTATTTTTCCTCGGGATAGCTAGTTTTCCCTAATGACATCAGTTTTCTGATGCATATTAAGCAAGTGCCCTTTTTGAATATGAGCATTTTAAATCTCCAACAAACATCAGTCCAGTGAAAGTAAAACTCCATATGTTCTTAGTCTTAAAGTATTAATTTTTGAAGGTGTGCTCTTTTTAAATTTATGCTGTGCTACATCGCACCTTCATTCCAGTGGTTAGATATACCTTCATGAATATGGTCATGCTGTCCTTTCATCTTTTGTCTCACGGCAAATGAGGGTGAGTGTGGGCTGCTTTGTGTTCAAACCTAACATAAAAAATGCTGAGCCCAGAAATCTAATACATTTATGAGCCATCACATCCAATGGAGACACTTTAGATGTTGCCTTAATTAGACCAGTAAGAACATAACCTCTGAATGTCAGATGAATCAATGATTAACAACTCAAAGTAGTAAGTATTAATTTGTACCCATTTTGAACCCAATTACAATGACCCTCTGCCTTTAGTAAAACCTCAACTCGGTCCCTGTAAGACTTTATGTAGTTGTATCAGACTTAATTTCTGCTAAATGGCATTAGACAGTAGCAAATTATGATCCAGTGTTTATAGGAAGGGAAAGAGACTCACTTGTTATTTGAGGCACATAACAACCGTGAAGCTGATTTCCTGCACGACCTGAATCATAATTTAGCATTTCCTTATTTTTCTTTTATTATTATTTAAACTGTCTTTGAACAAAAAAAACTGATCTTTTGACTTTGTGTAATTTTAATTTCCCGTAGTACATTCACGCTGTATAGTTATTTTTGATGGATAGAAAATGTCTTCCATATAAATTATACTCTCCAAATTGGAAGCATTTTGTGTATCCTAGAAGCTCTTGAATAAATAATCCTTACTGTGAATTGGATGTCCACGGTGCCCTTGCTGTAAGGCTGTGAATGAATGTAATTAATGAAGAGAAGCCCCCTGTGGCACTGAGAAGGAAAGCCAGAATGCATAAATGACATACGTCTTAATGTATTAGTAAGTACATACAGTTGGTTATGTTCAGTTTTGTAAGACTACAGCTTCAGGTGGATTCGGTATGAGAACGAGTAATTGTACAGCTTGATTGACAGAGCCAGAAACAGTAACATCTGTGTCTGTTTATGGCCTGCAGACATGAATAGGAACGCTTTGGTCTCCACCATCACCAGTGCCGACCATAGTGGGCAATTATTCAGTTGCAGCACCATAATTTGCTGTTTAGTTTAATTGGAGGAAGAGGTTTGCAGCGAGTGGTGCGCTACCTGCCTTCAGCTTGCTATGAATAGAGCAGTCCAGAATCTCAGCATGCCTTTTGTAACATGTTTACACCCTTAGGCCTCAATTTTCATAGTCAAGGATAGCTCTCCCACTGAGGTTACTTCCATTTTCCCGGCACTGCGCTTCTTGTCTGCTTGCTGCTGGCCTTGCACAATGGAGTTAGGGTTTTTTTTTTTTTTTAGCTTTGTCATTAACTTTTCTCTACTTCACATGCGCTGTCGTCATGTGTCAGACTTGCAAAGCATATTCGAGCACTTCAGCCATGAGAAAAGTTACACCCTTCACGTTTTTCAGGTAGAAAATGGAAAGATTGGTTGTCAAGTGTTGGATGATTGGATATTATACATTTGTTCTTTTTCCCTTATGTTAAATTTCCATTGCACAGTAAGACACACCCATAGCTGTGGACAATTTGGGGCGTTGGAATGTTAACATGTTAAAGGCAATTCCTGAACAATTTCTAAACTATTAGAGCTGAATAACTATTGAACATGCAAAAAAATGCCTTTTTGTCCTTTTTCCTATTGAATAATTATTGGATATTGTAGCAGTATTAAACCAATATCACAGTAGAGGTCATGATCACGGTTGTGATTCAGTCATAGCCTTGGGGCATCCGATGTGACATTACTGAAATAAACTAATTACAAATCACTTTCAATTTGACTGCACAGCCCAATGACAATGTAAATTATGCATGGCCATTCCATTGGCTGATGCTTGTTTTTTTTTCTTCTTTATTTTATTTAGTCTTTAGAAATAGCATTGGAGTGTGAGAAAGGTGAAGTCTTACCCTGCTGATTTCTCTAATTTTCATATGCACGGTCACATTTAAATTCCTAGGACTCCCAAACACATGCTGTGCGGCCTCGACTCCATACACACACCCCTGCTTCCCCTAGATAAAAGACAGTTCAGCTTCAGGCCATCAAGGGTGACATTTTCACGCAGGAAAGATTTTCTATGCAAGTCTCCTTAATGTAGGTGCCCTTCTTTACAATGTTGGCGTTAGAGGACATTTGACTTCATTTCAATTGCTTAGCAACCATATTCTCTATAGTTGAATTTTAAAACTATAATACTTGGCTAACTTTGATGAAAGACATGTTTCAATTCACCTGTGACCCTTGGGATACAAACACCATTGAAAAACGTCTATTATCTACTTACTATTAACATGGGGGATGACTGGAATGAAGTTTTTTTTACTAAATTATTGTAATTGCTGCAAACTGACTGTTGAAGTGCAAAGTCTGTTTGATGTATGGTGATGGAGAGGTGACCATCAATTGATATAGGGTCACTTTACAATTCTGACACCAGATCTAGCACTGTGTTCTAAGATTGCAAATCTACTACTGTCAGGTTAATGGGCGTATAAATCCTACAATTATATTGACAACTTTCAGTTTACCCCCTCATGGTTCCAATTTCACATTCAAAAGTTAGATAAATGGGAGCTTGGTTATAGGAATGTGAAGGTGTGATTATTGCTGATGCACAGTGAGAAAGCACCATGAAATATTTATTCCCTAAGCAGCCTCCAGTCAAGCCTCCAGACCGCTTACAATACGCCCAGAAGCCTCGCTAAAAGCCATGACTATAATGGTGCTCTTTTTTAAAACATTAGCATCCAGTAATGGAAGGATTTCACTTTCAATGACCATCTTTGTTTGACGTTGAATAACATGATAAAACTGTCGCTTACTTTGAAACTCAGAAGGGTTTCACCCAAAGTGTTTTTTTTATTTTCCTTGTATTTTTTAAATTATTTTTTAATGCTATAATGGGATGGCATCATTGTTTTTGTGAGAAACACTTAAGGTTGACTCTTGTCCTATTCCCCAGCTCAGCCTTATGGCAGGGATTGATTGCCTCTCTGCGGATTCCTTCAGACCCGCTGGGGTGTGCAAATGTCTTTTGATGCCGGAAATATTTTTAATGTGTCAAGTCAGACCTGAGCCACATGCATGACAAATCACAGGAACATTATCCATTTAGAAGAAACAGCATTCAATAAGTGTTGCTTGCAAGTATAGTAAAAGTCTACAACTAGTAGTTGTTTTCCAAAACTAGAAAGGCGAAGAAAAAAAATGGATTTAGTAAGTCAATTAATTTTGCTGGCAATAGCCAATCACCATAATGATGCATATGAAAAGTAGAACACATTTTTTTAAAGAATTTAAAAAAAAAAATGCATTAATTAGTTAGATTTTTTTTTATACAAGGCTGAAATGTGGATTCTATTTTGTGAAAACCATTGTTCTGTTCTCTTTTTAATTGTTAGGAATAGAGAACAATCATTAAATAACTGTGTTATCGTGACTTCAGCAAAATATATTTTATATCCCTTTAATGGCAAAAATAATTTTAATCAACTCAGGGTAAAAGGGATGTTCGTGCCTTTGAAGATTAAATGACCTTTGGGTGACTGTAATCATTGGTAGCTAATTTCAGGCCTACCTGCGTAAACAAAATGTTTTCATACTGCAGTCCGAACAATATTCAACACACACAAAAGCATGGTGTGATAAGTTTGATAAGAATAATCCCCTATGTCTGCCAACCAGGCTGCCACACACAATTTATCAATTAATGAATAAATAGCTTTTTTGATTGTCATTAAAATATTCATAGAATTATGATTTGTTCAAAATTTCTTTTTGACCTTTTTAATTACATATTCACTTTATATTGATTGTTTAAAATTTACTAACATTCTTAAGATTAAAAAACAGGATAAACAAATGTATTATTATTTATTTACAAAAACAATTTGATTTTTAAAAATACTTTTCTTGACTAAAAAAAATAGTATTTCCGATGCATCTGTAATCTTCATTTCAATTTTAGCATTAAACTTTAAGTCAGCACATGATTTACCACAGAAAGTCATATAGCGGCTCGGATCTGGCCCCCGGGCTACCACTTTGACACCTGCGTTCTAAACCATTAACTTGAAGCATCTTGGGTGGAACAGAGTTGCACCTGATGCACCTGATCTGTACGCCACAATTGATGGCTTGTTTTATCCAGTAATTGGTTTCCACCATTGTGATAAAACAAATAAACAAAACAAAAAACAAATCTTACGTACGAATAAAAAAAGGCATCCAAGTTTCAATTCACTGGGGTGACTTAAACTGATCTAGAGGATGTCAATGCGAAAAGAGAGGCAGTGAATGCTGAGTGCATCAATATTCCATTTAGAGTTGTTTGTTGCCCGTGTTATTACGTGCGGTCTTCATGGGGTCGTTTCAGTCGAGGGCCGCCACTTGATTAGAAGCGTTCATCAAGTCTACGTCGAGAGAATGGGGACGATTCCCTGGCGAGACTGTGCACTTCTGTCGAAACACTTCATTTCATCTGACGTTGCTGAACATAAGCGATTTACCCGCGATACACAATCACATACCACAATCCGACTCTCTTTAGCGTTCAACTTACTTCCTTGCTAAGCAACAAAACAATTATCTTTGGATTGTCACAATAGTTGCAATAGTTTTCTCATAGGACATACTGAGAGATTAAATGAAATACGCTGCATATATTAATTCTAGACCTCGATCATCTCATTTCCAGCCATCCCTCGGAGGGTGCTTGGGGGTAATTTGCCCTTGAAGCTACAATTTCTTTGTTAAGACTGGAGGGCTTTACTTTTATCTCAAACTTGCGCCTTCTGCACATTTGGAACATGTCTGATGTATGTAGGGAGCGGAAATCAGATTTGCATTGTGGGAAATGTTGATATTACGTTTTAATCTGCAGAGCATGCTTGAATATTAAACCTACCAAAAGTCAGTGAGTGTGGAAGTAGCTTGCATGAGGTTCCTCACTAATGGAAAATGCAGACGTGGATCCCTCTGTGATCTTTAAAATTTATCTCATGCCAGTTGAAAACAGAATGTCTGTCAAAAAAAAAATAACACTGCTGTGATTCCTTGCCTTTTATGCTAATGGTGGTCTAAGAAAAGCTCTTAAATATTGTGGTTATGTGCATGCAGATTTACCTTTAATTATATGCTTTTTTTTTGCTTTAAAGTTAGATATATCAAAATATATCAAAGAATATCAAATAATACTTTCGGGAAACAGTCGAGGCAACCTTGACTTTTGCCTGAAAGTATTATTCAGAGTCTGTAACGATTCGGTTGCATCTTGTCGGTTATACTGCAAAAGAGTTTGCTTTTAGAACACCTACTCACTGGATTATTTCCGAAATTCCCGCAGATATAATCTCAACATTTTGGACAAAATTGAAGAAGAATGGCAGCTGTCTCGGACTAAACGTTTGCCAATATGTATGCCCATCTAAAATTAGGGCAATAAAAAGAGCACATGCTAACATTTGAACCTAGAACCAATACATGTATCCGATTTATATTTCAATTACACAAAGACGTTCCATTTGTTTAGCTTTCAGAGTTAATTAGCAGATTGCCGAAAGTGACTTATCTTTCTTAAGGTTTTAGGGCTCCCCAAAAAAATCAGGCAAATTTCTGATTAGTGTCTGCTGGTCAGATTGAGGCAAAAGTGGAAGAGCGATGCCAGGTGGCAACAATAAAAAATCCAAAAGTGTGAACTTAAGTCACCTTGCCCGCGGCAGAGTCTCTGCACTTTGTGGAGTTTTGACGAACGTGTCAGGTTCGGTGATTCATTCCAACCCCGGGCTAGCAGAGTCTATCACCTTCAGATGGGCACTTCCCATTGGCAGAGAGACACTTTGACCGCCGGGTTTCACAGCCCCGATCTTACACAGGTCAGATAGCACAACACAAAATAGCATATTTCACTTTCCCCCCTAATTGTTGTTTTCCTTTGGAGGGCAGATTATTCAGTAGGCACTGGTTTAAATTTTAGACTCTGTAGCTTGTGTGGCAGCTGCATTTCCATATGTCTGAAAGTCACACCCTGGGTAGTTTCCAGGTTTTATAACGTGTTAATGTTCAGCTATATTACATCTGAATGGGGCGAGAAGGTCGAGTCATGGCACCAATATAATATCTGGTCTGGAGCCGAAAACGCTGTCTGACAAGTTGATCTACTCAATTGAAAAACAACTTTCGTACTTGGTCAGAAGAATCCTGCTTAGTAATCCTCCCTAAATCCAACAGCACTGAACTGGACTCAGGCAAATACAAATAGTCAATATTGTGCCATGACTCATTCAGCGCTTCAGTAATGTAATGCTAATATTATTGATCACCCTCATTGGCAAACTTTCTTTCCAACAACGAGCAAACTCTTGTTAATATAAAGTGATAATTGTTGGTCAGCAAAGGCGCGGTTATTGGATGTTTCGACAGATTTTACGCAGCGATTATCTCGTGGTGTGAAAAGGAGTCAATTTGCTAGCAGGTGTCAAAATACCACCCATGCTGAGGTGTGAAATTATGACATTATGTTCCAACCTTTATCATGAGTGTTACTGACAAAGACAACCATTAAGCATGTAGTTTGCCATGTTTTTTTCTCGATTTTTTGGGGGGGGGAGAATTACTAGCATACAATCAGAATGAATAAATAGGTTATCGATGAGCGCAAAAAAAAGTGGATTGAGGATGAGTACGTTTGTTTGTTCAACTAGTACTGCTTAATAAGAAACAGAACCAACAAACTACTTTCAAAAGGATTTTGTTCAGATAAAGTGCAATTTTCGCCCTTTTACTGTGATGAGATAATTGCTGTATTGCTGCCATTTTTTAAAGTTACTAAAATACTGATGTCTCCACTTTCAACATATTATAACTTCAAAGTGAGATCCTGATGAAAGTGTAGCTGACATTTGCTTTAAATGATGAATGTATTGCAGTCTTTCTCACTAAACAAAAGAGAAGGCAAGAAAATACATCTTTATTTTTAAAGCCGACATGGAACCAGATGTAGGCCAGTGTTGTTGATTAAGAACAGCTTAGAAAAACATCGTATTTAACTGATTTCTGTATTCTGTAAAATCATATCATTTGAATTTTCATGTTTTTTTTAAACCTGGCAACAGGCAGACAAGATCTAAATAGATGTATGTACTCATTAGGCGAATGAATCACATTTTTGGTATGAATAATGAAGCCAAAAGCGTTATTAAATTCAAGAAACTTGAAGTGTAAACATTCAGTGGAGATGACTTGGCCTCAGAGCTGTTGCCTGGCAGATATTGCATGTAATATTTAGGGGATGGGTCATCATACATGCATTTATTTCACCACATGTTTTTTTTTAAACGTGGGTTTAGTTGGTGGATGATTTACTGCCAGATATCCTTCTTCAATAGGGATTAATTGTCTGTCACTGTCAATGGCATCCAGTGGAATAATTTTTATTATATTTTAAAATATTTTTAGACTCCTTTTTGTAGTTTTGTGAATGTTATCGACAGGTGATTTTCAGTTGAAATGCGGCATGTGGCATTGATAGATGATTCCTAGCTTCAGTCAGTGTGTGTGAGGTTTTAACAGACTGCTGCTCCCACAAAGCTTTGCTTTATCTGTCCTGTGATTACTCCCATTTTCATCTACCGCAAGAAGTGACCTCGATGAAGCCACCCATTAGATCCCGTCGACTTTTACTTTCAATACATGCACTAAGTGCTTTGTTTTGACTAATTCCAACCGACGTGCTTTCATTAGTGCATGCAACGGTTCGAGTAAGTGCTAATAAGTACCTTGGGCCTTGACAAGGCAATCTGAGTGGGCTCAGAAATTAGCAAAAAAATTCTTAAATATTGAGTTCCTGTTTTGGTGATGAGGATATTTTTTTATTTTTTTTAAAAAGCCCCTTAATGGTTTTTATGACCACTTTCTCCATGTTACTAGAGCACAAAAAGTGCTTTTGTTTTTAAGCCAAAGTGGTTGTCAAGCTCATTAATTAACTGCACAAAAGGTCAAGTGCCTAATGATGGTGCAAGTTCCATTTTGTTTGCTGTGATTGGTTGCAGTAATCTGTGTTTTTACACCCAATTCCGTAGGCGACTGAATGGAAATAACTGCTTTAACAGACATCAACTGAACTCGGTTTTATTTTGAAACCAATGGACGTCAGGTATAAACAACCAGAAGGAAAGGGAGGAAGAGTGCATGAATATTGAATGGTTTCAATACTTGTTGCGCCTCCTACTGAATAGTTCTGCCCTTTGTGACCTATACAGTATGTGATTTCTTTTCTTTTTTTCAAATTCAACACAAGCCTTTTTGTATGTAGTTTAGATATAAACCAAATACTGAATCCGTAGTGACTGTACAGTCAAGGCTTAAATGGAATATGCTTTAGACTTGATTAAAGTATGGACCTGTCAGTTCAAACATTTTGGCCTAGAAATTGGCACAAATGTGTTTGAGCTGAAATCTACATGAATGGGCTGTTAGTAGGAATTTTGCCTTACAGTAGTCACAGTAATAACTGTAATCTTTATCTTTTGTGTGGAATAACTGTTGGCGGCACAAAACTGATGAATCTTAAATATCCGTTTTTTTTTAAATTGTGTTTTCCGAATGGGAAGGCTCTGAAAATATTGATTTGAGATATGACTGAGTACTTATACTATATTTAACTTGCACCTCGGGGCACCACTGTGTACCAAACAGATGGTTTAATTTGTCCTTGCCATTAGCAATTCAATTCAATTTAAACCTTAATCCGACTCATCTGTTCTACACATCTGATAACCTTTTAGATTTTTTTTCCTGCCCTAAAATGCCAGATGTTCTAAATGATGAGGGTGATGCCTGGCACTTCGATCGTGCGAGAGCCCCAGACAGTTCCCAATCGCCGGTTTGTCATTTTATCCCACCACCTTCCGTGTCAGCCACAGCAAATTGATTTTAATCAGCCAATAACCAAGATCGGATCCTCCCCATGTTGACTCACTTTCATGCCCCGAAGAGGCCAACCCCATCGACGTCTCTAATGGATCCGACTCATAAAGGTTTACAGTTCTGCAATGTGTCGAGGAATGATTGATGTTTCTTGAGTCTCTTCTGTGATGTTTCAATTGCCCTCAGTTATTTCTTCATCCTTTAATTCCTGTCAACTCTTCTAGAAAATGGAGTGTATTACTCGATAAAATAGTTGTAAGACTTTTCTGAAGTCTGATGCCTACTTTGTGAGATGACTTCTAAAACGTAATGATGTTTCCAAAACATCCGAGAGGTATTCTTCAAAAGGACTAGAAAAACAAGTGTAGGCGGTGTGGTGCATTGGTAAACATATCACACACATTGTGTGTGAGGCATCGCAAACCTGAAAAGTTTTCCCAAGCAGATTCAATTTAATATGGTTTCTCCTGCAGTTGTGCATTTGCATATTGGCATTTGACATTAACCATGCCACGTTGCGGAGGACGCCAATATTACTGATTTGTTTGTGCCCTTCATATGCATTGCTTTCATTTATTCAATCCAAAGCTGAATAGTGCCTATTTTCATTTTTAAAAATATTACAAAGGATTCGTTCAGGCCAAATGGAGGCCGATTTTTCTTTCCAAATGCTTTGTAAGAAAGCCTTGAATTTTGAAAAATCTACTTTTATTCTTACATGACTCAGTCCAAATGGGGGTGGCTCGGTGCAGACAGATTCGCCTGTTTGCCGCACAGGTCTGAGATCCCTGTGGAGTTTTAATATTCTCCCGTGCCTGCATGGGTTTTCTCAAGGTATTCCGGTTTCCTGCGACACCACAATAACAGGCATGGTAGGCTGGTTGAACACTCTAAATTAGCCCTAAGTATAACTGAGAGCTGGAATGATTGCTCTTCTCGTTCTGCCCTGCGATTGGCTGGCAAACCTTTCGGCTCTCCTCTGCCCACTTCTAATAGTTGGCAGGGATAGGCTCCAGCACCACCGTACCTCATGTGAGGATAAGCACATCAGATATTGAATGAATAAGTAGTCAAAAACTGGCTGTTTTCGTCATTGGCTCAACAAGAAATATGTTTTGCATTTCATTTCCTTTCGTTCATTAGCTCTGGGACCTGGGGTGGTTAATGAATATATACACTATGTAGCCATGTACATGCACATTTGCATTTTAATATTGAAGTTTTGTGTCCTGTTTTGTAAAACGCAGCTATTGGAATTATTCAATGTATTTACTCAGTGCCCGTGTGTCTACGTTTCCATATGCTGTAATAATAATTACACGCAAGGGCACAAAAGATTTGATTTGAGCACTGGCTGTTGTGTTCACATCTGGCTTAGAATAAATGACATAGTTTGGCGCACAGAATGCAAACAACAAGAGTTCTGTGTTTCAACATGAACTATTTATTCACATTTTTGGTCTCTTGCAGGAAATGGGAATGCTTTGGCACTGCATACATAATGTAATATGAGTTTTACCAAAGAACAGATCAAAATAATAGCCAACATTAACATTGATTTATATCATTTTTTTTAATTTGTTTAAATTAATCATAAGTTTTGTGTGTATTACATGCAACTAAAATCACCTTTCAAAAGCAGATTTTCTTTTCGAATCGTATACTACAACCCTTGAATTCAAATTATTTTTTTTACTCTACACAGAAATTAATGTATCTCCGAGATGTGTGATGATACGGTATTTTTCCAAGATTCTGGGGTACAGTATGACATTTGAGCCATTTTCCCAAGTTACAGTTTATTTTATTACTTTCAATGTTCTTATTGGCTTGGCAAGAGAGGCTGTGTTGTCTGGTTGTAGGAGGAATATATTATTCTTGCATAATCCTTCCCCACCAAACACACACAAAATAAAAATGATAATCCCACTCTGGATGCAAAAAAAAAAACAGTAAAAAAAGTAGTCTTCCCTTTAGCCATCATAAAAGTCAGGTCAGCATTTTTCCCATCAAACTATTAGAGGTTCAGGCCATAAGACTAATACAGTCAGATGAAATGTATGAAGTTAAACGGGGAGATATTTGTGAAAGTAGATTGCTAAAAGAGCATATCTGTATGTCCACAGCTTTCCAGGTGGGATTGATCGATACCCGTCACGCCATTAACCTCAGTGGCAGAGATGTTGATTGGCAGTCTAATCCATAATCTCTGATATCTGTCTAACCTTCAAGCATTGTTGAAAAAAGAGCTTTGTATATGCTGTATAAAAACATATTCTGGTCAGAAATGAAAATATAGAAATAACCGAACACTTAAAAATACTCCCTCCCAAAAATTATAGAGGCAGGCAACACATTAAGTCTTTTCATGTCAGCCAGTTTTAGAAAAGGCAAACTCTACTGTGGGGTAGCATCTCATGTAGACCATTTTGACTGTTATTTCGGGGCCCACAGAATAACGTGCGGCTACCAAATAAAAAATGGATCTCTTTCAAACATGATACATTGCTGCTATATGGTGGTCACAGTTCCCAGCTTGATAATAGCTTCAAGAAAGAAAAAAAAACCGAGATTGCGATAAATGTCCTCAATGTCACTCAATTATTAATTTCAGGTTGAAGGCTTTGCTCCCATCGTTGGAACAAAATAAGTTTGTTTTTTTAAGTTGGCAGGTATGAGGTTTTTTTTAAGCAAACAACAATGATGATCAGCAATGTATTTTAATACTACTAAAATAACCTCAGGAACTATTATTATTATACATACCTTATGCATACATGTTGTACCAGTATGTGTATATATGAGAGGGAAATTGAGAAACACAGTCACACACATACACTTATCTTAGCAGAATTGACCAAGTTTCCAAAACAGAAACTTCGAAAAAGGGCAAGTCCATCTTAATCACGTACATCAATATTGGGGTGACAGACAATGCAGCAGAAATGTCACATTAGCAACAGGACATGCTTGATTATGGATAGGCATTTGAGCCAAGAAGCCATTTGCTGACCTTTTATCAGAAATAACATTTTACTTTTCTTCTTTTGTGAGTCAATCAAGCCATTGCAATACAGTTTAGTTGGGTAATACCCCGAACAGGTCTCAGTCAATTTACACACTACATTTCGGCAAAGAACCACTCAATCTCACACGTTTAATTCACTTTTCACCCAAATTTGCTATCTCTTTTCACTCTGGTGTTTCCCATAATTTGTTTTGGCATAAGTTATTTTTGGAAAATACCCATAAGAACCATTTAGCTGATCCCTCGGAGCCAATAAAATATGTGCGAATGACTCATTGTGACATTAGACAATTTTCAAGTTTGCATTATTTATCTGTTCAAATTTAGACAAATATGTCTTACTAACTCGATACATTATGGATGTGGTATGAGCCTTATATACCCACATGATTGCCCTTTTTACAATGAGCTCTTCCCAGATAGGATTGTAGTCACTACGCTTGAATTACATTTGCATGACAATGTGTCATTATACCGTTGATGATAACGCCTTCATCCTCAAATCAGGTGGGCCCCCTTTTCCCTCTGCCCTGTCCAAGGTCACCTAATAACTGTGTTCCTCTATCTTAACCAGCAGCAGTCCGAAGGATTTATTCTCTACTCCATGTCGTGATTACCAATCAGGTGGAGTAATAGCTGCTTAAGCGGACAGGGTTGCTGGCATCACCGACGGGTAAAGTGCCTGTCAAGGTTGCCAGTAGGGTTGTCCGACGTGAGCTGGTTCTCGCTGGGCCATGTCAGTTCCTGAGCCCAGACCTTCAGATTAAACTGCATTATCTAAGGTGAATGAGAGCTGTTGTGCGCTGGGATTGCAGATTTTGTGGCAACAGTGCAGGGGAGCTTCTCATTATGTAACACCTTATGTTATCCAATAAATATATGTGTAGAATGGCCAACAGGAGTACCTTTACTTCCACACATCCTCACTATTCTTGAGCACACACAATCAGATGTGACACTTTTTTTCTCCCTTGTTTATGAGTAATGTCAGTAAGCAGCCATTGTACAGTGTCATGTTCTTCCTTATTTTATTTACATTGGCGTTACACTGTATGATGATATGCAATTTACAGTATGTTGGAATAAATTATGAGCATGATTTACAACTCTGAAGCACAATGTGACAAACTGATCTATAGCAGTGGGTGGCTTTTGATTTTCTGGCCATTGCGATTTGCAGTATGCTGAAAGTAGCATCGGTTACTTACACAAGTCGTCTTCTAAATTCATGCGAACACTTTTTTGAAGTGGAAATTATACTCATTAGATTTAATAGATTATACTGTGTTTTGAATTATTTTATATATATTCATATTCAGACATTAATGCTTGTACAATTTCATTTCTTAAAGGTTCATCTTCTTCAATACACATTAGATTCATACTGAGAATCGGAAAAACATACACTTGTACATTCATATTTATATAGTCTCCCAGGATTTTTAGGTCAGGTGTCACAACACTCTAAATTAAGAAGAGGTATATCAGTACACCATAATTAATTCCAAGGAGTGTGTCGACACGAATATTCAACACATATTCGAGTATCCGGTGGTACTGACAGCTTAGGATACTTTAAATTAGTCCTATTTTTAGTCAAATCCGTTGAAAAGCTTGATGATGGTAATGTTCTTTTAACGATTAGCGTTCAGATCCTTGCTGTCAGGTTTAAGGGGAGGAAGCCGGGGCTGACAGGCTGGCAACTTGCATCAGTCACAACAAGCTTTGTCATGCTGTGAACATGTTGACAATCTGACCTAAAAGTAAAAGTTAAGTTGGGATGTTGCCTGGGAATGTGTTTAAGGAAGGGAGCCTTGGATACATTTGTTTATTGAAGAAGTGAAAATCAAATTATATTGATCATGAATTTTTTTAAAGCTAAATAATATAGAACATGCATTTCCCATTGCACTTCATCATGTGAAATCTTGCACTTTCTTGTCCCTGCAAAAAAAGGGTATCATACACAATGAACACAACCACAAAAAGTCATCACGACCCTTTTCAAAGGCTCATTTTTTTATGATATGACAAAGTGGAACCAAGATGAATGATCTCATATATTCACATTAATAATCCAATTCAGTATTTTCTCATATCAGAAACTGTAAACGACATCAAAAAATATACTGGAAATGACTATGACAGTGATGGTCAATAGAAATGACATTTTGCCACCCTTTGAAATGTCAATCTGGTTTATCAGTAAACCATTTCATCCCTAGCCAGTTTCTAATTAAAGTCAACAATTTCACGTGCCCTAATTAAAGTTCTACCTATTGATTTCTGTCTTGTTTCATGGCAAGAATTTTGAGTTGTTTACCGTTGGGTAGAGTTTAGAATGAGATGTTTTTCCAAACATGTAATTTTTTGCCTTCTATAAACAAAAAACTTTCCCCGAGTTCACTGATCAATATTTTCTGTAACACAAGCCGAACGAGATTGTACATTAGTACGCAGCGTGAATCCACCCTCCTGTCATAATATTCCCATCAAACTTGACTCGAATGGCATTTAAGCTAAATACCTCATGGAGTGTGTCACTCGCAGAAATATATGCTCTTAATAAAGATTTATTATTCACACGGCAAACGCTGAGATGCATCACATTGGATTAACGATTTGGAAACTATTACTGAGACTGATTGCACAAATGTGCTGGGCCTTAGTGCTTATTTTATATTGAGTATTGACTGATAGAGCACTCTCAAAACTCAACGTTCACCAATATTATTTTCGTTTGGTTACTTGATCTCAGATTCTCATGTTGTTGTTTTTTTGACATCACGCAAGTATGCTTTAGCAATGATAGATCATAGTTTTAGAGTCAAGTGCCGCAGTATTCCAGACTTGGGTAGCGATTGGCTTGTCACTCTGCCTTTTCTCGAATAAAGCAAAACAATAGAAAAGAAATGTATACAGCTGCTGGGACTGCTGGCTAGTAAAGCTTTCGAGGGTACGGAAACCTTTTTTGTTTGCCCGCCTCAAAATAAAGTCTTTGTTGCTCCGAATATCCGGCACACTTCAAAAGCCCTGCGACTTTAATGAGCCTGGATGCTGTGCCAGTTGTGGCTGCTGGGTTACAGGAACCAAGCTCATGATAATGTGCCGGGCTCATTGCCACGGTGTTTCCACTCTTATAGAAATGGAAACCCTTTGGATTTTACTTTTTGGTGTTTTTTTGGGTTGTCTTTCACTGGAAGCTCTTTTGTTTGTTTGAGCATTCTCCTCACCCCCACATATTATTTTTTTCTGTGATTCTACTGTAAATAATGTGCCCTCACGTTTATTTATTTTAATTCTTTGAATAGAACAATGCAGAGTATTTTCCAAAACAGCTGCCTGGAGAAAAAAAATGGAATAAAAGGTCATTTGGTATACATACATTTGGCCCCGTTGCGCTCAATGTGAAGTGGCTTGAAAGGTAGTAGAACATTTAAAAGTAAAACATGTCTTTGCGGTCTTTCTCAATATGTCCAGCTCCCAATGAGAAAATGCCCCTCATGCCATGAAGCCTGTTTTCATGGTAACGCCGTCTTAAATGTATGGTGGACATATTTTGGAAGAGCTTTGGAAAGTGTCTGATAATAACTAACCCGGCATATGGCTTGATGTTATCTTCATGAGCAAAACTAAATAATGGAAGCAGCAGAGTGCATTCATTAGGCTTTGCAGATGTTCATTGTTTGGAAGTGACACAATCAAGAGTTGTTAACATGCTTCTGACACCAAATTACAGTTAAAATGACTGCAATCTATGTCCCAGCATTGTGTAGCTCTAAGTGTATTTATTTTTTTGTCACATGGTGACAGAGTGATGCTTAAAGCAATTTAGTACTGTTTGATGATGCCCTATTTTATTGTAGCACCAACACTCTAATATGCACTTAAAAGTGTTTTTATATTGTCAGAAATTCAGGCTTTTTGGTAAATTATAATCTTGTTCTATTCAACTGTGATGGACAACTTCAGAAAAATAAAAAGGAAAAAAAAGTGTTCTTTGTAACTACTCTTTCCGAGTGCCATTTATTATCATATATCAAATAACTAGTCAAAGATTCCTAGAGTATTTACAAAGAACACTTTTTTTCCTTTTTAGTTTTCTGAAGTTGTCCATCACAGTTGAATAGAACAAGATTATAATTTATCAAAAAGCCTGAATTTCTGACAATATAAAAACACTTTGTAATGGCACTCGG
This sequence comes from Stigmatopora argus, assembly GCF_051989625.1. Lineage (NCBI taxonomy): Eukaryota > Metazoa > Chordata > Actinopteri > Syngnathiformes > Syngnathidae > Stigmatopora > Stigmatopora argus. Next base: position 10,041,642 of record NC_135399.1, read on the forward strand.
ACGTTTGGTCGACCGGATGTTTGGTAGAACGGACGGGGCGTCGACCGGACGTTTGGTAGAACGGACTCTTTCTCGCTCTCTCTCATGATTATAATTTTGAGAGCAAGAGATTACCTGATTGCTCGCTTTCAACAGTAAACTCTCTGTCTCTCTCTCTCTCATAATTTGACAACGAGTGAACCCGGCGACCAAACGTCCGGTCGACGGCACGTCCGGTCGACGGCCCGTCCGTTCTACCAAATGTCCGGTCGACCAAACGTCCGGGGACCAAACGTCCAGGGACCAAACGTCTTTCGACGAAACGTCCGGTCATGATAATAAATATAATACCTGATTACCATTTAACATAATCTCTGCTAGACGTTTAATGAATTTAATGCCACAAAACAATAAGAATTTGAGAAGTCATTGTATGTTGTTGTATATAGGTATTGTGTACTGCCGTTTTTGACAATTGACATTTGTTTACAAAATTCAAGCACTAGTTATAAGTGAATTAAAAATGACTTCATATCATATGTGAACTGACAAGAGAACAGCCGTTCAATGGCGAATTTAATCTGGATTGCATCAGTGGGAAAAAGATAGAGATGGAATGAATTAGCTGTTTGACCTTTTCAGATCTGTCCCTAGGTAGTGAATTTGCTCCTTCCGGCTACTGAGCGCTAACACGTTGAATTATCACTCGCACTATTCAAATGCTGCAAACTCAATTTTCCACATGTATTGGGAATTGGGAATAGAATAAAAAAAACAAGGCTAGGGATTCTGAGCTTATTGGTGAGCTCAAACGTAAAAATAAATTATCATGTTAGTGATGTTCTCAGCAAAATATCTGGAGGTCACAATATGGCATCACTACTTTTTTGTACAGCAAAACCTCGTATCATTTTTAGGGATGAAATGTGCCACTATTTCCTGAGAAGTTCATGTCATGCTGGCGGATGATCAAACTGAATCTCTGACAGCTACCGGCAGCGACCATGTCAACACTTTGATGGATACTTGCCGTAATGAAAGGCTCCTACGACTCTTAAGTCAGCTGAGCTTCCACTGAACTCCCTCCATCACACTAAAGTACAAGAGTCGAGAGATAAAGGCAATTTCGCCGAACTGCCTTGTAATAGTTTTATAAAGGCAAGGACATTGTGTCTTTGTTAGAGTAGCTGTCAAACACACTTCCTGGACCACTTTGTGTCTCTTTAAAAAGAATTTTAATCAGTGCCCAAAAAAACCAACTGAAAAACAATGCTCGCATTTTCCAGGTCTCGGATGATCAGACTGCCTCGTGATTTATATTCCATTCACACAATCAAGCAGCAGGGTATATAATAATAACCTTAATTGGTGCTGTTAAAGGGCAGGTCCACTCACAATCATTCTCATGAGATCATGTTGAGCTTTTATAACAACCCGCATCTGCTGTTTTCATCTCATCCTTCATTGTTTTTGTCTCCCTCTCCACCTCCCTCTCCTTTATCCATCCAGAGGCCATCTTGTGTGATGTTGGGGAATTTCACTGTCACGATCAGCAACACTGCATCCCCGAGGCATGGCTTTGTGATGGCGAGCCCGACTGCCCTGATGGCTCTGACGAAATTGACGTGACTTGTAAGCCAATCATTCTATCCCTACTTTCAGCCCTGCCCTCTTCCATAAGGCACATTTAATATGCACAAAGAGAAGTTAAGTATATCTGACCTCAACACTAGTTAGTAACATGATATTGGCTAAATGTCGCGGAAATATAAGCAAGGTCTTTCACAATCTAGCTAGGTTGCCAGAGTCTCGTTGAAGATTTTCTTTGCCTGCTAGAAAGCGAAGGTAGAAAAGTGACAAAGTACTTTTCACAAAAAGTGTATTGATGGCTCCGCAAGGAATTGTCAGTCTAATGTGACACAAGGAATGTAATAGAAAGAGTGATATGCACCTTTCATACGAGCAGCGCATGTCTTGTATTAATGAGCCACGTGAGACAAAAGGACAAAAAATCCTTGAGAGGCTCTATTGTTTCGTTTTGTTTGGATGTGTAGCATTCATCCTTTTTTTTGTGGAATTCACTGCCAGGTTTCAATCTGTGACTCTTCAATGCAAAACAACACCGTTCAGGGTTTTTTTTCATTTACGTTTTAAAGTGCTTTTTCCTCTTTATGGTTGCACATCCCTGCTGAATTTAAATTGGCTGCTACCAAATCACAGGACAAGTATAGACAAACACATTTCAATCACAGACGCATATGATTTAGAGTCTTCAAAAAAACACTTCTCCAGTCAGGGACTCCATCGCAAATGGACATTTGTAGCAGTTGGGTTCAATCGAGTCGTGATTGATTCACTGCCCAAAGTGATGTTGTATTTAAGACCATAAACAAGACCGGAACAAGCCGAAACCAGAAAACGATGAAACTAAGCCAACATCAAGACTATGGGAGCTAATACTAAGAAAGAACCTAAAACAAGATCAAGATCAAGTGTTTTGTGGAAGCCAATTGAGACAGGTGTCAAGTGTACTACAATAGAAACTGATGAGTTTTTTTAGATGTCAAAGTCAGTGACCAACATTGTTGCCAAGGTTCCAAAAGAATCGATTTAAGTCATTTAATGAATTTTTTTCTCATTTGCAATCATTTGTGATTATAATATTTATGTATTCATTTTATTTTTTTTGTGCACAGCTCCTACCCTCAAACAAATCCTCGAATTGGCACCTTTTATTACTGCCATGTCTTTACAAAGGAATGAAATACTGCCTCTTCACTACAATCGACGTGCGGGTTTCTATCGTATGCTCATGTTCTTGCTCCAGCTCTCCTCTGAATTGGCTCCATAAACCAAGCGTAAGCCTCTTATTTCCATTTTGCCAAGAGAAGCATATGATAAGTTTTAACTGCGGCAACACCGTTCTCTCCTAATCCATTAATGTGATCGAAATTGAGAAACTGTGCCAGACAGACACTTATGCTGTGGTACTAAAATACTCGCTAAAGACCTGTACTACACACTTAACAAATGTTTGGCTTTCAAATATATTTTAATTAATGGCATTTGAATTATGTTTATTTTATTGCAATTTTGGAAATGCTATAACTCCAACTCCAAATGCAATAGTCCAGAAAGTCTTAGATCATTTTTCACATACTTTGATGGTTATTAAAGTATGTAAAAAATGATCTAAGACTTTCTGGTCTATTGCATTTGGAGTTGGAGTTATAGCATTTCCAAAATTTTATTTATCAAGGTCTAGCATTAGTTTTTAATTAGATTCTTTCAAGGCAATTAAAAGTTTTTGCTGTATATTTGTATATGCTACCACAGAGCAACTATAAATTCCATTCAGAGGGGAAGTCGTACAATAAAGAAAACATTGGTAAAAATGTGTTCTGTGGAAAACAAGTGAACCCCCTCTGTTTTTGTCAACATTATATAATTAGAGTCAGCAGCTGTTATCATGTTCACAGCTACTTGGACATTCGCGAATGGATTACAGCAATTGGGGAGGCTTGTTGCGGCTGTTTATGCCTCAGTGGCTGCTGGGATAATGTAACATTACCCTAAATACTTGGACCAAGGAAAAGGGCATAGCAGCTGTCTAATCTATAAAAAATAATCCATATTTTGCCCCGAATGCTGAGTAGATTATATACTTTATTGCTCGGAATTTTCTCATCCGTACAGTATAAGATTTTGCGGCGCTGATGGTATCGTCAATAGCTCTTGTCAGTGGTCATTTTAGGATTTAATATAGCATTTAACAAGGGTTGTGGTAACCGTGCGTTGTGACTTGACTATAGTATATCGTTTTGGAGAAGTGTGAGTAAATGTATATGCATAAAAATATTTAATAAGTGAAAAAAATGTTTTGATTTTGGACAAGCGACACTACAAACCCTTAAAAATTATAATCATATTCAAATGTCTCTTGACTGTTTATAGCTCTAATACAATAACTTTCCCGCACTGACAGTACCAACCCGAATCATTTTGTGATTATAATCTAAACCAATATTGTTATCAAATTGTTTTGATACAAGAAATAGAATGCAAACTATATGGGGTTGCTTAGGGCTAAGTCATTAATCCTCACATTGATTATTGCAGATTGTTTTAAGAACACCTTGCATGTTCATTCAAAAACAGTGCACGGCTCATTAACATGGATTATGTATCGATAGAAAGGGGAATTAGATCAGCTTTACCCAGCAAACAGAAGACAGGACCGGAATATATTCTACTTTCTTCAAAGATGGACTAGAGTGCCATGGGACAATGAGTATAAAGAGCATTTTCATGATACGAGATGTGAAGCTGTGTAGGCTTTAACTAGGAGCAACGCATCCATCTGAATGTCATGCGTTGAATACCACCGTGCTTTGATTTTAATGTGAATAATTTAGTTCTGAGAAATAAGACTTTCTGTAAGCAGGCAAGAGCTGTTGAGTTTTCTTTTTAGATAAACTCATGCTCACTGCCCTCGGTCAGAAAGACACATAACCGCTATATCTTCAGGACATGTAAGGAGAAGAGAAGGTATTCCAAACAGGAGGCAAAACCAGTTTAGCCCTACAGCCACAAGTCTCCTGGGACAGGATGGCCACTGACAGTTATTCAAGGGAATGGAAAAAAAGCCACAGAGAATTACGACAACAAAAAAACCTGACTAAAATGGTACTTCTCCAATTGTGTAGTGTAAGCCATCACTATCTGTGCAGTTTCAGACCTCAGCTGTTTTCTGGGGGCAGCTGAGTGTCCAGTGTGTTGAAGCGAATGCGTCAACAAGGAATTCAAAATGTCAAGGCACGTTGCCAAGATATACAACTGCTATTTGTCGTCTGTGCTATGAAGGCAGGGCAGATCAAATTCTGATAATAGGATTTTTATAGAAATTTTTATGAAAGACTCCGTGTCTGTCAACTTCTTTGTATTTATTCTGCACGTTAGCACACAGTGTCTTAAAAGTTAATCCTTTATAAATCCTCCGGTAAAGCATTTTATAGACTTTAGGGCTCAAATCAGAAATGCTGCTGTTTGGAGCTTTTTGTCAATCTTCTGGACGTCTCGACCACTAAATCCAATAAATTGTGAATGCGGAGGTAAAGACAATAAAGAGGTCAGTCGCTGACATAAAATCCGGACCGAAGCTTAGTTTCAAAGCTGCATCTCACCTAGTTCCAATCATTATTGTGAAAGGGAGACTGCACTCATCTGGTTTCTTACAATGGACTTAACAGGCATGACGTTTAAAGACTTTTGGGCTTGACTGGATAAAAATTTCAACATGCAAAATTTGGCATGAACGGGATTTGCGTCTGCCAGATGCTCAGTGTTTCAAATCTACTTTCATCTGTGCTTTTCTGTGTGTTTCGGTGATTCGGTAACAATCGATGCTTGCCTCTTCCAAGGGAGGAAGGGCAGATGTGTCCAAGTTAAAGCTAAATAAAATGAGTAGTTGCTCGCTTCCCCATATTATCTGAGCCATAGATTTGGTTCTCTTCAAATAAGACTTTAAAATCCATCACTAAGAACTTCACTTTTGGCATCAGAGGAGACTCAGGCGTCAAATCTCATTTTAAAATGTTTACACTATCTGAACCCCTCCAGAACTCAGTAGCCAAAATACATTGAGAACAACCCTGAATCGGTGGAGAGCAATTCTTGACTCTGCAGCTTGAAAGATGTTTTTCTGTGGACATTGTTGTTACGAATGAGTAACATCAATACAAATTAATGGAGTCGTGAAAGTAGTTAAATAAGATACCTTATTATCATGAGCTGCCTCACTTTTAGATTTAATTTGCCAATGGTTAATTTCCTTGAAGCCACTTCGATAAACGGAAATACATTGCAAGGTAAGGTATCATTTTAGCATAAAAATGTGCAATGTGAAATCCAACCCTCAATAAGTACGTATAATTTTCACATTAAAATGGCTGGTTTGTAATGATGACTTCATAGAAAATAAATACGTAGTCCTCGCTGTGATCAGCAATTTTAAAAATGTATTTCATGGAGACTAGAAAAATCATGGTGAACATTTTGGGGGAGATCTAATAGGGGGCATGGGAATTGGCATTAGTTGGATGGCGCTTCAGACAATAATGTAGCGTCAAACCTTGTTATTAAGCTGAAGGGCAAGGCCTTTTGCATAATGTAACATTACTTTTCCGCTGAGGTACAAGCCTTCTGTTTACTCGAGAAATCCTACAAATATGTCATCACCGCAAGCGTGTCAAGGTTAGATGCTGATGTGTCTCATGCATTTTGTACAAATTATTCATTGAGCGCGGGAGGCACTATTAATGTTTACCGAAATTCATTAAACGTGCATGTTTGTGCTTTAGTAAAACCATGTTTTATTAATCGAATCATGATCCTGGTAAAGGAATCTCAAAGGTTGTCAGGACATCTCACAATTATTAAAATATTCAATTCAAGTGTTCCTTGCATGTCAGGTCCCTGTTTTAGTTTCTATGTATTACATGAGACTTTACTGCAACTAAGTTATTGTTGAGTTCAGCAAGCAGGCAACAGACAAATATTGTGTGCAAGTGTTCATGCTGGCAAAATTTTGCTGTGAGTGGCCGTGCCAAGATTTCTCTGATGTGCATTTAGTCTGATAGGGTTCATGTTTTTTAATTCTGATTGAGTGGATTTGGTTACTTGGCAACACATATGCCCTCACACCGTTATCCACGGAAGAATTGAATGTAGTACAAGGAGGTGTGCAGTGTTTCCACTAAATCCATCCTGCCAGTTAAACTTGAGTGACTCATTTTCTACTCAATATTACATCTTAAGTCATGATTGTTTTCCACTAGCACTGACCTGGATGCAGGGTGTCCCCTGCCTGATGATCATAGATCATTAAATCATTAGATATTAAACTCTCTCTCTCTCCTGAATATAATTTTGAGAGCTGGTTTCAACAGTAAACTCTCTGTCATGTTGTCAAACGTCCGGCGACCAAACGTCCGGGCGACCAAACCTCCGGGCGACCAAACGTCCGGGCGACCAAACGTCCGGGCGACCAAACGTCCGGGCGACCAAACGTCTGGCGACCAAACATCCGAGTACCGCTCCAGCACACCCCATGAACCCAAGTGAGGATAAGCAGTTTGGAAAATGGATGAATGAATTTATTTATTCAAATGTATGTGAAACCAAGTTATTTGCAAGAGAGCGTTAATCATATGTAGGTTTTTTTTCTCTGGTGGAAAACATTTCAATACTTTTTTGTTGTTACAGAATGCAATACTAGGTGTTTTTTGAAAGATCAGTCAAAATGAAACAGCTGGAGATAAGAGAAACTGCTTTGAAAATGGCTGCCTCCCTATGTGTTAAGGACAGCATGTCAGCAAAATAATCAACCGAAACAGCAGATTTAGAGCTGGGGTGACATTGGATTTTGCCTCCCTGATGTTGTTACAAATTACAGCATTTGAACACTTGATTAAGTGCATCTACTTAAGTGCCAAAACAGGAGCTTCATTACAAAATAAATGAAATATTTTCTTGGTTTTGTACCATGGCTTTAGACCAGACTATTTACAAGAGTCTGGATTAGTACAATGTTTACGTGTCCTTCTACTTGTTATCTGGATTTTTAACAGTTGTACTTAGTAAACAAGATAGACACTTAGGAACAGCTGGCCTCGATGTTATTCCGTATACAGTATTTGTGTGTGTGTGTGTGTGTGTGTGTGTGGTAGTGGGGGGTGCCAAATGTAGAGGAACAAACATTATCTGTGTTTACATTATCATCCAAAACTACATGTTGCTAGATTGCTGTGTTGATCGTCGGCCAAATAGTATTACATAAAATGTATTGATCCTGAAGGTGATGACAATATAGATGTGCATTAATGAAAAAAGACAGGCTGTTTTCTTTTTATTTATTTTTTTAAAGTCAAGCTTTGCTATTTCTTGGCATTTTAACAGAAGTTTCCAGTCATTTCCCCTTTTGCCTGCAAGACTTAAAACGAAAATTGTGAATAATGGTGACGTGTTTAGTTCTTACATTTTTTTGCAACCTATTGCATTAAAGGTTAACAGTGCGAATGGTTGCACAGTGTCTGTCTGACTGGCATCTAGTCCAGTATGTTATCTGCCTTTCTGCGTAATGTCAACTGCGATAGGCGCCATTACCCCAGGACCCTGAGGAGGATATTTGGTGATGAAAATGAATGGAATGATGCTTATTCTTCTCTAATAGGATCCACTTTTTTCTCAAAACCTTTGAATGTAGCAGGTCATTCAAAGCCAAGGTCTCTTTCAGAAAAATATAATGACGTCATAGAAGATTTAAAAAGAAAAAAAATATATATATATATAAATAAATAATAGTATGAACTTCAGCCCTCGACAAAACTGAAAGGTGTGGCACAAAACACATTAAAAATTGATCAGCGTCCTCCTCAAAAACAAGTTAAATTCTTAGGAGTGTATTGTGTGAATTAAATTGCGTATTCCTTTAGTGTCGCTCCTTTCCTCTAACCCACCCGCGTTCGATCAGTGGACGCTCGTCCCTTATTGATTTTTTGTTTTTGTTTTCCAGAGGCCCCCTGCCCTAGCTTGTCCTCCACCACCTCCCACCCGGGTCTTTCCATCTCATTAACGTGTGCTTCAACCTGCTTTTCCTTGTCAGATATTTTGTTTACACAGTCACAACTCTCATACTCTTTTGTACCAAATTGTTCTTTTTCTTAATGCACCAGCAGTTTCCTTCTGATCTTGCTTCAGGGTTCATTTTGATAGAAAAAAAACGGCATCTATTAACTTGACATTATCTGTGTTCACATCCAAGATCCAATTACTAAAGAATTTTAAACTAAACCATCTGCTCACTGGCACTGATCCATCATCAGTGATCCATAACTAATCCTTGATCCTGGCTCATCTAAAGAGAGAATAAATGCATTGAATGCTCCCTTTATGATAATGAAGCGGAGTCATTGTCAGGGTGACGAGAATTAGGACACACCAGTGACTTTACTATGTGTCGAGTCCAATAAACACATGTACACACACAAATTAACCTAAATATTCATTTATTTTACACACTGAGACTACTCTTCCACACCGATGAGATTTTAATGGTATCAATGTCACACCCCTTACTGTAGCAACTGTTCTAATTGTCACTTTGGTTTCCAGTTGGCCAGTAGAAATGTCCACAGCAGGCAATGAAGTTCATTTGTATACCTCACTTTTCTCATAGTGCTTATCTGACGCCGACACTAAAGGGTTAACAAAGTTTTCGCTGAGAAAAGTAACAATTCAATATTGAATTTATGTCAATATAATAGAAAGCGATCCCTTTGTCTGGTCGTGGTTCTTATAAAAAATAAATTACTCAAAGGATGTATTTAGGCCCACAGCAATCGTTTTAATAATCGTTTAATTCTTTTCCTACGAATTGGAGGACAAAATAATTTCTTAATTTCCATCCCTTTACTTGAAACTGCTCTTTATTGATACAATTACAATTTTGTAACATAACATTAAAGATAAACTGGCAAACATGTTGAGCATTGTTATCTAAAATAAAATCAGATGTTTGGAAATGACTTAATTGGAATAAATACTAAAAAAAATCTGCATTAATAGTGACAAAAATCTGAGAACATTTCCTATTGAGAAGCTGAAAATTCTTATTTCTAACTTAAATGTTATTACTTGTCGTCAATTAATTTGCTTATCGATGGAGTAATCACTGCACATTCAAAATACTGCAAAATGTCCACAGGAAGTTTTTATAGATGTACGGAATCATGTAATATTTCTGGTATGTTTAGGATTGGCAAATCTATACATATTATTTCCTACCAGAAAGAGTGTCAGTGATTTATTGAATTGAATAGTTGGTTGGCAATTTAATGGCTTTAAAAGCAAACTTCGTCACTAAGTGCTCCAAAAGGTCCAAGAAAACATTGATTCATTTTTTTTCTCAGTCGATTGGGTTTTTTTCCCCCCTAAAAACTACAACTTTCAATCAATAAGTGGATGTTTATTTGTTGCAATTGTTCTCTACTTTTCATTACAATTCTGAGATGTTCAAATAACACATGTCTGGCGCACCTTTATCAATTTCCCTCTTTTATCACCGCATAGTCTTACTCCTCCAATTGCTTTTTCAGAGTATTTACTGTCCACATTTAGCATATTTGCAGTACGTTTACAGCACGCCGTGGTTGTCCTTGCCGCAGTGGCAGACGTTAATGTATGGGCTGCGTTTAGACCAGGCGGGAACGTTTTCCTCAAATTTATCGCAGTGTTATTAAAGACTTAAATAAATATTGATGTTGAACTTAAATGTTTCCCGCTCTGCTTGTGACCACATATATTTCCTGGTTTTATTTGCCAGGAAACAGTTTTTGCCTGTTAGAGAAGGCAATGATTAAACTGATATTGGAAGTATTTGCCCCTTTCGTATGATTAATTCATTTAAAACCTAAATGGGCCCATACTAAGACTTATTTCATTTTATTTTAATGCCTCACTGTTTCAATTCACATCAAATGAGCGGAAACAAATAGTAAACAAGTACGCTTCGATCCATTCCAACATGTCTTGGGACAACATTGAGACTGTCACATAGTTATTTTAAATCTTTTGCATACTGATGAGGCACTTACATGGCTAATTATGTTTATTCTGCCAGACGGACCGTCTAAGATTCATGTTCACTGGTGCTGTTTAATTGCCATCACCTTCCTGAACTATCCCTGTGAGTTGTTTAAATTACTTTGTGATGTTTGGGAATGCAATTATCAATAAAACTCTGCTTCAGTGATCTTAAACCCGATCAGACAGCAGAAAGAAAGAAAAAAGTAACTTGACAAACATGAGACATCAAACCAGATCTCTCTCAAGGTAGTTTTAGATTGTGATCGTTTGGAAGAAATATGCTGGCTGAATGCAGTCAAAACCAGCAGCTGATTTTAAAGGCCATGGGCAAATGAAATTGACATAGCAATACAAACTTAAACGTGATTTTATAACATTGCAGTGCAGGCAAATGAATCACTAGCAAATAAATAGAATACACCTTGCGGATAAATAAATGCAATTTCATGGATCAAATACTGAAATCTAGGTTATAATTGAAGGTCAGTGCTTTTGATCGGGTTTAAGCCAGCAGCTGATCACTGAATGATGTGGCACACCGGATGGAAACAACTCAAGAGGGTCTGCCTATAATCTTTTAAATTAATTTCCAAATGCATTTCATCAGGTTTGAAAATTTCTCGATTGCTTGAATGATGATGAGAGTTTGAGGATGCATTTTAAACATCATTGGTCCATGTCACATCTCTCCAAACAAATTATAAATAAATGTGAGTGTACTATACGTTTGGCTTTAATTTATCTAAGTTTAGTAGTTTGGAAGCGCTGAGAGCACCTCTGAGCGACCGTTGGGAGACCATCTGTGAACCTTTGCGTGACAGATCCGAGCCACTGAATATTCATTTGCCATCCTCCCTTTATCACATTAGATTAGAACCCATGTGGCGAGAATAGAGGAGAGAGCTTGACAACGTGGTTAGCTTGTCAGGGACCTTTACAGCTGTGCGTTAAATAGCACATTTGCCAAATGGACGCCGAGGTGTTGAATGTTCTGGGACACTGGGGGCTCCCTTATGAAGGGAATTCCTTTTTTTTGTTATGTCCACATTTATGTCATGAGAACAAATTGGTAGCTTTCCATCAAAAGGCAGGGAAATCTCCACTGAAGTGTGGGGGTTGGACCATAACACTATGGAGTAGCCAGGGGTTGTTATTGAAAGCAGCGGGAAAGATGTCGGTGTGAACCCTTTCATTGGGAAATGTATGTCTGCTGAAAGATCTCAATGTCTTGTGTTGATAATTCTTATGTAAATAACAGGAATGTGAAAAACATCTCTTTACTCAACAATTGATAAGCTTGTCTTATAATATTGTTTTAAAATAGACAGACATTAGTCCTTAAATGCATTGCACAACAACCTATAACGATCCCAATTACACCTACTAAGAAATGGTCATGCATGTTTTGGAGTTCGGGTTTTGGAACGTTACAATGTATTTATTCTCAATATGAGTATGCCTACCAAAGCATGCTGAAAAACTTTAGCTTGCAAACATTTAAGTGAAAGTTTCTAAGGTGACACTTTATCCATAAATCATTTAGGAAAAAATGATAAAATACACACATTATATCTAAACGGTGTCATATCTCATTTTGACACTGCGAGAAGCGCCTGGTTTCAAGGGAGGGCCTCCCATGTGAACCCTCAAAGACAAGGGCTGTTCTGTTCGAATTAGCTAAATACTCTCAGAAACTGTAGTACTGAAGCAAGTAATATTCATTAAAGCCCAAGGTCCCCTACACATTTTCATGGGAATGTGTGGGAGGAGAAACTTGCCCAAGTCTTTATTGCGTCATTACGGAAGGCATATAAGCGTACAAGCTTTGTGTAAATCAGTGTGGCGTGACAGCCCTGCGTTGCAACGGGCACATTAATTGAATCGTTCTGTCCCCAAGTAGAAATGGACGCTTTGAATGAGTAATCAGCCTGACAAGATGGTACATGTGTGCTGGAATGGGACTTCTTACGAGGAGGATAACTTCCGGGATCATTCCGGATGCCATCAAATGAGTGATAAATCTTCCTATTACGGGAACGCAACGGTGCTTCGGTAATGTTGTCGTAGTTAAGGTGGAGATGGTCAGCTGTGTTTTATTTGCTCCCACATGAGGGTCACCTGTGTGCCTTATGAATCTTTAAACAGCTGCCGTCTGCTGTTTGCTCAACCAGCAGTGGGAGATTTAAAATAAATATACATATAATTTTTTTTTCTAAGGAGCTTCATGAGTGGCTGAAAGCATCTACGCAGCATTATGAGAAAACCTTTGAAGGACAAATGTATTTGCATACGTTTAGGTTACTTTGGCTTTTATCATGTGAGGGGATCTCAAAAGATGAAAATGAGGGTGTTTAGCACAATGACAAATGCCCTTTTTGTTTTCCAGGTAAACTCGATATTGTGATCCGATGTCCACTCAATCACATACAATGCACCGGGACAAAGAAGTGTATCCATTTCAACAAACTTTGCAATGGAGCAAAAGACTGTGAGGATGGCTGCGATGAAGGAGTCCACTGTCGAGGTATGAATTTGAACTTTACATGGCAAAATAATCAGAATGAAGCAGATTGTCTGTTCTTTAAAAATTGTGATCTATTGTTTTTGTAAGTAATTCCGCTTTGGTATTTTATCTGTCTCTGTATTTTATTGCTATTGAATATATATTCCCAGTTGGTGTACACAAATCTTACCAGCCTCATTCCTTAGTGAGCTTTTTATTTTATTCATATTTTCCTGCGCAAGGCAGTAAATAGAAGCTGCATAGGGGATTCATTAAAGATGCTGCGGAAGCTGTCCTAGCCACTTGGGTATTTAATTTATTCAGTTGGATCTCAATTTGGGTGTCCAATAATCACGAAGAAGAGTCGCACACTTGAGAAATGCACACAAAAAATAAACACATACCTAGAGACCCAATGTAAAATACTATGAAAGGACACTATTATTTTAAAATGAAAAAAAACAAACAACAAGAGACTCTTGGATATGTGTTGGCTCTTAGTTATTCATGAATAAAAAGTTGCCAGACATATGCAATATACAGTAAATGCTGTGCTCTAGGTTTAAGAAGCACAAAATGCAAGTGAGCTTTATTGCTTTTTAGATGATGGGCCATTAAATTGCTCCATTAGTTGATATCGATGTTCAAGACATATATCAAACTTATGGCCGGCAGTCTTAATTTAATCGAGAGGTCATTTTAAGTGGATTTCACAATATGTTTTTGGGAAAAAAAAATTTTTTCCACATCCCACATGAGCTTAAAGCAATAATTTAATGCATAGTTTTCGTCATCCTGCCTTTAAGTGACCCCATTTTACAGAAACATGCATTCACACATTTGGAAAAAAAACTGAACAAAAATACCCTTTTAAATATTTACGTGCAATTGTATCTATAACATTTTTTCCTTGGTTTCTGCTTAGCTGCAGCTGGAATGCTGATCTGGCCTTGTGTAAAAGTGACTTTGTCAGGGCTTGTCTGTAGCATTTAATTAGTCAATAATGTGAATGGCTGGCATTTAAATATACATCATTAAAAGCCTTGCTAGTGCTCCACCATACAATGTGAGTGCACGGTGTGCTGGCTTGAGGGGGTTTGCTGAAGTTGGTGAATTTTTCAAAGGTGACCTCTCAAACTGTCAGAACTAGCAACCACATAAATGCATCAGTTGACAGTTCTGTCGACTGAATCCTACCGCTTCCCGTTTTCTATGCAACTTTTTAGAATTTAGACGTATGGCTTTGTCGGAGTTGGCGGGCCCTCAGCAACAACCCCTTCTCGCCAGTTACTTTGACCTTTATTGTCCGGTTAGATGGCGAAAGTCATGCTGGGCCGACCGTACGTGGTGTCAGGTGCAATGACAACATAGACTACGATTCACAGCTCCCTGTCGTGATTTGTTTAGCATCTTGTTTACAAAACTGAAAAGGACCTTGTGTCATTGAAAGTGTGGTTAACTTGACTTACTATCCAGTAACTGTGTGACTGTGGTTTTGTGGAAAACAGCCTCTTTGGTTGCTCTTTGTTTTATGACAGTGTTCTAAGACTGTCTTAATAATGACGTGAAATCACACAACAAAAAAGATATCATGAAAATCAATGAATGCTTATGAAAAATGTTGTTAAGTGCCATTTGCTAAATCATGTCACTTTTGACGTAGCATTGCTTCCAAAGTATTTGGGTTAGAATTAGGGTTAGGACACTGTCATCAGCATTCATTTATGTTCTTTATGGCTATGGAAGTTTAGGACAGTTTTATGACACGGTCATAAGACAAATTCGAATGTTTTCCCACCTCTCTTTTTCTGTTAGCTATGGATTTGTAACATCAAACTAGATGACTGAGAATATTCTCTAGGATCACAGGCAACCGGCTTCCACACGTGAAAAAACATATTTGCCTCAAGGCGTGTTATTAATTCCCAGCCGGATTGCAAGTATCGTTGAGGTACTTTACATTCCACCAGGCGCAAGTAAGTTTTCTGCTTTAAATAATTGGACATTAAGGCCACCTGGGACCACGTGGTGCCAACCATCTGCTTTGGTTTACACGGGGACACAAGCATGCTGCCGAGACCCATGCGGACAGGGGCTGACAGAATTGAGGTCACGAAGGGGAAGTTTTCGACAACCAGCTGGGTCTCTCTCTAAAATCCCCCCCACCATCCCCCCCTACCACGCAACTATCTCCTCTTCTGCCCACCTCTTATGAATATACATGCTCGCCTCCCGAGGGGACTTAAGTGAAGGTGCCCAGATGGAAAAGCACCAAACTCGTTTTAATTCACCTTCAGGAAAGGTGCTCGTTCTTAGTCACGTTTCCACGGCTAACCGAGGACGTATTGCGTGGGATTTTTTATTTTATTTCATTTTTTAACTTCAACAAGCACAATTCAGCCTCACCCTTATGAATATATTAGTATATTTGGGACACATGCCACATTTTTCAGGCTTGTAAGTCGCACCTGGGCAGAAATAAAGATGAATAGTTAAATAAAAATACACATGTCACAGTGTAGCATTAATTACTTTTTGGGGGGGCAGGATTATTATTTATTTTTTAAGAACATGCGCCACCTGATATGTAGTGGTTCCCTCGCTTGACTTTGGTGCAGGCAAGCGTAGAATTGATTCCTGTGCGGTTTTGGTATGATTCTGAGTGTGAATAGTTGTCTCTCTCTCTATGCCCTATGGCTGACTTGCCACCAGTCTAGGGTGTAGTTTGCCTTTGGCCCAGAGGCAGCCGGGATAGGCTCCTGCAAACCGTGCAACCATTGCAAGGATGCGCAGAACAGAACACCTCAGCAAACTTACAGGTGTTCTAAAGTCTTGAATATTTTTACCCATAATTAAATCATTAACAGCCATTGATGGCAATAGTTGTCCAATCCATTTGGACTGGGAGGGGCTTGCAGCAAATGATAGTCATCAATGGCTACTAATATTGTGTCCTTTGCTCTGTGTTTTGGTGTGTGTTTTTGTGAGTATCAGAGCATTTCCTGTCACTTTAATTTTAAAATCACACAAATAATTGTCAATTTTCTAAGTTAAGTCACAAAATTGATATTGATACCTGAAGAACAACACAGGAAATTAGTTTACTTATAACTTCATTTGTGACACATTGCTTGAAGCTGTGTTTTTAAATATTGCTTTTCAAATGATAAAAAAAACAAAGGCCTACCATTACATTTGGTTCAATATTAATTTTTCTGATGCTCAAAACATGCGCCTGAGCTTTATTAAAAGTTCTAGTCCGTTATTACTTTCTGTCATTTAGTGTCTTCTAGTTTGATATGATCACGGTAGGCTGCTAGGTGAATTACATGAACTGTCATATCAACCAACAGAATCATTATCAATGTATGTTGGTGCTTGTTCCTTTCTTCCAATTTAAGATCTAACCACACTTTTGAATAGTGATGAAAATTGAAATATATATATGTATTCTATTTATGGAATCAATATAAATGACTTATTATTGTCATGCCTTTATCATCTTTTGTCCACCTCACATTTAGACAATACACTATGTCACACTGGCATTTTAACCTTAAACTGATTTAGAACCGACTTATCTTTTCCTTAGTAGTGTATTTAATTTGTCGACCTGGCATTTAGTGCATCCAATCAACTTGTTGCAGCATTTAGTGTATAGTGGCATAGAGTATATTGCTTCTTTGACTAAATCGAAGCCTCATTATATACCAAAATTACAGTTGCTAGGAGGTAAGTGTCATTATGGTAATCATTCATCATTCTGTCATCATAACATGCAATTTAAAGTTTCTTAAAGCCATGACATAACTTACTCTTTATTCTTAGGCCAATCTGTAAGAAACATTCAATAGCTACGAAATGTTTGAAAAAAATGGCAAGTTATCATTATAAAAGCCATGATTAAAAAAGTAACAGCATGGATGTGTTATGACTGAGACTTTATGATGCGAGGAAATGAGATTGTCAAACTGCATTTGGAGGAGGCTCTGTCACCTCATCTCACATTTATGCAATAGCATCTCACAAACTGAGCTTCACGACTAATTGAAATCTATTCATATGCAGTGTTAGATACATTAGCATACCGACTAAAGTTATATTATTAGTACTGACTTTTTCCTGCTAATTAATTTTTGTGTGCCCTTCATTTTGGCAACAAATCAGCAATCAGGAAAGTTTTTTGGCAATCCACCCCCACGAGATTAAAAGCTACCCATGCGTAATTCATGAAACGTGCCAGTACAATGTACTACACACCACCCACTGTAGCCTCAATGACAAAGATTCAGTAGAACTTGAGCACATTTGGGAGCCATGGTGAGCACGTAATGATAATAATATGTTGATATGGATGGCTCACCTCCAACAAAATACTCAGAAGCATTTTTGGACTGTGGGCACATCAGTTTGCACGTTTTCACCAAATATCTTCAAACATACAACTACTTCTTGTGTATAACCCAATCTCTGGACTCAATTTACAATGCATACCTTAATTGCTGTCCAGCTTTATTTTAATCAAAATGTGTTTTTTATTGGTTTATTTATTTTTTTTGTTAGGCTGCCTCCCAATTCAAAATCTGTTTTACAAGATGTTTTGTTTTCTCCCTTTGACACGCGTCTTCTTTGCATCCTCAAATGAAGTTGATTGATCTCCTCATCTGCTTGTTTCTCACTTTGAAGCTTGGCAAGATGGACCTTTGCGATTATGTAGAATTGTTTTCACACATCAATCTCCTTCACAAAGGGAACAGATGTGGCATCTAAAGGGGCCTGGGAGTAACTTGTATACATTTGCAGTCATTCAGTTCTCAGGGAGTATCATGTAGTTCAGACTTCAGAAATTGTATTCAAATAAAATCAAAAATTCACTATTTTCGAAACTCACTGCAGTATATTTTCTGTGGGAGTTATTTGTCACACATTCAATACAGTCTATATCCCCCTTTAAATAATGACTTTAATAATGGGTGCTCTGTTAGAAACAAGCCCCAAACTATCTTAATGCTTCTCTATTTATAAATGCAACTAGCAGCCCTGCAGTGGCGGTCTGTAGGCTATCAAAACTGTTGCTCATCTAATGGAATATTTACAGTACATTATCTACTGATACATTTTACAAGAGAAGCTGTAATACTCAGTTTCAAGGAATGCATTAAGTAAAACACGCTCAATTCCATCACTTCTATTTTTACAAAGTGTCTTGTTATCTCTGGAAGCATGGCACGGGCCTCATGCCAAGCTGTGCTTCGCAGTACAAACACAGGAAGATGCCCGCAATCAATATTTCATGTCTCTCGCTTTGTTCTCTCGCACTGTCAAGATATCGTCATTGGTGTCAGTGCACCCACTGATTTGAGGAAACAATCTGGTGTCATCGGATGCTATTACAGAAGATGTCCTTCCTCTGGAGTGGTTCAGATTAAAAATTGATTGTTTGCTTGAATATTTTGACACGCACAAATATTTAAGGCTCTATCAGGAACTGGCCGTGCATTCTCCAATTTTAAAGCCAAGTGTTCTTCTGGAGTTACAAGAAATATTTTGTGCCTGCATGCATGAGTTATAAGTTCTAAACCATCCGGACACAATGTCACTTCAAAGCTGACACACTTACTAAGCTTCCCAGATAACTTGCACAACCTCAATAATAAATAGTGTCCCCGCAATCCTAAAGCATCTAATTCGAAAATATTCCCCCCTCGTATATTTCTGGGAATTGCCAACTTTTTGCGCCCCAGGGAATGTTTGACCCAATTTCCACCTTGTTGAAATCAATCTTGTCGCTCCTGCCACCCCGAGGACATCAGGTCCTTGCAGTTTCAGACCAACAGAATCAGGAAAGATCCTAATTAATAGCTAGGGAAGCCACTCATTAAAGGTCCTTGAAGCCAGCTATGGGTGGGTCTCATTGGTTGCCCTCGCGTCCCATTCAGTTCTTTCATCAATAGTAGGACTTGGAAAAGGAATTGGAGTTGAGAAGTTAGTTAGTCCATGACTGTAATTAAATGGAATTCATAACTGGGCCAGATGGGGCAATCTGACTGTTACTCAGGGGTTTTCTCCCAATGATGGCACATGAACGGTGGCACGCTTTCCATTACCACAAGGCCATCTGTTTGGATGGATGTGGAGTGTCAGATTAAGGCCGGTTTGATGGATGTGTGACATTTGTTGATTTATTTTTTAGGGTAATTTGAACCACATCATTAGCATATTAGACGTGTGAATTAAAAGAATATTGCTACATACCTGCTTTTTATATTTCCCAAATAAAATAAAACCTTAGTTTGTTGTTCAGTGAGCAAAGTTATCAGCAAATTAGGGGGCAAATATAGATGAGGTCAGGTAGGGTGAACACGTAAAACATTAGTGAATAATGTACATGTATTTCCATTTGTGCAGTCAATGGATATAGTATGTAAAATTGAGTCCAATAATTTCACCAATTTTCTACCTGAATAAGTTCCTAGCACTTTCCTATTTGCACCATTTATATTAATCTAGAAACAGAAAAACCAAGCAAGTGCTTGAAAAAGAGGATTTAAAAGTCCAATTTAGTAGCCTTTAGTGCATTAGCTAGATTGCTGCATATTCAATAGATGGATTTTATTTTGCGTGATTTGCTATGTCCAAAATCACAGTGGCAGAATGTGTAGTGTATGCAGAGGTTAATTAAAAGCCCCTTGCTTTTTTTCTTATCCCTTTTTTTAAACTATAAAAATGCTACATCGTGATTGAAAGATTGTTTATCCCGTTGTTGAAATGTGATAAACAACATGTTCCCCACCTTTCGTTGTTAGCTGTGAATGGATCCCACATCCATTGTGGCCCTGGCCAGAGAAATTGGATGGCCTTATTTGCCAGGTTTGTTTCATTAGAAAACCCAACTTTGATGTATTTGGGTTGTGGAGGTTGCCAACCATAAGATTCTCTACCTATCGGTTGTGGCAGAGTGAGACTTCTGTGGTTTCTCAGTCTTTTCTCATATTGAGCAAATCAGTCAACAGAAAACAAGTTAGGTCAACAGTCAACGGAAAAGGAAAATGCAAAGGGCCAGTTCTATTCTCAGTGGCAAGTCAGCCTCGAAATTATTAGAACTCAATTTCTGATGGCAGCTTGCACAATGTAGAATGTAGCGCCCATTAAATTATAGATCATACAAATTTTCTCATCCGGATGAGGCTAATTGTTCCGAAAGGATTGTGAAAGTTCGGAATGCTGTAAATGTAATCCAGCTCTTTAAATCTGAAACCCACTATGCACTTTGAGAAAATAATGCATGCTGTGCAGGCAGTGGCTTTTCTTTGTTTATTAATCAACACGCCCTCTTTAAAAAGTTCTAAGCAATTGTCTTCTTTGTACGCGAGGGTGCCAATATTTTCTTGATGATAGTGTAAAAAATTGAATTCTCTGAAATTGCGTTTATGGTTTTAGATGTAAGCCACTTTACAGACGTGATTGCAACTTGAGGATGAGTTTCCTGGCAGATTGACTGCAGACATTTAAGACAAGGTGGAGAAAATTACTGAAGGCAGAAGTAGCAGTTTGTTGGTGATTATAGAACACAGCCTGTCTCATTTCTGTGAGAAATAACTCACTTGGGTACAACAAGGCAGGGAACTTCTACTCCCTGTAAAGTTTGCAACTTTTGTACTTTGTCTTCCTGATATTTATTATTTATTTTCTTTTATTATTGCTATTGCAGTCCAGATTTTAAACAAAATTCTGCCAGTTGACTTGCACAGACACATACTTTCATTGTGAAGGTCACAGGACAACTTATTCTCCTTTCTGGACTTGACCAGCATGGGGTTGAAATTGAAAGAAAGATCAATGCCTACTTCAATACACCTTGGATAATTCCTTTCTTTACAGGCATGTATATATATTTCTTTATAGTGCGCACGGCTGCACTTTATAAAATCTTGAAAGAATGTTTCAACATCAATTGGAACTGAGCTGAATGTTCTTTCCTCCCTGTTAAAATATGCTCTCAGTAGTAAATTGCATTTATATTAAATTAAACTTTTGCTTTTATCACTAGGATACAGGCATAACAAACACATCATCTGTCAGCCAAGTACTCAAAATGAGATAGAACAGAGTTGGAGGCTATCGACGAGGAAAGGCTACATGTAATTCCTGATTTGAATATATCTCATTCCTGTGTCAGAATATATGAACTTAATATATTCTCTCCGTTGAAGACAAACAGAAAGTTGGTCTTTCCACACTCATAATACCTCCTTTAAATTCTAGTTTGATATTCAATAAATGTCACTTAGATATTTTGCTGCTGTTTGTTTTACCACATCTCAACTCTAATACGCGTGTCTAATAATCATTCCAAGGGTACATTTTGACCTCAACTGACAATGATGTTCGTGCATTCAAAAAAGATACTTTTAATAAGCGAACTGAACATGCCTTGGCGTGAGTCCTGATGTTTATTTAATATACTGGTCTAGGATGGACACAAGTGTAGTAAATAAAAACACGCTGACTAAGACTGTCAAGACAGCAGGAATATCGGAGGCTGCCAACAAATCGCTGTGTGACCTTTGCTGCACAGCGGTACACAGCAATGTCTTTTCTTAAGCCATTAACACAAAATCTTCAACCCTGAAATAGAAAAGATAACTAACTGCCACAATGTGAGCTAGGTTTGTGGATTGAATTGTTTGTGGTTGTACACTACTTAAGGTCTAAAGCCTAATAAATAAATAATTAATTGTTTATTAATCAAATAAACCATTGTTATTTTATATTTTATCTGTGACTGTACATTAAATAATGCTCAAGAATTGCTGATCAATATTAAAATGATTCAGGGCTTTGTTCTAAGGGTTTTGCCTACATCTGTCCCATTTATTCACTGTGGCAGTGTTTGCTCTATTTCTTTTCTGTCTGCCAAATAGAGTCAAACATCAGCGCTCATCTCAACGTGCAAAATACAGAAATGGTCTTGGTGCTTCCTGCCGAGTCAAGAGTGGACATAAAATAATTACTGTTCATTGTCATGCTTCTGATATTCTGCTGGCTTAAACACTTGGGTCATAGTTTCACTGATCTCTGCACAAGGACAGTAATGTAATACTAACAGTCATAATTAAAGCCATGCTGTTAGCACCCCAATGAAATAGACTCACACAGATCCTATTGAAATTGTACAAAAAACTAAGTCATTTATTTAACGTTGGTGTTCGCTTTAAAAAAAAGCATCACAAGGATACAAGAGCCAGCAGAGGGCATATGCCTCAATAGAAGAGAGTTCGTGGACGAGTTCCAATTGGTTTTATCATGGAATACAAAAATGAAAGAAGATCACAATACCGGCAGTGTTTGTGTTGTTCGAATTTCCTGCACAACACATATTAACCATTTTCCGATCATATGATTGAATTTCTTGGATTTTTGTTCAACTCGCACTGGTCGCCACAATAAAGAATTTAAGATTTCAAGAGTCAGTAGTATTCTTGCTAATAGCAAAATGAAATTACTAACTGTTTTTGGGCCTTTTGGGGGGTTTATTCTCCAAAGAAAAGGACTATGGCTTGTGGCTCAATGAATTTCCATGTAGCATATTCAGTATATTACATTCATACGTAATAGGCGCCTTCAAGGGTCCAATCATATTTAATTTAGTAACAGAAGATGACCATAACCTGCATAACTAACTGCACATGAAATGCTCAGAGCCGATTCTGCAGTATTACCGTGGCGACACCTGAGGAGATAAGCCGAAAGTTCACTACCACCACCAACTGTGTTTTAGAAGACTTACAAGAAACATGAGCTACTATTAGCATGTATTTATTTTTTTAAGTGGTCTTTGAAAGCTAAAGGTTGAGTCACCACATTTTAATTAACTGCTCTCTCTCCTGCAGAGCTTTTGTCAGCCTGCCACGAGCTCCGCTGTCGCTACGGCTGCGTCATGACAAGAAATGGCACCTTCTGTTTCTGTGCTGACGGTTTTGAAGTTGGAGAGGACGGCACGAGCTGCAGAGGTAAGATTCTGAAATGCCTTTCTCCTGCTTGCCCAAGCCTTTCTCCCCATTTGCCCTCGATCAAACCTTCCCTGAGGTGAAATAGCGTGAGGTGGATGGTATGCAAGACCATCTGTCTGTAGGCAGGGGCCTCCACTCACAGCGTATCACAGCCCCAGCACACAACATAAGGCGGACTATTTAGGTGTGTGTCTTACTGTGGCTTTGTTTGCTCATCGTAAAATGTGCCACAAGCCAGCTTTCTGCCAAAGGAGATATCAATTCAATGCCAAAAGGTGCCTCCGGAGTTGTTTCTTGCTTGCACTTACTTTATGATAACACAACGCCATGCCACTGAATAGCAGCAATGGAGGGAATATTACGCTGTGCCGGACACTCGGTCCTTGGCTTTTCTCGAAATAATGTGTTTTCATGAATGAAAGAAAATTCACTCTTGACTGTTGGAGGTGTTACCATTATAAGAAGAGGGGTCAGATATATGGAACAGAATTGACCACATCAGAGGGAAAACTGCAGTTCGTTGGAACAGAGAAGGCCGACTTAGATAGTTTAGACAAGAAGGCTGGGTTTTGTGCAACAATTCCTGCTACTCCACACACAGAGCTGGGGCCCCGAGGTGGAGAGATTATCATAAATTTACTTTATAACAGCTGTGAATGATATTTCACCGTGAAATGATCACCAGTCAACCAGGGGCTGACACCAGAGACACACATTCAGACTTAAAATAAACAACATCAGTACCGACAGAATGAACAAAGCCACCCACTTGCACCACTGTCTAATGACCAGATCATTGCACTGTCCCGAACAAGGTTTTTTTTTTTGGTCCGGCAAGTGAGGCCCCGATTAAGTATGCTTTATGTATTTGGGTCATTTTAGAGCATACTTAGTAACTCTTTTTTTCTACCCCTGAAGATCATGATGAATGTGCCCAGTATGCCTCATGTAGCCAAACCTGCATGAACACCTACGGGTCATTCAGTTGCGGCTGCGCGGAAGGATATATACTGCAGCCTGACAAGAGGTCGTGTAAAGCCAAACAAGGTCAGTTTGCATCAGGAAATGGCACGTTCATTATCATATATATGTTCCTTCTCTGTTAATTACTTGGGTTTCACTTAATCTGAGCACTATTATCGCATATTGCCTGGTTCCCAGGTTGTTGGAGCAAGATGAATGTGGTTTGGCAGTGACTGCATCAATCACCCACGTGGGAATTGAGTAGATGTGGTCAGGGCAGGATAATTATAAAATTAATGAGCACGAGGGAAGTGGGAACAGTCTACAGAGTTTAATGCTGAGACAATGCCCACCGTAACCCTGATTTATGTTAATGCCAGATTGTAGTAGCTAATATACCCAAATGAATTAAAAGGCCCACTTACAAGTATAACAGCCCAAGTGGATGTTCTACTTAGCTGGCTGGTCTTCAATAAGAAAAAAAATGAAACTGTATTCATGCAGCACATATTTTTGTTGAAGATACATTTATTGATTGTATTTATTGCTGTCTCAATGACAAAATTTATGTGTTGAAATAACTTGAGGCACAATATAGACCTAGCAGTGGGAGAACGCCGCTGTTGTTGCTTTAAATCACTTTGACTGGTGTCCCATCAGCAATAAACCGAATATGATTACCACTATATTTAAGTGAACCCAATTTTGGCTACATTACTATTAATTTAATGTGAACTTCAGCAACTCTTGGCATTTTCTTTTAAGACAGTCTGTCTGTTTCCCATGTAATTATTTGAATTGATTAGGTTATACTTTTGATCCATTATTACATGACATCGTAATCCGTCTGATGAGATGCAATGCAATTGTTTTACTTTTATCACTGTCAATGTGATTGTCATTGATAAATTTCCGCCGATAGGGCTAAGCCCTCCTTGACATTTAAACGGATGAACAAATAAATTTTGATATATTATATAATGTAGCATTTTTTTTCTCTCTATCTATACCAGATCCTGGCGACAGACCTCCCATGCTTCTCATGGGTGGGTCAGATCGTATTGTCATCACCCATCTAAACGGAACGGGCTTTCTGCCCCTGAGGTCTCTGAGTGCAAATGGAAGTCTGGCATTGGATTTCCAGCACAACCAGGAGAAAATCTGCTGGGTTCTGTCGAAAGAGTCCTCTGGGCAACTTCGATGTGCTGAAATGAGGAATCTACGCAGACTCACACGGGAAAAGGAAATAACAACGCAAAAAAACTTGCACAGTATGTTTTTTTGTTTTATTTTTTTGTCTCCACACTTGGTTGAGTGCATAAAATATCTCACCTTAAAACATATCCTTCAGTTTGTCAGATTACGAAGGTTTAGGAATGCCATCACACTGTTCTAAATTATTGTACAGGTAGAGTTATTGAATCTGTTCTTGACAAACGGTGAAGGCAAAACAGATGAAAACCAACCCCTAAAGGAGATGTTCTACTATAAACAGGACAAGTCTATCCAGAGTGGAAATCCGCATCCACAAATGTTTGATTCGGAAGATGTTTTGGAAAATGTGATAAAACGTTGAACCGTGTTGCTTCAGGTTGTTGAGAATTGTAATCTTCCGCTTGAAGCCTTTGAACTACCTGAAAGAAGGCAATTTTGCAATGCTGCTGCAATGTCACTTGGTGAAGCAGGAGCAAGAGAGTGATGCTGACAAAAAAGGCAAAGCCAAAGCTGTCCAATGGTGATAGCCTCACGTCTGTCCAAATGATACCTGGAACCAATTTAGAAGAAAAGAAGTGCGTAGTCATGAATGAATAAAAAAAGGTATAAATTACAGAACTAGACAAATGTCCTGCCCTAATGGATTAACAAATCAGGACATAGTGGAGATGTCTGTACTTATATTTTAAACACATATACGGCATTATACTATCAGTTTTTTATTTTTATTTTTATTTTTAAATCTAACTACTTACATTTGCTATTCAAATGCTGGACTTCAAGTCAGTCATGATATTTTGTTTTAAATATCAAACAAAAAAAGGAAGAATATAATTCACTTCCTCATGACACTACAAGAGAACTATTTCTTAATGCACAAATCCCGTTTTAATTATGTATGTGATTTCTCTTGAAGATACGTGTCCACCCTGTTTTACTGACCTCAGACAGTTTCCACTGTAAATATAATTTGAGAAATACGGTTGTCCTGTCAGGAATGTAATTGTGCGGCGATAGCCGCCATCCTCATCCTGATATTGCCTTCTCTTACAATTGTCTCCCTGAGGAAACATTTCTTAACCGAGAGCACTGTGGGCCATGCAACTATCAGCACTTTGAGAGCAACCACTCAGCTCTTTAAATGCTTTCTAAATTCAGAATATAACCATTCTGCATGCGTTATGTGTGAAAGGGGACGTTTTAGTGACATTAGATGGCGTGACATAGCACGGGAAGCTGTTTGTTTCAGCTATTTTGCACTCATTACAGATGCTGAGCACATGGCTATCGACTGGCTGACGGGCAACTTCTATTTTGTTGACCGGGTCACCAACAAGATATTTGTGTGCGACCAGAGTGGCAACACTTGTGTGACTCTCCTGCAGCTAGACCTACTGAATCCCAAAGGAATAGCGCTGGATCCTCTCACAGGGTGAGTGTTCCACTGCCTGTGTAATAATGTGTCTGAGAAAAGACCGCAACCTCATTTATCATCACACGTCACATTGGTTTATGAAAGAAATTAAAACCATAAAAGAAAATAATTACAGTCCTTGATCAGGCAAAAGACTTTGAGTGAGTTGCAATGAAGGGATTTTCAAGCATTCTTTTTTAATGCTGCTTTCACAATGTACCACAATTAATATGGTTAAGTACATCTCGAACAACTTGCCATCCAATTGCATGGCACATATAGGAAAACAGTTCACACTTAAATTGATCTATGGATGAACAGCATAACAGGTTCAACTAATTTATTGTGTATGATTTGAGGAGGCGGAAAGAAAAACATGAGGAAAACATGGTGTGTTTAATTTGGGAATTTTTGGAATGTTTTTGTCTAGCGAAATTCGATTAAATCTTTTTGATGCATGTTTTTGGTTCATTTTACAAAGAAAATTACAATCCATTGCAGCTCAGCAAAGTCCAATATATCAAATTTGGTAAAGTACCTTCTGATGTGATAAATGTGCAGCTATAAATAAGGTAGACATCCTATTTTCCTTCATTTGAATATTTGTTCAAATGACAAATATTGGCACCAATCATTGGCAGTAATGCTGCCTGCTTCCTGTGGTTGAAGTGGGACACCTGCCAGTGTTAGGAAGCCTTTTTGTGGTTTGTGGGTTGCTGATCACTTATTAGTCAGTTCAACCTCCTCAGATTTGAGTGTGTTCACTCTGGGCTTTCGCTACACTGGCCATCTTTGAACATGACATGATTTGGGATTGATTCACGTCCGAGCTGCCGGCTGCTACGGAGACTCCGACCTCATTCTTTCAGTCAGCTTTAGCTCGTTACCCTGAGTGAATCCCGGACCCTACTTCATCGAGTAAATTGAGAGCTTCCCTCTTGCATGTATTGACTATGTCCTTGTTTCTAACAGCTGAGGTTGGTAGACACTTCATGGAAATGAACCTACTGCTGAATTTAAAGTAAAATAAAGACAGTGTCAACTTTGACAAGATCGACCCTGACGCAAGAAAACAAAACTGTTGTTAAAGGACTCCTGAAAGGGTACATTTCTGTGGAGGAATTACAGTGCAATAACCAGTGATCAACTGATAAAACGTACTAATTTCACCAATTCATAGGATGTCCTCGCTTTATGATTTAAAAAAAAAAAGCCTTGACATTTCCCTTTTGTTTTTTCTTTCTCAAAGGGGCCTTTGAATTTACTATCCTTGACGATAATTAGACAGTGCAAAGCTTTATTTGTGTGTCTAATTGTATTTCTCAAGAAGTCGGAATGAAGGAGTAGATGTTGCTCTAATGTAAATTTCAAGTTTTAAGACTGCCAATATGTTTAAGACATATGTTATACTTTTTAGATTGAGACTATTATTACAATTCATGAGAGGTTTCTAATACAAACGGCGGGATTTCACAACACAGCATTACTTCCCATGTGAGCCAAAGTGAGGCCAGCATGACAAGTTTAGCCAGCGTGGAGTATGGCAATGATAGTGGATCTCCCACTGTCATGACCACACACAGAAAGGGCCAGATTTAATACAGCATACCGCATACCTTAAATTATTCTGCAATTGTTAACCAGGCCAAATGATCCTGAACTGAAAGAGAATCCACAAGATGTTTCAGTTGTGTTGCGTGTGAAATGGAATGATTTTGTCTTTTGGAATTGATTTCAACAGCCCACTCACAGCATTAACTGTGCTTAGTGATTTGGTTCCTTTGTGCATTCTGATCTCATGGCCTGAGCTCTCCTGCAGCACCCTTTTTTTAAATTTCCGACATTTACAGTTGAGGAAATGGAAAATGTTTGCTGTTATTTTTTACGCTTAAAGTATTTAAGATATCCCATGTTTATTCTTGCGGGGATTTAAGAATGCCTGAAAAGCACTGTCTTTTTTCAATTCATTGTCAATGTCTTTAGGATTCCCTTTTGTTTGTCTTTTGATTGTTTTTTGTTCATCCTGTATATATATATATATATATATATATATATATATATATATATATATATATATATATATATATATATATATATATATATATATATATATATATCAGTGTCGTTGTGGTCTTGAGTACACAATAAATACAAATCAAAATTTAACAACGGATTATAAACTTTAGCCTTACATGTATCTTAATCGGTGAAATGTAGTTCTGTCTCGAAAGCTCATTTAATAGATCATCTATAGTTAGCCTGATTCATGTTGTGTATCATTGCCATAATTTCTCATGTGGGCTGTGTTAAGTCTGTTTTAACTATATCCATTGGAGTCTGCATCACAACGCATCCATCAATTTGCATGGAATCTACTTAGGAAAACAATTGCTTGTGAAAGACAGACACATTAATAGTGCTACTTTACAAACCGAAAACAAATATCCACCTGTTCTGTTTGAGTTAACCAACTGTGAGATGCTTAATCCTGTAGGTGATTTGTTCTTTTGAATGGGATGGGCTGTCATGTTATCTTCCACACAACCCATCAACCTAAATTAGCGCTCTGATAATATTTATGCAATTCCATTGTCTATTTCCATTCCTTCATTTTCTGTCTCTGCCATATATTATGGTTTTTTTTAATAATGAAAGAAGGCAATTTTGCATTTTCACAGAGCTTAATCTAACTTATTTAGCAAGGGTTATATTGCGTTTTTCTCTAGCGGCTACATTTTAGATGGCAAACCACTGGGACTTGTCATCTAGACACGCTCATCTAATGAACGTTGTACAATATGTTCAAGCTGTATAATTGCTCTTTGGGTTTTCTGCCCTCGAATTTACAACATCATGAAGTTTCTTTAGTGACATTGTGTTCATATTTCACGCATTGCATCTATTATGTACAGTAAAAGGCCAAGTGGTCTTGTTTTATGGTCTTTGTTGAGCTTATAAAAAAAATCTCTTGTGCCATTTGAAAGAAGGTTGCAGATATGACCATGAACATAAAACTGACATTTGTATCGATGAAAAGAAATCTCAAGTGGAGTTCTCAAAGTTTTTTTTGACAGCTTGTATTGAATATGTTTGCTGTTGTCTCCATTTGGTTAGTGGGAAGGTAGCTGTTAAAGTGTCAGCCAGCAGTTGTTAGTATCGCTAGGCTTTACAAAAGAACCGTAAAAGAAGTAACAGGTTTGTATACAATAATTGATTTTGCTAAGATTAGTCTCATAAATATTCATTGCGTCCTTGATTCTTTTGTTACTTCCTTAATCTGTCAATACTGTGCTGACCATTTCTGCTCTTCCATGTTTCCTTGATTGAGGATTGTTTGAAACTTTTTCTAAATTGCTAAAAAAAGCGATTTTAGTTCATTCTCTATAATTTCTTATGTTGTATTTACAAAATGTTTGAAGCGTGTCAAACAGGATTGAAGCAGTTTTTCCTTTTTTTGAATATGTTCTTTTATTTGCAGAATGATGTTCTTCACAGACTACGGAAATGTTGCCAAGGTGGAGCGCTGTAACATGGATGGCACCAACAGAACCCGTCTGGTGGATTATAAAATTGAGCAGCCCACAGCTGTGGCATTGGATGTGGTCAAAAGGCTAGTGTATTGGGCAGATGCCTACCTGGATTACATAGATGTTGTGGACTACCAAGGCAAAAACCGACACAACATCATCCAAGGAAGCCAAGTGAGTCACTGTTTTCCTTTTCCTCTTTTTTTAAAATCAAAATAAGAGAGGTGCTGCATCCTCTTTTTGCTCAGAGCATAATTCACTTCACACAATGACAGAAAAGGTCAGCTCACGATAGCCCCGTTGATGAATAGGATACAAGTGTGGCAAATCTTTCACATTAGCTCTTCAGATGACTTTTAGCAGGGAAGAAGCCTATTCATTAAAGTATTATTGCAGCCTAATGGATCTACATATTCAGGAAAGGAAGATCTGTATTTTATGGGCAGGATTATGCTTTTTACATACCTGCTTCTAGGCCAAGGCAGTTACACAGTCAGGAATAGGCTAATATAAGTCTTTTTTTATTAGTACATTGCTGCCAAATTGCTTCCTGCACAGTAGAACACTATAAATTGAACTAACGAATTCACTACATGACAAAGTGGATGTACCTGATTTTCAACATCAACAATATACATGGACCCATTTGATACTGCCGAGAGGTGGAACAGTTGTTTTACTTATTTATTCACACTCATGTTTCACTGTGCCCTCGATGTCACGTTTCATCCCCTTGAGTTTAACTCTACTTCTGTGAACATAGCACGGCTAGTCATGTCGCTTTTCATGGGTGTCAGCCTGGTAAATGTAGCATGGATGCTGATGGATCAGTCTAGTGTCAGCCCCCCTCAAGCTGTTCAGCTTCTCGGTCCAGTCCATGGCCTGTCAGATGTGCACTCGGGCCCTGCCTTTACTACCCACCTTCACCATCTGCATCCATTAAGCCAACTAAGACATATATTTAGCTTTAAGGTAAGCACTGAAAAGCGTTCATTAAATATTTTTTGTTTTTTTCAGGTGTCAAAGATTTATGCATTAGCTGTGTTTGAGAACTACATCTATGCCACCCAGTATACCCAGTCTGACGCTTTAAAAGGAATGCTCAGTGTGATGCTGCTACAAATCCACCGGTTCAATGTCACGGCAGAGTTCAAGTCAGTTGCAAGTATGGGGAATGCGCCCGAGCTCCGTGTTTACCACAAACTCACTCAACCCAAAGGTGAGGAGACGTTAGAGATGCTGATAATGCTAAAATTTGCAATTAATGAATACCAATCGTTAATCCTCGGTGCATAACGGTGAATTTGACAATTGTGAGCATTCCTCCAATAATGCTTTATTTTCTTACTATGACTGATTTTCTCCACAGTTAAGTCTCATGCATGTGAGATGAATTCCTACGGGAAAATGGGTGGATGCTCGCATATTTGTCTTCTGAGTGGCAGTTACAAGTCCAGAACATGTCATTGCCGTGTTGGCTATATCCTTGGTTTTGATGGCCAGTCCTGCAAAAGTAAGTTTGTCTTAGTAATAAATTATTCATTCAATCATTCATTTTCCATTCCATGTCCTCGCGAGAGTTGCAGGGCCATTGGAGCCTATCCCACATAATTACGAGGCAATGGGCAGGATACACGCTGAACGGGTTGCCAGCCAATCACAGAGCAGGAGAAAAATAATCTTTACAGACATAATAATGATAAAATGGAGAACAATAGGATGGAGAGGTGTCTGTTACATAGCATATTAACAGAATATGCAGCCTAAATCACACATCATAGCATCTTGACCACATTCATGATCTCTCACCAAATCACCAACAAAAAAAGCTAAAAAAATCATGAATGTATTCATCTTCACTATCACTGCTGAGCAATTCTGCCAAGTCTGTAAGTAAAGCGCTCGTCAACGGTGCTCTCGGCTAACAGTGTGGATAAAGAAAACATCACAAAAGGCAAGCCACTAACCAATAAACAAGTGTGACTTATAGTCTGAAAAATGTGTTATATTCTTTCA
Organism: Stigmatopora argus; assembly: GCF_051989625.1. Lineage (NCBI taxonomy): Eukaryota > Metazoa > Chordata > Actinopteri > Syngnathiformes > Syngnathidae > Stigmatopora > Stigmatopora argus. The sequence continues at coordinate 10,073,916 of NC_135399.1, forward strand.
ACCTTTTTTTCTGATAAAGCTCTGTCAGGAACAAAGCTAATTGGAAGCGCTCGTAATGAATGTCTGAAAAGGACAACATAAGGTCATAATAGAGCAGACGGTGCATTAATCTGCCATAGACTGACATTGATTAAGAAGGCTGCTGATGGACACAGATCATTTCAAAAGCGATTTAAAGCTATCATCACATGCCATTTTGATTGATTATTGCCATATGAGCTTTTAACTTTGTCGGCATTTGTTGACTGGGCTGATCAATTCAGGAAGATTGTGTGGTTGACATTTAAAGCAATAGAACGAATCTACGTCAGGTTGGAAGAGGGGTCGACCGAGTTAATTTAGGGGTAGCACAACGTCACAAGATTTGGTTTGACATATTTGATTCATTTTCCCTATTACAGATGATCTGACGGTAGAAGATCTTTTGTTTTGCCAGCTTGCATTCTCTCTTCCCAAGCATAATGAGATTGTGCTGCTAAATGCTAGTTCTTCTTACAGTGGTCGCACTCACGTTTGATATCTGGGTCTCTTGCAAGGTTTAATTGTCTCCCGGGTAGTCAGTCTCTCCCGCACAACATGATAAATTGAATTGAAGCATGTGTGGTCCTCATTCCCAGAATTCTAGTCTCCTGGGTTGAGACTGAGAGCAAGGAGAGGTCCGCTTCTCTCTCTGCAAGCCCGCTTTTATGCCTCCTCTTGCCTCTCTCCAGAGAATCGGAAATAGTTTGAGAACGTAGAGCCCCCTTTGCAGGCAGCGGGCCACAAAGGAGCTCCGTCAGCTCTCGAGTCTTCTTCCTTTGTCCCTTTATGCAGACGTTGTATTATTTTAGATAAAAGACATTGTTCACAGCCAAGGTAAGTATTTACAATTGTCTGGTCTGTCTTGGTGTTTCTTTTTCGTATTGCCAGGCAACCTTTTCAGCTCCAGGATGGTTGAGATAAGAAAGAATAGCCATTGGCAATGGTCATTGACTCTATTAAAGTAAATGGGTAGATCCGGAGAACAACACGCCTGATGAATGAGCTTAATGTTAGGATCAGCACTGACAAATCGCAGCAATTAAATGCTAAAACCAGTATAAATGGTCTCTTATTTCTTTCCTTTCAGAGCCCCAAAACAATCTCTTCCTGCTCTACGGAAAGGGACGTCCCGGGGTCATCCAAGGGTTGGATATGAACGTTAAGTCTAGTGATGAACATATGGTGCCAATTGAGGACCTGGTCAACCCTCGCGCTATCGACTACCATGCAGCATCAGGACAAATTTACTTTGCTGACACCACCAGTTTTCTAATTGGAAGGCAAAACATCGATGGAAGCAAAAGGGAAACAATACTTAACGATGGTATGTCCGATTTTTAGTCATTTTTATATCTTTTGAAACTACACCACATTATTGTTCTGCCTTAGAACTGGACAACGTGGAAGGAATCTCTGTGGACTGGATTGGCAATAACCTGTACTGGACCAATGATGGGTACAGGAAGACAATAAGCGTTGCCAGGTTACAGAGTGCATCACAGACCAGGAAAACACTTTTGGAAGGGAACATGTCACACCCACGGGCCATCATAGTAGACCCTCTAAACAGGTAAAGAAATTGCTTTTGTCAGATAATGCTTCCTCTCAAATTCAAGTCTTTTTTTGTTTACCCAAGATGTAAATGCAACACGCTCACTTAGTTTGGGTTTTGTATTAGTGTCTCAAAGCGTAGCTGCAAGGAGATGAACCACCACCACCACCTCATTAGCCACAGTTAACTCACATGATTACTTCTTTTCTAGCCTTAATACATATTATTCCCTTTATAAATTGAGGCATAGTGCATAACACCAGCCTAGATAAGAATTAACTTCACTACAGAACTCAATTAAAGTTTTCTAAGAATTACATAGATAGGTTTTAAATTGATATCAATTTGGTTAACACCAACTACTTTGTATTTGTTAATGCACCTTGAGATAATCCTAATTAGTTATCCTGTGCCCTGGATTACTTGCACAAACTTTAAACAAGAAATATTCATTATTGTTAAATTATTCAGACAAATTGTTTTCTCATTGGTAATATTTTGATCAGGGGACTGTGTGTTCAATGTGCAATTTGATGGGTTGTCTAGGATTTGAATGTAATCGATTAGAACTTGGGCTGTTCTTCAGTTTATAATCACCCACCTAACTCAATGTGATTTGTTTTCCACACTGATTGAAATTCAGCAAGAAATCTGTTTAAAAAATTATTATCCCGAGACTGTTTTTGGCCAAAGCATGTCTAATATGCATTCACAGATGAGCATCTGTTTCCCAGGTTTGTGCACACGTCCCACATTGTTAATTACAGGGTGCTCATATCAGTAGAAAATCAGTAATTAGAACTCTAATGTCGATTCATCTTCAGAAATGAATAAATTACCTCTGGTGCCTATTTGTAAAGTTGAATCATCGGAAGATTTTGTGGATTCAATTTATACCTTTTTAATGCTGTTGGTCCTTTGTTGACCAAGCCTTAATCGTATATCAGGGAAGGTCTTTTGAATATGGCGTTGCGGTTTGAACATGCTTCATTGCTGACAAGTTTTAAGTCAGACACAGGAGACTGCAATAGCTGCTCACGCTGCTCAGTATTTGTTACACTCAGTTGGCTTTAAGCGAACCAGGCATTTCTTGTAGGCTACGGTTGAAGAGTTAGATCTCTTATACTCAGAGGAAGTTCTTTCAAGAGAGGAGACGGATTATTCAAATGACGTCTGCGGTTTCTACATCTGTTGGGTGTGTCTCTAGATTAAATAAACAGAATATTCTCAAAGGATCTCCATATAATGGGAAAAATGCACAGGATAGTCAGTATTTCTAGACAAATTGATGAGTTTTAAAGCATTCATTATAAGTTACCAAAGTGTTTGATATTTTGCAAGCCACTTTAGAGACTTGAGTCATGTGGCTGTTAGATTTTATTGTAGTTTATAAACATAAATTTCATAGAGACTCGTGAGACCCGATTCCTTGCCAACCCATTGAAATAGAAAAATAATGAAAATTCACGTTTCTGTTGGAAACCAGTGATGGAATATAAAAATCAATGGCACTGGTAGAATCATTATAATCTCCATGCTTTTTTCATCACGAAAAAACAAGCTCGAAGTATCTCACTTCAGAGGCACTAATGTTCACACAGAAACAGCCAAAGCAGATAAACCTACGCACATAAACATCACACTCAATCTGAGTCCTATGCAAATTGCATGTTAGTCACAAACTCAAATTACATTCGACAAAAATACTGCATTTTTAGTTCAGCACTAAGACTTATTCGCATGTACTAAATACATTAGGGCTCAGAGAATGCGACTTCAAAATAGTCCAGTCGTTTTAGCTTAATTTTACCGGTGACTAAGGTCATCATTTCTTACACTGGGCAGCACATTTCTCCTGACAATGCCTTAATAGTTTTCACATTTAATTTTGTCATGCGAAAGTTCAAAATACCGAACACCAAAGTAGCCCTAAGGCATAACAGTGTGCACCTATGCACCTTTCGGTTGTGGATATCAGAGGCTGTGGTTAGAGATCATAAAATATTTGGTCAGTTTTGTTTTCAGATATTACAACAATATACTACTACCCAAATGTTAAACTAATGTGGCGTAAGTGCGCCCGCGGGCTGTGTGCATGTGCCTCAAGTCCCACTGAATAATTCATGAGGTCACCGAGGTGACTTGATAACACATAAAAGTCATCATTAACTCAACCTGAGATTCTCTAACATCTTCCCTTACCCAGCCCTCTATCAGTGGCAGTGATGAGAAATGGCAACACGCAGCAACACTCAAAATGAACAAATCTGCCGAACACGGTTACTCGAAAGCACATCACTTCAAATCCAGTTTCAAACACTACAAGACTACTGTGAGTTCTAACCTCAGGATGTGCAGCTCCTCCTGAAACTTGTGGCTGGGAAAACATGATGTTATGATATGCTACAAAGCATGTTTTAAACTTCATAAGTCTGAGTGATTTGTGATGCTACAACATGCACGCATTTCTCTGACAGGGATTTTTAATTAAATGGATTTACATGAGGGAAATTTCACATTTCTTTCGGTGTCTGCTTGTTGTGAATTAAACCCAGTATTATGAACCCGTTCTTCTATATGACATTTGTTAGTCACGGGTGTAAAATCAAAGCAGGGAATCGTCATTCCCAAGAGGTTTGCAGAACAAAATCTATGGTGATGTATGTCATTGTATGGAGCAGTAACCCTTGTAAATCCTCAGGTGCATTATTGGATAAGAAATCAAAGGTATTCTAAGTAGATTTTCCAAGCAATAAGGGGTAAGGCTTCATCCTTAGAAGGCAGTTGAACCACCAGCCTTGCTTGTTAAACAAATTCCTGCCTTGATTTGCTATTTAATAATTTTGTGGTAAATGGATTTACACTTGTATAGATAGTTTCTTTTCACTTTCAAGGCATTCAAAGCACTTCAACACTATACTGGCAAGAATACTTAGACGAGGTCAACAGGGTGGATGATCGAAGCTGCAACCTCTGAGTTGGACTTTTTTTTTTATATGAACTGAAAGAAGCCTACATAGCAATGCTATATCTCTTAAAAAATAAGATCTTATTATATACTGTAGTAATATTAAAATTGTATTTTTGTTGTTGTTGTGATTTTGCTAGCTGGATGTATTGGACCGACTGGGAAGAAGACGAGGTCAACGACAGCATCGGGAGGATCGAAAAAGCTTGGATGGACGGTTCGAATCGTCGCATTTTTGTCACCACGAATATGCTGTGGCCCAATGGTCTTACATTGGACCACAGCTCCAGTAGCATGTATTGGTGCGATGCCTATTATGATCACATTGAAAAGATTTATCTCAACGGGACCGGACGCACGGTGAGTGTTATTCGTTTTCGAGGAACTTGCGCCGGCAAAGTACGAATCGTTTAATTTTATGATGACGCCGGATTATTTTAAATTGCAGGTGGTCTACAATGGAAAAGAGCTAAACCATCCTTTCGGAATATCCCATTATGGCAATTTCATCTTTTGGACTGAGTACATGAATGCATCAGTCTTCCAGCTGGACTTGTCCACTGGGGATGTCAGTGTGCTACAAAGTGAGAGGCCACCATTGTTTGGCCTGCGAGTTTATGACGCACAGAGTCAGCAAGGTTGGCTATTTTTCCCTCTTTACTCTTCCCTCATACTGTGTTACTCAACCATAACAACCCTCACAGTCCAAGTTGGACTGCATATTGAACGACTCTCTGCTGTGTGTCCAGATATTAGCGATGCGTGGGGTTTCCCTGAGTGTGCTGGGTTGGAAATTTCAATACAAAACCTTAGAGGTCAAATCCGTAAATTGACAAGGCGGCCATGTTTGAAAGCTAAAAAAATTCCCTCGTACCCGAAATGATGCTTTCTCAACAATCTTGCTAGTTCATATCCTATTGTTGTAAAAATTTAATTACCAATGACTATTATCAATGCAATTCACTTTTGTAAATCTTGACTATTTTTTAATTTTTTTTATTATCTGATTATCTGAGCAGTCAGGGCACCTTTTCCACACCAAACAAGATTTTTAAAAAGTAAGGTGTGAGAGATTCTGGCAGCTTGTACTGTTCAATGTCACCGTTAAAGGATATATTAACTTCTTGAGTTAGGAGGCGCCGCATAAATGCCAAGAACAAAAAACCTTAATCTGCATTTTCTCACTTGTTTATCATCATCATACTTTCAGTCCCTGCATAATGTACCCTTGACCAATCTCAGGACATCAAATACATGTTGATAATGCTTCTATCTTGTTGACACTATTTTGGAAGTATTCCCATAGTTTTTGAACTATAAATTGCACTGGCAGAAGTCGCACTAGCCATAACATGCACAAGCAAGAGTTTCAATCACTTTTGAGGTGGATTTTATTTGATAAAAGACCAAGAAAAAACTAGATAATAATCCAATAAATTTGAGAGCAGCTTGTTTATTTAACATATTCACATTTATCCATATAACTGCAGCTTGAACAACAAGTTCATCTAATTATTGATGTTAGTCACACTCTCGATCGTTACATTATAGTCTTTATCTTCACCATCGGTGTGAAAGGAAGAAACATTACTCGCACCTGAGGATAAGTTGCAGGCCTGGACAAACTCTGGGGAAAAAAAACGGTGCCTTATTGTCCTAAAAATACAACAATTTAACACATTTAATAGTTAGGAGTATATTCTCAGATACGCATTGCTATGACTTGGCATACAGTTATATAATAAAAGTGCCCCTTAAACAACAGACCAAAGAATCCACGTCAATGTATACCTGAATCAGAGTTGGCACTGTAAGCCGTTGCATAAAATAGCATGACAGGCACTCTGAAATCTCTTGAGCCTCCGCTCTGTGAAGTTATATAGGGTGGCCGACAGCGGCTTCCTCACTCTACTGCAAATGATGATGGATTCATGCTGTTAGGAAGCTGAAAAGAGCAGATAGGAGAGGTAACCGATAGAGTTGGCAGTGGAGATGCAAGCACTCCGCACAGCAGGGCTTTCTTTTGTTCTCTCGGAATAGGCGTGTAAAGCATCAGACACGCACTATACAATTAAATTGATGGTTCAGCTTTAAAGCAAACTTTTATTGTTACCATCTATTTTACAGGTAATGTTTTTTTTAATTGAAGAATTCTTAGTCTTCCTGCCATTTAGCACATCTCAGTTTTTAAGTTTACATAGAGTAGAAATGAAAATGAAAGCCTTTGTCTCAGTTCACTTTTAATGAAAATACATTAATAAATATGGCTATGTTTTTTGTCTGTCTACCCACAAGCGAATTTGAAATTTGTTTTGACAGGAAAATGTATTAATATTCATTTAAGCTATCGTGCCATCCAACTTGCATACATTAGAATAGGATATTAAATCATTATCAATACAATCTTTTATTTTCAAAGAGCTTAGACTGAACCACATTTCTTCTTGACATGGTTTTTGAAAAGACCCTGTAAAGTGAAGTCACTGATTTGTTTAGAAATATGTGATACATGTTTCAGAACATGGACCTCCATTTATTATGACTCCTAAATATATTTTTAATTTATTCCTATTTGCTCCCAGGTGACAATGCATGCAGTTTGAATTATGGAGGCTGTAGTACCCTCTGCCTTGCCATCCCAGGAGGAAGAGTGTGCGCTTGCGCTGACAACCAAGTTCTGCAGAAGAACAATGTCACCTGTGCAGGTGGGAGGAAAATGAGTCATATGAGCAAGAGGCTTAAAATCATCTTTTCCCAGTCCACTGTAATCCGTATATTCTACGGAGAAAAGAAACTAATACCTGCCTCTTCTCCAATGCAAATCAGACGAGGAACATATTAATACCGAGGCCAAATCTTCCCACCACATTTCCATACAGTGTATTCAAATCCCAGTGGTTACGAATGAGGTCACAGCACATTAGTAGCATTTTCTTACATCATCATAGCTATGCCAATAATGTGCATAAAACCGATTCTTTCTGGAAATTCTCCAGGTAATTTCGCTTTTCTATTGTTTCTCCCAGAAGGCTCTGGCGGCGATTTGGAACCACAGCGGTGTAAAAGTGAGGAGTTCCAGTGCCACAACCAGCGCTGTGTGCCATCGTTGTGGAAATGCGACGGAGACGACGACTGTCTTGATGGCAGTGACGAAGAAAGCCATACTTGCTGTGAGTGTTCTCCGATTAGTGTCGTTCCCTTCTTACCTGAGCTGAAATGTTAGCTCTGTTAACCTTAATGCTTAAATGTCTGCACTGACATAATGCTGTTTGCCATCTGTTCTCAATTTTGCTAAGTTTTGAATGTGCTACATCAGGGGTGTCAAACTCGGGTTGGTTCGCGGGCCGCATTAACGTCAATGCCATTTCATGTGGGCCGGACCATTTTAGATCTAATATTTAGATTTCAATCGGATTAAAAGAACTGGTTCAAAAGCCCTAAATAGTCAGCTTTTATAGATCTAAAGCAATGTTTATTGGAGCTTTTTTTCTTAGTATTGGAAAATTTCTTTTAATCATGTTTTTTTATTTCAAAAGGAAACTAAATATTTTTTAAATTATGTTCAATATTAAAGTGGAAAACGGAAAATATTTATATATTTATTTTTTGATTTTCTGAAATGCTTTTTGAACTAAAAACACAAAAGAAAAAATGGATTTAAAAAATTGCAATGATTGATATTAAAAAGGGTAAAATCAGGAAATGTAATGTACATCTATTATCATTTGAATTTGATCTTAAAACAGAAAGTCGGCACTCATGATTTACTTTCTTGGGCCACACAACATGATTTGGTGGGCCAGATTTGGCCCCTGGGCTGGCACTTTGACACCTGTGTGCTACATTGAACTTAAACTTAAATTGTGGTTGATTAAAATCTTAAACAACAAATTGTTCTATATGTATTTTGTAAAATATGTTTATTGACATTAACATGTATACGTTCTTAGGGCAGGAATGAAAAACTATCTGAACTTGGACAAAATAATGCATTAATAATTTTGTCCCTCTGAGACATATTGAGGTGCCTACACTTTTTTGGGGGGTGTTTGGAGTCCTTGTATGGTCTGGAAAAAAATGTGCCTTCCCATGTTTTGTTAGAAAGGATCAATTATATATATGTCTTTAAATGCAGTGTAATAACCCAAAGCAGTCATGCGAAAAAACATGTTTTTCCACATGAATTTACTGCACGCACCAATCCACACTCACTCTTAACACTTCTAAATCCTGACACTTGGACAGTGGCTTCTATGTGTGATATATAGTGGCAATTTGCCTCATGGATACGGCAAATAAAGAATAGTGTCTTTATGGAGGCTGTCAGAAAACACAATGTTTTATACACCATATTGATTTGTAAGCCTGTACTCTTCGTGCTTTTTTCCCCATCTATATACAGATGAACAATTGCCAGATGACAGAATGTTTGTGTGCACAGTGTTGTACTTGACGAGCATCATCTTCTTTGCAGACAATCACTCATGTCCTATTGGTCACTTTAAATGCAAAAACAACCGCTGTATTCTGAAAAAATGGCTTTGCGATGGGACAGACGACTGTGGTAATAATGAGGATGAAGCCAACAGTACCTGCTCAGGTGTGTATTTTCTTAACACAATTACAGCGAGTTTAGTGTTTTAATATTTTCTGATTTTTTGGGGGGGGTGGCTGGTGGGAAGGGACATGAAATAATTAAATACTCAGTTTACCTTAAATTTAATGGTGGTTTTAAGAACTATTCAATTCTCTTTAACTTGGAAATGCATTCTTTAAGCTCTGTTAACATTTTTAGATATATTTTTTTCTACATTTGTCAATTTGATTGAAAATTTTAGCCTTTTATGGTTCTGTATTTTTTCTGTTAGCCATGATGTTAGCCACTTGGTCTGAAAGGGTTGGCAAACATTGGTGTAAATTAAATGTACTGAATGCAGTGTATGATATGACACGAAAATATTTCCGAATAATGATGGAAGAAATTAAAATAATCGTATTGTACTCAAATCAAATTCTGCTTCCCAATGGGTGGATTTCGTTAACAAAAAAAACTTTGCACATTTTTGTATCATTTTTTTATTTTTAATGCTCACTGAATGGATTACATATTTATCTCAAGACACCACCATATAAATGCTTAACGATGTGATAATTTCTAACGATGTGGTTGCAACTTTTAACCACTACCGATAGATTTATTATATAGCGTTCATTCTATTATCTGGAATGTCCTCAATGAACCCTCCCTGAAGAGATTTATTTTTGAAAGATCCATCAGCACACATTAACTAAAGGTGATGAATGTACCCCGGTGGTCAGATTGACGCGTGTATTCCACATCAACAAGCGATCACTGGTGGGCCGGCGGTGGGTGTCCAGCATGTAGCTGTCAGCCCATCGAGTGGCATAATTTCCCAAGGCCGTCAGACCTTCCGAGCCGCAGTTGAGTGATCGAGTGATAAAGCACTCGGTAGACATTGACATCCCGGTGATGTAGTGATCATTAGGTCTGCTCTCTATTCTTCATGGTCTTATGCAGGTTGGAATTGAATTAAATGGTTTTGTGTGGCTCTTTTGTTCTTTTTAACACAGCCCGGCCGTGTCAGAATGACCAGTACTCGTGCCAAAACGGCCGATGCATACCTCAAGTGTGGCTGTGTGACCGCGAGGACGATTGTGGCGATGTGTCTGATGAAGTATCTTGCAGTAAGTCAGTTCAGCACCTCATAGTAAGCTTTCGCTAAGACTTCCTCCTGACTTGCGAATGCGATTGCAATCGAATTTAAAAAAATATATGGATGACACACATTTCCCTTTCTAATGCATAAAACTGTTCGAAATATTGCAAGATGATTTTACTACCTCTTTAAGATTCATAGTTCATGTCATGCCAAAGATATGAATCAGACTTACATAAATAGAACAAATAAGAACTGGTGCCATTTATTTGTTGACACACTCTCATAACTGTTATGTGCTCCCCCTCCCCAACTTTCAATCTAATGATACGCTTATTTTACTACTCAAATATTACAAAAAGTGCTCACATATGTGTAGAGCATATCCCACATTTTATAATTCATTATTGCCAACTATCAGCTTGATTGAATTATGACTGTCAAATGTGTGATCATATTTGAAATTCAATTAATTGGATAAAAAAATATTATAATAACTGTCTGTCATAGTACAAACCATGAAAATTTCGGAAAATGCAGGCTCGAAAACCAAAATTGTCATCGTCCTGTTCAATTTCAGGCATGATTTCACAATTTGATGGAACTTTTGCAACAACTGAAGCTGTATTGGCAAAATACAAAATATGCCATGAAGCCGTGATCCAAGAAGACTAATAGCAAGATACTATTTCCCTTCTCTCTAGTATATTTTGATAGAAAATACATTTAGCACTACTACCTTACCAATCACATCCAAAATCAGTGATTTTTAAAACCCCGTCTGCAAACCCTCCCCACACACACACACTATCTGTGTCATCACTCAGTGTGTCATCACAGCGTGAATTCAAAGCTACCACACGTTGACTGTGGAAGCTCCTTCACGGGTTCACTGTGCAGGTCAGCCCGCAGCGTGAAGCTTTTCGGTCCATCAGCGCACCCAGTGAGTTGCAAAAAAACAGGATGCTGAGAATTAAAGCAGATGACGTCTTCATCCAAATGTCGATAGGGAGACAAAACCAGTTGGATCAGGTTCGTTTTCCTGACCGTCTGATCTGATGTGATGACAGAAACCCCACAGGAGATGAGAGGATCCTTACATTGATCCATGTTGAGTGTCAGACAGAGAATGTCCCAACAATCTTTGGATTAAAGGGGAGACAACCAGCAAGACCCGTTTGCTTTTTCGTGAAATGACACACAAATGAACTGCACATTATTAAATAAAATGCAAAACACTAAATAGTCAGAGCGCCGCAACTCAGGCAAAATTCTTTGAAAACCCTGCACTTTTGCCTCTGACTGCGGTATATGAGATATTTCAAGCTGAATTATTGATGTTGGTTCTTTGGAGCAAGAAACTGACATGATGGCATCTGTTATGAAAGGTGTTGCTGAACACATACCACTTTGGTACTGTCGTTGCTGTTCTTAAATTTGATCCTGAGGGTATTATACAATCTGTCAGACAGGGTTAGTAAAAAAAATATAAATAAATAAATACAAATAAAACTTCACTTTGTGTTCTGGGTTAATCTTTAAAAAATAAGGGCTATAAATAAATGAAATGTCCTAAGAAATGATCTGATAACTAACTTGATCTCTTATAAAAGGTTAAATTATGGTCGATTTTTCCTTTTTTCATCACTGACTTTTGTGGAATATGTTTAACGTGTAATATTATCAACATGTGGGAACTGCAATTTATGGTCAACAATGAAACATGATTTTTATGTAAATTAAGTTTTTTTGGGTGGCCATTAAAAATGACTTCATTTGGTTCATTTATTATTCTATACTGTGATATTTCTCAATGAAAGACACCACAACAGGTTACTTGTATATTATTATATGAGATTAGATTAGATAACTTTATTCATCCCGTATTCGGGAAATTTCACTGTCACAGTTGCAAGAGGGTGAGAATACAGACACGTTATAAGAATAGATCTAAGATATAAGAATAAAAAAAGAACACATTATAAAAAAAACTTAACCAGATTTTCAATGGGCTTGATTTAGGTGATTTGAGTTGTGGGTTAGTGCAATTTGAAGTCATTTTTCAACACATGATGTCGAAGCAATCACGAAATCTTTCATCCTATTAGTTTTGCGCCTCGCCTGCAACACACGAGACTGTTTTGGCAACATATCAATTACACCCAGCCGTACATCCAGACAATTTAAAGGTCTGGGATTCCCTTTCGTCATTAGTATTTCGTCTTTTTCAGTGAGTGCTTATTGCCTCTTGCCGCACTGGGTTGAATCGCTCGCAACTTCTTTTGGTGCGTCTTAAGCCGTTCTAAGACGTCGTCGCAAACAGCCAGGGTCTAAGCAGTAATTGAAGTTCATGCTTGGCTTCATTCAATCATAATCAAGCTGTGCAGAGAAATATATTCTCTCGCTCACTGTTGTCTAAGCTTCCTTAGGCATTACTCCTCTCCAGGCACTCTACTGTGCAGTCCTGGCAGCTTCAGTAGTGCATCTGTGGGTTTGAGAACACCTGAAGCCAAGTAGCGCTTCCCGTCAAGATGGATTCCGATGTAGATTTTGTTTGTCAGTAGTTTAGGAGTTGTCACATAGGATCTCACATTGGGCTTTGTTCACGAGAACCTGCCATTATTTATAGATGTCGGCGTTTCTTTCTTTAGCCAGACTTACTTGAACATGTCATTATTTATGGATGTCTAGTGCTTCCTTTTTAATGAATGTTTAACTCCATCCAGACAGGGGCTGTCAGCGAGGCCAGGCATATTTGAGAAGAGTATACATAACACTTGTGTGATTAAAAAATAATAATAATACAGGTATACCTATGATATGTTGCCACATCGGTCTTGGACATTGCAATCCGGAGAGTCAGATGCTGACAAATCAATTTGAATCTGGAATTGCATTTCATTCTGAAGTCAATAAAGCCTCAGACGTTCCTGTAAGGATATCTCAATCTACTTTATTTACGGAAGGTTTATCGCACTCCTAGTCCAAAAAGAGAAGCATCTCTTTTGGGAATAGAAATGTCAGGAAGAAGAATCTATATTTCTATACTTTAGATAACGTTGAAGTGTCCTTGTTAGATGGGTAGAGGACATCCATCAGGTTGCTTTGTCTTAACTGCATGGAAAAGATTAGCATCAACCCGGTTTGTGGTTTGTCAGTTAACAAAAAAATGTTTAAAAAGTATACTTAGATGAAAGTGGTGGGCCGGCAGCTTCTGGAGTCGCGACCTTTGTGAGGATAAGCGGGTCAGAAAATGAATTAATCAATCAATAATTTTGTTCAATTTATAAAGGAAATAACAGTTTTTTGTTTTTTTAAACAGCATTTCCAACTTGTGAGGTCCTCACCCAGTTTACATGTTCCAACGGACGATGTATCAGCAACAAGTGGCATTGTGACTCAGGTATGACATTTTTGGGGGTTGCTTACAGCCTGCATACACTTAACATGTCTGCTAGTGAAGTTCTTCATTTTTTCAAGTCACATTTCAGTTTTTTCCCCTCTTTTACAGATTTGTCAGGCAACTTTTCAATGTATTTACTGGGCTATAGGTTAAATTAAAGGAGTCCATTTTGTGATATGTTGGTTTTAGTTGTATGTCTGTATATGTGCAGATAACGACTGTGGCGATGGCAGTGATGAAGTGGGCTGCATCCAGTCCTGCTCCAACAACCAATTCCAGTGTAAAAGCGGTCGCTGTATCCCAGATCACTGGGCCTGCGACGGCGATAACGACTGTGGAGACTTCAGTGATGAGAACACCACTTGTAGGGTTGGATCAGCAGGTAAGGACGCTCTTTCACCACCAAAGTTAACTAGACTTATCTCTTTGTTTTTCTTTTTCTCCCTAAAGAGTTGAAAAATATGGAAGGATCGTTAGAGCCATAAATTATAAAATAATTTTCCCTCGCCTGACAATGTTCATTTTTCAGTGCATGCTTTGACTTTTAATGATAGGCTTGTTTCCTTGTATCCATTTTAGCGTGCGCTAATTGTGTTTTGGCAATTCAGGGCAATGCATAATTTCAGCTCCTGTAATTACAAGTTCAGCAATGAATCATCATCATTTGAATCACGTTGCTTTAACACTCTTGTGTGACTAATCTTATCTAGCCACTGTTCTGGGAGAACTTTAACATCGGGAGTTGAATCATTTAATCTGATTAATAGGAAAAAAAACAGTCTCACAGCTCACTTGCTTGTCGTTGGAATTTGTCGACTATTCATCACATGGTTTTCTGATGGCAACTGTGGGCTCTCTCACTCTGCCCGTGCTGTCTTTTGTGTCTGCTTTGGCTTTTAGCACAATGGAGTAACTCAGCAGGAGGTTTAGCAGTACATTTTGGCTTTGAGTCTCAAGCAGTAATATCTGGTCTCTTGGCAGTTTTTTAAGTCGTTTATTTATAGTATCGTATTTTTTTAAAAACAAACAGCAGGTTGTTTCTTATTATATTCAGTCTCCTTTTGACTGTACAATGTGAACTTAAAACTATTCAACCCTTTAACTTTGGGAAAATATATATAGATAGAGAGGTAAACACAACAAGGTCCATGGTAGCGTAACATTGACCTAGACCCAGCACAAACATTATGTGACGTCAATCTATTCTTGTTCTTTGCCGCTCATCCTGTTCAGGGTCATAGTAAGTCAAACTCTATTCCACCTGGCTATTAGGGTTACTTTCAATCTTGAGATTACATAACGTTATGCGATTCCAGCACAGTGAAGACCATATAAATTTAAAAAACAATGCATATGCCGACTGACCAATTAGTGAAAAAATCTATAATAAAAAGACCATTTTTGCGAAAATGTCACATATCCTTGATGTTTAGCACCTCAAAATCTGAAATGTTTCATTTTTGGAACCTGGAAAAAAAAAGTATACTGCCCTCACTTGCCCTGCAAATACAAATACGTGACCAATAAAATGTTCCTATAGAATGATTCAGGGCTGCCACACTGTGTCCCGCGACGGTGTATTGTCGAGGTCTGATGCCATCCAATCAATAGTTGACTAACTTTCCTTTCAGTCCTGCCATCTGTGATTGAATGCAGTGGGGAAGAATTCCACTGTGTCGCAGATGGAACCTGCATCCCAGAACGCTGGAGATGCGACGGCGACAAGGATTGTGAGGACAGCAGCGATGAAAAAGACTGTGAAGGCACCCGGAGGATGTGCGACCCGAAAGCCAAGTTCACCTGCAAAGATACAGGTAGAGGGAAAAATTATGTTTTAGCACACAAGTTTTCAAACATTTTACAGCACATTTTACATTTTATCAGGGCCAATATATATTATAATATATTATATTACAATATATATAACATATTAGGTCATCTTAGGAATAAATACTTACCACGAGCAACAATTAGTATTGAAAGCTGGTATTGTTGTTGGATATTTCCTAAAAATATTTTTTCTGTGCCACCCACTCCTTGAATAATGATGTTTTTGTGTTTTGCAATTACTTTCACTTCCCTTCCCTGTTTGTAGGCATCCCACTGATTTTTTTTTAATTAATTTATTGACAAGCATGAATAACTTTTACCATTTTAATATTTTAAAAAACATACCCAAAACATGTTCTTATCAATGTTGTGCAAGTCTATAAAATGCACATTCTCACACACAATATTTTCTGTTGTTACTGTGCTAGCTCCACAGCAGACACAAAACATATTGCGGGTGATATGTGGATATGTTTTTTTTTTTATAGGGCATCCACCCCAAGTCCTTCCAATTCAATATCGACTAATGTACCAATCTGAACACACACATTTTAACTCACAGCGCACAGACACACAATGACACCCTCAGCTGTCGCTTCATCCTCCCACACACACTGATCTGGCACCGAGAATAAACCAATGCGGTGACTTTGAAGGAAAATCTGTAAATTGGAATATGCTGCAATCCTGCACTAGCATAAAAATGATGAGGCATGCAGCCGTCTGTGATGTTTTCTTTGCTTGCCTTTGTCAGTAGTTCCACCTACTTCTTTCCAACATGCCTCGTGGAGGAATGGCAGGCTGATGACGAACACAAGTTCTGCAACTTTATACTTCCATTTTTTTTTTCTTTGCTTGGAACAACGTGGCTGTATTTGAAGCCCACCAAAATATTTTTGCCTTTAAGTAACGCATTAACAGCATGCCTAGACTTGTAATAATAATGGCATTGTTTTAATATTGAATCCTCCACTTCAGATGCCCACAAATGCACCAGTTGGACACCCATAAGATAGTGTGTAAAGATTTCTTCACTTCTTTTAGGAAAATGCATTACAAAAAGTTGGGTGTGTGATGGTGACATCGACTGCGAGGACCGTTCAGATGAGGAGTCGTGTGAATCGGCTGTCTGTAAGCCACCCAAGTACCACTGTGCCAACGACACCTCGGTCTGCCTGACACCTGACAAGATTTGCAACAGCAAAGTGGATTGTGCTGATCGCTCGGACGAAGGACCAATTTGTGGTAATGTATCTTTAAATACGTAAAATAAAATAAAAAAACAACAACAACTAAAACAATAGTCAGTCCAATGCTCTAATGTTTATTCAACCTCACCGGATCCAACCTTTTACTGATAAAATTTGGCCTTGACATTTCAAAATCAAACAATTTTAAAAATCACTGCTCACTGAAGGGCGGCCAAGGTCTGTTACACCATCTGAATAAAAAGTCCTAAACTACATATTGCTTCATTTTCAGCCCATTCTCGCCAATATGGCACACAGATGACCTCAAAATAAAGATTAGGTACAATAAAATACTGAAATGAAGAATTTATAGATTGTTGAAATATCTATTTTATGCAGTAGATGCTCAAACACAGCTCAGCACTGATTACATTTTCCATAAGTTTAATTGGAAGTGTTAATGTTTTCTGTTGAATAGACACAGTTGACTGTGTCGGTGATGTGACATTGCAAGTGGAAATCAAATTTAAGGAAGTGAGGAGAGACATTTCTAAAGTTTGGCCTGAACCGCATGTTCACGTCAGATTTGGTCTGATAAAATGCGACAGCATGCTGCGCACACCCCGCCAGTTTGAGGTGGATGTGAACTTGACCTTTTACGTTTGGAGTTTCTTAACTTTGTAAGACTTTAGTGCTTGAATCCATTCCCAACTCTCAAAACTATTCAGACTTTATATATATTGTAGCATATATTCTGGGAGCTTAGTCAAAGAGAACCAGATAATTTTCAAAAGGCGACCTTGTATGTGGAAATACTCAAATCTGTATTAGTAATTCTTAGATGTAAAGCACAATGTGTGAGTATAAACATATCTTCATTCAATAGCTCTTAAACCATGGAAATGCAGTACTTTCTGACTCTGCTTACAAGTTAGGTCAGCGTGTGATGACTACAGGTTGAACCTTAAATTCAGTTTTGAATCTTGACTCTGGCTTTCTTTCATGTGTTTAAAAGATATAATATTAACTGGAAGCTGAATTGATTTCACGTTTGAGTTGGAGTGGTTGTTTATCTACAAACTTTGACATGGAATCATCTTCCTACAGCATGGGTATCAAACGGTAATATTTGCCAATTCATCATCTAAGCATCATCGAGCAAATCAATTATTTTCTCGGGTCACACAAAATGATGCTGCAGGCCAGATCTGGCCCCCGAGCCTGTTTTATAAATCTGATTGTCACTATAGTTGTTGCTATAACACAATATATTACTGTCTATCAATTTGTGTTGGAGCTTCTTCTGTCACACCAGTGTTGGACCACTGTGCGAAGGGACAGACCATGTGGAAATACTTGGCATTAATGATGACCAAGGCAAGTGTTTGTCTAAGTGCCATACGATGGAAGAATGAGCTCTCAAGTGGCTTGCAGTATCCCTCTAATCTCTCAAAATGACCAGCGTAAACATGGAGTTTCATTTTCTCGAGCCCGACTAGTCAATACTCAGGAGTCCCCTTTAGGGCCCTCCAGTGCTTGCATCATATTCGCTGAGAAAAGAACCTTTTCCCTCAAAGTCAATTAGGTTGTGCCCAGGGAGATATTCAGGGTCTTTTTTTATGATTTACACCTGATGACCAGGTCTCACTGCCACCATTAGCTATTGTGACCACAGACTACTCGATTTCCCCACTACTGAAATATTGTGGGCTATTGTTTACTTTTAACTAAGAAGAATATAGTACTATATAACCCTTTTTGAATTGCATTTGTTGCGCTTTCGTGTTTTGTAGTCGCAAAACAAACATTTAAAACTGAAATAATAGGCCATCCACTGCCAGCCATTATATTAAGAGCCTTTTGATAGATACTTTTTTTTTCATTATCACAGACCCTTCCCTAAAAGTGTGAATAAATAAATCTAAAAAGTTTTATTTCAAAAGTAAATAAATGTTTGAATTGTATGATACAAATGTCAAATTATACTGTGCTCGCAGTTTAAATGTATTTTACTTTAAAAAGTTTTTCTTTATAATGCACAAAAGTTAAGTCAACTTATAACACGCAGACTGACATTTTATGCACAAAACTTTATGCTGTTTCACATTTTAACATTCTAAATTTGAATTCTGGGAGGCCAGTGTCTTTTTTTGTGTATTTGGACTAACCAGAAACACTTCTTCTGTCAGTGTGTTGATCCTGGGCCATGTTGCTATTTGTTTACCTACTTAGACTTATGCCTGGTGGCCCGAGGGGGCTGCAGCCACATGTGCACGGTGGCGCCGGGGAGAGGAGTTGTGTGTTCCTGTCCCTCGGGACTTCACTTGGACTCCAGCAACAAGACATGCGAGGTGGTGGACTACTGCAGCCGTCACTTGAAGTGCAGCCAAGTGTGTGAGCAGTACAAAACCACAGTCAAGTGCTCCTGTTATCCAGGATGGAGGCTTGACCCCGATGGAGACAGCTGCCATAGCACAGGTACCGCGTCACCCCCGGGATGTAGGAATGGAGGGACGGTGGGAGTTATGCTAATGTGTCACCATTTGATCCTTTGCCTCACTAGCCTCTTTAAAACTTAAAATTATTGCTGTGAGGTGTTCTTGCTGACCAATGAGTTTGGAACTTTAACAAGAAGGCCAAATATGGGGCTTATTAAGACAAAATGTGCATGCATTATCAATATAAAAGTTCTCAAAACTAACTGTTTTGGGGTTATATAAGGTTTGGCTGCTGAGTATTTTTAGTTCACATAATTGTATAATGGGGAGACCTGAACAAATTGTTTTCTTGTCGAATTTAGAGGGTGCTGCTAAGTGTGACAATTAATTTTTTTTTGAATTTGGTAGTGCTAAAAAGTAAATGTAATGAGTGTCCACTCTGAAGAAGGCGGGAGCATAACGCTGAAACATGTCAGGGGACTAAAACCTAAAAAAATAACCCACTATTGTCTGTTATAAACGAACCAGTCAAAACATAGATAACAGGAAGACAAAAGGAACTTAGTACAACTATTTTCTTTTCTTTGTTCTTCAAATGTCAAGAAACATGCTTCTCCGAAAAACAGCAAGCAAAGGTGGTTTGTGAGGTCCAATTCAATCTCATTCAATTATCTGAGACATGCAAGTGCTGACTGGTGAATGTCTTCTTCTATCTGCATCGATAGCGACAGATGGAGGCGCCCACCCGCAAACCGCAGCTTTCGTCACCTACGCAGACATTCTCCTTAAACTAAATCCTTTACACACACACAGAGTCTGTCAATGTTGTTTTGCGGCATTTCTGATTTTGTTTTTTAAGAAGCTTATTTCCATGAGACTGCTCTGTAACCAGAAAAAAAAACACACCCAGTATTGGCTTGTCATAGGCAGATTAATGGACCTTGTTTTGATTAGTCACTCCTCTGTTTTCATTTCAAGACTAATGCCATTCGCAACTCTAATCTCACATTAACGTGAAAAAGAACACAAGCATTCTCTCTATGCGAGGCAATCAGAATTGTCGCACTCGATCATAAATCATACTTTGTATGCAAACAAAAAACAATTTAATCTGGAGAGAGGTGTTATTGGATCCTATGTGATGTCCTGAATGTGCAGCGTCTCCTCGTTTCTATTTGCATGTGCCAGTAATAAAAGTGTTTTCTATGTGAAATTGGCACGTCCAGATGTTGTAACGAGGGAGTCATTTTAACTGTATTTGGGAGTCATTTCGTAAGGTTTTACTCTTTAGTTCAGAGGACATATAAAAGGATATCTCAAAGGGTAGAGTCTGTATGAGCCAGTCTTTCACATCTATAAGTCCATTATTTCTCTTTCTCTCAGCACATTAAGTGAATAGTAACATTAGTAACAACAAATAGTAACATTACAGAAATCTCCGTTAATTACCAAATGAAGAAATAAAATAACAGCCCTCCTTTTTTTTATATAGTGGTGCATGTTTAAAGACATCCAGTACGCAATAGGATATATTTTTGTTTCTTTCCACATAGCACACACACACCAAAGCAGTGTGTGTCAATTTCTCTAGTTCATTGTTAAGTCCTAGGTATCGTTGACAGCTGAATGTACTTCATAACTCTCCACAAGTAAATGAATCAAATATCATCCAAGCTAATAACACTGTATATGCACTGGATCTAGATTACGTTGCACACTAGATCAATTTAAACGAGATGACAACTCACCGCTCAAAGCTGATGTCACGCCATCAATTAACTGAGCCCCTGGTGTCACACTCTCAATACAAACAAGCCCCTTGTTTCCTGTCACTTTGCCCGCTCAGATCCCTTTGAGGCTTTCATCATTTTCTCCATTCGACATGAGATAAGACGAATAGACCTTCACAAGAGAGACTACAGCCTGCTTGTACCAGGACTGAGGAATACCATTGCATTGGATTTCCACTTTAATCACAGCCTCCTGTACTGGACGGATGTGGTGGAGGATAAGATCTACAGGGGAAGGCTTTCTGAGAGTGGAGGTATGCCAATTTATGAGTACGCACTGTTATGTACACAAACAAACTGCAGTGAGCTACTGACTAAAAGAAGCCTTGTGGGTGATAACAGGCCATTTTTATGAACTGGTCTTGACACACATTTCAGTCTTTCGCTGACTTCTTTGTGAGGATTAAAAAAAATCACAAGATTCTTTCAAGTGAGAAACATTAAACATGGTATTCTATGTAAAATGAGGAGACTGCATCGCTGGCAAATGTGATTAGCTACATCCATCATTGTATGCTTGTATTGTTGCTCTAGGTGTGAGTGGGATAGAGGTGGTCATACAACACGGCCTGGCCACCCCAGAAGGTCTGGCCGTGGATTGGATTACGGGAAAACTGTACTGGATTGACAGTAATCTGGACCAGATAGAGGTCGCTAAATTAAATGGGCAGATGCGAACCACGCTGATTGCAGGCGGGATGGAACATCCGAGGGCCATCGCTTTGGACCCGGGACAAGGGTATGTATTTACTAAAACTGCAGCTGTGATGGATTTCTATTATTCTACTCTATATCTATACTATTGGTTGTCACATGACTGCTGTGATTTTTGGACCACAGTATAAGACCACATCTGACTGTGAGTCCCCCCCCCCAAAAAAAGTTAAACAACAAATCCAAGGTAGTGAATGTGTTAATCAGGGATGCATAGACTTTTTTTTATATCATTTATATGTTTAAATACTTTGAAGCCCATGTGTTGCTCTGCATTTAGATGGGTAATATTGATATTGCTGTTTGGATGGCGTTCGGGAGTTTATCCCTGATTAAAGCAGCGCAGCGCTTGAACACCGGCTATATACTGAGGCAAGAATTTTTCAGATTAACACATAACCCAGACATCCCTAAAATCAATTTAACACTCTTAAAATATGAGTAATCTCCTCCTGCTCTCTCCTCTATGATACCCTTAACACATTTGGGTGGATGGCTAAATGTTATGACCACCCAGTCAAGGATTAATGGCCACTCTTTGTGGTATTCCGTTTCCAAGCCATAATTCTAATCTAATTACTTGAATCCACTCAAAGCAGACAGACCTTATCAATCGAATAAGGCTATTGAGCCGGACATAGCTTGCATATTGTTGACGTCACTCGGTCGTTTTGGCTTTTTGTTCAAGATGACTTTGTGGACCAAAGCAAAATGCGTCTTGGCTCGATAGCAGGTATGGAATCGGGATGCTGTTAATGCTCGCATCGATGGTGTTCATTTTCAGGCCTCATTGAGCTGTGAAAAGTCATAATAAAACAGATGGTCTCCTGTTTCAAGGTCTGCCGCAGGTTGTGCCGAGGTCGTGGCTGTTGTTCTGAGCCAGTGAGTGCATCTGTCAATACGGACAGTTGCTCGCTGCTGGATTTTGTTGATTTTTCATCACAATAAAATTAACAACTCTAACAAAGTGTAAATATTTGAGTTAGACTCGCAAACCTTGATATCGTCACTTTCTGCTATGTCAATGGTGCAATGTCCACAGTAGCACAACACAATTGTAAGCACTGGGACAACTTAGTTGGGCATATAATTCATGGTAAAACATTTAGCTAGCATATGTTTGTTTGTGGTCATGGAACCAAATTACTATTTCTCTGAGAGAAAACCCTCTCAATGGAGAAAAATAAAAACACTGAGCTTTGCTTGTGGATGCCTCAAAACTAATTGCTGACGTTTGTTTTTTGTCATTATAGCATTCTCTTCTGGACCGACTGGGATGCAACGTTCCCGCGCATCGAAGCCGCATCACTGAGTGGACAGGGTCGCCACATTGTGTTTAAAGACATGGAAATTGGAGCCTGGCCCAATGGACTGACACTGGATCATCTGGAAAAGAGGATTATTTGGACTGATGCACGGTACTGAAGCGTTCATGCATCTTACTTTCCAGTGTGAGATGTGAAGAAAGGGCACTTGAGTTCCCTAGAAAATGTTGTATTAGACTCCCCATTCTAGGTGGTAACACTGGATAAAGTATGCTATTTATTGCCTTTGACAACATGTACTGAGAAATGTTGTATTTGAAGGGCAGTTTGGGTGGTTTCTCCAACAGCTCAGACGCCATTTTCTCCGCACTCTACGATGGCAGTGGCGTCATCGAGATCCTTAAGGGCCATGAGTACCTGTCGCATCCTTTTGCCGTGTCACTCTTCGGCGGAAACGTCTACTGGACGGATTGGAGAACCAACACTTTGGCGCGAGCCAATAAGTGGACGGGCCAGAATGTCACTGTCATCCAAAAGACAAGCGCTCAGCCTTTTGACCTGCAGATCTTTCATTCTAGTAGGCAGCCACAAGGTGAGTAGTCATGTCTTACTGGTTTATTAAGTGAGGTTACTAGAACATGTCAAAATTTGGTTTGCTGTCTGAAACAGTAGGAGAGCCTTGGTTTTCTTTTTCCCATTTTTGCAATGTCAATTTTGTGTGATGCTTTCACACACTTCCTAAGTAAATTATATTGATAGTGCATTTTTTCTTTACTCTTTAAAACTGTATTTTGGGTTGAGATTGGAGCATGTCTTGAAAAAGTTAATTGCATTTACATTTGAGCGTAGGTGGAATATTGATTTGCTTTTTTTAACATAAGATTTTCATACCAACAAAATTACTCATAGAATAGAACACTTGTTTAAATTCAAAGGCATCACAAATATTAGTGGAACCATTTTAATCAAGACAAAATATTCAGAATCATTGAAAGTCATTTAACAGTTTGAATGACTTTTCGGTCAAAGTAAAATTTGATTCTTAATCTTATTACATTTTCACTATTGTCAAATTTCTGAATATAGCACTCCCCAGAATCTTTTGATTGCAAAATGCACACCCTGCATAAATGAATATTATCATAATGCTAATCGGGTTTTCGTCAATTTAATGCTTCCTCTGCTTTTCCCAATTTGTCCCTAATTAATTACCGTTCCTTACTCTGCATGCATTAGCATTATTGTTCACGATAGCTAAGTCCTCAAATGGGGACTGTGTTTCTCAAGATGAGCATGTCTAATATCTCCTTATGATTTTTTTTGAAAAGCAGCCCCTTTTGTGCGTATAGCTCCGCATCACCGAGAACATCTAATTGATATGTACAATATGCAGTAATGAAAAGCGCCTTTCCTTTGCGTAATAAATACTTTTATTTCACATATTTTGAATTGCACTTGTATGGGAACGTCTGCTTTCAACTGTACATTTCAGCTGTATTTCCATTCAAATTCACTGTATTTTTCAACCACGATCTGTTTTTTTTGTTTCTTTTGTTTATGCTTACACCGAACATTTGTTAATAATATATATAGGTAAGAGTAAATTGCTTTTCTTGAACACTTCTTAGTGCTTTCAAATGAGATGTCTTATCTCCTTTTTTTAAACCATAGCAAAACGTGTTTCCACTTGTCCTTTTTGACACTAAAGTCAGCATTTTTTGCCGGAGTCGAGTGAAAGCGTCTTGGCATTTCAACGTTCAAGGTCTCAAAGAAAATATTTCTATTTGTTTCCACACTCTCATGCTTCTATTTCCTTTCAGCCTTCAACCCTTGTGAGGAGAATGATGGACGCGGGCCCTGCTCGCATCTGTGTCTCATCAATTACAACTCCACTCCATCGTGCACCTGCCCACACCTTATGAAGCTCGCGCCCAACAAACAATCTTGCTTTGGTGAGAATAAAGATTTGTCATTTGTCATACTTTCTTCTCGTGACGGTAAAGATGTAGCGCAGGAGATCAGCATTTACGAGAATACTGTTTGATTGACATCAATTGTACAGGCTTTGTTCTGTTAGATCCTGGTAGCTCCCACTGTTACATCCAATTGATTTAAGGCCATTTTTAGACCTATTGTAGCTTCATGATTTGCACGTTTGTTTTGTGCTTATACTTTTCTTTCTGAACTATATCTTGTCTCTTGCCTTTATTACATGGAGCTTAAAATACCATTTAGGGTGAAAAAATATGAAATTTGAATTGTTACTATGTACTGATTATAAATTGTTTTTTTAGAAAGCCCAAAATAGTTATATCAACATCCTCTACTACTCCATGTTAATGTCAGGGATTGTCTGCCACGGCCTTTAAATGGCCATTGTTGCAAACAATTGGAACTGAAGAAAGTTTAAAAAAATCTACAGAACAATTTGTCTTCAATATTCCTGAGGGACTGTTTCTTTTCTTTATTATCATTAATATTTTTTTTAATTAAATTTGATTACGTTGATGTGAAACTTACACTGATCAACAACACAGTGTAGTAATTATTGATGTTGACTTTTTTCATATTATGTCAAAAGCTTTGAAAAGGTTCCTCCTGTATGTACGGCGGTCCGAGATCCGAGGTGTGGACATTGACAACCCGTACATGAATGTTATGACGGCCCTGACAGTGCCAGACATTGATGATGTAACTGTTGTGGACTATGATGCTCAAGAAGAGAGGATATACTGGGCTGATGTTAAAACACAGACTATTAAACGGGGTTTCATTAATGGAACTCAGCTGGAAACCATCATTTCTTCAGGTGGGAGAATTTTTTCAACAGATTTTTGTGTTGTTTGTAAATATATATCTATAAATATTTTGCGTGTGTGCTTTCCACCAGACATAGTGAACTGCCGTGGCCTGGCTTTGGACTGGCTTTCCAAGAACTTATATTGGCTTAGCTCGGAAAATGACGAGTCACAAATCAATGTCGCTCGCTTTGATGGGTCCCTGAAGACTTCGGTCATTCATGGCATTGATAAACCAAGGTCCCTTGTAGTGCACCCCGCCAAGGGGTGAGTAGATTATCTGAATCCTTTATCACAATGTCTCCATCGATGCTCAGAATTAACAAGGCCAACTGACTGCCAAGACGGAACAAATCATTCATACCATTCGTTGTCAAGGAGTTTATATTTATATTTTAGACAGTAACAAGGTTTCCTGTGGCCGGAGTGGATAACTAACTATTTGTCTGTGTCTCAGGAAAATCTATTGGACAGATGGCAACACCATTAACATGGCTAACATGGATGGAAGTAACAGCAAGGTCCTCCACCAAAACCAGAGGGAACCTGTTGGTCAGTAACAACATTTTTGGCAATTGGACCGCTTACAAAATGGCTGAAAAAGGAAAATGATCCGGTTTATTTCACTCATATTTATAAACAGAAATAAACCACATTTATCAAATGTATAGATGATGAACAAAACCACAGCCTTCTGTTGAGGTTTAGTCTTTTTATACCCTTTTGTATGATGCATAATGACAACAAAGAACGCATCTGAAATCCTTCGGGATTTTTCGTCAAAGGCTAAATGATGCATTCACCTCTGCCAGCTGACATTGGTGAGACGGGTTTAATTGGGAAACTGGTGAGATTAAGGCCATTTGTCGGATTCTCTGCACGGGATCTTGCGTACGCATTGTGGTTATCTGAAAGCCGTCATGGACTACTTGGCTCCAATGTAGGATGGAAAAGAACCATCGAAGACAACGGAGACCATCTTAAAGAACATTTGTGGGGATAAAGTGGTAAGTGGTTTAGAAAATGAATGAATAAATCCATGTCTGTCATTGCGATTGATTTTACAAATCGATATTTCAAGTGAAATTAATACTTTTCTGATGCTGAATTGTTAACACCAATGAAGTTGTTCTCAATTAGCTCAAGGTCAAAGCTAACCCATTTTATGCGGGTTAGTCTCTTCGGGATTTCTTCACCCTCCTTGACATGTCAGCAGGAAGCGCCATGAT
Organism: Stigmatopora argus; assembly: GCF_051989625.1. NCBI lineage: Eukaryota > Metazoa > Chordata > Actinopteri > Syngnathiformes > Syngnathidae > Stigmatopora > Stigmatopora argus. Next base: position 10,100,792 of record NC_135399.1, read on the forward strand.
TCACAGGCCTCATTTATGATTATGGAGTAGACCTGTGCATGAGAGTAAATTAATGGTGCATTGTGAATGTGAACCTGCCACACATAAATCTAATTCATAGTGGGAGATGTCTGGAAGTCGACAATTGAAATAGCTTTGAAAAACCTACCCACTACAGGTGGGATTCCAAGAAAAAAACAGCCTTGAAGTACATTTAAAAGCACACTATTCTATAATCGCATGTGACTAATCCAAAATCAGCCAGTTTTTTTGGGCTAAAATAAATTTGACAGTTGTTTTTTTACTCTATTGTCACACTCAAGTAAAGCTATTTTTTTTATCTCCCTTATCACATTTGCTCTTCCCTATATGATGTTTTCTTGTTCATGCTAAGCAATCCACAATTACAGAAAACAATTCTAGGCCAATGTGTTGATAAATCAGAATTTGTCGTGTTCTGTTTCATCCTCAGGTCTCTCGTTAGACTACACAGCCAACAAGCTATACTGGATTAGTTCGGCCAATAACACCATCAACAGGTGCAATCTTGATGGAACTGGGCTGGAGGTGCTTGAAACTCTGAAGAGGGAACTTACGAAAGGCACTGCTCTTGCCGTGATGGGTGAGTACGTTTCCATAGAAGTCTTGGCGTAACAAGCGGGCTGAAAAAGTTTGAACACCGAATACTAGGTTGTGTTTTTTTGGTTCATGTATCATGTTGGATTGAATTGTGTTACCTGAAATTGAGTGTTTCCTAATCCGAATATACTGTCGTTGTCCTCAACAAATGGGCTCAAGGGGAGAAGGTGACACAGAATAATGGCGTTATAGCGACATATTAGCAGGTACAGCCAACAGCACAATCTTGTCCACTGGTCGCCATCAATCACAATTAATGTAGAGGAAATTGTTGGGACTGGGAGTGTGAACAGCACTGAAAACATTTGGAAATACACTTTGCACTGCAGCTTGGCAGTACTAATGTTCTGAACTAATAACTCACGTTTCTGGTCCATTTATTTTAACACTTTTCCTTTAAATCTTACTTCTTATGGGGAAGTAAGCCAATGAAATCATTAACATTAGCTGCCATTGACAACAATAAACGTTCAGTTCATTGTGATTTGGAGGGCTGGGCAGCGAAGGATTAGTCAGTCTTCCCAGTCATAATAGATTGGACATCTACTGTTGTTAATGACACTTGAGAACATTATGATTTTACTAACTTCTACAGTACCTACTCTATCAATATTATACATATATCAAGGCTGGTAGTTAATGAGTTTACAAAAACATTCAGTATATGCATGGTTGAGTAGAATGTAAAAAAGTCACTTCCTGTTGATTCTGGGCAATTTTCTGGAGAATTTTGTGCAATTTCAGGTCTGCTCTGTTTGGGTCATTAGTTATTAATTTTGGGTCGTCCTTTCCCATTTCAAATCAATTACACGTCAATTGCTGCCAATAGGAGCCAATCAATGACTTAGAAACAAAAAGTTCTTGTTATGAGGTAGTTCAATTTTACACAACAGTACACATTGTCAATGTCATTAAAAAACAAACTTTATCTTGCCATTGCTTCTGTATAGAATCTAATTAGAGAGCAATGGTTAAACTACTGCTGTGAATGTTATGTGTACATCAACCCAATGATATCACTTCAAGATCAATAGGATAAATAAACAAGGCATTCACTGTTCAAGCAGACTAATCCAACTGTGATTATGTTCTTGTTTCTTCCGTCCTGATTAATTAGTTGGTTGTGCATAAAGTACCAAAGGTTCATCCAACGTCGTGTGTAAACAAGGTACGCTCAATTCCAATCAGGAAAAGAAGACAGGAGACAAGCTGACAGAAAATCGTTGAACACAGTGAAATGAATTAGTTGATGAATTAATTTTTTTCATCCCAGACTGCTTGCGGGATGAAAATCAATCAATTCATGTTCTTGTACTGTATGGGCACGGTGCCGGCTGGGGTAAGGTATACACGTCAGTGAGGGAGGCGCTGTGGTAATTGGATTGGCCGGAGGGATAGACGACGACCTCTCTTTAGAAGGTAGCCCATTCATCAGTTTCGAATTGCCCGGAATCCAACAAGCAGTTGATGCGGAAATTGAATATGATGCGCCACGAGCAAGCAATCACAACGAGCAAGCGTACCCCACGGCAGCAAATTAACATAGAGAGGAAAGCTAATCTAGGCTCTCTGCCCGCCAGGTCAAGTGTTTTGTAAACTTGGTGTCGACTGTCACTTGCACTTACATATTATTTTCAGTGGGAATCACTTGTGTGTATGTGTTTTTGGATGAGACAACAGAAGACACAGCATTGGATGGTTGATACTATTGGTAGAAGGTTTGATGATAAGCAATTTGCAACCCATAGGCTTGACTTGAAAATGGAAATCATCATTCATTTTAAGGGCGTATTAAATTGCGACCGGACGTTTGGTCGCCGGACGTTTGGTCGCCCGGACGTTTGGTCGCCCGGACGTTTGGTCGCCCGGACGTTTGGTCGCCCAGGTGAATATAATTTTGAGAGCTGGTTTCAACAGTAAACTCTCTGTCATGTTGTCAAACGTCCGGGGACCAAACGTCCGAGTGCCGTATTAAATTGTATAAAAATAATAATAATTAATATATATATATATATATATATATATATATATATGTAATATATATATATATATATATATGTATATATATATATATGTGTGTGTGTATATATATATATATATATATATATATATATATATATATATATCTTATATGAGTACTCTCAATCTGAAAAGAAGACAAAATTGCTTTTGGCCTTGTCAGACGTGGGCATGCCTAATTATCTCGATGCCCATGATAAATGGTGACATTCCTTGCGCTCACTGCAACTCTAAATTTATGATTCTTTGAAGTTATGCCTTTTACCAGCCTCCTTCCACCTCCCTCTAAAATGTTGTGTGGGTGTGACAGCACCGCGAGCAGCACAGGCCTCAGGTGTCAACCAGTCATCTTTAAAGAAGTTTTGACATTATGGCCATAACACAAATCTAAAACTAATACAGCATCCGTCATGGGATGGTTGGCGTTAAGTAAAAAGTCAACTTTTTTTATTTGTATTTTTTTTATCATACTCTACACATATCATCAATGGCGTTTTTATAGTCGTACATAAATCTGCGAGTTCCTTGCAGCTATTTGGAATGAATGCTTATACACTTACCCATTTTGGCTTTGAATGAAAGTGTCAGCGGTCCTTAATCTTTTTTTGTGACACTCAACAGTTTGACATGAGGCAATATTTTGACAGAACAGCACCAAAAAAACACTGCAATGCTATTGCAATGAATGCAGTCGGAATGAGCTGTGCGATGTGTTCATCTAGGTCTTTATTTTTGGGGTTGCAGGCACTAAACTGTGGTGGTCAGACGATGAATCTTCAAAGCTGGGAACTGTCGATAAGAGGGATGGTCGTAACTTTGTCAATCTGAGAAACAAGACTGGTGGTGTAGTTCACATGAAAGTATATGACCGGGAAGGTCAGAAAGGTGAGCACAGTCTAAAATCACACAAACAAATCCTTGAACTTGCTTTCAATGTGTTTTTGTGCTGAAACACAAAAGTTCAGGCTCCCTCGCAGCTCTTGTAGGATTATGATGCTATTCCAACTGCTCTTGGTGAACTTTTAGGAAGAAACCTGTGCCAAATAAACAACGGAGGATGTTCACAGCTCTGCTTTCCAACTTCTGAGAGCACCCGTAGCTGCGCTTGCACTGTTGGATACAACCTGAAGAGTGATCGTATGTCCTGTGAGGGTACGTGTTCTTATCACATGTACTGTTAGTTCACAGTATTCAAAGTAAAACATACATAAGTTCTAGTTTTGAAAATGTCTATGTTCATTTTGTCTACTGTACCCCAAAGGTATGGATTCATTTCTGATGTATTCCATCCATGAGGGTATAAGAGGGATTTCTCTGGACCCAAATGATCATACTGAAGCCCTCATGCCCATAACTGGGACACTTTTTGCTGTAGGCGTAGATTTTCATGCAGGTAAGATACATGCAGATTGTATGTTTGTAAAGTTTGTGAAACATTCATTATACTTAGAGTTCATTTAAATCATAAATCATTGATAATTACATTGTTTTCATGGAGGACCTTATCATTTGCAGAATAGTTAATCAGTGAAATTATTTATAACATATTTCATATACATGCTTGTATTCTAACAATAGAAAAAAACCATTGCTTTGAATAGATGCCATTATCCACTTGTAGTTTTAATGATGTGGAATTGAATTTGATTATTTAATTGTGTGTCTAATCGCATTTGCTTTCAATTTACTTCATTTGTTTGCAACTTGTAACCATTTTTGAAGTGATTGATGTTGTTATCAACATCAAAGCTGATACATATTTCATGATCATCCAAGTACTGACTTCTCATGCAGTATATGCTTCAATTCATGCTCCACTAGCTCATTGGCTGCCTTAGACGGTGATAGATTTGATTTACAATAGTCGCTAAACTGTATTATTATTCTTAAACCATCATGTCTTGCTTGCCACTATTCCCCTCCAACCGCCTTTGCTTTAAAATAAAGATATCAAGAGAGGGGTCTTGCTTATTTTTACATTGCGGTTATTCTTATGTGAAGATTTTGAATCATGGTCTATGGGTTGGAAGGCTGCAGCTTTGATGAAGTAATCATATGACATTACTACGAGCAGCCCTATGAATAACAGTGAGCCTCTGAAACTACTGGAATACAAAGCAATTCCCCTGATATTGCATCAAGGAACCGTAGCGTACGAGCAAATAGTGCATATAGTAATTTGTTTCATCCCAGCTTCCTTCTACTCTCTATGTGATAAAAATAATAGATTTGTCCCAATGACAGGCAATGTAGCCTGGCCACATTCTGGCGTATGTAATAGAATGTAAATGATGCATGAGAACTAAGGCGTTGAAAAGATACTGTACTAACTCAAACCTGAAGCTTACTGTGTGTTAGGTTGTGAAAAAAATTGCATGGACGCAAAGGCAGGGAGGCAAGGCAAGAGCTCCGATAATTTTTAATTTTATTTCTTTTTACTTCCCAAACACACATCTGATGCTCATCCATTTAACGTTAGATGGCATTAATAAATGACAGTATTATTGTCATATTCACCATAGACATGAATTCATGAACGATGATCAGTTTAAAGGCCACTGGATCACAGCTGTAGATCAGCTCAGTGCAGACGAGTGTGTTGTCTGTTCCAGACCCACATGCAAGCTAGTAACTATGTTGTAATGGAAATTCAAATCCCTGCATTCTGGGGTGGCACACACAGTAGAATAGAGATAAGCCAAGCCGGCATATTTATATGGTAAAGCGGCTTAAGACGTTCCATAAACTCTTTCTATTTCAGATGGTGCAACTGAGCTCTTAATATGAGCAACTCGAGAAATATGGACATCCAAACCGGACCACATGGTTTCTAAAAAAGGCATTCATTAATTCTTAATTAAAACTTAAAACTTCTTTTGAATAATAAGTTGCCTTTTGGACAAAGTTAGAAATTGCATAACACAGCTCGTCAATTACTCAGTAAACATGCAACTGTGGAAGACATTTTACTTCTGCACTATGGATGAAAACGAAAATGCCAATAATTTGATTAAGGCAGCGTTTTGTGTCATACACTCTTGACCGGCTTTTGAACTTTTCTTGACAATAATCAAGTGAAAAAGGCAGCAGATGTGCACTGTGTGCACTGTCACCATCACACATTATTAGCCCTTACAACATTTGGGGAAATGGGCCATGCTGTCATAAAATGTGTTTTCATGAGCCACATTGTTTGAGGGCATAAATATGTTCAAGGCAATCACATCCATCATCCAAGTCATGTTATTACCTCTTTTTGCAGGGAATGACACAGTATACTGGACAGACATGGGCCTGAACAGAATATCCAGATCCAAACGTGACCAGACCTGGAAGGAGGACATTGTTACTTCTGGAATTAGTCGGGTGGAGGGCATTGCTGTTGACTGGATGGCTGGTTGGTGTTATGCGATGGATCTTTTAGTAAAATATTTGATAGAATGGCTGGTGTTCGGACAGCAATTTTAAGATGTCTGTTTTTTTACACAGGAAACCTGTACTGGACAGACCATGGTTTTAATCTTATAGAAATATCTCGTTTGAATGGTGCGTTCCGATCTGTGGTCATATCTGAAGGTCTGGATCAGCCCCGAGGTGTCGCTGTGCACCCTCAGAAAGGGTAGCTATTACTTTTTATTCTTATATAAATATATATATCGTCACTAGGGTCGCGGGGGGTGCTCGAGCCTATCCCAGCTGACTTCGGGCCAGAGGTGGGGAACACCCTGAATTGAATTAAAACCTGCAACAAATCCGTAATGAATACTACAGTGAATAACAAAAACCAATTAATAGGCAATAAAAAAATAGCTGGACGAGTCAATTACTTGGGGTTACTTGACACACTAATTTGAATTTTTATAGTTCGTAATCGAAATTTGGTACTCAAGCATGTCAGGCCAATGCACAATCCGATATTATGTAAAAGCAACCATGCCGTAATGTTCTTGATGTGAAGTGATTCACTAAATGGCACGTTGGCTCTGCTCAGGAAACCCATCAGAAACCAGTCAATTGTATCTTTATTACTCTACTTTTCTCAGGTATCTCTTCTGGACCGAGTGGGGCCAGAATCCATGTATTGGTCGCTCTCGATTGGATGGGTCAGACCAAGTCACCTTGGTCAACTCAGGCATTATGTGGCCCAACGGGATTTCTATAGACTATGAGGTAACAATCACGGGTGCTACTTAAAGCCTCCTTTACCTAAAATCCATACTCTCACTCTCACTTTTTGTATCTAGACATCATCTACTCCTTTTCTGGCTAGACTACTGTGTCTAATATACATTTTCAAATTGCCTCTCAGGAAAATACATTATACTGGTGCGATGCTCGCACAGATAAGATCGAGAGGATCAACCTTGAGACAGGTGAGAGCCGGGAGATAGTACTGTCTTCGGCCAATGTAGACCTGTTCTCTGTGGCTGTGTTTGGGCCTTACATCTACTGGACTGACAGGTAATTTTCTATTCTATTTTTTCTTTTTCCCTTCGACTAATGCTAAGGCATGCTCTCTATTTCTTGAGGAGGCAGAGTTGTCCAAAGGTGATTCTGGAGATGGACTTTAATTGATGTGGTAGTGGTTTGGAGTCAGATGAAGAGATTGTTGCGTTGTCTAAGTTTTAGTAATGTGAATAACTGATATATTAAATTAAGAGATATTTATTTAGCCTGTTGTTCTCCATTTTATTGATGAATGTTACTTCTAATTAACATTAACCCCCCCAAAAATGATTTATTCTCCAGTGCAATTTAACGTGGTTTTTTTCTGCAACTATTTTATTTTAGGTTTTTTGCACTATTTTTTGTTTAATGCGACAAACTCGAGTTTGACTTGTACTGCAAAAATAAACAGCCAATAAATTATGACTATTGTCAGGCCAAATGTGATAAATGTTTCCCAAACAAATTCATTCCATAAGAGCAAAATGAGCCTTGTATATCAAGTTAAAAAGCATTTCAATCGCTGGAAAACACCTGATGTGACACTAGGTTATTCCATAAATCCAATCCAACTAGAGATGAGCAAATAGAAGCACTATGGAAAATATCTTCAAGGGTCAGTCTTTCAAATCCATTAGGGCCAACGAGTAGATTGTGCAAAGGCATTATTTGCTCTGGAGACATGTCCAGTTATTATTACAGCGCCTCTATGGAAGCTTCTATGCTTATCTCTTCAGCAGCAGCCATTGTTTACAGGCTTCCCCTCTCTCTTCGCTCCATTGACATCAAAACCCCTTTTGTAGCCACATTCTCAAAGGACAGTGATGTGTCATTATTTGGTTGTCCTAAAGGCTGTCATTTTGAGACTCGGTGGAATTGATTTTCGAGTTCACATCCCTGTTTTGTGTTGAATCCAGTTGCTTCCCAAGGTTAGTCTGAACCAGCAACAGCTTCGTGGCTCTTGAGAAAAAAAGTGGGATTTATTGTGCTCTTTTCCATAGCTATTCTTAAATCTATGTTCAAATGGTGGCAATATCAAGTTTTACTTTGGCACAATGATCTTTTTTTATCTATATGAGATCATCTTGATCCAGCAATGGAAGAAAAAAAATCAATGACAAAGCCACAATCAGCTCTCCAAATGTATCTTCACAGAAAGTCAAATCACTTTTTTTCACTCCCCCCGCCCCCTGCCAGGGCCTTTTCCAATGGTTCAATCCGGCGAGGCTTGAAGACTGACAGCAGTGAGGCGGTGACAATGAGAAGTGGCCTTGGGGTCAATTTGAAAGGGGTGACAGTCTTCACCCGTGGCAGAGAGAAAGGTAGATGGTTGTATTCCACTCCTGTATTGATTCCCAAAATGACCAGCCTATGATTGTTTTATAGCAGTCAAACTGGTTTGTGGTCTATCCCGTAGGTTCCAACCCGTGCGCCAGGAACAACGGCGGTTGTCTCCAGCTTTGCTTCCATGTAGGCAGTGGCCGTCGAACCTGCTCTTGCGCCCATGGCCGCTTATCAGAGAATGGCTTTTCCTGCGAGCGCTATGAAGGTTATCTCCTCTATTCTGAGAGGACGACACTCAAAAGCATCCACCTCTCAGACGAGAATGACTTGAACTCACCGCACCGGCCTTTTGAAAACCCTGCTCTTTTCAAGAATGCCATAGCCTTGGCTTTTGACTACAGCCAAAGTACAGTTGGAACCAATCGTATCTTTTTCAGCGACATTCACTTTGGAAATATCCAGATGATTAACGACGACTGGACGGGACACTCTATTATTGCGGAAAGTAAGTGCCATTCATATTATTTATTTATTTTTCCAACCCAAGATTTATATTTGCTTTATTTGATCTTAATCATGATGTGGTATAAAATCAGACCTCTCTATATGTTTAATGCTAAAATCTAGATATCTCATTTCTGTTAGTTGGTACGGTTCTAAACTGAGAAGATATAATAATTACTCTTTCAGTAATTGACTGGCAAGAATACAATACAACCATTAGCTGACTCAATGTATATAGTTATAATGTTACTTTAAATATAAAACATTTAAAGTCATTTTAATGTTACAGTTACAATCTATTGCATCAGTCTCCTCATAAAAGGTTTCTTTAGTCCGAGTCATTTCAGTACTGACAAGAACATGGCTAGAGTCAAAACAGCAAAAAAAAATAGCTTGAGCTCAGTCTAGATTCTCTGAAACTCTACAATTCTCCCCCTGGGAACAACGCTCAGCATTGTTCAAATCTACACGTAGAAACCCTTCACACACACACACACACACATGTACCCTTGCTATACGCACACACCTTCACATAGCAGAATGTTACGGATCCCTTCCCTTACACAACCCCAAAACAGCTGATGTCCACATTTTGGAAGCATCAAGTTACAAGTGCACACATCCTGATGATATATGCTATAAACGTATATACGCTGTTGGTAAGTTAATGACAAGCAACAGGTAAACAGTATACTATCTGGTATTAACATAATAGATAATATTGTTTATATTAGACTTAAACACATAATAATTAAATAACTGTATTGTTTATTTTAGATACTGTTTACGTAATGTAGTCTTGTTATCTATAATGTTAAATATCTCAATGTATACATGGCGTATACATTTTTAGCTTTTCTCACAATCACCAAAATGTCTGGGGACATTACTAGCTATGCCCACTTCAACCTTAGTGTAGGTTTGAAAAGACAAAAAAAATGCCTGGAAAGGCTGATTTGTGTATATACATTTATATACAAGGAAGCACTAAAAAGTATTTAAAATTTTATTTTGTAATAGTACAGTTAAGTGATTTCCCCTGAGGGAGTCACATAGAAAATTATGAGAAAAGTTTATGAGTAAAGAGGAAAATACTTTAAGTGGCGCCATTCAGTCCCCCCAGGACAAACTATTAGAGTCGCTAAAAGATTTTCTATCTTGGATATGTAAAGTCAAACAACAATTTTGTCTGTGGAACTTCTGCTTGCATCCCACCATTATTACAAGGTGCAGATGTTAATCATCCGTATTTCCCTAATTAATCTCCACATCCCCCAATAATTAATCCTTCAACCCAGTGACAATTTGTGGCAAACTCGGCCAGATGGCTTTTATTGCAAACTATTAATTCATCAGAAGCTGACTCAGGTTATGTCTTGGTGAAAATGTACAAACTTTCTAAGAACTGCCATGCTGTTATGCAAAAAAAGACCAGCTTTTCTCTCATTCAAGACCATTATTTGATCTTATGTGAATCCAGCAATCTAAGTTTAGGTTCTTCATTGTTGTCTGTCATCATTTGTTACTGTTGGAGACATATTAAGACGACTAATCCGTTGACATTTCTCATGTTGCTCATAATGAAAGCATTTCTGTTTCTCTTACAACAAACACATGCTTCACTGGAAGAAAAAAGTACAGTTAACATGCCTGGTGTCTCACTGTAGGTACATGTTAGCGTCGTTCAAAAAGACCAATTGCCGTGCAATATGACAGCTAAATCTGTGAATTTGTTGTCTCTACTTACAAGGTAAAAAATAATAATAATTTCATCACTGATTATAAATCTGCTGTTGACTACTTTTTCATAACTATAGCAAACATTAATAAACCCATGTGCAATGTCACTCTAATTTAGGTCAGTTCTCTATTTTGTACTGCAGGGTAAACGTTTCAGAAGCAAAGTTGTTGTTTTGCTCGGATTTTTGACAAGTACAAGGTTACTGCTTTTATTATTGTCGCTTTGTGATGCCACTTATTCTTCTTTTCATTGGAAACAGTTCTCTAGACTTTTGACCCACTTAAACGACAACAACTCTGCAAGACACCTTTGGGAATGAATAAGAAGCATATGAAACTCTCAAAATTGTTGTAAACTGGAATACAAAATGAGTGGGAGAATCACTCTAATTCCCACGTTGACCCGCCTTAGTTTTCTGTTGGGGTTTACATACATATGATCCAATTACAAGTTTCACTTGAGACACGTGTTATCCTCTGTTAAACCATGAAACAGATTGAAGACCAGGAATACTTAGTACTTTGCCTCATTTCACATTTCCGTGCACCCTGCTTGAAAATGTGTTTGATGGTCCATTTCAAAATAATTGCCCATTCAACACACAAAGACATGTTGTTACTTGTCAGCAATCACTAAGGAAAGTCATCCTAGCTCTAATGGAGTCAGCCATCTGTGGAAAAAAAAGTCGATATTTTTCAAATCAAATCTTGAGTTTGTCCATTCAGTGATTACCCCAAGCACAAAAGTGCTATTTTCGCACATCTGCGTCAAATATAGCTCGAGAACAGTTGCCGACTGGATTGACAGGTGAATGATTGAAGGATGAAAGGTAGTTGAACGTTCATGGTGGGCTGGGGGGGTGCTTTTTTAGTAGAGGAGGGGAAAAAAAGGAGCGGCAAGATAGGTGTAGACAGCCCCTGCGGATAATGAGGTGTTCTAAATCAGGTTTGGCATTTTAAACTATTTTGTTTTCTTTTGCTATGTCTATCATTTGGCATTTTTTATCCACAATAGTCACAACTGTACTGTGAATTTTTCTCATTAATGAACTATGTATTCCATACATCAATTTCTAAATATCTGAATTAATTTTAAATGATTCTCATGTATCAACAACATATCTACTTATAGACATAAACTTGAGTTGCATTAGTGTTGTTACTGCCTGGAACAATCTGTGTAATGAAACTGCCCTTTGTGGATCTTGATGCTGCAAGATGGAAGAGCCACGCAAAAGCTCAATCTTATTCCTATCCTTTGCCTGTTGTTTCAGGCATGGGTTCAGTAGAGGGTCTGGCTTACCACAGAGCCTGGGACATGCTGTATTGGACCAGCTCCACGACCTCCACAATCAGCAGGCAAACCATCGAGCAGAACGGAGCTGGTGTTGTTAGCCGTGAGGCGATAGTTACTCTTTCGGAGGAAGACCACCCACATGCCTTGGCCTTGGATGAGTGTCAAAAGTCAGTGGCGCTTCGTATGTCCAAATCAAATTTAACTGTGTTTCATGTGCTGCAGTCCTTAAGTAACATAAGAAGCCTGTCAGAAAAGTTGATTTGATAGTGGATGGATGTTTGCTGCCAACTTCCTGGAACAGGTGCCAGAAGGACAATCTTATCTTAAATCAAGTGATGTTTCATACATAAAACTCGTAAAACTAGTATATTATATCATATGTTAGGAGCAGTTTAAAACATTCAGCAACATCACCATGTCCACTAGACGTCTTTTTTTTGGTTGACAATTTACCTGTATTTTCTATTTTTAGACCCCACAGGATCTGGAAGCCTTGATGAGCTGTTATTTATCTTCTTAAATCTCTCTTAAAAAGCTACACTGTCCCTCTGGCAGAGCCAATAAAATACAGATATGAATCTTTTTTCCCTTCTTCTTACTCGACGCAGTTTTATTTGTTTGTATTTTTAGCGCTATCTCAAAACCAGTGATGCTTATCTGTATTGTTGAAAAGGAGTTGCATTTTTTTCTGCTTGAGGGTAAAAGGGGGAAGCGGATGATATGCCACATAGTTTCAAGAGGAAAAATGTTTATAGCATATTGACGCTGATTTTAAACGATATTTCTGAAAACAGCAGAACTCCCATGTGAAGCTTCTCTGAAAAATCAATATAATCTGTGCTTCCGCCTCAATTCTTTTTCAAAATTGATTAATTTGAGTTGTTTGGCAAATGTCTCTGAATTTTATAAACCAGTGAGGTGAAGTAATGTTATGCTTATTTTGGATTATATCTCTCATTGCTCAATTGCTTAGAACAACAGATGCCCACACTTAATAATACTTGCTTGGATTTTCCCTCTCTCTTTTAGCCTGATGTTTTGGACCAACTGGAACGAGCAGAGACCCAGCATTATGAGGGCCACTTTATCAGGCAAGAACATGCGGATTATCATCAACACTGATATCCTGACACCCAACGGACTGACAATTGATCACAAGGCAGAGAAGCTCTACTTTTCTGACAGAAGCCTTGGCAAGATTGAGAGGTGCGATTTCGATGGATCTGGCAGATATGTGAGTATTTATACAAATGTTACCATCATCTGTTTTAGAATTATGGATAGGGCATTATTCGTGGCATCATCGGCAATGCAAGGTTGTAATGGATTTATTGATAATCTGACCGCGGATGAAAGCAGCTGGAGGAATTTTGAAGTTTTGGGGGAAATATTGAATGCTTATTCAACCAAATGTCTCAGAGCATGTTGGATGGCACCTCATAGCACAGATAACCCCACAATCATAATGGGAGATCTACAAGATTATTTTATGGCAGAAAAACCAAGGACAAGGTATGCTGAAGAATAAATTGAAGGGAGAATGTCCCTGAGCATTAAAAAAAAGATGAACTAAAGACATTTTTTAAGTCAGTCAAAATATGTGAAAATGAAACTTTTCAGGTACGACATCAATAAAATTATCCACGATCTCTTTGGGGGCTGCCATTGTTTACATGTTTATATGTTTGTTTAGCTCACGACACAGGTTTACAGGACCACCGTTCGCACTCCTATCTGCTTCAGTTTTGGCAAGAAGGATTTGTGGTTATCTGCAAAGCACATGCATCATTTATTGGATACTCATATTTATGTCTGTTTTATTTGATCAAACATTGCAAAATCTAACATATGTTTGCAGCAGAATCTGAATTTCTAAAATCACGCATTTATCATTCGGTATGAAGCAAACCGAATGGGATTGATTTATGGGATGTTACATGTACAGTGGGATTTATGGCTTTCAAATTGAACCATTCCCTGGTCTGACTGCATAGCGTCCTAATTTGTGTGTGTCTTGGCCACGGATTAGCCATGTAGCTCAGCACTTTGGCCCATCTCAATTAGCAATCCATATGTTGACTGAGCAAGGTCAGCTGGAAAGCCTTTACCTTCGGCTCCTTACCTACCCCTCCTGGAGTCTTAATTCCCATAATGAAGGCTTTGCTTCGTGAATGCCCAAAGTGCATTCCAATTAAAATGTGTAAATTAAACCATAAGTGGCGGCTGGTCTTGATTTTACTCTAAACCCCTAAACTTCACGTTTTTTAAATTTATTTTTATTTTTTTAATAATCATAGTAAAACCTTTGATACTCCCCATGAACCCAAACATTACAGACACCATGTATGCATGTATACTTATTTCCAAAAATGGCAACCAATCATCAACAGATTTATGTGGCCGGTTCTTCTCGTGATCATTTAAACCAAAAAAGAAATTCCTAATGATTGCCACAACATTTTGGCCAATTGTGGGACAGGAAAAAACTTAAAGTAAAGGTAAATATGAATATGAAATATATGAACAATAGTACAAGCAACTAACCCTAACTAAGCCACACACACCATATGCCGGTGACATTCATCCTTCCCAAATAATTCCTGGCAGAATATTACCCCATCTGCCTTCCGATCGTTCCCTCTACGTCAGTGTCTCGCAGTCATTCAGTGGCCAGTTGTTGCATATGCGTGCTGGGCTTCTTTAATCAACACCTGTCCTAATCATCGCAGTATGGCACGGGGCTAATGTGACGCCGCTTACAAGCCTGTCCTGCTAATGGCAGCGACTACCGAGCTGCTGGAGGCTGTGATCCTCCCACACAAGCTTGTAGAGTCCCACAAGGAGGAAGCTGATGGATTCCTTTCTTCCTGCCAATGACAGTGCAATTCACCCCCCTGCAACATCTGGGTTCGGCACTTGGGCGGGGTGATGTGTTGATTAATGCAAGGAAACATTATGAACCACATTAATTACCTGGATTGAATTTCTGTTGTCGGATCCTCTGGCCAGATCATGAACAGATGTTAAAGCTTTGTTCGTGGTTGAAAGCAAATATGTTTACAACCGAATATGTTGTTGCCAGATCTGTCGTCTGCAATACAGCTATGGAATCAACTCGTAGGGACATTCTTGTTTCAAGTACAAAATGTCATTGATATGCATATTCAATTACTTCCAGGTCATTGTGAAGTCTGGCGAAGGAAACTTCTATGGATTGGCCATCTATGGGGATTTTATCTACTGGTCCGATTGGGCTCGCAGGTCTGTGCTGCGAGCCGACAAATATACGGGTGCTGACGTGAAGGTGCTTCGAGCAGACATACCCCATCAGCCCATGGGAATTATTGCTGTGGCCAGAGATACAAACAACTGTGAGTATTAACCCACCTTGGCATTTAGAGCATTTTAAATCAGTGATTTGCAGCCTCTGTGCTGTAAAATGTGCTATTGGAAGCTATCCAATATTCATGTGAATATTCATGTGAATCCACGTATTGCACATTTTCAATGTGTTATTTGCTTTTTATGCCATTGCTATGGATAGAAACTGTAAGATGTAATATACACCCCAGCCTAGGAATGGCTGGAAAAGATTGTTTGATGCCTGCAAGTTTGTGAATCTATTCATATCTCAAAATATTACTGTATAATAACAATGCGTGGTAGTTAGATAAACTACCGAGACATTAACGGGCATTTTTATTGACACGTATACTGCAAACAATCACATTAACATTTTACAACCCTTTTTATGTTTTATGCAGATTATTATGGACATTTATACGTGCAAATTGTTACTCATTTGTGATATCCCAAATGCAGCATTTAGGGAAAACATGATAACATATTTGAGTTTTGTTTCAGCAGTTACTCATGAATTGCACAGCAAAATCATCCCTCTCCGCATTCATTTTCATTGGCTATAAAGATTCAGTTTGGTACTTATTAGACTGAAAAACTGTTGCATTTCCCATAAAAGGAAGAATTATTATTTCTTGAATAACACACATTGTGTTTGAGTTGAAAAAGAAAGCCATGAGGTGTGTCTAGCAGTAAGGCGAGGAACTGATGACATTAAATGAGGAAGCATTTGTTGCCTCTGGATGCTCAATGCCACTTTGATGATTTTTTTGGGAAGGTGAGCTATCGCCGTGTCAACATATGAACGGGGGTTGCGGTGACCTCTGTCTTCTGACTGCCCAAGGAAGGGTCAATTGCACTTGCCGCGGGGAACGCATTCTACTGGATGACAACAGATGTGTGTGTAAGTGTGATTCAATTATGCAAAGGCTGCAAATGCCACCTGGAAAGTGTTTGCACTAGCGGATATTGATTTCAATGGTACTCATCATGGTCTAGTTATTTTGACGTGTTATTCATGCAAAGATTAACCTTGGTTTTGACAGAATGCGCTTTTGAAAAGCATTGCATTTATATTACATAATTTTACCTAGAATGCGAAAAATCTATGAGATTGCATTAAAGTATTGTAAAATAATGAACTATAAATTAAGAGGTATTTTATTCTTTTTCAGTCTTCTTTTACCACAACAATGACGTGGTATATTACAGACTCCTGTGACGTAATTAATATGAATATAAATGTAATATATGATGAAAATAAATACAGTAGGTTCACTGCAATAGAGGGAATGACTATATTCTACATTTCACTATTTATAAGCAATGGCTTAGTTATTTAAAATAAGATTAACCACTTTCCTATTTCCTGCCTTTCCTATTTCTGCATCCTCACCCTCTTGGTACTGTGACAACGAAATTTCCCGAATACGAGATGAATAAAGTTATCCAATATATGAATAAATTATTATTCTGTTGATAAAAAAAGAAAAAAAATTGCCCATACATGTTCTAAAACAAACTTCTATGGTCAAATTAATCATGCTAAAACAATATTAAAAACTATATCCTTAGGCTGTTTCATTGCATGGAGCTAATAAGGTTATTGCATAGTTTGTCACTCTACAACTGATTCAGTTATTGAACTTCTCTCCTTCACTTCTTCCAGCAAAAAAAACATCTTGCAGCATCCATGCGGAGTTTGAGTGTGGGAATGGAGAGTGCATTAGGTATGAGCTCACCTGCGACGGAATAGCACACTGTAAAGATAAATCTGATGAAAAGATGCTGTACTGCGGTAAGAAACACTGCTGTGGCTGAGGAGCAATTCACAAAAAAATCCCCAGCAAAGTTCCCACTATCGAATACTAAATAAAGCCTTTTTTATCGTCTTTCCATATTCAGACAACAGGAACTGCCGTAAGGGTTTCAAGCCCTGCTACAACCAACGCTGTGTGGCCAACAGCCACTTTTGTGACGGGATCGATGACTGTGGGGATAACTCTGATGAAGCGTTCTGCGCCAGTGAGTCAAAGACATTTCATCTCGCGTACAAACTGTCCCCACATGCCTCTGAGGGCAGGATCGGGCCACTCTTACACTAATATTATTCCAACACACAACAGCACATGCTGTGCTAAGCCTTACTCTTTCTAATGAATTTGGAGATTACACCGGATGCACAAAAGATGAGTCCCACCCTCGACGGACACCCTGAAAAGCTGCTTTTGATCAACTGCACAATCCTTTTGCCGACGGGTTGCTTTTGTTTAGTTGATTTTTAGAATTGTAAGTCGCAGTAGTATTGGGAAGACTTCCAACGAGTAGAATCCTTTTCTTTTTCTTATTCGCCGTAAAAGACCTTGAATCATTCAAAAGAGGAATAAAGCAGATTTCACTATATGAATAATAATATGCTTGGAACTCATCGTTCCAATATTAAATCAGCTATCAACAATGGTGACAGGAAAGCACAAAACATTATTGGGGGGTCCAAAACTGATGACTAAAGAAAAGATTTCAAAAATGTATCTGCTTTTTCACTTTGTTCTCTCAATGCTTTATGTGGTAGCCACAATGCTGCTTAATCGTAATCAGAAAAGTGAGTACACTTGAAAATTGATCTTAAATATCAAGTATACTTAGATAAGAAATTGTGACTTTTAAATATCCCTTGACACTTGATAACTAGGGTGTTACCATTTCATCACAATGACTTCACAGGCACGAAGCAGCTTGTAACGAATACATGTTTTATTTTTTCTTCTTACCCAGTATTTTTGTGTGCCGTGCTTGTAATGCCATCTCAGTTCTCCTTGTGAAATGCTAATTCTCTCCTCCCAGATGTCACTTGCAGCTCATCAGAATTACCCTGCAAGGATGGGAGCTGCGTACCCGGCACCGCCTGGTGTAACCAGGTCATTGACTGTGCCGACGCCTCGGATGAAAAAAGCTGCAGTGAGTCCTTAAGGCCGCGCTTTGCATGACAGTTAAAAAGGAAATGTAAAGTTAAGTTACCCCTGGCAATAGAACTGCACTTTAAGTTGGATTCAGCCTCTTGAATATGCGCATGTCACTCAGATCACAGAGAATAATGCCCTCGACACCAAAGCTTACCTCGCCCTTTTAATGTCGCGGTGAAAGACAGTTATTGTGGTCTCGTCTTTTGTATTCAGACCACACCGATTGCTCTCACTTTTACAAGCTGGGTGTGAAAGAGAAAGATTTCATCAGGTGCAACTCAACTTCACTGTGCATCCATTCCTCGTGGATCTGTGACGGTGCCAATGACTGTGGAGATTATGCTGATGAGGTCAACTGCCAGGGTGAGTTGCTCGAAGCAAAAATGCCACTCTGGTTGGCCTTCATTGGGTTATGACATTTCAAAGAGACTGAATTTTCAGACGTGATCACAGCATGACACAATATTTGGTGGTGGCTTTTGAATAGTGATGTTGACCTTAAAGAATTAAAGGTTTTCTCTAAGGAGAATTAGTCATATTGTCAATGTTCAAGTTTTGCCAGGGTCAGAAGTGACTTTTTTTGTTGTTGCTTTTTTGTGCAAGTTTCCCAAGGTCAGAAGTGTGAGGAAGGTCACTTTTCATGTCCCAGTGGAAACTGCATCTCCAGCGTGTGGCTTTGTGATGGCCAGAAAGACTGTGAAGATGGCGCAGATGAATTCCAGTGCGGTATGTTCACAAATGTCAACACTCAACAGAATAACGTTTTATCTTCTTATTAAAAAAACCCAACTCTTTTGTTTACATATTTTGTTCATTTAGCCAGATCCACACTCACAAAAAAAGCATCACAAAAGATCTGATGTGTGATGAGGAGACAGTGCAAGAGAGAAAGGCAGTGATTATTTATATTGCCATGAGGCAATTTTCCGACACTTTGTTTTGCTCTCTTGTATTAGAGAGTGCCCTTGTGACTGCTTTTTGAAAGTCAAATTTACATTCCACGCTGACAGGGAAGCTTTTCTCTGCCAATCATTGCAAACATCTCCCAAGTGTAACAGTTAATGAGCCATCTGCCATCTGGATAACAAGATACTTGCAATGTGAAGAACATCCTTGGTCTACAAAGTGTGTACACTTTACCTGTGATCAATTGATTGGAAATATTCTCCCAAAAAGATCTAGTTTTTACCTTCCATTTCACAGGTTCCATGAAAGTGTCAATTGTACAATGAAATTCCCAAAGGTTTGCAGGCTCTGTTCAGTTGAGCATGACTATTTAATTGGACAGCTTACATTACACCAATCCGCATACACATACACATACACAAGAGGGGAATCATTATGTACAATGTCTCCACATCTTTGGTACCAAAGGTTGGACTGTTTAAATCAAACAGCATGACCAAAGAGAATGGTTTTTTAACTTATACTTAAATCTACGAATGTTTGAAATTCCAAACATCAGTGTATATATTTTCCAGTGATTTTACTGCCTCATTGTGTGCAGCTCATTCTGAATAGCATTTGAGAACAAAAAGAAAATACTCCCAATAGGCTCTGCTAATTATCATATAAAAAAGAGCTTTCAGGAAAATGTCAACGACAACTTAAAATAGTTCCACAATAGCCCTGCTGCTTTGTGAATTTGTGAATCGGCATTTAAAAATAGGTAATGTCTAATAATGGTAAATTATCGCAGTGCAACAATATATCGGGACAAAGGCAGAGATTGTGGCTTTCATGGAGTTTGGTACTCTTCAGTGGTTTTTAGCATCAACAATCCCACATGAAACAACAAAAGGACACAATTTTGTAAATGTTGCACTGTTGTGTAATCTTGACTTCACTAAACTGTGCAAAAATGTCATTTGTCAATTGATACACTCATTAATAAACCAAATGGTGATTATGAACAATCGGTATATTTAATTAACCAATGGCAAACATTATTCAATCAAATGCAACACTATTCAGAATGCATTGACCCCATTTCAACAATTTGATGAAGACCCTGCAAACTTTGCCATTTTTTTTCCTATTCATGGAACACCTTTTTTTTCCCACTCCCTTCTCTTGGCACAGCAATACTTTTTTGTGGGTAGTCTGCGTGACACCTGTACAAAAAAAGTTAAGCGCTTAATTGTCTTTGAGTTATCTTATATAGTGAATAAATTAATGTTAGTGGGATCTTTTACTAATGAGCATTTCCATTTCCTCATTTTATACCTGCCTGGAACAAAGACAGGCCAAGCTCTATATTTGCCTCTATCAGAATAAAATTATGCTGCAGCTCTTTCTGAATAGCATTTCAGGACAAGTCCACAATACCTCCATTCTGCTATGTTAATTATCATATAAAAAGCTCCAGACACTGATAATCTGACTGCAAAGGCAAAGCGGTTTCAGGAAAATGTCATTGCAATTTCCAATAATTTCTAATTCCACCAAGGTCTATGATAAA
The DNA here is from genome assembly GCF_051989625.1 of Stigmatopora argus. NCBI lineage: Eukaryota > Metazoa > Chordata > Actinopteri > Syngnathiformes > Syngnathidae > Stigmatopora > Stigmatopora argus. Next base: position 10,121,484 of record NC_135399.1, read on the forward strand.
ATAATAATTTGCCACTTTGCGATGAACATTTTCCTGCTCTCTCCAATACCTTTCCATTTGAGACATAAAAGAATAGCTTTGATATATTTAACACGTGGCAAATCCACTATTTTATCATGCACTTGAAGTGTCTGAAGCGCAAATTTAGTTTCACATGCAGCAAGTCTGCATAATCATGGCTTCTAAGCGTAATCTTGTATCTTCACAGGTAAACCTGACAGCGAGGTAAACGCACAATAAACATGTGTTCCATACACCTCCCAGGCGGGATCCATATCCATAAATATTCGCCAAATCATTTGACCCACAACACACATCCCATCCTTTCTCATCAAAGCTGGCAAGTGAATGAACGCCACCAATGAACAACTCCCGGTGGAACACTAAGTAACTTAAAGATCCCAGCTAAGGCATATTTAAATGAATGAAAAATTATAAATTTACAGTTTTGAAGGGTGAGAGGATAGGGTAGGATAATTTCACTTTATGCATACTCTTATTGACAGTCATGTGATTTATCAAATATGGCAAGGCAATTTCAGACAAAAGTCCGGCCATTTGTTGTCTGGACCAAAATAAATAAAGAGGCTTAGGTCTTTGAAAAACGTATGCCAATTTATCACCTACTGCATATGCCATTGATTTATCCCTCCCTTGCCTCCTCAGACTCGTCATGCTTGTGGAACCAGTTTGCTTGCTCCAAGAATAAGTGCATTGCCAAACAATGGCTGTGCGACGGCGAGAATGACTGTGATGACGGCCTTGACGAGAGTGTGCAAACATGCGGTAAATGCCCTTTCCTACGCCGCTTCATCAGGAAAGGTCACGTAGGATGCAGTACATAATGTGTGATAGCTGCTTTTGTTCCTTGAGCGGAGCCCGTTAAAAAAAAAACTACAGAAATACTAAAGCAGAGAGAAGTGTTATGAGACTTCAGCCATCTTCGATGACTCAGACGGTCATAAATAGATGTTTAACAGAGGCACAGGAGGCATACATACTTTGGAAAATGAAGATGTGTATAAGTAATGAAAAGTAAACAATCTCACTTTCCAATGTTTACATCATTGTTGTAATGGATGGCCAGTTATCAGTTTTTGACCACTTTCCGATTTACGTTTCATGTCGCACTCTCGTCATGTGACGCCTGGACTACCAAATGGTCACAGCTTTTAAAATAGGCACTTTTTTTCCTCAGAATCGGTGACATGTGCCCCAGGGCTTTTCAGTTGTCCAGGATCGTATGCTTGTGTTCCAAAACGCTGGCTTTGTGATGGCGAGCGAGACTGCCCTGACGGGAGTGATGAGCTTTCTGCAGCTGGCTGTGGTAAGGGCTCCCTGTTTCCTCTAAATTATGACTGCAACGTTTTATCTAATCCGGTCTTTAAAAGACAATTTGGCCAATAAAATACATAAAAGATCCGAAATACATGCATTTGGTGTTGTTTCTTCAAATATCACAGCGGATTTCCGAAAGTCAAAATTCAGTTCCAGATTGCATAATGTAGCTTTTATAAATTGTTTTTTTTGTGTGGAGATTTGCGTGTGTTGCTGTGATATAGAAATCCATTTACATCTCATGTTTCTAACAAATGTATCATTTGGCAGTATACAATATGCATTTTCTAGGCATAAAAAGCCAGACTGAAGAGTAATCGTATTAGCACATATAAAAGATATAGCATGGCAGGAAACTACAATATGGAGGCGATTATTGGCATCCTGCATTGCTTTGCTTGCTGAGCAAATCATCAACTGCATAGTCATAATCTCCAATTGACTAAATGAAAGCTTTGCGAGGGCTCCGCCATATGCTTTTCTTTATCTTCCTCTTGATCTTCATGTAGACAGCCCATTTTTGGGAACTTTTACTAAGCGGTGAATAGTAATTTCTTACCCACTTGGGATGCACATTTTGTTCTTTGGGTTTTAATCCATTGAGAAGCAACAATAAAGAAACCACCCAACAGCCGTTAAAAATTTAATGTTTTGCTGATTTGCCCATGTTTTATCTTGCTGTGAATCTTCATTCAGCACCCCCACAAAAATCCCAAATGGAAAGTGTGTATAGATCATCTACATGTTGGTCATCTCAGTAGTACAGTACATTAATAAGGCTTTTGAACCTTAACTACTTTATGATGAAAAGCGTCCCAATCAATCACCATGATGGTGAAAACCACTAGTTTATGATTCTGTTTACAACATTGACTCTTTCCATGTTCACATGTTTTTTTTTATTTAGCACCCAACAACACGTGTGATGATAGCTCCTTTCACTGTCACAACAAAGCCTGCATCCCTCAGCGATTCGTGTGTGACCATGACGACGACTGCGGAGACGGATCGGACGAGTCCGTGGAATGTGGCAAGTCCACGCATTTAGTGCCCTTTTCTCCTCTTAATATTCATCTGCCGTTTATGATGAGCTCATTTGCATGCTCTCTACATGTTCTCTTTCATTACAATTTTTAATAGGATAGTCTAATGACAGCTTGAGGCTGGAAATGACTGTACAAAAAAATGAGCAAAATTAAGCGAGTATGACTCCTCGCGTTTGGTACAAGTAGCAAACACTTGTTTGAAACAATCGTTATAATTGATTAGATTCACATTGAGAAATATTGCTAATTAAATGAAATGCATGTCGACACAATATAATGTGGCATATTTTCTTAACATTTTGAATTATGTTTATTTATGGATTTAGTGCCCACAGATTTTAAAATATCCACCTCTCTTAAAAAAAGATATTTTAATCACTAAAGGAGGATTGTTTGATGTAGCTTTGATTTATGAATTGATGAAACATTTTTTTAATAAACTGTTGTTAAAACAGTGATTTATTGGATGTAAAGTTTTCTAAATTTACTTAAGTTTTTTAAGTCATTAAAAATGTCATTAAATGTAAAATTACAATCTGATGTGTTTCAATATTTCTTTTCATTTTGTGACGGCAGTCAATTCAGTAAAAATGCACTCAAACACTTATCTCTTGCATATAATAACTATTGTATATAATAACACTGGAATCTAGTGCTTTATAGGCTGCCCAAAAACATTTATGGAGCTGACAACTTTAAACAACTGTCTGAAATGCAGCCATAATAATCCTTCTCCAAATCTTTGTCTGCTGCTAATGCGCCCTGATTCACATTATTCCATATCGCTGCTGTTTTAAAGTCTCCAAGATCTTAATCCATCAGTCAATCAAGAACTCATCAGCGGATGTCTATATATTTTTTTCTATTTTTTTAACACACTTAGTTATCATCCATGGAGGATAAAAAAAAAAGTAACAAGACCAAGGCAGAAAATGAAACCATTTCCAATTGCAATCAGTAACGTACAATGAACTGAAAGGGTTTTCATCCCACCACTGAATAATTACCCCTCTTCCTAATTCAGCTTTACTTTTTACAGCTGAAATATGTTGCCTGTTTAACTGACATGTCATTGTATGGTCACGATTCAAATTAAAGAAGATCTATCTGTCTGTATTTCTCCAGTCTACCGGTCATGTGGACCAGGAGAGTTTCGCTGTGGGGATGGTCGCTGCCTTCTCAGCGCACAGTGGGAGTGCGATAGCTACACAGACTGTCCCGACCACTCAGATGAACTGCCACTGAACCTCAAATGTCTGGCCGCAGGTAAGACTGCTGTTTGACTCTCAGCGGGGACCTTTTTAACCGAGTTTCCATCAGCACAGCGTGCACCTGGAAAAGTGTTGAGGTCACACCATAGAAACAAGAGACGCGAGAACCAAATAGTGTCTAGTACAGGAATAAAACAGTCAAGGTCCTGCATCAAGACAAAAACACCTCTGACACATTTTGGAGAAGTCTCGTTTTCATTTTTTTTTTCAGGAAGTTTGTGCAATGGCTCCTTCTTCATGTGTTCCAACGGACGCTGTATTTCTGAGGGAAATCTCTGTGATGGGAAAGACGACTGCGGCGACCAGTCGGATGAGAGAAACTGCAATGTCAACGAGTGCTTGAATCGCCGTGTTAGCAGATGCACACAGGACTGCCAGGATCTACCTGTTGGATACAAGGTAAAAGTACTCTTTACAAACACATTTTTGCAATTTATTTAATATTAATGTCAGGCAAAAAAATGTTATGCTTTTCAGTTTCTTATCTGTCTATCTTTGTGAGCTGATCCACATTAACCATTCAAAGATTGGAAATAAAACGGAAAATGATCATAGTAAAATAGTACAGTAGGACCCTCAAGGGGGTTTAAATATAATGTTGATGCAACACAATAGGGCACAGCAATGCAATGAAATTAGTCCGTTGTTGCTTTTGTATACGTTGCCTGAACCGTTTACTTAATTGTGCAAATAGTGTTTAGACCGAGAAAAAAATCCGGTTTCGTCCATTGACTACCGTGATGAATGGCTTCAAAGCAGCATGGTATTGATGCACTTAGCAGTTCTTTTGTTGCACAGTGAAAGGGTTGAATGCTTCACAGTCAGTACTCACGCTTTGTCAGTTGTATTGGAGTATTCAGAACCGTTGAACTGTTTTCTGATATAGCATCCAGTTCAAATTTTACTCAAGCTAATCCAGGGGGATCATATTCATAATGTACATCGTGGAGATGAATGTGTCATGGCTGATACTAAATCCGTCCTGAGCTGGCCCATTATCGTGCAGATAAAACCGGGAGGGGCATGCATACATTGACTTTTGGAATAACCTTGAATCTTGCAAGGATGCTTTAATGATATGCCAACAACTCAACTACTCGCAGCCTGTTCCTGGTGTGTAATGTCACGGTTGAATCCAGGTCAAGGCCATATCCATTGGATCCCCGGCCATCATTGTTGTCTGACTGTGAATGTTTATGCCTTCATCCCTGGATTTGCCTGCCCAAGATGTGTATGGCCATGTCGGAAAAGAAGCTGAAAGCGCAATAAATTTCTGCTTTCCTGTGGTGATAGGGTCAGAGCTGGATCTGGGAGTGCATCAATGCTGACTTTATCTGAAACATTTGTGGTCTCAGCAGTAGGGTAGCGATTGGCAAAGGATCAGCCTTTGCCGCATTTATCCAGAGTACCACAAACACTAAGTAAGGAAAGGATGTGTTTCCAGATCAGGCCCAATATATTTTGTTTGGAATGATTCATCTTATTTTAGTGTGATAAAATCCATAATCAACCATTTGGCATCCGAGAAATGATGATACATTGCTCCAATCAAAACTTTCATCTCTTCCTCCATGATTGCTGTTGTTCCCGCTATTGTAGCATTTTATATATCAAGTAACGAGTCTTTTTTCCAATCCCTATTCCCCAGATACTTTGCAAGAATATTCCAACAACTTGTAAAAGTGAAACTACAGTCATGTACTGTATGTGCTACTATTTTGTTCAAGGCACAGCAGGGTTTTATAGCAGTATTCTGGCATAGGGCCGCTTTATTCTCCCTATACTTCGGCATGGTTGACTCATCTTGCATCTGTGTCATCGTTATCATTGTGCAATGATTGTTCTATCTCATGACTGTTACTTATCCTTTTCATATGGAACTCTTGTGTTCTAATTGTACTTCTGCCATCAGTGTAAATGCTGGCCCGGTTTCCACTTGAAGGATGACGGCAGGACCTGTGTGGATGTTGATGAATGTGCCAGCACCCTCCCTTGTAGCCAGCGCTGCATCAACACTTACGGCTCCTACAAATGCCTGTGTGTAGATGGTTATGAAGCACTGGAGCGCAACCCTAATGTTTGCAAGACTGCATCAGGTTAGCATTTTCTTTTCGTTTTTACTTTGCAATCAGAATTCAAGTATTAAAAGACCAGCAAATTATACAGCATGTGTGCCTTATTTCAGCTGAGGAGCCTTTTCTCATCATGGCCGACCACCATGAGATTCGTAAGCTTAGTGTGGATGGCTCCAATTATACTATCTTGAAACAGGTAAGGAAAACATATTTTTTGATTTGCAACATTTTCCTTGTTTATTTTGACTAAAACAACATCTGTTAATAATTTGCTATTTTATTTGTGGTATCCCCAGATAATCCGCAAAAATATATTTTTTGTATAAAACTCTAAAATGACACAAGATGTAGCCATAGCTTTTGTTAATAAGTCCAGTCGACCAATATACATTAGGGATTTGGTAATTGTATTTTTTTTAAATGTATTTATACATTTTTACATAAAGTAGCACCATTCATCAGTACTAAACAAAATTTGAGTCAGCACATACTACTCTATAAATTCCAAGTATAACCTCAAAAAACATTGGCAGAGAATTGTTCTCCCTTTAGGTATACTGAAACATCTCAAAAAGGGTGAAATTCAGAAATTGTAGATCCGTGCCGAGGATCACAGACCTCATGGTCACTATATGGCCAGCCAAAAGATGCTCGTATCGTATATGTAGACCAGGAAATCAGCGTTGGTATGTGACTACTGTTAAGAAATGTCAAAATTGTGAAGCTTTTTTGGAACACTTGATGAAAAGCTTGCAGTTACCTTTGCAGCAGCAGGGTTTCTATACTTTCCACAGGGACACTAAAAAGCGTAGATCTGAGCGTGCTGATAAAAGGTGCATGCTGATTTCATCTCAGTCGATGATGTTTGGAGTAGTGCGCCACTCCCGAGGGGCACTTAGGCGCCTGTCTGAGAAGGTGTTGATGATCTGATGAAGATGTCTCATTTCACCTACCGGATTATCTGACACCTTTTCAAGGCAGTCTCTCAGTGAGATGGGTGAGAAGGGTGTGGGCGTTTTTTTTTTTTTGGGGGGGGGGGGGGGGGGGGGGTGCTTGAGTGCCTGCATGTCTGAGTGACAGTGAGGTCCTACTAGACGGACAGGGGCGTGAGACTCACGCTGCTACAATGACTGTACTGCTTTTCACAAACCTGTCATTAGATGTGACATCATGAAATGATTTCCATTTTACTTAAAAACTATGTGTGCCATGCAGTGCTTTTGATAAATTATCACTCATCTAAGATGACATGAGTGTTTTTAACTAAGTCAATTGTATATTATATCTTATGCCAGCTATTTATTATTTATGGATAAACTCACGCCAGAAAGCTGCCTTTCAAGGTTTGCATCATGATTCTTATATTTTAAGATCTTGAATTTCTTCAAATCTCAAGGAAAAAAATAGATTACTTCAGCTTCAGTTGGATTCTGAATGTCTTTACAGTTTTGGAAAGTTGGCTAGAACACCATAAGGACATTTTTTAATCCTTTGCTTTTAGTATTTTATTCCGACGAATAGTTACTTATGCCTCCATTGTGTGTCAAGATTATGGATTACCAGTTAAAATAATGAGGGACACTTGATGTTTTTTTTTGTTTGTTTGCTGTGGCAGGGCCTTAATAACGTCATCCACATAGACTTTGATTACAAGAAGGAATTCATCTATTGGGTGGATTCAACCCGGCCCAATGGGAGGAAGATCAACAGGATGCGACTCAATGGTAGCGATCTTAAGGTAACACTGAATCTTGTTTTTAGGATATTTCAAATTTATAATTAATAAGACATTTGTCAAGGCAACCTTTACAATAATAATAAAAAATCACTTCCTAATAACTACAGCAATGATTTTGGATGAAATATAAGAAACAAACAATGTTTTATTGCGGTCGTTGGGTCGACATCACCTACTGCACCCAACATCTCATTAGTTCTGTTACTGTATGAAGAGGGGATTACACCCATTCATCTCATTTGTTTATGTTTGAAGCATAATTGGCCAGGAGGACAGTGTCTCCAAACGAAGATTTTAGATTAGCTAATTAAAAGAACCCATTTGTGCTACCTGGTCCCACATATGAATGACAAACCGTTGGATCTTGCTGCAATTATTTTTTTCCATCTCAGCCAACGAGGGAATCAGATGGCATGTTTTTTTAAAGCTTTACAAAAACAAACACTGGGTCTTTTGGGAGTCAAATCCAAGAGCATCCTCAGACCTTCTAAATGTGGTCTCGAAAAACATCGGTTTTGATTGTGTAACCCCGTAAAATGGCTATTGTGCTGTCTCAAGTCAAAACTTTGGACATGTGGGAGAAAGACAATTCATTCTTTACAAGCATCACGCCAAAAAAAAATAATGTTTTAGAGATGATTAGTAATGTTTTCTAACTATGAGAAATGTGTCCCAATTATCTCTCATTATTTAGATTTCTTTGGAAGTTTTATCATGTATTTGTTTGCATTCTCCATAATAGTAAACTGTCATTCTGTGGGGGAAAAACCTAAAATTCACAATATAAAATACCAGAAGAAAATCACTCATGATTGTGTAACTTCATCATCAAACTGTTTGGCTATTTTTTTTCTTTAATGGCCGTCAACCTCATGCTGCTGGAGGTCTTTTCTTAAAAACCTTCACAATGAAAGGCATGTTGTTATTTCGATTGTGGTTCAAAATGGTTGCTTGGATGACAATTGAGTGATTTGCCAAGACGATTCATTATCTTGGTACTGATGAGCCTCAAAGTGTGTCCCGTTGTTTGATGGCAGATCTGTTTACGGCATCTGGAAGACTATCCAGCTGGCAAGATTTATTCGAATATTGATGGCACTCACATTTTTTTTGGCATCCGTTGTAAACCTTCCATCACTTTTCTTGCTAATTCACACAAAACGCTTGCCAAACTCTCCATCCTTATTGTTCTCCCACACCGCCAGCATACCTGCTTAAACCACAATATTTACATTTACACAGATGGACTACTGATAGGAGGCTGATAATTTGCATTACATTTAATGACTGGCATAAAAAAGCAATTTAACGAGTTTGCTAATTATATACAAATACATGCACATTTTTAGTTGCAGTTACACTCACTACACAGACAAAACTGATTATAATGTGAGTGCATGGGCTAGGAAAAGTGTGGTGAAAATGTTAAGCTTTAAGGAATTGTTATAGCATAGATTCACATGTGGCGCAGGTGAGTGTTTCTGGAGGAGGGTAAACTAAGATGCAAAATACGATGCTTTTACATGAAATACAGAGGGTAGATATGTATATGTAACTTTAAAAGTGATTTTTGTAGGTATGAATTTGTAATACCACACATTTAAAAAGGTGGCCCAGTCATTATGGTTAGCACATCCATCTCACAGTTTTGAGATCGAGGGTTCAATCCCCAGAGGGTTCCAACTGTTCTGTGTGGAGTTTGCATGTTCCCCCCAGGTTTGTTAGGTTGGTTGAAGACTCTAAATTACCTCTAGTAATTAGTGTGAATGGCTGTCTGTCACCTTGCCACCCTGCGATTGGCTGGCAAACAATTCAGGGTGTCCACCACCTGTTGCCCATCTCTCAAGGGATGTATATTTATTATTTTTGTTGTACTATATTGTTGTGTATTTATTTTAAATATGCCATTATTACCAGAATCCTGAGCACTGCTTCATTTATTCTGTTCTATCTGTTTACGTTTTTGCTCGTTTACTTTCCCACTTTTTCCACCCACTAGCCCTGCCAATGCCATGCACAGAATACAAAGCGAGAACAACTAAACAAATAGGCCTATAAAAACACTGTAAAAGACAAATGTAACAATAGCAGGTCACAGAGGCATCAGAAACGCTGCCAGATTGCTGCCCTGAAAATATTGATCACGCTCGACAAAATATATGGTGTTGCTCGAAACTAGTTTAGAATCCAAATGCTTGATTATGCTCACAGTACACAGGCACCAGACAAATTACTTTTGCTGTGGGGCTTTTTCCCCCCTCTGATTTTATTTCGTCTCACAATGCATTCAGGCAACTTGTTTTTCTAAAATTAATGCTCAGCAATTGGATTCAACAGAAATGTGGATATTTGTTATGTTGTTAAACCACAGTCCTCTTATTTTGGATATTGAGAGTGAAAAGTGCTGTTCTTGCATTACCAGATTGTCCACAAAACCGCAGTTCCCAGCGCCATGGCGATGGATTGGATCGGAAAGAACCTTTATTGGTGTGATGCAGAAAAGAAAACACTGGAGGTGTCCAAAGCCAATGGTCTTTACCCAACTGTGCTGATCAGCTCGGGCCTTAAGAACCCCACAGATTTAGTACTGGACCCACAGACAGGGTATGTGCAGGGAAAGATGAGCAATTCCTAATGTTTCTGTTTTTATTCCTAATTTATGCAAATGTTTGCTCAAATTGCTCGAAACCTTGTCCAAAAATGGAACATTCACTGAACTGCTGTTCTACCTACTAGGTATGTATTCTGGGTGGACTGCTGCGAACCGCCACTCATCGGACGCATCGGCATGGATGGCCTTGGGAAACGAGTGATCATTGACAAAAAGATCTATAGTCCCACTGCTCTGGCTATAGATTATACTAACAACAGGCTGTATTGGGCAGATGACAACCATATTCTGTTTGCAAACATGGATGGCTCCCAGATTCACAAAGGTAACATGCAATAAAGAGGAATGATTATTTTTATTCAGCCCAAATGTTATACACTACTTCCAGTAAACGTTGGAAAAACATACAGCCTGATTGACAATAATAGTAAACAGCAGGCCATAAATTACTTTTTTCTAAAAGCGTGTGTATTGTTGACCAAATTGTTGCATGCAGTTCACTAAAATTTCAATCTTTTGCTCAGAGCAGCACTCACTTAAACAAATTGTGTGCACTCTTGGCTGAATGAGTTCCACGGTTTGCTTTAACGGAATGTACTACAACAAACACTTAGCACAGTGAAAAGTGATCAGTGACGTTGACCACGTTGCCCCTCCCTAGTGTCCTACGATCACATCCAAGGGGTAATGGCACTGACCTTGTTTGAGGACTTCCTCTACTGGACCGACGGCAAATCTAAATCACTGCGACGAGTTCACAAGACGACAGGCGCTCAAGGGCTGGAGCTCCTCAACTCTTGGCAGGCCATCAAATCTATCAAGGTCTACCACTCTCTGCGCCAGCCTGAAGGTAGAAACTCCATCTGGCCTCTGCGGTCAGTCTCCTTGAGAGGTTTCAAGCTCAATATAGTCATTCACTGTGTTTGTGTGCCACACAGTGCCCAAGCACCAGTGTCAGATTTCAAACGGAGGTTGCAGCCACCTATGTCTGCTATCCCCCGGAGGGGAACACAAGTGTGCCTGCCCCAGTAATTTCTACCTAGCTGCTGACAATAAAACCTGTCTCTCTAACTGCACCTCCAGTCAGGTCAGCAATCCGCCTCTGCCTTTTCGTTTGTCCATCCAGTTTGATGATGTCACTTTTCCGTCTTGATCAGTACTTTCTACCGGAGGCAAACCACATTGCTTTGCTTTATTCCTCTGACATGCTCTGTTGGCTTCATAGAAAGATCGTGTCTTGATTTGTGTTTCTGTTCTGAAGAAAGCTGGAACTAAAACAGAAGGTTCATGTCGACTTGGTACATATAATTCTATTTCTGCCTAAGATACCACTCTGTACCAATAGTTTCGCTGCGGGACAGACGAGTGCATCCCGTTCTGGTGGAAGTGTGACACAGTGGATGACTGCGGGGATGGCTCGGATGAACCAACGGATTGTCGTGAGTACATTTCATACTAACGTTGAAAAGCGTTTTGTATTTGATGCCTGGGGGTGTAAAATAATCAAGTTTTCCTTTCTGTTCCAATAGCGGAATTCAAATGCCAGCCAGGGCGTTTTCAGTGTGGCACTGGTCTCTGCGCTCTTCCTCCTTTCATCTGTGATGGCGAGAACGACTGTGGCGACAACTCCGACGAAGCCAACTGTGGTAAGTGGGTGACTGGGTGAGTGAGGGGGGTTTGTGGTTGAGTGAGTTGTTTGTTACAACAAAGAGAAAATCTCTTTCATTTAAGTCACTTCAGGCTTTTCGCTGCAAGGTTTTTATATGGAACTGATTAGAAGCATAAAGATGGCATGTTGTTGTTTTTGACAAATGTTTCATTGTCCCCCGAGAGTGACAACAGAATAAGAACAAAAAATAATGTTTCTCATCCACCTTGCCAGTTTTCCTCAGAGATTTGTGGTTTAAAAAAGCAAGACAGACGACGAAGGCAAGGGGGCCACCAACAACAGTAATTAACTTGCTTACAGTAAATCGATCACACTTCTTTCTACATTACGATTGATGAGTATACTCGTAATTAGAATCTGGGCGCTGATTGCATTTTTCAACTTGGAGGTGTTTAGCTGTTCCACGGTAAAACAGTTGTACATTTTTTCTGCAGTCATATTTAAACTTGTATAATTTTCTTGGAAACAATACATTTCATTTTAAATGTTCAGTGTTTTGTCTTATTATCTCAGAACTCTCTGTACTTGTAAGATTTAGCAGGTGCACAACACTCTTAGAGCTTCAGATCGTATAATTGTTCATGCTTAAATTTTTTCCCCCTCGTTTGCTATAAATTATTTTGCTTGATTTGTATACTTTTTATCTGGATGTTCTATAGTGCCTTTGTTTTGCTAGCTTTTGTTTGCCTTTCTGTGTTCACATTTGTTGTAATGACTCTGTTGATGCATCATAATTGGGTTAGTTAGTCTAATTTTTATTGTATTAGTGGCAAAAATGGTTATGGATTCCTTTTTTTTCTCCCCAGAGACATACATCTGCCTTTCAGGCCAGTTCAAATGCACCAGGAAACAGAAATGCATTCCTCTGAATCTGCGCTGCAATGGTCAAGACGACTGCGGTGATGGAGAAGATGAGACAGACTGCCGTAAGTTTCATTATAATGAGCCTTGACAGAGGCAATTTAATTGACTTGTTATAGCGTGTGCACGCTAATTCTTTCACGATTGCATGTCTAGAATCTAATCACCTAGTCGAAAAAAAATGCTTGCAATGCAAAAAAAAGGCTAAAAATACGCAAGTAGTTAATTCAATATTTACAGTGTATTAAACCTTGAATTGAAGCGTAAATTCTACCCTAAATTGTATTCATATACTATAGGTGTTTACAATTATTCTGAAAGACTGATAAAAAACATTTGATTGTGTTTGTCAGTGTAATCAACAGTAATTTTTCTTCATAGGTTTTTAAAAGAAATTTGTAGTGGACACGTTTCAATACTTCTTAACCTAATTGTGGCTCACCAGAGTATCACTCTACATTCATGGCTTTCATATTGCAACATTTGTGTTGCGTGTGATTGCGAGAGGAGCTTTAGCAGAAGTAATGACAATGGAAAGGCTTTGATAAGGAAAATGAAATAGTTAAAGAAAAATCCCTCTAATTATGTTGGCGCTAATTATTCCACTACTCCCCAAGACTGGATGTGCTTTTGAATGCTCTGTTGCAATTAACACTACAGCAGTGAATATGTAAGTGCTTCCTGAGACAACGTAAAATGTTATCACAATGTAACCGGTAGCCATTCCAATACAACAAAGCCATGTCTGCATGATTTCGATGAACAATTCCCATTTTTACCTTCTACGTTCATTTCAGGAATGTTAGATTACTAAAATTACTGCTACTAGAGTTCCTTTCAGATTTTTCTGATGTAATTCTTCTGTGCAGCTGAGAGCACATGCTCCTCTGACCAGTTCCAGTGTAAGGCCTCTATGCACTGCATTTCCAAGCTTTGGGTTTGTGATGAGGACCCCGACTGTGCCGATGGGTCAGACGAGGCTAATTGCGGTGAGTTGCGGAAATCCACTTAACCATAAATCACAACATCCCATTTCCCTCAGCTAAAGCTGGCTGAGAATGTGATTTAAGATGAATCAATTTTACACTCATCTTGCCTCTCAGGCAGGCCTAGGCCTTCTTTTTGTCTGATTGTAGCAAGAGAGTCTTTAAGATGTATTAGACATAGATGCGTGGATGCCAATGTAAAACACAGAAACCAAAATATGATTGATACTCCGCACCAAACCAAAATTTTAATCAAATTGAGACAAATTTTTATTATTTTTTTGCTATTTGGATGCACAGTATAAAGCCTGAAAGTAAATCAAAAGTAAATATGATATGACATATTGATTAAGCGCAGGATTTGAGCAATGAAATGAAAATAACTGTTTTTTGGTATTTTTTGTTTTGCTATTGTATAACAATCTACTTGAAGATCTTTTTGAAGTTTTCTTGGGGGGGAACTTGGTGTCCCAAATCCTGCTGAGGGTGATTCCTAGTGCAGTCACTATTTCATCTGATGGTGTGTTGGCCTCAGGTGCACATACGGTGTTTTGAACTCGTTGTCAAACTTGCTCTGGCAAAAACCTTGAGGATATGATGATTAGACCTGGCGAATGTGATAGCAAGTGCATCATTATTATTCATGCTCTTTGAAGTTTCTCTTTTTTTTCGTCTTTGTGTTTGTTTGCCTATAACAAAAAAAGATGAAAAGACATGCGGACCCCATGAATTCCGCTGTGTGAATAACAACTGCATCCCAGACCACTGGAGGTGTGACAGCCAGAACGACTGTGGAGATAGCTCAGATGAGCACAACTGCAGTGAGTAGCCTGACAAAATACTACTTTTGTGAAAGCACCTGCTAAAAGAGATGTGAACTACTACTATAAAATAGGAGAATATATCAAAGGAAATGAAGACAAGCTTGTAGTTTAAAATACCTGAGGAATTACTCCTGGGTTTTAACACAGACAGCAGAAAACAAACAACCTTGGTTACTGTTTAACTTCTTTCTATGTTATCCTCATGGTTCTGGTCACATGCGGACTCCTGAACGAACAATATGATTCAAAACCTTAAAGCACATGTGTCAAATTGGCGGCCCGGGGGCCAAATCTGGCCCCCCGCATCATTTTTTTGTGGCCCGGGAAAGTAAATCATGAGTGCCGACTTTCTGTTTTAGGATCAAATTAAAATGAAGAGTATAGATGTATATTAAATTTCCTGATTTCCCCCTTTTAAATCAATAATTGTAATTTTTTAATCATTTTTTCTGTTTTTAGTTCAAAAATCATTTTGTGAAATCTAAAAATATATTTTAAAAAAAAGCTAAAATAAACATTGTTTTAGATCTATAAAAAAACGAATATTCAGGGATTTTAATCCAGTTCTTTTAATCCATTTATTTAAAAAAATTGAAATATTATATCTAAAATGGTCCGGCCCACGTGAAATCAAGTTGACGTTAAAGCGGCCCGCGAACCAACCCGAGTCTGACACCCTTGCCTTAAAGTGAAACTTTCTAAGGTGAAGGTTTATTTGTAAAATGTCTTTTTGAAAGCATCAATTGTAAAATCTTGAAAATGCACACATTATATAGCGTACGTCATATCTCATCTCAGGAGTCCAGGTACTTTGCTGACAAATGATGTTAGATATGTCCTCACATTATGCCTAACAGTTGAGGGACTTTGAGAGCCAAATGTCCTTCTTATAAAGAAGTTTGAATATGTTAATTTGTGTTTATCTTGTCCCGATGCTTATTGTTTACCTGTTCATGGCTCTTGCAGTCAAAGCCACTAGGACATTTCTTTTAAAATAAATTACATAGGCGGATGCCAAAATATTTGATTTTAGTTCAGTGCAAGCTGCGAATCTAGAATAGATACACACACATCTATGGTCCAGGATAATGAGGGGGAGAGCCCCGACAGTGAATGCGATGCAGCTGTTTAGCTACGTCCTAATATTGTCCTTCGGGACACACTAAATGGCAGCAACAGCCTTTGCAGAGTGTTACCCTCGTCGGTTGCAGAAGCAGAATTGAATGCATTTACATGGTGATCAGCTTTTCCAGAAGTCTCCACTGTTACGGCGTATCATCCATACAAAATGAGAGTAATTATGTAAAATTGCATCATTTTTTTTCAAAGGCATTAGCATATAGTTGTCAACACAAACATTTGGCTAATAACAAGATTCAGAAATGGCTTTGCTGTAAATCTAATTTGCAAGATTGTATCGTTTGTATGTGTTTTAATTCATATTATATATTCACTCCCTTGACACAGCGCCAGTCACCTGTAATCACAAAGACTTTGCTTGCACAAACGGAGACTGCATATCATCACGATTCCGCTGCGATGGGGACTATGACTGTTTGGATAATTCTGATGAGGCAAGTTTTTAAGGATTGAACATTATAACTCAACCAAAAATTCAAAATAGAAACCACTATATATATATATATATATATATATATATATATATATATATATATATATATATATATATATATATATATATATATATATATATATATATATATATATATATATATGGTGGTTTCTATATATGTGTATATTTGTACTTGTATATAAATTTGTTTGCAAACCATGTATATAGTATATATTACTAAAAGGGTTTACGTTCTAAAGTGATTCACCTTCATCAAATCCAGATGGTAAGTGAGTGATTTACTAAATCCCATCGCTTCTAATTTCCTTTAAAATTTGTTAAGGAATAAACATTTGCAGTACAAGTTGAGTTTTCAAGGCTCATCTTAGTAAGACCATCAATAGTAATGATGCAGTGCATAATTCAGGGGCAAACACTTGTAATTATTCATTATTCCTAGTGAGTTTAGTTGGGAAATTACCCCTTTTCTAAACATTTGCTCTGCATTTTACATCTATAATCTCTCCCAATGCATCTCTTATTAACCTGTTTTAAGGGATGTTCCTCCCCAGTGGAAGCTTGCAGGGTCACAACAGTTAAACGGTGTTAAACTCTCAGCCCGTTTTCCGATCTTTGAGCTAAGCTGAAAACGGCATATGCGCTAAAGGTTCTCTTTCCAAGTGGATGCGCAATACAAATCCTAAGTGCCTCTTCACCTACTTGCTATTTTCAAGCATGAATGATGAACATCGTTGTTACTGTTGTATATCTGAGCTTAAGTGTAATATAATGTGCTGCCTTTTGAGTTGCTGCGTGGGTCGTAATAAAATTGTGGGTATCGTAAAATTATGTACACTTTTGCCAGATTGGTTTCATATCAGTGGACTCGTGTTTTTAGCATTATCTGTTCTTGCATTTTCTCTGCTCACAGAAGGGCTGTGAGGCGCACTGTGCCGATGACCAATTTCGGTGTCACAATAACCTTTGCATCTCCAAAAAGTGGCTGTGTGACGGCCAAGAAGACTGTAAGATGGGAGAGGATGAGAGAAACTGCCAGGGAACAGGTTCATATTCTATTTATATATATGTACATAATGTATATAGCAGCCCGATAATGTAGGAGTTCACTCGCCAGACTTCGGTGCGAACATACGCAGGCTAGATTCCTGCTGGTGGCGGTATAATTGTGAGTGTGAATGGTCGTCTGTCTCTCTGTGTTCCCTATGGCTGGCTGGCGACCAGTCTAGGGTATAGTTTGCCTTTCTCCTGAAGTCAGCCGGGATCTGTCAGCCATTTTGGACATATGAGTTAATATTTGAGATGATTTTTGTGTCAATTTGTGGCCCTTGCATTCCTATTTTCCTGCGCGATAATGATCCTGTTTCCTCATTTGCAGTGGCTCCGTCGTGTTCAGTAAACGAGTATGTGTGTGACAGTGGCGGCTGCGTGTCAGCCAGCCTGCGTTGTGACGGACACGACAACTGCCTGGACGGCTCGGATGAGGTCAACACGCCGTTAACTTCACCCAATGTATTCCCCCATTTAAAACATCCTCCCAAAATGAGCATATTCACACTATGTAATAACAGACTGGTTGCGTGAAGGAGTGCAGAGAAGATGAGTTCCTGTGCCTTAATCGCGCACACTGTATCCCTCGACGCTGGCGTTGCGATGGCATTATGGACTGCATGGACCACAGTGATGAGGAAAACTGCAGTGAGGGTAGGTAGTTTGCACTACTCTAGTTATATACACAATATGACCAAAAGTCTAATGGCGTGGCATTTCGGCAGCTTTGACATATTTTAGAATTATAATACCATATTTTATACAATTTGAATTATTTAGAAACAATACTACTGTACTTTCAAAAGTCACCGACAGCCGCAACAGAACAATGTAAGCGCAGCACACGGCTCTGAAGCCGTCATCAGTCCCTTTGTTCAAGTCACCTTAGTTGGAAAAACTGAATAACTGTCACATATTGTAGGCAAGTACTTTCCAACTACATCTTCGGGATGGGAAAAAAACACATTTAAAAGATTTTAGATAAGTTGGAGAGGGAGAGAAAGAATTTGACTAACACCTTTTGTTCGCCCGAATAGACTTTCCATTGAGAGATAATGCTGGAAATGTGTGGGTGAGTGTTTCATTTCTTTGTATGACCGTAGGTGCTTTCTTTTGCCGGGCTGATGAATTCATTTGCAATAACACCTTGTGCAAACTTCACACGTGGATATGTGACGGCAAGGACGACTGTGGAGACAATTCTGATGAAGACGCAGACATGTGTGGTGGGTTGGACTCAACTTGCTTTTCACCACAGGCGTGTCCACCTTCTTTTCCAGATATTTATGAGCCATTACTTCCCTTCGACACAGTAGATTTTTTTTCAATGGATGCTGTGCAGGGATTTTTCCCTCCTCCCTTACAAAGCCATAACTGTTTGCTTTTTATCTCCTTTCATCTGCAGAGAAACTTCCTTGCCCTCCTACGAGGCCATTCCGCTGTAGAAATAATCATGTTTGCCTGCGTGCCGAGCAAGTCTGCAATAAAGTGGATGACTGCGGTGACAGCTCGGATGAAGAAGAGTGTGGTGAGGACACGTTGTCTCAATTTACCGTACATTATGTTAACTCATTATCATACAAAGGGGCCGATGCAAGGTACTTCAGCACTGCTAGCTTTGTATGCGTGTTGGACGCTCCTACAATTTCCAATTGGATTTACTATTTTTTAATTGGAAATGAAGGCAAACTAGCTAAAACAATAAAAAAGGGACACCCAAGTTGGTGAATACCAACGTCTCCAGTTAATTCTATTTTGGGTGCAGAGGGCGGACAGTTTTCTATGATAACTGCTGCATCTCCTTTTCTTTTTCTGCCATCCTGACATGTTTCTGCAGCGTGACGCTGATTTGAGTGATAGTGCCGAGCAGGCCTGAGTGAACGGGACAAATGACTTCATTCATATTTCACTCTTTCATCCTCTCTCTCTCTTCTCCTGATCTTGCTCTCTAATCCCATTGATCCGGCCATCAATCTCTCAATTCACTCCATTACCTCCCTCCATTGTCCGCCTCTTCCCTCCATCCGTCTTCTCAATCCCACCTCAATGCCATCATGGTATGCTTCCGTCCTGATAACACATATTTTCCTCCTACCCCTTTGCCCCCATAACATTAGATTTACTCTTGATTTCAAGTATTGGACGCTGCTGTGGATAAAAAATTAAAATACCCTAAAGTAAGAGATCACAATCTATCAAATTATTATCTTCTTAATGCTTCACATTTTTAGGAAGAATGTACACAAATTGTGGCAATTGTTTGCATCACCTACTCAAATTGTCTTTATTTAATTGAAAGAGACATTTCAATAATAATAGTATAACAAATAAATAGATATAGAGTGTCCCCGAATAGGACACTGCAAGGTTAAAAATGAAGCGCAATTAACTAGTATCCGCTATAACAATATGTCGACACAAGGCAGAAGTAATCTCAAAAATAATAATTAACCGGTAATAATCATTTTTCACTGTCATTGATGGCAATAGGCATCCAATCAATTGGTCAATTGTAACCCAAAAGTAGAAAATGCTTAACTTTTGACATTTTCTTCTGGGTCCCAAAGCAGAGGCAGCGGTCGGACGACCTCGACCTTGTGGGAAGAACGAGTTTTCTTGCAACAACCGCCGTTGTATCGCCATTCATCTGCAATGCGACCTTTTCAATGACTGTGGCGACGACGGCTCAGATGAGCAGGACTGCAAAGCCTGTGAGTTCATCACCATTTAACTCAACCCAAGCCATCAAAGAAGCAACCGGACGAATTGAAAGCTACCTTGTTAGCTGTGATGTTTCATTACTCATGTTAATATATGGACGCCTCTTTATTTGAGATATGTTGTGTGTGTGTGATGTGAAATACCAGTAACTGTCCTTTTGGCTTTTTGCGCATCAAAAGAAAACCACAGCAGGTGACGGAGAAGCAGAGGACAGCTGCATCATCAAAAGGCTTGTGTTTTGTATTTGTAGTTTCCAGCGGTGATGTATGCGGCAAGAAAACTAATCCATGTGGAGAGGATTCAATATGCAACCAGACAAATACAACTGCAGTTTGCCAATGCAAACCCGGCTTCAAGAGGAACCACAAGTCGGGCCAGTGCGACGGTACAAAAACTCATTATGTTAAATGTGGAAATTGTCATAAAGTGGAAATACGATATTGTCAGCACTCCGACGTTTCCTTTGACCTTTGCCTATTGCTCTATGCTGACACTGCAAAACATAACTCAATAACTCTCAATGTGTCCAAATCCATATGCTAAGCTTTTCTCCCATATTATTTTCTCATTATTTTCAGAGACAAACGAATGTTTGCAGTTTGATGTGTGCCCTCATTACTGCACAAACACTAAAGGATCTTTCAAATGCACGTGTGACAGAAATTATAAGGAAGTGGATGGAAACTGCATAGCAAAAGGTATGGTACGCTCATAAGATTTCATATCTGCGTCACTTTTGTTCCGAAAAACAATGTGCGCTCCTACCAACTAATTTTCAACTTTTATTTTCTTTCTTTTACACTGTGAGCAGGCACAGAGGATCAAGTGCTCTACATAGCTAATGACACGGAAATCCAAAGCTATGCGTATCCATTTAACCAGAGCCTCGGACACAGAGTGCTCACCCAAGTTGAGGACAATGCACGCATTATTGGAATGGATGCTTTGTTTCACCAGCATAAATTTATATGGGCTACCCAATTCAATCCTGGTGGAATATTTTACAAGGAAAGTCTGGAAAGAAGTCAAACTAAAGCAAATGTCCGAAATATTGTGAGTATACTGTACATGGTAAAATAGAGTGCACAGTTAAACTTTCATCTACCGTAGAAACTGTCATTTGGGCAATAGAAGTCCAATGCAATTTGCCTGGAGTTTGAAGAAATAGCTTTCCTTTACAGTGTTCAGACTTTCGACGACCCCGAGACATTTCCGCTGACTGGATCACTGGGAATATCTACTGGACTGATCATTCACGGATGCACTGGTTCAGTTATTACACTGCGCACTGGACGAAATTACGATATTCCATAAACGTCGGGCAACTCAAGGGCCCGAATTGCACTCGCTTAATCACAGACATCACAGGGGAGCCTTACGCCATCATCGTAAATCCCAACCGAGGGTAAGTGGTCCAGTATTACAGGACCTTAGGAGATATGTATATATTTTTATACACATCCAAAAATGTGAGGCACACCAGAAAATCAAAGAACTGTCTCAAACCAAAACAGTATGAAATTGCTCATTCCAGAACCTCATGCATGAGTAGCACTTTCCCACCGTTAATTGTCTGCTATTTTAACAGCAAACTTTGCTGTGTAAACCAGCTGGACTCTAATTGTGTATGCCTGTCATTAGACAGTGAGCAGGTAATGTAGTGTACATTTGGATTTTATACCATAGATGCCTCCCGCATTCAAATACAACATAATGAGATCACTTAAATCTGCAGCCAGCCAATGATGCTGATCTAATTATTTTGCCAGGCAATGTTGAAGGTAGTTGCAGGTCAGCGACTATTTATATATATATATATATATATATATATATATATATATATATATATATATATATATATATATATATATATATATATACACCCTCCAACAACATACACACATTTTTTATAGTACATAGATATGGGAATCATTTGTAATTATACGAGTGTTGCCTTCTTGTCATTCAGGATGATGTACTGGAGTGTAGTTGGTGATCACTCTCATATAGAAGAATCAGCCATGGATGGTTCCTTACGAAGAGTGCTTTTAGAGAAGAATCTCAGAAGACCAACTGGTAAATTCCCTAAAAAATATTGCCAACCATGTGGAACCCTCCCATCTTCAAAATGATTGTTTTTTAGGAAACAACGAAAAAAAATCTGAATTACTAATCACACAATCGTTCAAGTTGGTACTTCAATTGATGTTCCCATCGACTCATTCTGAATTGTGTCACGGGTTGGTCAATAGGACGCGTAATGACCCTTGAACGTTTGAAAATAGTACATGCATGTATGTAGTTGTAAGGCTTTGAAATGTATGGAAATACAACATTTCCCAGGACATCTGAAGTTGCTTTCTCTTTTTTTAAATATAAAGGGAACTGCACTGATCTAGTTTTGCGCATCAGCGTTGACCTCCTTTAATCCAAGCGCCAACGTTCTGTTGTGTTTACGGCGGAAGGAATTCATCATCTGTAGAAAACCTATTTAAAACAACCCCGCCTGGCTTTCAATTATCTAGTCAAATGCTGTGCACAAAGTAAAAGTGATGAATTTGTTTGGAATTGTAATGTAAGCATTCTTAAGCACTTGCATCCAAAGTGCAGCGTGCTATTTGGTGAGCTCTACTATGTCATTTCCACACAAGATAGTAATTAATTTTAGAAAGAAAAGCAAGGCAGAGGGAGAAACACTCACAAAAACATTTCAGTTCAGACTCTCGTGACCTTAGTTTCTCCCCACGCCCGATGACTTCCGCTAAGATCTCTGTAGTTTGGATGGTAAATAAAAGTCTTTGCTTCCTCCTCCCTGCAGGGCTCGCCATCGATTATTTCAATCAACGTTTGTACTGGGCTGATCCTGAGCTTTCGCAGATTGGCAGCGTGAGATTGGATGGTTCCGACCCACTGATGACGATCAATGAGAGACATGGTAATTCCTGGCATAAAATGTCTCACTTTTGCTAAAACCAAGTTAAACTGTCTGAATCAAATGACGTAAATTCTTATACATTCTCGTGTGTGTTACTCCCGAACGAAATTGATCTTCAGAAACTTATTTTTGTGTGTTTTCATGCATGTATGTACTCAGCCTGATTGCGCAAGTGTGAAATTTTAGTTGTTTGTTTGTTTTGTATTCAGGAAACTGAATTGACTCCAGTGGTATGGTGTAAAATATGTACCCTAATTTTCTGGATTTACAGGTATCTCTCAACCATATAGAATTGATTTATTTGAAGATTATATCTACGGAACTGGACTTAAACACGAGGTCTTCAAGATCCACAAGTTTGGAAAACATTCTGTGGAGTTTTTCAACTTGGGTATAGAGAAACCCACCAATGTTTTGATTGCCCACCGAGTCAAGCATCAGGATGGTAATTAGCTTTTTGGATTTGTCTTGCCTAACATGGGGAGCAAAATGCCTGGCTGCCTTGAATGTAGTTTGAACCATTTTTGCCTTGGTTTTAAATTAATGCGTGGCAATGGTACAGTATGTTCAGTCCTTATAGTCCAACCAGAGTTGCATTCAAATGGAGTGACTTGGTCAGTTTTTCAAAGGAAAGCTTTCCCATCCCAAAGGGACTCATTACAACTCGCATGCAATGTGTGGGCTGTGCATATAAAGCTGTGCCTCTCAACAACTTGTAAATTATTTTAGCCTGTCAGTGTCAAGTTATTGAAGAAAGCAGGCTTGTACGCAACATATCGTGCACTTCAACAATTGCTAGTCATTCATTAGTCAAGCCAGTCAGCTCTCAGGCTTGACTAATAATCCTAAGCAAAACCCTCTCCCGTCTCATCAAGTCAATATCAGCACGATTATTTTTTTGTATAAATCAAATATAACCAGCCAACCATGTGTATGATTTTGATTAATTCATTTTTTGCTTTTCTCTCGGTACTTCTGTGTTTTTCAATATCCATGAATACATTTCCTAACACATCTACACTGCTTAAGTATTTCCTTTTGCGATGAAGTTAGATGTAAAAAAAAATTCAATTCCTCTCAGAACCATAACAAATAATTAAACCTTCAGAACAGTAACATAGGGTAAAATTGGTGAATTCACCATTTCTCAGAAAATGTACCACAAACCTGCTCTTACTTTCTTCAACAGCATCCAATCCTTGCCTGAGGATGTCTTGTGATTTCATGTGTTTGCTCAACCCAACGGGTGCCAGATGCACGTGTCCAGAAGGCAAAATACTGATCAACAGCAGCTGTAGTGATGTCAACACCTCAGGTAGGCTTATACTTTAGATTGAAAAAAACATTGGGAAATAGGAAATACCCCAATTTCACTGTTGTGTAGGTGCGTACTTGAAAAATTAACTAAAAGGCAATAAAAGACTAATAAATACATTGCCTGTAGTTTAGATATAATCCCCTTAAAAACATCCATAAATATATCATGACCTGCATTTCTACTGTGAACTTACCACAATCAAAATAAAAACAGTGCAAAATTAAATTTGGAGTGATTAATTGCTTTTAAAAAATAATTAAAAATGGTTACTCAAAGCACCTAAATATGCAAATTATAAATTTCTTAGAACTGTGATAAATTCCTTAGAAAATGAATGAGCGTGTCACTCAGAACAGAGACATGAATAAATTCATGTTTATCTTACTAGCGCATTTATGATGCACAGGGTTACATATCAATAACAAATAATTGTCATAGTAAACGAGAGGTCTCTTTCCCGACTCGCTGCGGTGTATGAAACAACTATTCACTATACGACTCACAGCAGATCAGCAGACTTGCAGATATGGCACACCTAGCCCCACAATGGCAAAAAAGTGATCATGATTAATATGAATTGGCCCTCTTAATCCAGTTTGCGACTTACCTTAGGTTCACTAAATATTTCATGTGCATGGTTGTACAATGTTAGGTTATTCCTCCCCATTTGCCCCAGGATTGACGGGCGACCAATCTATTTGTAGGATAAGCTCTTTCTTATCCACTCCCCCCCACAAGGCAGTATAACAAGGAATGTGTAGTATACTGTGGCACTTCAAAAGTGCTACTTCTTTCTTCCTTCCTCTTTGCGTTCCCTTCATACACTTGGTCTGACCTCATAATCTCCATGTATTGTATTTACTACTCCCTTGCGCACTCCAATGGAGAATTAAGATGAAGTATTTGAGGAATAAATCAAAGAAAATACTTACATGGCTATTTAAAGTGATTACATATCGATGAAAAAAACTGAGTTTTCTGTGTGTGGTTTTGTCGGGATTATATTTTGTAGGATTTGAAGTGTGTATGCTTTTGAGTTTACTGAGACAGACTTCCACACACAGTACCTGAATATGAAATGTGGGCTTCTTTTTTTTCCTGTGGTGAAGGTGAACTCTGTCATCCCCCCTGTGAGAACGGAGGCCGTTGCCTGACCAATGAGAAAGGAGATTGGAGGTGCTACTGCTGGCCTGATTTCTCGGGTGAACGCTGCGAGGTCAATCACTGCACAGACTACTGCCTAAATGGAGGCACCTGTGTGGGCTCACCGTTGGGTAAGACACCTTCACAAATGCGGAGCTGGGAGCGCTATGCTTTTTCTTTTACGTAACCATTGGGCCAGTTTCCGGTGTCAGTCTCGTTTTAGTTTATCTTTAAATTGGCAACTACTTGTCAAGAAAATCATCCTTCAACTCACAAGCATGCAGTAGGTATAGCTGAAGGTTCATGTTTTACAGGACTCCCCAAGGGAATCCTCTGCATGGAACACTGACACAAAATGGCATTTTAAATGTGGGGGGCTTCAGGCCATTTCCCTCATGCACAATGATCCAGTGAATAGTAACATTTTACTACCTCTCTTTCCTCCATGACATTGTGGCAACTCTGTTTCTGTCAGCGATGTTGTGAGCCAAGTTTTCCCATAGGTGTATTTCATAACATATTTTGGGGGGCATTTCTGTTGTAAATAGCACCAAAATGGTTGCACTCATGAAGAACAACCCTCCAATACACTCAGCAGTCATGCCATGAGATACTTGAGTCGAATTATTAGTGTTTCCAAGATGTTTTTTTCATTTGACTTGGAAATAAAACATCTGAGATATCAGTGCTGAGTGCATTAGTGTTGCATTATAATAACCTTTTTGGCAACGTGTTTAAAACTAGAACAAGGCACAGGTACTGAAAGACCAATGCACATTGGCATCTCATTATTCTCTGTGAAGCAGGACTAATTTTAATGGAACTCTTTGAGGAATCGGCAGTTATTCTTAATCCTCTGTGAAGAATTGTTCATCCTAATGGATATTACTGAAAATGACCATTGCTGTTGGTATTTGTATACTCCCTAGATGGAGCAGAACAATTGATTTTGAATTGAAATAATTATCATTATTCTGATTAACATTGAAGGCAACTAAAACAGATTGAGGTCATTTTTCTCAATGGATGAAATTGTGTTTTAAGTGACGAGAATGGTCTTAAAACTTTTATCTCAAGACACCAATTTTGTATGGATGAAATTGTTGGCTCACAATGAATCATTTTTCTTAATTGACTTTGTTTTCACAACCAGGCAGAATAAATCTTGGCGTGCTTATAGCAATATTTGGAGAGAAAAATAAAAGGTTTACCCAGCGGTGTAATTTCACACTTGATGGGTGAACTGGCACTCCAGAGACTCCAACTATTTGTATACAAACAATTAACAAGTCAATTTTCCATTATATATGCCCTTTAAGTTGCCTGGGATTGATTTCTACTTTAGTGCTTCCATTGTGCTCATGTTCTATAGTCTACTAATGAACTGCT
This sequence comes from Stigmatopora argus, assembly GCF_051989625.1. NCBI lineage: Eukaryota > Metazoa > Chordata > Actinopteri > Syngnathiformes > Syngnathidae > Stigmatopora > Stigmatopora argus. Next base: position 10,148,050 of record NC_135399.1, read on the forward strand.
AATGAGTGGCCAATTGTAACGAAGACACAACCGTGTATTTGATTGTGTGCACTGACGTTTCGTGAAGGATTATGTCACTGAAACGAGCGTAGTGCTTGATTGACACAAGTTTAATCATTTGGACCATGGCAAGGTCTCTCCATATATAAGCATATTCACTTCTGTGCAATAATAAAAAATACAAGCTCTATTAAAACAAGCGATATTAAAGCTAAATTCAATGCCAATTGACTTTGGGTAAAAGCTAGGCTCCACCCTGAACTGGTCATCGCCAATGTCATATTCACACAACAGAGTCTTGAATGAAGAAGATGCCTGTTTTTATTGGAGCAAGTTTGAAGATTTAGATCCAGATCTGATTATTAGGCAGATGCGATAAATACTAACATAGCACAAATTATTCTAAGCCCTGGAAAACTTTTTATTTGCTTTGAGGTCCTTTACTCTATTTACAGAAGAGAGCTGCCGGTTTTCTGTCGTCCACTTTCTAATCTGTCCTCTAACATCTCCATTTATCTAGGTAAGCCAACTTGCCAGTGTCCTCTGGGCTTCTCAGGGCCGTTCTGTGAGAAAAGGATATGCGACAACTACTGTTTAAACGGTGGAACGTGTGATGTCACTCAAGGGAACCAACCGGTGTGCCGCTGTTTGTCCGAATACACAGGAGAGCGCTGTCTCTACCGTGAGTACTTTTGCTCTAATTTATGCATAAAAATACTTCAAACTAGAGATGTCCCCAAGCCAATCACGTGGTCAGAAATAGGGATGATGATGTCATTTTTCAGAGGTATAGAATGGGGTCAAAATGAGTGGGTTTTAAGAATGTATTTATTTACTTTTAGGGCTATGGCACAAAAAATAATGCAAAGATATAAAGATACTGGCAAAAGAAACCAAAATATATAGATAATGCAAGAAATAAAGCATTGTTCAAGAGTAATAATGTCTGCTGGTGCATCATCATTTACTTTTAGAAGACTTGGACATTTACTCAAAAGGATTATATATGGTAAAAAAGAATGAAATGCAAAAACTCGCCGCAGAACTTAGTAAAAACTATACCGTATTTTCACGACTATAAGGCGCACTTAAGTCTTAAATTTCCTCCAAATTAGAGAGGGGGCCTTATAATCTAGTGTGCTTTATATATGGAAAAAAATTAAAATGTGACATTCATTGAGGGTGCGCCTTATAGTCGTGAAAATATGGTAAGTTTTTTTGATGTTATGTTAATAACAGTGATTTAAATTGAAAATAGTGATGCTATCGTATATGTTGTTTTTCATTTCTCATTATTACATTGTCTAGTTATCAGATCAGCAGGTCCTCTGAATATCACATTTACTTAACAACAAAATGAAAACACTACATTAAAATAACCGTTGGGTGTTTGTGTGCGGAAGTGATAATGATTTTTGCGTCTTCTTCTGCACTGCTTTGTAATTATTGTTAGTGGGGAAAAGAAATTTAGCCACACATCATTACGATCCCTCCTCCCATTGTTTGCCCAACGGGTGAAATGTTTCTACTATGGCTAAGATGTCATTTGATAAGGATAATTAAGTCCCATTAAAACCTTTCACAAGTCCAATTAAAGCAGCTCAAAATGCATTCATTACTAACATCCTTTGTCTTTTCCTCCCTCGAAATGGCAAGCAGATATTTGTCACCACTACTGTGTCAACTCCAAGGCGTGCACATTGTCCAGTAGCGGCTACGTGGAGTGCGTGTGTCCCACCAGGTTCGAGGGGAACAAGTGCGAGGTGGACAAGTGTCTCCGGTGCCACGGTGCACCCTGCCTCATTACCGAGGAAACGGCAGATGTGGTTTGCAAGTGAGTTATCGCCTTCTCCTTGCTGTTACTTCTTCTGTCGGGCAGCATGTTTTTTTTTGTGTTGTGCTTGAAGTCTGAATTTGCATAATTGAGGCGTTTTTCAAATCCCACGTGTACAATGCATGAATAGTGCTGCATTGAGATGAAGTAACTCAGCTTACAATCCTATGACTGTACGTATCCCGGTTGACAGTGCGCTCTTCCCTGCCAAGTTTTAGAATTTCACAAATCAAGTTAAAAAAAAATGTTAGGGCAACAGTTCCTTTCTCGACAAACTCCCAATCGTAAAACAGGTGCTAGTTCATATTAGTTTTTTGACTTGTGATGAGGCCTTGACAGTTGTACTACATTTTTTTTCAGAAATTAAGGCTACATTTGCAACCATTTTCAATAAACAAAAACCTAATGCATAACTGGTAAATCTTTTATCCTTGCTGTCACCATGTTTTTATGATAACTTACTGTTATTTTGTGTTTGGTACCATATGTGTAGATCTTTTTTCATATTTTTTGTCTTTTCTCTTCTTAAATGAACTGAGTTTTTTTTTTGCTTCTGGGTAGAAAGTAAATATCGAGGAAATATTCCTGCAAAATTTAATTTATAGCATGTAGTGTATTTCACTCCTTGTCATAAAAATGCATTATTTTGTCTCCAGTTGCACAAACGGGCGAATTGCACCAAGCTGCCAACTGTGTGATGGATATTGCTACAATGGAGGCACCTGTCACCTGGACCCTGACACCAACCTGCCTTTCTGTCAGTAAGTCACTATATCATTGCAACAGAGACACATTGTGATTATTTGCAGCCTCACTGACTACTAGCACGTGCAAATAGAGCTTTTTTTATCCCAGTAAGCCTGCCTTGAGGAGCAAAACTAAGGACGACTAATGTTCCAATGCGGCACAATCCTTAAACCTAAGTCTTGTTGGATGTCACATGCGGAGGACATGGCACAGCATGGAGCTAGCTGGATGCCAGAGCGCCATCTTACGCTGTGACATGTCGCTGTGGCTTAAGGCGTTTAAAATTAAAAAAAAAAAAGTGGAATCATGTTCATAGCTTTCCATTCGGAGCATATCACACCAGTCCTCATTGCATTAAAGAGCTTGTGTCAGGTTTCTATGAGGATTTAGAAGTTTGTTCTGACAAAAAAATAATAAATGAAGGGGATATGTGTCACTCATTGAACACGACACCCCTGCGGATGGAAAAAGTGCGGTAACTCCTCCAAGCATGGCCTGTAGATGAATATCACCTGAGCTGTATAATGGCATGTGGCGCTTTGTTCAAAATTTCTTCAAGGGGGAAATTGGAAATCCTTTCTTCTACAGCCAATGCACTGCATTTTTAACTGCCCATTTTCCGGCCTTGCTAGATTGAAATTTCTACTCATCTCCCAAATTGGAGTGGATAGAATCAATTTCTATGCAAATCATTCTCTCCTATTGGATGGGGTCAATAGATCTGATCATTAGTTTTTCCTAAAGGAACAGAAGATGTGCGTGAAGATATATGTAGAACATTATCAAGAATCTTTACTCCTACATAATAAAAGACGGTGGTTATTCTTACACAAACTGTCATTACTCAACAACTTTACCACTGCACCCTCTTATATATACAGTTGTGGTCAAAACTTTACATACACTTGTGAAGAACATAATGTCATGGTTGTCTTGAGTTTTCAGTTATTTCTACAACTCTGATTTTTCTCTGATAGAGTGATTGGAACAGATACTTCTTTGCCACAAAAAAAAATTCATGAAGTTTGGTTCTTTTATGACTTTATTATGGGTTAACAGAAAAAGTGATCAAATCTGCTGGGTCAAAAATATACATACAGCAACACAAATTAGCAATTTTGGTGATTTAGAAAGTTGTGTCAGTGAAATGAGCTTCATAGCATGGCCTCTTAACTTCTTGTGAGTGATTATGAGTGACAACAGCTGGTGACTTCTCTGAGGCCATTTAAATAGGGCTCATTGGATGCAAACGCTACAATGGGAAAGTCAAGGGAGCTCAGCATGGATCTGAAAAGGCGAATCCTTGACTTGAACAAGTCAGGAAAGTCACTTGGAGCCATTTCAAAGCAGCTGCAGGTCCCAAGAGCAACAGTGCAAACAATTGTTTGTAAGTATAAAGTGTGTGGCACTGTTTTGTCACTGCCACGATCAGGAAGAAAACGCAAGCTATCACCTGCTGCTGAGAGAAAATTGGTCAGGAGGGTGAAGATTCAACCGAGAATCACCAAAAAGCAGATCTGCCAAGAATTAGAAGCTGCTGTCAAGAGGAGTTGTCAAAGATTCAACCAGAAGCTTGCCAGAAGCTTGTGGATGGCTACCAAAAGCGCCTAATTGAAGTGAAAAAGGCCAAGGGACATGTTACCAAATATTAGCGCTGCTGTAAGTATATTTTTGAACCCAGCAGATTTGATCACTTTTTTTTCTGTTCACCCATAATAAAGTCTTAAAAGAACCAAACTTCATGAATGTTTTTTGTGACAAAGAAGTATCTGTTCCAATCACTCTATCAGAGAAAAATCAGAGTTGTAGAAATAACTGGAAACTCAAGAGAGCCATGACATTATGTTCTCCGCAAGTGTATGTAAACCTTTGACCACAACTGTACTTATCCTCAGTATATATACTTATTGTGACAGTTTATTGGCTACAAGCAACAAAGAAATGCATGTTTTACATAAATTAGTGTGAGTTTTAAAAGTTCCATACATCTACAAGACCAGAAAGTTATCTGAACGTGATTGGATAAAGTTCTTCCGAACCATAATAGGTTCATGTGAAACTTTAGTTTCTTATTTTAGATTTCCTTTTTCACAGCGTGCGATTATAACTCAGCAGGTATTAATCCGCGGCCGGCTCACCGTGTCATTTTTCACAAAGACTAATATTCCATATGTTGGCAGCTGTGATTTATAATCATGGAAAAGGTCCTCAATTTAGGCTGCATTTGGATTACTCTAGAATTCAATGACTTCTAAACCTATTCACAACCCTTCCTTCCTGCAGTCAAGGTTCCACTCGCTCCCACATTCACTCTGCCGCTCACATTTTAATCACAAGAGCGTCACTCGTGCAGTTGAGGTCTCGCTTCCTCCTCCTTTTATATTAAACTGCAATATATTATGTGAATTATGCTGATCCAGAATTATCATTGAGGGACATTTGCTACAATTCATTTATCAATGCTTACTTTTCCATGTAATGCTTCAGGTGAACTTAAAGATTATTTACAGCTGTGTCAAAAGCATAGAAGCATGTGTAGTTCCAGAAATTAATTCAACTTATCGCAGTATTGTTGAATTCTTTATTGCATTAAGAATTATGGATGCCCATTCTCTCTTGTTGATCCCACATTGTCAAAACACCTCATGAGTTTATTTGATCAAAACAAATTTAAGGTGAGACCATACCTCTTTTTTGATATTGGGTGAGCACCAGACTTGTCCAACATTTATTCCGCTACATAACTACGGTTCTACTTTAAGAGACTGTGTCGATCGGCACGCATCACACAAAGCGGCAGGTCAACAGTGTCAGGCCGTTTGATCACTTGGAACGCAATGTTTTGCAGCTGCACATCAGGGTTCAAGAACCAACGTTGCGATGAGCTGGCCAACCCGTGCGATTACTTCTGTCAGAATGAGGGGATGTGCACATTAACAGCGCTTAACAAACCCCGTTGCAAGTAGGTTACCTCGTATCCGCAGCCCCGTCACCCACTTTGTTGACGCCTCACTCAAATCCATCAGGTTCCCATTATTGTACAGTAGCTTGTCCAGGAAATGGGCCCATGCACCATCTTCAAGTTGTAACTACTTATGTAACAAGTGCTCAAAATACCGTAGGAAGGATGATTACATAGTCTAAATGATTACTGCCTGTCCTAGCTTTGAGTGAGCGTCCACTCAAGATGCAGTACGGCACAAATGGTAATCTTGTCAAGTGTTCTGATTAGTTAGCGCTTCCCAAGAAATCGACTTTTGCAGTGGCCACAAATTGTTTGGTCCCAAAAAAATGTGTGAAAAATAATAAGAATGAGCGGTGTGCTTCGGCAAATACCACATTCCAAAAATAACATTTTATTTAGTCTTTTTTCCCCTTTCAGAATAAGTTCACCCTGACAATTATTAACTACTAGTTGACCCTGTAGCAGGAATAACCAATTGTATTACTGTGGCATGACAGAAACAAAAAGTATCTAACAGCTTTATACAAAGGACTGGTTATAAATTAATTCTAATGGTTGTGCATGTCTCATCTGAAATCACAAGAAAGGTTTATTTTGGTTTATACTATTAAAAAACAAATGAAAACAAATATCCTCAGTGATCTACAGTCCAACTTCATCATTGGGGACTTGAAAAAAATTGGCCTTTCATTTCTCATTAATCTAAGAGAAAACAAATGGGCACTATACATAAGAAACTACAATACACACATACACTACTACTTTTAACAGCACTATACTGTTAATGCAGCATTATTTGATATATTTTGCACCAACCCTCATTTATTCCAAACTCTAGCGGGCTTATCAAGTTAAGCCAATGGCACTTGTTACATGATCAGTTCCTGCCTGACTCTCCTGGCCCTTACTGTCACTTGTTCACCCATCTCATGGAGCATTAAAACCCTCGGGGTGGGCGAACTCCAATCTGGCATCATGCGCTCATCAGGCTGCATTTAGCAACACGCATGACAGTGAGCTCAATACAAGGATCTCTTACAAGCGATATTAGCATGTCATGTTTTTTTTTCTCTCCCCCTAATGAAGCCCATTCTTTGTATATTTGGGAGAATGTCGACGCTCTGTTTAGGTTCATGTTGCTGTCCTATAAGCGGTAATTAATACGACCGTATGTAATTAGCAATGATTCATACATGCTTTCATTATCAGGTTGCACCTTCCCGGTTCGTTCATGCTTTATGAGTCCATCTGCGCCAGTTGTGTGAAATTACATACTACTACCTTCCCCGTTACAAGGCCATATATCATACGCCGGCGGAACACAGATAATGCAAAGACTTGTTGTGCCGCTATCATCTTTTCATTACTTTTCTATCCACAAGATATGTAATCAACATCAATAACATGCATGCGCATTTTGCGCTTTCTCCAGATATTGGTTTAAACATTTTTTTTCTTATCCAATGACTCAGCACGTTACTGGTGTTGTTTAATGGTATTTTCTTCTCACCAGGTGTTCTACCAACTGGGCTGGAACACAGTGTGAGAGACCCGCACCCAAAAGCAGCAGATCAGACAATACAAGTGGAGGTTAGTTTTTCAAAATTGACCCAAATAAGAGTGTTCGGACTGAAAAAAAAATGCATTCATCTCAATTGGGAATATAATTTAATATAGGGGTCATTGTTTCAGTCGTGAGTGCGGTTATGGAACAAATTAAACACGTAACTCAAGGCACCATCATCTTTACGTTTGAACAATTATTGGTTATTGTGATCGTTATTATTTATCCTTGTGATCACTGCGTTTTTGGTCATTTATTGTATTAGTTGAGTTATTTTGAATTTATTTATAGTATACTGTATTCATGTTTTCCTGGTGCTTTGTAAACATGTTTTTTAAAGTGAAAATTATTAGTATTATTCATAGTAATTGTTGTGTTTGGATTGAAATGCAACAGCTTTAACCCAGCAGATTCACTGTATTAAAATTTGAAATCATGCTGTTGTGGACCTGAAACACCTCATAAATCATTTTGATTTCAATATCAGGACGGCATTCACCCTGTATGCATTTGCACAATTATTAGCACAATGGTCATGAAGAAAATCGACGTTTGTGTTCATTTATCGTTCATCTCTCTCCTAGGGAGCATAGCAATTATTGTTCCTCTGGTTCTGCTGGTCATCTTGATCGTGATGGTGGTTGCGGGTATTTACATCTGCAGACGGAAACAAAGGTTGGTCACAAATCTCTCCGTTTTCTACACCGATTAAATTTTGAAAGCCAAAGAAAACCCACATGATATTTAAACTCGTCAGAACGACGTCAGAACTGCAAGGCAGCAATGCCAAATTTCACTGTGATACATAGCACAAATCTAGAGATGGAAATAAGAGCTTTGTCCAAACTGAACATGATTTTGTTTTCTGGGAACATCATAATCCATTAAACCCTGGATTGCTGTTCAGCTTTTCAGTTATTAACACAAAGCATGGCAGTTGGGTTTGTTTGACAGTTTGTAAAACTGTGCAACAGGATGCAATAGTGGTGAGTATGCCTACCTCTCGGTTAAGAAGTTAGTAATCTTTAATTGGCTCAAACAAGTCCAAGCTGACCCTACAGTATAAGCGCTACAGAAAATGATGTAACATGTTGATCAAGTAGCATTTCAGTCCTTGCATCAGTTAAATATTTTTTGACACAACAACGCCTTCAGGGGGAAACGTGTCCAAAGGCAACCCATGACCAATGGAGGGCTCAACGTGGAGATTGGGAACCCTTCGTACAACATGTACGAAGTGGACCATGACAACCATGCCGATGCAGGCAGTCTACTACGACCTAGTTTCACGCTGGACCCTCATAAGGTAGGATCAGATAACCAAAGAGTGGTTCAATTTATGTTTTTTTGTTTTTACATTGTAGTTTTTTATGCAGTAGTGTCTACTATCGTATATTAGCATTAGACTAGCATGCAAAAATGAAATTCGTATTGTATTGTTGTGCATAAAATGTATCATTTTCTTTGTGTGTTACATTTAGGGAGAGTGTAGTAGACCACGACCCATTAGCTGCCATTGACACCATTAGACATCAATTAACTTTTCAACTTAGGGGTTTGCCACGGTGAAACAGTCAATCGCCATCTGTTAAAACTGGGAGGGCTGGCAGCAATCAGTCTCTGTCAGCCTTTCCAAGTTCAAATGGATTGGATATCTACCAATGTCAGTTTTTTTTGTTTTGTTGAATTTCTGCATGTTTTAAGAAACAAAACAAAACTTTGAGGTTTAATTTAGGTAAAAGTACTAGTCCAGTACAAACTTTGACGGTATTTTCAATGAATAAATGTATACACATCTCAGGACTTAATGCCTATGATGAGCATACGTAATAACACATTTATTTACTTTTAATTTAGCTTAAGTTACAACCCCTTTACTAGATTTCCTCTCTTCTCCTCTTTCAAACTCAATTTCTCTGTAGTCTTTTGCATGTTTTTAATCAGTAACAAACAGGTTCTTTTTCGGGGGCGAGCTTTGCATGTTGAGTGGTGCGGCTTGCTCATGTTTGCAGGGCTGGTGTGTCAAATCCAGTGACCCTCACACCGTGGGTGTCAATTCGGTACCCAAAGAGGTAATCCCTGGACAGGTGAATTTCTCAAACCTCACTATGAGTTTGCCTGATAAGGAGATGAATCATCGTTGTATAGAATGTAAGCAATCCATGGGCGGGTTCCTGCAATGTTCTGTGTGTGATCTTAAATGTGATTGGTGGTGTCCAGTGCTTGTAAAATCAGATGAAAAGTCAATATTGATGATTAATATCATCAACATTGAGTGCTTATGGATTTCAAATATGCATGCGTGACTTGTATGGTAACAGAACAAGCATCTTGCATGCACCTCCGATTCCTCTGTACTTTTTTTCACCTATTCAACTTTGATTTCAATTACTTTAAAGAATTTAAAGAATTATTGCTTTAGTATACATTTTGTGTATTAATAAATGGCGCTTCTGTTGACTTTGTAAATTTGCTCACAAAAAAGGGACTGTCAAATAATACGCCATTTCACATTGACATTTTTTCATGGAAATCGTATTATTTTAAAGTTATCAATATGCTTCTTCTGACAGCACTCTTGTTGCCGTAGCAATGTGATTAGGCTGATTGTCCTGCTGGTATCCCGCTCGGTGTGCCATCTTTTGTTGAGGGAAGAAGGTTTTCATCCCAAATTTTACAGTCCACGGCACTGTTCATTGGAGCGCTAAAGTCGCCCAGTGCCCTTTGCACACAAAAAAATAGCCCTAAAACACAATGTTTCCACCTCCATGTTTGAAAGAGATGTTGTTCTTTGGGTAAGAATTACGTCGGGATCACTGATTTCTTTTTTTTAACTGTAGAATGGTTCGTGGACTTGGAATTTGTGAGTAAATGTACAGAGGATCAACTCCATTTCCTCCATTGTATGTCTTATTAATAGCCTTTTCTAACTGTTCTCGTTTCTCCTTAATACAGCCTATGAATTACACCAACCCAATGTATGCAAAGATGTATATGGACGGACAAAACTGTCGGAAGCCGCTCATCAGTATCGGCGAGAGAAGAGATCTACTCCCAAAGAAATTCGAGGGGATTATTCATGAAACCGCCGCATAGCCTACTTGAGTCTTTCTACCTTTTTTTTTTTTCATTATTTTTAATTTTTAAATACAGCAACCATGTATGATACAAAGGCGGTCAATCAACAACTCTCTACCAGGCCTTTAGGTCATATCAGCATTACGTGCTGGGTGTAATTCTCAACGCTATTTTCACATTGCTTTCTAATGTGTGTTTGAAGGTAGGTTACGCAACCCTATACTGAATGACACTCAAGCCTCTAAAGTGCAAAAAAATGTAATCACACCACGTTACTGTTTGCTCACATTTCACAATGTTTCGAGCTGTACCATCTGTTTCGTATGAAAGTGGATTGCTGCCACACCAGGGGAGGAAAAAAAATCCTGTTTTAACATGAGGACTTATTAGTTCGAAAGGGACTTGTTTGACTGCCACGGTTGGAAGAAATTAATAATAATTCATTCTTGGGATCCTTCCAGCGTCGATTATACATTTTTTTCTGTTAAAATTTGAACATTTTCACATTAGAAAGCTGTTTACATAATGTGTCAGGTTAAAAAAAAGTGAAGCCGTGATGTAATTTGAAAATGGATTATGTCCAGTCATATAATTTATCATATTATAAGGTGAAAACATGTCTTAACTTGCTAATTTTAGTCAAAACTTTAAGTGAAGTTGTGGCAGATTCCTGTTTGTTTCTTAAGAAACTATTCTAAGAAGCTATGCTACTCTTTTATCTTATACAAAAATAAATTTATAAATAAATAAAGGCTGCATGTTCAAAAAGGTTTAATATTTAAAATGGACACAGTGACATCATCCATAAGGAATTGCTCTGTTTCATTTTGCTTAATGCGCAAGTGAAGCTCATCATATATTAATGGAATAGCTTATCGTGTTAAAAAGAGTAAAATGAGGTATTGAATCTTTTTTTCCAGGCGTGGCAGTAATTCATATCCATAGATGAGCGAATCAGCGGAAGGGTTCATTGTTTATGGGATGATTTTTTTTCAACACTATAGTTAAAAATAAATTAAAACAAAAAAAAACTTTAGCACTCCACGTTTTGTCCTGATCTGATGAATCTGTTATTTGGATTTTCAGTGAAGGGCATATCGTGTTTTAAATTCTCTACCATGTTCAAGGACTTGAAACATAATCATCCATGTTAAGATTATAGTATGCTGTACAATAATGAGGTTTCTTTATTTGAAAGAGACTGAAGCCCACCTTGAATGTTTTCCGATCAGATCCTGTACTGTATGCTGAGAGGACAAAATGCTAAATATCATATTTTTCTAAATGTCATGTATCAACAGGTTGGCCAATGATGAACACAGATGGAATTTTACCACGAGGTTAGTTCAAGTATAGATATCGCATCGGTTACTTTCCAAAAACAGGAGGATAAATATAAAGACTTTTTATAATTTTATATTTGATTTGTATGTGGTTTGACTGCTATGTATTTTGACAAAATGTATTAAATGTAAGTAATTTTTTATATATAAAATGTAAATCATTATTGAATAAAAGGGGGTTTATTTCCATATGGCAGTTCTTTCTTCTCACCCCTAAATGCTCATTAGTTAATATTAGGAAGGATACAATACAAATCTCAATGAACAAAGCCATCGCTCTTTCCTTCCTCACATATTCTCAACACATCTCCCATCCACGGTCACCATAGCAACCAGAGAGAAGCCTGCCCTTTCTTTATCTGCAATGGCCCAAAACGGCAGAACACGCAGACCTCAATGTGCAGTACAGCACAATACTTGAAGGGTTTCCAAATCGGTGGTCTTGCATTTTTGTTGAAGTTTCAATTGTATAGGATGTCAAGTATCTGAGTAGCTTCATTTAGATTTCGGCCAAAGCGTACCTGTATGTATTTAAGTCAGCTTTGCTCTTATTGGATACACAACTGTAATTTAAGCTTGTCCACTAGTCTATTTAAATACACGGTACATATGTCTTTACATTTTCAGCACTTACTAACCTGCAGTCGAGTGGGAAAATTCATGTACGTATTACATTTGAGTTTCACTATACCCACTCCAACCTTGGAAAATCTGTCAATAATAAGACACTCCATGTTTCAAGAGAATTATTAACCCCATGTAACATGACAATGAACACACATGCACACTTTTTCTGTTCCATTTCTATTTTCAGAGATTGAAGTGGCAATGAGTAGTGCAAAACCACCTTTGTAATACACTCTTTCAACCTTGTTTTTTACTCTGATATTTGTTCTGAGTCGAATATTTTCCTTGTCAGATTCCTCCACCCTGAAAGTTGAAGAAGCCCACGTTAACGTCCTCTTTTATTTGAATGTCAGGTATTTTCATCATATTCTGCTTTTCAGGTTTTCCATACTAAGTATTGTTTATTGTTAGTATTTCAATTGTATTGAGTCTTTTGCAATTTCAATTTTGAACACAGCCCTTTATCTTCAATAGCCTTAAGTATATTTAGTAATATCTAAATAAAAGGGCATATTTTGGATATTCCAGCTTGTATTGAACAACACGTCTCAACAGAAATCATATATGCGCATTGGAATTAAAAGTCAGAACGAGGTACGTCGTATACTGTTCATTAGCCAGAAATCCAAAGCAGACTTTTATGACCCCTTTTAGCCCCAATTAGTGGGCTACAGTTTCTATTCCTCTACAAGGAGTAAACACATGACAGATTGAATATATTCAATTAAGGATGTCAATCACTGAATAAAAAAATAAATTAATGATCATACTTTATTTGGGCAGCAGGATTTTTTCCCCTCATAAAATTCTCAGAGGCAGGTTGTAGTTTAGTCCAAGTTCTACTACAGATCTGAGTGCGTCCATTTGTCATATTCTCATGTTTGTGGAAGTGTCTTTGCAATGCGGAATTCTTGAATTGATATAGGTATTGTTAAAATATCAATTACATATATAGATGTATATGTGTATATAAATATATATATATATATATATATATATATATATATATATATATATATATATATATATATATATATATGTGTGTGTATATGTATGTGTATATATATTGTATGTATATATATATATATTATATATATAATATATATACGTATATATATATTTCAGCAACACGTTTATTCATTTATTTATTTATATATTTATTCATGTATTTATTTATTAACTTACATATTACTTATCTATTTATGTCTAAAATGCCTTTCCTATATCTGCATTCTCACCCCCTTGCTACTGTGACAATGAAATTTCCCGAATACAGTATGAATAAAGTTATCTAATTCAATTCAATCCAAATGGTGAAACTTCCCATGTAAAAGTATTGCCTGTTAACAAACATTTTCTACTTTCAAAAAAAGGTTGCTCAAACAGTAGGCATTATTTCAAGAAATATATATCAAACTGTGGAAAAAGTTTGTAGTGTATCTTTAGTGTATTTACATGTTTTGTGTTGTATTTTTTGTTTTGTTTGTTTGTTTTTTCACATTGTTTTTCCTGTTTCACCCCCCATGTGTCTCAGCCTATTTGCTGCCTCGTGAGTCACCCACCTGTTTCCTATATCTCATTAACCCAGTCTGTGTATTTCATTTCCCTTTGCTTGTGCATTTCTGCTAGTCTGAGTCTTGCTCTTTATTATTTGATTTTCTAGCTTTTGTTTTACATTTGTATTTTTAGATCCCCTGCCTAGTGTTTGCACTTTGTTTTTAGGATCTATTTAATCAACTGTTTTGAGTCACCACCATCTTATCTGGCCTCCCTGTTTTCCTGCAATTGGGTCCATCTTCTTTTTTCATGCCTGCTCGCCTGCACTTCATGCCAGGTATTGTTTTTTTTCTTTATTATTCCAAAGTTTGACCGATTCTGAGGGTGAAAAAAAACAATGTTAGAAACAACTATCACTTGTGCTGTTCTAATAATGCTGAGATTAAATTAAGGACATCTGGTCTAATATATCCATTCACATAATGTGTTTAAAGTGAGCATATACAAATTCATTCATTCATCTTCTGTGTTATTGGGGTGCCTTTCCACTATGATCCCTCCTTGTAGAATGTAAATAACAAACATTTAATCTCACCGCTGGCATTGTTCTTTGATTGTATGACTTTCAAACATTTTGAAAGTTTCCGCTATCCTTAGAAGACCTGAAAAATGTAAATCCCAAGCCTTTTTAATACTTATCTCATTCAACAAAGCTGCTTAGCAAAGAGTGAATCTTGTGCTCTAAAAATGTTAGTCAATAAGTCCTTGTATTTACATGCAAAAGTGTAGGATGTTGTGCGTCCTTGCAAACCCTGACTAATGGCCGGATTAATGGGGGAAATAGGCTGAATTGTAATCCCCGTGGTGGATGCGGGACTTCCTTTGAGCGCCACCAATAAATCTAGAGGATGGGTTACTCTTTCTTTAACAGCATTTGTAATTTGTCTATTCTTATTTTGCTCCATGTACATTGCTTAATATTATGTCTCTGACAGAAATGGTGACTGGGACCTAACAGAAAAATTTAAACCACAATATTCTTCATTTGTTAGAACTCTTAAATCCCAGGGGTGGAGTTCATTGAATCGTTAGGCTATTGGAAATATGAGCGGTGACGGACGGTCAAAGAAAGTATTTGGTCAAAAGATATAACACTAATTTGGTTCCAGTCTATGACCTTTAGATACTTGCAGTCTTAAATCACAGGCTTAACTGAGCACGTATAAATGCATGCACTTCTGATCTTTCAGGATTTATAAGAGGCATGTTAAAGCTCACATATTACGTGTTATGATTCATGAATATAGTTTCCTCTAACCTGTCTGTGTCTCCATGACAACATACAGTGTTAGCCAGGATTCACTGTCCTTCGTAAGGCTGATATGAAGATAAAGACAAACGCTCAGTGATTCCGCACTCGGATTGAGGGAAAATATAACACAATTTCCTGTTCACATTTTGCCCTGCAATATAACGTGCTTGAGATCAGAGGAAGTAGATATGCTAAGTTAGGACTTGTTGGTTCACAATTCGTTGGAAGCGTAAGGCGAATCTGTGCATTCAAAGTAAACTGGCTTTTATAGGATAGTGTTTCAGTGTAGTGGTCAAGATTTAGACAATATTTGAATACAAAGCTCAATTATCAAAACATTGTCTTGGTAATTTATCATACTATCTGACTATCCCTAGAATATGATGAAACAATATTTTACCTATAGGCATTATTATTTCAGAAAGATCCTTCCCAAAGACCACTGTGGTCATTAGATTTTTCCCTTTTTAAACTTTATTTTATACTGATAACCAATATTTTGTATTCACGTAGTCGAGGTTAATATTATCTTGTGTCTAGGGCAAAAAAGAACTATAATATCAAATTGGGTCACGAGCAGAACAGTTTTAGTGGTATATTAGAATGATGTCTGAGGTTTGGGGGAGGCCGTTAATTCACAGAAAGCTCACGTTGTGTCATTTTGTTTGACAAATTAAGTGAAGTTCAGTGAAGTCCCAAAGCTTTTTTTCATAACGCTCTGTGTAAATATTCTTGACAGCATGCACAAGCACAAAGTCTGCCAGCCCACTTTTTAAATAAAAAGAGCAGCATAGCGTGCTCTCAGTCAATAAAGCCAGGTGGCATAAAACGTCATCGCTAAATCAATTATAAAACTGAGTTGCCTTGCTCAGCTATATATTTCATTTACATAGTCTTGATTCTGTAAAGATTGCATATTCTGAACCAATTGCTTGCCAGAGACTATAATTAGCAAAATATTGTTTTGTTTACATTTGAGGGGGGGGTTGAATATATGATTTATGTGCTTCCCTAGTTGTCTCGTGGACCATTTCAGCAGTTATCCCATTTCACAAATTACCGATAATAATAGAAACGTGCTAAATGTGTTGGAAAAAGGAGGACGTTTCAAACCATTTGCCATTAAACACATGCCAGGCTCAGCATGACCTGACACATTTAAATCAATGACATCATGCTGCTCTGCCGAGTTTGTAAACGCACACAGCATTTGCATTTCCCGATTCACACTATTTGTACGTAGGGATCACAGCAAGTATTAAACAAATAACACTGTTTGCTTATTTATGCTTATATCACTTCAACTGAAAAGTTTTCTGTTAGATGATTTTATTTTGTGCATCACTGGGCATAAATGTTTAACACACCCCATTTAATTGTGATTACTTGAACGTGGAGTGGCTTCTTTCTTAACATTTTATCCCATATAACCGGAGATTTATCCTTTTATGAGACACGGTTTGAAAACTATAGTCAGAAATCAATTAATTCAAATGATGGATGGTTGCAAAGGACATTTGAAAGGTAGGCTTGGCCGTTTTGATGATCTTGATTTTCCACAAATTTGAACAAGAAGAAAATACTTTCAAATATCTTTGCACTATTGGGAAGATCAAAAGTCCAATGAGGAATGCCCGAATGAGGTCTTACATTCAATAGTACAATCCCAAGCAGTTGAGGGAAGTTTAAGCGCAGACTGAAATGTGAATGAAAGGGCTATGAGCCGAGTAGCTAATGATTTTTATGGAAATAACCATTGGATCCTGGAGGGGGACGCACGTCTTCTGCGCCCACAAATGGAATCGTGATCAGATTTTTTTATTGAGACTATCAATTAATCATCTGTACTTCAATTTTTAAGCAACCAAAGGCATGTGTGGACCATTTGAAAATCTAGAAAATGGCTATCCTGGGATGAACTCCCCACTGGCGCAGGTTTAAATGATTCCAACTAGAATGAATGATTAGATATTTTAGGTCTGTAGAACTTGTATATCAAGCCTTATCAGCCTTCAAGTAGTACCAGTAAAGATATTCTATTATGAAAGGCACTGGTTAGCCCTACTAAATAGATAATTGTTCAAAGCTTTTCAATTACGTATCCCAAAAGACCATAATGAAACTGCAGGTTATAATTAACAAGGCACTATGGGAATGAGAATTCAGAGATTCCAATGACGGACTCCTGGTTATCAATAGTGCAGATTGGTCTGATTTTGAAGTTATTTTGTTCTTGATTACATTGAGTATAGTGATAAAATAATACCAATGAGTTTGTTTGCTTTAATACCTTCAAATTTGCATTAAAGCTAGATGCCAGGCAGGCGATTTTGCCTCTTTTTGCTTGCTGCTTTCCACTCTGCTGATTTGACTGACCCAGAACGAAGCACTTTCAGCAGCCTTTGAAAGTATTTGTTTTTTTGCGTGTTTATTTTTTTTTCCATTCCAGGAATCAATAATGTTCAGACAAGCCCTCAAATGATTCCTTGAACTATTATTACTGGGTGTTACTCAGTTCTCCAAATGGACTGCTTTGTTGACCTTAATGAGGACAAGCGTTATGGAAAATGGATGACTGGCTGGTTGGAGCATTGCTTCTCCTCGGGACTGTTTTCCCCCACTCATTAAGAATTTGTTCGGTGAATAACTATAATTATTTTAGGAGTTGTGTGTGAGGAGATAAATTGAGGTTATTAGAAAGTTGAATGTCTTCCAACAAAGACCATCATCAGTATAGTTCTTGAAGCACTGTGAAATACAACTACATCAACATACTACGTGATAAATCCACAATGTCAGTAAAACGTTAACTTTATCATCTTTGTAAATGATGCTGCTCATTAGATTGAGTAAGGGGTCTTCAAAATATCCTCTGGTGATCTGTTCAATGCTCCAAATGTAGCAAGGATTGAAATATTAATGGTGTTTGGAGATCAAGAGAACTGAAGTATTTAAACTGTAACAATTTGGACTTTTTCTTTTCCATTTGGTTTCATTTTCTTACATTCCCTTGCCTCATGCCCAAAGTTGGCTGGATAGGCTTCAGCACCCCTTGGGACACTTGTGGTTAAAAAAATGAATGAATGAATGAATGATTAGCTCATCATTTTTCCGCACTCACGTGTAGGTTTGCATCTGGTTGCTGTAGAGCAACTTGTTCACCAAGCTGCTCTACTTGTAATTCTACCCAAGCGCATGTGAAACGAGAATGAACAGACTTGTAACCCCCTTCGGAGCCATTGGGGCTGGCTCATAACAGTCACTGTACCTTGCAGCGGTAGATGACCCGTTGAAAGGACGACGCATTCACAAATCACTGTGGCGTGACCACCAATGTCACTTTTCTGCAGCGGATACGCCGGCCATTCCCTCGGTGTGTTTATGTGTGTTCAACACAAGAATAAACAGGGGAGAAAACGTGCCGTGAGACATTTGTCGGAACAGTGTTGCTGCGGCATATTCACATTGCGACGAAATCACCATTGCCAGCCGTTCGTAGTCATTGCAATCAACCATCTTAATAGCTTCTCACTGTAAAAAAATGAATACCAAAGGACACAGTGAGACTAAATTATGGAGTAATGCAACACCTAAATAGCCCAATAGTCGTGTTCATGTTTTTTTTAGCCCTACTTTTGTACCATGGAAAATAATTTAGGTCATTCATAAGTAGCAATTTCTTTACTTAAGGATGCAAATATAGCAAATGTTCAGCGTGATAGATCCCAAACTAATACAGACTCCTGATTTAAATGCAAAAATGCGCAGTATATCTGCCTGGAACTCGCTTTAGCCATTGTCGAGCAACTAATGTCATTCTAGATTGAATATGGGGTTCTTCTGAGCACAAATATTGCTAAGTAATTGGAACAATACTTAATTTCTAGGGAGATAGACTGTAAATTTCATCCATGTCCAATACCTTTTAGGCGGAAATGATAAGTCGAACTTTAATAATGATGTTACATCGGTAACGGAAATAGATTTTACATACTTATTTGTTTTAATTTCAAGTTCAAAGAAATGCGTGAGTCCACAATAAGCAAGCGTCTGTTCAATTGCATTAAGCTTGCCCTCTAGCTATGGCACTGATGGCACGCTTCAAGATAACATGTCCCCTCGCCTTGTCCAGCCAAATCCCTTCATCAATGTTTCTCACATCAGGCTGTTAGGGAGGGATCCAGGTCAAAGCCTTGTTAGATCACAATCTCAGTCAATTTACACAGATGGGCGGTTTAAAGCGATACAATCAACAACCTCCTGGCACAACAGCATGGACGGCTAATTAATTAACTTAGCCTTTTGGGTCTCAAAAGGACATTTTATGTCACCATCATAAAAGGCTTGGCCGTAGAATTTTGGGAGGAGTCGCTTGAATTTGTAAACGACAAAATAGAATAGTCCTCCAAAATGTCACTTTGGGGTTTTCGCATTATAGGATTCACCTCGTATGCTCCGGGATGAAGACAAACCATCTGTGAAGTTGCGTGTGGCTCCGTGCCATAGATCTACATTAGAAAGTGGACAGACATAAAGAATGTGAATGGTCACTCATTGCCATACAGTGTCTGGCCACATCATTCAAATTCAAAGCTACGCCCAACAAGAAAAGAAGATTTGTTTTTTCCTTGAGTGCATCATCTGTGAACATGTTACTATTCCTTTTTAACAACTATAACCTAAACACACAGCAAATTGCCACATAGCTCAGGGTGAAACTTGGTAATTACTTTGTCCATTTAATCATTAGCCATCGAACCATTTGTCAAAATACCACAGGCGGATGTAATGAGATTCATACATATCGTCAGGACTGTGAAATTCCATCTCCTTGTGCATATTTTTCTTCTAAAAACAATTATGTTACAGAAAATGTCCCATGGGTTGATTGAATTTTAACTGTATTTGATCTGCAAGCTTATTGTAAGAAAATATGGGGTGGGAAGTCCATAATATTGTCGCACATTTTGGGTGTCTAAGGTGTTTTAGTAAGTTACCACAATGATCCAATAGAAACCACGAACACCGCGCAGGAGATTACAGAGGCTGCGGTGTGCCAAATGCATCGCTTGACGTGCATGAATATGCATACATTAAAGCAACTGTTATCCAGTGAGCCAATCAGACAGTGCTTATCTCTTATATGTGGAGTCATTTGCTATGCTATCTCTACTGATGCTCTTGAACGAGGACATTAAGGCAACCATTTGGGTCTGGCCGAAATCGATTATTTGAATAACTTTAGGACATTTAAGGAGTTGAGATATCATGTTTAATTGATGAGAAGGTATAGAAATTGTGCATTATATAGGATTGTATAAGACATTGATTGAAATTAGTTTTTAACTGAAGTATAAAGATGTAATGTTTCTTGTATGGTACTTGGAAAATTATTGGATGTTTTTTCATCTGGTCCATGTACAATAAGGCGGATTAATTCATTTCCCCCCCTCACTGTTAGTAATATGGCATTTTATAGTAATGGAAAACAAAGTGGAAAATACAGTCCAGGAGGAGATGCAATAAATGGGATGTCAGGTTGACAGATTCTATTGAGAATCCTTGGCTGTTATTGGTTGGCAGGCTTTCTAAGATTGTTGCAACAATGTTATTGACTCCATTTGATCAATGGGAATCATTGCTTCTTTTGAGAGCCTGGATCAGTTGTGCACTTGTTGATTTTTTATTTTTTATTTTTGCATAACACTTACAGGTTTAGGGTACTGTATTTTCTGGACTATAACTTGCAGGTTCCACAAGAGGGGGCGCGTTAGGTATGTGTCGATAATTTAAATTGGCAGGGGGTGGACTTTTTGTCCAGTGATGACTCAATTCTCAAAGAAATCTTTGTTTGGATTCTTTCCAAATCTTAATGTGTTAACCACAGATTCAGAGACTCTGCTTTCAATTTCCATTAGAAAACAAACTTGATCTCAAAGGTACAGTAGCAAACTGAGCTGTCACTTTGTGGAAACCTGGATTTTAAACTGTCACTTTAAGAGTGTGCACCCTTCTGTGCATCAGTGGCCAGCAACAACTTCATTTTATCGGCAGGGTTTTATCAGTCTTTTGTATTCTTGCTTTGCCTCGAGTGCTCTTTTAATCTTTTTTTTTTAACGCCACCCCATATGCGTCATGCACGATCCCATCCGGCCTGCAGCTTTGGCCATACATAATATGTTTACAACTTCTTCTGTTGATTCCCACAGGAAAGGGGCAAATAAAGCACCCACATTACGGCCCATGTGGCTTCTCTTTGTCTCTAAGGTCCAGATCTGGCTGCTGTGGTGGTGCACCATTTTCTGAGGGCGTTGGTACTGGTTAAAGTGATATCAGCCAGCTTTTTCCCCATCTGAGCGCTTTAAAATGGGATTAGGCACAGTCACTATCTTCTTTGGGGACACAGTTCCATTGGTTTACACTTATCTGTGATGAGCAGTTGTGAACTGATGGCGGTTGAAGAAGGACTGAAATTATCCTTGAGAAAACGGGTCAAATTTTATAGTTTTCCCAGAACAGATCTGGCTCCGGCAGTTTATTAGGATTTCTCAGTGGGCCTTCATTTGATATTGTTTTAACTGAATATGGATTTTAAAGAAAGAATTCATGATTGCCATCTGGATTTTAAAAAAAAAAGATCATGTTGGGACCTAAAAACAGTTCAAACAGGTCTCAATGTGGCCGTTATTTTAAATTGTCACACATCTTATAGAATGCATACATTTAACGTCTTCCTCTGACATTTGCGGTTCTATTTCCCAGTCTTTAAGCAAATATGCGTTACTATCTTTGAAACAAAATCAATGTTAAGTAGTTCAGGCACATATGCTGGCATGCTGAAGCTTGAGCCTGGAAAGCTTTTAAAGCTATTAAATTGATCATTAGGAAAATCCATGACGACCATCTTTTTTTTGACATGCCCGACATTGTAAAGCGTTTTAATGGGACCTTACGAAATGGAAGGTGGAAAAGAGAGATATGATCTGTTTGGTGTTTTTTTTCTTTTTTACTAGTTGAGACCAAGGCAGCTGAGAAAGGAAGGCTAATTAGCATATACTTTCGTTATTGAGGCTTTTTTTGTCATCTTTGGGATGGATTCTTGTCCAAAATATGCTCTGCTATCGCTTTGAAATATATGCTACAGTATTTCATGGCGCCTTTAAATATCATTTCCTCACTTTGATTTGACTCGACACAATCAATGTGAAGAACATCCCACACTTGACCTTTAAATTTGCATTTGCGGGCCAATATTATCCCGTGATGTTTGTTTCAAGTTAATAAATGTTTATGTCAAAGGTAGCTTCATTGGCATTTCATTTTATGAATGTGCAGAAATTCATCTTTAGACTGAAGTAATTTCATAGAAAATGTCTTTTCAGGTAAAGCCCCACTTGATGTTTTATTTGATCACCTGTACAGCCTTCATTTTTATGCACACAAACATGTTTCCAACAGGCAGGCTAGACGTAGATGGAGCTGTATAATACTGTGATTAGTTGTTTTGTTCTTAGTATTTGCATAACTTGAATGTCGCACCGCTTTCTGTCACTTGAAAAATACGAGTATGTTGAAGTAAATACAATGTATTTATAGGAAGAGCTGACATTAGGCTTGTATCATCTAACCTCATTCTTCATAACCTCTCACACTCAAACCATCCCGTCTCTGTAACTAGACAATTACAAGCGGAGTTATGCTTTGGCGTGACCTCCATAGACATTAATGGCGTTGTGTGTACTACTTACTTGAAGAGCTAAGAATAAATTACTGATTCTCAAGGTCAGGCAAAGATGGAGCTTACAGGATAACATTCTCTTGAGTCTTTTATCCATTGTCGTGGGGATATCCTTGAGAAATAACTTATGAATGTGTGGTTTTGTTGCAGGTAGAAGTCGGAAAGTCCAATTATCGTGTGTCAAAAGTCAAGGTGATTTGTAAGGAATTTTATGTGGTGTTATCGGAATGTTTTTTTTCTGGAATTGATGGAATTTCTTTTGCAAAACTAATAGTCCATGTTGATGGTTACCAAGAATGGATGGTAGATTTATGCGCATTCAAATGTCGGAATGATGTTTGTGACATACAGTATAATTTAGGGCTTTTATAGCTGTATTTAGTATACAACTGGCATTCAGAAATCATTCCACCCCCCATCATTTTATGACATTTTATATGATCCAGAGGGAACTTGAATATGAAATAAGACAATCCAAGAGTGTTTTTTTTTAATCCAGACCCAGTCTAAAAGACTCAATTGATATGAAAATGCAATGTTTCAGCTTTTTATGTTGTTGCCATTATCCCCAAAATGATATCCTTCTATTCAAAATGGTTGGTACTTCTTAATGCACTTAAGAAGAATGCCAATGAACTAAATCTGCAATGTTTAGTCAGTATATTGTATGCGCACACCAACTCACCAAATATCATCATTCAGTCTTCTATTGTTTTGTGGCTCCTTCAAGATCTTCCAGAGTGCACATTAATTCCACACACACTTTGCTAACGACAACACATACTTTGTGGATACATTCTCTGGTCGAGATAAAATCCATAGAAATTCCTCATTCTAGTGATCAGAAAGAAGTGTAATAGAAAGGACAGACTTTGAAAAATAAGTAGAAAATTCATGCAACTGTACAGAAAAGTGCTCTTTCTGTTCAAGATCTATTCATTTATTGCTTCATGGGACTCATGATCTATCATTTTATAAACACAGTATTGTGTGCTTGTCCTGTTAACTAAGAAAATGTGACATTTACCAGCCTATGAGCTGACCATTACTTTCTAATATACCCGCTCCATAAAACCCCATATTTAAATCAATTAAGCATTTCCACGAGCTCTTAGGATAAAAATGTAAGCACCGTTATTGAGAAATATATGGCAGCGTTTCAAAGGCCATATGTAAAGCAATGCACTCTTGTACAAAAACCAGCTTAGTGCCAATGATGCCGCGACAAAAGGAGACGCGTAAATTTATTAAAGCAAGACTAGGTAATTAATGCGTGCGACGATACGAATCTTTGTGTTGCGACCTTCTTAACTAGCGCTGAAAAGCGGGGTCTCGGTCGTAGTCTTGTTGCTTTCTCTTCATCTTTTGGCAGACAAAACCCTGCGTGTTCCCTGCAGCGGGAGACACTTTGAGAACCTTTGATTCTATACCTGTTCTCGTATGTTGAAAGAGATCAGATCTATCCCAGAATCACTGCAGCATCACTTTTGAAGTGCGCGCTGTCACCATCATCTATTCAAGGAAAGTGCGCAGACGTTAAGAGCCTCAAAGCCAATGTGTACTACGTTGCGCTGCAGACATTTTAGGCCAGATATATTGCTGTAGTTAAAGGGCAAGATGTTCAACAGATGCTGTGGAGGGAAAAAGGGACTTTAGAATGTTATGAAGTCGACAACCAGAAGCCCAATTCTCTTTCCTCGTTTAGTCTGGGTGAAAAAGCCTGTCTCTAAGAGTGACTTGTGTATGTGGCAGTACCTCAGTCAAGTAGCAGGAAGAAAAAGTATAATGGGAAAAAGAAACAATTCAGTGACGTTGTCTTGTAGTAGAAGTGTTTCATAAATACTTAATTGAAATCTTTTTATTGTATGCTGTCACCCATCAACTCTAATTCACTTCTTCTGGCTGCATAAGAAGAAACACATCTGATCTTTACATTAGGAAGAACATCTTCGATTTTATAACACAAGCTCAATGCAGTCACGCCACGGTTGTTTCTAAAAATACATCTGAGTACGTGAGGGTGGTGTGAGAAAGTGAACAACCAGGGATGTGAAAAGGGACAAAAGATTGATGGTTAGGCCTGTTTTGCTCTGTCGACTTGGAGGAGATGGACAACCTAAGAATGATTAGATAACAGTGGAGACTGGCTGGTGAGCCATGTATGGATTGTTAGTATATCAGCAACTCTGAAAATGCCCCAAAGTCTTCCAAGCAAATAAAAGATATTATCCTTTAAAGTAACTTTTTAACTTGACATTTTCTTTTAAATTAGGAAAATAGGCGTCACATTTAAAAGCACACCTTTATTACCGCTTTCTGTCTTTGGTTTTCTTCTCAGCTCTGCTCCCAGAACAATTGGAAGTATGATTAACAGTAGGTAGATAGCAGTATTGCACACACAGCTATTCAAGCCTTCTTCTGTCACAAATGCAGGGAGGGGGAGAATAATATATCATTAAGCTTCCAGTTCAATACCAGAGAGCTGTGCTTGTTTGTCTTTTCAATGAGGAATGACTTTCATTTGGAATACCAATGTTTCAAAGTGCTTTTCTGTTGAATTTTAAATATTCGAATCCCGTCTAGGTGATGCTATGAGACTTGAACAAAATTACTAGTGACATCTTTGCCTGGGTGACAGAAGGTGTCAAATCAGTTTACTGAAAATGACAATTAACACTTAAGTTAATGGAGTAATTGAAAAAGTTTCAATGACATTGCCCCGAGGAAAAATTAATGTGCTCTGGCTTTTTAATGAATATGTTATTTATTCATCACCATATTAATAAAACCCACATAAATGCTGTTTAGTTATTCCGTTGAATTTGACACCTCAATTTGAAGGACAAACACTCACAAAAGCGACAATCGATCACGCAAGCAATTATGTACTCATGTTGGCTTCTGGGTGCACGCATGAAGGACAGCACTGCAGGTGGCACAATTGAAAGACAATTTAAGGAGTTGATATTGACAGCACGCAGGCTGGAATTCAGGAGTGGATGAGGCCATCTTTTGACAGAACCAAGGCCTTGTGATAAGCAAGCATAACAGATTTGTCAGCTCTATTTGTCTATCTTTTTCCGAGTGCATACGCCCACATGTCTCACAGCCAAACAATCCTTGCTATCACTCTGATATATGAAACCAAGTGCGACAGACTGGGTAATGGGCCAGGCAGTTATTCTTATGTATTCAAGATGCGAAGCCGAACTCACTGACATTGTCTGCTAGCCATAACCCCGCAGGTTCTCCCTGCAAAGCATCCTGGACAAGGCTGGAATCAAAGTGGGATCAGGATGATTAAAGATAATCATGTGTCTTATCATGTTCACGAGGATATGATGTGACACCCTGACAGAAATAGAGTGGGGGGCTTGGGCCAGACAAGAAAGGGAATTTAAGAGACGGTAAAATAAATTCAGAGATGTGTTTGCAAGCTCATTCAACCTATTTGAAAATGAAGCGGTGAAAATTTGAGCACCAGCCATTTAATGTTGGCTCTCGCCAGTGCTCTACTCAAGAAATTGTCAAAGAATGGACCTTTTCCAAAACCAGAAATCACTAAAGACCAACTTATGATCAAGACTTTGGGAGTCGAGACCAAGACCTAAAACAAATCAGAGATGGGACAGATTGGAGTGTAGCATAAAGACCTGTCTCTCAGTGATACTAATGGAATTCTGGTCTCGCACAGATTCCTTTGAAATGACTCCAAGTGAGATCTAAAGGTAATGCTTGGAACCACTTACAAGGCATAAACAATAGTTTGAATGTTGTGTTTGTGGAGAGTGAGAGAATTTAAGAAAAGCACGTGTTGTCTGGAGGGCAGTATTTAAAAAGCATAGCTTTCCTTTATCACTGCATCTTTGTTTCTAGAGCCATCCATCCTCAGGAGATTGCAGTATAGTGTACTAGCACGCTTTACATATTCAACCACTTTCTGTTGCAACCAGCATCTGTTTTACTCCTTCATCATACTGAATGTAGACTTTTGTGTCAGCAAATATAAATTAGGGGAACGAATCCTATTAGTCAGAGTGAATATTTGCATATTGCAAATTAGTGTGGCGCTTTATTAAAACCAACATATTGAGTAATGTATTTCCTGCAGTCATAAATGTGGTATCGTACAATCTCTTGGCAATAAAAAGGGGCATTAATATTTAGACGAGAACTGTTGTGTTAAGAAACATCTTGTGGGCAATTGTCCTACGGCATCAGAACCTACAGCGAGAATGTAGAGTTAGTTCATAGACATCACTTTTTCCACAAAGAATCAATACAACACCCCCAGCGTGAGCATCGATCTAAAAATCTACATACTAGAATTAAAACATTTAAAACAAAAAATAAGATGCCCTGCAGAAAATAATATAACGTTTTGAGTGAAATTGCCTTTATTGGTATTCCGCTTGGTTATAAAAATGGTTAAGCCACCGAAAAGCCAAATGGGGCAATGTGTTTTGTTAGCTACTTGTTAGAGGCTAAATTATTGAGTGTCTTGAGAGAGAGTGTTAGGACGGTGTTGTTTTTTTGTAATTATCATTTGGTGGTAAGCTTGCTCTTCTCTTCAGAAATAGTCTTTCAAACAAGTTCTAATTGGCCTCTCTTACTCTTTGTCCAAAATGGGTAAATTTTTGTTCCCCAAGTTTGCCATTTCTTGTACGTTGCAAAAAGACAGTTGACAGTTGACCTGAGGATTTAGCCTCAGTTGTTCCATGTGCCTGCTCAGTGGTTGCTTGATTTCCCCAATATATAAATCAGTGCATTCTTCAATGCACTTGACAGCATTGACAGTGTTTGTTTTCCTGGTAATAGGGTTTCTAGTCTTTGGGGTCTACGAGTGTCTGTCTCATGGTGTTGCCAAGTTTGAAATGTACAGGAAAAAACATCTTTCTCTATTTTCCAGGTAGACCTGATACATGTATGGAACGACACTATGTTTGTCTCTTTTTTCCTGGAGACAGCTTTTACAAATAACTAGCTGGGATAACAACAGGTTTGTTTTGTCTCTTGAGCTTGGGAGAGAATCTTTCAAATCATCTATAACAGTCCAATTGTAATTATTCAATGACCTGAGAATAAGAAGTGACATCTGAGTTGACATTTTCCCTTCAAATAATTGCTAATGATTGGCTAAAATTGAAGTCAATATTAGATGCATTTTGAGTCCATACTTTTAAAAGCCTCCTATTGTTTTATCAGTTGTATTTCCTACAGAAGTTTACTGTCACTTCACAACTGTGTTAATGAACCTTACAAACGGAATGTTTCAGCCAAAAGGTAGCCTGACAAAAGCTTTTCGAACTGCCCAATGAGGAAGAGGGAAGCCGTTAAAGCAAATGGGGGGTGATCACTGTGGTCCTTACATACTATACCGCACACACCAGTTACCCCAATTTAGTATCCAGTTTCACTTCATTGCACCCAACTGACAAAATGTGTGCTCTTTCAGTCCTCCGTTGTCAGAAAGGACTTGAACCTGTTTCTCACCAATTACTGAAAGCTGTGTCTTGGAAAGAAATCCCGTTAAGCCACAATGCATTATAGTCAGGATAAGAACTTGGATACGCTACTGTTTTACGAAGTCATGAAAGAAAGTCTTTCATTAGAGTGACTGAAAATGGAACCGGTCAAACTTTAAGTATCCGATTATGTCACCAGTATTATATTTTGTGGGTGGCTATTCACTACATGATCATGTTTAGTGAATATTATGTTGTAATAGCAACTTTACAGGATTACAATAAATGTTGATCTATATTTTGTTCATGACTCTCTTTGCGACAGACAGGATGGATTTGTACAAGAAAGTATGAAGATATATTTCTGCATTTTCTTCAGGCAGAGCAAACCCACTAAGTAGAGGCCATAAGTGGGATTTGACCTTAAATATAAACCTTTGCAAGATGAGAAGGTCAATGTTATTTGTCAGATAACGTGTACTGTATATTTCCTCAGGGTTCTTCACTTTCTGTTGTTCGTCAAGGTTAAACAAGACTCTGCGGGTGTTTGGATATCTTGGATAGTCTTTGGAATGTGGGAGATATGTGACATGACAATGCAATCTGGAGACTAGATGGCTCCCTAGCCTACATTTGCTTAATTTGGGAACAAAAACAATACATGCAATAATTAATTTTGTTGATTTTGGCTGTAAATAGTAGGACAGCAGGCCCATGACAATGGACGGAGTACAGAGATTATTTACATACTTTGTGCTTACGATATCAACTACTTTATACTGCGAGAATTGCTCATGGGTCTTGTAAAGGTGTGGTAATCAGGACTGTATATCAAATTAATTTCAATCCCTCACTTAACGCATGGCAACTCTCACCCTGCATTTTAAGAACTAAAATATATTGTACGTTAATATGGGTTATAAACTTAGAACAACACCCGCAGGCAATATTACGCAAATTGTCGTACAGCTGGGATTTTTTAAGTGATTTCATTACTTCAATCATTAAATACGCTGCACTTTTTATTTGGCTCCAAGTTTTTTCATCATTGGGCTGTCTACCTGTGAATAATTGTCATCATAATCCACTGGAGTGTATAGTTTAGTATGCATATCACTAATGTACCACAAACCAGTTGGATTAAAAAAAAACGGTAAGTTATGTAATTAGCTTTTGACAAACATCTGGAAAGTAAAAAGTATGGGCAATGTATTGGTTTGAATTTACTTTTGTATTCTGCTGGGAACATGTTGACAGCGGATGCTAAACGCAGCTCAGTCGCGAGTCTTGCTGCGAACATCTGCCTGAAGCCGTTCCCCAAGGTGGCCGATCTGCCTGTGACCCAAATTTACAAAGTCGATGATGTATTTTCTCTCCAATATCTCTGTGGATGCCATGTTACTATTTTCAGGATTGTAACTCTTGTGGGGCGAAAGCTTCTTGTAGCAACATTTAATCTCTAACTGTCCTCCAATCTATAAAAAAAAACAATAGTATAAGCATGGAGTTGGCCACACGCAATTAGTTACGTTTCCTGGGTAATTAACTGGGAAACTTGATCAAGAGTAAAGAGTCCAAAATTCCAATTGAATGCCTAAATGTTGCTTCCTGACCTTCAATTTCCATTTTATATTGTAAGTGATGTACATGATTCTTTATGGATATTGACACATTAAACAATTCTCATTAGACACAAATAATCCCAGATTGCATTGACACGAAATCGATATGTTATCTTTGTTCACGGTTGAATGAGGCCACTTTTGATTTGAGGACATCATAGTCCATAGAGTTTGATTTTCTTTACGCTGCCATCAGTCACATTCAGAGGGGAAAAAAATCAACTGAATAGCCATCATAAATGGGTGAATTGCAACTCATCAACCTTGAGGATGTGGAACTGTGGTAGAAAGGTTAGAGTGTGTTGTGGCATACGGAGCTGAATCAATGGGGTTGTAGAGCAAGTTTCTCTCATCAAATGTTTACTGATTGTTGTTTGTTGTCTCTAGTGGGTTCAGCACGGGAGTACTGCATTCCAAAACCACCCTGCTCACATTTGGTCCAAGTCCTCCTTTCTGGGAAGCTGCCAACGTTTCTGTCTCTTCAGCCATAACCAGCAGTTATTCCTCTCCTGATGTGAACAATAGCACCAAGTCAGGCCTCAGGTTGGTTATTATCTCTAATGGAACTGGAATTTATCTAGCATATATCAATCCGGAATTGCCTCCACTTCTCTCAATTGGTTAGAACTTGTGATGGCCTCGCTCCATAACTTGTACCAAAGCAATTGTCGCACTTATTGCTCTCTTGCTAGACAAGTATTTGTTATACTGTATCTCTAGGTGCACCATTCCTGGGAGGAGAGGCTTACTTTACATTCTGTCAGAATGAATAGGCACGTATTTGAACATTGGGGGTATGATGGATCTTTGCCACGCTACTGGCTGGAATGGAGGAGGATGGGAGTCTCGCCTTCATCTCCGATACATTCTTCCAGCTAGTCTTGTGCTTTTCCACTTTTTCTCCATTTCTCCTGCTGACGCTATTTGGCCTTGATCACTTATGAACAACTTATATGGGTCAAATCTCTACAGTGCATTATTACAATTATGGGATAACAATGAAGAAAGCATCCAATTGCGTATTTTCAGATTGCCTCCAATTCACTGTTTCTGAAGCATGGCTGCCATCCAAATGTAAAAGGCCTTTGTGGATTTAGATGGCAGCACACAGAATAGTGACATCAAAACGCAAACGATTGTTAAAAGGCACTTTTCCCTAAAATGCACTACAGACTGTTATAGAAATCAAAACAACAGTTGTTTTGAGTTATTTTCAATTTCTGCTACTGTTAAAAGAACCCAGCAGTGATTAAACCATGGATTTGTTTGCATAACCAAATGTCTTTTGGGAACATTTTTGTGGTTGTTAGTTATTATATTATTAATTCAGTCCTTCCTTTTGGCAGTAACACTGCTCTATAACTTTGGTGATCAGGTCTTGGTTCTAAATCTAGTTCTTTCACCAAATGTTCAAGGCATTAGCCATACTTTCTGTAAGCTTTCTATCAGTAGTGGCTACCTTCAGGAAAGTGAGCGGTGTTTTTGCTGAGATGGTGTTTATTTGTTGCCCATACAGATATTGCTGGCTCCAGATTTAGCCAACTATAAAGAGAGCACATGCTCACTCATATTTTCCTTTAGTCTCTTCCATTCTAAAAATTTAAAGACAAGACGCTTTTGAATGTACACAGATTTGTCAATCCTTTTAAAGTGCAGAGTGCAAATGGAGTCTCAGTAGAATCACACACCATCGTGACCTCTTTTGTGACAATCTGTGAACAAATACCATAAATGTTTTAGACTAGAGAGCTTTTTGACAAGTGAGAATAGAATATATCTGGGGAGCAGAGCTTTTGTAAAGTATTATTATTATCTGACGTATTTAATTGAAAATGTTTTCACAATGGTGTTGTTTGTAAAACAAATAATTGCTGACATTTAATTGGAAAAAAAACACTTTAGTCTGCTAAATTCATTAACACAGAAGCCCACGTAGAAACTGACGTTTTAAGTGCAAATTTTGAGTTTAGCCTTGGTGGGCCTAATTGTTGTGGCATGAAACAAAATGGTGACGACCCAGTGGGATAACATTTGGCCAGCGGAGGTCTTAAGTGGATATACTCTACAGTTCCTGGAAGCTAGCCACTCTGGAAATTCCTCATTATATGCTGATTCAAAAGGACAGAACAAATCCTCATTAATTTCCTAAATGATCATCAGCAACGGCATTCACGCAGCACTTTTCTGGTCCGCCGACCACTCATGTAACTTTTCAATACATTCTTGTCGCCCATTCATGTCCACATTAAGACACTAATGGCCCATGCTGGAGAGAAAGTTGCCATGCTGGTCATCAAATGCAATTAGCAGTTGAATGTCTTGCTTAAGGATACCTAAACAATTGGATTTTTGCAATTATGAATCAGCTTACTCCACCTCCCGGGCCAAACTGCTTCCTGAGGGAAACATAATACATGATACATGACAATGATGACTTTTCTATAATAGAGGACAAACTGTCCGGCTGGGATGAATTAGCGTATAATCCGTTCCAGAAGAAAAGTTCTATTGAAAGTGAAATGGGCATCTTGCATTTTCACACAGTGTGATCGGTCATGTGACTCACAATGACAAATTCCTGAGGAGCTCACTCAATCTATCTAGTATCTATTTATAATACTCGTATGTATAATTTTAATTGAGTTGGGTTAGGATAAATCGATCACTGTCTTGACACTGTTCCAAACACTTTTAATTCATCTTATTTTTCAGTTGAAAGGAGCTGGCAAAGCAATCTGTCTGACCCAAACATTGAATAAAATATGCCTTGGAGATGAGACACAATGCTATATTATTATGCAAGTATGTACTTTTATAGAGGGGTCACCATTCTGTTGTTTTCTAAATTACCTAATGCAATTTCTGTGCATGATAAGAGACTTTTCTTTTGCATTTTTCCCCCATTAAAGGGCTCAGAACCTAATTCATGAGTTCAGAACGGCTCTGAAAATACGCTGTTGTTGATTGGTAAAGCAAGCAAGTTCAGTCTGCTGACAAAATGATAAAAGAAGGAAAAACAGAGTGAGGGGCACCAAATACTTGTCACAATGTCACAACAGCTTTAACTGGTTATAAAGTAATGCTGGTGGATTAATGACAAAAATCCATTGTCTGCCTGTCAGGATTTGTGGAAAAAAAGCTCTTATACAGAAATTCTCCCTCTGCAAAATTAGCTTACAATCCCCGCAGTTTCATAAATATGAAAATATGGATGAAACAAATGAGCTTCTTGAGCTTCTGCTATTACTCAAATCCCGATGACAGACTATTTCAAGGTTTTAGAGCAAAATGTGGTCACTCGTTCCAAGTACGTGGTTGCATAGTTGAACTTTGATGTAAAGGACTACTAAAAGATGGGGGACTAATTATGCATTTTTTTATGTCCATTCTATGATCTGCCACCTTTCCAGGTTGGTGCGTGACGATCGTTTCATTTAGATTTTTAGCCTCACCACTATCCAGTCTTAACAATTCCTTTGCACGCTTCAAACTTTGTGAGAACTTAGTTGGGTTTGATAATGACTCTGAGCCATTCGGAATCAATTTGACAGCTTTTAATGTTTCTGTAAAGATTAAAAACTTTTTTAAAAAGCAATTGTAAAATTGAAGGTGTTCTTTCCCAAACTGTCCGTTCCAAGCAAAAAAAAAGTCTTAATGTCCTTTTAATAAGAAATGCCTGATGACATGGACAACCATAAGAAGACTCAAGCCATAAATCCTTGGTATAATTAGCTTTTAAGCCATCTGACATTCTAGTTCAATAACCTCAGACTTCACATTTGGTGACAACTGTGGACAGTAATAAATTGAGGAATGTAAAAACAGCCCTATTTTTTGATTCTTGACTAAAGAAGCTTTTGATACAAAGCACTTTTTTAAAAGTTATTTCGCTTGGTTTCCTCGAATGACTATTAAAGTATAACCTATTATATAGATATCGATGATCTTATCCAATTTCTTTAGCAACATTGTGATTATTTTAGTTTGTCCTACCAGAAATTTATCAGACAATTCTCAATTCATCCATTTTCAACACTGCTTATCTTTCTACTTCTACTTCAGACAGGATTAGTTTGGGTAAAATTAGTATTCAAAGTTTGACAACCTTTATTCTTTCACATTTCAAAACTGAAGCAATCGCTTAATTGTTCAATTTAAAAAAAAAAAACTAACTTGTTGGACAAAAAGCTATTGAACAGGTAATTGCCTTTTGTTCTCCTTGCATGGAAACACTGAGCTAACAAAGGAAGAAATGACTTTGCTCCAATATTGTCTTTCTTTTTGTCTCAAAGTGACACATTCATCTTTTAGCTCATTACTTACCATCTCGGTTGTTTGGACATTTGGTTTTTGAGTTTATTTTGGCCTCTACAAAAAAATAATGAATAGGATATCACAAGGAAGCAGCTTAGTGCTGTAAATGAGCTTTTTTGTTTTTTTATTTTTTAATCTCAAATTTGACCATCCCAGCCTCAGACAAATCCCTCAAAACAGCAACCTTGTTTTTCCTCTTCTGGGTGCTACCGGTGCTCTTTTAACTGAACCAACAGAGAAATTACTGGACAACTCAAAAAAAGGTGGGGGAGTTGAATCAGAAGAAACGAACCTAGGCTACTCTTAGCTTATGTGATATTTTCTTGCTTTGCTTCACTGCTGAATCCAGAAGGTCATCATTATATAAATGACAATCTATTGTCAATTTTCTAAATTAAATATCTATGAGAGAAGTATGATGTCATTGCGTTCTCTCCCCAAAAAATGTCCTTATAATTATGAACTATTTGTGATTATTGTTCGCTCTAGGGCAGACTGCACAACTGACTCTCAATAAAACGGTGGCTGATTTTACTAGAATGTTAAAGAATGCTTTAAGAAAATCAGCAATAATCTCTTAAAAGCAAACTTGTGAAGAAAGTCATTTCCAAAAAGGGTGTTTCCAAAAATGTGACTCAAAAACTGTAAGGTGATGGCAAAATAAATTGTTTTGATCTTTTAAGTCCTCTAGAAAAGTCACTGGGTTAAAAACTGAATGTAAAACATGGCAAACTGAATATTTGGCGCTGGTTCATTATTGACACCATCTGCTGTTTTTAAAGAGACAATAAAGTATCCTGTAATGTACTATAACTAATATCAGGAATCCCTAGGAGTAACTAGTCAACAACCAGTTCCTTTCGTGGTCCCTCTCAATCTCAGTCTCAAATTGACGATACACCCACTAATTAGAACACAGTGCAGATGGACACATTTAATAAAATATGATCTCTATCTTTCGATTTTAGAACTGGGCATCAAATGACCCGCTCTAATTGGACGAGGAACTCCAGACGGTCTTGCCTCACCAGTTAATGAATCTCATCAAAAGTCAGTCTTCCCTTTCACCAGCAGTTGCATTCGGGTAAGTGTTATGATTTCAAGATGGTTGGAGCTTTGGATTGGACCAAGGTAGAGAAGCATGGCTTATGAATTTCAATGGAAATAAGACGTCTCTTAGACTTTTTTTTTGGTCTAGCCTTGAATTAAGGAGCCACAATCATGTTCAAGACAGCACAGTTGAAATAAGCTACTCTTAGCTCTAGCTATTCTTAAATCATCTTAAAATATTTGGCATATTTAATTGCTTCTTCAAAACAAGAGGTTTTCATCCGTTTATTGCCGCTCTCCACTGAGGTTTATACCCAGACGTCTTTGCTCGAGTAACACCAGTCAAAGCCACTTGTGGAACATACAGTTGTACAGAAGTGTGTGACTGACAGTTTCTGATGAAAAGCATGTTCATTTAATCAAATCTGTTCTGGGAAATCATCTAGAGCCTCTCCTGGAATGAAGCAGCTTTTATGTTATAAGAGAACTGGATGGATTCACATTTAGAGATCCCCTCAATGCATTGATGACAATCTGATTTGCCAAGCTGTCAAAGCAACCCCACTTTGGGTTGATTTATACACATTAGTCCAAAAAGGAATCCTCTTTATATTTTGGCATACGTAATATTGTATATAATTGCCATTGTCAACTTTTTGCTCACTTCAAGAAAACTTGAGCAAATTTGTTTTGTACACATTTCTTCCTGCTTCAAATGTAGAGACAATCATGACTGAATTCCAGTTAATCGTGTAGGCTTACAGTACATGAAAATCCTGGTACACATGATCCAGATTGCATTTTTTTGTCTTGTAGCTCATTTGTTAGCCATCCTGTAGCTGTGCGATAATGAGGCTCATTCCAGAGACCCCGTGAGACACAATAGACAGTGAGGTATAGATGAAATGAGACGGCCTGGAGAGGAAACTGACCACTGTCATCGACACGCTTTTAGTTAGCTCCCACTGTCTTTTGATACAGGGGTATAACAGACTCGTGTCGTAACAATACTGATGGATAGCCAAAGTGCTTTGCTTATGACCTAGTTTCATATTTAAGGACCATGTGGAAGTTAGACCCAAAACCTTAATGATCTTACTAAGATGGGAAAATGCTTAGACAACAATTACGGAAACCCCAGGTTTAGTTTACTGTGTACTGAAACTTCCGCAAACATCCCCAGCCTCTCGAGAACAGGAAATGTTGATGACATATCGGGTATTTCCGAATGATAACTGTCGCGTATATCCTCCTATGTGGCATGATTGCCACCGTGATTGAGTAATCAATAAAGTGAGTAGAACAGGCGCAGGTAATCTGTCAGAAGAATACGATCAGGAAAACTAACTCACCCGCCTGCTGCCAAAACCTATTGTGCATTGCACTCAGCTGTCATGCATGCAAAGCGCGATAAGTGCAGCATAAGAATGCAATCTAGACCTCCAGACGCAGGGCATTTGTTTTCTGGTCTCAGAGAAGCCAATGTACAGTCTCCCCTCCCGTATGGCCATCCATTTATTGAAGTTTAATTAAGCATAGTAACAAACCCTATATACTAGTTGCTAGTGCTCAGTAGGTCAATACTTGATTGTTACATAAACACTGCAAACGCAAGCGTTTTTTGCAGTACAAGTGTTTGATTAACTTTAGAATGCCATCTAATTAGCATTCATCGTAGTTCCAAAGGAGCCCAATGTATTGAATCTAAAATTGTGAAGTAAATAGATCCAAAATGCACAATTGATGGCGTCATGTTTAAATGGGTCAAAAAAACTGACATGGTTTTGTTCAGGTGTCACAATGTTAATGATACTTCCATCAAAGTAGGTATATTCTATACTGGGTAGGGTATGGATGGAATCTAACCTGGACAGGCTACCAGTCAGTCTTGGCACATGGATAGACATACATTCTCACCTTCATTGAGTGGGTAACAGGCAGATGAACCAATATGCTGTCAGAGACAGTATGTGTTCCATTTGTGATTAATCATGACGAGCGCCGTTGTCTTGATTAAGGGTTCAATTTGTTTTACAGCCTTAATAAAGAGTGACAATGTTTTTCGCAGTCAGACTCCATTGCTCAAGGAGTCATAACTTTCTCTGCCAAAGTTCATTTATTGGCAGCAAATGCATACAAACAGCCCGAGGCTTGGATATCATCCATGGCAGATAATTAAAGTCAAGAACCTTTATTTATCAACAACGCTTTTCAATCAGCTAACGGATATCAACATCCAATTGTTCCCGATTCCATTGTACACGTTGATGTATTGCACATCGGTTACTGGCTATTCCTTTGGTGAAATATAAAGAGGGCTTGGGAAATGCCCACGCCCCCACCGGCACTACAGTATGTTGAACCAAGAAAAATTTCATCAAGCACGCATTCTGTGGTATTCGCGTTAGATTTGAGACAGTCTTCGTATCAGGGATTATTCATTTAGTTCTCACTAGTAACAGTGATTTCACTGGATGCGTGTTGTGTGTATGTGTTCACATACTCCAGTTTCTGAGGGTTTAGTGCCCCCAATAGGCTACTGAAGTAAATAAAAACACTGTCGCGAGATCTGAAGCCAGTCATCTGGGTTTTTCTGTGCCTTTCCTTGTTGGTTTGACTGAGGTGAAAGGGATACATATACTCATATTATAAAATGTTAATTATTAAGTTGTGACAGTAATTGTAGTCTCTTGTAGAATTAGGTCCATTGCTTTTTATTTCATTGTCTGATTAATGCAATGCTTGGCTCAATTCGGTTTAACTTGATTTATTGCCTTTGATATAATAAATATGAACCACTATATGACATGTAATTATGTAGATTATATCACCGGTCGCTTAGCTTTCTATTCCCCAGGTGTGAGGTCTATGAGTTCACTACTGCAGTCATTTTTTTTCCTCTCCCCGTAATGACATTTTTGCCCTGTTTATGTAAAAGGTAGGCTAAGGGATAACGAAGAGTCTGAACCCCCCATTCTCATCAAAGTTATTGAGCGTCCGCTCATCAATTGTCTTAAAAAATACACCCTGAGTTATTATAGACTGGTTTAGACCGAAAGAGGTGAGGACAGACAATCTTACCTTTATAAAGCTGCTAACTTTTTTCAATTGTCGGCCACCCACTAAGTCCATAACAGACTTTGGTACAGTGTGAAAATGACGTTTTTTAAACAGTAGTTCGAGGTCGTGCTCCGGACATGCAATCATTTTAATGCCCAAAATTTGCATTTATGTGTGCCTGGTTGGTCAAACCAAAAGAGAATTTCTTAAATTCGATAAATACCCTGCTACACATGGACAAAGTCTTAGTCTCATTGGTCTCCGAGTCTTGGCAATGCCAGTTTTCTTTTAGGAACATCTCCCTCAACAATCTTAGAGGAAAGAAACTTTCATTGAATCTGGACATCTTTCCACACCTCCCGTCACCTATTGTTTTGTAGTCAAAGTATTACATATGCAGGTAAACAAACTTGATCTTAACATTTCCAAACATGAGCTTGAATACTTGTTCAAAAATCTCAAAACTGAACAGAACTGTAAGCACCAATGCTACCAGTTCACTGGTTAGGAATGCAAAAGTTTGACTTCCCCAGCACTGCTGACATCTTGCGCTACACCTCTGCCCACGCTGTTCAAAGCGAGTTCACTTTTATGAGTTAAAATTCTCCGTGAAGGAAATGGACAAATGCTTTGGCTCAATCTTATATCACGGGAAATTCATTTCTTAGTTGGTCATCTTCGTGTGGACTGAAGCCTCTTGACTGACTGCGTCCAAATGATGGCCCTCCTGGCTGATCAGCTCAGCTCATCAGAAAGAGTTCATTCGCAAGGGCTGGCAACAGCTCCCATGCAGAGCTAATGGATAGGGGAGATGGCTGGAGATGGATTCCCTCTGTCGCGCTCCACTCGAGCATGCCAGACTCTTTTGAAAAGACGAGCTATGTTTCAGTCCGCATCCCTAATTAGCAATCCAGACATTTTGCCTTTTTTGCAGGGAGATATTAGACCATGTGATACTATCCACTGCAGAGCTCTATGTTTGGAGATGGAGTTTTCGTCCAATCAATATAAGCAGGAACAATGTGGAGCAGCTATGCAAATAACCCTCAGAGAAAAGACACTATTTGGTGTCTTGCTATGTTGGGAAAATTGCCAGATAAGTGGGTATCAGAAGATTAAGAGCTGCCTCTTTCCCCCGGTGTCATCACCTCAAGAGGCTCATCATCTTACTGATAGTTTTAGGCTTCGTCTGGGCAAGCATCAGATGACACTGGGAGACACCAACTGCTCTTCCATTGGGTGCTTTGTTTCAAGAGGGCCATATCAACTTTTATCTATCTTTTTCAAATAACTCTCTCTGTGCACCAGTGTTTGAGTTTACAGCTGGATGATTTAAAAGCATTTGGAAAATGATCAGATTTTCACAAAGTGCCTCTGTGTTTCCCTCACTTGAAATACTAAAGATTTTTCTTCATTAATTCTGAAGCAGATACTTTTCCTCGCTTTCCAACTCTTAGAAGTTAGCACTCACATTTGATCTGGTCCAGCTTTGAATTCCATTTCCATTAAGATGTACCTCTGTGTAATCATAAGCTGCTGAGAATTCCAGTCTTTCATTTCTTTTTTTCATTAACAGACAAAACATTCACTCTCCTTACTAATGAACCATGCAATCCCAAAATAAAATGAAGCAAAGACTCTCCTACTTGTGGAGACAATTAGCATTGAACCCTTGACAGCATGTATTACAGGAGCATACCTAAATAGTTGTTTCTTATACTGTCGCCTTTGGGTTTTGTTCTTTTCTCACTGCTCCCCTCCTATTGAGACTGACCTAAATGGAGAAATGTCAAGCATAAGACAGAAAAGACAAGAGAGAACCAGCAGAGAGAGGAGACAAAAGCATACCAAAGTGTGCACTCAGATTCAACCATGCGGGAAATGAAAAGTTGGAGAAAAAAAGAATAAGATCCTCTTTTTATGCTCCCCCATGGGAGCTAGCTACCCCAGCTTTGAGCAGTTTCAATACATACTGAAATCTTTTAGATAGCTGTCAATCCTTTTTGTGATCGTTAATGACCTAACTACCCCTTGAGACAAATGACATATTCCACAATTGCACCCTTTTGCGTATTGTCCTAAAACAAACAGGCATGTTTTGTTTTGTTTTTTTGTAATAGCATCTCCTGCTCATTTTTACCTGACATTACCTGCTCCGCATGAAAACGGTGTCATTAAATGTAATTTTCTTCAGTAAACAGCTGGTATTGAAATAGTTAGAGTAAGGCCTCGGTGTGAGTAAATGTCAGTAAATTGGCTCAGTGTCCTAGTATCATCTTCTACAGAGAGGATTTAGTGTTGCCCTGCATGCTTGTAGTGAATTGTGTAGTGAATTCATGGCTGGGTTTCATGGTGGTTAGTTAGTACACCTGCAGTGTGACCACCGGAAAAAAAGCTGCTTAATGGGTTAAGTTTAACACATCAAAGATTACATATACGGTTCCATTCAATTATGCCTTGGGGCCATGAATGGGTTCTGTGAAGAATTAATACTTTTTTCCTTTACAGATCCCATTTAAGAAAACTTTAATTATGTATTATGGCCTTTTTAAAATATCCACTAAGGAGAACCCATACTACTAATGTCACGACCACGGTCATTCCTTGGTGTCATTTATTGACCCGGGCTATTGGGGACGAATTAGGACGAAGATCTCTGGAAAGGTAATTTGTCACATTTATAAGTAAGTGGCTTCAACTCCTCAGAGGGTCGAGGATTCCCATTTGTTACGGAAAACTCTGGACCTGCCATATTTGAACCATTTGTAAAGGTGAACCATTAAGGTCAAACAGGTTTGTAACTCCTGAGGGTTATTAATGAGGTTGAGCTCAACATTGAACCTCTGTAAAGTTGCAATGTGTAACACTGCCAGTTCACAGTTTGTAGTAAAGAAATGCTGTTCCTGTAGGAGCATAGTAAGATAGTTATTTTTTTTGCGGGGAACGGGAAACGAATAAATGACGAAATGTTGCTGTACTTCTTGTAAGAGCATGTTCGGTAGAATCGATAAAGGTCAGGGTAAAAAGCATGTAGCTTGTGCTCAATGTCTAAACATTGCAACGAAAAAACGCTGTTAAGAGTCGTACGGGGCACTTTTTTTTTTCCACAATCTGGAATAGTTCGTAGGAGTCATGCTGACATATGTCACTTGTTTTCATAACAATATAGCTCTAGCTCTACAAAGTATGTACTCATCTTAAGTCCGTATCTTGATATAAAATAGAACTTAAACGCGGAGAATGCCA
Organism: Stigmatopora argus; assembly: GCF_051989625.1. Lineage (NCBI taxonomy): Eukaryota > Metazoa > Chordata > Actinopteri > Syngnathiformes > Syngnathidae > Stigmatopora > Stigmatopora argus. The sequence continues at coordinate 10,189,512 of NC_135399.1, forward strand.
ATCATCTGTCAAATGTCTTTAGTTAGTTTAAAATTGTCAAAATGTAAGTGGAAGCATGTGGTTCTGCTATGGTCTCCCTCCGCTACCTGCCTGTACAGGTTAAAGTTCATTTTAAGAGTCCGAATTTTGTCTTCAAAGCACAGGATGCTATTTCCATATCTTTAATGTTCCCGTATTTTGTCTTCTCGTTGTTCCAAATTGAAGCCCAACTCATGTTAGCCGACGTACTGCTAACCAGAGACTGTGTTAACCTGAAAACATTTCACATACTGCCTCTGGCTGTGAAGTCCTGTTAAGTGCGAAAATGTGTGTTTCACACCACAATGCTGTCAAATTCCTACATATAGCAACCCGCACCACAGTTTGCTTCAAAGCGAGACTACCTCTCCAATCAGGTCTTGGATTGGATTTTTTGCTTTGCATCAGATTTCACTGGTTTGTGGACCCCAACACAAAAGGTGTGCACCACAAGCTAGGATTTAATATGGAACAAACAGTTCAGGTGTGAATATGACCTTTGTGTTCTCTTATTCTCTGGGACTGACTGCAAGACACCTTGAAAACAAACGGTATTTCATATTTTATGTTGTGCTCCTGTTCTTGTTTCGGTTCATGCTCCCCAAAAGTCTGTGTCTTGGCATTTAGGACAATACTAATGGACTGCATCTGAAGGCATCTTCTAGTGTCTGAATTTGGCTTCACATGATGTGTAGATGTCATCAGCCTCTAAACAAATGCACCTTCCAAAAAGATGTGGTCTTGAGCCAATCAGATCTTTTCCTGTGCTTCTGCTTTACCAGCTGTGCTTCCTTTGCATCATTACCTTGAGTCTATTTAGTTTTCCAGTCCAGCTCAGCCTTTGTCGAATCCATGCTGTCAACACCTCACTTGTTTTCTCAGTGTTGTTAGGAGTTGCTTTAAGAATGGAGGATTCTCAATTGTAATAAATCAAACATAAATTGGCTAAAACCAGACTACAGCTGGATGACTGCTTCTACTCTCATAAGTGTGGGTGTAAAACAAAATGTGAAGCAATGTACTCAAGCTTTGATCCCTTTTTTTCCAAATAGTTAAACATTATAAGGCAAGGTTCTTTCATAATCTTGATGTGAAATATTGATGGCAGTACTGCTATTAATAATAAATAACTGTTCCCCCCCCTCTAAGAGAATGTGATCCACCATCGTTGGTGTATTGTGGATTTGTCAAACTTGCTGCTTGAATTTCTTGAACATGGGAAAATGTACTTTTTTTTAACATAGCGTTGGTCACAGATTTTTTAGATGCTGTGTTGTGATAGTATCGAAAATGTTCAAAGTCTTTACATTTTGAGCTCTGGCCTGCTACTGTCACAACCGCGTAACACTGTCTAGTTTGTTTCCTTGAAAAGCAGCACAAAACTGGTCGCAAAAAGAAATATAGAGGAAACATGGAGTTCGAGGCTGGATTTGGATTTCAACTCTCCACTGAAAGTTTAGGTTGAAAAGAAAATGGGCGAGGCTCCTGAAGCGCTATAAAATGTGCCATTTATACTATCTGTCAGCATGCATGGCTTTGAATCAGATACATCAGCCACCAATTGAATTTCAAGTACCAGCACAATGCGCCCTGGTCCTTTTTAAAAAATGTATTTTACAGAAGCAAATTTGTTTCAATTAATCTAATTTCACTCACACTAAACTGCCAGGAAATCCCTTGCTAGTCTTCAAAATCCAACATAAACATCTGCCTTGATGCAGCTGGTGTCCACCGGATCATCTTTTATCTGCTCAAATCTATTTAATGCAATTATAGTTTTTTGTGCCGTTCAACTGGAGGAAAGGTATAGATTGGCTCTGCAATGTGGTGCTTTTTACTCCACTGTTTAAATTGGTCACTGCAAAATTTACTTGCCATATCTTTGAGACAGGTGTGCCTGATGTTTTTCCTATCAGTTTTGCGATTATCGCTTGGCAAAAGGCCACGAGCAGAAGACTCCCTGACAAGCAGTGGGATTAACCAGAGATGCAATTAAAGCCTCAACAGGGAATTTGCATCTGACACGAACCGATAGGGTTGTGCCTTCACCCTACCCCCTCCCCATGCAATTTTGCTCCAACTGTGAAGAAGCATGAAGCTAACCTTGAATCACATCACATGAAATCTTTTATTTATTTATTTTTAAGAGTTGGTGGCGAACGAGGGAGCTCGGTGACTGGCAATTACCTTGTACATTTGCAGTTTCAAACCAATTATCACATGCAAATGTGTAGCGCTGGTGTGAGATCATATTTGCAATAATACAGAGGAAGCAGACAGAGATTAAGTGCTACTGACAATGAGATCCTTCATCTTGCATGGAGTAAATGGAGTAGCTCAACACATATTCAATGTTACATATTCAATATGCAAACTAAAGCAGGTAATTTTGGCACCTGCGTATTTTCAGACAAACTTAAATGACCCAACGACAATGTTTATCTGGTCAAAATCTAGAAAAACAGGACTCTATGTATAAATAGTGTGAGTTTAAACACATCTGTTGCAGCAGGGCACCCAAAATCCTAATTTAGGACTTGCTGTACTTGTGCAAGTTTTATGAAATATGTACTGAAGTGATATTGAATATTCATGTTAGGGTGAATGCCTCTCTTTCTTGTTACATAACCGATACCCATTCATACTGGATGTTGGCCCACCTTTAGGAGTGGTGGTACTCGGACGTTTGGTCGCCGGACTTTTGGTCGCCGGACGTTTGGTCGCCCGGAAGGTTATTGATAATTACCATTTAAAATTGTTGCTCAAATTCCCTAAATACAAACTGCGAATTATTATTTAGTCATACTTAATGCCCTATTAATTATTAGGCTAAAGAAAAGCTCCAAATTTCCCGTACTTTTATTGTGTTTTGTTGTAGAACTTGTTAAGACCCTGACTGACGTAGCTTCTTAAAGGGACAACCCATGTACATACACACTCTTATACACTCACATGTCCGCTCAGTGAAACTGCTCAGGGCCATTGTTGGCTTTCATTGATGCATAGACCGTGTTGTTTTACCTTGTTTGGTCGCCGGACTTTTGGTTGCCGGACTTTTGGTCGCCGGACGTTTGGTCGCCGCACGTTTGGGTCCGGGCGACCAAACGTCCAGCGACCAAAAGTCCGGCGACCAAACGTCCGGTCACGAGGAGTGGTCAGATACCAGCAATTTTTCCAAAAAGACAAACAAGAGATTGACGGATGGGTTCTATTTGTTTTTATTTATTTAGTTTTTGCAGGGTTGTTTGCACGAATCAGTCCTCTACTCTGCATCCTCTGTTCTATCCTCTGTCCCTTAAAGAAAATCTCCTATTATCCCCTGGATACACAGATTTTGTTCTCTCTTCATCCAGTTCTCCTTGTGTTCCCTCCCCATTGCTTTTGCAGCAAACAATGCGCGGTGATACGTACTTATCCCCTTTCTAATGACCTCCACCGAGACTCAGAGCAGCAGTTTGTGAATCCACATTTGTTGGGCGAGTTCGGTGAAATAATTAAGGCTCCCAATGCAGTCAGCAGGCACACAAAGTAGTTGTACAGTCGTCATTCATGTTGCGTAATCTTGCACTATAGAATAAAGGTCGCTGCAATGTATGGCATATTTTTTAATGAGCGATCAGCTATCAAAACTCCCAATTTAAACCTACTGTTTTCAGAGATATGTTGGGCACATTTTTTTTATAAAGCTGTCTGAAAGTTAGAGCAACAACTTGTGTTTGTGATTATTATTGCACCTTTCAAAATGAAGAGGGGATGTGAACCATTGTCACCCCAGGCATCTTCCATCAAAACCTGGCAGAGACCCTGTAGGCATTCAGCAAATTTAAAACTGTCAGGCAACTACTTGAGTCTGTCTACCTTTTGACATCAGCTGCCACAATTTTGAGGACAAATGCTTAGAAAAATGGATGCATTTTCAGCTATTATGTGTAAGGAAAAGAAATAAGGTAAATAAACGTACTATTGAGTGGGTCAAAATCAAATGAGCTAGCCTGAAGTTCTAAAATATTCAATTAAATATCACTTCCTCCAGCCTGATTCAATCTTATAAACTGATCTTGGACATCACAAGCTCCCATTATAAGTTTCCTTAAGTCAACAAATGTAACGGCTATTGTATTAGTGTAAAACACAGAATTGATATCAATCCATAATCTGAGTACCAAATGACAGTTTTTGCTTGTATTTAATGGTGTATTGGGATTTTTCAAGATAAAGCTAACTGATTTTTAAAGCAGAAGGGTAAAAATTGTGATTTTTTTTTTTCTGCTTCACATTTACTGGTTTATCCACCATCTGCTCTGCCAGATTTGCAGCCCATAATTATGACCGGTGTAAAAAGCAGCATTTAAAGTGGCATTTGCTGAAGAATCTCACAGCAGGTTTGTATTTGTAGAGTTGATGGATCATAATTGGGGAGGTATGCAATTTGAGTCTCTGACATTTTACATCCTTCTTAGAAAGACCATCACAAAAAAACAATGCTGTTGAATGCAACTCAATATATTAAAATAATCCCCAAATGTGCAAATATACCCCCTGCAGGCTGTGATTATAGTGAGAAGACAGCTGTGATTTCGAAATGGATCTTTAGGACAAATCCTGTGTTGTTTTTTTGTTTTTTTTCTGGTCCATTGCCTTTCCCAACTTCAACTTGTTATTTTACTTACTCACATTTTTTTTAAGTTTTCTGAGCTGATAAAATAATTCTAGTTCGGTGATACCTACTAGCCAATTTTGTTGTTTCATTGACTTCTGATAAAACATGTGACGTTCCTGATTATTCTTTTACGTTACCATTAGTATTGTATGCTTGCTATATTCAATTATAAACACATTACACTGAATTGTAAATTGGAATCCTATGAAAGAAAGAAGGGGCAATACTGCTTTCTTTAAAAGCAACACCACGCTCACAATTAAATTTGACTCATCCTCCAAATTGTGTGAAATGTTTCTGGGACATCGCTTCAGCTCCTTTTAATGATTTAGCCAATCACTCCAGTCCTTCCTCTCCTAAAGAACACAACAATCAATAAACTATTTGTTTGTTTCACTTTTTGACTGATGACATTTCACCACAGTCTACCATTTAACCCAAAGGAGAAAAACAACACTTGGATTCCTGCAACTAGTTTCTCTTGCGCAAGGGCGTAATCATTTGCTTTCTTTTTAGATTGCCTCGCTATCTACAAAATGCGACAGTTCAATCTTAAACTAATATCGCCTAAATCAGAGATGGCACGTTAAGTGAAGTGAGGAACACTTTTAACGAGACCACTGGAGTATAAGTCACAGTTATGGGAGGGCATTTTTTTTTATTCTATCAGAAAGCAAGAACAAACAACAGTTTTTCAGTAAACTATCAGTTAAAAATAAACAACATAACAGGCTTTCATAGATAAGTTGCACTTAAGTATTACTATTTGAAAAGGAAAAAAAAGTGTGACTTATAGTCCGGAAAATACGGTAGTAAAACTGTTTCTACCTTTTGATATTTAAAAAATCATAACACTTGGAACTAATTGGATTATTCAAGAGACTTCATTTTGTCTGATCAAGTACACAATCCAATGGTACACGGTCGATTGGCCACCGGTCTTTTGGTCGCCCGGAAGGTTATTGATAATGACCATTTAAATCGTTCCTCAAATTCCCTAAATACAAACTGCGAATTACTATTTAGTCATACTTAATGCCCTATTAATTATTAGGCTAAAGAAAAGCTCCAAATTTCCCGGACTTTTATTGTTTTTTGTTGGAGAACTTGTTAAGACTCTGACTGACGTAGCTTCTTAAAGGGACAACACACGTACATACAAACTCTTATGTGCTGATTGCGACATCTGTCCACCATGTTTCTGTTAATTGTGCTTGAATTTGCATTCTCATGTTGACCCTAATGATTTTCTCTGTCTGATTCCCGCAGACGTTCACAGTTGTGACCTGTAAAGATTGACCTCAGACGTCTTCATAGTCATGATAAAGAGGCAACGCAGCTGTTCAAGGCGTCATTTTGGGGTAAGGCCAATACTCTCTTCGCACATTGACAATAAAAGTGTCACTGCCATCTACTTGTAGTGGATGGGCATTTTCATTTTATTATAGTAAAGGAGAAAAAGAAAACTTGTTCCCAGGGTCATTTGCTTCCTCCAGCATTGCACCCTGCCCAATGTCAACTAGAATAGCTTCGGTTCATCTGTGACCCAAATGAGGAAAAAATGGTGAAAAAAAATGGATGATCGATGAAACGACCCTGCATATACGTGCCGGTTTCTCCTTTATCATATAAAACTAAAGGTTTAGACTAAAATAGTAGGTGTAAACACATAAGACGGAGAGTTTTAGAATGTGCCAGACAAGGTAAGATGTGATATTTCTCACTCCTGCTGCTCTCTGACCAAACCTGGGGTGTCTCAATCCTTGCTGCTATCAGTTAATGAAGCCTGTGTGGTCCTAGAGCTTGAAGCAGCACGAAACCAATCTGCAGGACACACATCAGGAGCAGAGAGGGATTTGCGAACAGCGAGGCGCTCACTCTTGGGGGCAGTAAGCAGCGGCTTATGATCTGATGGGCTATCTTTGACTCTATGAAACGGACTAACCTAATTATGAAATATATTGCATCAAGATTGAGTGTAAATTGCATCCAAGAAGGCATGACAACATCAGGATTTGAGTTGATAGCAAGACTTCAAAACAAAATGAGCTACAACTTATCGAAGGCAACAGGTGAGCTCCATTTGCTAAAGGTGCATCACTCCAATCAGGACTGAGTCAAGGACTGTGATGAAGAGTAAAGTCCGGCCCACTAAATTCCCCACGAGCCGATCAATCTGAATATGTCAGGCGGGAACCTCCCCACCTTGCTCACCACGCTGTCTGCATTGAACTGCTTATTTTTTTTCCTCTCTGGGGGTAATTTGTGCTTGCACATAGTGAAACATCAATTCTGCGTGACATGTCAGGTAGAGAAAATAGGAACATTTAAAGGCCTTTTATTTGTCATCATTTTTCCTCAGACAAATTTATTACTATGCAGGACGCTGGTCTTGGGACACCCGGCCCAGGGTAGGTGTATATCATCTCCTGTGCTTGTGCTGTGGCTTTTTTTTCATTTTTTAGATTGATTTTTCAATACAATCCAGCTTGCAAGCACTCAGCTGAGCAGATGTCTTCCGACAAATATCGCGCTTATTCACTTTGTTGAGGATCTATCGCCAATATTGGCAATTGTGTTGGGAAATTTCCATTTAATAGAGCATGGGCTTGGAAAAACACCAAATTTGGAATTCATATTGTTTTCATTCCAGAGCCAATTTGACTTTCAGATGTCCCATGTGGGTTCAAACTTCAGTTTGAGCTTATCTCATCACCATTGCATCTAAGCCTTCTCTTAAGTCCTACAGACAAGCATGGCAGTGGAAACACTACGCTTCCAGGCTCTTTATCTCCAAAGGGTATAGGATTACTTCACGACATTCACTCACAGGGAGCCATGTGGCATAAAATCTTGGATGAAAATCTCATTTCCTCGGCAAGAATGATGTTAGCGGGACTTCCAGTTTGACATTGATACAAAACATTCTACCTTGGGCAACTTAGGAGTAGTTTAAGAAAAATAATATTACAGTAGAGGAATGTGTTTTCAGCCCCCAGACAATGCGGTAGCCAAGAAACAAGAGTCAACCGTGTGTAAAAAACTTACTGTGCTAGTTACCAATGGTGACTAAATGACAAGACAAGTAATTGAAAGCATTACCTTCCAGAGCAAAGGAAAAATTGCTCTAAAATGGGGAAACCTGTATGAAATCAAAACACAAAATGCCTTATGTGTAACACAAGCCAGCCCAGAGCCAGCAATTATGACAATATCCAAACTGTAGGCGTCCATGTATAACATTTACCTACAGAAGTACAACCACACTTTTTTAGTGAAACTAAATTCGACTGAAAAAAAAGACATGGTCATAAAACGACTCTAGCGCTGTAGGTTTGCTACTGTCACGTTGCGGCTATTTACATTTCTGTTGCGGAGATTGACATTAGTATCCTTTTTTTTTCCCTTATCGTATAGTTTGGAATACACAAATTGCACTGTAACAAAGACCCCTACTCATGTTTGCTCAATTTACATGAACTATGACAGACTTCTTGCCACACGCAGTCATCAGATGACGTGACAATACTGATAGTCGGAGTCTCTTTCTCTTTTGCTGTCTGTCTCTCACACACAAGCACACACAAGCACAGACAATCCAACCTCTCCAATAAATGAAAGGGGTAGAGGAAGCTCACAAAGGACCAGGGAAAATGCCAAGTGTCTTATTAGTGGTTTAGTGGAGATGGCTGGGGATCGATGAATGACCCCGCTGGTCACAACGCAGAACACACATCAGGGCACTCAGTCTACACTATCCATCATAACAAAATTAGAGAAGAAAGATGGTCTTCCTTCATCTTATACCCCTTCTGTTCTTTTCTTTGTGTGAGTGCTGCCAAGCAAAGGCACAAACAACTTAAGGACTTATTTAGCTGTTTGCTTTGTCCTTGGAGATGAGTCTTTTATTATACCGCAACACTGGATAGAATTTCTAAAATTCCACACGTTTTCTGTGACGCATTTGCCCAACTCGCTAATTGTTGATGTTTTTTTTGTGTTATTACTCTTCTGTTCTTTTATCCATTTCCCATACCATTTTGATACCCTTTTAAGGGTCTCAGCTGAGCTCCAGCACTTACTGGCTGAATGAATAAGCGATGCCGTATAACCATGGACTTGTCACTTGGCACTTACTGGTCATTGTATATCATTCATACATTGACAGCCTAAATGTATTTTTCCCATCCAACGGGACAGTCACCATGGCGACTGTTATTTGGTCATCGAACAAAAATTCTCTTGTGCTTTACACGAATCATAACAATGTGTAGCACTGAGCAGAAAGCAAAGTTTGGATGAAGTGAGCAATCATTGCCAACAATCAACCACACATCTTTTATTCTTAAGTGTTTCCTCTTTGTTGCAATTTGATTATCCTTGAGAATTTTTCTCTGTGTACCTATTTTAAATGCCCTGATGCTGTGGCACTTTCCTGGCATTGGTGGCATTTTCCCATGTCCAAGACAGTTGGTAGTACATACATCACAATAGTTTGGTTTCGTTCTGTAAAGACAGTCTTTGTGAAACGTTTATTGCTCATATGAATTATGTGAAAGACTGTTTCTCAAAATGTCTCCCGGCTGTTAGATGACCGTAGAATCAACTATTGATTTATTGAAACACAAGACAAGGCAAAAGTATTTTCTCATAAAAGTGGAGACGATGATGTAGCATCAATATAACAGCCTGTGTAAACAGCAGGGGGTTAATGGTGTTTGCCCAAGTAGAGCTGTGATGATCTCAAACGTTGTCCATGTCATACCAAATACCGGTTGGCTAACGCTCCTTCTCTCTCATTATTTAGCCTCATGATGAGGACAATCTCAGCGGAGGAACAGATGGAGAACCAGGCTGGAAGTGCTGATGTGTGATACGAGGGACTAAGCTGAGAAGTGAGTACCAGACTGTAACTTTTCGTCAGTTTTCAACTACTAAACAATCTGATAATCACCATCCGATCTTTTTAAAATATCAGTACCTTACATGAATTTGGTGCCACCGAAAATCAGAAGACAAAACAAACTAGAAGCTTTGTTTTGAACAAAGCAATACAATTTGGGGTATAGCCACCCACTCTTGACCAGTGTGCCAAGCTTACAAATACACTGATTTCAAGGAGGAAAAAACACACTTGACCAAGGTCAATAGATCCTGATCATTTTTGATTCTAGCTGATTCAGGGTGAAAGGTGGTTATATTTTTCGACTGCTCTCCCGTCAATCATGGGGGGCAAATTAAACTTTCCTTCACCTGGCAAGCTAGGGTCTTTAATTAACCAAGCATTACGTTTTTTGGACTTTGGCCAGAGAAAACCCAAACAAACACCTCGACAAAAACAAAAAAAATCCATAAAGAAAGGCAGAGAATTTCTCCCAGATGGCCATACAGCAGCCTTTTCACAAACAAAACTCATTTTCTTGTAATAAAACAGTCACATGCCAAGAGGAAAGAACACTAAATCCTGGATATCCTCCATTGTTCCCTTTTGTTTACTGTGCAGCTTTTTCTCTTTCCCTAAACTCATTGGAAGCGCCACTGTTTTGCACACTTATGATGATACAATATTTCATGACAAAGGTGTCGCTTGATCGGGGTTTACAGTTCCAGCGCATGCTCAGTGAGCTTTCATAAAGTGTCTTGGCAGTTTCCCCATCACATAGCAGCACGTTGGATTTGAAATTAATTGCAAGATCACTTGAAAATAGGATCATTGCCAACATTCATATTCACCTTCTCTCCTTACCCACAAATGTCTTCTTTTTTTCTCCTTTTGTGGGCTCAGTCACAGTTCAGTCTTGTCTAGAAGCCCATTTAGCTTTGACTTAGCATTTCCTATCTTCTATCAAAAACAGCCTATGCTGTTCAATTGAACAATAAACACGGCTCAGCAATTGCAGTGCGGCTGTGTTAGCAGTTACTCAGCAAAGCAAGCGGACACTTGCGAAGCGGAAACCAAAACCAGTTCGTCACACGGGACCTCCAAGATGTAGCTGGCCGGTTCAGTTTTGTGTGGATATAAAGACTGTTTTACAGTTCTCCACAATATTAAACAGAGGAAAATACATTATAAAGGGATGATGCCCAGGGAGAAGTTTTGCAAGCGTGTTTATGAGGCATAGAAGTCAGGTATTTCCATATGCTTGTTGAAAGTCACCATAGAATCCCAATTTGTTAAACAGTACACAATTCTTCGCTTTTTTTGTTTTAGTGGGGGTTTTTTTAAATAAAAAACAAACAGCAAATTTGCCCTTATTTTACCATCATTCAAGGATATTTTTTTATGTTTTGAAATTCCAAATCATGGTAAATTTGAAATGGAGTTATCAGATTTTCACTCAATCAGACTGATTGCCTAAACTCTGGAATGTATCTCCAAAACGTAGCAATTTTTCAACGGCTAGAGAACGTACTTACTATTAACTCATTGACATTGGTAGACATCCAATCCATTCTATCTGAAAAGGGTGTCAAAAACAGTCCTAAATTCTTAATCTGCACAATATACGCCGACACACAATCGCCTGAGCTATAAAAATATTCCCATCAAAAAAATTCTGACAAGCCTACAGTGAAAAAAATGTTGACAGTTTTCTAAGCAGGGCTATTACGCTTTTCAAAATGCTCATAAAACACCTTTTGAGCCAGAGAGCGCCAGGAAACATTCTGAACAGACACCAATACCAACAGAGAAAATGTCCTACAATGTCACAAGAAAGACAAAAAGTGCTTGCAGGTGGTTAATGGCCCCTTTCTCTCTGATCTTTACTCAAGGCCTTTTTGACAGACAGAAATATAAGTAGAACTTGATCAGAAGGTTCAACCGGGACAGATACAGTATATGTTGTACAGGGGAAAAGGGCCTAATTCCCCTTTTGTGGCAAGAAAAGGGCACTGACTTCTGTGTATCCCCTCAGGAAAAAAATCTTCAGAGAGTGCCTCATTGCTGCTCTGTCACCGGAAATCTATTGAGGAGAGAAAACAGCAGCAGTCTCCTATTGCACAAGAGAGAAACCTGTCCACCAGCATCAGAAAGGAGAGGTATCTTTTCCGCCACACATCCTTTCATTTAGCAGTGACACGTACTATCTATCTATCACCAGCGAACACGTATTCCTGGGAACTTCCTGGGCTTAATCAAAAGTCAGACCAGGTCAGAATTGATGATGCACTCCCTCTGATAGAGGCCCTCGCTTGCTATACGGGTATCTGGGAATCAACTTTTGGTCTCACCATGACTAATACTGCAAAGTAAAAGTAAAAATAAAAAGAAGTAGTTAGCACGTCCACCTCAAAGTTCTGAGATTGAATGTTTGATCTCTGTTGGGTTCCAACCATCCTGTCTAGAATTTATATGTTCTCCCCAGGCATGCCTGAGTTCTATCGGGGTACTCTGGCATGAATTAGTGTCGTGACAGTTGTTACACACATGCTGTTTTCTTCCAAATTTCTGCTTAAATGTAGAAATGGACAGTCATTTATTCCAAATGGTGACTAATTCAAGTCAGTCTGATGGTTTGATGATGCTTTGCCATTACCGGCCATCTAATTTTAGAATTCTCCACACAGATGGACCGACTGGATTCTAACCCAGGACCCCAGAAGTGTGAGGCTGACGTGCTAACCACTCATCCACCGGGCCGCCCCGTAAGTAAATTACTAAATAACTATATTTCAGTTATAATGATTGTCAATGAAAATTGGCATGCATTATATGAAATCACCATTTCATGATTTCAAACACTTATGGGGAAAAAACAATTTTTAAATAAATCAATTTTCATGCCATTGTCCACCCATTCAACTTAATTCAAGGTAGGCCATGCGGAAACAAACAAAGGAAATAGGAAAAGCTCCCAATAATACACCAAGGCAATAAAAGATTTAGAAATACTCAAATTAAAATCACACAGCAAATTGAAAGAACATCTGCCCTCCGGGAGTCCTCTACTTCCTTTTTATAGAACAGTCACCTTCGCCTGTCAATCACTCAAAAAGTCACGCTGCTGACACCGACAGAGAAGCACATTAACAATCAGAGTATACTCACTGTCAAGTTACTGAGTGAGAAAAGCAGCTCTCACAATGGTTGGATAGGCAGTTAGAGGTGAAAAAATAATGGCGATTAATCATCAAATCTAATAGATTTTTAAGATTAACATAAGGCCGCTGTTGTACGCTCAAATTGTCAAATATTGTTTCATTCATTTTCTGTACCGCTTATCCTCACAAGGAAGAAGGCCTAGGGGCAATTTGGAGTGTTTCAACAGCCTACCCTGCCTGTTTTTTGGGGACATGGGAGTAAACCGGAGTACCCGGATAAAACCCACGCAAAAACATGCAAACTCCACACAGGGAGGGCAAGGGATCAAACCCTCGGTCCAAGAACTTTGAGGTCGATGCGCTAACAACTAGTCACCGGGTCGCCCATTTTCAAATATATCTGGCTTTTTTTAAAACAATTCTCACTGCTTCCAAAACAACTCCATTTGAGAATTTTCCTCTCTGAAAACTTCATGCAAGCCCTCATTGGAAATGGAGAGGATGTAACACATTAGCCCGAAAGCTTGTTAAAATAAACCTTACTGTGCTCAGAGGAAGTTCAAAATGCAGTGAAGAATAATTCAGACACCGGTTGCAATTTCCTCCGAGTATAGTCGATTCCAGAGTTATTGAAAAAGCACAATATTGGCTCATATTACCATGTCCTCAACCAGTGTAAAGTCTAGCTGCAGGAAAGTACCGCTACTGTCTCTCAACTCAGCTAAGATGCATAAATACCAAAAGGCGTGGCATCTCAAATGCAAATAAGAGTTTGTATGTACATGCGTTGTCCCTTTTAAGAAGCTACGTCAGTCAGGGTCGTAACAAGTTCTCCAACAAAAAACAATAAAAGTCCGGGAAATTTGAGCTTTTCTTTAGCCTAATAATTACTAGGGCATTAAGTATGACTAAATAGTCATTCACAGTTTGTATTTAGGAAATTTGAGCAACGATTTGAATGGTAATTATCACTTATCTTCCGGGCGACCAAAAGATCGGCGACCAATCGACCGTGTACCATCTCAGGTGGTCTTGTCATGCCTTGTCCAGGTGGTCTTTTGATGTCCATATCATGCTGTCACGTTTTTCTGTCTGGCCCAAATGTCGTCAGCATCACCTTGGCTTAGGAGGAAAAAAAATGGGCATGTTGGAACTTGGAAAAAAAATGGGTGTATTGGGACTTAGTAAAAATCTACATTTTCACACTTAAGCCCCCTGTGTCAGACCCTAATAGCTTAATGTAAAGCTCTCGTGTTAAAAAAAACTAAACCAAAGGACCCGAGTTTAGCTGTGGTTGGTGAAAAAAGAAAGACCCAATTTAAAGTGTGTGCCTTTAGTACTCAGGGATGAGAAGACCCCATTTGGGAATGAGCCCCAGGAAAGCCCGCGCAGGATGGAACAGGGACAGCGAGACGTCTTTGTCTTTGAGCACTGTGGGACCGTTTTGACATATAGTGTAGCCCCTATTGAGCAGAGCCCTATGTTACGTGGAAGATAGTAGTCGGCATCCATTAGTCAGAACTCCGAAAAGTAGGTCTTACTATGTGACAGATCAGAAGCTGAAATGGTGAATAATGCACATTTTCAAATTGTAGGCTTGGGAATTGCAGCAGCACTTTTAAATTACAGATTTAAAAGGTTCAGGCCCGCATTTTCCAATAAAGCCGTGTTTGCTTACAAAAAGACAGACGGAAATAAAGGTGGTGTTAAGCTTAGGGATTCCTGTGAAAAGTATTGGGAGAGTATTCTAAATATAACGTGTGATTCAAGTGAAGACAATGTGATGTCTTCTGAAGTGACGGGAATAAAAGAAGCTGTGGTTCCATGACGGTTCTGCTAGTATTTTGGCTGCCCGCTGACGATAGAACTTTAAAGTATACTGTATGCAGCCATTAAATGTCCTTTCATAATGGCAATGGAGATTTTATAACTGAAAAAAAATATTTAGAGCCTTCACATGTTTGAATAGTTCGTTGAAAAAAAGGTGTAGATTCATGTATAGTAAGGCTTTTATTTGTTGAAAAAAAATAACCATGTGTAGTAAGGTTTTTTTTCTTTTAAAAAAAAGTAGACCATCTATAGTAGTAAGGCTTTTATTTGTTGAAAAAAAATAACCATGTATAGTAAGGTTTTTTTTATCAAAAAAAAAAGTAGACCATTTATAGTAGTATGGTTTTTATTTGTTCAAAACATGACACATTGTATAGTCAGGGTGTTAAAAAAATAACAATGTAAAGTAAGGCTTTTTATCGTAAACAAAAAGACCATGTGAAGGTTATTTTTCTTTTTTTAAAGTAGACAATGTATAGTAAATGTGTGTTTTGTTTTTGCAAAACATGACCATGTATAGTCAGGCTTTTTACCTTTAAAAAAAGACCATGTATAGAAAGCCTAATTTCATGCAAAAAAAGTAAACCACATACAGTTGAGCTTTTATTTGTAAAAAAAAAAAAAAAAAAGACCATCTGTAGTAAGGCTTCTTTCCTTTAAAAAAAATGATAGTAAGGCTTTTTCTCTTAAAAAACACCTTGTACAATAAGGTTTTTTTCCTTATTAAAAAATAACAGAATAATAATAATAATAATATTTTCTTTAAAAAATATTAAAAAGTAGACTGTGGTCATTCATCACCAGTCAATGGAGTTATAGTTTAAAAGAGGAATTAAAACATGGCAAGCGATAGGGAGACCTGTACTTTTGCACACAAAAAACTAGACTAAAATGAAAAAGCAAGAGTGTCATCTGCTGGCCAGGGAAGAGAACAGGCAACCCCTTCCTCAGAGACGACAACAGTAGAACAGTTGCTCCAATAGAAGTTATTCCTCGTTCATTGCATTTATCTTGCTGGTCGAACTCAATTCCACAGAGTGTGTTTCTCTTTGCGTATAATGTAGAAACGGGATGGTGTTTTATCACTTGAACATCCTCATCGCCAACATTAGCTCAGATATAATGAGGGTTACTCAGAGGACGGGGCCTCTTCTCCGCGTGATGATTAAAGACCTCGGAGTGTGCTGGTGACAGTGCATCGGTCATTAGGCTGCCTCACTTTGCCCTTTCATATATTTCCAAATAAGTGCCTTCCTGCGAGTTTAACGGACCACCTAATCTGCCTACTTAGCGGCAGAGTGGAGGGAGAGCGGCTAAATGTGCCTATCAGAAGGGCTGACTCTCATCCCTCAGGTGGAGATGCTGAGGCAGGCCCATCCCTGGAATGTGTCAGTTTTACCCCCCAAAAAAATCACTAACCTACCATTAAATTAACTTTGAGTACATCGTATTCATGTAATCACGAGAAAAAAAAGTGGCACATAAATGTTTTTCTCCGTTGAAATAAGAAAGTCGACCTATTAAACTTGTTTCCAGTTTTTAGACAGGCCAAGGGAGGGCTCAAAATCTCGCTTGCTTTGTTGGTCTTTGACTTTGGGAGGGCACACACTAAAATACTAAACTATTGGTACTTGGGTTGCCAGTTGTCCTTTGAAAAGCAGTTATTGGATTGATTGCTTTACTTAAAAAATGTTTTTGTGAATTTATTTCCTGACTATAGTTGTGTAATAGGTTATACTGTAATAATTAGTTTGTATACATGTTGTGCTTAGAAGAATTATACCAAGCAAGATACTTAGTGCATGTTAAACAGTTTTAAATTAAGCAGGACAGTTTTTTTTTGTAATGAAAATATATTCCTGATAACTGCTGTTTTGCACGTACTTATAGCGCTCAAATATGCACCTAATTAATCCAGCACATACACGCTGCATCTACAACTAAGGTGAAAATATAACAATACTGTATACAGATTTAATATCCCTGTTAAGCAATGATCTCAGAATACCATAAATACCATAAGACAGCAGAATGGGGTCAGTATAAAATTCCCATTTGACTAAAATGCGCAATCGAGAACCTGGCACAGCACAAAAAATGACTTCTATGTTTGGTTATGGAAGCTAGAGTAGCAGTAATACTTCAAGTCAGTGGTATTTCCATTGTTTTGCACAGTGCCAGGGGACACTTTCTATCCCTACCCTCAACAAATAATGTGGCTGTATTTTGTTAAGGCTGTGAAAGGTTCCAGCAGGGAGACAAATTCCTCCAAGTAGGAGAAGACTGAGCCGGAATAAATACGTGGTAGTTTATCACTGTCAGATAAAGGTAGAAAGTGCCACAAACATTTTTGCTAAACAATGGAAAACAGAAACAAATCACAGCTAACAAAGCAACTTCTGCATTGGTTTTGGCTCGTTTCAATTGTTTGTTGTGGCAGTGGAAGCAGGGGCATAGAAATATATTATAAACACATTTATTCAGAAATACACAAGAGAAACAACACTCCCCAAAAAGTTCATGGGGTAAAATATAAAGAATGTTGGCAAAATCATATTTCTTGTAGTTAAGACATCAAATCAACACAGGAATGTTAGTGTTTTTTGTTTTTTAAATACAGCTGCTGCCGAGAAAACAAGAGCATTTTGATTGGCACTTTCTGTACTTGGAATTAACCAAAAAGGTGCACTTAGGGAATGCTGGGGGAAAAATGGAACTCATTCAGTACATAAGACATTAAGAATGTGTTTTACGATGTTCACAAATGTTCCTAACTAAAGAATGGAAAAATAGTACAACGTTTTTAAGATGAAAGGTAAATGAATCTTTTTGCAAGCTGTGTTCATGTAATTATAGCACAAAATATTCTGTTAATATGAATGAGCACCATGTAGGAAAAGGAAAAAAAATAAATTAATATGATTAGAGTTGTTTAGCCATGTTATGTTGCTGTAAATTTAATTTAACATGACAAACACTTAACATTAGAGTTCATTAGCAGTAAAATACTAAGAAAAAAAAACCTGCAATGGAAAAAGCAGCAGCTGGGACAGAATTAAAGGCAGCCAGTAGGTCTTAGTTCCACAGAAGAAAAGGACCACAGTTAGTGTCGGTGGCAGTTTCAATGGCCGGAAACAAGTATTAAGTATTGGAAACACATGTTTTAAAAAATATACGTACATTTAAATTTAAAAAAAAACTGGGCAGTTGTATTGTGCGTCATAATGTCTGTGAGCAGTTCAGAGTAGACAGCATCGTTCTCTGAAGCTCTTCTTGCTCTTCTTATTCTTTCCTTTTCCATTTTTATCCTTGTTTTCAGCCATTTTCTTCCCTCGGATGTCACGCATCAGGTCGAAAAAAACCTTTGAATGGAAGCAAAGAGAAATAAACAGATAAGGATCAAGGTAGGAATCTGTGTGTAAGTCCATGCATGTGCTTATGTGTGTTCATCTGTTAATTTGCCTGTGAGAATAAGCACCTTGTCCACGTTGGCTCTGGTTTTAGCAGAGGTCTCGACGTACTGGACGGCCCACTCTTCCGCCTTCCCGCGGGCGTCGTCCAAAGACACCTGCCGGCGGTCCTCCAGGTCAGACTTATTTCCCACCAGCAGGAGCGGGATCTTGTCTTCCTCCGCCTTCACTCGCAGGATCTGTTCCCTTTAAATCACACTCAATCTTTCTCTACTTTGTTTGAATGATACAAGATGAAAACACGTCAGGTGGCGGGGTACCTGAACTCCACCGTGGCCGCGAACGACTCCTGCTCGGTGATGGAAAAGACGAGCAGGAAGCCCTCGCCGCTTCGAAAATAGTTGTCCCTGATGGCGGCATAGTCCTCCTGGCCGGCCGTGTCCAGGATGTCGATCTGGACCTCCTCGCCGTCCAGGACGACCTTCTTCCTGTAGCTGTCTGCCTTGGTGGGCTCATAGTCCTCCACAAACTGCAATGCAGTTTACAGGTGTTATGACAGATTTAAAGAGGACATAAAGAATTGAAACTGGTCACGGATACCTACCTCATCATACATAAACTGTAAGGTGAGTGCCGACTTTCCCACGCCGCCACTGCCTACCATTATCACCTTGTGCAGAGCGAGAGAACTCTGGTTTTTACTTTTGCCACTAGCCATCATCAGAGTGGTCCCTCACGGCTGCAAAAAAAGACCTCTTACCACTCTTGACAACCTGCGAATGACAAGCGGACCGTTCAGAATCAACGCCACGCTTGTAGCAGGCAACTCCCAATTCCCCACTTTCATGAAGTTCACCATTTTGAGGTCATTTCAGCTGATGAGGTTGGCCTTCAGGAATGTGTTACAAATCAATCACGTTCAGCTATGCTCTTTAAAAGCATAAGAGCAGTCCCTGGTCATCTCTGTACAATTTGGGTCACAGCCTTAAAGGGCAAAAGGTCCGAGTCAATTGCTTTCCGCTAACTTCCATATCTTCCATCTCAGTCACAAAGAGTTTCTTTACTGTTTTGTAAATGCATATCAAAAGATACTACTTGTGTACAAAACATGCTTCATGAAACTTGAGATGTATTACTTCAACCAAGATTGTTCAAAATTGTTCTGTTCATTCCTGAATTAACTTGAATTAACCTCAAGAGTTAAAGCTTGCCCGCTTTAAAATGATTAGGCAAAAAACCTTGTACAGAATATGGGGACTGCTCGAATATGCATTTAAAGAAACACTTTTACGTACCTCATATTCAAAGCACTAATCTATAATTGTGTTGAAATGTGGCATTTTTATTACTCGCCATAGAGACTCCAATAGGTTAAAACCTATTGTACGTATTTTCCTCCTCATATTTCCTGGCCCAATCAAAACAATGGCACGCAAATATTCTAATTTCAAATAGACATTACACTACAACCTCATAGTGCTTCACTTTAACAGATAATCGGCAACAGACAACCCCTCGTCCATTTAATTGAGGATTAACTGTGTTGTTGAAAATGCTTCTCCAGCCCTCTTGACGAATCTACACGGAACTTTCAAAACCCACAAACATATCTGACTAAAAATTCCAACGCCATGAGCTATTATCAGTCACCAACATACATCATCGTCCAAGAATCCCACAGGCACACAGGACTAGCATTATGAGGTAAAGACAAATCTGAGTTTGCCAAGTGGGATGGTGAGGATGTGGTATTTTTCCTGAATCACCCATGTGTCCTTCCTCCCTTTGTTAACAAAGCAGGTCAGTGAAAAGCTTGATGGACAGGATGCCAACATGTGTCTTCTACTCAGCATAATTTACACATGGGGCTAAATTAATACATACACACACTCGTAATACTGTAAATAAACCTATCTTAAGTAAACAACACAGACTAGTGTGTAAAAATTGTTGAATTAACTTTTCTAAATGTATCATTTTAAACCATCCTCTAAATGTGAGCCAGGGGAAAAGACTAGCTTTCTTAAATATGACCCATATAGTATTGAAAATGATCTGATCTGCTGTATGGAATACAGCGTTAGAGAATAGGGGGGCCGTGGGGGCGTCTCAAAACCACTTGGGTTGCTGAGTTCCTGAAATATAGATTAAACTGTGCTACTTGGACAAAATTTCATCAAAACTCCCTTTATCAAGGGAGGGAAAAAAACAGGACAGCATTCCCTCCCGCCTGATGCCAGATGTAGGGACCCCCCATTGATAATGATGAAAGAGGATGGAAACCCCAACAAGCTACGATGCCATCAAAGCTGGACACATAAAACAGGCAATTTCTCCCAAAAGTAGTGCATCATGTAAGGGTTCCGCTCGATTAAGCACCAGTCAAAGCTGTGGTCTTTATAGATACGAGTCCATCACAGTTGGACCCCTGCTGTCAGGCCTACAAAGGCTGTGTATAAATACATAATTATAAGTGTTAAAATTGCATGGGCTCAAACAAATGGCTGAAAGGGGAGAATAGGCAAACATACATGTATACTGCCACATAGACGTTTAATCAATTTTGACTGACAGTGTGTCCTTTAGCATGTACATTACCCTTTCAATGCACAGCGTGATGAATTTATGCTATTTATCCCATTATATTAATATTGCCTAGAAAAAGTTACAGTACGGGGTATTCCAAAATGTTTGACCCAATTTCATAGGGCAATAATTTTGAACAATTTTCTTTGGAATGACCTCAGATTTTCACAGCTTGTGTAGAAATGGTTCAAGTTTTTGTGTGTAACATTTGGCATGTCTATCTTTTCAGGTTAAGAAATGGCGTTCCCTTCAAAAGAAAAGGCATTTTGAGTGTTAGAGAATGCTCGGACTCAGTCACCGAAGACAGTGTGACGTGCCTTCTTCACAAATTTTGCAAAGAAGGCACCAACTACAAAACAATTTAGGACTCGCCTCGCCGTTCCATGGATTGCGAGCGCCCCCGGATGGGGTTGCGTGAGCCATAGATATCTGCACGTCCGCACCTGGCTGTCCCTCTGCTTCATAGTGAGGTAAGGTGAAAATACATAGTGTTTAGTAATGTATAGTAAGGCTTCTTCAAATTGTAAGCTTTTGTGCAGGCTTATATCATTTGGTCACCTTTGTTTAAGCTGAAAAGTGACAACTTGGAGTTATGCAGGAATCGATCCCACTACCTTTCGCATGGAAAGCGGGCACTCTCCTTGTGAGCTAAAAAAAGGAACAGCCTGTATATTAAGCGCAAATTACTCGCTCTTGTAAAGATAGTATAAAGCAGGCAGGCGGAACTGTTGCAAGAGAAACCCACAATGCATACTAATGACACTAATGATGCCAAGGGATGCAAACAGAAGTATCTTTGACCAAAAGAAGCAGCAGGAACTGAATGCGCTGATAAACTGATCTACTCTGACTACGTAAAAAGAAAACCAATACCACAAGCGTATTAGTCCAGCAGGATGAATATATTCATTCATTTTCTGTACCGTTTATCCTCAAGGGTCAAGGGGGGTGCTGGAGCCTATTCCAACCAACTATCGGCACCTTAAATTGGGAAATATGGTATTTGTGAGGTAAAACATCAGCAATGTTTGGATATGAGGGCCTGGTCCACAAATTGTAGCATCCTTTACACTACCTTTCTTTCACAAGCCTTTTCTTGATTATATTTTTTATATAAATAACACAAAAAGAAATGGAGGGTGAAGCTCATCCACAATTTTTCCACTCATAACAGTCAAATTGGGCTTATTACAATACCTAAAATAAATAAATAATTAGCTGATCATGAAATTAAACGACTAGCAGTTGAAATCTGAGGATTTGAACAGTTTTAAGTTACACAACTGGAGAAAGTCTTTTCCAGTGTAAAACAGGTTTCATTAGAATCCCACCCATTACAACAGAACTATTTGAAGAAATCTCTCCCCCACAGCAGTTTTCTCTCTGTTGAAATAATACCACCGACAATTGATGACATCTTGGAATGTAGCTGTTTAAATCTCTCCCTTCACTTGACTCATGGTTAGAAATATTTTCATAAGATCCACCTCTATTGTCATAACCTAAAATACATATAAAACAGTGCAATATATTTGAAGCAACTCAATAACCAAGAGAAAGATATCATTTATTAAGGTTCACCCAAGTATTAGTGACATTTTTCAGATCAGGATGTAAATCTTACCTTATTTTGCCATGATGGTCTGCTTTTGTTTTGACCACAGACGGTTTGTTTACGTTCCAAACTTTACAAACTACTTAAAGGCTACTTTATTAAGCACTTTTGAGCCACGATTGTTAGAAAAATCAATAAAATCGGCAAAAGCATCAACTAAAAAAACTGTCATTTGTGTCATCTTGATCTATAGTGACCACCTGATAATAAAACACTAAAGATACAAAATACATAGCGACCATTAAGTTATATAAAACAAATTCACCGATTGTTTTACAGCACGATCTCTATAAAGAGAGGTTGGGCGTGTCGCCTACTCAGCAGGAAAACTTTGGAACACAAAACATTCAGCGCGATGGGGGAAAATAAGCAATTTAAAACTAAGAGTGAATAACGGGTGTCCCCCTTTAAATGACACACGCCAGGTGATGGACACTTGTGATGAACAACCCTGGCTAAATTAGCTCAACGTTAACGCTCATGCAGACTTGTTTCAAAATATACTGAACGATGAACCATAAAGGGCGTTTGACACAAATTGCATGTCGTTATTAGACTTTTGATCGTTACAATAAAAGTGAGTAAACTTGACGGTGAGTAATACCATTAGGAAAGTAGAAACACTTATTCCGAGGCGCCCTGCCAAAAATCAAAACATCGCCCCAGTTCATTATTATAAGTCGAATATTGTCAACTTACCAGTGCACTAACTTGTATGTATACCTTCCTTTGGTCGGTGCTATCAGGAAGGTTGGGTTAAAGGACCGTATTGGTGCATTGGTTCCCCCGAAAAAGAGTCGGCAACAAAAGCCCCACCTTCCGGATGGGAAACACTAACGGCCAGATAAGTAACTATACGTAGGGCTAGACTTCTTAATGCGGAATCAGCGACGTAAGTAGTAGCGGCCATCTTGTTTCAGACAAAATCTCCGGCAGGCTGAAGCTACCTGTTAATTATCTTTTGTCCATGAATACTTATTAAATAATTCCAAATTGTCTGTTAGCTTCCTTTCATTGCTTTCCCCCCTGGTTGCACTGCTTCCAGATGTGTGTTTTCATATTGAATCATTTAACCAATCACATTTCAGCCATTATTTGTTGCCAGGGTCAGAAATCTGCCTCAAGATCTTCATAATTAGTTCTACAGGCTCTTTCCTTTTCACCTATGATTGGCTAGTGGTAGAGTGGAGTAGCCAGAGTTTACGCCCATTGTAGACGCAGACGAGTTAATTAAGCGCATGCGCAGTAACCATTCCTTTCCCACGCTGACTGTCGACCAGCACGCTAACGAGGTAAGCAGAAGACGATTCGCAATTCACTGGCCTAAATGCGTTTTTATCATGCTATCGGGAGATTTTTCAGCAATCAATTGAGCCCAAAACGCCAACAAATATCTTAGTTTAATGCGAGGTTTAGCACACCGTCGACTCTTTTCCTCACCGGCTGTGTGCCGTATGTTACTATTTAACATTAGCGTTAGCGTCACGATTTGACTTTAAAAGTATGTTGTCCGTTTTCTCTCCATTATTGAGTCGTGTGGCAAGACTTTAAATTTAATCAAACAACGCCGAGTCATCAACCGACAGTTTGCTGGGTAAATGCTCACTCTAGAATGACATGCAGAGGCACGGCTTAGTTTGTAATGATAGTTTTCATTCCGAGTGCTAAACACCCGTTGCCGATTTGTAATTGTTCTGTTTTTACAAAAAAAAAATCACTTATACAAAACTGTTAAGCCAACTTTCTCCTAGCTGTTAACGTCAGTCTGTATATTTAATCGCCGTATGCAAAACTATTAAGCCAACTTTCGCCTCGCTCATTGGTGTCAAAGCGGCGGCCTGGGGGCCAAATCTGGCCCGCCGCGTCATTTTGTGCGGCCCGAGAAAGTAAATCATGAGTGCCGACTTTCTGTTAGGATCAAATTCAAATGAAGATTATACATGTATATTATATTTCCTCATTTTCCCCTTTTTAAATCAATAATTGTAATTTTTAACTTTTTGTGTTTTTAGTTCAAAAAGCATTTAGTAAAATCTAAAAATAAATATATTTAAAAAAAATTCTGTTTTCCACTCTAATATTGAACATATTCAAAAAAATATTTTGTTTCCTTTTGGAATGAAAAACAAACGCGAACCAACCCGAGTTTGACACCCTTGTCCTAGCTGTTAACGTCAGTCTGTAAATTTAATCGCCTTGTCTGAAAAAGGAAAAATAGCACTTGGCACTCGCTAACTAATTTTCATTCTTTATCTTGATCGTTTATTAAATTTCTTGTAAGATTTCTCTATCCTGTAATTGTTTGGCAACCCCCAAATACCTTGATTAAATCAAGTTGTCCCTGTTTAGCATCTAGATAAAACTACTTCCCCAAAAAACAACTAAGCCTATCTGTTGAATCTCCAGGCTCTATACATGCTAACTTGTGTGCAAATTTTCCCTGTTTAGGACCAAGATGCAGTTCTTCTAGCATGCCTAGAGCACTATTGAGGTTAAGGAAGAGGAGACTGGGCCAGATGAAGGTAAAACTAAAAAAGTTGAATCTCCATTCTATATATTCTAACTTTTGCTATTTTTTGCATGCAACAGGCCTGAGATCTTCCTTGCAAGTTGCCCACTTGAATCATATGGTGTCTCTGTACTTCTGAAAATCCAACTTGAATAAAAGCCTAAATCATCATGGTGATGTTTCACTGGCCATTCATTTCCACAGCCCTTTGACTAAATCTTTAAGGTAAGAAGGATCTCAGTTAGAGCAGGAATTCGAAGTATTTATTCCCCAAAAAAAATTCTAAGATTATTTTCTGAGTGTATATACCCAGTTTTTTAATTTTCTTTCTTCTAATTTTATTGTCTGTTTATTCCCCCAGCTTTAAAAAAAAAAAATTCTAAGTGTATATACCCCCAGTTTTTTCCTAATTTTATTTTCTGTGTTCCATTTTTTTCTAAGTGTATTTACCCCCAGTTTTTTAAAAAAAAAAAAATTCTAAGTGTATATACCCCCAGTTTTTTCCTAATTTTATTTTCTGTGTTCCATTTTTTCTAAGTGTTTATTCCCCCAGTTTTTTCCTAATTTTATTTTCTGTGTTCCATTTTTTCCTAATTTTATTTTCTGTGTTCCATTTTTTCTAAGTGTTTATTCCCCCAGCTTTAAAAAAAAATTCTAAGTGTATATACCCCCAGTTTTTTCCTAATTTTATTTTCTGTGTTCCATTTTTTCTAAGTGTATATACCCCCAGTTTTTTCCTAATTTTATTTTCTGTGTTCCATTTTTTCTAAGTGTATATACCCCCAGCTTTAAAAAAAAAGTCTAAGTGTATATACCCCCAGTTTTTTCCTAAGTTCCATTTTTTTCTAAGTGTTTATTCCCCCAGCTTTTTTTCTAATGTTATTGTCAGTGTATATACACCCAGTTTTTTCCTAATTTTATTTTCTGTGTTTATTCCCCCAGCTTTTATTATTTTATTTTCTAAGTGTATTTTACAAAAATTAATTGTAAGTGTAAAATTATTTTGTGAACCTTTAACTAAAGTCTTGTCTTATGTCTACAGGTGGACAAACCAAAGACTGACTACTCCAATCAACACTTCAATGTAATGCCAACTAAGTATTTTAAAGTTGAAATGTTTACCTGTAAATAAATTTTTTTAACTTGCATTGTTACTTGCATTTTTGTTAGATAAAGACAAACACATGTATACATTGAAAAACTTTTATTTTGAAAGAGTTTGGAGATAGGTTCTAGCATAACACCCATATATACTTTACAAGAGCTTTTATTTTGAAAAACTCCACTGATAGGTTCGCCCAGGCCCTCCAGCATTTTGAAAAATCAGGGTTGCCTTCATCCATTTTCAAATGGACAAAGACACTCCCCTTGGCACCAGGTGGAATTCTGGAGGAAAAAAAAGGGGGCAAGGCACAAAGTTAAGTAAAAAACCATTCGCAAGGTCTTACCTTTTATTTTGAAAAACTTTGGAGATAGGTTCTCGCGTAACGCCCAGCACCGAGAAATGGGGGGGTGCGTCAGCCTATCTGTACATAGGCAGGAAACCTTGTCCCCCTCATGGAATTCTGGAAAACAAAAAAGGGGGTCAATACACAAAGTTAAGTAAAAAAACATTCGCAAGGTCTTACCTTTTATTTTGAAAAACTTTGGAGATAGGTTCTCGCGTAACGCCCAGCACCGAGAAATGCGTGGGTGCGTCAGCCTCTGTACATAGGCAGGAAACCTTGTTCCCCCCCCCTTGGGTGGAATTCTGGAAAACAAAAAGGGGTCAAGGCACAATATATTAAGTACCATAAAAAAAGAAATACAGACAAGGGCCTAATTAAGTCAAATTTAACTAAAAAACTCCTAGATTTAGTTTTTTCTATAAAACATCAAAAGGGTACCCATTATTCAGACACTGCAAAAGGCAATATTAGACATACTCCTGATGGTCTGGTTTTCTTTTTGTCTGCTGCAGAGAGACTAAAAATGATCCGAGTCTTTAAAGGCCCCTTATCCAGTCTATTTTTCATGTTTTCCTCCACAAACAAATAATCAGGATCTTGATGTGGTGGGAAATATAGAAAACACACTGGACAGGGGCCCACAAGGTACAAATTGCATGAAAATAACAAATAAAGTAAATCCTACTTCTGCCTTGAGTTTTTCAGTCAATTATTTCAAATCCATTCATTCTTTAAAAAATATCCAAAAAGCTTCCATTTTTCTCTTATGCCGAGGAAAAAATGTTTAAATGTCTCACTTAGGTTTTGTCAAAACCACATTTAAAACTAAAAATGAAACGGTCCTGAGGTCTTTAAGAAAGTTAACAGAGTAAAAGTATGTAATCTATTCAAGTGCACAGTTCCACTAAATGGCAGAATTTTTTGTACCAATTACCATACGCAGTTATCTGGGTATGATGATAATTTGGCTTTTGTCAAGTCAATGATGATGACAAAGCATATGTTCGATTATTATTTGTAAGTTCAGAAAGATGTGAAACTCACAAGCGTAAGCTACTCCTACACTTGCCACTATGTTTTTTTTTTTTTTTTAAATTAAGTTCAATAGGGATAACCCTACTTTACAGTTTTTCATTTATCGCAGCCATGTCTGGTCTACATTAACCGCGATAATCGAGGGATTACTGTTTATTCCTTACACGTCCACTAATGGCATTTGTGTGGGTGACTTATCCACAGGTTTTTGCTATTTTAAAAAAACACCAAGCTAGTTAGTGTTTTCATTCAAAATTTGAACGAATCATGATGAAAAACGAGTCAATTGCGCAAAGCCTTGAATACTGAACGCTGACGTTTAAATATTACACCGATAGAGAAAATCGGAACTATTTAAAAATGACTCACTTTTTTATGCCATCGACAAGATGCCCGTTTCTGGTCGTTTTGGCCACATTCTTGATGTTTCCCAGCAGTCTGTGCTCGTTGAGGGACTGAAACACACAAAGGAATGATTTCTTTTTAAACAAAGAGCGATCGGTAACGCAATGTAGCCAATTTGTTTGCAAACATTTTGCTGTCTGCACACACATGGGGCTACATCACGTCAACGAATCATGCTCTTATCACTCTTAAGACGAGAACTGGGGCTTCGAAATCCCCAAACGACAACGTACCGAATGTGCTGCATCGTCCTGTGTGAAGTTTGTCAGGCTTTCTTCGGCAAATCGTCACTTTTGAGCTGCTCAGCAGTGCACTCCCGTGCTGCCTCCTGGCATCAGCCATCTTGGGTTTGACGTCGGCTATTTGAACTCTGACCTTGGCCACGCCTATTAAGAATAGACACACACAAAATATAAATTGTTTTCATAATAACGTGCGTTAGTCAGTGTGTGTGTGTGTGGGGGGGGGGGGGGGTAAAGCCTTTTTGGTTGGAATTAATACTTTAAAAAAAATACATTGTTTTCATAATAACATGCATTAGTCAGTGGGTGGGGCGGGGGCGGGGCTTTAAATACGTGTTGATTGGGCATTCATACTTAAAAAACACATTGTTTTCATCATAACGTGCATTAATCAGTGGGGGGAGCTGTAAATATTTTTTGGTTCGGCTTTAATCCTTTAAAATACAGTATTGCACATTATGAACATTGTGATGACATGCACTTTAGTGTTTGTTTTTTACTTCTAGACATTTAAACAGTGGCAGTGTATATATTTTTTTTTTGCCAATTCACGTATGGATGTATATGGACGTATCGACGTTCATCGCTGTCTTTTTACCGTGGAAATGATACTCCGGGCCCGGTTCTGATGTCTAAAAAGCTCCAGTATTTGTATTTAATCAATAAATGCTGTTTTCGGCTGGATTTTACCCCATTTTCGGGGAATGTTTGCCTGTACGCCATTGACGTTCATTACTGTCTTTTCCCGGGAAAATCATCCCCCGGCCCGGTTGTAATGTCTGAAAAGCTCCAGTATTTGTATTTAATCATGAAATGCTGCTAGAAAGTGGATTTTACCCCATTTTTGTGCATTGATTTATTGATTATTTTTTATGTGTTGCAGCTGTAGCTGCAGTAAAGGTTTTATAGCCATAAAATAGTTATTGGGGGTTGGATTGATTCAGACATAGCAATACTGAAGGCGCACATGTGAAATGTAACATTTGAAACGCAAAAAAATGCTTCATTGTATTGTATACAATGACTCAGTGTTGGACCGTCAGGGCCTGCAAGGCCTTCTCTGCTGGCCTAAAAATATCTCAATCACAGACTGATGTTAATTATATTTTTACCATGAATACTTATTAAATAATTCCAAATTGTCTGTCAGCTTCCTTTCATTGCTTTCCCTGGTTGTACTGCTTCCAGGTGTTTTCATATTTAAGCATTTAACCAATCACATTTCAGCCATTATTTGTTGCCACGGTAATAATCGAGTGAAAGTTTCCCACAGATGGCCCCCGACGCAAAAGGAAAGTTGACAAAGATATTTCCTGACTGAAAACCATAAATAAGAAAGGGGAAAACTTGAAATGCTATTTGTAGAAAAATAAATCTTGAAATAGGATGGGTAATGTGTGACTCATGGGTGAACATTTTATAATTTCAAAAACCTTGTCATTACATTTTCAGGGGGAAAAAATGTGCATTATTATACACGAGATGGTTGAATGTGTCAGCCGTTTGAATGACAGTTCAGTCCGGGGTGCATCGTTGCTTGCCTACTGGGCAAGAATGCAGAATAAAAAGTTAAATAAAAAATCTTAAATACTAGGTTTTTATTTTAAAAAAAAAACTGTCACACACCTACAGATGCAAAAATCGTATCAATGTCATCATAGCTTTCATTAGCAACCAACGAGGGTGTCGACATCTCTCCTATTTTTCTTATCCAATCATCATCTGGAATTGCACTTGACAAGTGCTTCTTTGGCTCAACTCTTTTTTTCACATTATTCCTCACTTTGGATGATAAAAAATTCATCTTGAATGACCAAAGACTCTTTCTCAGGCGACCGCTTCTCTGGCAGGCGAAAAAAGAGTAGCGCCTCTTCAGGAACGGGCTTTGAATGCCACACGGAGCCTGGCAAGCATCTTGCTTGAATTTCCGCAACTTGTTCTGCACACTGCAAATTAAAATTAACCACACTTGAATTGATATGTTGTCAAACCAAACTGTACTGCAAATTGTTATTCTTACTTATAACCTAAAGCCTCAGCTCCTGTCAACCTTCGGCACTTCAATCTCAGAAAGGTTAAACGTTGTTTGGTCCGATTCCTTTTCTTGGATGTGCACCACTTGATCATTTCTTCAAGAGTGAAGGCCACGTCTTTGAAGGTAGCGGCTTTCCTGACGTGTCTGTGAAACGAGCGTTTTCTCTTGGCGTTGTCTTCTTCCTTGGGCAGATTCTTCTGAAGCATCAAATTAAAGAATTAGTATGCAATAGCAAGTGAAATCTGAGGATTTTGTTTTTATGTCAATGTTTTTACCTTTGCTACAGTCTTCGTAAATGTGACAGGTTTTACCTTGGTAACTGTGACACGTTTTACCTTGGTAACTGTTTCAGGTTTTACCTTGGTAACAGTCACAGGTTTTACCTTGGTACCTGTGACACGTTTTACCTTGGTAACTGTGACAGGTTTGATGTCAGAGTCCAAAAGTGGCTCTGTAAAAGACAGAATAGTTTATTTATTTACCTCTTCAAATGCTTCTTTGTTCAAAAAAACAACAACATCTTAACACATGAAATTGGGAAGTTTGATAGTTGAAAAGATGCCAAATTTCACACTTCATCGTTCCTACAGTAACCCGTGATTCCACGATCATGGAATTTTCTGCATATTTTAGGCCTACTGAAGAAATTAAATCAGCCCACGAAATATAGGTGAAAGTACAGAATCGTATTTCATTTTATTTGTAGCCTTCTTCCTGGCTGTTAGAATGTTACATTGAAATAGCGCCGGTCACTGGTGCCCCTTGGCAGTGAAAGTTGTAAATCAAATCTATACAGTAATCTCGAATGCTCAAATATCGCAGTTTTTGTAGACCAGACATGGCCGCAATAATTAAAAAATCGCGAAGTAGTGTCCTAGTAGCAAAAGTGACTTCCGCTTACAAGTTTCAGCATGGATTTTCACATTTTTATGAACTTAAAAAAACAATAATAGCGGAAAAAAAATCGCTAAGTAGTGAATTCGCGATTAGTAAAAACACAATAATTGAGGGATTACTGTAAAGAACATAAAATCCACACTCACTTCTCTGCACAGCAACGCCAAGATCTTCTTTAATCTTTTTCGTGCGCTTCGCTTTAACACGGCACATTCGCTTTTTTGTTGAATCATGGTCTACGCCGTCCCTGGGAGATTTTGGTTTGGAGGTGATGGAATCTACTCCACTAAGATCGAGGAAGTTGGACAAGTTGGCAGGCAACTCGAAATGCAGAAGGAAGGGCATAGGTCGGGCAAGGGCCACTTGTGTCCCGAGTGCATACAGGTCCTGGTAGAGAGGTAACAAGCGCGACAGAATCCCTCGGAAAAAAAACCTAAAGTCCAAGAAAGAACCAGGAAGAATGAAGCTGATAATAATTAGGAATGTTTATCTACAAAAAGTGCAGCTGCCTCACCAAATGCGACTGACCATGCTGGTTATCGTCAAATTCCGGATCTCGAAATCGATTTTCATGTGCTGCTTGGATAAGCTACAGGAAAATGTTTAAGGGAAGGTGGTGGCACAGAATATGAAAAATACAGCAGTTTTACTCATTGGCCCCATATGGGAAGGATTGTGTGCGGTCGATTGGTCGCGGTCTTTTGGTCGCCCGGACCGCGACAACGGGCGACCAAAAGACCGGCGACAAAACAAGGTAAAACAACATGGTCTACACATCAATAAAAGCCAACAATGGCCATGAGCAGTTTCACTGAGCCGACGTGTGAGTGTATAAGAGTTTGTATGTACATGCGATGGTTGTCCCTTTAAGAAGCTACGTCAGTCAGGGTCTTAACAAGTTCTCCAACAAAAAACAATTAAAGTCCGGGAAATTTTGAGTTTTTCTTTAGCCTAATAATTACTAGGGCATCAAGTATGACTAAATAGTAATTTGCAGTTTGTATTTAGGGAATTTGAGCAACGATTTCAATGGTAGTTATCAATAACCTTCCAGGCGACCAAAAGACCGGCGACCAATCGAACGTGTACCGGGAAGGATACAGGAAAGCTTTTCTGCAGTGTTTTAATGTACATTTTAGCAGTTGTGCAGCTCCCATCACTTTCAGACATTGCCACTCTATTATGGGTTGGCTCGGAAGTTCACACGAGCCCCTGTCTAAGCTCAGCTTTCTGAAAAGAGATGAGTACGGTGCAAGAGCAAATTAAAACATGGGGGTAGGGTGTTTTTAGATGGGGTTAAATGCCATGTAAACAGTCACTTCTACTCATGAAATTTATATATATATATATATAATAGTTGTCATAATGATAAAACCTTGATGTTATATTTTGTCAGCAAAGTAAAAGTACTTTTGACAAATATATTCGGAATATAAAAACATTTTGCAATAATCGTAGTCATAATATTTTATCCGGGCGGCCCGGTGGCGTGAGTGGTTAGCGTGTCAGCCTCACAGTTCTGGGTTCAAATCCAGGTCACGTCCACCTGTGTGGAGTTTCCATGTTCTCCCTGGGCCTGTGTGGATTTCCTCCGGGTACTCCGGTTTCCGCCCACGTTCCAAAGACATGCATAGTAGGCTGATTGGACACTAAGTTCCCCCTAGGCATGAGTGTGAATGGTTGTCTCCTTGTGCCCTGTGATTGGCTGGCCACCAATTCAGGGTGTCCCGAGCCTTTGGCCCGAATTCAGCTGGGATAGGCTCCAGCGACCCCAATGGGGATAAAGCGGTTCAAAAAATGAGATGAGATAATGTTTTATCTTCAGAATGAGTGGAAAGAATGATAGTGTGTACCTTCGAACTATTTTGGGACACAATTCACTGAATTTCAGTAGAGCGATGTCCAGCTTCATTTCTCTTAGTCTGTTGATACATTGTTCAACCTGGATGTGGCAGCAAAACAAACATTAGATGATGAATGATGCACGTTTAGGTTTACTTTGTGGTACACACGTATTGTATAGTGTGTACTTACTCGCTTTAAAACACGAAAGGTTATGTTCCCCCTCGCGCTGTTATTGAGAGTGTACAGCAAAGCGTAGAGAAGTCGAATTTCCGTCTGAAGTATCTTACTCCGAAGAATTAGCCGGGTTTTTTCAATCTCTATCAGCAATCGTGTTATAGTCTCGGCTGTAAAAAATAAATAAACACACTTTCTACGATACACACATTAGCTCACCCACGTGCGGTTTTTGCATCATGCTGACTCGCACGGAGCTTCGAGTGAATTTAGATTGAAAAAAAAGTAATAATAAATAGAATACAAACCACACTTCGTACCTGTTTTTGGAGTAAATTGCACAAAGATGGTGTGAATAGCACTTGGAAGGGGAATATTTATCTTGTTCCATGGTTCTGCTGCCATGTTGCGAAAGTCTGCGAAAGGATAACACTTCCGTGTTAAAGTCCATCAGCCAATAGCAAACGAGGTAAATTTGACGTCACGCAAACGTTTCAACCTGTGAAACGACTGCGCACTTTTACATGTTTATATTATTCTAGATATTTACCTTTGAACACGCAATGAATTCCCTTTTTAGCAGTAAAAAAACATCATAGAATTTTAACAGATTTTATGTTCACACGTACACTTTCATCTCGCACTTTCCTATAATTATACTAAACAATATTTTTGAGTCGGTATTTGAAAGTGTATTTCTTTGTATATAATATATTTCCAGCTACTTTCTGTAGTTGCAAACCTAATTAATAAATAATATAGATATACGTAAAATATACTCAATGACACTAACAGACTATAAATATATAGAAACAGAAGTAAATGGTTCAAAAAAATAAATGCATTCATTCATCTTTTGAGCCGCTTATGCTCACAAGTTTGGAGTTTCATTAAACCCACATTAGGAGTATAAAACTTAATTTTCATGGCCTAATGGCATTATGATCTATTTAATATGCCTTTACCATGACAAAATTGTGTGAGTCCAGTATTCTTAAATAGTTGAGCTCATAATGATTTCATAAATATGCCTCACTGTAAAAAAACAAAACAAAAAGACAATTCATTTATGGATGAGCATGAATCTTTATTAATAAAATTCTTTTTAAACAAATATGTGTTTTAACATGAATGAAGAACACATAATAGATAATATCACAGATCGTATTACAGTACAAACATTGAAAGATACATATTTGTGTAATACATTTCTTACTACCAAGGGAGTACATTGGATTGAGCCCATGCAAAGCATATACTGTATTGAGAAGAGCATTACCCCTGTCAGCATTGAACAATCATATCCCATCAATGATTTGGTATTATTAATCAGTGCAAATACTATTTGAAGAACATGTGACCGTTAATGAATGAGAGCTGTGTTCTTCTACAAAATGAATGGTCTTGTGGATGGATGGATGTATACATATTCTTTCAGATTCTAGGAATAAAGGTCCATCATGGCAGCATTATAATGTGCAGTAGATGAATGAAGATGTGTGAAGTGAAGTTGAAAAGGAATGAAACAGTGCTAAGAAGAGAGGTAGAAAGGTCTACATCCAAAACATATTTGCTAAACAACTGATTAACCCTGATGATTTTGTCAGCTTGTTCTTTGCTTCACAAAGTCAGAATGTGCTTAAAAAGATGCTTTGTTAGATTGTCACTAATGCTTAGGTGGGCATGATACAAATCCTTGTGCTATTGGTGATGATGTTTTTCGAGTTGATTCATTCATAGTTGGCATTAGTCACCACCCTACAGTGTTACACTGTAAAATACAACATAATAAATAAGCTACTTTTATACTTTATCTGGTCCATCAATAAATATTTGCTTGAATTTGCTTTAACTGAGGACTCCCTGTGTACATACACAGCATACTAAACAAAGCCGTTGCCATGTGATTTCTAACCAGAAGGGGGCTCACACGCATTGATAATCAAAATTCAATACAGTAAATATATATAGTAGCTCAGTATTTGTGAACCCTTTGTATTTTCCACAGATATCACATCATCTATATATCAGCTAATCACATCCTTCATCACTTCTATTACTCAAAATGGACACTATCCAAATTGGTAGTACAAAGTATTTACATGTATAATATTGTTTAGCTCA
This sequence comes from Stigmatopora argus, assembly GCF_051989625.1. NCBI lineage: Eukaryota > Metazoa > Chordata > Actinopteri > Syngnathiformes > Syngnathidae > Stigmatopora > Stigmatopora argus. The sequence continues at coordinate 10,224,388 of NC_135399.1, forward strand.
GTATAAATAGATGGAAAATGGCATCTATGTCAAGCAACAAGCCTGGCAGACACCCACGAACAATAACCCCTAACCAATTCACAAACCAATTATAATACAATAGCATGGATCATGATTTTTTTTGTTTTTTTAGTCCACCGGTTTAGCCACACATAACACACATGGCCGAAAATGCCACTACTGTCAGACAACAACACCCTACAATGCAAAAATCGACAGTTAAATGTGTCATTTTATTTCAATATTTACATAGTAAGAGAAGTATAGAGTAAACCCTTTTTTTAAATATTTCATTCAATATCAGCATCTTTCAGTCCAAAAGTCTTACTATGTTGGTCTCTTAATAAATATTCTTTTATTTATTGTTACCGATTCAGGGTTTCCCCCATCTGGTGCCCATGGATAGCTGGGATAGGCTCCAGCACTCCCAACGATCCTTGTGAAGATAAGCGGTTCAGAGGTTAGCTTGTCAATTTTGTCCATTTTGGACACAAAGTGTCTGTTTTCGGTGGAATCGCTCACAGATTGTGCAGTTGTTATTTACATTCTCGTCATTACAAAGTGGAAACATGCACAAATAATCTGTGCTGGTGGGAAAATACAGGCTATAATGTGAACTGTATTTGCCAAGTTGCAACGTTTCCACTTGTTTTCCTCTTAGTCAGTGTTCAACAAAAGTTGAATCGGGGTAAGTTGCCTCAATTGAACCTTTGTGAATGACCGTGTCCTGACTGACAATCTACAAAGAGACTCAGTCGTTGTGCAATGTCTCTTCCAACGCGGGGTAAACATTAGCATATCACATTTTCCCTCCTTTGCGATTAAAGTCTTGAAATTTTGGATGTCTCTAAAAGATCAAAACCCCCGATCTCCCTTACGAAAATTACAAAAACACTTACGAAAACTCAATGTGACACCTAAAACATCATTGTGGAGTTGGCTAGAACGCATTTCCAATCGATTAACACGTTAAAAACCCATCCATGTTGACCCCACTTTAGGTTGCAATGGTTAACATATTCAAATGAATGTTCAAGCATGACACAAATAGCAATAAATAAAAGATAAATATGAGAATTTGATATTCCAAGCCAAGAATATGGCACATTGGATATTTGAGAGAACAGTGCCTTCACATTGATCATCAACACCTGAGAGGATGTTACAAAACGAAACCCATACAGTAAAATACTGCAGTACATAAACATAAATACATTTAAGGTTACTACATCTAATCTGTTCCAAATTACAATTAATCAAGAGTTTGATGAAGTGGGTTTGAATACGTTGTCTATATAGTAGATTTAATCCTTAAAGGAAAGTGGGAGCTGCCATTGACGGTGATACACGTTCAATCCCTTTTAAGTGGGAGGTGTCTATCAAAGTCAATTGCAGTCAAATAGTTATAGAGAAACCAATTCGATTAAATGGGGACTATCCGATGTTGCCCACGGAAACGAGTAAACAAAATGTATCCGTGTTGCTAATTTTGTTGACACAACACATAAAAAACAAAAAAATCTGATTTGCTGACTACAGTTTGCTTGAACCTTTTTTTGGACATATAAATACTAATAAAATAAAATAAATAAAAGGGCAATCTGAAATGTATGTTGTGGTTTTATGGGTCAATGGCGCAGCTGGTTGAACACATTCCATCTTCTTGTTGGTTTGCGAACAAAAATACCTTTAATAAAGATGTGTTAATGCATGAATGCAGCATATGCACTCCATAGGGGTACACTTGTGAAGATGGTGACGAATGTAGCGCCTGTAATTTAAATGTCCAAGCACTACATTTAGTGCCTAAGGGGTGGGCAATTAGTGTGTGTGTGAACCTCACTCAAATCGTTCATAGTTTCGTGTTTGTCTCACACGGGGCACCATATCCATTAGTAGCCTGTCGAGACACAAAGTGGAGACGATTTAGTGTGTTGCTTGTTTACAGTCAAACAAAGGGAGACGACTTTTAGTTCATCTCTTACTTGACCCCATATGCGAAAATGACGAGTCCAATGACGGCTCCAATCACGCCGTCGAGAAACCACACATCAGGGTGGTCCTTGTACACTTGGGCGCTGATGAGAATGGTAAAACCCATAATCCCACCAACCAGAGAGTTAAAACCTGAAAGAAAAGAGAAAATGAATGAACCGACGGATAGATTTGTCTTTCTCATTCCCATGGAACGTTGCAGCTCGGATTGTTTTCTATTCAATTGGTGGTCCCAATGCAAACAGAGCATCCGTCATCATAGAAACCGCAGCTACGTCGAGTCTTTTATTGGCTTTTTAGTCCATGATTCTCATTGAAGCGTGTTTGACCTACCATCCGTGATGAGTGCGCGGCTTGTAAGCACTTTGCCCAGCATGAACTTTGCAACAGCCAGTATGGTGCACACAAATCCGCTCACGATGGACACGCTGAAGAGAAAGTCATCCTAAAAAAATGTAGAGCAACCCTTGTGAGTAGAAGTGATACAGAAAATTCAAGACCACTAGCACTGCACCTGTTGGAACATGATCATTCTCTACCAGTCTTCCCAATTCAATATTTGTAGATGTCACATCTATCATTGTCAATGGCAAGAAATAAGATGTCTACCTTGTAGAGCTCATAAAATGCTCCGTAATTTGAAGTACTTCAAATAGCGTGCAGTCCTTGAGTTTCCTTTTCACACAGTTGCCGCATGGTGCAAACAATCTCCACGTTCTGCGTTTAATCAGGCGCTGCTTGCAGACAGCTCGCAATGAGAGCAGCAAGCCACAACGTGACACGAATAATGATTCGCAACTTTCTGCCCGCGCGGAGTACGATTTTGCCGCTGGAGCTTTTAAGGCGCGGCTGCTCAGTTTTTATTGGTCCCCAGCAATTGATGAAAATATTACTGAGATTCCTAGCAAGAAGCTTTAATGCAGCCTATAGAGGTCTAATTCATTATGACCGGGAGGACTGGCAGACAATGACTTAATACTACTTAATACATGTAAAGGCATTAAAAGGCTTTAAAAAAACTGATTCCATTTGTCTATATAACAAATAAAAGTGAAATGATTTGAAGTTGGCATATGCAGCCTTCGATTTTATTTAAAGCGGCCCTCTGAAAGAAAAAAAATTGAACACCCCCTGCCGCTTTCCCTTAAGAACGCAACCACGATCCCAATTCACCATAGAGGGAAAACTCTGAAGAGCACACTAAAGTAGCGAAAGGTCAAAGACACACTGAAACAACTGCAAAATTGTCCGGATGAATGGCAACTGCTGTCAGAAAAGAGCACAGAGGACATGAAATTGACAGAGTAATGACCACAGACATGATATTTAGATGAAACGAGCTCGCACAAAGTGCGACTTTCTTGACTGGACTGAAAGAAGCTTCATGATCAGCAGAAGATTGACAGGAGAGACAATTGCCCCTCTTACGGCACCAGTAAAAGCCATCATTTCCCCCCCTCATTACCGAATGATTTTTCTGTAAAAATTCCAAATCAGAACCATATAAAGTCGGGTCAAAGCCTTTATAGTGTCATACTTTTGATTTAAGAGGCTCTGATCCATTTAAGAGTGTATGTAGATCCATCGAACAGCGAGATGAGATACATTTTGTGTGTCTAGGATAAGTGGAGCACTGCAAACACCGCTATGCCTAGACGCTTTGCTAATGATGGAGGCTACTGAGCGTATACATGACATCCCTGATATTGAGCCTTCACCGGTCTCCCTCACTCCACTTGAACAGCCAATTAGTGCTAATAGACTGGAAGTCATGGATGAGAATCAACACCAAACATGCCTCCATGACTAATGAATACTGTTTAAAGTGGCTGGTGGCATTCCTTGTGTTTCTATTTAAAAATGTGTACTTACAGAGATGATGTTACCACCATGGAGTATCATTATCAACTTCCATTTGAAGACTTATTCATGAAGAAGCCCTTGATCATTGAGTAGGTAAGCTTTGTATGCACACTACATGGCAATTGTTTTGTTAAACTTATTAAAGAAGAAGTTAAACTTTAATTCAGTGTCTCCTGTCAACCACCCAGAGTTGTCTGGAATAGGCTCCAGCACCCTCGTGACCCTCGCTCGCTTAGGCTGAATGGAAAATGAGTGAATGAGACATTTTACCTAAGGCAATAAAAATGCTAAACAATTTTGAAGGTTAAGGACAATTTTGTAAAGTTTCAGACATTAAAAAAACATTATTTTAAAGCAACAGGATATTTTATAGAGAACGATTGATGTAATTTTTTAAATTTTGATTCCATTTGTTTGTTGCTTCCAAATCATTGTATCATTGCAAAATGTGAAAAATTGCAACAGAATCAAAACATCTACACTGAGAAAAAATGGGCTATGAATAATATTAACAATATAAATGTATAGATGTTTTCCAAGGCAAAAGCAGATGAAAGTATTTCATTTTGATTACTTAAAATTATGATTAGCCCTCTTTCTTTGAGGATTACATAAATCACAGAATGTCATGTAGTCTCAGGTAAATATTCAAGTAGATCAAAGGTATTATTTAAATCCAAATACATTTGATGAGGCCTTTCATAATGACCATTTCATCAGATAGGCTTCTTTTGTGGTTCGGCTGTAAAGATGTTTCTTTATGTCTTACCACTTCTGGGTGCATTTTTGTAACCAGATTATGAATGGCCTTTCCAAGAATGCAGAGCGAGCAGAGCAGAAACACAATCCCAAGGACCACACACGCTCTGCAAACAAAACAGCAAATCCAGACATCAAACATTAGCAAATGTGATCTGGCTAAATCCAAATGATTAGATTTAAAGCTAACAGTCTTTGATCCATTCTAGTGTACTTTCAGAGACTTTCCTAGTAGAAGCCATGTAGAAGAAATCTCATGGACATTGATCATGATCATGCATGAATTTAGCAATTCCCACTCACATGTATTCTCTGTGCGCTGAATGGACAGCGGCGGCGTTGCTGTAGCGCCACAGCACGATGATTGATGATAGAACATCCAAGGTAGCGTCAAACTAGCCGCACAAGGTACGATTCGAGGAGAAAAATACAAGGACGGCAGAATTATTAGATGGTTACAAATAAAGCTTTTAACATTTTCTATGATGTGTAAAAAAATCAATTCAATGGGATAAAGATTTACTGGAATGCGGAACGGTAACGCCTCAATACAATTTGATACAATCGAACAATTTAAATCGGTATGACTGTGTGAATCCATGGTCTTCCACACAATGAAAATTGAATTCACGAGCAGGAATATTTCCTGCTTTCTTATTGAAGTAGGCGGTCAGAGGTCTCGAACCTGCGGTTCAGGGACCAATTGAGGCACATGGGACAATTTTGCGGAACCCAATTTGAAATTAAAGTACATTATTAGTGTGGCCCCTTTGGATTACCCCAGTTAAACATAGTTGATTTAGAGGTGATATAATATACTTTTATTGAGGTGATAAATGTCCAGTCCATTTCAAATAGGAGGGGCCTCATTCCCAGTTTAAATGGATTATTAGTTGCCTGTCGCCATCAATGGCAGTAAAAAAAAGATCATTCACTGGGAGTCTTACCAATTTAAAAAGATCTATAGCACTTTTTGTTTATTGTATCTTTCTTAACAGCACGTACACCTGTGCTTTAATCTCAGTCCTGCCTTTTTTTGCTCCGTTACCTTGGAGACAACGTGGACCAATAAAAGTCGACTTCCAAGATTCATTAATAAATCACTGACACCAAAGTTATGACTAATTGATCAATGCAAATGTAGGGAACAAGGACAGATGAGGCTAGAAACTCACAGCAAATCCAAACGCCGATGCGCTGTGCCTCATGAAAGATACGACTGTGGAAACACACACGAACAGACACACAAAATGGCAGACATTAGTTCGTTAGTGTTGGCGGTTTTCATATCTGACACAATTTTTTGTACATTTGCAACCCATTTCATTTGAATGCTATCCATGTGCAAAAGTAGCAAGCACGGCACACCACCTGTCTGCCTGTTATCTAAATATAATCTTTCTCTGGCTCAGTTGATGTAGGATTATTTGAGCCTAATTGGGTCCAAAGGAATCTTCAATGTGTGACTTGCTGCATTCCAACAATGAGCATTCGGAGCAAGCTAAAATGCACTGACCCATGAACTATAACAGGTTTAGTCTCATTTCTGGTTTTCATCCTATTTAACTTGAGTGCACACTTTAGATTCAAGTGATTTGCATTCATTTCATTGGGAAAAACAATTTAGATGTAAATGTTTTGTGTTCATTTTAGTCCATTTTGCTCTCATTGTGTCAGACAAAATGGATAAATAGAAATGTTATACTCGCTTGAGTGTGAGCTTTGAGTTGGCACCGTGCTTATCAAGAATGGGTGAAGTGGAGAAGAGTGATATGGAGGTGTGGGAAAAAAAAAAGGAAGGAATAGGAGGAGAGATTTCAGTGGGCTAGGGCGGGGGTGAATAAATGTTCACAATATAGACAAACAGGATATTTAATGTCCATATACATATATACAAACGTATATGAAGAATTCTAAACTAACCTCTAGTCATCAAAACTGTCATGTTCATTTAGTGCCGTGCCTCCCACTTCAAATGGATAGGACGTCTATGACCGTCAATGGCAGCCAATGGCAGCCAATTACTTGTTTTGGAGGCACTTTGGGTTATTTTGTCGTATTTGTTGTCACTTTCTGATGATTTGGGGCTATTCTTGGTCAATTTTGGTGGTTGTGGGCCATTTCTGGGTCAATTCTTGTTGTTTTTGGTACATTTATGCGTCCCTTTTTATTGATCTTAATGATAATGTCCCTAAATGAACAGCCAGTGAGTCAAAATTAACAGTAACCTGTAAATGTGTCCAAACCTTGGAAGACCGGCTTTGAATGCTCTGGTTTCAGCACACACAAAAAACTGAAGGCCAGTAGGGAGCTTTTAAATGTCCTATAAAAAATACCATATAGCCATGAATTGATCTCTCTGGGCAGAAACAAATTGATATTTTAGGCACGAAGCCATGTCCTTGAGACAAACAAAAGTTTCCTCTTAACTGAATAAATTTTCTAAAGTAATTGGCATAAAATGAACATTTCCTTGGGAACTGTTTTGCATAAAAGTGAGGAGAGAAAGTAAGCATGACAAGATTTCGACTGAGGATAGCAGACACCAGTGGGACTACTTAAGTGGCACACATGAAGTCAGTCAGTATAAAAATACTGCAACATCACTTGTCCAGTGATCCATACTTCCGGCCTTTTAGCAGACATCCAAGAAGGCCGCAGCCCTTTGCCCAGCTGCAAAATATCGCGTTCAATAATTAATTCAAGACCGAGCACCAGGTTCTGCACTGCGCTGTTGGCTCTGTAGTTAAGCGCACCCACCTTCTCTTTAACCTCCCTTCTACCCTTTCCTCTCACATTCACTTCCTCGTGTATGACTATCTCAACATCGGTATCTTCTTAAATAAAAAAAGAGGATTCCCTCCTGAGTAATATAAAACCTGCCTCCTTCATCTCTAGCTTAATCTCCTTTATGTGTTCATCTAGTTCAGGGAGTACCCCACCTACTGAGTGGGACCCCTCACCCCCGCGGATGAGCAAAATGGAAAATAAATGAATGCATAATGGCAGTTAGCAAAATCTACTGCAAAAATGTTATCTCACTACTCTTGCGGAGTCTAACATATTGTCAATTGTGACCACATTGCTCAATGGGACGTCAACCAGGTCGCAACCACAATAAAAATCAAGACACCACACATCCTCTTCCCTTAATAAGAACCACACAAAACACAAGCGTGTGCCCACACGTGCTATTCATGTCAGCACTCACCAGTTAACTACTGTTTAATGACACCCAGATGCAACACAGCAGAGCTTGTTAAAAAGAGACGCAACAGCGAACACTGACATTTCAGTATTAAAAACACCACAGAGTATTTCTGATGGTGTATTTTAAAAAAGTAGCAGGACGTACATTTTCAACTGGGAGTCAATACACCTTTTATATAGTAAAGAAATCACATTCAGACCAATAGTCATCTTGGGCTAATTTCACATTGCAGGGTGCGACATCCAATACAGTTTGGTTATTCCGATGTTTTGTTTAGCCTCGTGCAAGTGACAAAAAACATGTTCTGACATGCTGCAGTGTTTTTTTTCCCACAAGTAAATATGGTGATGCCAGCACAGTGGAAGAATGGTTAGCACATCCGTGTTTTTTAGATATGTGGTATTTCACATTACGGTTATGGAATTGTGGCATACCAGCAACGCTTTGTGAACACAAAGAGAAGCATCTCTGATCTCTCACTTTGGTGGAGAAATGTGGGAGAATAGCAATGAAAAACTCAAATTGTACTCGTATTTTGGTTGAATTTATGCCAATAAATCCACACACAAAAATGGAGTTCCACATTTTAAATGCTATTTACATTTTGTGTTCGCCCCCAAGTATAGCTTTAATGAAAAATTCATGAGTGATGTTGGATCCCAGCGTTTTCCAGTCCCCCTTTAGTAAAGCTTCCTTCTCCCTGGCATGCAATTTACTAATATACCCCACTGTCATATTAAAGTAGAAGAAAGCTCGGGCCTTTTGGTAATGAATTCCCTCCATTCATCAGTTTACCATCGTTTACGACAAAACAAGCTAATTGTGGATTGTTTTACAGTCACCTCTAAAAAGCTTCTGCACAGGTAAGCTTCCTGGTATGTTACATGACATTATCATTTTATGCCATTTGCGACGAAGCTCCCTCACTGAATAATCAAGCTCATGTGAACAGGTTTGTTTCAACGTGATAATGGAGATTTAACGCAATTTAATATGCCGGTCCAATGACACCTTGGATGTCACAATCAATGTTCCCTCTAATTTTTTGTTTGTCTGGGCAGAAAGACAACCTCCCTGAGCACACCGAGTACTGGTGTGAGCAACATCATCATTGCTCGCTATGGGCACACACCAGTATCACACCTGCCATAAGCAGGTGCATGTCTACTGCACATAAATGATTTAGTAATAATAAAATGTAATGATTAATATCTATGAATGGGCGGCCCGGCGGATGAGTGGTTCGCGCGTCGGCCTCACAGCTAAAAAAAAAAAGGGATTTTATTTTGTGCGCTCCATATGATTTGCTGTGCGCAGAGAAGACGAGAGTAGTGCGCAATTGGGAACATTGGTCACAATGCACCATATTTTAAGAGAAAGTTGCTAGTTGAAAGTGGCAGGTTCCATTACAGAATTCATATAATAAAGCCACTGAGTATTCTGTTGGTTGAAACAAACTGTAATTCATAGCGGTGAAATTTTCCTTTGTATATCTCGGGCATAAGAAGACTTCATTGCACATTCTCTACCGACACGTTTATCTGATCTTGTTGGTTATTCTGGTGACGAGACATAAAAATAGTCAAGTGGTGTTTACTGCGAAACAACGGTGCAAGGCTGCCGAGAGGGCCGTCCTATAATTACGCCGCAGATGGCTAGCTTTCGACAGCCAAGCAAAACACACTGATAAAATGCAGACGGCACTTGGGTGGAAATGCTTATGGCCAAAAATTGATGAAGAAAAAAGAAAGAAGATTGCAAGCATTTAATGCAGGAATTTCTCATCTTCATTTTGATCTCCTACTGTAAATCTCACAGAGATTAGAGGGACATTCATCTCTACAGCAAATAAAACCTCTAATTTGGGGTTCGATCAATATCACTGTATTTTACACAAAAACACTAAAAGTCCAACGCATTAACATGTCAGAAATAAGGCGTCATTTTATAGGGACATCTTGTATTGATGTATTTTAGTAATATTAAGATGTGCTGGAAAAAAGATGACTTCAGTTCTAACAGAAAGCAAAGTACGGCAGAAGCATCTGCTGTGAGAAACCAAGGAAGCGGAAAGCGTGACTAGGCAAGAGAGAGTGAGAACCCATATCAATATTCAGTAGAAATGACAGATAAAGAGCCATCCGATGGTGCAGTGGTTCTTCTCGCCCTACTTCGGTGCAGGCAGTGATTGTTTCTGTGTCCCCCAATTAGTTGCGGTCTTTTTTGATACCTGTTTTTTCCACAGATTTTGTATTTTTGTAGGTTACTTGTGTGCTGTGTCAGGTCTTTTATTGTAATTGCCTTTGGCTCTTTCGGTTCCATGGCTGCACTTCTTGTTGTTTTTAAAAATGATTATTTAAAGGTTTCATCACATTGCGTAAAATTTGCACATTTGTAGTTTCGTGTCTTGCAGACTGCTCCTGATTTTTACAAAAGTCACTCACTATTATAAAAATTGACTCAACTGTTACTGGTAGAAGTGGAGATGCAAATATGCATGTCTACGGTGGAGTCTGTCATTCTGAATGTGTCCGCTTTATTCTAACAGCACCACTATTGTCACCCTCCACATACGATTTCTTGTTCATTCAGTAATTGTCAACAAATGGAATCTATCCAACAATACACTTGTCGAGAGAGTACAAGTTAAAACTTATTTTACACAATGCTCACATAGTTTACATCATGGATCCTAAACACTCAAGATTAACATACCAGCACACAACTTTGTGTGGCGTCATTCAGCTTTACTAGTATTTGACATTGTCTGTCAGGAAGGCACAACTATGTAAATAATTATGTGGAAAAAAGGGTCTCAATGCACCACTGTCTACAACATAATTTAACAATGTTGATCAGGGTGTAGGGCACCTTTTTCTTTAAATCAGATGGCATTGCTCCAGCAAGTCAAAATCGATGGATTGATGATCTAGCACTAGGGTGTCAGACTCGGGTTGGTTCGTGGGCCGCATTAACGTCAACTCGATTTCATGTGGGCCGGACCATTTTAGATATAATATTTTGATTGTTTTTTATATAAATGCATTAAAAGAACTGGATTAAAAGCCCAGAATATTCAGTTTTTTATAGATCTAAAACAATGTTTATTTTAGCTTTTTTTTAAATATATTTTTAGATTTTAGAAAATGATTTTTGAACTACAAACACAGAAAAAAATGATTTAAAAATTACAATTATTGATTTAAAAGGGGGAAAATCAGGAAATTTAATATGCATCTATACTCTTAATTTTAATTTGATCCTAATACAGAAAGTCGGCACTCAATTTACTTTCCCGGGCCACACAAAATGATGCGGGGGGGCAGATTTGGCCCCCGGGCCGCCACTTTGACACGTGATCTAACATTTTAATTCAAGTATTGGCGGTTTGTGGTCTGAATGACCTGGGAGAAATAGTGTTATCATAGTTATAACAATGAGCCCTATGGCAGGGAATTAATATGTAATTTCACAGTTCTCAAACCATCGGCAATGTTACTTTTTGTCCCCAAACAATGTCATTTGGCCTAAAAGTTAGCGCTTTCCCATCCACTCACTCTTTCTATATATAGACTTCTTCCACATAGTCAGTCCTAAAAATAGATCCAAGAGACAGGGAAAGAAAATGAATAAATGATTGTGTTTTCATGTGTGAGACAGACCGTCGGTGTCGAAGATGGCGGTGTTTTGGTGTGTGACTCCAGAGCAGCCAGAGAAGAGGAAAAGAAGATAACAAAGGAGAATGGCTTGGAAGGGAGAGAATAGCAAGGAAGAGGGAGTGGGCGTGACTGCGTACCCCATGGGAGTCCATTGTCGGGAGGCAGAGCTGCAGCAAGACGGGCAAATCTTTCTCCAGCCTTGGCCTGTGTGTGATGAATGGCCTGCTGACACCGGTGTTGTTTTTGTTGCAGTCGGCATATGAATTAAAGGTTCCAGTGTCAGCAAATGTCTATGTAATGATCACAAGAATACTCCATACTCAAAGTTACATCACAGTGATGTTCTGAGCATCAGTCTTTTTCAGCTTGTTCTTATCAAGATTGATCGTTATTTTTTCTGAACAGTGACTTAGTGATTTTTGCTCCCATGATATATCTCATTGAAGAACCTAACCCCAGCGACGTAGGAGAGATTACTGCAAGATTGTCCACCTTTTAAAGTACACAATCAGCATACATTTTAATAAACAATGATGGCACACAATAACATTTAATGAAATTGTTTGCAAATATTTTTTATATATATAACTGGATGTGTTTACTGTGGTAACAAGCACGGGTCCGATTTTTCTTCAAGACACGTTTTAGTCTGCATGCACAGACATAGATAAATATTCACCGTTTATTTATAACTATGTCTGCCTTTTACGTTATGTATCTGGGTTGGTGCTCAATTATTACAGTGCTTCCGCAGGAGCACCCCCCCATTAAAAAAATAGGGTACTATTTGAATCTCTGCTTTTTACCCTCTAATTAGGGTAATTATTATTAAACGTGTAATAAGATGGCCTTTGATAACTGTCAAAAATACTCAATTTCTTCCTGATCTTCTGTGAAACATTTCCATTTAAAAGAGCCTCTGATAAATTGAAATTCTAAATAGGTTCAACAGAGGAAAAAATGTTGCGTTTCATTTACATATTGGCACACCTCTTCTCATACGATGTATTTGAAGAAGCCCACGCAGAGCCAGAAATTTCATTTGCTAGGTAAAGTTGAGAAAGGAGGCAGAAAGGCAATGAGACATCAAAGAAAGAAGATGGCAAAAGGAGTGAACTGAAACTAGAGCGCTAGTGGTGTTGTTTCAAGCGGAGCCATCACAACTAGCAGATCCCAGGTGCCGCCTGCCAACATTCATCTTGCTTCATTCCTGCATCCTGCATCTTCACATTTTACAGACTAGTATGTCATCTCCATAATTCATCTGTTTGGCAATGTTGCTTTCAGAGCTCATGCGGGTTTACTACTTTCCAACTCAACACGGTGACAATGCAGTCAACTGATTGATCTCTTCACCATGAACTCATAACCTGTCCTTTGACTGGACCTCGCACTGCTGAGAGGCGTGCCCTGCTGTTCATTCGTCCTTCTCATTGAGTCCTTGATTCTCAAGTTTAATGTCGGGGATGTATCAAATTACCTCAAACAATCTTGATTGTTCTTTGTACTGTGAGGATTTACAATCTGTTTTGGTGAAATGGCTAATAACTTGCTTCAGATTACATGGCAATAGTAATTGATGACGTTGGTCTGTCATCTGTTAACATGCTTTTATGAGCTACAAACAATGAGTTGATGTTTAGATTTGGTCTGACCAAGTCGATTATAAAATTCTGAGAACTCCAGGATTGAAAATGACATAGCAATTTCGACTTGCTTGATGCTTTGTCAAGATGACAAAGCAACATCTTTTATCACCACCAGCATTGCGTATTACATGAGTGCCACTGTCTCTGTCTTGTGATGATGACACCAAAGAACATCAATCTTTGACAGTGTCGCAGGGATCACATGACTGTGTTTAGTTCCCCAAAAAGATTTACATTGAAAGTTCTCTGAGGAATGTAGAAAAAATGAGTTGAGATGAAAAAGTAGCAGCGCAAGAGTGGTTATAGGACACACCTCACAGTTCTTAGATTAAGGGTTCAATGCTGGGTTTCAGCTTTTCTGTGTGGCATTTTTTTTTCCATGGGTACTCTGGTTTGCTCCAAAGTCCCACCAATATTCTTCAAACTGTCCTTAGTTATGAGTGTGTTCTTTGCAATTGTCTGGCAACAAATTTAGGGTATAGTGCCCATAGTACGACTCTAGTACACTAGTAACAATTGTCAGGATAGATAGATTTTTTTGCACATACTAATAACCAGGGCAAAAGCCCATGACAAAGAATTTTCAATACTTACTGAACGCTGTCACAGCCAGTATGAGGGTGACCACGATTGAGATCCACGAGACCCAGAGTGCCTTCTTTCGGTAGTTCTGAGCCTCATGAGGCTTCAGTCGCAAGCTGCTCTCCAGGAGACCTGCAGTAAAAACATAAAATCATTTCAATGACAGATTCAGACTATGTGGAGGGGGGTTGATTTTGTCTTTGGGAAGAAATAAAATCCTTGAACTCACACGAAAACTGACGGTAAAATGTCTCAAACTTTTTGTATGTAGCAATGTAGTAGCTGGTTAGAAATGATTATTTAAAGAACATTAAATGTAAGCAAATAATAAAACAGCTTGAGGCAGAAAGGAAAGTACAAAGCAAGAAAATCTGTCCTTGTTAAACAAGCTGCTGATGTTTTTCCAATGTGCAGTGCTAAAACATCTGGCATCCAAATGAGATTTACCACAGATGAACAATCAATTGCATTTTTTTATCATCTACTTGTCTAAACCTCACACGTCTGAGATATTTGAGACTTTGCCTCAAGTCACAGACAAAATGATTCAAGATTCTCTCAGTGCCTGAAGCACATCCGTCGTCGTGAAACATGAAGCGACCTCTGCAGAGTCTTACAATATTCATGAGATGAAACTTTTACACGCTAAATAGCATTCACAGCTATTGCTCATCCTACCAAAATAGATTTCACATGGACCCATTCCATTTGGCAAAGTGTTGCCAAAGCAATAACTCTCTTGTTTAGAAGATAATGTAGTAATGATAATTATATTAACTCACATTTGACAGTGAGTACGGATACCATAGTGTACCTTTCAAAAATCCAAATTCGATGCTGACACCTGTATTCAATGTTTTGTGATCATCATTTTTAAAAGGCACACTCTGTCTTAATCTAGTTTTAGAATTAGCTTTCCTCACTCTTGTTTTAAATACCGAATAATTCAGTTATTTATAAAAAGCACTTCAAGATGCTGGATGGTCTCAATCACAGGTTGATTGCACACTATAAGCAAGAAAGAACACATAAATACTCTTCAAGACTGTGACTTTTTGCAAATCACATTAATTAAACTGTACATTTCAACCAATGCTGTCACTGTTAACATTTCATTTTCTGAACAAGGCCATCGTCTTTATCCTTAACACTTTGATTTAGCAACACAACGTATCATTTTGCCAGGGAGAGTACTAGCTATACTATTTCTTCCTTCTGTGCAGAAAGGCCAAAGTGCATGGACATTGTAAAAATAGACTCTCAGGTGTGTTTCTATTTGAACCCATCTGTTACATTAACAGACATCATCATGTACTAGATGTTATTTCTTATTTTATTTTCATGCAATGACTCAATTGCATCTGGACTGTTGTGGTTTTTGCTTGCTTTAAAGGCGTAGTAATACTTTTTTGGGTGCTGTTTTGGTCAAAAAGATAACATATTATGTTTTAGTCATTCCATTTACAAATTTCATTCTCATTCTTAGCACATTTTTCAGACATATTCATTAATCCTCTCTTTCAATCTAACATCTTGACATGGCTAAACATCATGAATAAATGTAAATTAATCCCTAGTAATAATATTTAGTAAACATACACAGATTAAATAAATCTGATGGGTGATTGAAGGTTTAGAATTGACTTACCTAATGTGGGCCCACTTATACACTATGGAATGTTTAGTTCCACTAGCGCATATAATGAATGGGATTAGAAATGGCCAAAAATCATACATAATCTCTTTCACACACATGCTTCTTGAAAGTATGCAAACACACAGTAAGGGATTTCTACCGGTCATCATGCATGTGACTGGCACCAAGGTGAAACCAGGTTTTTGACAAATGGGTGACAGTAGATGTCAAAGGGGTTAAAACTTGAGAAACTCAGCGGAATTTCAACATTTGCAATCCTCAACCAATTGCTGAGCCCAATTTTGAATGGTCAAAACTTTAGAGGGAATGTTCCACACTGACATTCTCATTCATTCACCTAAACCAGTTCATTGTTTCATGCAATGCAAGCTACACAACATGACAACCATGAAAAACACACATTTATGGAGAATTAAAATTCTTAACTTAACCTGAGATATGCTTGGAATGCAGGATGTCAGAGCACCTTGAGACAACCTCATTGAACAGTTGGAATTCAAACCCTGAACCTCAAAACTGTAAGGCAGAGGTACTAATCACGAGGCCCCTATGTTGCCCATGGATTTTTGCCAAATTTATATATATATATATATATATATATATATATATATATATATATATATATATATATATATATATATATATATATATATATATATATAATTTTTAAGGGTGTGGAAGACTATCAAGGGGGATCCACCTGATTTATGAATAATTCAAACAAGAGCAGGCTAAAAATACCCCCTTATTATTTCCCCAGGGAGTAGACAAATAACATTAAGATTGATGAATGGGAGTAAGTGTACCTTCTCCCTCCACACTGTCGGTAATTTTCATCTCCTGGCCGGTGGTGAGCCCCTCATGTTGCACGGGGCTTTTGACGTGCTGCTGCCGCTGGCTGTTGTGGTGGTTATGGTGGCTGTTGCCGATGCCATCCGGGGCGCACTGGCCGTTCCGCACGTTTCCAGGAGACGGATCCACTATGGTCAAATCCGGGACTGGGTAGGACTCTCGGGTCGCCGGGTCTGACATTGCTTGAATGGGCACGCTCGCTTTGACTTCTATTGGAGTTTGAGAGTGGAAGAGCAGCCGAAATGACGCGGAGGTTGGACGATGAAGAGCGCAGCAGACATCCAAGCGTGAGGGGTTATAACATCACCAGCGCCGGCTAGATTGCGTCGTGGGGCGGAGGACGAGGAGGAGGAGGAGAAGGAGGAGGGGGGCGATGGCGATGCAATGACAGATAAAAAGATGTAAAAGGCGGGGGGAAAAAGATATCATCCGGCGATAAGGCAAGAGCAACTTGTGACACCCACAATGAAGAGGATCGTGAATAGAATAAGCAGCCCAAGTGAGATCCAAGACACTTTGGAGTTATTAGATGCAGTGATGCGATATTGTAGTGTGGATGTAGCGGGCGGTACCCTCACATTCCGCCCCACCTTTTTTTTCCATTTAAAAAAATGTTTTGCTCCTTCTTTCAAGTTTAATGATTTGTGTTTTCATCTTTTTCCTGTAAACATCGAATACTGTCTACTCAATGGATTTATATTTTCATGTCATTCATTTTTTTTTCATTTTCTGAACCGCTTTATCCTCACTAGGGTCGCGGGTGGTGCTGGAGCCTATCCCATCTGCCTTCGGGCACGAGGCGGAGGGCACCCTGAATTGCTGCCCAGCCAATCACAGGGCACAAAGAAACCAACAACCATTCACGCTCACACTCATACCTAGGGGCAATTTAGAGTGTCCAATCAGCCTACCTTAGAACATGGGAGGAAATCGGAGTACCCGGAGAAAGCCCACACAGGCCCGGGAAGAACATGCAAACTCCACACAGGTGGACCGACCTGGATTTAAACCCAGGACCCACACTGTGAGGCTGACGCACTATTATTATTTATTTACATATATATTTATTTATATATTTATACCTCCACTGGGTGAATATTAATATAATAGCTGCATAGTAGACTACTTTTTGAAAGGACAGATCAGGTTCAGGGATTCTAGCATTCTCCTACATTACAAAAATGTTAAGCCATTTATCTCAAGTTCAAAATTGTCTATAGCTGTCAATGTAAGTGTTTATTTTAAACCAGTCCTGGGTGTACCTCACCTGTCCAAACACATCAGTTAGAATTGGAAGCCTTATTGGGGCAAACAGTGTAAGCATTTATCATAACACAAACATTTTAGAAAAAGAGATCACTAGCACCTGCTTACTTTTTCAACAAAACAGTGCTGAACAACATCACAATTTGTTTACCCACAGACACTTTAGGGTTTACCAAGCTGTCTAGTTCCCTATAGCCACCTAGTTTTTAGGTTGCGACATTAAAATGACCACATATCCTTCCGTGAAGGCTGCTTAGTCAAAATTGCAGACAGGAAGTGGTCTCCTGAGGCCTGAAGCTTCCATAACTGTCATAAAGGCAGTGTGACCACATTATGGCCGCTAACTCAAGAGAAAATCACGCATGTCCAGTGTGGTATTTGCGTAGGGCTTGCACATGTGACAGCCCCCTGTGAATAACCACCACAATGGTGAAGCAGTGAGTGACATAATGGGATGTTGTCTAATCAGCACATGATGCCACATAACTTGTTTTCATGGCTGAATATACTGTTGTGACAAAGTGTTGTGACTAAGTGTCCTTATTGAATAAAATGGACCAAATTAATCTCGTTATTGTACCTAGTAAAGTTTCAATCTTCAATAGTGTCTATTGTTTCCAAGTCCAATGGTTTATGCGACTCATGACAGTGATAAAGTGTGCGTCCAATCCATTTTAGATGTGAGGCCTGATAATGAAGGAACACAAATGAGTTAATCGGCTTATGTTAAAAGTCAAAATACAGAACAACATTTTAGCTTCCACCGCAGACAGCTAGTTTAATGGTTTTTTAGTATGTTTATGGCCATCAGTAATTGTGAACCTATCAAGGAGGGACGAGGATTGGGACATTCAAAAACTTGGTTGAGCTCAAAAGCTTCCTGTTTTCATTCTTCTTTTGCCAATTTGACAGAATAAAAGTGAACATTTTATTGTCATCATCTAGTGTTCAACTCTAGAATTACATCCAGAATAGAAAGCAGAAAATTAACAAATGCAAAAATAGCAAAAAATAGCCTAAAGAGCTTGACCAACAAAACTAGAGAGATGAATTAATGTAAATGCTGCATTAGAAAAACAAAAAATTAAACTAGAATTCTATTTACAAAATGACATGATTCTAACCTAAGTTAATAAATGACAAGGGCTGTCTTAGCTGCAGTTATTCACCTGTCGGTCATTGCTTTCTGGCTGACGATGAGGACTCTTTTTGGCGGCTGTTCGCAATAATAGAAAACTGAAAGTGCTGCAGGCAGGTTGCCTAATGTCCAAAAGGATGAAGGTTGATATACATAATCATATTTTACCTAAGGAATGGCCTGATTTAAAGAAGGTAGGATGATAAACAACACATGGCACTCACTGGGAAATAAAAATGTTATGGAATGGAGAGGAGAGTCAGCCCACATGGTCCATCCAGCCAGATTTTTGTTATTATTCATTCACAAAAGTATATTATTTTGTGTTAGTTTTGTATTTATCATCAAGATATCTAGTGAAAATGTTCATGCAGTGTTAAACGGGACTGCTCAGTCCATACCTCAGCTAGTAGTTAAACTTTAACCAATAACTACACATGCTTGGCTTTTGCTAATGATTGGCCGACTTTATTGTTGGTAGATATGAGATGTTCTCATTTTTAGCTTTCTTTTACTGTAAGTTTGTCCAATAAAATTTACAACAGAATTATTATTTATCCAAAATTTGAGTCTAAACTTGCACGTCATTTTGATGTAAAGGCTATAGGTTCAATATGATTGTGGCCGTTTAAGATAATAAGTATGGATACTATATTGTACTGATTTTACATTTCAATTAACAGATATATTACAAACTATAAACTAATTGTTTTTCAGAGGTACGGCTACGGAGGGTTTGTCCAGCTTCATCATCACTGCAAGGTGAGTCGAGAGCAGCCTGATGCTTGCAAAAGGATACACAATATTCCCTTCAAATCAGAGAGAATTAGTCAATTAAATGTTAAAAATTAGAATTAAATCAATTAACATTTTTTTGATGCAGGGGTGTCTTTTTTAATGTAGAGTTCAGTTTTACTTAACTGTTATGTATATTATATACTATTTGTTTTTAAACTGTTATATAGTGCATTTTCTCATATAAATTATTTATCATATATAAAATTATAAAGATATTATATTTATTTTATAAATTATTTTTTTAAATGAATAAAGGTGAGCTCTTGTTTTGGGTCGTCATAAAATCACTCTCTTAAGGGTCTGCAGTATGAAAAGTTATAAACTGTATGCTGCCCTCATGTGGCTGTTATCCAGCCAACACAAGGTCCACTTGTCTTTAACTGTCAAAAAATAAAATAAAAAATAAAATAAAATAAAAAACGTAACTAAAGGTTGCTCAATGGAAATATCCCAGCCTTGAACCATTTAAAACATCTCTAGATGATTTAACAGGTGACCTACTTTTGTCAAAATATCCAAAGCATCAAGATTTACCGCACCATTTGAGCTTTGGAATTTTAACCTAATTTCAGGGTGAAGCAAAGATGATGAAGGACGGGAATCTTTTTCGTGTTATTCAAGAAAACTGCTGGGATGCAGATGCGCGCATACGAGACATGAATCAATATGGTAAAAATCACTGGCACAATGGTCCACACTCACAAACATCATCAATGAACTCAAAGAGAGTTTCTACCCCTCCCAATATTCAGGTGTCTCAGTTCAAGCCCTATCCACTGTTCCTGTAATGTTCAGCTACTGGGTAAGACACACTAGAAGAATCTTAAATTGAAACAAAACAGTTTTTTTAATATTATCCAAAAATATAACTTCAGGCCAAACCACACGACACTTTGGATCTCTGCGTCCTTTTGAACAATGATTTGGCCCAGACAGTGCGCAGTCACCCTAAAAGGTTCGTGGGCCTGGGAACGCTGCCCATGCAAGCGCCCGACCTGGCCGTGCTGGAGATGCGGCGCTGCGTACGGGAACTGGGTTTCCCCGGCGTGCAGATCGGTTCGCATATAAACAACTGGGACCTCAATGCGGCTGACCTTGATCCTTTCTACGCTGTAAGCAGTGTTTGCAAACCATCGAGTATTCACACCTCACCCTCCTTCCCGTTCGATATTTTTATGACTTTCTTGGGGGTCATGTTTCTGCTCATTAAGAAGCACTGACACTGCAGCATGTTTCTCATACAGGAGGCTGAGGCGCTGAATTGCTCCATTTTTGTACACCCGTGGGACATGCAGACGGATGGGAGAATGGCTAAGTATTGGCTGCCCTGGCTGGTGGGTGAGGGATATGGCGTAGATGCGTGATGTTTTAAAAATTGCTGCAGGTCAACGTGCATGTCTTGAATCAAACACCCTGGATCAGGGATGGGCTAACTATTCCACAAAGGGCCATAGTGGGTGGGGGGGTTTCGTTCCAAACCATAAGACACTTTTTTGTTTACCAATCTGATGTCCTTCAAGTGCAACCAGTTGATTCCAGTCAGGTGCTTCTTGTTTTCTGCAGAATGTGACCAGCTCGGTTGGAACTAAAGTCAATCCCACATTGGGTCATTTTTAAGATGACTGATTATTTAAGACTTTGAGAATATTGTGTACACTGAACAAACACCATATTTACCAAGTTTTATATATATATATATATATATATATATATATATATATATATATATATATATATATATATATATATATATATATATATACTCTTTTGTTTCACCAGGAAATAAAAGATCTCATTTTTTTTGTAATCATCAGTAGAACATTGTTGTTAAGTTTTCCAAATTGTAGCTGCTTACCCCAAAACTAAAGCAAATGAACTTTTGTGGAATGAAAAAAGCCTAATTTACAAGTACATACAAGGATCGGGATCTAATTGATTGGTTTACGCTTCAATTTTAGGGAATGAATATATCAAATATGACATTCAAATTATCAAAGTGCTTCAAATTTGATTGAGTAAAAAATTGCACTAAATTCTTGTCATCACGTATTATATTTTTTCTTGTCTATCAAAAGGCATGCCCACAGAAACAACAATGGCGATTTGCTCAATGATTTTTGGAGGTGTCTTTGAGAGATTTCCGAAATTGAAAGTCTGCTTTGCTCATGGAGGTAAACTATGCATCTAATACTACAAACACAAATCTACTACTATATATATATTTTTTTAAAAACAACAACAACAGCCTCTGCATTTTTTGCAGGTGGTTCCTTCCCATTCACAATTGGTAGAATTGAACATGGTCACAAAGTTCGTCCCGATTTGTGCGCTGTGCACAATAAAACCAATCCCCGGAAATACCTTGGTTCTTTTTATACTGACTCCCTCGTTCACGATCCTGTCTCCTTGAAGCTTCTGACTGACGTCATTGGAAAGGTGAGGGTCTTATAAGTGGTCAGAAAAGACTCCCGCACTGATGATCTGTTCTGTTTTCAGGATAAAGTGATGTTAGGAACAGATTACCCTTTCCCACTGGGAGAGCTGCAACCTGGAGCTCTAATTGAATCAATGGAGGAATTTGATGAAACTTTAAAGGTAGTATTCATTTTTAAATGATATTGCACATTTGCAAACCTCCATTTAAGCATCTTATTAAGTTACTGCCTCACTTTTGCCCCAAGGCAAGGATCTTCAATATCAAAAAAAGATACTCCTTGATAACTACCTGTATTGCAATCAATTCTATTCTATAATAAGTTTTGATCCTTAACCTATGTGCCATAGGATTTAGTGTCATTTGAGAGTCCCAGGGTACCTAATATGTAATCAAAATCATTTATTAGTTTTTAAAAAATCAAAATAACAACTACTAGCTTTTTTTTGTTTGACAGGACAAGCTGCTGGCTGGAAATGCACTGGAATTTTTGGGTCTCAAGAAGGAAAACTTTGAGTAGAAGGCAGATTTACTTCAACCAGTGATGCACCTAAAATCCTTCAACTCACATTTGATTGAGTGTTATTCCATGTTTTCAGGGAATATGTGCACACAAAACTAAATATGGATAGTTCTTCAAGCAGACACAATAATGCAACATTTTACCTTCCATACATTTTAACTGAAAGGAAGGATGTTTTTATTGCGTGAAATCCAAGAATAATCCTCTCAGGGATCCACTTATCTTGTGTCAAATTGTGCTATACAAATAAATTTGCCTTTCCTTCCCTTGCCACTTGCTTGGAAATCCATATGTGATCGAAGTTGAAAATACAAAAATGGTAATTTTCAATTAAAAAAATTGTAATTTTAAGTGGAACCATTTTGTCACATGAATATGATACTCACGTCACCGCAGAAGCCAGAAGATCGTAATGATTTTTCAGGGCATATCTACATCAATTAAGCTACCAATTTTCACACAGAAATGTACACATACAGAGCCCCTTGGTAACGGGATAGAAAAAATATTTTGTATGTGTGTAGTAATATGAATCAACAATGTAAAGTACTAGAAATGCTTACCTCAAGGTCTTTTGCGACAAATGTTTTGTCACACACCCAGGGATCCAAGTGGGCCGGTGACCTTTGGATTTGACCTCTGCCTCCCTAGTCAAATAAACAAACAAATCCATTCAAACGGGTAACTCTTTAGTATGCCCTCCTCTTGCCAAGTGGAATGCAATGACATTTTCAAAAACGGGTATTGAGAACATGAGCTGATCATGCGGCCCTATCCCAAATCTACAATATAAGCCGAGTACAAATACACATGTACTTTTTGGACTGCAACATGTATGATTCTTTGATGATCCATTTGATTATCTGGGTGTGGTGCTGTTCCCACGTGTCTTTTGGGAGTAAAGCCAATATACATTTGTTTGTATCAATTATGCCTTAACGTGAATTTTAGGACTTCCCCACCTGTCAAATCCCAGACTCCTTGGCTCATATAGAGGATGGATTAATTAGAATATTACTTAATTCAATAGTAAAGTAAAATTTTAAATTCATAAACGTTGAATTTTATCCCTATATGAGTGGTTCGATCCTTGGTTTACATTAAAACTGATTTAGCAGCTTCTACTAATTTTTCACGGTTTCCTGTGTTCACTGACGTCACTTCCGCTTTCTCCATGACCGTCGAAGAGCAATGGCGGCGAGCCGGGGGTCCTCTTCGAGATGGGTTTTCACCCGGGAGCAGCTGGAAACCACGCCATCTCGCCGATGCGGAGTCGAACCGGATCGGGAGCTATCTTACCGGCAACAAGCGGCCAATTTGATCCAAGACATGGGTCAGAGGCTCAATGTGTATCCTTCCGAAACAAACTGGTTCCGAAGTCAGACGCGGAAGCTAGCGAACGATCCGACATGAAATCCGCCGTGAACGCATCGTCTGTTAATTGTATAATATACAAATAATCGCGCAAATTATAACGCTTTACTGAAATCGCGTTGGATAATTCCGATCTAAACCACCTGGAACACGTTGTACTTAGCCACGGTTAGCATATAGCATGCTAGCGAGCAAGCTGTAGGTTTTGGTCGATAAGAAGGCCGGGAATCATGTTTGAGACTAGGAACTTTAGCAGCCACCTGTTCATTAAACTTTCAACTGGGTTTCCCCTCAAAATCCCGATGTCGACAAGAGCCTGACATTTTCTCACAGAAAGCCTCACGGATTGATTTAGTTGTATCTGGAATTTCATGCGACATAGAGGGGAATTTGGGAAGTGTTATCAGAAAATGTAATCTGGTAACATATTTAAAAATAGTGTGATGCACCCTTGAGATCATCATCCATACATTGTCCATTACAATATCTGTGATATTTAGTGCATATGTTAAAAAAAGATAAGGTATTGTCAACTGAGTGCTGTATAAATTAGCAAAGGGAAAATTTGGCTTAATATTTGTAATATATTTCAGTTTTTTCCGTGTTAGTGTAAATTAGTTTCATACTACAATTATTTATAATAATTTCCAATGTAAAAAAATAGATTATGATCTGAGCTCTGTCTACTCCAAGAATTCAGTTGTTTTCATCAGAACCAGACTGAAAACAATTGATAAGTGAGCCAACAGTGTCATTAT
Organism: Stigmatopora argus; assembly: GCF_051989625.1. Classification (NCBI taxonomy): domain Eukaryota; kingdom Metazoa; phylum Chordata; class Actinopteri; order Syngnathiformes; family Syngnathidae; genus Stigmatopora; species Stigmatopora argus. The sequence continues at coordinate 10,248,906 of NC_135399.1, forward strand.
TTCCCTTGACCCACATTCCAGCTCTCAACTGACTATAAATACAGCAATTGTTTACATGCATAGATTTTATATGCACCACTCGTTCACCAAATTTCACAGGAATGTAAGTACTATTACCTTTAATTTATTTTTCAAGCACTATTAAATGTTGAAGAGGGATATCTGAATGTGTTCCATAATTTTCATTTCAGACAATATCTCCCACCGCCCTATTTTTGGCCGCCAAGGTGGAAGAACAGCCACGGAAACTGGAGTATGTGATTAAAGTTGCGCACGCCTGCCTAAACCCGCAAGAATCACCTCTTGACACTAAGAGTAATGTAAGTTGGAGGACCTCTATGTCAAGCATGATGTTAAGTTGTTGTTGTTTTTCTTTTCCATTCCTTTCCATGAGTCATCTTTCCTGTCCACTCATTGGCCGTGGTTCCCCAATGTATACCCTGTGCCGCTCCCTGTTGTCAGGGTCATTTTTTTCTGTTGGCACAGTCTAAACGGCTACACGCGCTTAAGTTAAAAAGCGTAATGGCCTCTCTGATTTCAGCTTGGGTCATATAAAGTTAGCAGTTAGGTGAGATCATAGACTCATTACAATTGTTATGTAATGACTGTCTATCAAACTTCAGGCATACCTCCAGCAAGCCCAAGAGCTGGTGATACTTGAATCCATAGTGCTGCAGACTCTTGGTAAGTAGTGGTGACCAGAGTGGATGATGATATGATATGAGAGAGAGAGAGAGAGAGAGAAAGAAAGCAAGCACCATGTGCATTCTTATCAATTTTGGCTTCCGCCATACTTGAGGGTTTCCTCCTATTGATGACAGTTTACTTGTCAACTCAACATCCACTACTGTCCTATGTATGAATTTTCATAAGGTGACTTGTCGTTTTTCTTTTAAGCTGCTTATACAGTGGTACCTCGACATACGATCGTAATCCGTTCCGAGACTGAGATCGTATGTTGAAATTTTCGTAACTCGAGTGAACGTTTCGCATTGAAATGAATGAACAAATTAATTTGTTACAACCCTCTGAAAAAACACCAAAAACTCGATATTGGATTGGGAAAAAATGTTTGATTTCTTCTAACTCGGGTTATTCCGGGTTAGCGGTTTGCCACGCCTCCACCCTCACATTCGCTATCGATGGACTGTTTGCTGTTGTATTGCCTTCAAAATATTCCGAAAATGATGCACACAAATGTCCTCACAATAGGATAACGCACGACCACTTGCCAACGAGAAATAGTCTTTAAAGAACGATCGTGAGAGCTTCTTTCCTTAGAAAGAATAACAGGAAATGCAATAGCTGAGCTTACCCACGTATTGATTGTGGGTAATGAAGTTTTTTTCTGAGAAATTTTCGTCGTACCACTGTATACCCAATCAATCTGGGCAGAGGAATCACTTTTTACTCATTCATTCATTTGTATAACTTTGTGATTGACTTTCACCAAAATGCCTAAAAATCCTTTGTTTCTAACCAGTGTTTATTTGCCCTTGTTTGTGTAGTCTGAAGAAAAGAAAGTCTGTGTCAAATGAGAAGAAAATGACAAGTCACCTCCCAAAAAAACTAAAAACTCACCCGTCTTGTATTTTGTTCCAGGCTTTGAAATTACTATTGATCATCCACACACGGATGTGGTGAAATGTTCCCAGCTAGTACGAGGTAGAGACTTCTTTATTTTGTATTTATTTTCCAATACTACCTCTTAAAATAGATGTGGGGCTCTTTAAAACCCTGATCATATGAATATGCACATGCATACTTTGAAACGCTATTTACTAAGTTGGTTCCCCATTGGACACTGAAGATCTGTAGAGCCACTCTAGGCTAGGTCCAGGACTGAATTGTAAAAATTTGCAATCTTTGTTACAAGTCTTGTTGTTGTTTGACCTAAATGAATTGTGGCTGCTTTCCCCGTTCATGTGGTTTGTTTTTGTGTCTCACAGCAAGCAAGGATCTGGCTCAGACTTCCTATTTCATGGCTACCAACAGGTTGTTATCCTGCCCCTCCTTTGTTGCACTTTGACTGCACACCATTGCTTCCTGTTATGCAGGGTACCCTTTCAGTGTCCAACAGGCCCTCCTTGCACTGGTGGTTGTTGGGACGCCCGCCTATGGCCCGTGACTCCCCTCCCTCCACCCAAGGGAGCGGGACAGGGGTTTTGTGGCTGAGGCGTTACCGGCCCCAGTCGCAGTGCGGTGTATTGTACAGGGGACCATGTGTTGGCACCGATGGGTTGAATGCAAGATGCGAAGTGTAGTGGTGCGCTTGAAAAGCCACATGTTTGTTCGGTTGCGAAAAAGTGCAGAATTCTAAAAGACACTTTGGTAGCCTGAATAGCCGCTAAAGATTTCGCAGACGTAAACATTTCTCATAGAGGTCTTTCCGGTAAGTACAGCAAAATCATTTTTCTAAATTCTCTTTTTCATATCTCGTTTGTTGTGCATATATGAATATCTGTAAACGTTCTTTGGTGTTTTATTTTTTAAGCTTTTTTTTTTTTACCAACGCATAATAATCTTTACCAAATCTGACCCATTAACGACCCGCATGCCAAGAATAGATACATTTACAAAATTATGAGTATGGTAGAAATGTTTTAAGATTTTATTTGATATATGACTAGATGCAATTAAATGTGGGTCCTTAACGGGTTTAATGTCTTATGATTTTAATGTGCTCATCTGAAAATAACTTTCATTACACTAGCCAAATTTTCACATCTCTTGGATTAGAATGTAGTCCTTTTTTTGTAATGTGAAGCTAAACGCTGCACATTTTATTCAATCAAATACATTAGATGGGATGAATTGTGATACGATATCGTCTGTACAAACTGAAAAAAAATATTTTGCTGTTGCTTAGCCCATTCTTTACCTTCAACAAGCCACATATTTTATGCTTTCAACATTGAAGCAACTCAATTTATTTATGTTAGTATTTACCTTAATTTTTCCTTCAAATTACAAAAAAAAGTTACAATTTCATATACTTGATATTTTCATTTTTTCCCCACACAGAAGTTAATTTTATTCAATGCCTTTCTGGCATGTATGGGCCTTACCTGATAAACCAGCGTGTCATCATTTCGCAGGTGGTTTGGGGAAAACTTGTTTTCAAGTTCAATTTTTCCATATTAATTGACCAACACAAAATATTTTTCAGCTTTGTTTACGTGGATACGAACCATGAATTGAAACAATTTGCGCCTTTTGTCCTCCTTTTTTTTGTTCACATGTGGGACCGATCCTGACGATGGCCTCAATCCTTTCACGTCTTCTGCACACGCACACACACACACACACACACACACACACACACACACACACACACACACACACACACACACACACACACACACACACACATGCATACATACCTATTGTTCAATGGGCATACCTTTACACACTCACTCACTCACTCACACACACACCAGTCTACACCTCACTACATTCTGCCTACAGTACAAGCCCACAGTGATTGCATGTGTGTGTATTCACCTGGCATGCAAGTGGTCCAACTGGGAGATACCAGTGTCTACCGATGGGAAACACTGGTGGGTGTACGTGGACAGCTCTGTTACTCTTGAGCTGCTTGATGGTAAGACCAAACTCTAGTAGGATTTTTGGCTAAAATATCTTGGAAGTATTTTAACCTATTGTTACTATGTAGAGGAACAACTACATTATAGTCATCCATTTGCATTATGTTTTACAGAGCTGACTCATGAGTTTCTGCAGATTCTGGAAAAGACACCAAGTCGGTTAAAGAGAATACGCAACTGGAGAGTAAGACAAATCATTTCTGTTCTAAATGTATCGCAGTCACTTATTTGAAATTAGAACTTAGTAGTTGCAGTGACAGTTTTCCAATGCTTAAAAATCATTGGTTGGGGCCATATTGTTGGGGCAACATGTACTTTGAGTTAAATATTGTTTTAGTGGCAACAACCCTTTATGAAATTGCTGTGTTACCTATATGATGGGGATGTTCAGTTAGATCATTTTTATAGTTTTCTATTATTGGTTACTGGGTTCCAGACCAATTAGTCTTTGTAACTCCAACAAAATATTCTCTATATTATAGGCAACCCAAGCTGCGAAGAAGCCCAAATCTGAGAACAGCCAACTGACCGATGCCTCCATTGCTGGTCCTTCGATGCTCCATGACCATTCCCTGCTTGACGTCTCACTTGTCGGAGTATCACGGTCCACTTTTCCCAAGGGAGGCCCTGCCTTTGCCGTCTCTCTTTCGGCTCAGTCTGGAGGTGTGCCGCTATCTCTGGACTCCTTGGCTGGCCCTTATAACCCACCTAGCCACAGTGAATGGCCCCAGCCCAATCCGAGTCAAGGAGGCTATTCATCCAGTTATATTAAACAGGAACCCCTCAGCCCCCTTCATCAAGACCCGACACTGTCCTTACAGGCATCTTCTGCCTCTTTGCACCCACCGTTATTAGCAATCAAGACTGAGAAAACTATCGATCTCAATATCAAACACGAACTGAAAGGAGCGTGTGCAAGTGGAGCTGGTAAGCATCTGCCATCTAGTTCATCTTCCTATCCTCCACCACCTCAACACTCTTCAGTCCCCAAAATGTCGCTGGACAAATACAGAGAAAAACACACTGTAGATTCTGCCGCCTCTGCGCTGAAAGGCCGACAGGAGCACGCTACACTTGCAGAGAACAACTCCAGGGGAGATCTGTCATCCACCTCAAGCTATGCACCGCCATTTTTGAGCCAAGTCGATCATAGAAAGTATTCACAGATGCATCAAATGTCCCAAAGTGCCCATAGTTTAGGTAGCGGTAGCACTGCCACTGCTTCACCAATGAAGAACAGAGTTCCTTCCACGGTATCAGGACAAGAGAGACGGCATCACGGTGACAAATGGGACAAAAGTTCACTGAATCTCCATTTAGCAATTCCCAATTCTGGAAGCACCCAGCTGGACCGAAGCAAGGAGGAACTCAAGATGAAAATCAAAGTTTCCTCGTCGGCAGAGCGTCACAGTTCATCTGACGAAAGCGCGGCCACCACCAACAACAACAAGAGCAAACATTCCAGCCCTCTCGTGAGCAAAGAGAAACAGTACCGAGGTGCTGATCATGTTCACCGCCATCATAAACACACGCACCACAACCCCCACTCTCACAGCGGGAACGGACAGGGGGCCTCCGAAGGCCTGTACCGAGGTCCTCCAGGACTGTTAACGCTAGAAGGAATCGCACTTCCTCATAGCGGTTCTGCATCTTTGACCTCTTCCTCGTTACGAAAGAGGACACACCCCGAGGTCAATCACAATCAACACCTTGCCTCATCTTCCTCCACGTCATGCTCAAAACCGAGCAAACTCTCCAAGGTCGGCTCTGGTCCTGCAGGTACGTTTTCGCCTCACTTCTTTCTTATACTGAAGTGTCTCGTCTACTAGCTTGCAATGGTGTTGCTAACTTCCGCTTCCGCCTCTTCTCCTCCCTTCTGTTCCACTCAGGTGGGCTACGGACCTCTCAGCAGTTCCTCTCCCCTGGTGGGTCACCTCATGAAGTGGGAGACCAGAAGCACTGAGCAACTTTTGTGCAGACACGAGTCGTCACGTGGATATTGCAAGAAACAACCTACAGTTCAAACTATTATGTGACACCTTGTTAAGTGCCCTAGGTGGGAAACTGAGGTGATTATAAACCCTTTATTGTAAGGCAGGACATTATTCTAAGAAATGAAGAATGTTTTTGGGCCTGTGATAGAAAAAAAGCAGGAACGTAAAGCTTCCATACTCTGACCTCTGGGCTGTAAATCCCATTTTTCAGTGGGTGTAAAATCGCTGCTGGTCTCCACTTCCTGAAATGCGCCACTGATCACGCAAAGGTTTTGCGTTTGGATGGTGGGTGCGGAAGTGTGTATTTGGAGTGAGGGGAAAATAATCTTCCTGCATTTCACATCTCCTTATAGGAAAACTGAAGTATTACAAGTTTTTCAATAGTCACGAATTATGCGCCCTCATTTTGTTCCTTTCGTTTTCTATTTAAATAAGAGTTATGCAATTTTACGCAGCATTCTAATGGCCAGCTGGAGAGGACTTTGACTTATGTTTGATGTCATTCCTTATTGCAATACGGATGGATGCATTTTTTTCGTGTAGTTTCATCTAAGTAACTGTCTTGTTTTCTACACTTAGTACTGTTTGAGTTGTAAGTTTTCTGCAAAGGGATATGGAAGAACACTCACCGTTCACAGGAAGTGGAGGCAAATGTACATACGTTTTTGTATGTTAAGACATCAACTATATCATGACTACTCAGGTTTGGAGCAACTTGTAATTATGACAAAATATTTGTAAAAACAAAACAAACAAAAAACTGTTCTGTTGGTAATTCGATCGGACACCATTGGGACATGCAGTGTGCGAGGCATGTGATTTTGACCATATTACCTTCGTGGTAAGAGTTGCACCTAAAAAAAATACAAGCTAACAAGATATCAGTGTGCCAAGATGGAAAACGATACTTTATAACCTTTGAAGTGCATCCCAGTAATCACAAAGCTGCTGGAGCTTTTTACTTGGCAATGACATTTACTCGACTGCTATGTGGAAGAAAATCAGTTAATTAAATGCCCTGCTGTGGTTTCTTTATTTTTATTTGACAAAAGTTGAATCTTCTCTGGGCACATCTGGTTGTTTGTTGTTTGTTATCCAGTTTGGTACATTTCAGCCATTGTCTCTGCATTAGTTCTTGACATTAAACTCAATTCTGAATCATGCCGTGAAACTGTCTGCTCTTAACTGTATTATTATACAATATGCCCCAAAAAATCATATGTGCATTCTTGTCAGTCTTAACTTGAACTGTCCTGACCCAAGATGAACACAGGTGTTTTTGTGCCCAAAAACCTAACTAAGAACAGGTGTTCCTTTACATCTTATGGGAAGTGTAAGTACTGTAATTTGTTCTGGTACTGTATCCATATAAAAATAATGAATCTAATCAACCATCTGTGAATCAGGGGAGAAGATAAATAAATTAAGTTCAAGATTGGCACCAACCTCAATATCAATTGCTTTTGTAATTAGCAGTATGTACGATTCATCAACTTGCTTAATTTGCATACCAGGCAACATTACCTTACTCCCTAAAATTCCAATGTTTTTCAAGCTCCACGCTTATAAACCGATCGATCTTTGTAAGCTCCAATCATCGAGTGATGCTTGTTAATCATAAAGTCCATCTGAGTGTCTGCAGAAGTGTTTTTTCTGGGCTTTCCAAGTGGTAAACCCAGCCCTGTTTCTCAGGATGAATGAGTGTCGGCGCAGTTGTTCTGCAGCAGGTCGTAATTTCTGGTCACTAGAGAAAAAAACTGTCAGGAAGTAAATCTGATTTTCATCGAACACTATACAAGCAGCAAAAGTTTTCACCTTGTCAAGCAGATTTTCACAAAATCTTTAGCATTTTCGGAGAATCCATCTGGCAAAGATGGCATTAAACCTCTTTTACCACTGATGTAGAACAAGGCCGCTATCTTGTCCATGTGTGCTAACGGAGGTTTCCCCGTGGCCATCTCAAAGACAGTGCAGCCCATACTCCAGATATCTGATTTTCTGCCATATCCTGTCTCGGTAATTACCTGTGAAATGTGACATGACATTGATTAACCAGGAGGCAAATAAGTCAATTACAGTTCTAGTTCGCTACCTCTGGAGCCATCCAGTACGGAGTCCCACAAACAGACTTGATCAGTTCCGCACTGTTGATACTGGTGTGGCTTACGCAGCTGATGCGTCGAGCACAACCGAAGTCTATGAGCTTAATGACCCCAGTGGGCATCAACATGACATTGTTTCCCTTCAAATCCCGGTGAATCACCCCATTTAGGTGAAGATATGCCACACCATCTAAGATCTGGTAGGTGTACAATCCCAGAATACGCTCAGGAAGTGGACCAAATCTGAAAAAAAAGTATGAGTAAGAGAGCAACCATCTCTTCTAATTGCAACAGACTAACCTGTGAAGGATACTTGCAATGGAGCCTCCTGGGATGTACTCCATGAAGATGGAAAGCACGTGTTGCTGAAATGAAGTCCCGAGGAAACCAACAATATTGGCATGGCTAAGCGTTTTAAGAAGCTCGACCTCCCCTTCCAGGCGGGTATACTCTGTCCTTGCAACTTCTGGGTTGGAGACATCTAGATTCACCTGCTTCACTGCTATTAACTGGCCTTGGCTGGTCAGACCACAGTATACCTGGGAAGTTCCATCTATATTTAGTATGGTGTTATATTCTTTCATATTAAGATCATCCTGAGATTGAGAGGGAAGGTATTTGTCCTACCAGAGACCAGGTTCATTTAATAAGATAAGTAAGTTTACCATAGTACTTACTGTCCCGTAGGCTCCACTACCAAGTTCTTCACCCTTTGTCCATGAAGTATTGTCACCCAAGCTAGACGAGGCCTTATTTGTCATCTGTAGGGGAGGAACAATTATAATTTGAATACCAAACACTTCCCACCTAATTTATTGGGAAATGTAGTATTTATTTTCAGATTTACCCCATGGTTATCATTTCTCTCTAGCATGTGATTGCCCCCTTTTTGGTGCTCCATTTCTAGGTTTTGGGGACACGGGCCAATGGATATATCTATTGCATCCAATGAGCTCAACTCTTCAGCCAGACGTTGGAGCAAATCATCTGTAAGTTGCCCATCGACAACACTATCTAGAAATTTCTGGTAAACTAGTGACATAACAGTTGGGCCACTACTTTCGTAAGATGTCCATGTGTCAGTCAATGGGAATTGGGTGTTTTTTGAGGACTCGCTGGTCGTCTGTACTTGTTTCAATGGTCTACATTTGACGTGACGTGACCTCCTGGGAGGAACTGGTTGCAACTGGTTGTTCTCACAGATAGTTGGATTTTGAAAATTATCATAAATAGAACCAGGAAACATTTCGTACATAGCGGGCCCATTGCCCTCACTGGGAATGGTTGTAAACATGTCTTTGTATGTGATGAAGTCCACAGTAGATTTGGATCTTTGAGATCCCGTCGTCTGCTGACTCTTGGACTTCGGAGCACTCTTTAGTTCACTACTTTTTGGGCACTGTTGTGTTATACTCTTGCACACTTTGTCAGGATTTGCCCTTCTTCTGTGCGCACTAACAGGACTAAGAGGATCCTTGCTAATGGGCTTCAAGGCAATACAGTGCTTTAGTATGTGCGCAGCACAATTATCTTTTGGCCTGAGGTCCAGCGGTGCTAGTTGCTTGGGCATGCGAAGCGGAGAAGCTGTTTGTGAAGGTGGTAAGCCACGCTGTTGTAACACAAAAGAATGTAAACAACGGTTCAGAACAGTGGTTAAAAGTAGGGTGCATGTTAGTCTAAATGATTATATTTACTGTCACACCTTTTGTTGACTGATAGGTTCATGAGAGCCAAGGCCTGCAGAAACAACATTGTGCAAGATTCAGAATCTAGATTTTTGGCTGAAGTTCCAAATTGTTTCAACCCAAATAGCACCTGGCTGCTATATAGTAGTAAACAGTATTAATTTTTACTCTAAAATTAACTGAAGAAAAAACAACAACTTTTCTACAAAGAAAATATGTTAATGGTCCATACGTGTCTGAATGTGTGCCCTGGCCTGAAGCACATAATTGGCACATAGAAGAGGTTCCCTGATGCTGGGAGATGATTGGCTGAGCTTGCTCTGTACTGCCACAGGTGGCAGGCCTGAGGAGGACGAAGGTGCGTTAACCATACTGCTTGTTCGATGCCTGTGACGGACACATAAATATATACAAATATACACATTTTATTACTCGCTAGACAAAGTCAAACTGAGCAGATCAGTGAAAATAAGCATTTGATACTGTATCTTGCAATTAAAAAATGTAAAAAATAACAATCAACTGCAAGATAAGGATAGCTCTATCACAGGGCTGGGCAAACTATTCCACAAAAGGTCCACAGTGGGTGTGGGGTTTTCATTCTAACCTATAGAGGACACATTTTCACCAATCTGGTGTTCTACAAGTGCAATCAGTGTTTTAGCCAAAACCCAAAGTATCTGTTTTCAGTTCATCCTTGTAGTTCTCCTGTCAAGAAAAAAAGGGGAAAATCTACTTCTAGTTGATCCATCTTTCCACCTGTCCACAATGTACCTGTGTGTTAGAGGTACAAGCAAGCAGGTGCTTTTGTGAGTCAGCAGTCCTGATGAAGTAATTGAATCCAGATGGCCATGGCGCCGCAACTTTCTCCTAAAAAGGATTTGATACAAATATTGGCATTTGCATACTGATCCAAGTATAATGGCCTGATGAAAATATGCCCCCCTTAATGAAAGTGCCGTTTATAAAGCAGGACATGCTGAAAATAACTTGGATTTAATATTTTTGATTGCGATTTAGATATAAGACTGTGATTTAACATTTTATTTAAATATTTAGTTCCTGATTAAATGTCACGTATTATTTAGAAATAAATGTGCAAAATTGGCTTAATTGTCACACATTTTAAACATTGTTTAGCACGAAATGTGACACAATATTATTTTCAGCATGTATTACATGAGAAACGCCTTTAAGTCCAGTGTTTATGTCAGTATGAGCCCAAAAACGGATCCTTTATATCTCGTTCTGTACCTCTGGAAATTTGAAACCTGCCTTGATAACTTGGCCTTGATTCAAAAGTGAGGCTTCTTTGTAAAACACAATGGGGCTGATTCACCAACTCCTACTCACTCGCTATCTTTCTGTTTCCAACCTGTTTTGGGAGAACAGGGTGTCCTCTGGCCTCAGCGACAGGTGGCTGCGTACAATCCTGCGAGTGTAACCAGAGAGGCCCCTGTTTGACGCACTTGTTGATTCCACCTAAGGTGGTGTGCGTTGAACTCACACTCCGTTTGCTGTACGCACCGACGCTTACGTGTACGCAATTACGTAGAAACAGACGCTTGGAAAAAAAAGAACATAAACATGCTGCCCACCTGCTTCCTATCACTCCGTCCTGGGAAGCTTGCATCTTGTCCGTCATGGTTTCCATAGAGTTTTGGACTCTGGGTGGACTCTCCTCATTTTCCTTAGAGGCATCAAACACACCACTAATATACTTTTTGTCACTGTATTTAAAGAAAATGAGAATTTACAGTACTAATAGTAGAAACAGCAGAGGTTATTACCTTTTTTGTGCTGGCTAGAGCGGGTTCTGAGTTCAGCCACTCACTGGGGTGGTTATGACAAAGAGGAGACCCCACCCACAGTTCATCCCACCTGACCCTGCTTTAGACAGCCCATCCACCAATTCATGGTAATAATACCAAATTAAACGGCAGGTCCTCAAGATCAGGATAGCCAGCTGAGTGCAACATGGTTAAAATACAGTAAGCGTAATTATTAATGGCAAATGTGTGGAGTAGCATGGCATCATACAGAAATGTTGATGGCTAGAGAAGCAGATAGACAGTGTTGTATTATATACTACAATGTACAGTCAATGACATGGGAATGATAGTGTTTATTTGGAAAATGACTCTGAGGGGATTTGTGCTAAAGAGCAAGGTGACTGTCCACTGAACAACACGTGTGATTTTTATTGGTTGGAAAGTTCCAGCCTGCTTTGGGAACGAATACCGAAAGATTAACTTATTTACTGCCTTTGATGGCAATCGATGATGGTGATCATCACGGCTTGAATGGAAACCGGACGCTTGTCAGCATTTCTTTTCATTTAATTCTTTGTTTTCCCAACAGATTTTAAAGATATCAGAATCTCCCCCTTGAATGTTATTATTTCTGTTCTATGTTATAATGGGTTGATGTGTCAAAATAGGGGGGAAATGTTTGAAAGTCTGTTTTTTGTGTAATGTGTGAATTGTAATTTTTGGGGGCTGATGTTTGACTATATACAAAATAAACTTTTATTTGAACATCACTGTATGGTTGATGTTTTAATGATTTTTTTAAAGATTGTTAATTTTCCAGTGACTGAATTGATGTAAATTACACCTGAATGCTCATTAACACCACCGTTGATTAAAATGCCAACACTGTAGCTCTATATTTGGCCACAAGAGAGCAGTAACAAACAATGTTATTTCAATACGATATACGCACTTGTCATTAACCAACTTTAAAATACTATAATTGGTAATGAAAAGACACCTTAGTTATCCACTTTTTGTATTTAGTCTTTATAAAAAAAGAAATAACATGTTCATAATTTAAATTGTACATTTAGTTGAATACACAAACTAAATAATAGTTATTTCAGAGACAGTTCACATTAGTTTAACCCCCGGTTGACAAACTATGTGATGTGGTAGTTAGAAAAAGAGGGGAATATATATAATTGGTAACAATAGAGATAGAAATGAAGTTTTGGGAAGTCACTCACATATAGAGGAATTGATCCCAAAGAAAATGTAATAAAAAGACTTAATAGCATTTAGAATTCATTTTTTTATTATATAAAAAGATTTCCCAATTCAAAAGTCTTCATTCCCAATTACCAGAGCAGCCAATGGAAATCTCCCCCAAAGAATTCACCGCCTCTCCCCCCCACCTAACACCCCTAAACGGGGCTCATCCCGCCTCCCGGTGCGGTGATTGCTATGTTTGGGTCTACCCCCGTGTCTTCTCCGCCCATCCAGTGTGGCATCCTCACGGAAGGACGATCACACTGAAGCCTGGACGAGCACCGTCGCCGTCGGAGCCGCGACTCAACTTTATCCCGGCCAAAGCGACCCCTCCCCATGGCGCACCGAACGTTCCCCAACTGCGCGCACCGATCGGTGTTTCTTGGAGGTGGAAGGTAGCCAATTACCCCCATCCCCTAGCCGGTCACGCCCCCCACCCCGGACCTCTGTCCTCCCCCGTCGCATGCGACCGATTGTTGGCTCTTTAGCGAAGCTCTCACCTACTTCGGTGGCCGCACACCATGCGCGTTGATCGGCTTCCCGCAGGACTCAGCGAGCCCCTCTGAGAGCCTCCCGAGACCCCGCATAACTTTGTGCCGGGGGGCGCCGGGATGGCACCCCAGCACAAACGGACGCTTCTGTGGATCATCCTGGGTAAGTAGACCATAAAACAAATGCTTCTGTCCTGCTGTATCGTGACCACACTGTGGAACAACTTTAATTCCATTCATTAAAATCATCATGACATATGAAGGAACTTTATTCCATTTAAATTCATTTAGTGCTCTTTTATATTATATTTAGCACGTCTGTCTCACAGTTCTGGGGTCTTGGGTTCGATACCAGGTCGGTCCTCACTATGTGGAGTTTGCATGTTCTCTTCGGGCTTGTGTGGCTTTTCTCCGGGTACTCCGGTTTCCTCCCACATCCCAGAAACATGCAAGGTAAGCTGGTTGAAAACTCTAAAGTGCCTTGAGTGTGAAAGGTTGTCCGTATCCTCGTGCCCTGCGATTGGTTGGCCACCGATTCAGGGTGTCCCCCGCCCGGTGTAGTTAGCTGGGAGAGGCTCCAGCACCCCCCGCGACCCTGATGTTTTAGTGTTGCGGGCTGTCAGTGTGTTTCAATATATTGAAATGGGAAATAACAATCACTAGATGTTAAGATAAATGCACAAAACTTGTTTCAGGCGCTCTTGTACAGTAGAAATATATAATTTGATAAATGCTGTAGTTTTCTATACATGCATAGTACTCATACATGTATTTATACTGACTTTGATAGATTAACTCCCATCAAACGTATTTGCTATCAACACCAAACAGAGTAGACATTGGAAAAAGTCATTTTATTGAATGCTTCCATGCCATTGACAGCAATAGACGTCCAATCCATTACAGAATAAGTGTCATCAGTGATCATGCTATGAATAAATTTAGCTGGAGAAGCGCTATCAAGCACAAAAGACGCCTGCTTGGTTTATTTGGTGCTCGCTTCTGTTGTTCTGTAACAAGAATTGCAATTACCAAAAAGGTGCTGCGACTCATTTTTCGCCTTTGCTGCAATTCACAATGCCCCATTTTGTCTTCATTAGCTAACTGTACACTGCAATTGTCTATTTTATTACACTGAAGAACCTTTTTCCAACTGCATGTTATGTGGAATATATCATTTTAGAATCAGGTGAGGGGCAATAATCTCATTTTGAAGTTTCACTGAAATGACTGACGCAGGTTTAAAGCTGGTCATGAGACATAATGTGGTCGGGTAGCGCATAGCACGGATGGTTACTCTCTTTGATCTTGTGTGGGATAACATTTTCGAGAAAGTCACAAAAAATCGAGGGATAAATAAGACACAAGTAAAGAAATTGTGTGCGTTTGCCAATAAGTTGCTAACGTCTTATATGGTCAAAAAATGGTTGCTGCTTTATTAACCTTTGTGAGAGTAGTTGTCGTTTTTCAGATTTTCCTCAACAGGAAGAAAAAAATGACATCAGAGGACTGCATTTATGTGCAAAAGAATATATCGGAAGGCAGCCCAGATGGTACCGGTATTCTTTCACTGACATCGAAAGAGGAGCATCTAGGGCAAAAGTGTGGGTGTATTTTTGCTTTTGCATAACTTCGGAAGGAAAAATGAAGTCAAGATAATGGGCCTATGTGCCGAGGATGTAAAGATAAAAGTGGCCATTTCAAACAGCTCGAGCATCACATTGCGGATGTGAATTATTGTGTTGATGGAAATGTTACTCTTTCTCGTTGAATTTTCTTTAGTTTTTTTTTTAATGCAAAAAATACCTATTGGTTATAGTATGCCGCATTGTGCACTGCATAATGCAAACAATATTTTTCACTTCTGAGGTCATCCAATAAGGCACTCACCTTGTTAAAGTCTTGTTATCTATTATCTGTCTCATGCATTGTGCTTCAACGGCAAAGTGCAGGGATGCTGCATTGAAAAGTGTCCTTCAATCAGTGAGTGTTGGCTTAAGTGGGTGAAAATTGAGATGTCAAATATGAAAAAAAAAATCTAAATCCTCCCTGTCACTTCTTTCCACTCATTAATTTAGACTAAGATTTGTTTAAATGGGATTCAACTGAATGTTATGATGTTTTTTTAAATTTCATTTGATGTTTGTTCAGCTCTTTGTAAGTAGTTATGAGAATTATTACTGATATTTCTCATTGTGGTTTATTACATTATAAATCTTAAGGAAAATAGAAATTTAATTCAAATAAAAAAAAACACAAACTAATAAACTCACTCTATAAATGTTCTAAATTGACATTATTTCCCTGCTCTGAAACCGTGTATTTTTGTATTCTAGAGCAGCTAATTCATGAATTTTTAAAGTTCAATGTGGCAGGTCTTTTGGTATAAACATCCCATAATACAATGTGAAAACCTGTGGTTTACACATCACCGTGGCTTATATGTCAGAAAATAGTTTCCTTGTTAAATTTGATGGGCATTCAGATAGTCAGATGTGGTTTATAGTCCAAAAATTACTCATTGGATTTGACAAGCGAAATGAAAACAAACTATAATGAACAATCTCAAACTATCACAACCTTTATTCGAATAAATGTTGGATTTAACAATACTCACAAACCGTGTAACCACTTTTCTTCACTTATTCAACAAAGGTCAACGGAGGTCATTACCAAACTCTCTGGAAATAAACATAATCTTCACAAGTTGCAGCAAATTCCCTTGTATCAGTAATCACCTGGCGTCCTCCGCCATGCATCACTTTCCCCCCACTGGCAAGCTTTTCACCCCCCACCCCCCCCCCCACCCTCCAGGCTACAAATCTATCCAAATGTAACCTGCTCTTAAAATGCTCTTAAAATTGATGCTTCTCATCATCACCTTCCAGAACCCTTGATCTGCTCCAAAATATAAGATGCAGCTGAATTATCACTTCACTTAATCTGCGGGCCAAAAAATCCGTCACCCGTGAAAAATCCCTTCGTGATGCTCGATCGTCGACACGAAGCAGTATAGCCTCGGAGCGCTTTTCACACGCACGCGCGCCTCTCATTTTCTCGCTATGAATCTGTTTTATGATTTCTTGTGTGGGAACGCTGACAATTTGTGCATAGTACTGTATGTATACAGTACGTGTGTCTATGCACGGCGGGGTGCACTGTTTTTCATCGTCGGGCTTGAGCAGCTAATGAGCAAGTGTTGAGGCGCCGCTGTTTACTGGAGCGTGCGAGTGTGCATGTGCGGATTTCTCTTTGTTTGCTGTTGAGCGGTTGGGGTTTCTTCATATTTTTACAGTCCAAAGTGTGAAAGTCGTACCGGGAATATTTCAAGCCGTGTGTGGGGAAATATATTTTTTCATGCTCTTATTGTCATGAAAGACCATTTTAGCAACTTTTGACAAGTCAGTTAATTTGTTTTCATACTAAAAAAGCTAAAGTCTTGAAAGTAAATAGAATTTTCTCAAAGTGATGACTTGTTTTTTTTATGCAGTTTGATGTTTTCTGTAAAAACTTTGACTTGAATTTATGGAAAATTCCTCTTGTTATTTCACAAATCTAAGTATACATGTTATATTATATACATAGTATATGTATATTTATTGTTGATAAAGATTTAGGCAAGTTAAACTTCTGTATTTTTCTTATGTTAGCTATTGTGGACCAATTGAATGAAGTACAACTTCATTTATTTAAAATTGTTTTTATTTGTATAAACTGAACTTTTTCTTCTAGATCCTTACTCACTATTCTAAAAAGCTGTTATTGTACAACACAAGAATGTTGCTAGGAGTAGAAGCTTTGTTCAATTGGAACCCCAAATTGTCATTGAATTTAATGAGGGCTGCTCTTTATTCCAGATGTTTCCATTGTTTACACTTTTTCATCCAATCGCTTTCACTGACCGCTTCTGTCTGTAAGGCAATAACCACCAAGGGACTGTCATTAACACTGTCACAGTGGGAGTGGGAGCCATTTAGCCACATGCCAACACCGGTCCACACTTTGCACGCCAAAGGGTGGTTGAAAGCAAATCTGTGGAGTGTTTGTTGATTAAACCTTTTGTTGCGGTCTGTGCCTTAATTGGCTGGGCACAGTGGACCCAAATTCATCCATCACAGACCCGACCACAATAGCTGAAAACCCAGAATATAGTAAATACCAAATAGTATATATATATATATATATATATATATATATATATATATATATATATATATATATATATATATATATATATATATATATATATATATATATATATATATATATATATATATATACATACATACATATATATATACATACATATATACATATATGTGTATATATATACATACATATATATACATATATTTATATATATATATATATACATACATACTATATATATAAACATTTATACATATATATATATATATATATCATATTATTAGGCTCTGCTGGATGTTTCATGTTTCATTGTCATGCATGCCAAGATACAATATCTTGGGGAAAGAATGTCAAAGATTTCATCGGCATGTCCTGGGAATTGGTGCAGATTAAAATTGTAATCTGAACACGAGGGAGGTTTCGCACTCTATCACTATACAGGTGTTGTAGAGAGAGACAGAAAAGCTTAGTAGAAGAATAAATAAGCAAAAGAAATGATGCCAGGAAGCAAGATTGACTTTTTGTAGAATTGTATTTTCGATGTGTGGATAAATTCTACATCTGTCTTGTATTCAGCAGGCATATCAATATGTGAATTCATATCATAAGAGAGAAGCAGGATTCATTTGGCCCGGCCTATGTTCCCTTCCTTTACTCCTACTGTTTCCTTAGCCAGATTTCAATTCAATTACACTTCCCAGTATTGAAAGAATGCCAATGTTATTAGTGGGCCTAATGACAATATCATAATGCCATACTACAGCAACAATGCTGGCAGCCTCGCTCTCCCACACTATGTTTTAAGGTATGTTGTTATTCCCACGCACACTTTCCAGTCAACAGATCGCATATTGGAATCTTGGACTTTTTATGGTTTGTCTGGGTTGTCCGACTTTTCTTATTGTGCTTCAGCTTCCTACCATCTTCTACAAGCAAGAGTCTTGTGTTGAAATCTCTAAATTGCCAATAGGTGTGAAAATGAGTGTCAAAATGTCACGACACAGAGAAATAAAATGGAGGTAATGGATGATCATGGTCCCAGTTGACTGATTCAGGGTAAAATTTGGGCCTGCTTAGGTGAACATAAACTGTTGTTCTGCCCTTTTAGTCTGGCTAGTGTTCACTGAATCGGTCTGAGATCCGACTTGCCCTTTGCTACAACCGCAACAGCTCAACTGGCTCAGTCACATTTTCTAATGAGATTACAAACTCAACAACATTGTGGCCTCACTGTGTGAAAACATTTGCGGATTAAATCTTAATAGTCCCCACTCACACATAAAACAAATAAGAAATACATCTGTGATTCAAGGCGTTTGAGTCGTAGTATGACATCACACTGACGCACTGGAATAATTAGAATTTAAATTGAGCAGCTTGTTGTTTTGCATCATAGTTTCTGGGCCTACATATATTTCCAACAGTGTTGTTTGTTGCTAATCTATTGACGTTCTGCCTTGCTGCTTTTTTTAATTTACCCCTTCCAGTTGCACACATTAGTTTGTAGATGGCAAGCTATTTATAGGAACCAAACCGTCGCCCGACTTCCTTGTCATGTAGCTTTTATCGAAATCAGCTTCAGCAGGCCTAATTTGCTGCGAAACGGAAAATGAGACACAAACAATTACTTTTTGAAGAGTCAAATTATAGTTGCCTCTTTAGTCAACAAGACGTCAGGCATCTATAAGACCTAAATGAATTATATGTGCGCATGCAGACACCCGATAAGAAAGAAAAAATAGAGAGTACTTGCATAGCGCATTTATCTACAGTCCACATGTGTCAAAGTGGCGGCCCGGGGCCAAATCGGGCCCGCCGCATCATTTTGTGTGGCCCGGGAAAGTAAATCATGAGTGCCGACTTTCTGTTTTTGGATCAAATTAAAATGAAGAGTATAGATGTATATTACATTTCCTGATTTTCCCCCTTTTAAATCAATAATTGTAATTTTTAATCCATTTTTTCTGTGTTTTTAGTTCAAAAATCATTTTGTAAAATCTAAAAAAATATATATAAAAAAGCTAAAATAAACATAGTTTTAGATCTATCAAAAAACTGAATATTCAGGGCTTTTAATCCAGTTGTTTTAATCCATTTATAAAAAATAATCTAAATATTATATCTAAAATGGTCCGGCCCACATGACATCGAGTTGACGTTAACGCGGCCCGCAAACTAACCCGAGTCTGACACCCTTGATCTACACCTTGTTTACCATTTACCTTTACATTCACACCCATTCACCCACACATTTATACACCAATGTTGCTGCTGCCTCATCTCAAATCTCAACTCTGGTAGCGAGATTTTGAACACAACACAGAGGCTGAGCTATAACTAAGAATTGTGTCACTGGATTCATGGATTTGTTTGGAATATGATAATACACAGTGGGATTTTTTTTGCAGTCACGAGAGTCTTGTCTGGGTTCCTTAAATTAGAAGACCAAGGACACAAGGGATGCTTTACTCCTCATTGGAAATCCGAACCTCCGAGATTTCTCTAGAGGCTAAAACTATCGATTGACACTGTCACTCCTTTTCCTAGTGGGGCATTTATAAAGCATACTCGTGCGTGTGCGCATCCTGGTGATTGTCCAAAAATAAATCGGTCGACAGCTATTTGACACCACTCAAGCTATTTTGACTTCTATATATGTCAAATGCTCTGTTATTTGTTCAAGGTAGTGCTGATGCCAAGGGGTGCTCGTGTTTACAGACAGATGAGACAAAACTAAAGAGTGACACTAACCTTGGCTAGGTTGAGGTGCAAAAAATAATGGGTTTGCACAAGGGATCCCCCCCATGGGTGTAAAACGGTTGAAATATTCATCAAAGTGAATATTCTGACAGCCAAAATGCAAAACAGCACATTTTCCTATTTGATGGACGTCGGCTCTTCATGGAAATGTTTCACATTGTTGTTCTATCCACGGAACTTCCTCTTTGTTCTTAAATAAAGTCTTCTGTTGTTTATCTGCGGTGGTAAATATTAGGACAGAGAAGTTTGTTCGTAGAAAAACATCCTATTTTGCACACGTTCAGTATATTTAAGCAAAGACACAATGTGTCTTCTAGTTGCTTGGAAAGCCATTATAAATGTTTAATTTTTACGAGTGCAAATCGTTACATTATATATGCTTGAATATCTGTCAAATTGATTACTCTACCAATTATTCCATTTATAAATCAAGCCACCAAATTTAAGCAATTTCAGTTAGTTCAACACTGAAATACTTTCAATTTCCAATTATTTCGATCAGTAATTTATCAATCAATCATATCTTTTTTTAATAAATAAATTATTTCATAAATAAGTTGATGACACGGTGGCTTCACAGTTCAAATCCGGGTTTTGTTCTAGCTATTGAGTTTGCATCTTTTCCCTGCACCTATGTGGGTTATCTGCAGGTATACTCAGTTTTACAACCCCATTCCAAAAATATCTAATTTGGTTCATGAAATAAGAGAAAAAATCTCATCTCTCATTCATCCTGCAGCTTTTTGGCATACTTCTATAGTACAGTGTCGTCTGCTGCTGCTTCTATTGATGTGCCCTTTCATCCATGCTAATTGCGTGCTATTACCTTCGAAGGCTGATAGCCCTGCTGTTGTTAATGACCGCCTGGTGATAGATGGGACCAACTTGACATGCACGCACAGTTTCAGGTTTGTCTCTAGCCAAGGTCCATCTGTACGTCATTGATGTGTGCATTTATTTGGTCTACCAAATGCCCAAACCAAAACCTTTTACAACCTTCTCTAGTAGTAGAGCACCACTTCATTCAACTCCAATGTGGTATTTATAGCAAATGCTATAATACTTGAATTATATAACCCTTTAAAAAAAACAAAAAAGGCAAAACCGACCACACAACATTATTTCACACGTATTGGTGCTTTTTTTTAAGGCAAGTGTTTTTCATTGGATGTCCCAAGCTGTTTTTTTGTCAAATATTCTTAACCCAGATAACATTGAATTATTCATGCATGCATCATCACATTTGCAGTGTGTTTCGGTGTCCGTGGTGCCAGAGCCACACTGTTTTTTTTTCCTGCTCTCAGCATAAAAAAGTCCGAACTAGGTCATAGATGGCTTTCATGGCCTCAGTTGGTCATGACCAGTAATTGCCATTGTAAAAATAGAGTACAAAATGCCAGTGTTCATTCACAAATCTGAGAATATTATAGCACTTTTTTAAAACTCGTAGATATAGTGACAGGATGTGGATTTGTTGTTCATATTAAATGTATTATTTAAGGTCTTAATAATATGAAAGAGAAATGCATTTCTTTATGTTTGTAAAAAATATTCTATATTGTATAGCCTTGTATATTTTTGGTGATTGGTTATAAAATGGACCCTGTAATTAATCAATACATGGTCTGTTTAACTCATTTTTAGCCATTTATAATGAGGATGATACCATCATAATGTAAAAATAAGATGAACTAATACTTATAGTTTTGTTTGTGGAAATAACATGGAAGTGAACCCTTGGATTTAATGAGTATAAAACCTCCCCCAAACATTTGTAGTACTTATAGATCAGATATACACAACAATGAACAAATCACGCAAATAAACCCAATGTATGTAGAATAAAAATAATTGTATGGTATCGTTACAGGTCAGGAAAGGAAAAAAATGCATCTGCATTGTCAGTTTACATCTTTTGATGTCCATGGAAATAAAAACCTTTCTGCATCTCCCCTTGTTTATTCCAGCAACACATTCATTAGAATGAAATAGACCTGCAAAGTAAATATTGCATTTTGCGATAGCGACTAATGTGCAGAAGCACGGAAGCCAAACACACAGCTACAATGTCTTTTTGTACTTACCTATCCAACTCGGCGATAACAACGTGCAGCTCTTGCATAACAAACAATTGCAAACATCTGTGTGCAAGGCCAGATACTAATGGTAATTAGCTGCTTAACTGCGGCCCGTAAATAGGACCACGAATGTCAGCTTTGATGGTTAAGGATCTTTCCTACAGCAAATAGTGATAGATTTTTTGTCGTTGTTGTTTTTCGGATGACAAAAATGATGAAGAATCATTCATGCATCAGTCCTGTCTTTTATCACCCAACACAACAATTTTCTTTCTTCTTCAACTTCAGCCCAAGCTAGCTGGTGAACTGGCTTAAACAGCGAGCTCAAAGCTATATTGAAATTTTCTGGCTTATTTTTGGCTGCTACTTTACCCACTAAACATTGCCAAGCTGCATCAAAGCATGCTTGAGGGGTTTAATAGTCACAAGGAGCAGACTTCAGAGGGGGAGAGCAGCTTGTGAAGCTCCACGCCAGTTATAAGTTATGAAGTCATTATATTATGAAAGAGTACTGTTTATGACTAACATTTTGTAGCCTACGTTTGCTGTCATTGGGCGGAAGAATATTACTTTGTGTGATGTAGGGCTTCATTCACTAACATTGCAGTTTCAATTTCTAATCGTACAATCCAATTACATCGATCCGTGTTCAGTAGGTTAGAATTCCAGGCCAGCTAAATTGGTTTTAAGTGGGGTTTCAGTAACGCCACTGCCCCCAACGTGGGAGATATGAGCCACGATAAATGGTGCTCCTATCAAGTACTAATGTGGTTTTGGTAGTGTGGAAAATGTTCTAAAAATGTCACTCACCGTGTCTCAAAGCCACTAAGGTGAAAAGCTGATTTTTTTTTTTTAATCAGGAGAGCAACCAAAAATTGTGATACACAATCTTAAAATTAATTTGCATACCTTTTGTTCCTTCCACAACAGGTTGCTTCAAACGTAGAGGACATGGCGTTTTGAAATATTGTTGCGTTTTTTAAATGAATGTGCCAATATGTGGCATAACAGAATAAAATACATATAATAATGAGGTGAATTTGTATCTATAGAATGCCAGAGCTGAATTAAGTGTGTATGCGTACATGTTGTTTGGGCTTGGTGATGCAGTCCATTTCCAAGGTCTAAGCGTCTAAACAGGCTAAAAGTTCATTTCTACATCTCTTTGATGAAAATCTCTCCTTGATCCCTGTTTCCAGTTAACAATGTCAACAGTTCACAGATGTTGTTATGAAATCTCCTGCCTGGGTCTCCCACTGTCTTATTAGCTGTCAGATGAAGTGTGTGTGTGTGCAAACGTGTGTGTGTGTGTGTCAGCATGTGATTGACAGCTGCAAATTTCCAACTGAAATAGAAGGACGGCACATTTCTTACTCATGTCGGTCCTCTAATCTATCAGATGTATGCACAGCTTTTCTGAAAAGCCAAACGGCGCCTACCTCGTTTGGCTCGTTTCACTGCAGACGACCTGGTGACCTGGGTTTGGTTGCTTTTGGCACTTTGTGTAATTACAGTGGACCTCTATATATACCTACAAACTTCTCTATATACAAAGTATTCAGGTTATGAAAAGCAATAATACATATGTATCAGAATATTTATATCCTGCAAAAAAAAGAATAGGAAGGATAGTGTATTTTCTTCATGAAACACAGATTTTTGCGGTCAACACATTTAGATTGTCGTCAATGAGCAGCCGTCAAAACTGTTTCAAAGTCAAAATAGTGGGCGTTGTGCTGCTATCTTGAATAATAACGATAGAGGCAGTCAGACATCATTTCAGTGAAAAAGATTTCCTTGAATCATGAATCATCACATGAATAATCTGAACGAGTCACTACATAACAGCTGTTGGTGTATTTTTATAGTATCTTGGCCTATGAGTGGAAAATAGGTTTGATTATTATTTATGTAGTATATTTTTATGCAGCATTGTATTCTTGCCAGTGTTCATGTAAAGTCTAATTATTTGATTTAGTCTTGTTTTTGACATACTGATGATTGCCTTGTGGCATGGTGACAGTTTTGAGGTTCTGGCTTTGATTCATACAGTAGATACTTGCAACATGGTAATCAATTTTCTTCTTTCTTTTCTATTTTCCCCAACAGTGACTCATTGCACATCAGGTCTGAGCTGTGGTCCCCATTACGAGTACGCCATCGAGGAGTTCTGTTTAGAGAAATTCCGACTGGACATGCAAGAGTTGGACCAGCGACACTGGTGCAGCTGGGAGGACACTGTTGAGTGAGTTCTCTAAAAAATAACGCAACATGACCACAATCAAAAGCTTTCCATATTTGCACAAATCCATTCACGAAAGATGCATGATACGCAAAAGTTGTTTTTCCCCATAAAGTGTATATAGTCCCTTTGAGTGTGTCAGTTGGTCCACTTGTACTATAAATAACAAAATTCTTCCTCTACGGGTCACGAGATTTGTCCAGCTGTGCTCTGAGAGACTGTGCTTAAAGGTCAGCGTCAAGTGAAAATCTGTCCTTAAATAATTGATATCCCTACTTCCGCCTCGTATGACCATGGCGTGATCCCGTGCACGTTAGGCTTACAGTCTTTTGCTATTTGACTCACACGAGGTCAGCTACAGTGCAAACACGGTTGGAAATGTCAAGCATGCACTCGAGTCAGGTCAGTTTATGTGCTGCCACAAAAAAAGGAATGTAAAACATCTAATGTAGGCTTTCAAATTGTACTATAATTTACCTGTCAGTCTATTTGTCTTGGACGTCATGGTTCACTATCACCATGGGAACCGTTTAGTCCCATTGGAAAGAAATATTGCCTTTTTCCCCACAACCAATAATAATTCTCATATATACAACTGTGACGTATCGGCTAATGCCGATACCCACACTATTTGGAAAAAACAATACAAAATATATATATTTTTTAGCCTGATTACTATCAATGATGTTGGAAATTGTAAGCAACGGGCACACTGTCAGTGATTTTTATTTTTTTCAATACACGCTCACCAGTCATCTAATTCACAGGCGTCTGGGCACCAAATATTTATTATTTGTTTGCAGTCGTGATGCTGCTGCCAAGAGGGCGGGACTGAGCGTACAACAGACAGTGTTTATTTCTCAAGTGAAAGGGCAATCATAGTTTAAACCCAGATTAATTATCAGTATATGTGTCGCCTGTTTTAAATGTCATGTTTTCCATGCCTCCCGCATTCTACTCTGAGTTTCCTGTGTGTCAACTTGTTAGTAAGTTTAAAACTAAAGTATCACGTGCGTCATTGCGGTTGACCAGTCAAGACAGCCATTGTGTGATTTGTAACAGTATATCAGGGCAATGGCCAATCATTACCTCGTTTTCGGCATTCAGCTTCCTCCGAAAAACAGAGCATGACGTCAAAACTTAGTCTAATACTGCGTCGAAGAGCAATCAAATGGGGCAATGGGGAAAAATAAGGTCCGGCTTATCGGTGTGGTGGATCGAAACTCAGGAAATGTGACGTAGACACGTATAAGACGAAAGGAGGCCTCTCGCTTATCAGGCTTCTCTTCTTCCTGTGCTCAGTTTCTCACTTTTAAATATTTAATCATTCAGCGATTAAAAAAAATACTTATTTCACTCACAGGAATTTATTGCCATTATCACCTCAGTGTCAGTCTAATGAAACATTTAACCAACGGAAACTTTACAATCATGATCCAGAAGACTGAAAAGGAAATCAGCCTTTTTGATTCATTAGTTTTGGGCAAGAATTCCTTGTATAAGTTAGAATCTGTGTCTCTATATGTTTTCTGGGGCATTCTGAACGATGGTATACATTATTCAACTCACCGTCCATTCCAGAGTGCACCTGCCATCCATTACACTACAAAGGTGTCCCATGACCTCTTTTGTTAAAAGAGAATTGAAAAAAAGTCTACTGACATTGTGACGAAAAAAGCCAAGAGTCTTTGTCATACTCCTCCTCCCAGGAGAACCAGTCCTCCTTGCACATTCTCATTATGGAATTCTTGTAAAAGCTTCCTTTAGTCTACCATGACCGCTCCAATTATTACACTAGTGGCTACTGGAAAAGTTAGAGAAAATGTATCTGACCAACCCGTGAAATTCAGTGGACATGTCCACCATAAAAAGTTTTACGAGCAGTAATTCAACAGTAAGTTGGCTTCCTGGCTCAGACTTCAGGGAATTAATCTAAAAATTCTGCCGTGTTGAAGTGTTGAAGATCTGCGCAAAATTGGATGGCAGAGCTTTTGTTTATTTAATAGTTCCACCAAAAATACTGTACTAACAAGCTTTGCTGCAGCAGGGAGGCACCACAGAAGAAAAATTCAGTGCAATATCAAGGCATCTCAGTTCTTGACTAGTCAACATCCGACAAGGAACACGATACGTGACAGCTTCAGAATGCGGGAGGTCGCCTAACGACACCACTGGGAAATCTTTTACGCACGTCTAAATCAATGAGTCATTTTCACAAAGGGGCGCCGAGCACAGTGCCATAAATGTGACGCAAAAGCAAAGATGTAATGCACTCCGCTAAGAAACGCAGCAAAAAAAAGCATTCTTCTTATGAAGAGGTGTAAGGAAATTCAGAAGTAGGACTCAATAAGAATGTAAGACTTCTTGTTCAATTGGGACACTGTTAAAAAGAAAAGTTTGGAATGACATGTCAAATGTATGGTATAAATGGTACACGGTCGATTGGTCGCCGGTCTTTTGGTCGCCGGTCTTTTGGTCGCCCTGAAGGTAAGTGATAATTACCATTTAAATCGTTGCTCAAATTCCCTAAATACAAACTGCGAATTACTTTTTAGTCATACTTGATGCCCTAGTAATTATCAGGCTAAAGAAAAGCTCCAAATTTCCCGGACTTTTATTGTTTTTTGTTGTAGAACTTGTTAAGACCCTGACTGACGTAGCTTCTTAAAGGGACAACGCATGTACATACAAACTCTTATACACTCACACGTTGGCTCAGTGAAACTGCTCATGGCCATTGTTGGCTTTTATTGATGCGTAGATTGTGTTGTTTTACCTTGTTTTGTCGCCGGTCTTTTGGTCATCGGTCTTTTGGTCGCCGGTCTTTTGGTCGCCCGTTGTCACGGTCGGGGCGACCAAAAGACCGCGACCAAAAGACCGGCGACCAAAAGACTGGCGACCAAAAGACCGGTGAGCAATCGACAGCACACGGTTATAAATATATTGGCAATTCTGGTTGCCAGAATTGGAGCTCATACAAATACATTTGCCTTGCCTACATTAAACTAACATTGGAAACTGAAGTTGAAATATATAAAATCATTGTTTGATCCTAATTAACACTAGCTTTGACTCGTTTTCTCTGCAGTCGGCCCAAAAGGAAAGTTCTTCCATAGCCCGAGTCTGTTTGTATTTAATGAGCAGAGCAATTATCCAGTTGGAATTTATCATCCTAACTGAATTAATGGCAGAGTATTGCAAACCAACCAAAGTGGAAAAAGTTTTCCAATTTGATCATAAGCGAGTGCGCGACCTCCATTACGTGTCTATTACATACGGTTACAAAGGAAAATGTGATATTCAGAGTGCCTGTTATAATGTTGAGTGCACTGTATTAACCATGATGAATATAATGTGACTTATCTTGTGCAGTAATCCTAAAAGATAAGGCTATTCCAGAAAGCCACGTGCAAGTAGAAGAAGACATTCCATGAAATTATCTTGAGGCGAATATTTCCACTTCACGATTAATCCTAATTACAGCTGTATTTGTTACTCCGATTTTCTTACTGCAGGCTCCCAGTGTAAAAATAGCTCAATTTTCAACGTTGGAAGGTGTTCTGTTCAGTCAGCCATGCACGCCTGTCAGCTGTGTAATAATTTTAAAAAGTACTTTTGGGGGATCCAAGCTCCATTTGTAGAAATGCGAGGCCGAGGGAAAGATTGTGCACTCAATTGTGTGGAAAGCTAAGGCAGCGTGGTTTCAATGCCGCGACGCGCTCCAATTAAGCATCTCATTAGACACCCTATTGGAAAAGTATGGCTGGCGGGTTTTAGGGCTCTAATGACTCGATGGCATCCAGGAAGTGGTGAGAGTTTGTTTAAAGGCTGTCAAAGTTGCTCGATTAGTAATTCATTGGTCACCACTGACGGTCAGAGACGTCTAAACCATTTTAACTGGGAGGTGGTCTAACTAAAATAAAAAAATCTCCTTAAAATTAGTCACAGAATTTTCCTGATTGTTAAAACACACCAAAAAAATTTTTTTTTCAAAAAAAGTTAGAATGATGAGCAGTCACCAATAACCAGGAAAGACCCGTATCTGAGTATCATGTTCGTAGGGTGCTGGAGCCTTTTGGGATTAAGCTATTGTATTGGATCTCATTAGATTCTGCCGGTATATCGAAGGTCATTTAATGAGTGACTGTAAACATAAAGTGGCAAAGAGGCAGGAAATTATGCATAAAATGCAGCGATGCAATCCTTTTCTCCTCATTTGTCTTCATTTGATGTCACGAGATTTGATGTTTTCCATTGTTTCCTATTTGACCGTGAAGGGCATTTTAATTTCGAGTCCCATAATCTTTCTGCTCATGTCCCGCTATCGTAATTCAATTGTTCAATCCAACACCTGAGGGGTCCTCGTTTTTCTCTTGTTGTGGAAGAAATCAGCCGTTGCCTGTCTGCATCAGTTGCCAACCTCATTTGGCTGTGTGAAATTAAAAACAATATGGCAACGTTCCAGGTGATTATTTCACAATTTCATGCCCTGTGCATGAACCTAGATTCATGTCTCTCCACTTGCACTTTGCTGTATCTATACACAAATTTGTGGAATGGGTGTCATTTATTTTGCTATTATTAGTACACTGCTGACAAGGAGCAATTGGCAAACCATGACTAATTTTGTGGTATTAAAGCTTACTGCAGTTATTTGCATATGATTATCATAATCAACAACACCGCTGAAGGATGCATTTATTGAATGAATTATGCCTGCTTTTTGGAGTGTTTTTAGGAGTAACTCAATGACAAAAGTACAATTGTTTTAATGTCCGTTATGTCTTAAATTTGGTGCTCATTCAAACATGTTAAAGTAGCTCAGGAAGTGCTTCTTTAGACTGACATCCTGCACCAGTGCCGTCTGGCGTCTATCCAAGTAGCTGAACGTCACGTTAGCCCGCCGCAACAACAACAACAACACATGTCGGCGAGTCTCTTTGCTCCTATTTCCCTCCGCGGCAGACACATTTTGATTATGCACGTCAGGTCGTCCAGAAAATCAACCAGCCCTTCCGAATTCCCCCGCTGTTCCTCTGTATTGTCACCAATTACCATGCCCACAATAGCAATTTGCAGGATGTCTGAAAATATCCTGGTGTCCCCGCCGACCCTTACCGAAGAGGAAAATACGCAACGTTTAATACAGGGGGGTCGTAATTTGGGTCAATCTGGTTTACTTTCTACTTTGAGAAACTTCAGGTTTTTATATCAGATAAAAACAATCTAGGCAAAGCCATGCACACCAGAAGGAGCAGCGCAATGACTATTGAATTGAAGAAAAAAAATGAGGCAAAATTGATTAGGAAAATGGAATTCTTGTATTGAGTCTAAAGACAAGTACGCTTACGGTATTTTATTCTCTGAATATACCAAAGTCTCCTAATGGGAATTTTCTAGTAACAAGAAATATGACTGGATCACTTTGGAGCAGTGACAGATTAGAAACCATTTAAATCAAATGCAAGATAAACAATAAAAAAAAATGTTCAATAAATACAAGATGAAGGATCCAAACAGTAAAAAAAATGTTCAATAAATACAAGATGAAGGATCCAAACAGTAAAAAAAATGAAAGGAAATTGCTTGGATGCAATTCAACAAAAACAGCTCTCTTTAGATCTTTTATCAGTATAAAATGTAGTTTAGGGGATTCATTAAAAATGAAAGACTGACCTGAATGTGACAATATTGGCTTGTGTGGGGAGCAAAACATCACGACAATGTCGACTGCACAAAACGAAACACCATCAACCTTTATGAGATTTGACAGTCCCCAAACCTGCTGCAAAGACATGTCTTCTCATCTTTCAGATTGTATGGCGAGCTGACCAACTGCACGTACCAGGTGGCGCTCAAGATGGACTGCTTCTGGCCCAACTTGCTAGTGGACGACTTCTTCATCCGTGTGCACAAGACCTACTTCCACAATTGCTCGCTGTCGGGGCGCTTGCTCAGGGACCCCCCTAACCGCATTCTGGGCCCCTTCATCGTCATGCCCATCCTGGTGACGCTGCTCATGACCGCATTGGTGGTGTGGAGAAGCAAGCGAAGCGAGGGCATGGTCTAGCGGAGTCAAAAAGATGCTGGGATTTGAGTGCTTTTTTAGGGGCAAAATGGACCCTGAGGAACCGGATGACAACAAGCCTAGCAGATATTTATATGACTGAAAGCACTTGTACAGCAGAGAATCACGAAGGAATGGTGCAGTATAGGAATTTTTACTTTCTAGATTGGTGTTCCCCAACTTCCTCTTGTTATTGTACATTAGAAAATACCTCGCAGCAAATGCAATATTTAAAATTGGTTTAAATCTAGGTCTGTTTTGCCGTTACCAAGATGATGGACTTGAACAAAGACATGGATGACGGCGCACGTGGTATGAGTTTAGGCATTGGAAGGTTGCTTTTCATGATGAAGTCATGATGAAAAGTCTAATTAAAAGTGAGTCGTATCAAAATTTACCCCAAAAAATTCTCCCCCAACACACACAGAACTATCCTTCAACTCATTGGCTGCTTTAGACATCAAGAGACGTGTATTCATCTGCTGCCAGACTTCATGATAAACTCATTTAAATTCACAGCAGAAGGATGAAAACAACCCGTGATTGGACGTCTGTCACTGTCATTGTCACTGAAAGAGTTACGATCATTCTGAACTTGATTGAAAAGTGGTCGTCTACTCAGGTCCGAATGTTCAAAGAACTCAAACCACATTTCAAAGCACAATAACAGTTTTAACAGCTCAAGTAAACCAAGGCACATTTCTTCGAAGTGCTGCCAATGGTGAACGCTTTTGTTTTACAGAACTGAGCTTTGTATTGATTGATGATCTCCTGGCACACTGTGGTTTCCTCATTGATATTTTTGAACGCTTTCTTTCCACTTAAGGTTCGTTGAGCTGTAACCTGCCTATCAGCAGAAACAAACAGAACACGCCCACTCCTCCCTAACATGCTCACTTTGTACTTTGTGCCAAAACCTTTTTTTGGGAATAGAAGGCGGATTTGACAATAGAAAGAATAACTGTTTATTTTATTGGAAGGATGAAAATTGACCTTGCGATCAGAAGAAAACTTGAATAAAGTGTCTTATTAATGTGTGTAACGAGTGGAAATTCAAATTTTCTCAAGCTGAACAGGTTGATAGGTTCCTTTTTCCCATTTTTGATGTCATCATTTGACCATGTACGACGCGGGAATCACCAAAATAGCTGCTTACTGACTGACTATGATTTTTAAGCATTTATGGAAGAAAAGAAAAGTGTACCCTTACAAAAGTGCCAAAGATTGACTGGTACGTAAGTTCACTTTTTGTCATATTTTGACTTTGCCAAAATAGCTGCTTACTGACTGACTATGATTTTTAAGCATTTATGGAAGAAAAGAAAAGTACCCTTACAAAAGTGCCAAAGATTGACTGGTACGTAAGTTCACTTTTTGTCATATTTTGACTTTGCCAAAATAGCTGCTTCCTGACTGACTATGATTTTTAAGCATTTATGGAAGAAAAGAAAAGTGTACCCTTACAAAAGTGCCAAAGATTGACTGGTACGTAAGTTCACTTTTTGTCATATTTTGACTTTGCCAGAGTCCTGATGCCTGTTTGGAATGTTTCTCGGTGCTCCCGTAGCTCAAACGTCATTTTTGAGCATTTTTATTTTTATTTCATGCAAAAAAGTAGGTAACGGAGTTCACAAAAGTGGCAAAAAATTGGTTTGTTCAACACATTTTGGTGGTGATCAATGCATATACATCTATTTTTTCCAAAAGACAATCATTTTTCAAGCATGCCGATGTCCCTAAAATACAGATGGCATCTAACGCTATTTGTACTAAGACTAATTACCACATGCTTGAAAGTAAACTAATATTTGCATCCATTTATGTGTTCCCTCTTGACATTGGCCCGGTTGTAATTAATTGCGCAAAAGGCAGCAGAAAATAATTAGCAGAGCTGCAAAGTGGATTTTCAAAGCTTTTGCCGTTGCGTCACCACATGATTGTTGAACTTGTAAGAAAAGGGTTAGCGTAAAAGCATTCCGGATGGCACTTGATACAAGCGTGGGCAACTGCGTTCGCTTTGTTTGGCAGGCCAGAGAAAGCCAAATGTCACAACCCCCTGATTTGGACAATGCCACGTTGCTTTGCCAACGCATCAATGACGTGAACTGTCCCGTATTTTTATTCCCACGTCACCTCGTCGGTGGCGTACGAACCGGAGAACTTATAACACAGCTCCTCTGGTGTTACAAAGCTGCTTTTAGATAGTGAATCACTATGGCAACCTCAGTTAGGTTCAAATGCTGCCAAAAGCCTGCCTGCTGACCAATTACATCATTGCGATGGGAGGGTTTCTACTGTTTGTGGACAAAAATAGGCATAAATGATACTGTTGTGGGTGATGAGCATTTTTCAATGCCCTTTTTTGTTCTATGATGATACTGCATAGACATGTGCATAAACTCACAGAGATCACAGTTTCTTTCTTTACATACATAATTATTTATCCTTTTTTCTGTCAAATACATTGATACTTATCATTGTATCCCGCCAGATAAAAGACAAATGAAGCAAGTCTACGTCATGTTTCATAGTAGCGACAATGTACTTTTTCTGTGGGTATTTCTTCAAGTGAACAAGGGGGCAATAACATCTTTGTACATATTACTTATCAAATTTACTGGATGAAAGAGTAGATTATTCATTTCAAATGGGTTAGTATACCCTCAAGCATACAGTACTGTACAGTATATATTAAAAACTAGACTGAACATGGTTAATCCAATTGGACTGCTGTTATTTTTGACCACTTTTGTATAACAATCAGAAAAAAAGACATTAAAATAAACATGGTTCTCTTGCCTCTTATCCTTAATAGGCAGCGTAATAGCATCCACAGATGTGGCTGCATGTGATTTTCCGGAAAGGAGTGCCGTCTTCTGATTCCCAAGCATCCCTTGTGTATTTCTTTCTCATTCCCAATTCCCTCAGTGGAACTGCAACTGGATGAGATGTTATCAAGGACCTTGCCAGAAGTAGAGTACTAACTCCTTTTCTGTTGACTTGCTGTCCATTTGAGTGAGTTTAGAATCTTGTTCTTGCAAAGAAATGTAATACAACTGGTTTCACAGCCTGCAATTGAAGAGTTCACCATGCAGATAAGATAGCTTTTCAGTTCACATCTTCAACCCTCAGCATAGTAAAATTGAAATTTCTAGAAATGTACCTGTACTAAGTCTCCAAAATATCTACTTTTGATGTTGAGATAGCCTTTCTTTGGTCGTGCCCGATCGCCTTCAGCGTTTCATCAAAGCTAGGCGGTATCTGAAAAACCTCTTGGGATATTCCTTAAATTCTACATTTGATTACTTTTCCGGCAATCAAGTTATCTCACAAGTTATCAGTTTTGTGTTCATATAAGCAGGCTTATATTTCACGCAGCATAATAACTTCTACCAGGCTGCCACATTATTATATTTGATTTACCAAGTCTAAGGGGCAGCAAAAACAAAAGCGACTCCAGGTCAGGTTACACAAGCAATCCAAAGTCTGGTGTTATTAATGGAGTGGGCATAACTGACCCGCAAGGTCTTGAAAAATGCAATAAGGTTTTTTTTTCTGTGGAAGTTAGATGTGGAAGACAATGAGTCAAACAAATGAGGAAGTGCAGCCAGGGGTAGGTTAAGTTGAAAGAATGCCTGAAGAGAAATGTGTCTGCCTTAGTCAACATGGTGGAAAAAGGATGGACCATAGCAAGAAAAGACGTAAAATGGCAAAGGGCTGATGTCACATTGAAAATAGCCTTCAAAATTGACTTTTTTTGCATGTTAAACAAGATAATTAAACTTTTAAGATCTTCAGTCACTGACAGGAATATTTATCCAATCCATTTTGACTGAGGGGGTCCCAGCTACTGTCATTAATGGCAACAAATGGGTTAATTTCATTGAAGGCAACCATTTTTTTTTTAGATAAGCACTCTTATGTAGCATTTTGTCCATGTGACGTTTCCCGTTCTAGATGTACTACATTATGATCTACTTGTGTTCGGCAGGATGGGAGTGCTTTTCCTTTCCAGCCGCTTGTTCAAAATTTAAAGCATCCATCCTAGCAATGCATTAGTCGGATAATAGATATTTGTACCTTGTACCAGTAATAAGCGTTAAAGAACATTTCTCACATCCGATGGTGATAATTAAACGAAATTGCATCACAGAAGTGATGTATATTTGTGTTTGTGTGCAAGTTGGCTTGACTTTGTGTTTGTAGGCTGCCAAACTCATGTGGCTGCACAAAGAGAAGCCGCCCACAGCCCGCGTTTGAGTGTGGGCGGCCTTTCAAGCACAACAAAGCGAATGGAGAGCCACTTAGCGCTCAACTTACAAATATGGATGTATATTGGACTTGGACAGGTGTCAGTTGACGGTCATGATCTGTTTGATTAAACTTTAATTAGATGTGTCCAATACTAATTGAAAGGGAGGAAAATGATTGTTTTCTTGCATGGGATTGGGGATAAACACTGGAGTGCTCATTTTAATGGTGACATGAACATGAAACCATTGATGAATGTAAAAAACAAGTTTTTATGCGACTTTTTATGATAGAATAAAATATTTTATTTTCTTAAGCGATGAATAAGCTGCAGGTTCATTTATTTGCGACATATCGAGAATATTGTTGGAACAAAAATCCAATCTTTTTTAACTTTTATTAAGGGTAATCCTGTCAAATCTAGTAAACCAATCTATACATTTTCAACTAATTTTCCAATTGTATATGAAACACATACCACAGCAATTGACCTTGTAAATCAGCCACTTTTTAGACAGTAGCCAAAATTGAATGCAGTCTGGAAGCAACAGTTCACCAGGACGTAGGATTAAAGCACGTTTGCGCTCAGAATGGAGCGAGC
Source organism: Stigmatopora argus (assembly GCF_051989625.1). NCBI lineage: Eukaryota > Metazoa > Chordata > Actinopteri > Syngnathiformes > Syngnathidae > Stigmatopora > Stigmatopora argus. Next base: position 10,283,960 of record NC_135399.1, read on the forward strand.
GGCGAGCAGCGAACGCCCACCAGGTCAGCACAACAAACGCGCAAACAAAAAACAGGCAGACACACAACACACGCAACTGCACTCTTGGTAAAGCAAGAAAGATGAAACTCTGACATCTGATTCATCCAACACTGTCTGGCCTTGGGGCCTCCTGACATTACTAATAAAGTCTGATTTACCCCCCACCACCATCTACACCCAGATGCTTAAATAGCAGCCGCAGCATGATTTTCACTAATGGATGTCCACTTATTTGTCTTTACATTTCGGAAAAATAGAGCCAATTTAGAGGAATTTAGACTTACTTCAAAGCAGAGGTTCCCAAAGTGTGGCAGGGATGGAATGCAGCGGTACGCATAAAATTGACATATTTAAATATTCAAAGGTTGTTGTTGTTTTAATTCAAGAGTACATTTTTATAACCACATATCCTCACAGGAGTTTGCGGGGGGTGCTGGAGGCTATCCCAGCTAACTATAGAAACCAGGCAGGGGACACTCTGAAATGCCAGCCAATAACAGGGCAGAACATGTCAATTCCACACATTAAGGCAGGGGTCTCAAACATGCGGCCCGCGGGCCAACTGCGGCCCGCGGGACGATAATTTGCGGCCCCCGTCTTAATATGAAAGATCAATATTTTTTTTTTTTTTTTTTTTTTTTTTTTTTTTTTTTTTTTTTACCCCTTTCCCCATGATGGCGCCGTTTAAGTGGCAGCCAGTGGCAGTAGCTCTGTCCACTCATGTTTTTCTTGTTTTACAGCATGTTTTTTTACATGAAAAATTAGAGGGAACATTGACATGCACCTGCTTGTGGCAGGTGTGATACTGGTGTGCCGATAGCGAGCAATGATGATGTCGTGACCGGATGATTCGCCTAAAGACGTTTCGCCGACGGACGTTTGACAGACGGACAGGTCGTACTAGTATTTGTTAGTTTAATGATTAAATACAAATACTAGTATTTGTATTTAATCATTAAACGCTGTTTTCAGCTGGATTTGACCGAATTTGAGAGCATTTTGAGCCGTTTGGCGAATGGACGTCAATAGACGTTTTTTTGCCTCCATCGCGATATCATCCAGTATTTGTATTTAATCATTAAATGCTGTTTTAGGATGGATTTGACCCGATTGCTGTCATTTTACGGCTCGGTTCTGCTACATCTGCCTGCCCAAGAGTGCTTATTCCCGGACTGCCATTGATGGTAGACGAACATTGATTTTTACTATAATTTGGACAACACCGGCGGCGGGCCGGATTAAAAATCCTAACGGGCCGTATATGGCCCGCGGGCCGAGGTTGAAAAACTTGTACACACACGATCCGGCGGGGCGAGCGTTCGAATCCCGTTTCGGCGGAACCTCCGTTCGGCCGAATGAACGTTCGGTGGAACGTCCATTCGGCGACCTGCCCGTCTGTCAAACGTCCGTCGGCGAAACGACTTTAGGCGAATCATCCGAGTACCGATCATGTCGCTCACACTGGTACTCAGTGCGCTCGGGGAGGTTGTCTTTCTGCTCAGACCAACAAAAAATTAGAGGGAACTTTGGTTCGGAGCTGAATGAACCAATCACGGTGAGGTATACGGCTCTGGAGGGCGGGACATCGGCCGGGCTGTCCAGTGCCTCGCTCACTCACTCATTCATTCCTCCAATCAGCTGGGCGGAGGAGAAGCCGTGAGGCCGATCACTCCGCTCGGCGCGCACACTCCTCCGCTGCTCTCAGCATACAACTGAATGAGGCGCTATGATCCGTGATCCAGCCTGTGTCAGTGTCTGTAGCCATCTCCGCGATTGAAACGGAGAGCGAAAGTGCACATGCGCCACAAACCCGCGCGACTGAATGTGAAAGATCAACCCGAGACTCATTCCAAGTGGAAAAACATATTACAGAGCCCCAGAGATGTCTCTTTCAAAGCCTGCCGTGAAGAGAAAGGTCGGTGATGAGCACAGACAGTTTCAAGAAAAGTGGGGAGTGCAATATTTCTTTGTTGAACACAGGGGCACCCCGACGTGTCTCATTTACACTGAAAAAGTTGCGGTGCACAAGGAATACAATTTGAAACGTAATTGTACTACGAGACATGCTGTGGAGTACGAAAAATACCAGGGAGATGAGAGAGCCAACCAGGTTGCCAGTCTTAAAACACGTCTTCTGAGGCAACAGGATCTCTTCAAGAAGGCTACCAAAGACAGTAATGCAGCAGTCAAAGCTAGCTACGCCGTTTGTGAGTTGATTGATCCTGTGCTAAGTGATCCCAAATGGCTCATGGACTTGGCTTTTCTTGTTGATATCACACATGAGCTTAATGTACTGAACAAGAAGCTACAAGGCCAGGGGCAACTTGTCAGTGCTGCCTATGACAACGTGAGAGCATTCTGCACTAAACTTGTGTTATGGAAAGCCCAGCTCTCTCAACCTTTGCCATTTCCCAGCATGCAAGGCTCTCGTGGATGCAGGCACACCATTCAGTGGTGAGAAGTATGTTGAGGCCATTTCGAAGCTACAGGAGGAATTTGATCACAGATTTGCAGACTTCAAGACACACAAAGCCACATTTCAAATTTTTGCGGACCCCTTCTCCTTTGATGTGCAAGATGCCCCTCCTGAGCTTCAAATGGAGCTCATTGACCTGCAGTGCAACTCTGCACTCAAAGCCAAGTTCAGGGAGGTGAGTGGAGAAGCAGACAAGCTTGGGCAATTGTTGAGAGAGTTGACCCCCAGCTTCCCTGAACTTTCCCGAAGGTTCAAGCGGACCATGTGCCTTTTTGGGAGCACATACTTGTGTGAGAAGCTCTTCTCCACCTTGAACTTCAATAAGTCCAAGTACAGGTCCAGACTTACTGATGAGCATCTTCAAGCTCTACTGAGGGTCTCTACTGCTTCCTCCCTCAAGCCAAATGTGACTATGTGAGAAGAAGCGCTGCCAGGTCTCTAGCAGCAAGGAGTAGGCAAAAGAAGCCGTGTTCAGAATATTTCATGTTCAATGTTCCATTCAAGTTCAGAAAGTTAAAGGTTAAAGAGCTGTTAATACAGACATTTGAAACGGAATAAAAATAATTCATTTTCTCTACTTAGCCAGCCAGTGTATATCTACTGTATGCTCATTAGTATTATTTGGTTTTATATTACTGATTGATTTATTTTTTATTCATCTTTAAGTTAATTTATTTAATTCATTATTTTTTGTTAAAAAATAAAGGTATTTGATAACGTTGGAATGTTTTATCAGTGCTTTTCTTGTGGAAATCCTGATGCGGCCCAGTCTCACCCAGACTCGGCCTCTAGCGGCCCCCAGGTAAATTGAGTTCGAGACCCCTGCATTAAGGAGTTTAAAGCACTATGGGCTGCATTTAGGCCACATGTGATAAATGAGTTATCATTTAAAGCCATTAATCTCACACTTAATGGTGTAAGCAGGTTTTTTGTCGACACGACCGAGATTTCTGCTCAGCCCCTCATTAATTCCTGACCAGGAAAATATTGCTTCGCAAGTTTCGATTTTGTCGCCAGGGTGATTTTTTTTTGTTGGGAAACCATGGCATTAGAGGTGATCTTGCAAAAAATTGATATGGCATTGCCAATCATTATGTGGCAGTCGCTGTCAGCCGTCACTGTCACAAGGGGATTCACTAGGATTGTTTCTCCGACATAAGCACTTCTGTTCATGATAGCCTGATGAACTGTCGCATATTTTTGACATTAAAAGAGATAATGTCGCTTTTAAGAGATAAATAAAATGTCATGTTTTTCAGATGAAGTCAAAATGGTTACTGGTATGCTTCTCGATGTCATAATAATGATGTGATCAAGTGACAAATATCAGTACGTTTGATTGAGTTTATTGGCACTTCTGCTAGCGCCCACTAAAATATTAATAACAACCCAATGGTGTTTGTATTTTCTTTATTTAAAAAAATGGATATACAATCTTAGAGAGGGTTGAAGATTTTGAAGGATCAACTAGTTGTCAATCTCAATTCTCTCTTGGTATGGATAGACCTCATGCAGACACGCTTTTCTCCAACAGCAGCATCGGAAAATAAACAGCACACCATGCAGTGTTTAAGTGAAAGGGACATCCGTTCCAACGTCAGAGCATTAGTGACCGTCAAAACAAATACTGAGCATGAAAACACATGAAAAATGACCAACATTTAGTTTTGCGGCATTTAAGTCTCCTTATTAAGTGTTCCGATTTAGAAGACAATTAAAAAATGAATGATATTCCATTTTTTTGTCTTTGAATTGCTTCTAAATAGTCTTCACACAAGCTGAACTTAGTTTTCAACACCTTCGTGAAACGCGGTGAACACGCGCGTAAACACAAAGCTGATCTGATCGGGTGGTAAAAATAGCGTTGACAGTTAGTTAGGGACAGGTTGGCGGTACCACGCTGCGATAGATGCTTAGCATTTGACATAGCAGTACACATACACACTTGGATTTTTTTAAAAATAATTGGGGATCAAAGCTTTTGTCAATTTAGTCATGGTAAAGCATCATTTGCAGCTTTTCGCAGTTTTTTCTTTGAACATGGCAAAAAAGATGTCCAAATGCAAAAATGTAACATGTTTTTAAAACTGAATAGAAATGTGTTCTAATTAAACCTTTAATAGCAGTTCTTTTTTTTTTTAATTGCAGAACATTGACGAGTTTCTTATAGCATAAAAGGAGCGTGTACGTTAATCACAATGCACCAGTCTCTACCATAGTACTAAAATAAGTTTGTTTAAATTTAAAAATATTTTTTCTCACCTAATGGCATAACAACAATTCATATTTTTACCGTAATTAATTTTTTTCTCACGTGGTTAATCCAGGCAAAGTTTGAATCAATCTAACTGGAATCGCTTTTGTTAAACCTGTCCTTTTCTTTGTTTTCAAATATGAGGCAATGATGCTTAGTTTAACATCTTACATTGCCTTTGTAATTGACAAACATTAACAACTGACAGAAAAAAGATTAACGTGGAAGATTCTTTTTCTTCAAGTTGACTCAAAATTGACTTAATGTACCCTTTTTTGGGGTTACGTCATCTACAAAATGATAGTTTGTCAATTTTTGTGTTTTAGAAAGTGTGAAAAACAGGGGAAGGAGATGACAAAGAGGTGCGACTCCGATGTTACACATAAAGGTTAGAAGAAAAAAAAAAAGCTCCAAGCGTGTGCGTGAATGAGGACGATATGGTGCTGATCATTCAAACGCTGTCTTTGAGTGGTGGGCAAGTAGCACGTAAGGTGTCCAGAAACGTGTCCCGATAACACCATGTAACCTGGCATGCATTTTCCCCCCTCTTTCTGGCAACACGAACACTGCAGGCACTAGAACGGAGAACGCGCCCATATAACCTTCTTTTATTTACTACTCGCGTTTGACCAAAAAAAAGAAAAGAGTCGAGTAGTGCCGGCTCTCCGGCTGGCCGTCAGTTGTCTTAGTGTCGAGCGAGCAGAGTCGCCGTGACCGCCGAAAGAATAATAAAAGCGTCGTGCTACGCGCCCTTTTCTCAAAACGTGTTTCCCGGGTCGGTTTATGTTGAGGTTTATTGCGAAGTGAACAGCGTCCGACCCGAAAGACTTATTCAGTGTGGACTGGAGAAATAAGCTGAGGCAAAGGCGGAGCAGCTTGGCAGCAAACTTGGTGTGGCCTGATGTGTCTATCATCTGGCGTAGTGCTTGATGTAATCTTGGACTTTGTTTCGAAAATCCTCCTGAAAGCAGATCGAGTAAGGACAATGTGTTAGGGCACCTGTGTCAAAGTGGCAGCCCGGGGGCCGAATCTGGCCCGCCGCATCATTTTGTGTAGCCCGGGAAAGTAAATCATGTTGGGGGGTCTAAGTTCTGAAAAGTAGTAGTTTTAAGACTTTATATTGTCTCCGGAGAAATGATGGCCATGTCCCTTTAGGGCCAATTCTTCAAAATTAAACTGCCTGACCCCAATTAGTCAATGGAGAGGAGCCAAAGCCAAGTTCAATAGTTACTAAGACTGTTTCTTCAAATCCATTGGGTGTACCATTGATTGATCTCTGATAGAGCTACTTTTCTAAACACCTGTGTACCAAAATAAGAAAAAAAAAACAGGACTTGTTTATCCCCGAGATGTCTCTTTTTAATTTGCTGGCATCAATAATGAAAAAAAAAATACAAGTTAATTAGATAATTGGAAAAAAAGAGAGCCCCGAGTCATAATTATTTTTTAAATATCGCTTACAATCATTCTCAAGATGCTCTCGATCGTTCATTAGCTCAAAGAAACTCTGCAGTCTCATTTTTGACTCCAACATACTTTTGGCAATAGCCACGCTTAATTTCCCTAATTATCTGTGGCAGTTTTCAGAGGTTTCAACAACATCAGGGGGAGAGGAAAAACAAACAGAAGCCTTTGGGGTTGGGAAGATGGTTCTTTAACATCTGCTATGCATTGAAATCTAGCAAAGCATCGTGACTCAGATAAACAAGGTAAGCGTTCGAATGCTTTAGGTCGGGAAAGTCTGGCCACTTTGATGAGTTATGTTCCATGTCAAGTCATGAAAATAAGTTTTTCTTGACTATTATGCTGCAAAGGAAGGAACGGGTGGAACCTGGAATTATTTCCCATAAATGAAAGCAAGTGTAACCTATTTGAAAGGTTTTTTGAGTGCTACTATTTAAGTATGCGTCAATGTGCCAAGTTCAAATCAAGAATGTCTATCCAACTGTCAATTTGTTTGCTAAATAGGAACCTAACAAAACACCATGTTGTTTGATTCTGTGCAGAAAGCAAATCATTAAAGTGAACGCACGTATGCGTGACATGACCGACTGTTGAGTGATTAGGCTAAACCACTTGGGATTGGAAAGAAAGTGGCAGGATGAGCATATATCTCAGTCAAGCCAAATAAGCGGATGAGCCTTGAATTTGAGGAGCAAGAATTTGGTAAGCCGATGCGTTTTTTTTCCCTCTAAAGTAAAGGAGAACTAAGATCAAGTTAAACCAGCATTAACATTCTCATTTATGCTGACAAGCACTCACAAAATTCCACTCTTGAGCTGTTAAAGAAAATTAAAACACTGAAATTCAGTGTGACGGAAGTCACAGTTGGACAACTTAACGCAGAGAACTCCCCTAATAGTTTACCACATCACCAGTGAGTCTGTCAAATAATTCGGTTTCAAACGAACGAAGCAGAATAATTGTTTTGAACAGTCTCCTAATTCTATCGCCATCAACTACAGACTAAATGACATAATTACTCAACTATTAAATATTATACACTCTCGCCAATTACGAGTGAAAAGAAGGAGCGACCGTAAGGAAAAGATAAAACCCTGAATTTGCCTTACAAATCATAGCGCCTGCCTTGTGCGCCCTGCAGGCAGAATTAGATGACGGGGGGTGGGGAGGCTATAGCCTTCTTAAAAAACACCATCTGTGTTTGTTTGCTGCCTTCATCTCAATATAACACAAACCACATGCACATAACACCAATTGTGAAAGTATGTGACACCAGTGACGAAGTTACACTTGGATGCAATTGGTAAAAAAACAAGATGTGAGAACAGGGGAAAGGTGTGCAGATTGTGTCACTCATTTTTATGAGTTTAGACTGCCATTTTCAAACTTTTGGTTTGGAACAGTAGGCATTTAACTTAATGTTCCCGAATGTTAAATCAAGGATGCTTATGGTAAACAAAACGGCTGGCCTACCTTGTCTCTTAAATGATGCTCTGCCGCGTCAATGTTCAACGGGTCATCAAAATTCAACAAATCCTGGAGGAGAAATGATTAAAATAAACGGCAGAGATAAGAAACTCAAAAATGATTACATGCTTTATTTTTGTAGATTGAAAAGATTCCCGGATTGCCTTCAACACGTCATTGAATTTATATTCTATAACAGTTAAAATACTTACAGTGAACAATGAGTTTAATCCCCAGACCACATCCTATTAAAAAAAGAAGAATCTAACATAAGTTTATGATTCACTAGTCAAGTATGAAAATAAAAAGTTCTCCCTTACCTTTAATGTTCTGGTGGGTGCCCACCCGGTGCCGTCAATTGAATGTTCACGCAATAGGCTGAAGTAAAAAAAAATGCATTTATGCTTCTATTTTACCATATTAGCATATCATGTAAAATTGACAGATTTCATCTCAAATTCATTGCTGTGACTGCACTGCTGGATAGAATACCTTAGACATATTTCCCCATTCTCGGTGATATTTGGATGCCATATTCTGGTAAGACACCTTACTTTTGGAGGCTGCAGAAAAAATAGAATACATATATGAAAATATTTTTTTTTTAAATGCCATTTTCATAGTGGAGGCAATAAATAATTCAGAGTCAACTTAGAAGGGAAAAAAATATATAATGCAAATAATGAGCAAAACAGGATTATATGTAACTGGTAAACTGTGCAGTTAATGAAAGCAAGTCATTGAAATGGATGCTAGTAGGAAGCCAATTAGGTTTAACCATAGCTAAAACTATACTATTGACCTGTTGTGCTTTCACACCTGTACTTCACTAATGTACTCGGGTTTGAACACAATGTCATACACAGTTCACCCTTGTTTGCTAGGGGTTCATGCATTAAAAATAACAAGCTCTCATCCTATTGATTCATAAAGCAGATAGACATCGCCTGCAAAACACTAACATTTAGAGGAAAACTTTTTAAATGTCAGCGCAACACTGGCTGCACAAGTATCAGAGCACTCACCACCATGTTATAGGCTTCGGGGACATTAACTTCAAACTGAAACCTGCCACTTTGGTAGTAACCTTCATCTGGAAGGAAGGAAAGAAGGAAAGGGGGAAAAACGAAGCAAAGGTAAGTGAACAGCACCAAGACAAATGTGTTTCTGTGGCACTTGTAGGCCAAGCCAAACTATATAATAAGTTACTTATCATTTGGAAAATACGGTACTTGAAGAATGCCTCATGAAATTTTAACGGATTTTGTTTGAAAGTTCTTCGTTCCAACCATAAAAAGTGCAGTTAGAAGAAGTTGAGTTCATTCGAATAAGAAGTCGCGCTTCTAAGCTCACGCAGGCTTCCGAGTTATAAGCGGCATTACCAAACGAGCCAGCAAAAATGACGAGATTTGGCTCGAGGGGCTTTGAATCTTTCATGTATGCATGAAACAACAATGAACCTTTACTGAGCTTGCAAACTTATGCTCGTGGTGCTTAGTGTTTGGCTGACTTCTTGAAATTGTTTTGACCTCAGTTTCTTACAGTGCCATAAAATAGCATTTGTAAATATCTTATATCATCACTTTATGAACTTCTACATAACATCCTTTTGCAGTTTGGAATAAAAGTGAAATACGTAAAGCAAAAATGTGGACGAAAGCAAAACCCGCAGTCGGGGACAGGAAAAAGAATAAAAACAAACACAAGAAAGCTGGACTGGACTAACAGCTGCATTTAGCGTTCATAAATAAAACATTTGTATCTGCAGCACACTTGAGCCATCCAGGAGTACTTACACACACACAGAAACAATTAACAACAGCAAATAAACACGGGCAATTAAGAGTCAAACTCGAATGCCACTTATTCTAAAATAGGCTTGAATTTTTATCATTAATGTGCGGTGAGTATAATTCACGGCCAAATGCAAGATGCATCTTAGCATTCGTGAGGGGAAATCAAATTTTAATGGCGTACTCAAAAAAGACTGTGCCCTAGTGGGCTTTAATTAGACGTTTTGAGCAAATATATCAAGTTTACTTATGGGATGTGTATTTTACAATCATGTGAGCTATTAAAATTTTAATACTTTAGGTTACCTTTTTTTGCGCATCCCTACATCAAATCCATTTCAGCTGGGAGCTGTCAAAATGTACAGTGGTACCTCGTGGTACGACGAAAATTTCGATCGCATCTATCACTGTCAATAGTACTTAATGAGTCAATTGGATTACGATAGTCTTATAATAATGAATGTGTAGGACACTTTAGTCAAGAATAATTGAGCGAGCCGTCCACTGGGAAGTCGGAGTCCTTGTCGGACTCACATAAGAAAAATGACAGCGGCTCTTTGCCATAATTGCAGATCGTTGTTTCACGGCCCCGATTTTGCTTACAAAGGCCTTTGTGAAACTAAGTTGGAGGTACACCAGCGATTGGGGCGACAGGAAGACTGATGACTCACAGATAGGCCACACACACACACACACACACACAAAACCCGCTTGCGTGTCGCATACATACAAGTTTGCAAAAATCTTCTGCTGTTGTTTGCTTGTCTTGAACCAACTTGCGATATTGACATCTTTAAAACGTAAGCATAATGCATCAAATCTACATTAGTATGGAGAATATTGCCTCAAGTGGCCATTGATACGGTTATTTAAATTAATGCAAAACATCATAATTCTGGAAATTTTAACTAAACGTAAACTGGTTTACAGCTATTGAGAAATATAAATGCGGACTAGACAACGCTTCACCATAATCCCCCAACCCCCTTTTCAATTCAAATGGAATCCTTGTCTATTTCAGCAAATGGCAGTTAAAAATGACAATCCGTTACCAGTACTCCCAGTTTAAACACGCTTGAGATAATTTGTCGTCAACGGCTGTCAAAATGTTCATTGGAATTACACAACACCATGACGTTTATGAGCCATAGACATAAAAAGATCGAGATAATGCAATGAAGAGCAGGAACTTGGTGATGAATGAGGCTCCACTGATCTCATTCCAGGTCAGTGCATTTAGTAGGTTTGACCCCCCAACCTGTTAAAGCTGCAAGAACTGCTGACAGTGCACGACCGAGTGACTGCAAAAACCTAAACAAACATGGTCGTAACACGCATGGCCCTAAAAACATTCACACGCACACAGATTGGCCCACTGAGCTGAGCTGTTCGAGAAGATTGGCTCATTTAAGCGCAATGACGGGTGTTCTTTTGTCGGCTTGCCAACAGCTCGACATGCATGGGGCGCTCGGAACAAACAAAATTGGGCAAAAGTTGACGTGTATTGAAACCATTGTTGTTTTCTGGCCGCGACCCAACATGCTCGTCATTAACAAGACGCAGACAAATGTCAATTGATCTGCAAAGAGACGGATATATGAAAGGGAATATTGAATGTTATTCTCTTACCAGGAGACACTGCCAGCTGAAAATGGTGCAGCTTGTCCTCGTCTGGGAAATTGGCTTTGCATGTACCTGCAATCAGAAGCAAGCAAATGGTGTGTTACGCGTCTATTACATATACATAGATGTATTATTGTCATTTCTCTTCTCCAAACACTGAAGAAAAGTGGATTGCTACAAAAGTGTTTCCAAATTAGCACCACACTACCCCCTGCCGTTCAAAAACATTCAATGTACAAACACAAGCCAATACAAAACATGCAGATTTCCTATATAAAATGCGCTACACCAAAACAGGAGGGATGACTGAGTGAAACTAGAAAATCCATCCCACAGAAAATTATTCACTTCATGACATTAAAGCTGATGTGTATACATAATTTGGGCAGTTTTCAACCAACCCTTTTACCTACTTTATTGCATTATGTATACGTCATGTATAATAATAAATCTAAGAATGCATTAAAATAGCTACAATCACAGCTTAACTTACTAGGAAGATTGGCTTCAAGTTCAGCAACTTCTGTAGACGGATAGAACAATGCAAATTAAGGAATGCTTTTTCCACGACTTGTGTGAATATGTTCGGATAGGAAAAAAAAACACCTTTGGTAAGGAGACGGTCCCTGATGGAGACCCTGTGAGGTGCGTCAGATGGTCCGCTAGCTCGGCTCGTTTGTCCACCGTCATTCCTCTTCAGTTTACTGGCCAATGTGAGCATGGCGATCACGGTGCGCTCCGTAACGCTCTGCCCCGCACCGATCGCCTGCCGATGACACGCAAAACATCACCGGTTTAAATCCTTTGAATCAGAGGGTCTTACCCAAGGTTGCCATGTACCACCCTCCAGATGAAAAGTTGTACCTTTTTATAATTAATGTTAATGAATACTTGCATTTTCATTGGTGACAGTTCATAAAAAATAAATGGACTAATGTTGATAGTGTTATAGTGTATTGATGTATCCATTTTAGGGTCACAGGTGAGCATCTTTTTCCTCTGCAGGGTCTGAAAAGTCTTTTTTGAGATCCAAAAAACAGAGTTATCATTTTATATGACTTTGGAATTGGGTCAGGTAAATGATCTATTTTTTTACATAAATAAACAACTGAGTAAACATCATCCGAGACAGTCGATTCGGTAAATTTAGCCTTTGGTTAGAATTGCAAAAATATTTTTACTTAAATACTCGATTGCAGTTGTGACATTTACCTGATGGATTTGGACAATTCTGCTATTGATCGTACTATGTTTAAAATCTAAATGTCTATTGTGGCATTTTCTAACGGGATTTATGTCATCGGGACACTATAAAATCGCAATTAACAATCAAGCAAGGTCGTTATCAAAACTAAAATAATCCGATCGTCACCGTATTTAACCCTTCCCGTGCAAAAGTATAAACCCAGGAGACAAATACACTTTATTTCATTTTAAAAGGCAGGTTTTAAAGTTGTTTTGGTAAACTATCTCGCTCATCGAGTTAGCTTGTGTGTTATCTATACGTTGTTTACCTGAAATCTCTGAGCTGGCAGTCCGTGTTACACCATGATCGGACACTTTTTGCTCGCCGAAACACCGATCGGTGATTATCAGAGGTACTCGTGACAGTGGACGGTGATAAAAGGTGATTTAGGGGGGCTTCAGGGGTGGGAATGAACTGAGTGGAGCCTCAGCTGTCAATACTTCTCTCCGGTAGCATGAGGAGCGGAAGTGCAGAAATGTCCTGGTAAGAAATAGGTCCGTGATGAAAAAGCAGCAAAATAAAGGTTCCTTTTGTGGGGCAACGCCTTCATCAGTTTATGATAAAGATGCTGACAAAGATAAGCGATGTGGAAAATGGATCAAGAATGAAGAAGCGTCCTGAACAAGAGTTAAGTCACATCATTTTACATACCTTAATATAGTACCATTACACCAGCCTGGGTGTGCTACAGGACACTACAGGCTGAAGCTGTGACAGAGGACACATGCTTTCTCCTCATTACCTACAAATTTGAATTCACAATATATTGAGCTTTAATCTGATGATCGAGAGAACAGAAATACGAGGAACGACGACAGGAACTACTTGAATGGTGTCTTGGCAGCCCTCCACACTGTAAAAATAGCCTATGTCTTTCAAAACAGGAATACTTGGCCTGGCATACGTATTCACTTTCAGTTTGGGTTCCGTCCCCGTCACAGCACTGACACTAATGACCTTCTCATGGCAGCAGATCCTGGTTCCCTGTCAATCCTCATTCTCACTCTCCTCTTGGTATCAAACTCCCCTAAGATGGTTTCATTCATACCTGAATGGCCACACTGCGATCATTCAGATGACCATTAGTTAGACAACTCCAACTGTATTTATTACTTTAGCAAACTAATGGAACTCACCTAACAAAACTTTCCTGCTTATTTTATTTCAAATCAATCCCAACCATACATGTTATAGAGCAGTACAAATAAACGGCATTTAGGATCCGACTATTAGAAACTAGGGAACACAAAGGAAATTTGCTTCTATTTCTGGGCGGGTATGAGCTCATCAATGGCCTCTTCCTTCTCCAGAGCCTTCTCCATATCCACCAGCAGCTTAACACCATCCACCACCATCTGCACAAGTTCCACCTCGGAGAATCCCAATCTGTCAGAGTTTGAGATGTCAAAAACTCCATCCACGGCGTCAGTGTCCACACCACCTGGTAGAGAAACCAAATTAAGTACTCTTGAAAGCATCATCAATTTGACGTGAGGTCTTCCCATACCGGTTCCACGTTTTTGGAGACGGAGCTTCTTCAGAATGTCCTCGAATTCAGCGTGCTTGGCCAAATTTGGCAGCTTTACATGTACCCCCGCACGCAGGCCTGTGCCCAGGTTGGAAGGGCAGGTCAGAATGTAGCCGAGGTGCTCATTCCACATGAAGACACGACCTTTCTCCTTGAACCTGGCTTCAATCTACAAAAAATTAAGACGGAACAGTCAAACAATTCTGAGAACAGCTGGTTTAGAAAAAACCTTAAACAAACCTCTGCCAGTCCAGTGCAGAACCGAGTGAACACTTGCTTAATGTTTCCTCCTTTCTGCATGGAGATCACACGTAAATGGTCCTCCTCATTCACCCAAACGAGGAAAGTCTTGCTCTCGTTGTGCCTTTGGAACAAATGTGGAAGTAGTGATTCAACTATTGGGCTTAAAACAGTTCTGTTTTGTGATTGAGATTGAAAAGGCTGTTGTTACCAGATTCCTCTGCCATCGGGCCAGTCACGGGCCATCTTGGAGGCCAGTAGCAGAGGGGACACCGGCTTGTCAAAGAGGAAGTGGTCGTCAATCAATTGCTGCTGTTCCTCATTCGACATGTTCTTCAAGGCGTAGTACTTGCCCATCAGGTCTCCAGTCAGGGAACCCAGAGCTGGAGAGAAAATCATGTTGACCCCACAAATTTGACTAACCTAGTACACATTGATAAGCAGGCCAGTTTTGAAACAGGAAATCCATTCAGTGGACAAACTGAGGTCCCTTGACCAGAAATACATTGATATATGCCCCGTGTCCACGATTTTTTTAAAACTTGTCATAATCAAAACCAGCAGAAGACGTAAGTGTGAAACCTGGCCGGCCAGAGAGTTTTTGTTACCATCGATGGAGAGTTTCTCCAAAGCACGCCTCTCCCCTCTGGTGCAGTGTGGCGGCAGGCAGAAGCCACGGATGCTACGGCCTGTTCGGACTCGGGAGCTCATGACGTAATTGGGGTCCAGGTCTTCGCCACCCTTAAACAAAAAGGTGTACAAATCAAATAAACATAACGACCCATTTTGCTGAACCCAGGTCAACACCAGCAAAAATAGAACATTAGCTGGTTATAGGACACTTACATATGTAACCATAGCAACTCACTAACTCGTATTAGAAAACCCTACAGCACATGTGTCAAAGTGGCGGCCCGGGGGCCAAATCTGGCCCGCCGCCTCATTTTGTGTGGCCCGGGAAAGTAAATCATGAGTGCCGACTTTCTGTTTTAGGATCAAATTAAAATGAAAAGTATAGATGTATATTAAATTTCCTAATTTTCCCCCTTTTAAATCAATATTTGTAATTTTTTAATCAATTTTTCCTGTGTTTTAGTTCAAAAATCATTGTAAAATCTAAAAATATATAAAAAAAGCTAAAACAAACATTGTTTTAGATCTATAAAAAATGAATATTCGGGGATTTTAATCCAGTTCTTTTAATCCATTTATTAAAACAATCAAAATATTATATCTAAAATGGTCCGGTCCACATGAAATCAAGATGACGTTAACGCGGCCCGCGAACCAACCCGAGTCTGACACCCTTGCCCTACAGTGTTCGTCTGTAAATTTCTCATGGATCTTCTACGCTTGCCAGATGGAAATTTAAATATGCTAAAACATTGAGATACAAACCACTTACCACCAGGTTTTCCGGGTTGAGGTCGGTCTTGTGCGTGTCTGTGGGTTTGTATCCTCCATGTCTATCCTCGATAACCAGATCAAAGAGGTCTTTAAAGACATCGTAGGTCTCCTCATCTCCAGCCACGCAGCCCACGGTCATGATGTAGGGGTGGCCTGCCAGCATAAAACCAATAAAACCTATGATGAGTCATCAAGGTAAAGAATGACTGCAGAGGAACAGCGTTAACATACCGGGGTTGTCCACTCCAGTCTGAATGACGCCGTCGATGTTGAAGCCACTGCGAGTGGTTCTTTCTTTCAATGTGGCATACATGTCCTGAGTCAAGAACTTGGCCATGTGGTTCTTGTGCTGGCTGAGATCGGGGAACTCGTCCACGGCCGTCAGCCCCCTTTGCTTGCGGTTGGCCATTCCTTCAGAGCTAAAACAGATTGTGAGGAAAAACACAAAATCAAACATTTGTTCATCTGATGCTTTGCTAACCTTCCCTCACGACAGCACTTTTGTTTATCATTTCTGCAGTCACATGAAAATGTCAGTGATGTGACTATTGTCATCATTCTCTCCGGTAAGGAAGGCAAAACTATCTTTAAAATACGAGGGAAAACCAACACAGACATGGTACTGCAGCTAAACTGGAACTATGGGGTAATAAACCCTAGCACGAAATCCTACAGAAAAATGTATTCAAAAGTTTATCACTCTAGAGTGGCCAGTCAAAAAAGGACATACCAGATTCAGAAGATGTTTTTTTTGTTTACCCATGACTATATTGAGACTTCAAGGCCAAATGAAAACATTGCATCAAGGCCTTTTTGGAACTAAAGTGATGAAGTCACAAAGAATTTACTTTTATGATGTCACAACCAAGTTATCCTTCGGACTTAACAACAAATAACTTCTTGCACTAAAACTGTAATACGTGGTGAAAGCTTTAAATATCATTATACTTGTTTAATGACATTAAAAGCATTCAATTCAATTCAACAAGCCCACTTCACTTATTGATTATTTTTTTGTCTGTCTGTTGTTATTTGTGGACTATGTGGTGAAAGCTTTAAATCTCATTGTACTTGTATAATGACAATAAAAGCTTTAAATCTCATTATACTTGTATAATGACAATAAAAGCTTTAAATCTCATTATACTTGTATAATGACAATAAAAGCATTCAATTCAATAATGTCAATAATGAACCTTTACAAACCACATTTATTTGATCCACTTTACAATTCTGAATCAGCGTTCATTACGAATCACTCATATGTAGTTGTTTTTTATGGTATCGCAGTTCAAATTCATTTTCAGAATGCATATTTTCCTATTTGTACATTAGGTAAGTTAGTACATTATATAAAACTATACATTTTATACAAGGCTTTCTTATGAACTAAACATATTAGATCTCAGGAACTGTTGAGAATGCATAATTTGTCAAATTTATATATGTATTATTTGAAAAATTGTGATTTTTAGACATTGTCAAATCTGTTAAAATAATGACAGATGTGTGTGTGCTTACCTGATCCAGCAACACAAACACGACTGAGATGCCAAAAGGTTGGGGAAACAAATTTTTGGCAGTGGCAAACTTGGGCCTTATATATAAATGGGTGAAATTTGTCGTCCCCCGATGTTCCTTTTGTCACAGGGTCGCGTTTGGAGAAACTGACGCGACAAAAAGCTTTTAAAAGGGACGTGCGCGCGCGTGCAATTTGTGCGGCGCTTTTCTGCAAACGCACTTGCGTGACGTTCGCCACCGTCGGATGCGTGATGTGCTTGTGACGTCAGGATGCGAACGATCAGCTTTGGTTGTCAAGCTTTTATAGTTGCTGAAAAAAAGTTCTCGTGCGTTGTTGTAAGTCAAACTCAAACTAATACATGCATTCCAATTTGAGTGCCGATGTGTTGAAAATATATACATACAGAAACCTGTATAGTATATTACTGTTGTTATTATTATTAATATTATTATTGTTACTATGATTATCATTATTATTGTTATTATTATTTATATTATTATTATATCTATTAATGGGTCTATTTAGACATACATATTTCTATATATTAGTTCCAGTATGCAATTTGAAATAAATTCCAAAATATTTTCATGAACAAATTCATGTTTTTTGTACATGCATATTCTTAGTTGTATGTATTACATATAGTAGTTATTAATATTGTAGTTCTTAATTCCCTTTTTAAAATAACTTTTACACAATAATGCTACAATAACAGATGGTTTATTTATTTATTTCATGACTGCAGTAACATTCAGTAATATTGAGGGCAGAGTCAGGGTTAACACAATATAACGCTGCCCTCTAGTGAGTATAATATTATTTTCATTATAGCTACTTAAATTAATATCTACACTACATATCTACAGTATGAACTAGTAGTACTTTTTGCATTGAACAAATCAGATTCATTGGGTTGCAAATCATTTGGCATAGTTCATTAAAAATAGATGGATATGTTCCATATATAAATATATATAAACAATAAAACATCCATAGATTTAGTACTTGCCAGAATTGACTATTCCAAAAACATTTGTATTGATAATAATTTAGTTTTTCTGCAAGTCATCTGAGCCGTTTTTGCTTGCCAGAAGGTAAAAATACTTGACCCCCACCAGCACTTGTGTCTCTGCAGAGGTCACCTTCATGATGGACATCAACCTGGAATGAGAAAAGAAAACAAAATCACTCAGATTGTATTTCCATCAATTAGGTGGAACATCCAACAATTAGATTTTGTTGTTGTTGTTGTTGTTGCTTCCTTGTCAGAAAGCAAATCAGAATACCTCTCACAGGTGTCCTTTGAGACCTTGGTAGCCTTCTGGGGGTCTTCCCTCAGCATGGCCTGATAGCTGGAGAACGATTCCACCATGCCCATGTAGCTGCTGAGGGGCATAGACCGCTTCACCCACACACCCTCTTTCCTGAATCGTGAATAATAAAACATAGATCACACCATACTGTTCGTGATATGCGTGAGCTGAGCCCCGTGCACTTACCACTCTTTTTCAGTATAAGGTATAGAATTGTAGGCCTCCCGGTACATATCAATAGACCTTGGACCAAGGCAAGGATTGCGGTGAGGATGCAAAACTGCATAAAACTGAGCGGATAAAAATTGAATTAGTGTGGTGACATTGTTACATTTTTCAAGTTTAGCTTTTCGTCAAGCAAAAACATGAGAACAGTGAATTTGACATGACTATTTTTTGCTCTCTTGATACCTTTCACATCTAAACAGTGATGAAGCTTTGTTCATCGTAACACTTAGCTTCCCGTTGCCATGGTAATAGGCTATACCTTTGCGGTAGACCGAAATTATTCAACTTTTTTTAGCACCTCTTTGCACACTTGGTTGAGTGACTCCAGGGAGCAGCCCTGATATTCCACTTCCATATCTAAGGTGTAATTGAGTAGCGCCAAGCAGCCACGAGGTTTCAGGACCCTGTGGACTTCCTGAAGAAAGCGAGGTCTGTCGAACCAGTGAAAGGCCGACATGGCTGTTATCAGGTCCACTGAGCTGTCAGCGAATGGCAGCTCCTCCGCCGAGCACTGCCTAGAATTGCAAAGACAAAAATAACACATTTAACATTCAGGGTACTTCTTACAGTTGAGAATATCTATCCCTTAGTAGCAACAGAGTTAGTATGTCTAGAGAAACCCTATTTTTCAGACCATAAGTCACACTTTTTCATAGTTTTGCTGGGCCTGCAACTTATATACTCAATATATGTACTTTTTTTCTTCTTAGAAAGTCATTTAATCAATAAAAACACATTACAATACTCAGTAAATTGCAGCTTGCTTACCGATACGTGATATTGGGCTCTTTAGCATTCTGTAACGCCACCTCTATCTGAGCAGGACTCACATCCGTGCCCACCACAGACTCAAAGTGCTTTGCTAGGAGAACTGTGCCTTGCCCTGAACCACAGCCCACATCCAAGGCCAGAAATAAAGGCCCAGGTCTCTGAAAAAAATAGTTGATTGGCTATCACCTTCAGACATATAACTGCATCCACTCAAAAATGTCCATAGATCTCTCAGTGGGAAGATAAGGGTTAAAAGACCTTGCTGTTCACAGTCTTTTGTAGCTACATCATCATTGCAATGAAACTTGAAATTAGGCACATTTCAATCACATTAGATCTTAGGCCTAAGGGAATTTTCCAATGGCAAATAAGTAAAATCACAGCATTTTTGCATGACATAGCAAGTGTCACAATAAGAAATGTTATCAATCATTGCAGGTTGTGTGCACTTTGATTTTAATGCTACGGTGCACTGTGATATTGATGTGGTTTTCACATGCAAATATTTAAACACCACGCAAAGACAGACTCCTACCTGTTTTTCCACAAATTTAATCACATGTTGAATCAGGCCATCTGAAGGAGAAATCCGATATTTCCAATACGAGGCAGCATGTTCTTTGCCTTCAAACAGACGGTGGGCCATAGGTAGAAAAGTCCCTAAAACTATGTTCTGACTGATGGGAACTGTGAGTTTAGAGTGTCTGACTACTCTCAACATTCAAGTTACACAGAAATCCACACGTGCCCACATTAAAGGAGGGGCTCAATGGGCTCTATGCCCAGAAGCAGAGATTGTAAAAAAAGGAGGCTGTGCCATCACGTGCCCTAAAATGCATAATTTTATCCAATCTCATTTTTTTTTGTCACAAACACAACAAAAACAAAAGCATGAATTAACTTAACCCAACCACTGATTTCCTTCTGGTTTAAACTGTGACACAAGCTGCTTTTATTTACCCTGTCGTGCATAATTACATGAAATTCAAAGTTGAAAATAGACTCGATTACCTAAAAATCAACATCATTCCGTATTATCTGGACTATAAGTTTCACTGGAGTATAGGTCCCATTTTTGGGAGGGCATCTTTTTTTAAATTATTATCAGAAACCAGGAACAAACACATGTTGTAAATAGTAAAATGACACACACACACATACATTTGAACTCACAATCATACTTCAATACACAATCAGCGACCTCATTAAAACATCTGTGTATCCCATCACCCACTCAGGTGGTACTAATGATTTTTTTACCAACTACAGAATATTGGGTGCAAGTACAACGTTCTGAAGAATAAGTCAATAAGTAAGTATAATTGGATGCGTATTTTTTATAAACCCTAGAATTGCTATTAGGAGCACAGAATGACATTTAAAAAGATTACATCCATCGTCGATGGTTAATTTCGGCATGTCCTATAAACACAGCTTTTTTTTTTGAACCAAAAAAGACCAGGAAGCTTTTTGGACAGCGCCTGAGTTATCGTACAAAGACCCCATTGTGAGATTGGAGGCCCCATTATTCCCCATGGTACATGGAATGTTTGATAATGAGCACCTTTAAAGGGAAAGCATCATCAAAACAGTATTGCAACAATGCACACTAATGTGGAAAGCTTGAATAAACCAAAAGGGCACAAATTATGGAAAATTATAAAACATCTTGGGTCTCTGGTGGCATGCGCTCCAGATATTTATGGATTGTGAGTCGTGACGAGAAAAGGTCTGGGAAAGCATACGTAAACAAAAGCTAATCAGGTTAATACATGGCAATTTGAATAATGGCAGTAATATTTGTAAATGAGTCCATCTGGTATACTGGAAGAATGTCTTATTTGCATGTTGAAATTTAACACGAGTTTATGTATGAATACAATTGTAGTTTTGACTAATTAATCTTAAAAATGTATTGGAAACTCAGTCAGTTAGTTGCATTTTTCTGAGCCATTATTTTTATTATTGTCGTGTTTGTTGATGCTTGGTCTTAATAATTTGCCGGACTGAAAAACATGTTTGTTATTGTCGAGTGCTTCCCATGAGAGTACTGTGCTGGTAATTGTGCTCAAGGGACGATGGCCCTACTGGTCTTAGTTGACCATGGAATTTACATTGCCCTTACCTATAACTAATTGACATGTATTTTTAATAAGTTGACAGTCATCCATAGTGCAAAGTTAATGAAACAGTCACAGAAAAGACATAAAGTATGATATTAGAAGTCCATCCATCAATGTTCAAGCTAAAGTTAGACTATACCCAGCAGAGCAACTAGTGACAGAAAACAATTAAATCTCATTTCACCCCATCATAGAGTAGGAATTAAATTCTTGGAGAAATATATACATGATTTTTGAAACCACTTAAACATCAACAGTTGTCAGCTGCTCTTGTTTAAAACTTATACAAGACCAGTAAGTGAGGGAATCCTGTTTATTTTGGATTAAGAAGGCAAACAATGGATCGTCAACAAAACTTTGTAGTTTGTTAAAAAAATAAATAAATGAACAACCTTACTTCAAAGTGTCAAGATAGAAAACTTGTTGGAAGTATCTCAAGAAAGTAGGAATTACTAGACAAAACAAATGACTCATACAAGTGGGCAGGAACTGTGATACAACTGCAAGAAACCACTTAAACAAAATAGGATTTTCACATAGAAAAGCCTAACAAAAGTATTACTAAATGCTTAAAAAAATCTGAATTTACCTTGGCATAAAGAAAGCAATCATTATTTATGCCTGTAATGAATTAAATGAATAGTTGACTCCAAAAGGGGCGTCAACAACTTTTAAGCTTCTACAATCAAACTCCATATTTTGTATTCCAAAGGGTAAACGAAAAGATACAGAATTGTATTTGATTGACAGGGCGCTGTCCCTTTTGAGCTTTCGGCGTAGTCGCCGAAGTAAGACGAAAGGCCAACATCTGCTGAGTCTTTTGGGCGTCAACACGCAGCGATTGGTCTGTTTCAGTCCCAAAGGTCACTCTGTTTTGCTGGAAAAGACTTTAACTAGCTGCCGCCGCGCGGTCTTCCGAGGCGCAGATGCTCGCCTGTTTCTCTGCTTCGTCTGCCGTCGGTGTTTGTGTTGAACTAATTTATGATGGAAAATGTTTCTGTCCCTACAATGTTTAGTCTGTCTGGTTTGAATTTTCCATTTGTGCAAAGAATCATCATTTTTATGCTGGTATTGCTGTGTTACCTTCTAATCCTACTTAACAATTTAACCATTATCTTTGTGATCATTACTGAGAAAAAGCTCCATAAACCCATGTATGTGTTCCTGTGTAATTTATGTGTCAACGCTCTGTATGGCTCGGTGGGCTTCTTCCCCAAATTCTTGGTGGACCTTTTGTCGTCTCACGTTATTTCTTACGCCGGTTGTATGTTGCAGGGTTATGTCATACACTCGTCAACTTGCTGTGATTTTTCCATCTTGGCGCTGATGGCTTACGACAGGTATGTGGCTTTGTGTCGACCTCTGGTTTATCAATCTTTCATGACAAAGCTGAGGGTGTCCCTTTTTGTGTTTTTATCTTGGTTTGTGCCACTCTTTTGTATGTTTTTAAACACCGCAACGCTTTTGGGGAAAAAGCTTTGTGGCTTTCACATTAACAGGCTGTACTGTGTTAACCTGATGGTTGCCAATCTGGCGTGCTCTCCACCCAAGGTCAACAGCATCATAGCGATGTTCAACATCGGTGTGTATTTTTGTCACTTTTTGTTTGTCTTTTATTCTTATGTCTACCTGGTCAAGATGTGCCTCGCGTCCACGCAAATGTGGAAGAAGTTCAGGCAAACGTGCACACCACATCTCCTTTGCCTGCTTGTTTATGCCACCACTGTGCTGTTGGATTTGTTGTACATGAGATTTGGTTCAGACAATTTGTCGCTACACTTGGATAACTTTGTGACTATCGAATTCCTAATCATTCCTCCAGTTTTGAATCCCCTCATCTACGGGGTACAGCTGACACATATCCGGAAGAGAATATTACGTTTTTTTCTTACCAAAAAGAAGATACACGGCTTTTTTATGAACAATTAATTCAACTTATATTATTTTTGGAAGGTCATTTCCCAACAACAATAAAGCCATGGTTAAAAAATACAAAATGAATCAATGTAAATGTGTGAACATCAAGCATAATGTACTTTCTATGATATTTTCTTTTATTATACATTTGTAATTTGGAGTTTGATGATGCTGTGATGTCACATTGCAAATTGTTTTTTGTTTTTGTTTTACTCTACAAAAGAGAATACAGAGCTTTCCCACAAAAATTGAATATCATATGTTGTATTGATTTTGGGGTATTTTTTGTATTGTATTGATTGATTTCTGATTACTTTAACTCATAATTTTTCAAACCAGTAAGCAGTAGGAAATTAATAACAATAATTCAGACTGGGCTTTGCATAAAAGAACAATTTAGCCTGCTATTCATATTTTTGAAATGTTAGTGGAAGCTGGAATATATATTATAATTAAGCTGCAATCATAAGAAGCATAATGTTAGGGAAAATACATTAAAATGACAAAGTTGGACAAAATGAAGTTTTATATATTCCTGTTCAATAGTCTCTATCAAGTCTTATAAAATATTATGGACTGCTTCTTTTCCTTATTGAAAATGTAAATGTTTACATTTTGGGGGTGAGCAACGTTCTCTACGTCACACGATGGTGCTAATATACCATCATGTCTGGTGAGGCAGCTAACATCATAAATATAATATAGAAGGCTGGTCTGAAGGCGGAGTCTGCGGCGTAAGTCTGTTGCGGCCATTTTGCGTCAGAAAACGTCTCGGTTCAAGTGCATCTGAGGTAAAGTGGCAGATTATCTACACCAGGGGTCACCAACTGGGGTCCTCGGGGCACCTATCCAGTCTGTTTTCCATTTCTCTCTTGTCCAAATAATCAGGACCGTTACCAAGCTTGTAGAGACATTGCTGACATAGGATAGAGACCCTCAAGGACCAGAGTTGGTGACCTCTGTCTGATGTGTACAAAATCATTTTAACTTGCTGAATTTAAAATTATCTTTCTTATAACAAACCATATAAACCTAGTAATCGTTATATAGTATATATTTTCATTTATATGTGGTAAAACAGTACCGCATTTTTGACGTTGAACTATAATGTTTAGTGAATGGCTCTGTTGCAAAATGGCCGACAAATAACGACGCTTATCTGTATTGCTCAGATCGCAAATCGGACATCTGGTTCTTATAAAATATATTACAGTCGACACATTGGAAGAAGGCCTCCCACCCTCCGCGCATCTAGTCTTAGTTTCAGCCAGTCAGTCGTGTGTACTACCGCAGAGCATACATTCATCTATCTATCTACCCAACACAATCGCACATGCCATAACCACCCGATAGCAACCCCTTCCCCACTCTTCGTCTTTTTTTCCTCGCTTCTTTCGTGTTTCAAACGACACGCAGGACAGACATCAGTGATTTTTTTTTAAAAAGGGGAGCCACGGTGAAGATTCCGAAACGTGAGTACGGCGGTGTCATTTTTTTTGGGATACATCGTAACTCGCTAATCGCGTGTCATTTTTCGCATCCTGTCATGATGTCCTAATGCGATCTTGTCCGGGTTGTTGTCTTAATTTTAATTGTATTTTTTTTAAAAACAGAATATATTTTGGTTTCAAAACATTGAATGGGTTGAAGGCTGATTATGATCGCTTAAAACGTGAGACTGTTGTGCTTTATGGCTGTCATGTCACCTCGGCTTTACCCTGACGCCGCTGCCTGACCGCTTGTCTTGCGAGGGTTCACCGGGGATAAACTGCATCGTGCTCGGTGAACCGAAGGAGCCTCTCACGCAGTTGTTGCTGCAACACACCGGGGGTGTTAATGCAGGTGTTAGCCGCAACGTGCCACGAGATGACGTCTCCATGCAAAGGCAATAATGGGTTGCATTCGGGACATAGACGGGCCAAAATATTGTGGGTTTTAGGGGCCCGATGAGGATTAAACATCCACTTACGTTGGCTTCTAGTATTTGTCCGACAGTAGAAACAGTGGATGTCTTGGAAAATGATGTATTTGTATCATTAGATAAATAGGTTCGGGTTCACATTGAGGTTTTTAGTGCTATTGACACTGATAGACGTTCAATTTTACAATGTGTCCAAGTGTCCTTGAGGAAGTGACCACCATGTTGCATCATCATCAGTAGGTATTTGAATTTTATTGTCATTATACATGTATAATGAGATTTTAAAGCGTCACCATGAAGTGCACACATAAATAATACATAAATAATAATACATAAATAATCAATAAAATCAAGTTATACCATGTGATTTGATAGTAAAAAGCCGTTATACAATAACTCCATATTAAATATATTTAGGAATTTTAACTATTTGGTCATGAGCAGGTAAGTGTTATCCATTTGAACTGGGAGGCTTGGCAGCAAATGACCAATCAAATGCAGAGGACATTGATTCCAATGAGTTAACTTTTTTTGTTATACTGTCTGACCTAAAGTGTATTTACATTCGTGCAATTAATGGGAAATGTTAATCCACAGCGTCGGAGCGGTGAGCACATCTGTCTCACAGTTAGAAGGATGTAAATTTGATTACAAGGCTTCCAGTGCGAAATTGCATGTTATCTAGGTGCGCTGGCTTTTTCCAGTGAGTGTTAAGTTTATTGAAAGCTAAATTAGAGTTGTCTTAATCTGATCATGTAATTATCAGATGATCTGCAATTAGGGGTTGATATTCATTCAGGCTTCACAGTGGATTGGAGGAAATTTCACTATTAATCACAGGAGAAGAAATCATCCACCTCAAAATCAAAGACAGATTACCCCCACTTTTATCTCTTTTTACTCAATTTCAAAAAAATTCAGATACAAATGTAAGATTTTTATAGATGTGTTGTTGTTCAGCAGTATTTATTTATTTTGGCTTTAAAGTTTGATTTATTTATTTATAGTAGTATATGTATATATAATAATTCGGAGATGTTTAAAATTCAACTCATAATTAAGGTGAGCAAAGAGACATGTTTTTCATGCAAATCAACTACATATCATCATCTTTTTAGCGTCATGAAAACAAACAACGCAAACTACTGTATAGTAGCAGTGCTGTAATAACATTTTGAGTAATGTATATTTGAATCATAACAAATTAAGAAACACACAAATAGTACTCTTGTTTTTTTCAGTGGAGAAAGTCTAAAATTGGTGTGATGTATTGAGCATTATTGACTTGCTCACAAGGAGACAGTGAACCATTCACATTCATACCAGCCTAGCATGCATGTTTTTGGAAGGGGAGAATTTGCAACCTCCACACAGGAGAACCGACCGGGATTCAAACCCAGGACCCCAGAAGTGTGAGGCCGAGGCACTAACCACTCATTCGCCGGGCTACCTAAATGGCTTTTGATAAAAAATAATATTGTATCATTTATTAGAGGTACTTATTATTATTGTAAAATATGCTGTAGCGTTGATGACCTGCTGATGTGATGTGCTTTGAGCGACAAAATGTGAGTATGCATGTGTGTTTACGTGGATTTTACTACTCGGCTTGTCAAGAGAACTGCACGCAGCCACAAGGGTGTCTTGGCTCTATGTTGATAAAGCCGGCACTGGCTGTAAAGAGGCCAAGATATTGTTGTCGGACATAAGTGGAAGTCTCTTGTCATCTCATTGTAAAACATAACTCCGGGCAAGAGGAATACTCGGCCCCACATGGACAGAGAGAGCAGCAGCATCTCTCGTCTACCATTTGGCTCCAGAGTTGAAGACTTGAAAGATGAATCAAGACCTCCGGGAATTATGTCAGTTGTTGATTGTTACATATTAAACACTTGGCTCAAGTCACAATTCGAGAGGGATTTCATCAGTGTGCAAATGTCGAGGGATGAGAGGGAAGGAAATGTCCAATTCAGGTGGAAATGAAAAGCCGCACGGCAAGGGGAAGGAAGGATTTCCTCAGTCTGAATGTTGTGCAGGACGGTGACATTACAGCAGCTTGCCATTGAAGCTGCTGTTTTGTCTGGAGATGGTGCTGAGCAGTGGATGATATGGATTTACTTAAAAGTGCTGCCTAGTCTTGGTGCAAGACTGAAATGTTGTGGGACAGAAATATCCGTGAGTTGTATATATTACTATTGCTATCAAGCCTTTAAAGGGCAATGTTGTGGGGCCTTCTAGCATACAATGGGGCCAATACACATCATAAGCTATGGTGATGAAAGTAACTAAGTTTAAATAGGTAAGAAAATCACAAAGGAATTTGCCCACTCAATCTGACACTTTCATGCACTCTCAGCATTTGCCCTGCACATGGGAATAAGACCTCTTTTCTTCCCATTTACTGCTGAAACAGCTGAAAACGCTTCATCAGACTAACATACTAGGTCGGCTATGCAAGCAAGAACCGAAAGTAATGTTAGTTCCTACCATTGGCTAACTTGATCACTGCCATTGGCAGGGACGGCAGTCGACTCCCATTTAACTGACTGATGTAGAGGTAAGATCGGGCCCAAAAAATCTGGCCGACCCGACCAGGCCCGCATGTTTCTCTATTCAGTTCTCCTGTCTTTAGTTTATCCTTAACTTCTCGCTGCGTTCACGTGACATGCACATAGCATGCTCTGACTCTACGTCTCTGCTTCCAATTGCAATTACATTACAGCGCCTTCTCTGTTTTACCCAAAATTTCAAATTATTTATTTTAAAACAAATATTAATTAGTTTAATATCCACGCATCGTTTTAGTATACATTTTTATAAACATTATTATTATTTTTTTGTTTAAAAGTCAGCAAGAGAGACCTCACATCGTTATAGTTTAGAGAGAAAAGCCTGGTCCGACCCGAACCCAAGGTAATGAGTGACATTCGGGTCGGGTACATGTTCGGGTTGGGCTTAACATCTTACCTCTACTCTAGTCTACTTTGGTCCTTTTTTTGGTGATGACTCATTTGGACATGGGGCATTAAATTTGGACAAAAGGAGGAGTTCAGGGGGTTAGTGCAAATAACGCCGCGTGACCCCAGCTCGCGTGACTTCTTTACTTCCCTTAGGGTGGCCACATCAATGCTGCTCCATCACCCATGCCACCAAATTATGGTGAGGAGTCAGCCGCAGGTTGTGGCCATTATTCATGCACTATACTTACTGTGACACTGCCTAATGCATAATGCATCACTCTAACTTTGGGGGCGAAACCTATAAATACAAATAGCCAAGTACATAGTCTTTTGAGGGTGCACCCTCTTCTAACCAAGGGTTGGTCTGTACCTATTTTAAGTCATCTGGAGTTTTCGGTGAAAGTACAAGAAAGGGCGAATGCACATGCCAGACGATGTTAACGTCACAGTGGAGATGTGACAAAGTCAGTGTTGTACTTAGACACGTACACTCTTGCTTTGCACAAGAGGCACAACAAACCCCTTTGCCTGACCTAAAGTGTATTTACATTTGTGCAATATATATATATATTTATATATATATATATATATATATATATATATATATATATATATATATATATATATATATATATATATATATATATATATATATATATATATATATATATATATATATATAACATATGTATAGATACATATAGATATACATACAATGTGATGATTGTTTCAAGTTTATAAAATAGGGGGTTAGAGCCCGGTCATACCATTACTCTGTAGGATTACGCAATGTTCTTTGAACCACCCCTTTGAAAGTGTAAAAATGCATCAGTGGCGTAGGCGTGAATATTATATTTTTAGTTATTAAGCATAATGTTGAATTGGCATAGAATAGTTTGTATAGAAGTTTTGGTATTGGTATCAGGTAGTCTCAGCTCAGGATACAGATTATTCTTCCGAAAATTTGTGGAAATCCAATCTTGCCTCATAAGTGAAGCCCACCTTAACCACAAGCTTCCCTGTGGCTGCCTGGTGTATACGGCTGTCACTCAAAGATTAACCAACGTTTATAAAATGTGTTGTAGGTTACAAGGAGATGCTATCTTTCATTTGTTGTATGGCGTATGCCAACCCCTTCACCTGCCACATCAGCCAATGTACGCATGGTGCTTGTGATTGGCTTGGCACTAATGTAAAGTGAGCCACAATACAAATCTGCAGACAGACCACCCAGATGCATTTGTTGTTGCCAAGGGGGATTTCAGGTGCGTGATGTCAGGGTCCCCCTGGTTTTCTACCAAGAGGCTAAGGAATGTGTCACTCCTAGTGATTTTAGGCAATAATTGATTACTGCATGTTCTCCTTTTAAACCCAAAGTTTGGGAAATGTGTAAGCCCCAAAGTCATGGATAATATGCCTTTGCAATGTCTACATGTTTTTGTAAAGTCATTTTGCTTTCCTAACTGCCAGCTTTGTGTGCAAGTGAGTCCCCGTGTTGTAGCAGCTCATGTGTATAAATCACCCTGATAACATGGAATTTGTCATGATGTGGCTGCACATTTAGTCGCTGTGGATTAGGCTAAGCCCATCAATAATGCAGGCCACATGAAGTAGCTGCGAAAACACTGCTCTCATTTAATAAGCTCAATTTTGCCGACTTTGTACACAGAAGGTATTCCAAGAGAGTGAATGGATGACACGTGACATGTTCAACTTTTGAAGATGAATGCATAAAGTACCTCCACTTATTTGTCCTCCTATTTCAATGCTATCTTTTTCAGTGCCCAGGTGCCTTAGAGACCCTTCCATATGGCATCGCCTGCCATTGCTCATGTTTGAAAAGGTTAACATAGTTCACATCCAGCCAATGGCTTGTTTTGTCTGCTCTGGAGCCACTAAGGTTAAAGAGGTCAAACCTCAGTATTCTCAAATAGCGCAATAGAAATCAATTAACCACAATGCCTGCTAGCTAAATGTCTATGATGGAAAAGCATTTGCAGTTCTGCAGCTTCCCAATGTTATTTTAGGCTTCAGTTGCTTTGCAACCTATATTTGATATCAATAATGTTTTTTCCATTTCTATAGCTGTGTTAGTTCATGTATATTTTCCTTTTCTATATTTTTAGGTTTTTAGCAAGGACATTGAATAGTTCCTTCAGACTGCTGCACAAACATCCTTCTTTACTTTGTGTTACTGAAGAATTAGATACAAAATGTTACAATCATATACCAAGGTCATACTGACCTCACATCTATCCCAATCTCACAAAAGCAATTACTCAGGACTTCTTGAAGAGGGTTATATTGAATCTGGCTAAAACTGGTTTTGGCTTTGCACCAATCTAGTTGTGAAAGCTAAAAGATCTGGATGAAGAAAATAGCATACTTTGGGGTTGGCTCAGGTAAGGCTTTAGTACAGTATGTCTAATGACAGTGTTTATTTTTTTCTGGAGGTGTCATCATTTGAATTCCCGCTGGTATTTCCAGCACTTGAGAGAAAGAGGCTGTGGCATAGGTGAGCATTGTTTGCTGTCTTTAGGAGTAGAGTGTGGGGCAGATGCTTCAGGTCTACGGGGGCATATTTGTGTACTGTGCTCACTCACTGGGAAAATTTTAATTTAATCCCTATGTTTCTATAAAACAGGTCCAGATTTGTTCTACCCTCAGGCAATTTGCGTTAGCGCTTGTACGGAAGCCATCGCCGTGGTTCAGAAGACCACAACGTGCACAGATGTTATAGCAGCAAATGTCATTTGAACTTTTTAAATACAAATTTTTGCATTGAAAATTTGATCCGAGATTTTTGGATGCATGAACTAGTGAAATCAATTCATGATCATTGGACATCTGTTGCCATATCTGATTTAATGTGGTGGTCACATTCTTTAAGTGGAGAGAGAAAGTGTAAATTTTAAATGGCACTGAGTCCTCACATATTCAAGATAAAATGAGACTGTAATTACTGCGCAAAACCCCCAGTGTGGCCTTGATTTTGGCTCATTTTGGGTGAGTGATTGCTGTGTTCAGCGATAGCTCTTAGTTTTCAACTGCTCTTTGAACATTATTTGCGTCTGTGTTCGAATCAAGTTTTCTAATTACAGTCAGAACCAACTCTTTTTCCTATAGAGCAGTACCCATTCTTATTGTAAGCCTCTTTAGAAAGATAAACCAACCTTGATTCTCGAGAGTAGCAGCTTTCCAACATATTGTACTGTTCCGCTGCAGATGCAAAGAAACGCGCTGTCTTCTTCTTCTTTAGAATTGTATTCTAGCTCGGATGGTTCAAACATGCATGCTCGTGTTGCTAAATGTATTGGCATCCACATTAACAAGCGCTGGGAGTGGGATTGACAGGTGGCTACGACACATCTACTCAATTCAAGCAGTGAGAAAATATATATGTATATCTGTGTGTGTATGTATATATGTGTATATATATGTATATATATACATGTATGTATGTATGTGTATATCTGTATGTGAATGTATGTTTATGTATGTGTATGTGTGTATATGTGTATGTATATGTATGTGTGTATATATATGTATGTATATATGTATGTATATGTGTATATATGTATGTATGTGTATGTATGTGTATATATGTATATATGTGTATATGTATGTGTATGTATGTGTATATATGTATGTATGTGTATGTATGTGTATATATGTATATATGTGTATATGTATGTGTATGTATGTATATGTATGTATGTGTATATATGTATGTATGTGTATATATGTATGTATGTGTATGTGTGTATATGTATGTGTATCTATATATGTATATATATGTATGTATATGTATATATGTATGTATGTGTATATATGTATGTATATGTATGTGTGTATATATATGTATGTATATGTATGTGTGTATATATATGTATGTGTATATATGTATATGTATGTGTGTATATATATATATGTATATGTATGTGTATATATATGTATATGTGTGTATATATATGTATGTATATGTATATATGTGTATATATATGTATATGTATATATGTGTGTATATATATGTATATGTATATATGTACGTGTATGTATATAACTTCGAACAAACTGTAGCTGTAATAAAAAAAAGTAAATATTAAGGCCTGTCATCACCAATAATAGCTGATTTCATGGAACCACTTGTGCCAGCAGTTTAAAGAGAACTTTTATTCTTCTTCAAAGCAGGACAAATGAAGTCTGTCTCCACGCCGCAGTCACTACGCAGGAGTAGATTACACCTCTACGAGGATTCCCGCATCGTAGCGCTTTATGAGTGGGATCTGAGCGGTGTTGCACATTCCAGTAAAATGCGGCAGCAGTTTTTGGGGGTGGGGGGAGATAAAGCACCCTCACCTCCTTCTGAAAGCATAGTGCCGTGTTATGCCTCCTGGGGGTTCTGCTCGCTCATCGGTGCACATTTTATGACCTTGTTGCATGGACGTGTGCGCCATGCGCACGCTTGCCGGGGAGCCTTTAGCTCTTTACTTATGCGCTGCATGGAGATTTCTTCCTGCAGCAATTCGAGCTGTAGGAGGTGCGTTAGTGTGTTTGTCAACTTAGAAAATTGCAGCTGTGTTTAAAATAAATAGTTGCGTGCCAGGGGGTCATTTATGCAGATCTGGCTCCGTACTCCTAGTACTGCCGTGACGCCGAGCTGCAGCTTTCTTGTTACCGTGAGTACAAATTTTGTAGACAAAGCAGCCCCCCCATCACGTTAACCGACCCCCACACATAGAAATGGTTTGAGCAACGTCTGGGCACAAGGAAAAATGTGGAAGAAGACGATCATCCTGTAGGGCGCTTGGCTGTAATCGAACCGTAAATAAGACATGGCTCATGCGGGATGCCTGTGCAAGCAAGCGTGGGTTTTTGTGTGTGTGTGGGAGAGAGAGAGGCCATTTCAATGGAGTGTGCAGCAGGGCAGCGGGTGGAGGATGGGGGTGGAATCTGCCATATGGATGAGAAAGACAAAAGGAGAAATGAAAGAGATGAGAGAGTGAACTCGAGATGCGGAGAGGGGGAACTCGACGACCCACGTCAACTCACTTAATGCTTCCTGCTGGCCACAGGGATGCTGACGGCACACTTTTGTTGATTTATACCTCCTCTTCAACTAGTTTCCCCCCCATCCTACCTTACCTCTATAGCAATCTGCTTCTATTCTAGTTGACCTTGTGCTCTTGGATTTTTATTTGGCTCTTTTGAGTTGCCCATGTGAATTTGTATACTCCATTTTGCACTGTCAGGTCTGCTGATGAATGCAAGTCATCTTCAGTATTCTGATTTTGCATCATTCAAAGACTGCGCATCTCTTATAAAAGAGGTCACTGACTGGTGAAACACGGAAGCTGACCCCAAAATTAGACATCCCGAAAAGAAAGGTTATGATTTGAAGCCTACTGACAGCATCTTTTTTCACTAGCGCATCTTTATGGTAGTGATAAAATGTACTAAACAATTACATGTGAACTAACTCATCCAATTAAGACTTCTCCAGGTTTTCAATGAACATAGCCACTCCAAATCGAAAATAAGATGACAGAGCATCTTGACAGCACAGGTTAGATGTTCTATTTTTATTTTTTATTACTGAGTAGAACAGTAGGGCAGTTGAATACAAGAAAGGAAGAAAGTGAACCTCATATTTGTTTAATTTATTGACTTTCATTCATTCATCTTCCATACCGCCCATCCTCGAAAGGGTTGCGGGGGTTGCTGGAGCCTACCCAGCTCTATTCGGGCAAAAGGCAGACTACACCCTAAACTCGCCAGTCAGCCGTCGGGCACACAGAGAGACAAACGACCATCCGCATCCCCAATCATACCGCCACCAGTGGGAATTGAGCCCGTGCCTGCCCGCACCGAAGTCAGGCGAGTGAACCTCTACACCACGAGGCGGCTCATTTAGTGACTTGACAGTATTAAATTCCAAAAGGTAATTTAGTCCCATATCACATTGGTAAGGGAATCAAAATCACAAAAAACTCTCAACAGACTAATTATCATTGTATAATTGAAATTGATTTAAGTTTATTGATAGCCCAAAATTGTGCATTAATGCGAATATGTGTAAAATGATTGTTTATCTATACGTGCCCTGTGATTAGCTCATCATAATCACAGCTCCATCTTCTGCAAATATGCAGTAAACAAGATATATATTTTTTTGTTGGTTTATTGACTTGTTTCTTCCTCTTCACTGATGATCAAAGAATAATCTTATTTTAAGGACTTTGAGGTTTCCTCATGTCATTAAATTTCAAATGTGATGCTTGCTCCTGCAACTCCCGGGACGCTAAGATTTGCAAATTATGACTCTGGCAAGTCATAAATCGGAGCAGGCTGCTGATTTTAGAGAGTACATGAGGGAAACTATTAAGATTATAAACTCTGGTTTGGATCAAGTAAAAAAAAGTGAAAAAAAGGTGGACTAGGTTGTTAAATTACCATTTATGTTTCTGACTCATAAAAGAAGTAGTACAATGCTGTTTATTGTTTAACAAATTTGGTAAAATATATATTTTTGGCCTGTTGGATTAATGAACAGCAGACACACTGGTTTGTACAAAGACAGATTTAAATGTGCTTTTCTGAGAAGACTAAAGTTCCCCGCTTGGATGATTGCTCTCGCCTTTACGTTCCTGAGACTGAAGAATTCCACCAGAAATCCAAAGTGATCCTCTTGTCACA
This sequence comes from Stigmatopora argus, assembly GCF_051989625.1. Classification (NCBI taxonomy): domain Eukaryota; kingdom Metazoa; phylum Chordata; class Actinopteri; order Syngnathiformes; family Syngnathidae; genus Stigmatopora; species Stigmatopora argus. The sequence goes on from NC_135399.1 coordinate 10,318,930, forward strand.
AATCCCTAAAAAAGAGCTTTCATGAAACTATTTAAGCTGCATTGACACTTTGTATAAATAATGTGTGTCTTTTTATATAAGAGCTGATTTGCAAGGCTGTGTGACAATGCATCGAAAATATGATCACGTTACGATGGGGTTAATTACGCTGCATCACCATCTCTGGGATGGCTGTCAGGCGGAAGTGAAATGAAGATGTGCTCTCTGGTGTTTAACATGAACAGCTGTCATGGACACTCCTAATGACATACCCCCTGATCACATTTCCTTTAAAAGCAAATTAGGAGAAATCTGATAAATTCTTACACAGCCTTTGATTTTCTTTGGTCGTATGTGCGAGTCAGAATTATTAGCTAACATTACTGATGGGAATCTCTCGCAAAGTCGTGGTTTGATTTCAGCACATGATTTGAATAAATGGCCAATTATCTTGGCTGTCACTTTCACTACTGTGTTTGGATAAAAACAACATTTTTTAGGATGAACTAATCTACCAATTATCCCATCGATTAAAAGAGCAACCAGATGGAATGAAATTGTAATATGGCTAAAAAATGTTTCACGGAAATACATTTTGTATCTTAACTGCAACTCCAATGATACCATAAATGACAACCATGTCGTGTAAGTCCCAGTTTCGTCATGAAATAAGTGCTCACGCACAAATACAGTCAGCCTTCCTGTGACCTGTCATGTTTAGTCCACTTTGGAATTTCTTCTCTATTAGGAAACCTCTTCTGACTTAAAGGTCCTCCATCGCAGTGTTATTTAGCAAAGAGCATCGCTGTGACATTCACGTCTCCCAGTAGAATTACTGCGTGTGCTTTTTTTTCCCTCCCCTCTTGATTTGGTTGGTTTATTGCTGCGTGGCGAGTCCACACAAAAACTTTTCGCACCCCGTAAATTAGGCTTTACGAGAACATTACCTGGCATGCTTAAGCTTTTGGTGTTGACTAATGACACATTGCCTTTACAGGAAGAGCTTTACTCTGCACTAAAATTGCCCTCTAATTCAAATACTTGATCCCAAACGTCATTTCTTGTTGAAATGTTATAGTTGTAGAGTTTTAGCTATAGATTTGGCCATCTGTCTTTCCCAAAGAGAACCATTTTAGGAGTTGGAGTGTCTTCCAGGTACAATTGCTTTTCTTCTGGAGAAAATACCACTGCAGATAAATAATTGAATTGTTTAATCACATTCCCTGAGGCTTCATGTCCACTGCTCTTACATTCTAAATTTTCTTCCCTCATGTTTGCAGCCGGCTTGCTGCAGCATGGATAAGCTTTCATAATTCATGAAGCCAATGTTTGATCGCTCAATGGCAGAGATTAATGTTATTATTGTTATGTCGCAGATGAGCTTGACCGTGCAGCGCATTTGTCATCCTTGTCTAAACGCGCCTCCCTGCACTGATCCTTAGTCATTTAGGACATTCTCTGTCATGTTATGAAGTATACTGAGTCTCCTTTCACCTTGCAATTGAGATGATTAAAACACAGTTTGTGATCTGACATAACGAGCCACGAAAAATGGCAGACACATGGATATTTATATAGATATGCTTTTATTGTGACAGTGCATTTGCAGTCATTTTTTTACGTTGATGATAATAACAATAATTTGGGTTTGTGGAATTTAATCATACCTTTTCAAGTTTTGTGTCAACAAGAAGTTTTTGGATCATAACTGTCTTGAAGCAACTGAGTCAAGATTCCACTACTCGGTAACCCGCAGAGGTTGCGATTTATTCCGGACTAATTAGTTAATTGCCTCAAGAAATGCCGACTTGAGTACAGGAAATAAAAATTATAACCATATTGAAGTGCCTGCCATTCATGTATGAAAACATCCCCAATTTAGACATGATTTTTTTTCATTCAGCGGATATTCATTCCTTCACCCGTTTTGCCTACGTGTTTGCGTACGTACATTGCAAAATATATGTATAGTCCTGCTTCGTGTTTCGCTACTTGATTTCTGGAATAATTTTTGGAATTCAGTCCAAATGCTCAATTTAAAAAAATGTATCTACTTTGTGCCTGTCAAGACGTTCTTGCTGGCTTCTGGCCTAACAGCAGCAAATGAGGTTTGTGCCTGTGTCTGGAGATGGTTTTGTTCCATAACAGAAACTGACACAAATGAATTGCACTCCTCCGTTTGTTTCTATGCTACGGTTGTTTGCATACTTTGTCTAGCAGTCAATTTATCGCCTTTCAAAGTATGGATAAAGCTTTTCCGTTTAAGTATGTTACAATAAGTGAACCCCTACAATGCACTACACTAATTGAAAAAAAAACAATTAAAGTTGATTAAAGTTTAATTATGCATATTCTATGAAGAACGATTTTGTTATCCCCCAAATAAAAAAACATGGTTTGTATCCACCTGAGATGAGGTATGTCATGAAACACCTTTACATATGAAGGGATTAAAGTGAACCAAAATATTATTTCCGACGTTAAGGTTTAGATAAGTTGCAATTAGTTGAACCAACTGTGCACCATGTGTGGCAAATACAACTGGAAAGAAGCTAACAACAGTCGAAAATCATGGAGGGGAAACAATGTTACCACAATGCCGAACATCGTATTTGCAAGCTTGCCGACTGCCCAAACTTGTCATTCGTAGTAGCTTCATGCAGTCTCAAATATAGAAGCTGCTGAAACCTGACTGGCATTTTATCTTCATATCGCTTTTTGATTAGGCAGCGCTGTAAATTTCACACCTTCCTCCTCTCAAGATGTCAGATTACAGACTTGGTACTATTGATGAGGTGGGACAGCTGTGAATACACATGATGCATTCATAAATTGAGATTTTATTACAACAGACTCAATTTTGGCATATCCAGGCAGTCGTCGACTTCCGACCTATGCGAGTTACGTCTGTTGGACTTTACGACGGCAAAAGTCGCGAAGCATGATTCATGACAGTACACAGCGAATGTTGCGTACGACAGTTGCCGAATGTGGTCGTAATTCGACGACTGCCTGCACATGGCTCCCATTTCTTTCCTTGTACTTGGAAAATAAATTAAGGGCCCACATTGTAAAAACACTTAGACAAATGATTTAGTCATTGAGTATTTTTAATTAAAAACATTTTGCCTTGTTTGTGTTGCATTATTTTTTGCACATTTATGTCCATATCTTCTATTATTGCCATTATTTTTAAAGATAAAACTGAGATTCCATTTAAACCGATGGATCATGTTTCAATTAGTTTTGTACTTGATATATTGTAATTCCATCCTCCAATTATTTTCAATTTTTCCATTTTGCTTAAGGGCACACTTCATTGTTTGTCTATGTGTCACAAGTGATATCTCTCACATGCCTCAGTGGAGTCCAAAAGCACTTCAACCAAAAGAGGCATTCACCATGGTGGTGTTTTTAGCCATAGCGATGCTTTAATTATCTATTTAAATTGCATTTCAAATGACATCATTCCTATATCTATCTGTCTATATCATTTATATCAAATTTCTTAGTATGTATAGAGTGTAGGCCAAAAATCAAGGCAGTAAAATGTTTATGATGAGAAAACAGTCTTCACTTTTGTGATGTTTTTGAAGCACGTCAGATCTTTAGAGTTTCCCTTCAACTAAATGACGGGCCATATGGCAAACTAACTCATGGGGAAGGAAACAATGAATAGCTGGCAGCAAAGGGAACATTCAACCTAGAAGTTTTAGTTGTCAGGCTTCAAGGACTCATGTCAGTTCAAACCCTGGGGATTCAACATTTGGGGATAGCAAATCTAAAAATAAATGTTTTTGTTGTTGGTTTTGTATTTTTTTAAATTATTGTTTTATTTGATTTGTTTATTTAAGTAACATTTTGTACTAGTGGCATTCTGTCCCAGTTGACCTGGTCTTCAATACTTTATTGACATGAACACATTTTCCTTTTAAACAAAAAAAATTAGCCACAATGTTTTTTGAATGACTTGGGCTCCAATTCATTGGTTAAAAGATGTGATATCAACACTCAACAATGACCTTCTCAACATCTGGCAACCCGAATATCATTCTCCAACAATACACAAACGCGTGCGAGCGTACTTATGTTAAGTTAACATGAGACGCTTTCTCTGCTTTGTGAATGAATACCTACGGCTGAATGGCTAAGCGGGTCTTCTGTCTCTGTAAGGTCGACAGCCCAGTGCGGATTAAGCAGAGAAACATCAAATGAATGAGGAGAGGAAAAAAAGATGTTGGCTCAGGAAAACCTGGTGTGCAGTTGTTGTTGCAAGGAAATAATCATATTTCAGCCAATTGCCGTGTGAAATATCTTCAGGCGGAAATAACTCATTAATTTTAAGTAATTCCAGTAAGCACAGTCTATGTAAATTTATAATTTTCTTTTTTTTATTTTTGCTGTTGGATCATTTTCCACTGCTCCCTTCATGATCCCTTCCGACAGTGCACATCTATTTTTGTAGATGTGTTTTTACATTATTCATTACTAGGCAGTGCCGCTGGCGCACCCTGTGGGTGACCAACATGCACAGGTTATAATTTTACCTTTTTGCTTTTTTTCTGTCCCTTGTTGATTAGTTGATGCTGAGGAAAGTGGGTAAGTTCATACTAAAGACAAGCGGTTTACCCTAATTGCGTCATGTATTAGGACATATGTTTATAAATTGAAATAACTTGCCATTGCGTCACTCAGCTGTACACGAAAGACTTGGGATTAATAATAGGTAGCTTGTCCTTGATGTACGCGCTGGAGAATACCTCTAATTTATGCTAAAACGTGAGTGAATTCATAATAATTGCATTTGTGTAAATGTAAAACAATCAAATAACATGATAGCGCAAGCAAGCCACTGGCTAAAGTAGTTCGCCAGGAGCCTGGTATTTGCATCTTCCAAATGTCATAATTTCAGCAAATATGTGCTTGAAAAGCATGACACAAGGCTATAAACTGTTAACAATCCAATCAAAAGCAGTAAATACGCTGCCCAGTGTTGTGCCGCATCAGGAATGTATTTATACACCACTGTGTTGCATTGGGAGAAGCTATATTGTGTTCTCCAAATTTAGAAGGCCATATTTGACATTTGCCTAATGAGGCAGGCTTGCCAAAGTTGTTTTCCAAAGATGAACTGCTTTAATTGGGATAAACTGTTCACCCAGTGTTCTACTCCCATTCTATTCATGTTCATTAATTTCAATCATTCATTCCTTTAACACTAACCCTTTTCTGTCACCTTGAAACCTTATATGAGGGATCCAACATCAACCAAGGATCCCCTTTGGTCTTATTATTTCTCCAGCCTTTAAAGCATTATGCAAGCATTATTAGTCACATACTGCTGCACTGAGCCCTCTAACCGTCCCTTTACAGTTAACACTTCTATTGTCCTCATCTGGACTACTGTTTAAAAAAACAAACAAACAAAATCCCTGTTCAGCTAATGATTTTAAGACAAAACATGCTCTTTCCATACAACAGTTTCTGGTGTAAAAAATTCACTTCCCCACTCTTTTTGCATGCAAAATTCCCTCCCGTAAAATAGCCATGGTAGTCTGGCTAAATGGATGACTTACCGCGCCAGTGATATTGTGGCTGAAATAGCGTAGGATGGGGATGAACACGATTTTTATTGTGATTTATTTCCATTGCCCTTGTACAAATCATCAGACCATCTGCCAGTAGCACCAGAGGCCAAGACCAACCACTTAGTGCTTGGCAGGTTAAACAGGGTGCCATGATTCAAACTTGTGTGAACAGGAAATTGTCTTTGTTAGTATGAAGGTTATAGTTCCCTTGGACATACAGTATAAACAAGCTTAGTTCAAAATTAAATGTGGTTGGTCTGTTTTATATTTAGTTCTACCCGCAGACCCAATTTTCTATTGTTTAGACCTTGTTAGGAGTGCAGGAAGGGTGAGTGCTAAAACCTTCAGGTTATAAAGGATGTTGGGTAATTGAACCCAACTGCTGTGTTTTATAAACTGATCCAAACACATACCTCTTTCAGTATCAGGAAACTTTTAGATATAATACATACAGTGGATTTTGGACAATGTGTGCTATACCTATGAAATTACGTTATGTTGTCAAAAGATATGATGTTCCAGGGGTCTTGAAAGGGTGGGTCAAAATGTTTTTTAGTTATTTTTTTTAATGCACCATAACAAACAGGACTGCTACTATAAAGGAAATCATAGAATGGGCTCAGCAATACTTCCAGAAACCATTGTCGGTGAACACAATCCTCTGTGCTATCTGCTGTTGCCAGCTGAAAGTCTACCGTGCCAAGAAGTAATTTATAAAGAAGCACGGGCATTTCTTTGGGCCAGGGGTCATAAAACGAAGTCTGTTCTGTGCTTTTTGCATATCTTATTAATTTTAATTAGATTTTTTAAAATTTGATTTCTCTTTTTTTGTTGAGCACATATTTCATACAAAATTTGTATACTTTTATCATTTTTAAAGGGTTTTTGGGGTAGTATTGGGGACCTTAAAAGGGTTGGAATGAATTGGAGCTTTTCCATGTAAAATGTGTGTCTCCTCATGAAAACAAAATCACACAATTAATTTCACAACTAGAAGTGTTTGTAAATAAAATTTTATTTTTATTCATTATTGTTACAGTTTAACCGATTACCCAATGGTGTTTGTCATCGGAGCGATTTAATGGTACATTTTTTGAAAGCTGTTTTTTGGTGAACCTTTATACATTGTTATAAGGTACCATCTGTTTTCTTTGCTATGGTAAATACCTTTTAAGCCCAAAAGCTTTTTCCTTGTTTTTGTTTCTTTTTGTTGAAATGCACCCTTTCATAAATCTATAGCCTGTGTAGCCCAAGGTGACCAAACCAACTCACAATGAATGTGTCAGAAGCAATCAAATGCCAAAGATCTCTAAATGTAGCCGCTCTGTTTCCTTCTCTAATGAGTGCTTGTGACTCATAATCTATACTGCGTACTAAACCCGGAGGGTTAATCAAGGCTCAACATCAATGTTGGTTTTCCACATGCCCAGTTGTGTAATTGGGTTAGAAATCAACACACATTGAAAAATATATATCTCACTAAAAGTCAGATTGTGGATTTTGAAGGACGTGTCTGGTCCACACAAAGATTTGTCCATATTTCAAACAGGGAGAAAGTGGTACCTCTACTTATGAAATTAATTCAGAAGTGGTTTCGTAAGTTTGATATTTTTTTTGTAAGTAGAGATGCATTGTACATGTAAAAGCTTTAATTCGTTCCAATGTAATCACGCAACTTAAAATAATGTTACGTTTGGTGAAATATCGATCCAATGACGATTGCCTTCAGCGAGCTGGGCGGTAATTGGCGAAAATCAAATCTTTGACTATGTAACGTTGGTAAATATTGTGTCATTGTCTAAATAAGCGATATCGTATTTTCAGGAAATTCCTGATTTATACCCCTATGAACAATGTTTTGTTTCGTAAAAATTCTAACTTGGACTTAATATTACCGAAAGCATCAAACATTCTGTTTATAGTCTGTGCATATTGGGCTCAAATCAGCCAGATGGGTGTAAAGGGCTTTAGGGTGGAATGCACTATCTCGAGCGAATAGTTTTGCTAGCCTGACTTGACATTTGACTTGCATTAAGCCATCAGGCAAGCCTATTGGTGGCCCCTACTGGCTGGTTTATCTTTACGTATGTGTGTGCATTGCAGCTAAACTCATGTCATATTAAATTATATCATTCAGACATTTACATTTCATGGATGGGAATTATTTATGTCATCTTCTCTTTCCTTGTGGCAAGGAACAATTAACCATTGGTTTCTTTTATATTGAGATACACCTTCAGGTGTTATTATTCCATTTTTTTTTCAAAAGCAAACAATGTGCTATGACTGTTGTGACAGTTGTTTAATTGCCCTTGCGTTGGAAGCTTAGGTGAGTGATAGAATACGATGTGTTCTGACGTAGGTAAAAATTCATGTTGAGCTGCTGTCACAAGAAGCAGAGCTGTCATAATGCGAGGATAATATACTTTGTTCCATTTTTCTGCAATAAATTTTGAATGACCACTTGTTTATTTTGTGGATATTTTCCCACTTAAGCTTCGTTGCGACTAAATTTCCCCCCAGTGTTTCCAGCCAAAGTGAAACTGAACCTCTCTGCGGAGGTTTGGCTGACATGCTTCTTTTTTGCTACACTGCGTGTGCACAGAGGTGCTGCGCAAAGCTGTCAACAGAAGCATAACCCATTTACTTCGTCTGGTATTTTGTTTGAAGCCTTATTTCAAATTAACTCTGCCTTAACAGAGAAAATTTAGTTTGTCAAAATTTGACTTGCGGGAGGTTTGGTTCTGCTGTGTTTTTTAAATTAAAAAATGAAAAAGACATATTTCAAAGTCAAATTTATTGGTTTCAACTATCTTCTTGATAGCTGCATTTTGTTCTCAATGTTAATTTCATGCAGATACCTTGGGATTAAGTGTGAGTCATTGCTCCCCTCCTTCTGCTGCTTCTACTCTTTGGGACTCCTATTCGATTCCCCAACTTCATTTTTTGTTCCCAGAAGCAAATGCTTTTTTGGAACCAAATGTCTCCTAAAGCCATCAGCTGTTGTCCCAGCTGCGAAATGTCGGTGACTTTTGCTTCAATCAATCTGAGCACATCATCATTTAACCTATTGTTGCACTTTATCCTGCTCATTTGCCAACAAATTCATATCATATAAGAACACAAATGGTTTCTTTTTTGCTACCACTAGTATTACATGACTTATTTTTGCTTTACCTTGACAACACGCCTGATATCTCATCATTATTTGTTTCAAGAATGTCGCAGGGGACAGGCAAGGTTGTTCGATATTGGCTGTTGCCAGCATGCAATGAGATACCATAAACACCGCAGACAATATCGATCTATTTGAAATACCTTGGAAGAAGTCCGATGCTTTTCCAATGCATCTGCATGTGATTTGTCCTACTAAATTTGGCTTATCTTGGACACTCATCTTGCAGTAATAAGTCAGTGACACTTGCTCGCTGCGGAGGTCAAGGAATGTCTTTGTACATATCTGTGAACTATTCTTAATATTGTTTTGAATAGGAATTTCAACTCTAGGCGCACAACCATTTAATGGAGAACCTTTGTTGCGTTATGTGAAGACACTTTATTTGTGATTATGGGACACTTTTGGTTATACAATTTTTTTGATGTTGTTGCCATTATGCATTATTTAAGTTGATCTTGAACAAACCCTCTTTGTTGGCGTGAGCCTTGTCGATTAAGTTTGTCTTTTGAGAATTATTTTGAGTAAGATAAAGAGCAAACTAAGATCAATTCTGCTGTGGTTTTATGTCTTAAAGCATAGAAGAGCAAAAAAAGTATCGAATAATTTTACTGATGTATTGTTTTGTTTTTATGAAGTAAAAAGACTCCATTGTTAATTTTCTTCCACATTTACACATGTATACAATCTATAAAGCATGATCAACGGGAAAAGATGTCCGTGCCAAAAATTCAAGATATTGTTTTAGTCCAGAGCTCTAATTGCCATATTTAATACTGAAATATATTTGCTTTTGATTGTTGTATTGTCATACATATAATAGGAGTGACCACGGTAACAGTAATAATCGCGTCATTCCCATATCGCACTCTACAGTTATGCCTAATCTATTTACATGCAATTCAACTGACATACTAATGTGAAATATGCAATAGATTCTTTACCATACAAATGAAAATATTTTGCAAATATATGTATGGCACATTACATATTTTTATATCTTATTACAATATGTCAATACATCATGCTGCATTGATGACTACACAATCCCAACTTCAGTCAGTTCTATGTACGTGGAGCTAGGATGGGTGCAATACCACTCGTTTTCTTAGCCTCGTCCTCTCATCAATCTGTAACACAATGAATCTGTCCTTCTCAGAACATGTGACCTTTTTCCCATTGCTCTAGTCTCCAATCTCTGTTCCCTAACAATTGGAGGTCTCTCAGTCCCAGTTAGCCTCAAATAACAAGTGTTTGTCTCGAGGCTACACAGCTGCTGCTTATTTTGCTGTGGTCTTGCTGTCACTATTTAACACAGCAATGGATTTTACTGTTAATCTGTTATTTTTTTAAATTCACTGAGCATCCAAGAGACCCTGTTTCTTAAAAGATCTGGAAATGCATATTGGAAAGGTTAACTGCCATCCTACTGGAGTTTTGTATTAAAGGAAAAAAAAGTTTAAACTTTCCCTCTGGTAAATGTCAGATGTGCAAGTGAACTTTTCTGACTCTTTTAAAACTTTAATTGCGGAACGTTCAAGGTTTAAATTAGCTCAGGGTATAAGCCGAAAGTCCACCATTTTCCATTAACATCAGGTGCCCCCCATAAACTGTTCTTTCCTCACTGTTCAGTTTACAATTTCAGGACAGGTCTGATTCACAAAGCTTATTAGTGAATCAGTGAACTTTATCACTTCACCTATCATAACTCTCCATTTGCTGTGTCTGATATATGTTTGGTTTACTGGTGTGCAACCACAGTCTGGGTTGTTAAGACTCCAGCTGTGGTATAAAAAGAATAGAATCCGAGAAGTCATGTTTAATGACAATTGTAGCGGCTGCAACGCTTAAAACAGACCTAGCTTTTCGGTTCTAATGACTGTCAGGACAAATCACATGATGCAAATTCATTTCTATTGCTCATAGGCATATGGGTGCTGGGTCAGGTCATCACACTCCATTTCTGCAAAATTGTGCTCTATAATGCAATATTATAATGTGATTCCACTTGTGTGGCGAGGCACGAGCAGACGTCGCACAATCCCCAAAGCGAATTGCGGAGGTTGTTGAAAGTTGTTAGACTCAAATTGACTAATCCGCCGCTGCTAAAAAAGCTGCAATATCCATTCACCAGTTTATCCTTCTCACTTGCAAAGTGTCCTACCTAAACACTTCCTGAATTTTCTCGCAGATGACTCTCATATCTAAGCATGTTTAGATACTTCAGTTTCATTATTGCATGATCCACTTTTAGCTCATAACAAGCCACATAACTGAAATTTAATTGATAAAATATCAACAAGAGAGAGATGTACTGTGTCAAGGACATCCATTAATATTTTGGAATGACTTGCTTCGAGGGTTTGAACAGCAGCGTGTCTTTAACATTGGACCAGATCTCTTGTCATAGTCTTTTCATATACTTTACAGATTGTATTATATAGCTAGAATCTGACACTGGAATATATATATACATTGTTTTTAATTTTCCTAATGACCTTTTTGTTTTTATACAGGTTGACTGCAAAGGATTGGAAAATCAAAACAGCTGTCTCCGTGACCACACAGTGGAAGGGTGAGTTCAGATTGACTAGTCCGATTTTATTTGAATCCAGAGCTCACACAAAATGAATTATAGAAGAAATGTGCTATTCAAATTATTTGTTCAACAACTTGAGATATCTTTGAGGCTGTTGCCATGTATGAGGGGACAGAAATGACTAATGAGTAGCACAACAAAATCTCTAAAACTGGAGCACGCAGCAGGGTTTGTAGTTTTTTTGTGTGTGTGGAGATGTATTATACATCTTTGTCTCCCCATGGTTGCACAACACACTGCTCTATGTCGTTTATCACTAGAATCCAGTAAAGGACTTGCTTATGGCAGAAAGATTTTACCCAGTTAAGTCTTTGGGTAATTATATGGATTAATTAATATGGGCAACACACCTGGTTAGAATTAGGACAAGTTTGAGCTTTACAGGTGCTTGAAACGCATGCAAAGCAGTATAATTCATTTTAATGGTTTTGAAGCCAAATCAGAAATTGTTTGATATTCAAAATGAGCTAACAACGTGCTTTGAAGCAATACATGTTGACCTGATGCCCAAGCCTCAAATATTATTCAATGCACTGGCACAATATGCCCCCATCTTGTGTTGCCTCGGAGGGCTACCTTTCATATCTCTGCTTCAGTGTGGTTATTTTTAGAACGGCTGAAATGTCGGGGGACCCCGGACTCCCACATTCCTCCGAGCCTTTTTTGTCACTCTTTGCTTTGTTTCTCGCCCAACTCCCAAACCCGTCACTCATGGATAATTACGCACCGTGGGAATCCATTTATCTGCTTAGGAGTATGTAGCCATGTTACCAGTCTTTCCTCACTCTTGTGACTCATTTTCTTAAATATTTGCGAAAGTCGTTCGAGGACTATTTAAGTGGTCTCCCACCAAATATGTTTTACACCCGTGTGCCGTTCATTCAGTCGGGATTCATTGAGCCTGTAAAAGCACTTATACAATGTGAAGCAACATAAGCTTGGATAAAATAATCAGGATATTGTCAAGCGTCTTTCAATGCGAGGTTGAGATTCAAAGCATGTATGTCCAAGTCTTGTCATGTCTGGGTAGTGAATGGCGAATGATACAGAAGTCCATCTATCTATTTTGATTACAGTTCATCTCCAGTCTTTGCGGGTACGCGCATTGCAAAGTTCACCAGCTGATAACTGCAGTGCCATCTGCGCCATACATTTTGCATGAGAAGTAACCCAAAACAACTCATAGTAGGGACTTGAGCAGCAGAAAGCCCTCTAGGAATCTCAGTTTATTTTGAATTGCCTGAAAATACACTAGTTTTTGTAAACCTTTGACTTATCTATCGCTTTAGGGGTCGCCATGGTATCATGTGGAAATGTCTATCATATAGCAACAGAAAGAAAGAATTAAATACCTATATTATCATTTTTCCTTGTTTAAGGGTTAGGCTTCTTCATATCAGATTTGGAACAATATGTTTTGTGCCACCATACGATCAGAGTTTTCACAACATTACCAGCACAGTGTTTATATTTATAGAAATGGTTGTTGATACTGCTGATTCTCACCCTCCACCCACACTTCGCTTCCTCCGACTACCTTCTTATCTGTGCTATCTGCACAGCAAGTTCTTCACTTCCATCCAGTGATCCATCCCCATCCGTCCCTGTGACGAGACAGGACGCAGATGGATCGAGTATCAAAGCCTGCGTTTGTTTTGGAAACCTGGCGGAGGGAGTGGCAGCCAGATGCAAAAACAATGTCGTCATTCAGGCGAAGCCTCGTTCGAACCTGCTGTCACTAACACCGTAGGTTAGTTCCCAGCAAAGTTGTTCTGCTGTTTCCATGACATTTGTGTTAATTTGAGCAAACTGAACATGGAATGGTGATGAAGGATGTATCGCAGCAATAGCAAAGCTGCATTAACCGACTTTTGAGAGTTACGTTACTTGGCATTACTTTTGTAACTAACTTTTTTAGGGATAACTCAATCATGTCATGGCTCGTGGACATTTCCCCCCCACGCCCATAATGTACTTTGTCTCGCTAATCAACTAACAATGCAAATTAAATCAGATTACATTTTAAATGATTTTTCACCAGCGTCCCTGCCATTAATGAACGGCCCCCCTTGTCGGCCAAGCAGGAGAGAAAGGTCATGATTTGATCTCCTTTACCTTGATCAGATTACACATTTAGAATTAGTATAATTACAACATTTGCTGATTAATGGGTAGGCTATAATTAGGTCTCTGGATATAGTGTTTCTATGGAAGGTCGGGGGTGGGCGCTTTATGATAAATTATGTTCAAATAAAAAAAGACACATTTGAAGTTTGCTAGTACAAAAACCTTAATGTGGTTGGCTTGTGGGTCTAGTCACAATTTTTCACAGGCAACGATTAAATAGCAATATCAGTCAAATAGACATATTTTAGCGCTTGTCCTGGCCCCAAGCTTCACTGATCTTTAGCAATTTTGGGCCTGTTTTAAACTCAGGTTGTCCAGTTTTTGAGTGCGTGTCATTTGTAAATGTATTGTTTATATTTTAGTTCTTACAGTTTTGAGATAACTGCGAGGATTTGAGGCAAACATTTTGCTAGCGTTTCATAATCAGGTCGTTCATTGAATTTCTTCCACCCTGTTTCCCACCACACAGTTCCACATTTGATATCTGGCGTCTGGTTGGTTGGTCTCTTATGTTTGTCAATTGGAACAGAAATGTCCTTATTTTACATTCACGCTCTACAACCTCCGTGCACACATCATACAAAAGCGTAGACACCCTCGACAATTGCAGCAAACGTGATTTTCTTCTTTTTAAAAAAAAATATTTTGATCAATTGCATTTTCATGAGGGATTCAATCTCATTTGCATAATTGTTACATCTCTCTAACCTGTGGTGAATTGTAAACATGCACTCAATTTATGCGACATTCCATAACCTAATGAGAAGTGTTGTCGAAAACCAAGCCAGGCAAATGATATATGCCACATGTGCACTCTCATCCGACTCAATGGCAAATACAAATGTATTATGGTAGTGTAGCCTTCAATCGAGAATCAGAGGACCGCTGGTGACAAGTCCTTGTGTTTTCAACAGGGTTCTCAATTATAATGATTTTTTTTACAGTGAGCGTGTGGGTGGCGTTTGTAGATGTACTGATTTTTATAACTCCAGGGGTATAAATACATTTAAATATACATATTTTTTTTAAATTATTTTGAATTTCTACTCTATTGGAAACATCTTTGTCACTAATCAAAGGTAGCCACGCAGAATGGAAACGCAGGCAAATCCACACAATAGAGCTTATGAATCCTTTCTGACCACGGGTGCACAAACTGTTATGTCTAAGATGGGATAATCCCTATGTGAGCTATAATATTGCTGCTGTCTTAAGATGTGGGCGGCGGTGCTCTTGTCCTCTTTCTTCTATCGCAGTCCTACTTAAAGCAGCAATATGACATCATTTTTGCATCTTAGAAGGTTGATTACATTTGTTGAAAATTATGCTAGCTTTAGTTTTAGGTCGAATGACATGCTGAGGAAAACCTTAAATACCATGTGTTCAGCGAGGAAAATAAGTTTGACACTGCTGACACTGATGCTGAAATGTTGTTTTTCACATTTTCTCACAAAAGCCAAATGATTTTAGATTACGGAAAAAAAATGCTTCAGTGTTTTGATTGTTGAAAACACGGATTTAGAAAGAACTATTGATGAGCCAATTGGACGAGCTATCAATTTGTTGAAACGGATGTGGTTTAAAATGCACCGATGACGTCCACTCTCTTTTATGGATCGGTTTAAGTGGTCCCCACATTATTTGACAGAAGGATTTTTCTGATGGCGTTAGTTCATGATCTGAACTCCAAGGTCTCATTCGAGTGGGAGCCATTTTCTTAATTCATTCGGGGACCAAGTGTTACCTTCCAATGTACTGTATGTGCTCTAAGGGAACCTTGATTTTCCACACCAACACGATCACCTAAAAACTCCATTGTTTTTTTAATAAGTATTTGATATGATTTGGTAAATGGAAAAGAGCCTTGAAGATCTTGTACTGATTTCTTGATAAAATCTCACAGATGCTAGATGGTGAAATAACCACAAGATCATACTCCTTTTTGCCGCACCCTCTCCACTACACTTTTGCATTACCATGACAACCAAAGATTATCCTACCACTTGTACAATTCTGTTATGTCATGAAAAAAATCACAAAGACAAGACAAGGTCTTGGGATATTTTGAGGTTATAGGTTTGCCTCAATACATCCTATTCAGGGGCCTTACAATTTGAGAGCTTTGGCTTTAATTTGAGAAAAAAAATCAACAGTCTTCATTAAAGCGTCACATTTTGTTTAAAAATTGACTTGTTTGAATTGCGCCATGCAAATAAATTTGCCTTACCTTTCCTATAAAAGCTAACTCTCTTATGAGTACAAACTCTTGTATTTTCAATTCTGTGCCTGTTACACAAATGACTGTGCTTACGTATCTCAACACATTTGGCATAAGGTTTATTGTGAGACATTGTTCTCTACCCTAATTATCAACATTATCATACCACACATACACCAACCACATGTCACCACGACAGGTCTTGCTCAGTTAAGAATTTGTTGTTTTAGCCATCTGTGATGGGATTGCTGCAAGTATAGGCGTGTTTTTTTTATTTTTTTTACCCCTTTATTTACTGGCTTCGTGATCTGGAGTGATGTTTTTCCCTGCGGCAGTGCGAACTTTCAACATGACTACATCATGGCATAAGTCTGGTGTCACATTTTTCTAAAATGATGCCCATTATGTAAGAAGGGAATTCATCTGAAAAGTGGTGCCAAATACACATACAGAACTGCACATACTAGGTGCCTCCACCTTTAAATCTCTATAGCATTTGCTCATTCACGGTCAGCCCTTTCACTTCAAATGGAAAGGAGGTCAATTTCCATCAATGGCAGTAAATGGGTTTTAGTGACGTATAATAAGCACAATGACTATAAAAAGCTCACCACGGTTTTTGCAAAGACGAAAATATGATTCGCACACAGCATGGCAGTTCTTTGACAGCATCACCATTTTTGGTGCAAATCTTCACACTTCTCTGCCATACTGCCTTTGCAAGGTTTCCACAAGCTCACACGGTTAAAATTAGCACAACAAATTAGCACTGATGAGTCATTCATTAGCAGCTTTGTTTACGTTGGCAAGCGGCAGGCTGTTGAGGACGACTTTGGTTTTTCACTTTTGCAATTTATTGAAAAAGCCTATCAAGTGAAAAAGGTGCCTTTGACATATTACACAGAAGAGTGTATAGTTGGCATCCCTACAAATTTGAAGAGTTTAGAATAAGAAAAAAGACTTTTCTTTTGTTCCTCAGTAGACTTTTTCACATCAAATATCTAAATATACTTTATAAATGTTGAGGACACTGCAAAAGTTCTCATTTCCCCGAAGAGCAGAAGGTGTGAGGTCAAGATGATTTTTTTCACTATTTACTGAACCCAACATGTCTATGTGTAATTCATTAGGGATCATTAGCATATTCAAAGTCTTGTCACTAAATGACCTTTGGTTAAAATCTTATTTAGATACTGCAATGTCCTTCAGTTACTCCCTTTTGAAATTCAACATTACACACTTTAGAGGTAAGTATACAAAAGCATAACTCTTTTATTATATGCTGGTATATTTCTGAATTTGTTTTCAGGAATAAGGATTTATCTCCTTGGGAAGTCTAGCAAAAAAATCCATCTCAGAATTGTATTACAGTCCTTTTATTACCACTATACATGGCGTTAAAGAGTGGGCGCCAATAAAGACCCGAACGTGGGCTGCTTTGCTCTCTGGCTTCTCTTATCATTGTTATTTCAAGCTGGGTAACGGCTAGTTTCAGCAAAATGCTCTGAAAACACATTGTGATTGTTCAGCATCAACAACACACAAAGCAACAGACACCACTTCCATTGAACATAATTTTTGTCCCCAATTAGATGGGAATTTCCGCCAGAAGTTTAGAAACAGCCAAACCAAAAATAGCGAAAAGTGTTTATGCTGCAGTTCCAACTGTTTAGTCAGATGTTATATGTATATATTGGTATTGTCTATAAGACTTAAGCCATCTGGTACAGTTCTCATTTAGGTATAATGTGGGTTGTCGGCATGTACAATTTGCCCGGTTACCTTTTTAGAGGAAACATCTAAAATATTGAAGAGCATTTTCTCTTGAGTGCTCCCCCTCTCTCTAACCATTATAGTTTTTTTCTTTTTAAAACATATTTACTGTACATCCTTCCATGATGAAGTTGAGTCCATTTATAAGGAAAAAGTCAATACCTGAAAAATTGATGGGTTACAACGACACATGGCCTCTCCTTGAACGCTACCGTGTGCTGAAAATGACATCAATTTGATTGCATCTTTTAGTGCACTTTTCTGCAGTCAGATGGCATTATGTCCCGTTGGTTGAATGTTGACATGATTATTCATACCATATCCATAGACTGGCTGATGGACTTTTCTTGTTTGCCACGCTACAAATATTCTTTTGTTCGTATTGGGCTATTTTTCAGCGACTCAAAACATCTTGTTTTCATATGTACTGTGCGGGGGTTGACGTGTTTATCACATCGCGTTAAATGAAGTGGTCGTAGACGCAAGCAGGCAAGGAAGGAAGGAAGGAAAAAAGGTCATTAGTTGACCTAAGAACAAACAAACATCCTGGAGGAAGCTTTTTAGCAATGCAGCTAAAGCTGCATTGTATTATTTTCTTGTTGTGGCCATGTGTTCGCTGTAACGAGAACCTTTGGAGCAAAATGGGCCCTGGCAGCTCGTGACCTCACTGTCTGCTCACGTCAAACATTTGCTTTTATTCTGCTGTTGCTCAACTTTTACATTCCAATGTATACGTGCATCTCTGCTCTCATTCAATATTTTCCAAAATCACATTGTGTTATTATGTTTCCTGTCGGTAATTGTAAATTCGGCGCTCTTGTTGTTTCGACTTTTATCAAGTTTTGTTACGCCTCGGTCGCTTTTGCTATTATGTCATCATTGGTGTGAGTGTGACCCAGTCCCCATGTTAGGAAACTGGTTACATAAACATGCCTTGAGCAATTTGTAACACACCAGTGTCACAGAGCACACTGTATGCACAGACCTTTCTTTTTGTTTTCATTCAGAATTTAGAATGTTCAGGTCTTTCCAGAAGCCATATATCTTCGGTCAAGAGGTTATGACTTCCAAATGTGAGTGAATTAAACTTGTGAATGTTAGTGTTGTCAACTAAATGTATTGAAGATAATAGCCAACTAAATGTATTGAAGTTAATACCTACAAGGAACATTTTTTTTAAATTCAAAAGTGTAGATGACACTGAGATTGCAGAAAGGGGAAGTTTTTTTGTGGGTTTATAGCATTTGGTTAAATTATTCACTTTTTGAATATTAGGGTCTGAGTTCCATATAGTTAATAAACAAACTTATTTTTAATCTCTTCACTTTGAACATTTCCTTAATTTGATTGGAGAAATATGACCTCTTCAGAATTTTCAATTACTATGACTTAGTTAGAAAAATAAAATTATAAATATATACACATATAATATATAAAAAATTTATACTACATATACATCTATATATATATATCCCCTGGTGTTGATGTAACTGTCCACTATTCCCTTTAGTCATTGATTTACTGTTACTATTGTACTTCTCCTTGAAACTGCACATTATGAAGCCAAGTTACATTTTTAATGATGTCCGGTGCTCCATCTGTCACAATATTCAGACACTTGCCATATGTCCGCTCAAGTGTAATCACTGCAAATCTACCCATCAGTGCCTCTCAGTACCACAAAGATCCTCTCTCTAGCATTTGCCGCTGTTTTCCAGTGCTCCAGCATAACAGCCTGGCACCACACACAGTGATGGTTGGACACACTTGAGTACCACAGGCTAAGACAGGCGTGTTTGAATTGATTAGGCTGTCATAAATTAAGTGATGATGCACTTGAAATGCGATGATGGAGAAAGTCTTGCTAATTGATTGTCTTGTCACTCTACCAAGTGCTTTGAATCTGCAATCAGTATAACTGATTGCTGCTCAGTCACAATACGAAAAGTAGCCCTAGCCACATAAATCACCTTTGCTTTGAAAATGAGAACAATTGATACAAGATGACAAATTCGGTTTAAATTTGGAATTATGGAGAAAATCTAGAGGACTCCCATGGTGTAAGATAAAAAAGCTGCACATGCCAAATCTATTTCAATCACCCCATCTGGCTAAATAAAATAGGAACCCTTATGTAATTATAGCCTTGTGAAGGATAATGTCAAATACAGGAGTGTCGATTCATGGCTGTTCAAGAGTTCAAGAGCTCAATATACAGGCATAATTCCTCAGTTTGCCTGAAGTGATTGTTGATATTTTGTTGTCACAAAATTACCCAGACATTGTCTGACGTGAATGTTCTCTTCTGTATTCTTCCCCAATATTTAGGTATTAATAACATTTTAAATTATTTTGTTTTTTGTTTTTCACACAAATATTTTCCATAATTATGACTTAACTGCAATTTGGGCTCTCAGACTAGGCCCAAGTATTTTTCAAAAGTCGAGAACCAACATTTTTTTTCTTTTTTTATTTAAATGAGCTTTTTACATTATTTCACCAACCTTAGCATTAACAGTGGTTTTAAAGATCCTGCTGTATTCCTCCAAGAGTCCGTAATAGAAAAGGATGGCTATCATGGCAGCGCTTCTGTATGCCTGATTTTTATCATGCTGTGGTTTCGATAAGGGACTAACCACATGATTGAAGTGCTTCTCAGATGTGTTTGTGATCCTCTTCTTCCCCGTTTGTCCTTGTGTGCACATTGTGATCCTAATAGTGCCGGTTTCTGATAACTCCCAGCTTGTGTAACAAAGAGAATATTGATCTGTATGTTTTTTACCCACTATTGCTTCTCCTATCATCTTTAGTGGGCACCGCAGAGTCCAAGAAGGTCAAACCAATTCCTCTGATATCCTCCCTGGTGTTGATGTAACTGTCCACTATTTCAATGTGTCTTATAAAAGCCTCAGATTTATGTTTTGATATGCATCCAAGCTAAATCCAGGCAGTTAAATCAATGGTTGGCAACTGGTCCCACCCTTGGGATCGTGGCTCTGGTTTCAATTGGCTTCTATGGAGAGATAGTGGTAGGGCTGGGAGTCAGTGACAGTTTCTGCACACACAAGCAGGTCTGAGCTGTAGTTACACAAAAAAGCAATTCTATTCAATTATATTTGGAGCTTTCTGTCTTAACTCATTGGCTTGCGCCAATGTTGGTTTTCAACAGAGCTATATTTCATTATTTTACTTCCCTGTCTCTTATTTGATCCTCATAAATCAAAAGCAGACTGAACTTGGAACACTTAAAGTATAATTACACTTCCTCACACACACACACACACACACACACACACACACACACACACACACACACACACACACACACACACACACACACACTCAAGCTTAAGAGCTATTTGTTGCAACCACGACTTCTGCTGTCAGCAACCATGAGAAAACTATTTCGCCATTAATGGTTACACACAGCGCAGCGAAAGGAAATAGCCATGTTTCCAGACCGGGAAAAAAAGCAGAAAAAAATGAGAGTGTGGGGGATGCGGAACTTGGAGTGCAGATAGAGGCCAGGATGCCACAGGCACATCTGCACCATGCCTCACTTCCTTGTCTGTGGTTTCTGGCCTGCCAAGATGAAACCAACACCAGCTAACAGCAAAGATGTCACTCCTTATTTACACTTTGCGTTCTAAGAGTCTTTGGGAGATAAGGTTCGAGGGTGAGACCTCTTTCCTTCCGTACCTTAGAACTGATGCCTCACATTAACTTATTAAGGATGAGATACTACACACATTCAAATGTGAGACACTGAACATTTAAAAAAATCACAATGCACAATGAATTTTGCAAAAATGCAAAAAATGCATTTTTGCAAAAATGCAAAAAAATGCATTTTTGCAAAAATGAATAGTTAATGAATGTCACTAAAAAACATCAGACAGCGTTTCTCTAACGTAGCAGCCTTCATCAAGCAGAAACAAACAAAAATCAGAAACATTCATAGTCTCAAAGATTAAATTCTTACTGTAGCAAGCCAGCAGTTCATAGGTAAATTTGTTTGAAGTTGTGAGGGAGTTTCTGAATCTGAATACAGTTTTATAAGCCTTTTGGCTTCGTGCCACAGTAAGAAGAATTAGTGAAGGAGCTGATTTGGACTGAAAATATCCATTTGTCTAAGTGGACTCATTCATAAGTATCCTTCGCAGAAACTGAAGTCACCACACGAAACAATGTCTCTGGTTATGCCAAGAAATATCTATGTAAGTCAGTATGTTGTTACAGGAAGGAGAAATAGTAGGAACTGGACATAAAATAACTTCAGTTCACTTATTAATTGCCTAACATAATGTTTGACGTCACAATCAATCCCTCTGTGGATCACCTGACCCCAGTGTTGACCACCCGCCTAAGGATTTGCAATCATACATATGAAACAGAATTAACATTTACATTTGTTGGCAAAGGATTATCTGTCTGAGACATCAGAAAATCTGGCTTCTTGTAGATGTGGATCACAAGGGACAGAAAATGCTATAATTGGGCTTGATTGTCCCACTCTATGTACCCTGCTTAAGACCATCCTGCAGGAGCACTAGTATGGACACAAATTCTAAAAGCAGCTGTATCTTGGGTAAAATGGAGAAAAGCCATTGTTGCAAAAAAGAATATTGCAGGCGTTGTGGAGGTCCTCCATGACCTTAATCCGTATTTTATCAGGCAAGCCAGTTTAAATTCCACTACAAATTGCACAACAGTGTCCCATGGTGAATCTGCATCTCATCTTGCTGATTGGAACGGCAAACGGTTTACGCTCTGTTCGGCTGCCTGACTTGCTCCTCCTCCCCTCAATGACCCACTTCAACAGCATCCCCCTTCTTAGTTGTTGGTATTATTTTGTTGGGTTTGAGTACAGCCCCACCAAAGGTGCCTCCTTCAAATTGTTTGCCCCACTTTCAGAACAGGAATGTTAAAGACAACATATATCAATAAGCCCAAAGGCATTCCCGGTCTGTTTCATCTGCACGGAACACCGAGAAACAAAGGTTGAGTCACAGTGGCGTGACTGTACCATGTTTGTCCCGCAGTCTTCTCTTGGATGTCTGAGGTATTCACCAAATGACAGTGAGTCACTGCTCAGGACAACGTCCTCTGGAGATGGCATGTGTGCATAGAGATCCACATTTCCTTGGTAAAACGTCTCCAGACGTGTCTGTCAAGTCTTTTTCGAAGCATTTCTCAAGCGAAAGCCATGTGGCCTAGTTTCCCAATACTTTTTAAGTTCCATCTTGTACACAGGGTATGGAACGCACACACAAGTGAGGAAAGGTGAAAACAATATGTTGTGGCCTACTTTTGGGTAACACTGCTCTAATCCTATCTTTGGTTTCTGAATAGAAGCTGTGTGGGAATGCCTGAATTTCTATTATGACAGCGATAGGATAAGTGAGGAAAGCTTTGTGGTCTGCGTTTTGTCTTTGCCAGGATAGACTACCATAATAGTTCAATCAAACCAACTGGAACTACCCTTTTTAACATTCTCCCATTGTCTAGACAAGTGTGTGCTTAATCATACTACTATTACTTTGATGAAGCCTGGCAAGAACATTCAGTGGAGAGGGACCAGGTGGCGAGCCTGAACGCCTGCTTTTGGGGCAAGGGCAATGTTACCTGCTGCTGCGGTGTGTGTCCCTTTGCATATGCTATACTGCTCTTTTTAACAGTGTACTGTATTTGCTCATGTGCCCAATATGCATTCACTCTCTTTTTACACACGCATGGATGCCCATGCTGTGGATTTGCTTTTCAAGTCTCTGCCGCAGTTATGTGAGCAAGAAGCAAAGACCAACACAAGAAAGAAAACAAAGGACTTAAAAGCAGCTCAAGTGTTGCGACAAATAAATGCTGACACTTCAGCTACTGCCAGTTCACAGTGGCCATTTTGCCATTGGTCAGTTGATGTGGCGATTTGCTCATCAACGAGTGTGAGCACACTTGCGGTACACGATCAGAAGTGCTAGTCAAACTGTTGGATGGATTGCTGTTTCATCCAAAAGTGCGACGTTGGTTAATAAGCAATGACATAAAAAGGTTTGGAAAATATTTGAAATGGTTATATCCCTACTATTAACTGTCTTCCGTAGTGTTGAGAGTACATTATAAATCCCATGATCCTGAAGCTTAATAAGATGATCAGAATCTGCCACCTAGAACATGTGTCTGACATCTTTATGTTTCATATTTATGTCACATATGCATATCGCCAGGTGTAGTCAGTTTAGATGGTTTCAATACCCTGCATTGCATGTTAATGACTTCTCAAGGTTGTTGTGATGAAATTACCCTCTTACTATCACAGCAATTGAATCAATGTAGCTGTTGTGTTGAAATGATTATTTATTCCTTAGTAATCTTTTTTTAAAGGAAATTAACAAAAGGACATGACCACAAACCCATAAGCAGTGACATATTGATGTCTTTATGGATGTCAAAAGCATCAAAAAATAAAAGTAATTATGGGCTCTTGAGAACCACAAATTCATTTTTTTTAAATATTTATTTCTATTTTTTTTTTTACAAATAGCCAGCTCACCCTAAAAAAACTACTTCTCTCTATACAAGTAATTAAAAAGTCACTTTTCCAGTATTAATGTCACCTTTAATAAAATATGATGACACCAGCATACAAAACGAGCACAGCAACAGCAGGACAGAAGGTCACATTCTGACCAAAACATCATGCTGCATTGCAGTTCCCTCAACAAACTGCAGTGACTATGTCTTATAACCTACAATTTCGTAGCAGGCACATACTTCATTATCCAATAATGCAAGTGAAAATGTGGTAATGACGCTGTGCCTGCATCTGTTTGTCCTTTTTATCCAGATTCATTGTGCCACAAAAAACAGGTTCAAGTACATCTGTATAATTGAAGGTTATCTCATCAACAAGGTCATTCAGCAGCAGGGTAGGAAGATGAAGCATCGAGGGGAAGGTGCAGGAGAGGTATAATCATGTTAACTCATTAGCTGCCATCGATAGTGTGAGACATCCTCCCAGCCCCAGTTAAAATGCTTTGGACAGCTATTGCTTTTAAACAAATTGCCTCAAAGTTTTGCCTGAAAGTTTTACTGCAGATTTTGAGGGTTGCTTAGCTTTAAGTGAAACAACCGACTGGGAGACTTGCAAGGTTATCCATCTAACCAGAGTTGCCACGGCAACAAGAGTCGTACATTAAAATGAATGCTTAAAAGACCACAACAATGAATATACTGTTAATGTGAAGTGCCCCCTCAAAATCTTAAATAAAACATACATACGAAGTGTTTCCTACCGCTTGTCCAAACTCCTTTGTGGTTGTGTGGCCTGTATTTTTTGTTGACATCTGCATCTTTACAGGAATGACGTGCGCATTGACCTATAAAATGCATCAAATCCACGTCTGGCACATTATAAACGATGGTGACGCCTTGCTTGTTCTTATCCCAGCTCCCGCTTTAAGACCTTGCCGTTTGCCTTCAGGTATGTGTCCTGCCAGAGGGACCTAACACAGAGTAGGCCATTGTTTCCAAGCATGTCTATCAACAAAATCAAGACGCAGATGCTCAGCTAACATCTAAATCTCCAAAACAGACCATAAAAATTTAGGAGCGAGACCGCACCCGTTACTTGGCCCATTGGAGGCCTTGGAAATTCCCATAGGAAGAGTTAAATCATTCCTATTTTGACATCTTGCCCTTGAGAACAGAAGCAGGCTTCTGTTTGGAGTCAGTGCCTTCACAATGAGCAGTCTTTCATATTAAGACTGCTTTAACATCCTTTGATTTAAACTTAAACTGAACTAATTTTTTCATATACTCTGGGAAGTGTGGTGCCATTTCTATGCGTCTTTTACTGGCCATCTGCCAATGGCGAAATGCTTTTTTTAACTGTAAATACCTCCTTTGCATCTTTGCATATCTGTAAAAAATATATAGGTCATATGAAAGGCCATCTCTCGTAGTCCATATATCGTTCTTTGCGCACACGTCAAGGCTCTTAAACAAAACCCAATCCTTATTAGGCTTAACTGTAACCGATAATGGATGTTGTTTACATAGGGCTTTTTACAGTATGATCCAGCTAATGTCTTCTGCAGTCGGTTTTGTTAAGCGGCTCTCCACTGGTGAGCTACGGCGGTAAACAACATGATAAATACGTACAAGTAGCACTGGCTCACAGTCTTTGGCTCAGATTCTCCAAAGTGTCAAGGCCCGACGATGCATGTCTGTAATAAAGCAAAGTGGCCGTGTACACTCGCAGCAAGGTCACAACAATTAAGTGATGTCAACATTTTGTCAACACTGGAATGGCATGTGGCAACACGGTGGAATGCTTCATTATTTTCTTTTGATGGAGACATTTCCGCTTACCTTTTAGCGTCAACGTGAGACTGCTTTTGTCTGGTCTGTTTGTTGCTGGAAAATGGCATTTGAAAATTGTAGTAGGGAATCAGACATCCTTTCTTAAACTGTGTGTGTGGTGGGGTGGGGGTTGTATGGTTGGCCAGGAAGTGACTAAAACCTTTTTGCAACGTCAAGACTTTCTTGTTGGGTGTTTGTGCTGGCTTAGTTCCCCTGTGCCTTTGACTTTTTTGTTGTTCTAAATCACCATGTGGAAAATACTTTTTAAAAGCTGTCAATATCAAAGTGAAAGTAAAATAAGGCAAAAAACCTGATACTTTTATAATGTAACTATTTATAAATGGTTAAACCTTGATTTAATTTGAGATCAGGACACCTGAGTGGAAGATCTCACCTTGTTGTTTGAGAGAAAAATGTCAACACTTGGGAAATCGGGCAAGTTTAGGCAACTCATCCTCGAACAGGTTTATGGTATTAACAGAGTATGTGAAGTATTAGAAAGTGTCTGTTGCAAATGTGAGAAAAGATGATGCTGTTAATGGAGTGAATGATAGACACCATGTAAAAAAAAGTTGATGAACTTGAACCTGAGGGAGAGTCAAAGTCTCACAGCAGTTTGTGTTGGTGATATCTGAAAAGATTTCTATTTAAATCTAGATTTGTTTGATAGTTAAAAGCTATCAATATTTTGGTTGACATTCACAAAAAGCTATTTTCAGTCAGTTCTGACAGAAAATACTACCTTTTTTGGTCAGTTCTGTGCAGCATATACTCTGCTAGCAATATGACAATATAATAATAGCTTTAAAATATCTGGAAATTACTTCGTGTGAGAAACGGGCTATGCTTGTTTCAACAATGCCATATGAATGATTTATTCTGAATTTTGGAACACCAAAATCTAAGTTACACTCGCTATGGACAAAAGTGTCCCGTAAATCAGTGGTCCCCAACTACTGGTCCGTGGACCGGTACCGATCCACGAGCTACCTAGTGCCGGTCCTTCAGAGTAAAAAATATGAATGTTTTCAATCTCGCCCTCCTACTTGATATGAGAAAATTGGTTATTATAATAATAAATAATTACTATTATGCTTTTGACTTTTTTTTGCTGTCATGGGTGTTGTTCATGCACCGACCCCACCCCTACACAATTTTGTCTTAAGTCTCGCCCTTCCCATTAAACAGTCCGCGAGAAAATAGAAAAAGCTTTACCGGTGGTCCGCGGTGAGAAAAAGGTTGGGGACTGCTGCCCTAAATGATATGCTGCCTTGTCCAATAAGAAAAAATATTGAAACAAATTGAATGCAATAGAAAATTGTAGCAGTGCTTCCCTCTGCTGGACAAATGCACACACATAAACAACACTGCTGGGCTTTTTATCCAAATTGTTATTGAATGTCATTTAATTCACGCACACACACACACACGCACGTGCACACACACTCCCATACACAATCAATAACTAAAGCATGACAAGCACATTTAATAGAGCATGTTGTTAATTAAAACAGCGTCCCAGGGTGTGTCCTTGCTGGCAAATCTGGGTCAGCATCAGAGGCCTTGTTTAATGGCTTATTGGGACCCTTGTTAGCGGGTTTGTGTGCAGCCAGTGGTTACCGAGCCATTGGCCTAATTTTCTGCTGCAGCCGGGAGTGGAGTTTTGTAGTCATGCATCTCCATCACGCACTGGCTCTTTCTTTCTCTCCCTCACGCTTCACACACACACACTCTCTAATCGCGCTCCCTGTTCATTTCCCCTCTCTGCATTCAGTATCTCCAATAGCTTTTTAGTCCCCACGCTGTTTCCTTATCACCTCTGTCAAATTAAATGCAGCTCCTGCTCACTCCTGCTCCACCTGCATCAGGCCAGTCATCCTCAGTCTTCCAATATCCCCGGGAAGGTCAGCGACAAC
The DNA here is from genome assembly GCF_051989625.1 of Stigmatopora argus. Lineage (NCBI taxonomy): Eukaryota > Metazoa > Chordata > Actinopteri > Syngnathiformes > Syngnathidae > Stigmatopora > Stigmatopora argus. The sequence goes on from NC_135399.1 coordinate 10,346,663, forward strand.
TCGTCGTCACTAAGCGCAACATAAATCAATACGTTATCGTGCAAAAAAAAACAACGTTTTAGGGCTTTCCTCCTCTTCTGTTGAAATTCGAGAGTTGCTGGCACCGGATGACTCACATTGAAATGTTGCTGTTTGTACCTTGCAAACTTTTTTTGTTTTGTTTTTAAATGAATTGTTGAAGCTAAGGAGGCGCAAAAGGTACAAACAAATTTGACATTTGCCAAAAATATCCTCTTTATATAATCTTCAACTATTACACAATGAAGACAAATGACAATTAAAACATCCTGTTATAAGAGTTTTGCCCTAAAGTACAGCACTGCGTGTCAGCCCAATTAAAATTTGTTGTTGGACATCTATTCCAAACTCCCCTGCAGCATCTAACACACACACACACACACACACAGACACACACTCACACCACCCTTTTATGTTTGATATCTAAACTGCACTTGTGCATTTCTCAGTAGTGTTACTTTTAACCTTGGAATTGTGTTCAATTAAAACTAAAATACAAAAGACTGATTCCCACTAGATTTTGTGGAGAAGCTGGAGACGCTGATCAGGGTAGTCTTTTCACAGACATTCTGTGTTTGGCTAGCGGCCAGCCCAGATTGTACCCCACTTTCTCTTGAGCAAAGTCACCTGGGATAAACTCCAGAGAACATTTGCAATAGAAAAAGAAGGGATGAGCCTGACAGGGAAATTGCTTACAAACTTAGAGATCCACCAGCAAACAAACACAGTGCTCAATTATCACTTTTTCCACCACTTTTAATAACAGTTCCACCTTGGCAGAGGTCAGCACTCTTGAATGATGTTGTATTGTTTTCCATAATCTGCAAGTGACGTCTCAAACTCTTTCCAAGTGCAAAAGAAATAACTCCAAGCACAGCCTTTTTATAGTGTTTTGCACTACAACCAGATGGATTTACCACATTAGGCTTGGCTTCTCTTGAGAGACTATTTTAGCAACTTGTTTTTTGTCAATGTATTTTTTTCTCTCCTAGTCAAACCTAAAAATAGGGCGTATGGAGTTGAGCAGACTTAAATCCCTGGTGTTGAAAACCTCAGCAAACTGGCTTTCAGCCGCTCGACTTAAAACGCTGAGACGAGGCGACATCTCTGCTGTGTGAGCTGTATATTTTGATATGTTTTTTAAACCCAAACAGTTGCGGGAAAGGGTCGACCGCACTCTTTTTGGCGGGGGGTGCTGGTCCTCCACTACAGTAGTAGTGGTTGGACAGTTGGGAGTTATGTTTGGCTTTTGCACAGCAGTGTGATTGGATTTATGTCCCTAATATATCTATATTTTCCCTTAGTTTTTGCTGGAAATGACTACTTTCCCCCCTCAATAACCTTGCATGCTTTGTACTCAAAAACCTCAGAAATTTTTATTGAAAATCAAACTGTGTGATGTCACATGCAAGGCTTTTGTTATTATGACGATTACTAGGGTGCAACTAGGACACTTTAGTAGTGAGGGCTGCTAAATATTGACTTTTCTGACCTATCCATTGACTTAGTTTTAGTTTAAATCTACTAGGGAAAATTCTAGTGACCTTTCTGTTTGTATTACTGATTTTTTAAGAGAAATGTTCACTTTTATGTGTTATAAAAGCTCTGGTAGATTTTCATCTTTCTTTTTCTTTACTTTTTTACAAACTCGTGTTGTGTTGGTGGGTTGCAGAAAGCATTTTGTGTGAACTCATCAGCTATAAAACTTCACTTGGACCTTCTTGGCAACATTAAATATTACAAATCAAATTAAAAGGAATTTGTTGAAGACATTAGTTAGGTGAGCAAAGTCAAAATATTGTTTACAAAAAAATGCTGTTCTCATACGTTCTCTCTCGCCTTTAGGTTTTCCTGTTTACTGATATCTACAGAGGCGTACTAAAGGTGAGATTTTATGTATTGGATGACCTCATGAGTGACTGAGATCACGGGTAGTTTCACTAAAAGCTCCTACAATTTTCACGTTCACATAGCTTCTTAGAGCGAGTCCAAAAAAAAATGTCACAATTTAGGGGAGAGAGTAAAGTAAGTGTACTGATCCCTTGCAGCCAGTAGAGAGAGCCATAGTATCTCAATATTCAAGTAGTGATGCTCAAAAGTGAGAGGAAACAAAATGTTTTTAAATTGGTAACATTTAATACAGCACCTTAATTGTGAAATATACCAAAAAACACGTTGCAGCATTTTTTTCATCACCCAAGTGCCCTTTGCGTTTTTATCTTGGTCTATTATTGCGTGTCATGATGTGATGAGAATCTAAATAAATAGTTATTTCAATGGCCATAATGAGTTCAGTAACATATTTATGAAACACCTTTGTGAAAATAGCAATGGGTCTTCTATATATAATTGGATATACTTTATTTTGTTTCATTGGGTACTTATTACCTTACCAGGGTCACGGGTGCTGGATTTTATTCCACCTGACGGTGGGCCTGGTTGCCTGCAAAATACATTTAGATAAACAACCATTAACAAAAGAGCATTTGAAAATATGAATACCTCCCCACACCCATTTGTGATTGGCCAGACAGAACCTTCACTGAGAGTGTAAAATTGAGAGGAGGAGGACGGAAGGGGAGAGAGACAGAGAACAGGGTGAGGGAGGGGGATGGAGTGGATCCAACGACATGCTTCAGGTGTGAGCAGTTGTCTGAATGTCATGTGGAGTGAGCACATTCAGCGGGAAGACGGCAAGTAGCCCACGTGAGGCATTTGCCGTGTGATTTAGGTGCAGCTAAGAGAGCTCATAAGAACGCAGTTAAATTGTGACAAAAGCCATGACTCTTCTGAGCAGCGGCAGCACGCAGAACCCGGGTTCCTATTATTGCCTGATTCGACGAAGATTTAAGAGGAGGCGCAAGAAACGCTCCGAACGCAAAGGTAACTTTCTCAGCGTGGAGAAAATCAGGAGGGCGAGTACTTTGTGTTGTTGTGCTTCCATACTTGGCTGTCCTAACAGAATTTTTATCTTGCATACCAAAAAAAAGTAAGCCGTGACCTCACAGATGGAAAAAACGTTAAGTTGAATAAATAATATTTTCAGTTTTTTGGAATGAATTCCCAAGATTTAGAATGTAGCAAATTGAATGCATTTCTATCTTTCTTTCAGGCCATTTTATATTGTTTATTCTGCCTATTTTTGGAGGAAAAAACAATTCATAGGATGGAATTTTAGACGATAGCTGTCTCATCCAAATGGATTAGAGATCCAAAAAGTAACTTTAGGTTTCAATAAGATGATGAAATATGTGACAAATAATTAGAGCTTAATTAAAGTGAGTCATTTGTCTTTATTAAGTGATTCCATCTATGTCAAAAACAATGTATCTGTTTGAATGTCGTGTCACAAGGCTTTGTTAGAGCTAACATCAATTGATTAAAGGCTGAAAGAGCTAATTGTGCTAAAGGTCATGTGTAGTGAATTCAAGGACTTAAACCACTCATTTCCTAATATGTTATGGCATGCCCAGTAAATCCAAGTAAACTAAAGAGCAACATAAAATGTGGACTAGTGAAATGATCGTAGATGAAGTTAAGAAGCTGAGAAGCACTGCTGGTATGTTTATTTTTTTGTCTTTTTTTAAAAGTTATTTTTCAGAATTAAGTTTATGACCCTTTCAGCCTTTATTTTTCATCAAGCTCAAATCACAAAATTTGCTACTTCCCTTTAGGTCTTACATTTTTTCTGTGGCATCTGCCTTTCTATTAAACCATTTTCTATTAAACTATCTATCCATACATTTAATTAAGTCAAATGTTACCTTCTTGTGCAATATACCTTCCGTCAACAGCTTTTCTTGATCTTTTTGGCACTGCACTTTAAATTTCATGTATTCTATGTATGTGCTCAGTGGCTGTATCACACTTTTAATAGAGATCGGGTGATGGATACCTTCTGACTTTGCTCTTGTAAAGATGAAGTCTAACAGCAAGTGGCCAAATGTGATCGGCAATATTGGCCGGCCGCTCGCTTTGATTGCTGCAACTCCCTTCTTCTTTTGTCAAGCCTGTTCCATTGAGCCAAATAAGTCCACCGCTGCTGATGCTGCAACTTTTCATCCCCGAACGTCCCTCGAGCCCCGTTTACCGTGTGACTGACGACATCTATCAGCATTACACAGCCCACATTCTCAGCCCCCTCTCATCACAGGGTCACTGAAAGTGACACTTTCTTGAAAATCCATCCAAAGTCTTTTACACCTCTTTAAGATGTCCAAATTGTCTTTATCATGGTACGTCACTTGTTCCCAGAATATCCATTCTACTCAACTGGATGCTATTTGCAATTATTTATCGTATTCAGGGCTACCTGGGAGTTATCTGGTAATGCTAGCCGTGTGAATGAGGAAGACAGAAAATCCTTTTCCTTCATCCAGAGAGGTCAGATTCAATAGCATGACACTGCAGCAGATACTCCATCAAGTGTAGATTAATTTGTTCTTGGAGGGTCCTTCACCACGTCAATATAAGGGACACTAGGGTCAAGAACCTTGTTTATACCTTTAATCCAGTCTAAACTGCTACCCTGACCACAGGAGAGAAGCAGGACCAGTGACTATTTCCAGTTCTTATTGCTCTGTGATTAAATTACCGCACAGGAAAGTCACTTTCAGAATGCTGAAGTTCAGCAAATCTTCCAAATGATAAGTTTCTCGATGCGTCGCTCATAAAAGAACCCAGACATGACTCTCGTAGGCGTTGCTTTACAGTTGGCCGTGTATGAAATATGAAGGGGGGCAGAGGCTTTTTCTGCCATGCCAGCAGAAACAGAAAATATGAGCTTTGCAACGCAAAAGTGTGGGTTGGGGGGGTTATAATAGGTGGGAGGGATGATTTGATAGTGAGTACTACCTGATACAAGCTTGTTCGAGAATAGTTAGTCACCCGTGGACTACATATCATGGAGTAACACGGAATGATTTATCTGCTTTATGTTGCTTTGAGAATAAATCAACAATGGTAGATCCCCCCTCCTCCTAAAAAAGGTTACAGGCTAATTGACATTTCATTGATTGACGCTAAAACCCGGTTCCACTAAGTCATTTTAGACTGATGGTATTTAAACAGAAGTAAACAGATAACCCCACTGAGTTTTAGCTTGACGTAGTGGCACTTGGAAGCCCAAGCGATACACGCAGTGCGGTTATCACAGCATAAGTAGATTCTGTTTGTGGGACCAAATGTGTTGCACAGATTCAAATGAGCCTGAAATTTATTCTGAAGTTGTCGATGAAGCCCTCTGGAGAAAATGTGTTTTTTCCCCTTACGAATACATTCATCAGAAGTACAGCAAATAGAAAGTTGGTCTCTAAAACGGTTCTTTTATACTACAAATGTAGTACATTCCACTTTGACTGGGCAAAAATCTTGCCTAATAAACGTATGTAATGTTGTTTTCATCCTTGTTAAGACAAGTTTTCAGTGAATCACTGTATTTTGTCGTTGTCTGTTGGGTCGCTCACATTTTATTCCCTCACCAAACTTTTAAATAACATGCATCCTCTTTTAGACTTTTTTTTTCTTGTTGTATTGTCAGGGTTGAGATATTTGAGCCCAGGTGTGAAGCTGAAGTTGCCCGGCTGCTTGAGCACTGAGCACCGCCACGTTGTTTTTCACCTAGTGTTCTTACTAACACACACTTTGGTGCAGCTTTGAACACACCGGGCCATACGCTCATATCCCTAGAGGCACTTTGTGTTTAGCTGTGTCATAAATCAGAGCTGTCACATAGATTTTACAGCACCGGCAGAAACGAGAAATGGCAGATGCCCAGCAACCTTGAAAAATAAACGAATAAAAACGGTGAAAGGATTGTTTTTATTAGAAAACTACATTGCCCACGAATCCATTTATATGATCTGATTTATACAGTTTTACACTCCTGGACTTGGATGTTGCCGTTTGATAAGTAACGGACCCTATCAATTTTCAACGCAAGTACTCCGTCAATGTGACATTAGCATTTGATTGGCGTCTGCTATCATGCAATTGTTGATAGTTCGGCATCTGTGAACAAGACTGTTTGTAGGAGTTCCTGGTTTAGTGACAGTGTGCAGTTGTGGGGTGGGCTGGGGGTGCGTAGTTGGTGTGTTGCGGTGAACTATCAGATGGCAATACCCTTACCAAACTAGTAAACCCCAAGCAGGCCCACATTTAACAACGGTTAGGCTCAGGGTCACGGGGTGCTTTAACCTATCCCAGCTGACTTTGGACGAAAGGTGCATTTCATCCTAAACTGGTCTCTTTCTTTAATTTTCTTATGTCTTCTCTCCACGGATATTGTGTTCTTAACCTGATCTTCCCTTTCATCTGTACATGTGACAAAATGCGTCATAGCTCGGACAAAATCATATTCACCAATCAGTGCACCACAGGATCCTCACTGCTTTTATGTAAATTCAACCTATTATAGTTTGAAAGTATTCTGAGCACATTCATTGTCACAGAAGCATTCCATAATGATGACTTTGATTTAGTGCACGATCATCCCACACAGCAGGCTCCCTGGTTTCCACTTTGTGAAACCCTTACCGCTTAAAAACTGTGGTTTGGGTGAAAAGATTATATACGGTGCAGTAACACTGCGGAGGTAAATCTTCTCTGGCAGCCTAATTCGCTTGTCATTAGAAGGGCCAAATTGAATAATTGACTATGAGGCAAGTGCACGTGTGTGACAGGGTGGCCGATGGTGGGTAACGGAACTCGGTGGCCCAGTCTACCTTGGCCCATCAGTTTCAATCAGACAACGAGACAAGCACTCCCCTTCGGCCAGGACCCCCTTCTGTTAGGTCACCGGGGCCCACACGTGTACTCCATTATAGCGTATTACCTGCTCGGCACCTGGATATGCTACCCGAAGAAGCATTGGAGCAGAAGAGAGATGGGATTTCTATGACCACCCCCTCCAAAAATGCTCCCACTTTTATTAAAATGACATTTTCTTTCATAAAGTAATCACCAAGCTGCCAAAGCTTTATTGAGGAAAGTAATGGGATTCGAGGCTGGTGACAGTCGCACTCAAATAGCTAATATCATACATTGATGGTTAAATAGGATCTCAAAAATGTCTACCCTTTGTTCGTTAAGTAATTTAAGATTCACAAAAATACTTACAGTTCTATATATATCACGAAAAGCTCAACAATTGATGAGAGGAATGTAATGCAATGTGCAAGGAATGGAATGTAACTTAAGATCCAACCTTGGTGCTGATCTAGAATATGAATGTGACCTTACCACTGTAACATTACCTTATTGTGAATGTTTTTTGAATGTGAGAGACATTACCTGGTGGGCCGATCATTCTGCGTTAATACTGCTGAGAGGACTGCCTCTTCTGCACGCACCATTTCCCTTGGTCATTTGTCTCTGTCCACTTTCTTTCTCCTTCCTTTTTTCCCCCCTTCACCCTCATATTTAGGTCTTATGTTAGACTCGATCTGTTTCGCCTATCATTTTGGTGCTTCTGATTTTCCTCCATTCCTCAAGCACTCTTTTATAACAGTCCAATTGTATTCTTCACTTGCCAAGGATTTTAAGGCAATACTTGCTAAACAAAAATGCCTGTAATTGGGTGTCATCATGGAACTTTATAGAATTGATTCATGGTTAGGTTTTGTTTTTAAAGCAGGCACATCGTGCCCGTTTACTGTTATTTGCAGCTTGAAGTGGATGACATAAGTGTTAGGGAACCTTGTAATTACACCTGTAGTATGAAAATACTTCCACTTTTTGGGTGCAGTATGTTTATGGACTCTTAAATGTGATAATGTACTTTTGTTCAGTAAATATAAAAGGTTTTGGCTCATAGAACTTTATGGTAAGTCGCTAGTTTACTTCACTGTAGAACACATGTTATGGTGCTTTTGAATTAGACTTGGCAAACATGTCAAAAAAACAGAACAACGTAAGGTAACAGGTACGTCTCAGTTTAATAAAATTACATATGTATGAAACTTGGCATCTAGTCCAGATTGTTGTTAAATATGATGTCCTACAGCAGCGCTTTCCTGTGGTCTTCTTTTTGCAGACACGGCTACATAATCTGTATGGCATTCGTTCCTATTTGTCAAACTCCACATTTGTAACTTGTACGATCCACATGTGACCATATATAGACTCTTGGAGCAGATGTTTACTATTGCTCTTCTTGGAGTTGGAATCCCTTCATGCCTCCTCGTGGTGTTTTTTCAGGTTAAAAGCAAACTATGAGGTTCAGTTTGGAATTAGATAAGTAAATAGATGATATACAGACTTCAGAACATATTTTACCTTTGGATCAGTGTACTTTAGAAGGCGGTGCTTGAAATTGTCCAAAATTTCAACCTCTCAGATCTGGATATTCTCAGATTTACGATGATAAAATGACTTCTGGTTCGTGAAAAGACATCGAAACACCTGCTTATTTTAGCAAAGCAATGATCAAAAATTTTCTGACATCTCTATGGCCCGAAGCATTTCTTTTTCTGCTTTTCTACATAATGGGTTTGAAATTGTTGTTTTTGAACTTTTTTTTTAAACAAAATATAATGGGCAGATAATCCGATCATCAAAATCATGAGTACAGCCCCACCGTCACAATCAATGGACCCTTGTAATACATTATTTCTTAGGTGTGTACATGAAGTCCAGCTTTTTTTTTTTGGTGTTATCCACTCAAGGTATTGACTTTACGATTAACACAAACAAGCCTGCAGTGTGAAGGAATATCTTGAGCAAATGCGTTCGTTAGGGTTGGTCTGTGGCACACAGCCACACCATTATGGCTTACCTGCCCTTTGTCTTGGTCTATCACTATCTCCTTGTCATGCTTCAGTGAACCTTGACTCCACCAGCCCCCTGAAATGCAATCTCCCGCAAAAGCCATCAAATAAAAATTCATATTGATACTCCGGCTGGGTTTTTTCGCCACCTTTTTCCTTCGCTCACAATCAGTCGCCCACGATGATAAATGACCGACTGTCAGATATTAAAGTCTGGAACACAGAACAACACATTCTCTTTTTTCACTCCACATGGCATCACCCCTGCAGTTCCAGCCCATTTGGGGATTTTAAAGACTTGTCGCCAGACTTCTTCAGATAGTGGAAAAACAGCAAATAAACAAGTTCTGGGCTAAAAGCTTATTATTTCAACTAATTTTGCGTAGGTTGAAGCTTTTGCAAAGGCGAAGCAATTCAGTATTTGTAAGGGTATTTTTTAAAGGATTTTGTTTATCTGTTTGGAAGTGAATTAGATAGAGACATTAACATTCCTAAATTAAAACATTAAGGCTGCATGATGGAGTTTTTTTTTTTTTTGCAGTTTTGTATTTGCTACTAATGCATCGCAAAGAACAGTAATAGATTCCGCATCTGGGCAAAACTGTAAAGCATTATTATTGGTGGTTATAGCACCATTCTTCTAACATGATGCCTTCATCAATAAACACGTAGTAAACTCATGCAAGTTGGTATAAATTGGATAGCAAGATCAATTACTTTAATATGTGATATTTAATCTATCCTGTATGTTTTTAACAAGTTGAAGATTCACAACAATCCTGATATTATCATCCGTAGCATCCATTGGCAGTTATTTTAAGCGGCTTTTTACCTTGCAACACTCCAAGGACAGACCTTTTCATCGTCTTGTTTTTCCAGAGATAATGATATTCTTTTACTTGGAATAGGATTTTCAGTCTTTCTCATTTTCTATCCATTGTTCACCTTCACCTTTCCCTCCCTCTCCCCCGCCAGTCGGCCTCCACCGGTGTTCCCTTCATGGTGGCGCAGCTCTATCGCGCCTTCTCGCCACAAGCGAGCGATGAGAGTCAAATCAAAAAACCTGCATTTCCCCAGTCTCTCTGACTGCGCCAGATTAAATTAGAGGTGTTTCATCTTCTTTCTCATCTTCCACTTTTTCCCTGCCTCCTGTGGCTCAACTCAGATTTACCTGAAGCCAAGCCATCTCCTAACCTGATGACGGAGTATCACAAGTTCATTTGGAGGGAGATAGTCTGAAGGTCTCAGCCTGAATTCTGTTGGCTTCCTTTAAATCCTGTTCAGCAAAGAGTCTGAAATGTCAAACCATGTCAATCAGGAGTCACCTGACTTGAGACTTTGCTTAACTATTTTTCTTGGACTTTTTCACAAGGGAGAAAAAAAGTGTGTCTTTTACTTTAGGTCATATATTTAATTTTTTTGTAATTATCAGTAATGCATGGGTAGACTTTACAATTTGCAGGCGTTTCTTCCAAAATCTAAAACGTAGTCAAATTGAAAGTAATGTCCTGCTGCTGACTTTTTAATGGCCCATATCATGTCCAAACAACAGCTTGGATGTAATATGCATTGTTGTCCTAATGAGCAAGTGCCATATGAGTTTGCCATGTTACGGGCTGTGGGAGAAAAGGGGCACCTGACTACTGCTGAAATCAATCGTATTGTTCCACTCTGTTGACCCTTTTTCCTCCCGTCCACCCCCCCACACCTCACCTTTTCATTTTCAATTAAGGCTCAGAATATGAATCTTTAATAGGGTGATAATTGTGCCAGCATATTTACTGTCACCCACCATTAGCCCAGATTAATTAGCCCATTTAGTTTAGCTTAGGCAAGTGTCTGACTGAGGAATGGGGGCACTGATGGAAGGCGAGGCGCGCGCGAGTGGATTCAGCACAATCTGCTCGCTATCATAATGCCATCTTTCACACTCTTTGTGGCGTTTGTCTCTGTCTTTTCATTTTTCTCCGGTGAGTCTGCTCCATCAATTCATGCTCAGCACAATTTCTTTTTCCTCTTTTTTTGGGGGGGGGGTGACCTTTCAAGTTGCTCGGCTGTTATTCACTACTTTCAAAACATTCTCATGTCTTTAATGTTCTCTTAATTGGTAGAAAAAGTAGAGCAGAATAAGGTGCCACTCCCATTACATATTTGTGTGGTCTTGTTTTCCGCTCACCAAATCTGCTGTGATGTTCAAATCCTGGTCAAAGATTTCATTTCTAGTTTGCTGGGAAACTAATTTATTGGCACAAGTGTTACGTTGAGTAACCTTTTTCATTGTTAAAGACTTGAGCAATGTCCACCATGCCTGGGTTTATGTCTTCCAGGTGGCAGTCTCAAGACCCTGTTCTCTTTCCTCTTTTGATGTGTTCATATTTCAGTTAGAGCTCATGTAGTCACACTGCAAAACAACATGGTCATAGTTACTCAATGCAAATCGCCTCTTTGAATCAGTCCAAGTGCGCACGTGCCACTCAAGACGCCCTCTTGTCTTGTCCTCTGCTTTGCAGGTGCTGTAGCTGTGAGGCTGCTCTCAGGTCAGGACAAACCCGTAACCATGGATATGGATGAGGAGGAGAATATGAGTGAGTTCACTGAGCTTTTCTGCTCTTTTGGCTGTTTTCCTGCTTAAGAATATACTTGCTTGCATGTCTTCCCTGATTTGTCGTCCTGTTTTGCCGGCGTGTAATCAGTACAAACTTACATGGGGAACAGGTCTTTTTTGACTGGTTAGCACCGCCAGTTTAGAAAAATAACATGTTTTGAAAAGTCTGCTAATTGGTTATTATGATTGCCTTTTAAATTTATGTCCTGATGTGAACTGGGACATGTACTTTAGCAGTGCAGGCACACCCGGATATTACTGACAACTTAAAAGAGAAAAGTTAATCAGTACATCTGAGAGGCTTCGGGTCACATAACAGATTTCAACTTCTTTGAGTTTCCTCCCCCGAAAACTTTTTCATAAGCTTATTGAAATTTAATTAGACATTTCAGGCCAAATTTATAGCGAAGGGAGCTGAGAAAGTCTCTGAAAGGAATGTGTGATTAAATAGTTTTACCCCCAAATACCATACCTTCATAAAGAATAGGTCATGTTGCTGGATAATGTCATACTTTTTGAACATTGTTAATTATGGCCTACTAAATATCCATGTCATGGCTGACTGTGCACCCGTGGTTTGTTTCGGGTATGCAGTAAATGAAATGACTGCTATGGACAATGTGAAAGGCCATATAAAAAAATAGAATACATAAAATCAGAATTTGGTCATCTTAACACCCACACTGTATAATAATAACTCAGAATAATCACTAGGCGGCAAGTAAGCATCAGGCTTTTCCTGGCTTTAAATCAGAAAAGAGGAAAAATGTTAAAATTGGACCCGATTATCAGAATTAGTTTAGAATTACTTAAGGCATGTGTCAAAGTGGCGGCCCGGGGGCCAAAACTGGCCCGCTGCATCATTTTGTGTGGCCCGGGAAAGTAAATCATGAGTGCCGACTTTCTGTTTTAGGATCAAATTAAAATGAAGAGTATAAATGTATATTAAATTTCCTGATTTTCCCCCTTTTAAATCAATAATTGTAATTTTTTAATCATTTTTTCTGTGTTTTTAGTTCAAAAATCATTTTGTAAAATCTAAAAATATATATTTAAAAAAAGCTCAAATAAACATCATTTTAGATCTACCAAAAAACTGAATATTCAGGGCTTTTAATCCAGTTCTTTTAATCCATTTATTAAAACAATCAGAATATTATATCTAAAATGGTCCGGCCCACATGAAATCGAGTTGACCTTAATGCGGCCCACAAACCAACCCGAGTCTGACACCCCTGACTTAAGGTAACAGAAAATACTGATTACACAAACACTGGCATGTAAAGTGCATGTGTCATAATGTCATGAATGGGCTCATGGTTGATGCTTTTAATCTCAGTCATCAAACTAGAAGCTGTTCTTTTATTAAAGCATTTCGACTTTGATTTTACATCCTGTTTTCAATGTGAAACTGCGTGAATTCCATTTGTTTTTATTTGCATGACAACCATTTCATTGTGTGATTGCAAGTAGTCAAATATATCCATTAGTGTTGCTTTGATTACAGCGTTAATCTGTGTTAAATGTGTCGCCTTAATTACAATGCAAGGTTTGTTGGCTGAATGGTATTTTTACGTGTGCTTTGCAGCAACTGCTGGTTTGTTTTAATTCATCAAGCCTCAGTTACCTGATATTTCCGGTGATGAGGTGTTGAAATTTAGTTTGGAGTTTTCTCCTTTTGCAACATTTCTCCTTCTCTTTCTTGACATTGATTTTATATGAAAAAAAAAACACCCATGAAGGATGCATGCGTAGGTTGGTGCATGTTTTCAGAGCTCAGAAACCGAGGAATGTGCAGCTTGAACAATGACTGATATTTTGGAGTACTTTCATGTTTGGCTTGTCTTAAGACATGACCATGATACGATTCCGATGGTAATGGCATGTCAATGCAACACAACACTGATGAGCTCCATGGGGTCGGGGGGATTTCGGAAATACGGGGTCACGCCAGTGCCCCCCTAATTTGACAGTTCCTTTCCTCCTGTTGGACTACGGCATGTCATTATTGTCAAATATCCCCGTGAAGGCGGGTTGATTGACACATTTTGAACTGGCACTCTTGTCACCAGCCAAGCTTTTTAGGATCCAGGCAGTCTTCTCATTCTGCCTCTTTTTGATGTGTTCTCCCGTTTTGCCTGGTCCTCAGCTCCTCCCCTTGCACTCTACCCTGCACTCCCTAAACCCAACCTACAGTCCCACTCATGCACACTGCGGCCTCTTTCTCCTGAGTACCGCAAGGAGTAACCTATCAAGCCTTTGCTGAAGGATGTTATAAATGAAAATTTTTGCCAATATTCCATCCGCTTTGTTTACTGGGTTCAGTGATATGTGTTCCCCTGCCTATCTAATATGTTAGTGATTAGCTGACACTTAAATGTGTTCTCTGTAGTTAACAAAGGGCAAATGAATGTACATGAATGGAAATGTTTAAAAAGTGTTGAATACTTAGGAATACAGTATAACCAGGACTTGCGGAGTTTGAACTTTCAATGTCCAATTTTCATGAGCTCCATAGGTCAAGACAAGACAAGGTGAATCTATCAAATGAAGCTACAGTATAGTAGCAATTTTGAATCAAATCGAAACAGAAATTTGACCACCTAGAAAATTCAAAAAGTAGGGAAAATGGTTATCTGACTCTTCTTGATATAATCTGTGGATCTCATTCGAAAATATTAATGAAAACATATCTGCCTTTTTTAGAGGAACACAAATCATTGGTTCAGTTCCAAAGAGTGATAAAGGAATCTATAAATTTTGCATTTACAAGATCCTGCAACGAAGGCGTTGTAAGTTACTCTTTCTGGGCACCGCAGGTTCGAGCAGCACAGACGTTAAGGAAAACCGAAACCTGGACAACGTGTCCTGCAAAGAAGGGGTGGGTGTGGCCGAGCAACTCCCCAATGGAAGCGGCCTGGGCGGTCGAAAGCGGCCCCTGGAAGAAGGAAGCAATGGTCACGCTCACTCCAAGTTCCGAGCCAAGAAGCGAAAGAAAACGCCAGGACCGATCCTGCCCAAGAATGCCCTGATGCAGCTCAATGAAATCAAACCGGGTCTTCAGTACAAACTTCTGTCCCAGACGGGACCTGTCCACGCGCCAGTTTTTGTCATGACCGTAGAGGTCAATGGACAGACGTTTGAGGGTATGGGTCCCACCAAGAAGAAGGCCAAATTGAACGCGGCGGAAAAAGCTCTGCGATCCTTTGTCCAGTTCCCCAATGCATCTGAGGCACACCTGGCCATGGGGCGAACACTGACCGTCAACACGGACTTTACTTCCGACCAAGCTGACTTCCCAGACATGCTCTTCAACGGCTTTGAGACACCGGCCATACCCGAAGAGTCCTTCTATGTCGGTTCCAACGGTAGCAGCACTTTAAACTCTCTAGGGGAGTATCCGCTCCCCACAGCACCTGGCAGCAACCTTGTCCAGGCGCCACTGCCCCCTCCTTCTGCATTCAGCTCGCCCTCCAGTGGCAAAAACCCTGTCATGATTCTCAACGAACTCAGGCCAGGCCTCAAATATGACTTTGTGTCAGAGAGCGGGGAGAGTCACGCCAAGAATTTTGTGATGTCGGTGACGGTGGACTCACAGACATTTGAAGGCTCGGGGCGCAACAAGAAGCTAGCTAAGGCCCGGGCAGCGCAGGCCGCTCTCACAGCTCTCTTCAACATGCAACTTGACCAGACACCGTCCAGGCAGCCCATACCCAGAGAGGGACTACAGCTTCACCTGCCACAGGTAAGACACGGCGGCTTCTTCTTTCTTTGTCGTACCTGCCAAGAGCTCGCGTTATAATCGATAAGATCATCAATGAAACCTCTCAAAATCAATATCATACGTTAAAGAAGAAAAGTTTCAAATGAGCCATCAGTCCAACAAAGATGGCTATTTTTGACTCTCCTGGCCTAAGTAAGACTCGCCCATAAAACCTAATAGTGGAAAGTGTTTTTCTATGTTTTGTTCACTTGGAATATAGTAAAAGTCTTGATCCACTTAAATCTTTATTATTTGAATAGTAACGGTTAACAACTGTTGGCTTCCAATAAAATGTGTTGAGGGTATAGCTAAAAATCTTACTCAGTTAATTTGTTGTACATGATTAACTGTTTCTTTTAATCAACCAATTGTACTAAGAATGTTGGCATTTGTCTCCAAGTACAAAAGATCTGTCGCATCCATAACCTTGTGTCTTGAAAGTTAAAGGACGTTGGCAACGAGTGGGTGAGTCAAAACTAGTGGCAAAGTAATTTTATAACGATCTCATTAGATTATGTCCATCCAACCGCCATCATCTCTTGTCTTTGGGTGCCGTCATTTTCTATCACATTAGCCCCTGAGTAAAAAGCTTAGGCAGAAAAAGTGGCTGTCAAAGAACATATGATATATGTTCACTTGAGCTTGAACTCGGTGGGCCTTGCTCTGTTGAAGCTGATTTACAGGACACCTTGAAAAATATTCGGGCAATATTGTGATCCTCCATTCTGTCATGGTATTATGATGGATAGGGGGAAAATCTTACACGTTTAAATTGATTCATTAAAGACAAATCAATTGCATTTGACCAGAACAAAATTACTTATGTGTTCTGTGTCCGCAGGATAATGCATTGGACCGTTTAAAACAAAATGAAAAGTTTAACCCCCCCAAAAAAACACATGCTAAATGATCCCTCGTGGAGAGAGTGAAAATCTTAGTGCAAATTTCTTTAAGGGGAAGGAGGCCAATATCAGACAGTTTTTAGAGACTGTAGTGTGTTTTTTCTTTAAGGGTAAGGAGGCCAATATCAGACAGGTTTTAAAGACTGTAGTGTGTTTAATGTGTGTATTGGTGTGTGCGCGCACGCGGGTGCAGGTTCTTGCCGATGCCGTCTCCCGACTGGTAGTGGATAAGTTCAGCGAACTGACGGACAACTTCACCTCACCCCACGCGCGCCGGAAAGTCTTGGCAGGCGTCGTCATGACAACAGGTAGATTGTCACGGTGGAGCTTTGACAGCAAACATATCGTAACGCCTCTTTTCAATTCTGTTTTATGTAGTTTATGCTAAGTCAGTCAAAAGTGAGCTTTATCGGTTTTAATTCTGCGTAACAGGGACGGATGTCAAGGAAGCGCAGGTGATTTGTGTAGCGACGGGAACCAAATGCATCAACGGCGAGTACATGAGCGACCGTGGCCTGGCCCTAAACGACTGTCATGCCGAGATTATCGCCCGGCGCTCGCTCATGAGATACCTTTACATCCAGTTGGAGTTCTTCCTCGGGTCAGCAAACACGCTTACATTTGCCATTTCCCAGCGTTTCATTTGCATTCAGTGATCTTTGTCTGTCGCTATAGCAGCAGCAAAGAAGAGCATCAGAAGTCCATATTCATGCATTGTGAAAAAGGAGGCTTCAAGTTAAAGGACAATATTCAGTTCCACCTCTACATCAGCACGTCGCCCTGTGGAGATGCCAGGATCTTCTCCCCGCACGAGGCCGGCGTGGAAGGTAACCGCCATGCTTGATTTCCAAAATTTATGTCAAAATGTGCTTGGGAAATTTACTTTTGTGATAAAAAAAACATTTGAAATTGTTCATATTTATTGTAAAATGTAATTATATGACATGTATTTGAATAATTCTATTTTATTGATTATAATGAACCGAACACATAATAAAAGGAATGAATAGAAAAGTTTAAACATGTAATAATACAACAATAAATTATTCTCCTCGTTTCCTTTAGTTACATTTAAAGAACCATTTTAATGAAATATAAAAACATTAGCTATATACTTGGTTGGTCAATTTTCTGATATGTTTAAACCATACTTTTTTTGTTACACTAAATGTAAATTGTTTATATATTGAATTAATTACTGAACCATTTCATTAATAAGGAATACAAACAGTTCAATTATCCACTGTTGGGAAGAAGAAAAATACAAAGATTAACATTATATTATGATATTTTGACTTCAACACAGTTGATTTTGTGAATGCCAAATGGGCCATAGATTTTCCATCGTGTTGCTAATCTGGCATTTGCCAGATAAATCCTTCCAATTCTTTCTACCGCTTATTTCAATTTAATTTACTGCAACGTCCTAATAGGCATCCGACACATTGAAAACCAGTCTTCATTAATTAGAGCTTTTGTTAGTTGCCGTATGCGCACAAGGCATCTGTTGTGTTTTTTTTTTCCTCCACCCTCACAGTGTGACTGATTAACCTTCTTCATACTCGGTCAACGTGTTTTCCTGTCACACGTCGTTTGGGACAAAAGCTGCATTCATTTAGCCAATGAATAGACTCCATCAGAAACATTGATAATGAAATAGTGTTGTGACATGTTATTTTTTTGTTTTGTTTCCTGACCCTTGTTCCGTTTTCTTTTCACTACATCATTTTTGCCACCATGTGGTTTAATTCCAAACCCCAAGGAGGGCGAGTGAGGGGCTGTCAATCATGAATATGCAATGGTTCCGGCTGAAAGGAGCTGGCCAAAATGCCAGTCGAATGGTAGTCGTCACTTTTACGTGCAGGCAGATGCTTTCTAATTGGCTGTCAGTTTCCCACCTTTAGCACAGCTCGGTGCACTTGTCCTACGATCAACAGCCGATTGCTGATGTTTCATGTCTTGTGAGCTCGTTTATTTTAGACAACAACAAAAAACGGGAATTTCTGTGCAAAAACTTTCCAGCTGAATAATTGGGAAGAACTTGGACCATTATGAATGACCCCAAGTATCATTATTTGATCTGCTTTTGCTGCCACAGACCAGGGAGACAGACACCCCAACCGGAAAGCCAGGGGGCAGCTTCGGACAAAGATCGAGTCTGGAGAGGGCACCATACCGGTCCGGTCTAGTAACACTATCCAGACGTGGGACGGCGTCCTCCAGGGGGAGAGGCTACTCACCATGTCGTGCAGCGACAAGATTGCCAGGTATTTTCATTCTTCCTAAAACTAATAATAAGTAATAGTATATTGGCTGTTTATAAACCAAACAAAATTTGATGTTTCAATAAGAATTGGTCTCCTAAACCTGGCTGGTCGTGTTTAAAATACTGCTGCCATCTGATGGAGTTCATCCATCAGCAAATTTGTCTAAAGGATTAAAATTCAGTGATGTAGCATCTACACTGTTGATTGACAAGAATACTTTCAATGCCAATGAGTCAATCACCATTAACTTGCAGTTGCTAATTATGAAGCTAATTTGGGAAAACTGATGGCACTGCTGTTGACCTTTTTTTTAAACCGAGGTCATCTGTATTTATGGCCTGCAACTGGTTTTTATCCCATCATGCTAAGCATTCCAGGTTGTCTAGTAAAGCTTCTAAATTATCCCAAGTGTGTCATTTTCTTCCTGGGATGTCAGGGCCGACCACAGTGATGGACCGACCTGTCCTTCCAGTATATTTGCGCGCCCATCATCGCGTCTTTAGTCTCTGTCCGTGTTCAAGGCGACATCGTGCCAACCTGGTGATGAAACGAGGCTGCCCGCAGTCACCAAGCAAACAATAAAAGTTCTCCATAACTCTTTCTGCCTTGGTTCTTCATCGCAATACTTTGCCTCAGTGCACCGAATGATTGGACGCCAAATGTGGGCTTGATGAAGAACGTGTCTGTTGCGTTAGTAGGCGCCCGCTTGGTCCTTCTCGGCACACGGTGTTACTGCCCGGTGCTTTTACTCTCCTCGTACCCGGCTATCGATTTCAATTTTTTTTTCTGTCGCCTTGGTCAGAAGCGGAGGGATCTAAGTCAGTAGAGGGCAAAATAGCTTTGCAACACCAAGAAAACAACACTAGAGTTAATGAGTAACAATTGATTGTTTGCTCAGATTATGTGAGGCCAGGTTTTCATTTTGATTAGTTCATTTTACAGTGGTGCATTGATTTTGGATTTGACGTATTTGCTTTCTTTTTTTTCCATTGAAGGAGCAGATTGAAAGCTCAGAAATGTATTCAAGTACAGGGATCATGAACTGAACTAGTTAATTTAAAAACTAGAATTTTCCAGTAGTTTACATAGAAACCGAAACCCTAGCACAGACAATTTGCTCTGAAAAATTGCATTAACCCTAGAAACTTTAGGACTACAATCCAATTTTTTCTACGATCAATATCAAACCATAAATAATGTCTTCTACTTGAGCAGGCTTAGAACTTCACAGGAGATCAAATAGTTCTTACAAGCATTACACAGGGGACACAGCCTTGTTCTTGAAACCTGCAAGTATCCTTCATATTTTTTCACATTCTTCACTTCACATTTCAGTCTACACGCACACACATTTCATCCCTCCAAGTAAGGTGGGAGTGTGATGCTTCGCAGAGCATGTCAATGGGAAAATGACTAGGGAGCGATGGCTAATGATACAGCACAGAAATACAGGGAATTTGGCAACAAAAAAAAGAAAAAGAAATTGGATCCCTCAGTGGGATTGTGTGTGTGACACCGCATTGCCTTGTGCCATTATATCCTCATATATCTAACATGCGTTGGCATCAACACATTGATATCTTCTCTTAGGTAAACATGAACTGCATCAACACCACCTCATTACTGGATGTCTATATTTTTATTTCCTTTCCATTGTGTATTCTTTGCGACTTATAGTCCTAAAAATACGGTCATTTGTTGCCATTTGAAACCAGTTGCCAGACACCTGCCAATTGTTAATCATCCTTGTGCATTTTTTTGGTACGTAGGTGGAACGTGGTGGGTATCCAGGGCTCCCTGATGAGCTATTTTAGCGAGCCCATCTACTTTTCCAGCATCATCTTAGGCAGCCTCTACCACGCCGACCACCTTTCCAGAGCCATGTACCAGCGCATCGCCGATATCGAGGACCTCCCCCAGCAATTTACACTCAACAGACCCCTTCTAAGCGGTAAGAAAAGATGTTTGGCATCAGATTCCCTGTTCGCGTTTCCAGTTATTTGGAATCTCGCCTTGTTAACATTTGATATTTAGACAGCTGCACCCTGGTTGTCAGAACTGACATTTACCTTGTGGAATTTGAACAAATGCGGCAACTTCCACAGAGACTGAGGATTTATGATTTTATTTGTGTAATATTTGATGCATTTCGCTTTTCTCTAAACATTTGAGCATTGATTGCACTCAATCTCTGCCATGAATATTTAATGTCTAACGCGTCAATGGCATTGAACGAATTAAATTTTAAAAAATCAAATTTGCACGCAACCCTTGTTTTTGTTAACCCACTACAGTGCATTGATCAACTATAATTCTGTTCTATTAAACTGCAAAGATATTTTCACTCATTGGCTGCCATTGAAAGCAATAGATATCCAATCAATTTCAAGGGGGAGGGTTGTAATGGTATAAACAAACATTCATTTGCTGCCACCCTCCCAGTCCAAATGGATCGGATGTCTACTAATAAATAACTCCTTTAAATTCACAGCAAAAGGGTGAAAAGAACAACATGATTTGACGTCTATCACTGTGGCTTTTCCCAAAATTCAAGTCCAACCTCTAAAGTAAGGGTGTCAGACTCGGGTTGGTTCGCGGGCCGCTTTTACGTCAACTTGATTTCACGTGGACCATTTTAGATATATTTAGATTTTTTTTTTTTTATAAATGGATTAAAAGAACTGGATTAAAAGCCCTGAATATTCAGTTTTTTATAGATCTAAAACAATGTTTATTTTACCTTTTTATATAATATTTTTAGATTTTACAAAATGATTTCTGAATTAAAAACACAGAAAAAATGGATTAAAAAATACAATTATTGACTTAAAAGGGGTAAAATCAGGAAATTTAATATACATCTATACTCTTCATTTTAATTTGATCCTAAAACAGAAAGTCGGCACTCATGAATTACTTTCCCGGGCCACACAAAATGATGCGGCGGGCCAGATTTGGCCCCCGAGCCGCCACTTTGACACATGTCCTCTAAAGTGTATTCAATCAAACAGGTTGGATATTGTGGATTTTTAAAAAAAAGTTTGTGGCTTTGTAGGTATAAGCAATGCCGAGGCCAGGCAACCAGGCAAAGCGCCCAACTTTAGTGTGAACTGGACGGTGGGCGACACCGCCCTAGAGGTGATCAACGCCACCACCGGCAAGGACGATATGGGCCGAGCATCACGGCTTTGCAAGCACGCCCTATATAGCCGATGGGTGCGCCTACACTCCAAGGTACACGCCCGCCAATCAATTGTTGATGTATTTTGACTTCTAAGTTGAGTTCAAAAGAGTGTCCTCTCCAAAAATTAAGAAAAAAAGCAAACATTTAAGAAACTACTGAAGCTACAGCAATCAAACTAAACTGTTTCGGTGCTGCGGATTGCAAAATGAATCCCGCTCACTGATAACGTCTTTTTGTGTAGCTCTCGTCCGTGTTGCGGATCAAAGCGCCGAAGCCGTCTTCCTACCACGACGCCAAGCAGGCAGCGCTCGAGTACCACTCGGCTAAGCAGGCGCTCATCAAGGCCTTCCACAAGGCCGGCCTGGGGGCATGGGTCAAGAAGCCCAGCGAGCAAGACCAATTCACGCTTGGCTCCTGAGGCACGCCCCGGAATCTTACTCGTGTTAGCAGCTCGCCCACGTTGACCTCCCATATATTTGCACGCACTCGCAGTTGTTAACTCGTGGAAAATAATGTGCATAGTCAAAAAAACAAAACAAAAACAAAAAAAAAGCCAATAACTTCCCACCCCCATTTGATCAGGTTCACTCCTTATGGAACTCACCTCATGAAAACGTGTGCTTTTAATTTTTGCTTTTGACAGATAACTGGAATCCTGGAAGTTTTTTTTATGTCGTAGACAAAGAAAGGTGTATGTTTATATTTTGTTTTTAGGGATTTTTATTTTGGGGGCAGCGCATGCTGTCAGTTTAGGTTAGACTAGATGTGCATGGACCCCCACTAATGACCTCAAGATTTAGGGAAAAGTTGTACATTTAAACATGCTGCGAAATGAAACCTACTAGTAACCCTGTAATCGTCATTTGAGTCTTTAATATTAGAGTTGATTTTATTTCGGGTTTTTTTCTTCTTCTTTTTTTACATGAATCCAAGCGTACTTGTACATTCCTTCTCGTCGCGCTCGCGGCGGGACCTGGTTTTGCTCGGTGCTTGTTGGCAAAGTTGGTTTGGTTCATCTGGAGATTTCTTTGCATGACCGACCCGCACAGCAGAATGGTTCGCATGCAGAGAAAAGAAAAAGAAACAGAAACAATAGAGAGCAAGAGCGAATGAATGCCAGCATTTCCCTCCACAGGCAGCTTCAATTGTTTCTATTTTCTATATTTTGCTCGTTTGGGTTAATGCAAAGTTGCTTCAATTTTCTCCAACTTTTTCTAGACCTCTATGAATATTTATATAATTCATTGGGAGACGTCCAATTTGTTTTGACTGGGCTGCCGGTGGACACGTTTACATGCACCCAATAAACATTGCAGATAGGTTTTTAGTTGTGACCCGGACATACAAGACACAGCATTAGGACCAACATGGGACTCCGTACCTTGCTCAAGAATAGTTGACAAGATGACCAGGGCAGGGAATCAAACCCACAACTTCTGGGTGGGGGAATGACTACTGTACCACAGGACTATAGCACCCCACAGTGAGCTGGCATACTTTTTAATGGTGGACTGTAGAACCAGACTAAAAAATGCCACATTCTCAATAACAAAGTAATATTTTCATTGGAGTAGGCGATTTAGACATTATCACCATTTTTGCACTATCTCAGCCAATCAAATGCGAGTATCTGTCGGGGTTACCCGTCACATTCTCACTAAAATAGCAAAAGATTGAAGAGATAAAATTAACTATAAAATGTCCATGCCTATTTTATTTAGCTATTATTCAACATATGATTTACAAATATCTTAAAAACAGATTAACCAACTAACTTATTGCTGCCATTGACATCGATGGCGTCCTATCCATTTTAATTGGAGGGCAATCATTCGCTACTAGCTTCTCCCTCTTGAAATATATTGGACATCCATCTTCGTCAATGGCATTTAAGCATCATTCTCCGCGAGGCTTCCCAGTTTAAATATATGGATTGGACGTCTATCAACAACAATAGTAGTGAACGAGGTTAAAAAAATAAAATAAAAATACATAAAAAAAAAAAAAGTGGGTTAAGGCAGGGGGCTGACTACTGATGCAGATTTTTTTTTAAATGATATTACTAAAAAAAGACTATTGAGCTTATGGTACACATGTACTATCAGTGCAATGTATTTTAAAAGTACTCACTATGCAAAACTGCCCATCTCGTGTTGTATTAGAGTATGCTTGTTTACATGAGCATCGTTTCAATTGTTGTCACTTGGAAAGAATAGGTAGTAAGATTACGACAAAAGCTGCACTCTTATGTACATTAGAGCTGTGTATTGACTGTCTTGCTGTTCCACTTTGGTCCTCTATGTGTCACTAATGTGTTTTAAGTTGTTTGTTTGTTTTCTTTGACAAAGTGATCCAGATTTGCACAGCCTAGCTTTAAAGAGTGACTCTTTAGGATTTCATTTTGTCGTAAGATGTCCACGTTTTTGTCTGATGTCAATGATTTGAGCGATTTTTAAGTCGTTGTTGAAATTATCCCCGACAAACGAGGTTTAAGCTACCCAGAAACATCATTATTCTTCACCAAAGATGATGTCAACTTTTGTGTGTCATCAAAAAGATGATCCTGGAATTCAAACAAAAAGAGCACAATAAGTGCAAAATGCAAAGAACGCAAAAGCTAAAAAATATTGTTTTTCTTTTCTTTTTTGTAAATAACTTTTTTCCCGTTTTTCAATCCTCCATTTATTTTCACGCCTCAGCATCTAGCGGCTGGCACGTGTGATGTCATAAGTAGCGTCTCCCGCCAAGTGATTGTGACGTTTTACCAAGTTTAAGATTGGAAAATCTTCCAGGATTGAATGTAAAGGATGTTTTTTTTTTCAAGATGGCAAAAGAGCAAAAGTAGGATTGACCCTACACCAAAGTGACATGCAATACCGCCTTCCGCCCCTCGTGTATGCTGTGATGTCACTTTAATGCCCCCACTTTACACACATTATTCTAATCTCTTGTACAAAAGACTGCCTGCTGGTTGATTTTTTTTCATTTCTTTTTCCTTTCGACTGCACTGACAATGTCAACCAATGATGTCATAAGAAACCTTCCCTGTTTTGGGGTTCGGCTCAGAGACGATGGCAACAAGAACTGAACTGAATTCTCACAACTCCACTTGTACATTCTCAAATGATGATCAGTGCCCCCCCTTTCCCCCCTGACAATATCTGTGACAAACCCCCACAGTACAACCTTGCATGTATTTACCAACGCTGCACCTCGCATGATTAACTTTTAAAGGACTCGTGTAGGAAAAAAAATCATGAAAATAGAGAGAAAAATAATAAAAGAGTTCTTAGTTTACTTTCAATGCTCTTGAAGAGTGTTTCTTAAATGCTTGGGATTTTTACAATGGATGCCAAGAAGAAATATGTTCAACAACATATAATATGTCATATTTTATTGATTAAGGTACAGTATAGGGAGAGAATATACAATTACTGAATCGCTCCTCTAATGCAGTTTATGGTGCAAAACTCCAAATCCAAGGTTGTCGTCAAACCGAGCAGTTTTAGGACTTCAACAGCCGCGTTGAATGTAGTCTTGCATCTGAGCTCACGATAGCTAAAACATGAATTAAAGAGGCAAGTGGTAGTCCTTGGGTGACAGATGCGTGGGTGTTAAAGAGAGGTGCTGAAGAGTTTCAGTCACTGGCGCCCCTGAGAGAAAATGACAAATCGTTAACGTCGGTCCACCACTAAATGGGAGTCGCGCTCGCTCTCAAGGCCTGCATTTCCATTTCAATTTTCTGCTCAACGGACTTGATGTATGCGCAGAATCGTACCGCCAGATCCGTCTTCACCTCGACCGTCTGTTACTCACTGCCATTGTGACCTCGTGCGTGTGTGTCACGGTGTAATTTCGCCTTGTTCAAGGCAAATGGATTGCGAGGGAAGTGGTTCTCTAGGTAAGACGCTGTTGAGGAGATTAATGAGCGCTCGCGTGGGGACGAGAGCATCTTCGGATTGTCCTCAGATGGCGCTTGCAAATGATGGCAGGATGCCCATGTCTGATTCCAAACAAGACGACTGGCATTTTGCTTTAAAAGCCTCATTCTGCCCGTTAAATCGGTCGTTTTTGGTTTTTGTATTAAACTGGAAAATTGGCCATTTTGGATTAAAGAAGCAATTGTGGCTCAGCATTATTTAGAAAGTTTATTGGAAAAATGATCCATGTGTACTAGTGTCAGCTATCCATATGAAATTTGGTTGACGTGTCTTAAAAAAGACACGTGCAAAAGTCTCAAAGACAAATGCCCAGAATTAAGACATAACAATTTGTTTTGTGTGTTTTAAGTGAATTAGAGCTTGTCATTATACTCTTAATGTAACCAATTTTGCGACCAGTTTGACTGATCAACATGAAATTTGGATGACAGTTTTGTTATAAGACATGATGAAGTTTCAAGGACACGTGCCTAAAATTAAATAGTATATTGCAAAATTTAGGTTTAATTCAGTCATTTTATGGGCTCTTCAGTTGTAAGAAAATAGCCACTGACACAAATTTCACCCATCAACATGAAATTCGGTTTCAATACCGGACACATAACAAAAGCTCAAGGACGTGCCTGAAATTAAACACACAAAAAGGGTTTGATGCAACCAGAGTTGAAATTAAATAGCTTAACGCTAAATTGCTTCTTTGTTGTGGCCTGATCAATTAGTTCAACATGTAAGAATGTCAGACCAGGCTTATCGGGGCGCTCAGGCCTCGTCATTTTGTCACAGCGACTCCTCACGCTGAAGCTTCTTACCTGATCATTAGAATGGAAGGAAGCGACGCTGACATTTGCATGCTGACCTTTCTGATGTACGTGGCCAAATTTGTTGCTTCAGACGCACATCGTAATAGTCCCAGTCGGTCTATATGTATTCAGAGAGTGGTTTTTTTCTTTTCTTGTGTGTAGATATGTGTTACATTTCTGCCATATTATCCTGAGCTCTTTTCTTGCTTAAACTGTTTTCTTGCAAGCCGCCTGTTTGAATTGCATAATTGTCAAAGCGGCACTCAAAGCGACACTAATAGCCGCCTGCCCTTGTCGGTGACACTGCGGTGAGATTTGTTGTCTTGTCAGACAGTGCCAGGGAAAGGCATTTGATGAAATGAAAACCAAATCAAAACTTTTCATTTTCAACATCAATAGTTGGAAAGTCCATACTTTAGCTTGAGATGGAGCAATGAGTGTCTGTGCCTAAATATTTGTTTAAGTATAACAGCTGTCACACCAAATTCAGCATTTTTATTGCATAAAACTAACAACAGACTGTAAAATTTATCGTCCGTGTCAAGCTAAGAAATGCACGAAATAATTAGTCACACAGGCTAATGAAAAACTATGAACATTTTTCTATGAAAGAACACAAAAAAAGCCGAACATCCAGATGAAATGCTTTAAAAGATATGAAAGACTTTTGCTTGCTTCTAATCAAAAACACACACTCAGTGAAGTTTGAATAATTTAGAGCAACATGAAGAAAACTTTCTGACCTATATAAAATGCTTTCCCTGCTTTTCTTACATTTCAAGCAAGTGTAAAATAATAATCACCAGATTCACCACCATATACATCTTATTTAGCTTAATGGTACTCATTGGATGGGGTGATGGGGATACCATTTGTACTGGGAGGTCTGGTAGTTTGGACATTTATTAGCGTTTAATGTCACTTAAACATGAGCACAATAAAGCATACGCCCTCACAGTTCTGTGTTTTCAGGATCTAGGAGAGATGATGGAAACCAACTTTTTCTGGATGTTCTCCTCGTTCATTAATATGTTGGACCGCACGGCACAAATTTTATCTTGGTAATCTTTCATCTGCTGGTCCAGCTCGCCCAGTTCGGCCTTGAGAGGTTCTACGGCAAGATCCGTCGCTCTGTACGAGTAAACCAAAGAACACACAGAGGCTATATGTAGGTGTGGTTTTTAAACGCTTAGTAAAACATGAATATTTGATGCATCTGTACTGTAACCTTCCTTAATTTTTCAAAATGAGCAAAATAAGGTGCATGAAAGTAGACCCCAGAGACATTGTGAATATTTGGACATTTTTTTGCATACATTTAACAGAAAAAATGGAAAGTCTTGATTTAAAAATGTGATATTTTGGATTTTTCAGATGACTTTGACTTTGTATGCACTTACTTCTGCTCTTGCATCAAAGCCTGCGAATGTTCCTTGTTTTCCCGGCGCCAACTTTGGAGCTCCGCTTGCATGGCGTCGATGTCCTCCTGCACATAGTCCATGATCTTACCCAAAGGCAGCGCGCTCTGACACACGGATTGGATGGACGCCCGCAGACGCTCAATCTCCCGCGTGACCAGATCTTGTTCCTGCTTCCGAGATTCCTCTGACTTCTGAATGAGGACGCAAGTTTAGAATGAAAGATGTTTAGCTCCGAATATCTGGATGCGTGTTGCAAGTGTTTTTCTTCTATGTGGTCTATTAGGGGCTTCACTGAAGGGGATTATTTTTTTTCAGGCTTCCAAGGCACTAAAAAGTGTGTTTACTGCTCTGCTGACAATAACAAAAAATGTGTTACAATTGTCATTCACAGGTTTTGAGAAGCCCAGAATACGTACATCTTTGGATTTATTGGAGGACGGTGACAACTCGTAGTCTTTTTTGGTTTCCAGGATTTTTTTCACCAGTCCGCCTGCATGAACACAATTTAGAGGACATTTAGTGAAACTAATTGCAAACAAAAAGCGGGAAACGACGTGAGCGTACCATGTTTTTCTTGACTGTTAAGGCCTTGTGCAGATTCCTGTAAGCAAAGAAGACCCACCACGATGACTGCGAATAGTGGGAAAAGCAATGTCAATGTTTCCATCTCGTCTTTCACTGAACCTTTTCCTGCGTATCTGCAGGTTCAGGGGCCGCCTCGGCCACCAGAAATTGCTCGTCTTCCTCGTCATCGTCGTCAGACAGCTTCTTGCCGTCTCTTATAACGGACGACTTGATACTAGAAAGCCTGGAAAGGGCAAGGAAAGAGAGCAATTCCACATTTGGGTGTATTCAAGGAGAAAAACCACACGGATTAAACGTGCAGTGACGTCACCTATCTGCCGGAAGCCCTTCTGTGAAGCTCTCCGGTTTCTTGACTGGCGGAGGACCCAAGCGAGCACTGCTGGGCCTTGAATTTCGATTGTTGCTAGAACGGCCCCAAATGCGTCAATTCCGCTAGACTCATTGCGAATGGCAGCTTTGGTGTCCGTGCTACACACCTGTGCGGCACTTCTGAAGGAAGCGAGGAAGCGCCGGTATCTCCGCTTTCCTTGTTTAGAAAATTTTGTGTCCGCTGATGTTCTGTGAAAATGAACGGCGGGCCGATCTTTGCAAGGGCAAACTTGCCTTTAAATTGGAAATTCCCGCTTATGTTGGCGCCTCACCAAATCTGGTCTACGAACACTTACCGCCTTCGTTGTCCGATTCGTCTGTTGGCAAAAAGAGGAAGCAAATTGGGTTTCCAGGTGAATGAGGCAAACATCAACTTCCTCAAGTCATTCGATTCTTCCAAGGAAATCAGGTTAATATTAGCATACATTTACATAATAGGGAATGGACAAATACTACCTCCAATTGTGTTTTTTCGTCTCGGCCCTCTGGCAGAGGAAGATTGACCTGTTCTCGTGGGTGTAGTGGTCCAAGACAATGGAGACGTCTCGCTTTCGGCACCTTTGGCTTTTTTCCGTTCTTTTTCTCTTTTCTTGTTGCTTTCCTTCTCCTGACTTTTCTCCTTCTCGTTGCTTTGCGCGTCGTATTTGTCCTTGTCGTGACGCTTGATTTCTTGGTCGCCATCTTTAGGGCTTTCTTGGTGTTCCCGCCGGTGGTTCCTGGTGGAACGCTCTCTTTCGTGGTGGTGTTCTCTCTCGGTTTCTCGACGTTGCCTTTCCTGTTCTCGAGGCGCTTCGGGGTCCTTCTCCAGCCTGGCCTCGCTGTGGTCTGTCGGCTTTTTCTCCTAAAATAAGGTTGCATAAATGATTGAGTGCTCAGCATCCTTGGAAAACCTGATTTTTTTTCAGAAACGTAGAGGATACCTGTCTATCTGGCTGAAATTCCCGTCCTTCCACAATCTCCTGAGGTTTTGAGATGCTCTCCTTTGGCTTCACTTCCAGCTTCTCTGATGCAAGAATTATCTTCACGGCCTCCTTACTGGACATCTGTGGGCCAAGTTAACACATTGCCATGACAATTCCAGTACCTTACAAAGATCTGACATTGATATTTATTTTTTTCTACATGTTCAAGGGCCGCTGTGGCTTTGACAAACTTTGTTGAGACAGCACTTGGCAATAGCCTGCAGGAGCTCATTGGTCTTCTCGGGTTCATGTCCAGCGACGATTTGCGCTGGTCTCGCAGCAAGTGGCTCTCCAGTCACCAGTACCACAACATCTATTGCTTTCTGAAGGAAGGCCATTTTCATCTCTTTGTCCTACAAAAGAAAAACATGAACTTTAATTTCCTTTGGAAATTTTAGATGTGTTTTGGCCCTTACCTTTACGCATTCGGACTTCAATTCGTTCTCTTTGTACAAGCCTTTCATAAAGCCTGTGGTTCTGATTACCTGAGGATGGACAGATGGTTGTTTTGAACTTGTTTAATTACTGTAACCAACTATTACAATTACTACTTTGTGAACTATTAACTACTATATCGCTGTTGGGAAAGAGCATGCCTGCCATTTCTGTTCGGTTTAAAAATTGCAGTATTTCATTTTCCAATCAATAAATGACATTGGATCCATGTGAGGATAAGTGGAAGGCAGACTGAATGAATGGTAGTATATTCAGGTACCTAAAGTATTTTGTCCAAGGGTTATTGGACACTTTCTCGTGCAAAACAACAGCTCCCCCTATTGGTTATTTCATGTTTAAACTGCATTCAGTCAGTAAAACAAATCTGTGTCCATACAAGTACAAAATGCAAAAATTGACCTATTTTTCTTCACTCTTGTGTTAATCTTACCTCAGTGAAGATGTCGTGCAAGTATCGAAACGGTGGTTTGCTAAGTAGCTTTTCAGTGAGAGCCGGTTTCTTTATCACTTTGCCCAACGTGCTTTGTGTCTTTTTCACTATTAAACAGTTTATAGTGGCCATTGTACAACAAACGTATTTTTTTTCCAAATTGATTTATGCAAAGATGATTTGATATTTTATAAACGACCAAGGAGGCAGTGGAAATTATTTATGCGACTTTGTTTCGTCACGTCAACGATAGGTGGCGTCATACTGCATTCGAATATACGTCACGATCAACATTGAAGGTGATATTTTATTCCAACATTAAAAAATATAATTTTTTAAAACCACGACGGAAACAGGACGTTCCTGGCTAATGGATTTTATTACATGAACACGGTAGGTCACCTCTGTAGAGTGTAATGTATTTTGTATTTTATTTTATTTAGTTTTGTTGAATTTAGTATTTTTTTAAATCTAATGCGTGTCAGCTCCAAGAGAGGGCAGCATACTGAGCTTGGTAGATTGAAACTACTGGAATTGTCCGTAGAATAAGAAACGGAACTTGAACGCGCCTCCCTCTCAAGTGCGCAAGCGTGTTAGTAAATAAGCCGCGCTTGTTTGTTTTGTTTGTTTTATTTCTAATTTATCGCGTTAATGAAAACCCCGCTACAATGAACGCATCTATTGTTAAAAAGACGCAGGACACACTAGGAAAGGTGATTAAGAAACCACCGCTTACTGAAAAACTGCTCAGTAAACCACCTTTTCGATACCTGCACGACATCTTCACTGAGGTGAGAATGATGCTGTCCTATTTCTATTCAAAATCTGACGTTTTGTGACGAATCTGCACATTTGACGTGCAACATAGCAGCCAATGAGAAGTAGGTTTACTCGCGATCTTCCGATCGCCCCAGCCGGTTTCCAATTTTAGTCATTTTAAGTCTGCTAGCATGCAATGGTGGTGCTACAAAATACATTCAACTATATAGGGAAGCATTTTTGGGCTGCTTCCGTGCATTATCACCGAACGATCCACCGAGAAATGGCGTTTTGGCTGATGTCGTCCCGTTGCTAATGCCGCCGTGCAAACAATGTTGTCGTCAGGCGGTGGTTGATAAATGCTTTAGGAAAAAGAACGAGGTCATCTGATTTAAAACTCGACTTCAAATTCACCCTCAGTAGCATTAAACATTTCTGCTATAGGCACTGGGCAGTGATGATTCAAAAATGTGGTAAAATTTAACAATTTTAGAGCAGTTTTAGGGGCTTTTTTGAGCGGTTCGGGCACCTTCATATTACTTTATTATTATAACTATTTTTGGTCATCTGATAAAAGTATAAGCAATTGTTATATTACATTTTTAAATGATCCTTTTAAATACATGTATGAATCAATATAATGCTACTAATCTAATTACAATTGTAATGAATACAAATACTGCTTTTAAATTGTGACAGCCGTGGTGTTCTTCAGATACGTCGTGTTGTATTTCACTATGTCTGCATGTATATTTGATAAACCACAATGTGTCAGCATTCGCAACTATTTTAACGGAGTCTTATTACACAATTAAACA
This sequence comes from Stigmatopora argus, assembly GCF_051989625.1. NCBI lineage: Eukaryota > Metazoa > Chordata > Actinopteri > Syngnathiformes > Syngnathidae > Stigmatopora > Stigmatopora argus. Next base: position 10,378,708 of record NC_135399.1, read on the forward strand.
TTTCCCAATGACTATTATTCATATGTTCTCGTGCTTCTTACTTTCAGATCATCAGAACTACTGGTTTCCTGAAGGGGCTGTACAAAGACAATGAACTGAAGTCAGATAATGTAAAGGTAACCATGAATATCCTGCTATATATATTCCCCACAATTCATTTAGGAGTGTGATGTACTCAATGTCAACCCTCCGAGTTCAAATGAATTGGACATTATGCGCTGTCAATGGCAGCCAACGTCATAACTAACTGTCACCTTGAATTTCTTCTACCTCTTGAAGCATTGTGAATTTCACTCACCTGTAGATAAGCCGATCAACATAACAAAAAGCCTTCTCGTGTTGCTTGTGAATGCAGGCTTGTTGTATAGTCTTAATGTGACACAGTTAGTGTTGACTAGAAACCCAATACAGTTCTTTGCAATGGGGAACGACTCATCTTTTTTTTTCTCTAGGACAAAGAGTCTAAAATCGCTTTTCTTCAAAAAGCCATCGACGTCGTGACGCTCGTCAGCGGCGAACCTCTTGCCGCAAAGCCGGCACGCATTGTCGCCGGCCACGAGCCTGAAAAGACCAACGAGCTGCTGCAGGTTATCGCCAAGTGTTGCCTCAACAAGGTTTGTTCATTATAACCATCTGAAACATCCCATTTGTTCAAAAGTGTGAATTCTGTGGACAAAGTTGAAACAACTACCTTAGGAAGAACTATAAAGTAATTCAAATGTATCCAGGAATGGGTGAATATGTAGATAAATAGGGACCTAGGGAGTAAGTGGTTGTTTTGTAGAATATTCCCTGTAGTTCAGTTTTCAAATTACTATTGGTATTTCATCTACAGCTTTCCAGTGAGGAGGCAGTGAAACGAGTACTTTCCGGAGATAAGGTGGATTTGAAAACTAAGCCCACGTCTAAGTCTCAAGACAAAGAAAATCGAGAAGGACGTGAACATCAGTCGTCCGAACGAGAGGTAAGAAGAAAATCCATTTCTACGGTCTTTGTTGTTTAATATTCAATATCAGCTGACTGACTGTTGACTAAATCGGGAAAAGAAGAGGATCGAACGCAGCGGTAGCAGAGAAGACAAGGACCCGGACCATCCCAGAGAGCCGGAGAGACAGCGTCGCGATGGAGAGAGAGACCACCGTCACGACCGGGAGCGTTCCGGCAAGAACCACCGACGTGAACGGGACCGGGGCAAAGACGGCGAGCGGGACAGGAGCCGCGAACGGGCGCCAGACAAGGATAAAGACAAAAGGAGAGGGAAACACATAGACAAGGAGAAGGATAAAGAGCATGAAAGAGAGCAAGACAATAGTCAAGACAGAACGCGAGGACGGGATTCTCAGCGCGACGCTGAAAGAAGCAGGGGCAAACGGCGAGAACGAGACAAAGAGGCAGAAAGACGCAAAGAGAGCGACGATAAGAATCGAAGTCAAGAGAGAGAAAGTCACAAGGTTTGTCTGAAAATCAAGAAAACTGTTATTGGAGCCAGTAGATGTTTCTCATAGGAAAATAAATGTCTGCGTTCAAAGGATAGAATATCAGAAGGACCACCAAAAGCCACCGAGGAAGATTCCAGAACAACATTTGTAAGTTCTTTACCCTTTTAAACACAATATTCCTGTTCAAAAAAGTTGATAGCAATCTCTGTATTTTGTATTAAGAATTATTTTTCCTTCTATTGACCCACCTCTTATTCTTGGAAGGAACCAGAGGAGACTGATGAGGTATTCAGTCCAGTAGAAGAACGATTATAAGTGTGGGCCTAAATTTTGTAGTGTGGCTATTTGGTTGTCATAATCTTCTCGTCAGTTGATGTCTGCAAGTGATAAATAGAATTCGAGTGTAACGTGTAAAATAGCAATATTTTGTTATAAAGTTGTGTTTTTGTGCGAACAGCCTGCAGACAATGTTGAAAACCAGGTAACTTTACCACAAATAATTGACCTTATCATTAGTCTTTCATAAAAATGTTGACCATTTTTGATTACAGTGGGTGAATTTGACCCTTGATATAAAAAGCCATTGGTTTTATGTAGCTGGACAGATGGCCTTTGTCTAAAAAAAGGGAATCCTATTTTCTATAGGCCTCACAAGTTGACAGTACAACAAAAATACCTCGGCCATCTTCTGCCAAAGGACAACGGAGGAAACCTAGAATTGCAGGACAAGGTAAGTAAGCTTTTATCTCACAAAACATGTCTATTTCATTGTATTCCTTCATTATTTTTCCCCAACTTTGTGCAAATCAAAATTCTCATTCTCAACAGATGAATCTGACAGTGATGGGGGTAAGTATCCACACTCAATTTGATATAGTTTTTACTCAAACTTGTAAACTAAACACCAGTTTGCTGACCTTTTGCAGATGCTCAGCTTCCCAAGGACAGCGTAGATGCAGGCGCCACGTTTCCAAGTCAAATGACCTCCAGGTCTGTAATGGCAACCTGCTCCTTTTCTTTTTACACAAAATTATTATTTTGCAAACGAGAAGAAAGATCATCACCTTCAATTTTATTGTGCATCAGTAAGCGAACCACACGACCTGGCAGTGCTCGTGCGGCTCCTCCTCAAGTCAAGAAACAAGAAAGCTTTGTCGAAGGACCCCCTGCCGAAAGGTGACCCGACCGTGTGCTGTTTTCTGTGTTTGTTATCTGACATTTCTTTTTAATTGTCTGACAAACAAAATTGCATTAATATTGACTCAGTTATTATCTTTTTTCAGGCTTTCTAGTGCCAAGTCGTCAGTCATTAGGGAGGGAAAGAAGCCATCTGATGATGAAGATGAGGAAGATAAACAGTTTCTTGTGGGTGAGGCGGTCCCTGAACCGGCAGATGCTGACGAGAAGGTCACTGATAACTAATACACTCACATATTAGCATTATTCGTTGATCTGCATTCAAATAGCGCATGAATATGTTTTCTTTTTCCTTACAGGAACCTGCACAAATCCTTAATAGTGACGAACCACATGGTATAGTAATGTTATTTTCCTCTTTGTTTCGCAAGGAATGATTATTTGCTAATTGTTTGCTAATATTTCTGTTAATGCAGGCGGACTCGTGAAAAAAATCCTCGAAACCAAAAAAGACTTTGAAGCTTCATCATCGTCCTCCATGAAATCAAAAGAGGTACTGTCCAGCTTTCTCGCTTTTCCTTGTTGGTCCACAAGAGGGCGCGCTTTAACAATCTTGTCAGAGTAGTGGGCCTATCAATGAGTTTAATCAGACGTTTGCAAAATGTCTCCAAATGGCAACTGCCTGGGCCGCCTTTGAAATGTACCGTGCAACCCTGGTTATTATCACTCAGAGGAGATGTAAACAAAGTTGGTGTCGAGGTGCAATTACGCTGCCTCCAAACCACAAAAATGTTCCCCTCCAAGTAATGCTGAAGGTCTAATATCCTGACAGGCAAGTGTGGCTTCACGTGGACCACACACGTACGCAACTGATGCACACATTAAGATGTCTGGAGCTAAATACGTTCTGGTCTTTCTCAATACCTTTACAAAGGCCCAAATACAAAAACACTTCTGCTTTATGTGATAAAATAGTTGCCAACTCGTTTCATAACGAGTGATGTTTGAGATTTAATCTGCACTTCACGTGGAAAATAAAATGCAACATTTCTGTTCAAGTGGTCGGTGGTTGAGTTGTATATTGACTTTAAAGATTTGTTGACCCGTGTAGGTCAGAAAGGGGGGAACTTTTCTATATTTCATAGATCCGTGTGTACCTGACTCCCACTGAAAAGCAACCACCACGAGCCACAAATTATTTTTACAGTTCAAATGAAATAAGACGGCGTATAATGTTAACCTTTATTTAGCATTTGTCTTTAGGCAATCCATCAACTCTTACTCTATCAGATAAAACAAAATAATAGTCTCCATTTGAACAAAAACATAACATTCAATGACACACAGTATAGTAAGTAGTAGTTTGATTTTTACAAATGACAATGGCGTGATGACCAGCCCTATAAAAATGGTCTAAATTGACATTTGATATTTGTCACTGTACAAAAGAGTCACGTGTGGCTCTGGAGCCGCAGGTTGCTGACCCCCGTAGGTGTTGAAAACTGTGGGTGTCCTTCATTTTCTGTCGGCGTAGTTGTTAGTCGAGCTGCATTTGGACTCTGGCTGTGTTAAAAAGGGATTGTGTATGTTTCTGCATCATTGTCTTGAGTCGCGTATGAGCGTCTCGTCAGCAGTATTTCATTGTTGTTGCACACGTGAGAGTTTTGTCTGCTTTGGGTGGTCCTCTCCATTGAAGCGCACTCTCCCTCGTCCCTTCCGAGCCCACCCCTAACTGTTTTGGACTGTCATTCATGGAGAGAGGCCCCCTCGACCATGGCCTCTGATGTCATTGTTATTAAACACATCTCAGGTTCGATGTCAGCCAACATGAACTGTCATGTCATTTTTATTTCAAATAACCTCCCCCAACCTAGCTATTTTTTATATCCGAAATTTTAAAAAAAGACCTTGTAGGGTTTATGCACTCATTTTTCTAATTCTATCTTCTCGGTTTTCAGTGTCAAAACACACATCTCAGACTAGCCAGTGCGGTTTCCAAAGATAGACTGGAGCAGGTATGCGCCCTCGCTCGCCGGTCGTATTCAGGAGACCCCTCCCTCGTCAGCTGCGTATAGAACTAAAATGACTTCCTTCCTGACATGAAAGTGCGCAGACGTCAGTTTAATGGAGTCATTTTTCCTCGTGTAATCACGGCAGAGCGTGCCGGTTCAAAAATGTAAATATTGAACTTGCTCATTCCTGGTTTTATGTCGGGTTTGAAATTTCAGACGCCGCAATTCGTCACTGAGTGCTTTGACCTCAGAGCAGAAACGCTGACGTTTGTGTCTGATTAAAATGCAGTTGGGAATTGACATTACTGTAACTCTCCAACTAATCAAATTCTACTAACAGAAGTAGTAAGACATTTGATGTCGTATGTTTGTGGACTCGACCTGGCCTTGACCCCATTGGAGCTTTTGTATATTTACCACATTTAAGATCCTTGTCCTTTTTACGTGCACATAATTTACCTCTCAAAGCAGCTACGTTTTCGTAAGAATTTTGTACGCTCTTTTCCCCCCGTCTCTGAAATTTGGCTTGATGACGGTTTGTAACATATAAATAAACCCAGTGACTTATAAATGGACGGTTGTTGAGTGAGCACCACAGAGCGAGAGGAAAGAGGCTGGAATACTCTGTAGAGTTGTCGAAAAAATAAATATTCTGCTCTGCAACGCTTCATAAACATCGAGGGGTATTTCTGGAGCGCATCAGGAAATGAACCTGACATTCAATTAATCATGTTCATTCTTTGGGTGTTTAAATATCGCATGGTATTGGTATTCGTGGAATTTCAGTTCGAGTCAGGAGGAGAATGATTAGGAAGTTATATTAAGTGGCACAATTATGGGTCGTCATGAGAAAATGGAAAAAAAGGACATTTCATTCTTGCATACCCTTAGTGAGCTTTTTAAGACCTTTAACAGTCTCACATGTTCACAAAAGTAAGAGAGGTACCGTAATTTCTCGAGTATTACACTATATATAAGGCACAGGTGTCAAAGTGGCGGCCCGGGGGCCAAATCTGGCCCGCCGCATTATTTTGTGCGGCCCGAGAAAGTAAATCATGAGTTTCTATTTTAGGATCAAATTCAAATGATGATAGATGTACATTACATTTCCTGATTTTCCCCTTTTTAAAATCAATCATTGCAATTTTTCACTCCATTTTTTTTCCTTTTGTGTTTTTAGTTCAAAAAGCATTTTGTAAAATCTAAAAATAAATATACAAATATTTTCCATTATGTTAAATAAAAAACATGATTAAAATACATTTTCCAATACGAAGAAAAAAAAGCAAATAAACATTGCTTTAGATCTATAAAAACGGACTATATAGGGCTTTTGATCCAGTTCTTTTAATCCAATTTTAATTTTTTTTAAAAAAATCTAGATATTAGATCTAAAATGGTCCGGCCCACATGAAATGGAGGTGATGTTAATGCGGCCCGCGAACCAACCCAAGTTTGACACCCCTGATATAAGGAATGTCTCTTTCAAACTCAACGCAAAGTAGTTATTTCCTTTTTCTTATGTATTATAATTACTGTGCCACATTTCCAATGTTAAGTAAATGGAACACAACATGGCACATTTTCCCTATTTAATTTGTAGACATCTATTGTGCACACCACCAAATGATTAATGTCATACAAGAGAAATGACTTAAACTTGTAGCAAGTAAAGATGTGAACACCAGGCCCAGTATCATGTGCATTGCGCCGACCGAACCGAAATCCTGGAGGAACTGCGGTGTTTATGTAGCTGCAGGGTTCTCACCCAGTGCAAAGCCACCCACCTCGACGGTGAACCGCCAGGCCCAGGCTTTTCAACCCTTGGATTCGGAGAACCAAAAAAAAAGATGGCAAACTCACAAGCTTTCTGCAAATGCCGCGACTGAATAGTCAACATTGTTTACCCGTGTGACCTCGCCCTTTCCCCCCCTCCCCCGGGAAGGAAAGGCCGTCGTTTAGCGTCTACCGCACCGGCCGTGGCAGGTGTCTGCGCCGCCGTGGACGTGAGCCATGAGTCCAACTTGAAAGGCCCACTAAGTGTGGCGGTTGTTACTCAATACTGTAGTAAAATAACCTCGGTGCCACAGCTTGTTACTAAAATAAACAAGGACTGCGAGTGCAGGTGGGGGATGTGTGTGTGTGTGTGTGTCTTTGCCTGAATGTGTGTTTATGTCTGCATGGACGTGTGTGTCAGACTTCTTATTCATACACACACGTATAGGCACACTTAGAGATTGTCGAGGCTTTCGGACAAGCCCAGCTGAGCAAACATCCTCGGCTTTGCTGCCTGTTAAGGGAGGTACTCCTACTTTTTTGTCATCGAGGTTCCCCCCCGACTCCAACCCATCTAGTTTGTAACATTCCTGTGTAACGTTTTAGCTTTGAAATCGTCAACTTTTAAATGAAGCTGTCATTAAAATGCTGCTGATGTTATTAGGTTTTAAAGGAGTTTTAGGAGAACCTGCGTTGAATAGTACTTGGACTTACAATTAGTCCTGTTTTTTTTCCCAACTTGGCCTATGAAGGAAACTATAACGGCAATAAGGCCGAGAACAAAGTTGAGGTGGATATCCCACTACACTTTCATCAACAATTTCTGTGTCGCTATTTCACTCACGTTTTGAATCACTTATTAAACAAAATTGACCATGTCTTTCGCTTCCATATTCAGAAGTTGCTATCAGAAGAAGCCCTGAAGCAAGAGAAGGACCTGGTCTCCAGGGAGGTGGAACGTCTGCGTGCGTCCATCCAGTCGGTGTGTCAGAGCGCGCTGCCTTTGGGGAAGATCATGGACTACGTGCAGGAGGACATTGACGCCATGCAAGTCGAGCTCCAAAGTTGGCGTAGGGAGAACAAGGAACATGCACAGGCTTTGTTAGAAGCGCAGAAGTAAGAACACACTAAATGATCACCCAAAAAAGAAAAATGCTATACTAGAATTGCTCTTTTTTTAGTCTGAATTTCACATTCCCATTCAATTCAATGTTTCCTGCTTGTGCAGAGCGACCGAATGGGCGTTAGAACCTCTTAAAGCAGAACTTCATGAGCTAGACCAACAGATGAAAGATTGCCAGGACAGCATTTGTGCAAAGAGGTCCAACATACTGAAAAATGAAGAGGAGATTCAGAAGAAGCTTACTGGAATCATCTCCTCCTCTTCCTCGGACTAATGTGAGAAATCTATTCCTCTCATCTCATTTTCTGAACCGCTTTATCCTCACTAGGGTCGCGGGGGGAGCTGGAGCCTATCCCAGCTGACTTCGGGCTAGAAGTTATTTTGGGGCTGGAAAACAGCAAGTTTCCCTTTTATTGCAAATAGTTCCGATCAAAAACACAAAGCAAATACTGAAAAAGTAGGGACACTAAACAAATTGTGAATAGAAGCTGAACGCAATATGTCAACCTATTTTTCTGTTTAAAAAAATTCTCAGATTTTCCTCATATGTCATCTGTGTTTTATTATGAATACCATTTTAAAATATGGCACTTGCACATTATTACATTCAGTGATTAGTCACAATTTGTATAGCGCCCTAACTTTTCATTAAAAAAGGGTGATCATTAATAAATTGGGTACTAAACTAACAGTTATATTACATGGTAACGACAATGCAGATACTCAGTCCCGACCACTAGAGTGGGTTAACAAAAAAAATTCATTTTGTGGGGAACAGTTCACTTTGCAGTCTTGATTGCGCAGAACTCCAAAATGAGCAATAATGAATGTTTTCTTCCTTTTTTAAGATTATTTTTGCCACTATTCCGATCTGTATGAATGTATACTAAGTATAACTGGTCACAAAAGGCGACTCCACGACCTCCTTCCATTTATACTAGACATTTATTGGTCTCTCTGGGATATTAATGTAGCTGAAATGGCACACGTAGATCATTCAGTTTTATTCCAAATATTGTATCACTTCACAAGCTTTTCCTGCAATAGTTCCATTGTGTTCAAGTAGTGTTTGTTTTCAGGTCCACTTTTCAGGCACAGCTGCACTTTTATGTATAAATAGTGAAGTTAGCAATTATTTTATCATTATGATTACAATGTAAGAGTCTATAAACATACTAATTATTGATTATATGGATGAATGAATGACAATTTGCAGTCAAATTTGGAAAGAAAACCATGTACTCATGAAATTGTGAACATGGCCAAAAAATATAGTTTTTACTTGTATTTATGTACCTGATCTGAACCCCATTTTTTTTAAAACAATTTTCGACATCATGCTTTCACTTGGTGTATGAATGAATGAGTGCATGTTACGTGGTGTGTTATATAATTAAAACGTTTCTATTTACGCTACAGATTTCCAATTAGAATGTGGTAAGTTTTCTGCTTTTGAAAACGAGTTTACCGTTTTTGTGTGAGGTTTTAGGTCTGCTTTTAGCAAAATAAAACAAAAGCATTTGCTCCATTTCAGATCACTGTCAGTCATATCTACTGAAATTACTGTCAGTCTTGTTTTGTGGCTTAGAAAATGTTACTATCTATGTAACTATACTCCTCATCTATAATACTTTAAAAGCTTTTTAAAATTAGGTTGAATGTGTGGTAGTTTAACTAAAAGCTGGAATTGAAATGATTGTACTTTAATGTAAAACTTACCACATCAAATAATTTATCATAACAATTAAGTCAGATTTTTTTTTCTGGTGAGGCAGCAAATATTCTTCCAAGTCTATTGTAAAATAACTATGTAGACTGTATACAGCTTACTGTCGGAAGTACATATACATGTAGAGATTGTATCGTAGTCCAGAAAATGTAGTTTTTTGTAGTGAAGTATAACAATAAATGACTGCCACAAACTTATCCTGGACTAATATTAACATTTACACCTCATTTAGAGACCTAAAACAGCTGCCACCACACACAAGACATACTAAAATGCCACTTTAATTACCTTTTAAAGCCGATCTTAGCATGTAAGTCAAAAGATTCAAGTGGGTGCGCCTCACTGGAGGCACCTGCTCTCAGCTTCGTGTTCAACAGGTGGATTGGAACCGCATTGAGCAGCTCAATGGAAGACCATCAGCTTGAAGCCTTTCTAATACCCCCACCCCCCAAAAAAGCTGGTTTGACTTTTGAGATCCACAATGGTTGAAGTTGCTAATGAGCGAGTACACTTTTCAGCGCAGTAAAGTAGCCCCATAAACCCTTTAAGCTTTTATATTGACCTTTATGTTTTTAACGTCGGCCTCACTTTGTCTAAACGTAATACAGGGCACCCATTTAAGAAGAAAGGGCCTTTATGGATTTGATTTTCTGCAGTTTGATCAATAGGGTTGTCCCTTACACACTTTTTACACAAGTGTTGTGTTGCAATGGATTGGATGTCTATAGCTGTCAATGGCAGTGAAAGGGATAAGCCTTATCTCAGAATAATCTAGCGGTATAAAGATATTGCGATACAGATTTGTATTTATTTGTAACTTTTTAAAATCTATGTTTTGTATACCAAAACACTGAAAAGCAGTGTAGACTGAAATTAAGCTTCTTGTGCGGGCCATGTTCTATTTCCTTATGATTTTTTTGGGGTAAGCCAATAAAAACTGAATAGTTGGTGTCAAGGACCATAATTTGGACACACATCTTCAAGATTAGGTAATTTAACGGTTGATTTACCTTTTTTATCTTAACTGTAAAGCCCAAACCACAAAAAAATAAAATAACAATCTGTTTTAGTGTCCTGTCCCTTTAAATTTAGCTCACTTCTACCCGGAAGTAACGTGGTTCGCTCAGCTGACGCGCGTCCGCACCGTCAATTTTGTTTAATTTCATGCCCCTCGCCTCTCCTCGTTGCTCGGATCCCCGTTTTCAAGCAAAAGACCCCCAATCCCTTCCGCCGGACCACGAAGCATGGCCGAGCGACCCGATTTCCAAGTGGACGAGCCACCTCGATGCCATTCGCCTCCACTCATCACCATTTCGGATTTGCCCGTTCGCACTGAGGCAGGTAATTTAGGAGAGCACACTGAAGGTGGATGAACAACATTCATGAGGATAATCGTTGAAGTTCCAATTCAATCGAATGCTCATGAATCCGTTTCTGATCTCGTTTTGGTACTGACTAAGTTTTTTTCCAGGTCGCCACCTGAAGGAATGGCTTGAGGAGCAGTTTTGCGATAAACCTCTGGAGCAGGACGACATGCGCCTGCACAACGCCGCCCACGTGGGCGATCTGGAGACCCTGCAGAACCTGCTGGAGGAGGACGCCTTCCGACAGTAAGCTTCGTTCATTTGACGGAAGGGGCGGAGATGACGATGGCTACACACCTGGCGGGTGTGTTGAACCCGAAAACACCCACACTTTGCCCCCTCTTTTTCTTTCAGGCGCATCAATGAGAAATCGGTGTGGTGTTGCGGCTGCCTGCCGTGCACACCCCTACGCATCGCGGCCACCACGGGGCACGCCGCCTGCGTGGCTTACCTGATCGCCCAGGGGGCCGAGGTGGATTCGGTGGACGTCAAAGGCCAGACGGCGCTGTACGTGGCCGTGGTGAACGGCCACCGCGACTGCGTGCGCGTCCTCCTGGAGGCTGGGGCCAACCCCAATGGGAGCCGCCACCATCGCAGCACACCGCTGTACCACGCCGCGCGTGTCGGCCGCCTTGATGTATTGCGGGAACTCATCAGGTTCGCTCGAAAGACGGTCGCCGTTGCCTTTATTGTCTTTTTTTTAGCAAATCTAAACAATACAGTCTCGCTGCGTAGAATTTCTAAATGATTGGACGTTTCAGTTTTAACGCCGACGTGGACATGGACCACCTTCTGGGCCCCCGCCTGCTGCTTAGCGCTCGTACCCTCAACACCTTGGTGGTGTGCCCCCTGTACATCAGCGCCGCCTACCACCACCTCCACTGCTTCCGGGCGCTGCTGGAAGCCGGCGCACAGCCCGACTTCAACTACTCGGGGCCCGTTTGCCACGACGCCCTGAGCCACGGCCTGGCCTCCTGCATGCTGGACGCCGTGCTGAAACACGGATGCGAGGCGGCCTTCGTGCAGATACTGCTGGACCACGGGGCACGAACCGAGTACGTGGCCGTGGATGAGTCGCAACTGGAAGCTCCCAACCGAAGGAAGCTGGATACGGAAGCCCTCAGGACCTTCCTGGAAGCTAGGGGTCAGTTAAAGGTCAAAATTAGTATAGTGCTGTTTTATTTTTGCTTAAATGGTGTTCATGTTAATACAGGGAAATTAACTGGTAATGAGTGAATGAAATTACTGTAATATGGCAAAATGTCTTTGATTTCAGGATGCCCTCGCAGGTTAACCCACGTGTGTCGCGTGGCCATCCGCAGAGCGATGGGCAAGAAGCGTCTGCGCCACATACCGACGCTGCCGCTTCCCGAAGCCATCAAGAACTTTTTGCTTCACCGGAACTGAGACGACAAGAGATGCTGCCTCTTCTGGACACAATATCGCAATGCATATGTATAATGTATGTATACTACCTATTTATTTAGTCAGTCGTTGTTCGATGTACTTGTATACATTTGAACTAAACGGTTTTAGTGCAATTATTGTTGGAGAATATCATATCTGAATAGGAACAAATGACTAGAGAGATATTCAGTGCTAATGTAATACTATGCTTGAAAAAGTGCATTTATCATAATGGGCACAAATATGCCGGTTCCTCTTTGTATGTTCACTGAATGGCTACTGAACAGACTTATTTGTATTTTGCGTTGTATGTGTCATTTATATTCAGTAAAAGCTGTATTAATCGGATGTTCTCTCTTTCTAGTCTTGTCATTATCTCAATTGATTCGACTGGCTTTTGGCATCACCAGGATGCGAAGAAATTCTCCCCAAGTAAGTTCACACTTATTTATTTGGTGTTTTCTAACTCTAATTGGCAAATGTTAAGATTACATAACATTTTATTAGGAATTTTTTTATGACTTGAAAATTACATTTAAAAAAAAAACTTCATCAGCGAACTGCCTACCGCAGCCATCTGAAAAGTAGAATTACTAAACGCTTTGTAGTTTGTGCTTTGCGGTTTATTTTTCCGAGGTCTCTAGATGGCACTGTCCTCCTTTCAAGGGTGCCAGCATCACTTGACAGTGCGTCTCTTTCCCCTTTTGTTTTCTTTCCGTCTCCATCGGTTTTCAGCTGCATCTCGTTTTTTAAGGACACCATTTCAAGACTTATTTAGGACGCCCGGACACAAAACAGAATCAGCAACTCTGCTCGAGCACGCGGTGGATGAAACCGCCGTCTTCCTGTGGGAAGGCTTCGCTTTCAAATACATTGCACGATGCTGCTTGATGTGGACTTGTCCATTACTGTTAAATTAGAGGGCTGTGTCAAAGGACATTTGGGGATCCAATTGTGAAAAAGTCAATCCTCTTGTGGAAGAAAAACTCTTCATGTCCATTCCCTCTGAGGAAGTAGCACGGGCCAAAGAAGATTCCACAGACTGTGATTCATCATTAAGGAGACAGTTCTTCCTTTAGTGGTCACGGTTGATCCAAGACACCTCACGTCGGAAGAACCAATGCGACACCAGATTTGGATCGAATATTCTGATACACATTTAACCCTCTAAAAGTGATAAAAATGTGCGTTGCAACCAAAAACTAGACATTCAAAAGCAAATGTTTCTTAGTATGTTATTTTAATTCATTAAAAAGATTAGCAGACATTGAGGATTGCAAAAATCAGAGGATACAAATGCATATTTTTTAGGTGGGAAGCAAAAATAAAAAGAATATTTACTCTTATTTTAAATAAACTTGAATGAAAATACATTAAAATATATTTTCCTTTAAATGATATAAATAGATATTGAAAAAGGAGTTAATATTGACTATTAATGATCTAAAAAAAAAGAGGATTTGGACAGTTTTGGGCAACAATGTCTCTTAAACGAGTAATTGGCTATTAAAATAATCAATTTAATCATTGACCCGTTACCGATTACTCAATCGCGGAAGCCCTAGATTTACTCTAATTTACATGATTGTTTTGTTACATTTTAAGTCACTTGCTGCCATTGACGCCAGTACATGTCCAGTCCATTTCATGCGAACTAAAATGGACATCTAGCACCGTGAATAGCACTGAAAGAGTTAACGTTGGCTTGCAAAATTGAGCTGTCCTTTTGAGCTTACACAAGTTACCTTTCAGAAATTGCCTTGTCCTTTCATTCGCATGATCTCATTCCAAAGATATTCCGGAACTCTCCGTTTCCCCCCAAATTACAGCATCCGTAGAACACACATGCGCACTACGGCCATGCGACGCTAAAAATCTTTTAACTTTTAAAAAAATCTAATTAGCACCTATAACGTAGGCTATATTAGCTCGACTTCACAAACGGCGTGCTGATTAAAAACCTGAAAGCGGCTTAATGAGACTTAATTTGACTGTTTTCCAAAGGAGCTAGTAATACAGAAATGTGGCAGGAAGGATGTGAAGTGATTGCCTCTGTAATTACTCTTGCCGTCTGTTACGAGACGCTTACATTTAATTGGTTCCCTCTCATTTGACTGATGTTTTAGTTATTGTGTACCCAATAAAGCCTGTCCGGTGCGACCATTCGGCTGGAACGAGTAACCGTGCTTTCCAAACGTGGAGAAAAAGTGCTGGAAAACAGCTGTAGACAGGGTTCCACCTTTTTAACAAGTGCGATATCAAGTGGTGTCAATGTTACATGCTATGGCACATTAGAAGTAATGATCAGCCTTGATGAATGAGTCGGGCTCGTGGGGTTGGAAAAACAAAACCTGGAATCACGATTTCACCATTTTAATACTGCAGTACTCACAATCTAGCTGTTGAATCGAAATGCAGCATTATTTGGAGTGTCGGCAAATATCGGAGCCCCAAAAAATCGATATCGTATGGATTGTTTAGAGTCCATCCTTAGCAGACTGTCTAATTTTGATGCATTGTTTGCAGTTGTATCCCATTTCTATCTTAAAAAATGTAACCATTTTATACAGATGCAATTACAAATGCAATTTGCTCAGCATCCTTTCCAATCCACATTAAAAATATACAACTGCGCATTGGGGCCGCCTTATTGCACTAAATATGATGCATGTCGGTCCCTCTCTTTTAGTGATCAAATGGTATTTTCAAATGTTTGGTCTCGTGGGGTGGGGGGCTGCAATTTTCCATGCCCACAGGTTTGCTCTCTGGTGTGGGATTCCCAAGCCCTCTGGAAAGCGCACTTGACAACATTCCCACAGTGGCGGCCACCGGATGACTTTCCTCCACTTCTTTTCTCCGATGTTAAACTGGGATTTTGGCTTGGCCGTGTTGTTTTCAGCGGTTTGGGAAAGTGCCCAATGCTTCCGTGTTCTTTTTTCGTCGGGGGGGCAAGGATGTGAAGAAGGAAGAACCCCCTCCCCACCCCAAGAGAGCCTGAGATTCTCTCACTCCACGGTGCATGGAAGCCCCACAGCTTTGTTCCTCATCCAAGTTGGCCCCACCAACCAACCCCCAACCCAGGGATCTTCTTGGTGGCGGAAAATCCTTCCCTTATGGAAGTCTACGGAAGCAATTAAACATGGGCAGTTTGCTGTAATGGACATTGTCATGATGTCATCAAGTAATCCCTTGACTGGCCAACCAGAAGTTGCAGCCAAGCAAATACTGGATGGGCTTTATTCTCTTGCTCTGGACAGGAATAAAGTCTCATTATATTTAAAATAATACATATAAACATCATTTTTCAGAGTAGGGACCGTTTACGGCTCTGTCACTGCTGCAGGTTTAAAAAAATAGGTACTAAGACCTAAGACGTGCCTCAGTAATAGAGTAGTCGTTCAGAACCCAGATGTTGAGGGTTCGGTTCCCTTCCCTGGTGACCTTGTCTAAGTTTCCTTGAGCAAGATACTGAGCCCCCCATTACTCTCGGAGCCTGTCATCATTAGGTATAAATGATGATATAGTGTCAAAGTGCTTTGAGTGCCTTCAAGGTAGAAATGTTAAGTCCATTTACCTTTGGTGAAGAAATCTTCAATAGTGACAAATTAGAGTGGAGTGAATGCTTTGCACTAGTTTGGGTCAGCATTCTCACTTTGCTTCACTATATATATGTAGCAAAAGTTGCCAACTTGATCTTTACAGACATCTCCAAGCCCACCACGTGTCATAGAAAGATCCAAGGGGTCACAAGGGAAGCGTAAATAGATTTTAAACATGGGCCCTCGAGCATGTGATTCGGGGCAATGATGAATGGATGAAAAATATGGCTTGTTCTGGAACACCCCCTAAAATCATGGGTCTTAAGAGACACACCTTACTTCATGAAGCATTTCATCTGGGACGAGTCAGGTTCCTGTTCTTGAATTCTCAAGAGGAGCACGAGTTTCCCTCTGATGCTTTTTTTCATGCATATGTATGTGTGTCTTGCGCGTGTGAACTTTACGATCTCTCCGAAGGCATCACATGCATTAGATTAGATTTATGCCCCCGCAGTTATGTTTAGTACATCTCAGCGGCCGACGCCCACTCAGGATATCGCCCACCTCAACTGCAGCAATGGCTGGAAATGACAGAGGACCCCTATCTAGCTAGACCACGAGTTGAGAAGATCCATTTAAAGGAGTTTGTGACATGAATAAATCAGCGGAGTCCAGATAGACTGCTGGGAGCTCCTGCTTACAGGTAGCAATTAGCTTCACTGATCTCTTTAATCAGCCGTTGAGAATGGAGGCCACCCCACGCCTCCTCTCTTATTTTCTCACCCACTGATGGAAGGATGCGTATCGGATGTTTGTGTAATGCAGCAGGTGGACTGGTCTTAAAGTACTAGAACTATCACATTTATTTATTTATATTTGAATGCAGAAATTAAAGCAGATTGTGTGTTTCTTGAATGTTATGCAACAATCCAATTGAATTGTGTTTGCGTAGAACCTCTCTGGAGAAACATGTTTTAGATTAGCAAATTTAGTCAATGTTTCCTGGGAAACGTCGTAGCGTAACTAATCATTTAAACATGAGAAGATGAAAGGAAATTTGTGGCTAACTGCGCACCAGTAAATCCGACAGAAACAATAAGGCTACATTTTTAACAAAGCTGTTTATTTGCACGTGATATTGTGCAGATGGGTCGTGATGAGTCACCCACTAGAAATGCAAAAAGCACGCCACTTTGGGCGTAAATGCTAATAAACACGGTTCAGTAAAGGCGAGTTCCTCCGCACGCTTTTCACGCGCTGCAAACTAGTTGGAATGTACTGTACGGCGCCGGCAAATTCCTTTACGTTTCCATGACAGCAGGTTCAAATGTATATTTATTTGCTTCCGTATCGACCAAATGGTGTTGAGATGTGACTGCACTATTTAATGTTCTTTTGGATCCCATCCCAAAGTTATGTTTTTGTTTAGCACATCCATCATAGAAATTGATAAAACTGCCTATATAACAGTGGTGGACCGTCAGGGCCTGCAAGTCCTCTGCTGGCCAAAAAATATCTGAATCATAGATATTTTGTCCATGAATTCCAAATTTTCTGTCAGCTTTCATTGCTTTTCCTCTGGTTGCACTGCTTCCAGATGTATGTTTTCATATTTAAGCATTTAACCAATCACATTTCAGCCACAATTAATTGCCAGGGTCAGAAATCTACATGGAGGACTTCAGTCAGTTCTGCAGGCCCTGCAGCTTTAAATAAGCGTCGATAAAACTTTTGCTTTAAGCAATCAGATTTCGAGTTGGCGACAACGACGCCTCCTTGTGGGCGTAGGGATACGTCATCGCTTTCACAAACTATGATTGGCTGGTATAGAGTGGACTAGCCAGAGCTAACAAATTATCTGTAGCGAGCTGCACGAGCAATGGTACGTACTATTCCTAAATAATATTTCAATTGTATAAGGTTAGTAATGATGCTTTTTATTATTATTGATGCTGTGTCGCAGCTGTAGCTGCAGTAAAGGTTTTATAGCCATAAAATACTTATTGAGGTTAGATTGATTCAGACGTAGCAATACTAAAGCTTAAATATGAAAAGCACAAAAATACTAAATTGTTTTCATAATAACTTGTATTAATTTAAATCGGGTTATTATGAAAAGAATGTCTTGTTTGTGTTTCTATTTTCAACAGGCATGACCGAGGTCACAGTTCGAAGGACCGCCCCCAGTCTTCAAAATGGCGGATGAGCCAGCAGCCTTTAAGGCAGTCTACTGCAGAGCAGCTCAGAAGTGACGATTTACCGAAGAAAGACCTGATCAAGTTCTTCCAGGACAATGCAGCACATTCGGTATTTTGTCATTTGGGGTTTACGAAGCCCCAGTTCTCATTTGAAGGGTGCTTTTGGACGGGATCATACTTCCCTGGCGTGATGTGGCACCACGTGGATGGAGACGTCAAAATGTTTGCAAACAATTTGGCTGCATTGCGTTACCTATACCTCTTTATGTTTAACAAGAAATCATTTCATTGTGTGTTTCAGTTCCTCAACGAGCACAGACTGCTGTGAAACATCGAGAATGTGGCCAAAACGACCAAAAAGGAGCGGCTTGTCGGCGCCATGACGAGCTGATTGTCACAAAGTGAGTCATTTTTTTATTTAAATTTCAGTTTTCTCGATCCGCGTCATAATTAAACATCAGCGTTTAGTATTCAAGGTTTTGCTCAATTAGCTTGTTATTCATTGATACGTTCAAATTTCGAATGAAAACATTAACAGGTTTGGTGTTGATTTTTAATAGCAAGAGCCTGTGTGGATAATTCACACCCACAAGTGCCATCAGTGGAGTTGTAAGGAATAAACGGTACACTTATATAATGTATACCTTTCCCCTTCACTTTCTTAAAGGAAGACCTCAGGGCATAGACCTTTTCATTTTTAGTTAAAAATGTGGTTTTGACAAAATCAGTGAAATTCATTCAACAATAGCACAGGGTCATTTTTGACTCAAGTTTAAACATATAATAATAATAATCGGACATAGGCCCTGTCGTCATTATCACAACACAAAAGCCTACTTGTCATCACACGCAGAAACTGTGATGACAAGTAGGCTTTTGTGTTGTGATAATGATGACAGGGCCTATGTCCTATTATTATTATATGTTTAAACTTGAGTCAAAAATGACCCTGTGCTATTGTTGAATGAATTTCTCACTGATTTTGTCAAAACCACATTTTTAACTAAAAATGAAAAGGTCTATGCCCTTAGGTCTTTAAGAAAGTGAAGGGGAAAGGTATACATTATATAAATGTACCGTTATGGTGAAATAACTTTTTCCTCAGTGTAAGAGGAAAAACGAAAGACTGGAAGAACTCTAGGGTAAAATGAATGCAGGTCATTTGTGCATCAAAATGGTTAATCATGCTGTGTTTTTTTTGTAGGTTTAAAGCCACGGAGACGGTGGAAGAGGTGAAAGCTGTTGTGAAATCGATAAGAAGTCAAGGCAGAAGTAGGACCCATGTCTTTCATGTTATTATTTTCATGTACTCTGTACTAAAACTACTTTGTATCTTTTCTTCAGGGTCCACCCAAGTTTACCAAGACAAACTTCCCCCACTCTTGAGGGCCCCTGTCCAGTATGTTTTCCATATCTCCCAACCAAAAGATCAAGACCCTGATTATTTGATGTTGGTGGAGGACATGGAAAATAGACTGGATAGGGGCTTTTGAGTACTAAAATTAAAAATCCCCAGATCATTATTTAGTCTCTACCACTGCAGAGGACAAAAGGAACACCAAGCTGGCAGATGAGTATGTCTAATATTTCCAGATTCTTTTCCCCTCCTGTGGCTTTAATGTTGTTGCCTTTTACAGTGGGATGACAGCCTGGTGACTGAGAAAAGGACAACTGACAGGAAAAGTATGATTTATTTTAATGTTGGACTTAAACTATTGTATCTTGACTCTACTTTTTTTTCCAGAATTCACCGATGGATAACGCATGTTTGGAACAGCTCAGAACTTTATTTGTGAAAAAATAAATGATCCTAAAGTGTATATATGTCTTGTTCTTCACAAAATGCAAGTAACATGTTGGGGCAAAAAGTTTATTAACAGGAAAACATTTTAACTCTTGCATCATGAAGTATGGCCAGTCTTTTCTCCACCTGCAGACAGAAGTTATGAAAAAAAATTAAAAAAATTTATTTTTTTAAATAAACACTTAGGCAAAAAAAACACGCTAAAAATCAGTGATTTTTAGCGTGTTTTTTTTGCCTAAGTATAAAAAAAAAAAAAAAAAACACAAATGGAAGTGTTTTCTTGTGTTTTTTTTTTCCTTTTTCACTTAAATACTGCTCCAAAATCTACTTTAGCCAACTAAATGTTGGCTAAAATAGATTTTGGAGCAGTAGTATTTTTAATGTTAACAAAAAGTACTGCTCCAACATTTAAAGCCAATATTTAATGTTAACAATAAACATTGGCTTAAGTAGATCTTGGAGCAGTAGTTTTTGTTAGCATTAAAAATTGCATTTAATGTTAACAAAAACTACTGCTCCAAGATCTACTTAAGCCAATATTTAATGTTAACAATAAACATTGGCTTAAGTAGATCTTGGAGCAGTAGTTTTTGTTAGCATTAAAAATTGCATTTAATGTTAACAAAAACTACTGCTCCAAGATCTACTTAAGCCAATATTTAATGTTAAATATTGACTTCAGTAGATCTTGGAGCAGTAGTTTTTGTTAACATTAAATGCGATTCTTCTTACCTTAGGAGTCTGGCCTCTCACTTTGCCAGCACAAGTCAGAGCTGTGGACTTTACCTATATGAGAAGGGGAAGTTCAGTGAAATCTCACCATGGCAATATAAGTCATAAAATAGATCAGATGTCACATTGAGTTACACAGGATTGTTATAAGTTTAATATAATTTGGGTATTCGACAATAAACAAATACATTACCCTGCCAGAATTCAGAGACACCACATGATGCAAGAGAAGCATCATCGTCAAGCGGGCAACCTGCGAGGAAGATCACCTGACCCTCCAGTCCGGACGTGGACCTGTTGCATGCAAAAAAACAAAACAAAAAAGTTATAAATAAAGCCTGAAGATTCAACAAATAGGCTAAGGTGGAGTTTTTTGGGAAAGTAGTTTTACCTTATCTGGCCCAGTCTCCTTTCCTGTAACTTCAAGGTTGCGAGTGTTCTCGGCATACGGGAAGAGCTGCGTGTAGATGCTAAACAAGGAAACATTGATTTAACCAAGCTATTTGGGTGTTGCCAAACAAATATTACAGGAAAGAGGAAATCTTACAAGACATTGATTAAACAATCAAGAAAAAAGAATGACAATAAGTCAGTGAGTGCGCTGTGCTATTTACCCTTTTCCAGACAAGGCGATTAAATATACAGACTGACGTTAACAGCTGGGAGAAAGTTGGTTTAACATATTTTTTTTTTGTGAAAATAGAACAATGACAAATTAGAAACGCATATTTAAAACACGCCGTGAAAAAAACCTATAATTACAGGAACTAAGTCATGCCTCTCGATGTCATTTTTGAGTCAGCCTTTACCTAGCAAAATTCAATTGATGTCCCTGCTTGGTTTGATTACATTACAAGTCTTTCTACAAGACTAAATAAGAGAGAGAAAACGGACAAAATATTTTTTAAGTCAAATGGGACGAGTCGGCATGACGCTAATGCTAAGCTAAGCTAACTAGACACATACGGCACACAGTCGGTGAGGATAACGAGCCCTAAACCTAAATTGTCGACGGATTGTTCGACCTGGCATTAAACTAACAGATTTGTTGGCGTTTTGGCCCAATAGATTCCTAATAAAATCTCCCGGTAGCGTGATAAAAAAGGACTTCGGCTACGAAATTCCTCTACGCCTTACTTCGTGCTCGTCCGCCATCATTGGAAGGGCTGTCCTAAAGGACGAGCGACTGCGCATGTGCTTAATTTACGCACCTGCGTCAACGATGGGCGTAACCACGCTCATATTGTCGAGCCATATTGACTCAATGTTTATGTTTTGAAGATGGCGTGTCTGCATGACGTATCGTCACTTTTGCGGTCTTGATGCTATAAAACAGTATATTAGTACACTCAAATATTGAGTAACATTTTTACGTAGTATTTTACATCAACTCACCTTTATTTCAGCCCATCTGACTCCATTAAAAATGTAACATTTGAAATGCAAAGACTGCTTCATTGTATTGTATGCAATAACAGGTATTGCATTTATTAGTTATTGCAGTGGTGGACCATCAGGGCATGCAAGGCGTTCTCTGCTGGTCTAAAAATACCCCAATCACAGACTGATGTTAATTATATTTTGTCCATGAATACTTATTAAATAATTCCACATTGTCTGTCAGCTTTCTTTCATTGTTTCCCCTGGTTGCACTGCTTCCAGGTGTGTTTTCATATTTAGGGCATTTAACCAATCACATTTCAGCCAAGCAACATTATAATCAAAGAATATGTGCTGCTGAGAAGCCGAAATTTGAAGTAAAATATCTAAGCAATGACTTAATGATCATAATCCTACGGTTTTAAAAAATGTCGAGTAAAATGTGCGTGACAATTATTTTTCAAGACTCTTTGGTTGCTCTTTCAGAACAATGATTGAAGTTTGAATTCCACATATTTTCCATTTGACACACATGTATATATTGGTATATTAACATATGCATAAAGCATACCAAAAACATGGATATATATCAACCACAAAGACGAAATAATGCTGCACAACCACAAGGAAAGGCAAATTCATCATCGTTCATCATCATCATCACAGGAAAAAAAAAATGCTGCGGTTTCTTCTAAATTTACTGCTGCATCTGTACGCAAACAGGTCCGCTGTTATGATAAACACGCATGTCAACAGTCCTTTTAGGATGTTTCCTTTGTCCTGGGATTTGATTTCATAATGCAAGTCATTCTTTGAGTCAATATATCATTGGCTCTTAAAATAGTACATGCCATTTGATCACATCTCTTTTTGAGACGATTGAAAACAGTTAGACAGAACTATTTTATGGCATGCTGATTTCTTCTTTTTCTCCAGAATCCACGATTAAATTTACTGCTGTCTTAACGGCAAGTGTAGCTTTTGTTACCATAACAACTGGGAACGACACAACTAACCTTGGACTGGTTTGTAAGGTTATCATATTGTTCTAACTCTTAAGTTGCACTGGACAAAAAATGCGCAATAAAGATTTTAAAAATAAAAAGTCGCACTGGAGTATTATATGGAGTGTTTTTTCTTTCTTTTATGTTATCAAAGACCCCAGAACAAACACCATGCCTTGCACTAACTAACTAACGTAGGTTTTGTCAAAAAACATAGATATTCTGAAAAATAATACATAGGGATAATTTAGGGGAGGTGGTTAACAAGTTTTCAAACTTAACCTTTATAAGATTTACTTCAAATCTTGAATGCATTTTTTAGCCTTACTACCTGAAATCAACCCACAAAAGTATAGAACATACAAACACAACAACCGGCGGCCCAGTGGTTAGCGCGTCGGCCTCACAGCTCTGGGGGCCTGGGTTCAAATCCAGGTCACGTCCACCTATGTGGAGTTTACATGTTCTCCCCGGGCCTGCGTGGGTTTCCTCCGGGTACTCCGGTTTCCTCCCACATTCCAAAAACATGCATGGTATGCTGATTGTATGAGTGTGAGCGTGAATGATTGTTTGTCTCCTTGTGCCCTGCGATTGGCTGGCCACCAATTCAGGGTGTCCCCCGTCTCTGGCCAAGAGTCAGCTGGGATAGGCTCCAGCACCCCCAACGACCCTAATGAGGATAAAGCAGTTCAGAAAATGAGATGAGACAAACACAACACAAGAAGGTTAAATCCGAACTCTGAGACCGACACGCAAACCACAATTTTAGCAGTAGATGCAGTGAATCTGGATGTTCCTCTCACCTGTGTAGCACCTCACCCACGGCCGTAGCATCAACCCAAGCGTGTCCCGCTCCTCTCCGTGTCGCCGCTTAATTCAAAGCATCTTGCGGGGATGAGCGTAGGATGTGACTGCGGGACATAAAAGAATCATAACAGGAGGATCAAAGACGTCCCAAAATCGGTTCCTTCTGGACACGGAGGCTCTGGCGTAAAACAAAAGCAGTCAAAAGCCAAGAGAGACGCAGTGAACAACAGCGAGAGAAGGATAAAAGGAGAAAAAAAATCAAGTCCTGAACTCTGCACATCATGAAGCGGCTCATCCGCAGCACGTGCGGCCCCCTGATTTACACGCGGCTTCGCCATTCCACTTTCAAAAGAAGTTCACCTCCACCTGCTTCCCGCCAGTGTAATCGCACAGCTGCGTCGGGTCCATAATTCTGCCCTGTCAGCGTGCACTTTGTTTTCTAATTTACCGTTACGCTTCATGTCAGTGTCTTCGTTTTTGGACTACTACAGGACGGCACACAGCTAGCAGATGGTCGAGCTTTAGTCCTTTCCATTTGTGTTCTGCAAACACCATCGAACATATTCCTATCATCATTGTGCAGGAAAATGAAGAGACTGTGCACAGGGCAATAGATCTAAGAAATGCGGGAATTTCTGTAATAATTATATGGTACTCGGCCGTTTGGTCGCCGGACTTTTGGTCGCCGGACGTTTGGTCGCCCGGAAGGTATTGATAATAACCATTTAAAATTGTTGCTCAAATTCCCTAAATACAAACTGTGAATTATTATTTAGTCATACTTAATGCCCTATTAATTATTAGGCAAAAAGAAAGCTCCAAATTTCCCATACTTTTATTGTGTTTTGTTGGAGAACTTGTTAAGACCCTGACTGACGTCCCTTCCTAAGTGGACAACTCATGTACATACAAACTCTTATACACTCACACGTCGGCTCAGTGAAACTGCTCAGGGCCATTGTTGGCTTTTATTGATGCGTAGACAAGGTTGTTTTACTTTGTTTTGTCGCTGGACTTTTGGTCGATGGACGTTTGGTCGCCTGTTGTTTGGGTCTGGGCGACCAAACGTCCGCGAACAAACTTCCGCGACCAAAAGACCGGCGACCAAAAGACCGGCGACCAAAAGTCCGGCGACCAAACGGCCAGTCACGGATTATATAGACGAGTTTTGCGTCAATTGTTCAGTTTTCGCCATTTGTTGAATTCTAATACCCAAAAGTGTCGTGCTCTGTGCTCAATTTCAGGCATGGGGCCTTCAGACATTTTTGTATGATGGCCAGTTGCAACAAATTTTGTGTAGATTGGTAAATCGAGTCGAGGGTTTTATGATCAAGGACTATGGACTTGGATTTAAATCAAAGTGACAAACTTGCTGTTCAATGCCAGGCCTTATGGACTTCAATAACTCGTTCATGTTGGCACACACAATAAAATCCATTAAATGATCAGCAAGATACGTGAGCGTGTAATTTTGAACTGTTGAGATTTTATGAATGTATAGTTTTTTTGATGTTCCGATGCATAAAACAAAGAACAAAGTCTAGCGGGGAGCTCCAAAGATCGCATGGGCCACCCTTGAACAATGCGCAATGTTACGAAACACTTCAAAGAATAGCAAGTTTAACACAAAAAACCATAACATGAGAAATGTTCGCTGCCCTGACCAGACGCTTCTCTGGAGAAATACAATTTGAATTCCCCAAAGTAATATAATAAGCATCTCTAGTGAGGAAAACATATTCCAGATCTGAGTGAGCCTGATGTTTGTATTCAGAGCTGTTAGCGTTGAGTGAAGGTGCCAAAAGTTCTTGGGGTTGTCACTGCGGATGCAATTTGAGGACAGCGAGGTGTTTACTGTGTAAATCAGCGTCTCCTTTGACTCTCTCTGAAACAAAGAAGTTGTTGTGTGACAATTTAGAGGAAGTGGTTTCAGTCAGGCAATAGGGCCTTTGAGATCACCACAAAAGAACATAGCAGCTGAGTAAGTCCATAACTCATCCACATAAACAAACTCCCATGTCTGTAAATGAGAACCAACTCACCCCCAAGGGTGAAACTTGAATTTTCGTGGTTTAGGGGAAGACAAACAACGTTGCCGACAGGAAAGGATGACACATTTCTACGAAATATGACCCAGGCGACTTAAAAAACAGTAACCCGATTTTTCTACTATGATTCGATTAACCTTTCTTGTCAATTTGAACTTCAATGAATGTCAGAAGTAGGAGAGATTGAGTAGGATAGAGAACCACATGGAGAAATTAATGCTGTGTCCCAATGTCCACAGTTCTGGGACTCAAGATACCTGGCGTATGCGGATGTGGGAAATAAGCCTACCGTACACATTGAAGTCTCTCTATGCAACTGTAGGAGGATCTAGGCAAGGAAGATGATCTTTAAAACCTCCAGACTACTAAGGGACTGTGTGGTAACCTCAGTCTCAGTCTGCAGGTCCCCACCTTGTGGACTCCCTTTGTATGGCTCCAGTTTCTTACCTAGGTCTACAATGTCTTGTGTGTCTTGTGTCTGTCTTGCTACTGCCACCAAGAAATTTCCCGAATATGGGATGAAATAAAGTTCTAACCTAACCTAAACTGCCAAATAAAAAAAATAAAAAAAATAACAAATCACAATATATGTATTAATACATCTGAAAGTGACATGACATAATCGGGCCATATTTAAAATCATGTAAAGGGATCTGGTAAATCCCTTATATCATCAAGTTTATTAAATGACATAAATGAACACTGATTGACAAAGCGTAAAAGCTTCTGATTTCTAGATTTCCGAACACCCCCACCCCGTTTTTCATCTAAAGTTATCAAGGTATTGTTTGACGGCTGCTACGGACCTCACAGACTGTGCTTTTAACAAGTGAGAAACACACAGAGGCCTTAGGAAAACCTCGCTTAAGGTCACCCATGGCAGCTGGCACGCAAGGCGGCCTACAATAATACACAGTCCCCACCTCTTGACGGCCATCAGTACACACTCGTACAGTCACGGCACGGCAATGGCGCATGCTTGCGCTGACATCTCCAGACAGTGAAAAATAAACGGAAAGAAGGAGGGAAAAGAAGACGCGTAATGAATTCCAGCATTGTGAGCGAAAGGAAAGCCAAACCTCGCCATCGTACACAACAACGGCCATGGCCGTGGAGTATTAATGTCATAAAGTCCAGATCTGACTACGTCTCCAATGGAGAGAAGCATGAAAGCAGCAGTCATTAAAATACCTTTGAGAATACGGGATGCTTATCAAATAATCTGAAACACATTGCGCCACTCTGGATTTGGGTGCTGGAGATTCGGCTACCTTTTTTTTAAGTACGCTTTGATGTCTGGATTGCAAAACCTGTTCATGGGAACTTAAAAGACTGCTTTAATACACGGGGTGACCTGACTGGCGTTTTTACCCGTTGGATGATAGGAGCCTAGCAAGGTTTAGCATTAGTGATAATGGCGCAAGAAAACTTCATTCGGTGTTGTTGTAGTGCTTGATTAGACCTCAAGAAGATGGCAGCGCTCTGTAAAAACACCAATCACCATTTCCTCATAATAAACTAAGGGAGACGAGTCGTCAAGAGAGGAAATATTTTCCATCACGCTCTTTTCTTTTTCCACCCTAAGCTGTCTTAACAACAGAAGAGCAGGGCATCTATTTAAAAAGACGGAATCCAAGGTCATTCGGGCCTGCTGAATTCTTCCTGGTGCTGGAGCAAAAATATTATCATTTTCTTTCTTTGACTTTGCTAATTTGGAATTGTAGTTTTATTGGAAACATAAAACAGTGAGTGATATTAAACAGACACCTATTTTTCCATTTAAAGAGTTGACACATTAATTTGTACTGTTGTGTAATATTCGGGATATTTGGACCACACTGGAACCATGACTTAACATTTTCCACATCTGTAAAATGACTTACGGAAGTCTGCTAAGTGGCAGCTATTAAAAAATAACATATTTTGAAGCTGTTAACCATATTTAAATGGACATTTCAAACACTGTGTATACTTTTAACATTGACAACAATAGGTGGGCAATTCATTTGGATGAAGCGCCAGCAATATTAATCTCAGTCTTTCTTTTATGTACTTAATATATTATTATATGGTCTACCCAAAAGGATTCCATCCGTGCCAGATATTGATTTTACCTCATCGTTCACTATTGATGGCCGCCCAATTCAAATGTTTTGGTTGCCCATCAGCCTCAATGCCACTAAAACCTCATCACGTTTGTTTATCTCTCAATTATTGACAAACTATGTGGAAAAAACTATTGTTTATGCATCGCCCTCTTAAATTTTCGAGGCCCCTCTCTCTTTGCAATTGAGTTCTGTATCGCATACACAAGTCCAGAGAGCAACGGGCTGACACGGCTGTCTGTCTTTACCATTTCCCTCTGATGTTCTCAGTCACCCCGCCCTCAAATTCCTCCAGCATGCCTCATTCCTTTTTGCTGTGAGCCAAGCCGGTTCCCCGGGGGCTCATCTTCAGGAGGAAATTATTTTTCATTGCCACCAAAACATTGCGACTTCAGCCAGCCCGGCCTCCCGGCCTCCCGGCCCTCGCCACGATTATTCGGGTCACGAGGTCGTACTTCCTCCTGCCCGTTAGCTGGAGCTATTGAGGTCACCTCGACCATCACGCGGGCACCACGGGGTTGTATTTCATCGTAAAGCTCCTGGATGGACTTCTTCAAAGCCATGGGGTCGTCCAATCCATCTTCACTGAAGCAACTCTTGTCAAGCCTTTAGGACGTTTTTAACCATAATGGCCCTCAAAAGTATTGTTTTGAGTATTAATACCCTTCACTTTAGGGTTCTCTAATGAGACATCCATCCATTTTCGATACGACGTATGTCGCCCGGGTTCAAATACTGCTAGAGCGGTTCCCCGCTGACTGAAAGAAGGCGGGGGAACGGCATGGACTGGTTTGAGGCACACAAACTATTGTTTTGGGCTCTTTATAAGAGTTTGATGCATGATTTTTACTTTGAGAATGTCGCGACTCATCAAATTGGTTTCACGGTTTTAGTCATTCAGGTGACTCAGGATTGTATTGACTTCATTGATCGCAGTTGCTAAGCAACGTGGAGCCAAATAATGACGTCGCTCGTTTCTATTATAAAAACACAGATGTGGTTTTCCTCTGAGAGGCCCAAAACTCAGGAGGGATTCAACAAGTGAGCAGCTAGATGTAACGGAAGAGAATTTCAGTCAACTTGTGGTTCCCAAAGCTGCAGGGCAATCTTAGCCTTGAGAAATTCCATTTTCAAATGAATTATTGGGGTATGCGATTTGCTGGTGACCACTTGAGGTCTTCCCATCCTCCGGTCCAAAGTCCACCGGAATCGGATCCAGATCACTGACGACCCAAATGAGGGAAGCGCCATAGAAAATCCATTGATGGATGGAGACAAGCATTGGACCTGATCTGTTTCTTGATTCTTCTTTAGTATATTTTGAGTTCCTTCCTCTTCTGAGTCTTTGGAGTTCTTCTCAGTTTTTGCAAACCCACCCACCCACCTCTGCGACTAAATGTTGAGTCACAATGAATCATTGATTGTCGTTTTCACTCATGGATGTTTAGGATATCCCCCCACCTCCGCTTGCTCCTGGGAATCTAATTTCCTGTTTCTGCTCCTGTCAACTGATTGATGTTTATGTTTAACAATCTGTTTCTGTTTTCCACCCTTTAGTCCGTCTCTCATCCAAACCCGCCGATTTTTCTTTTTCCCTCCAGATTTGCTCGCTATTGTCTACACGGAACGTTCCGACATAGTGAAGGATAAAAAGGGTGTTTAGTAGTTGGCAGCAGATGAACTAGTTTGAAAAGTGCTACACTTCCAATACGAGTCTCCAAATCCAACATACACATTGGAGTGGGACTTGGAGAACTGCTTGATGAATGTTATTAGCTCTCAAAATTGCCTCATTTTCTTTAGTTGACAGACATTAAGGCATGCTAATACTGTGACAAAGATCAGACCAAAGGTGACAATGTAAAGATATATAATGCCATGTGCACGTGGAGGTTAGAGGTTAGTAATATTTGCATAGCTTTAACTGGAGCCTCAAGGCAAAATGGAATCAGCTCACACTTTGAGTCAACTTAATGCAATTATTCTTCAGTAGCGACCACTAATTTGTCAGACTTTCCAGCGAAACCAGATGCTTCAAACAGTGTCAAAATACGATAGGACACCACCTGGAGGTAGTGTGTATACTTACCTGTTAACACAAACTCGATATTTTCTAACGATAAATAAACACTTACCTCAGACACATTCAATTCAATGTTTGTACACTGAAATTGTGTTTGTAAGAAAATTGCCATGTAAGTCGCCAGTCTTTCACAATATGAGCGAAATTTTATTTTATTATAATTAAATTTGGCCTTGGCTCATAGATCCCTGAATTCAAATAACCCTAACCATTGTCTAATAATAATAATAACAATAATAACAATGATAACGATGACGATGATAATGATGATAATAATAACAATAATAGTAATAATAGTAATAATAATGATAATAATGATGATGATGATGATAATGATGATGATAATAATGATGATAATAATGATGATAATAATAGTGATAATAATAATGATAATAATAATGATAATAATGATAATAATAATGATAATAATAATAATAATAATAATAATAATAATAATAATAATGATAATAATAATGATGATAATAATAATGATGATAATAATAATAATGATAATAATAATAATCGGACATAGGCTTTGTCATCATCATTGACTCGACGAAAGCCTAATTGTCATCATACCCAGCTGCGTATGACGAAAGTTTATAAAGTCACATAATGTTTGTGAGGATTTAAATAAATGTTGTCTAATTTTAATTCCAACACTTGTTTTGCTGCCTTATTCTCCTTTTAGGAAAGTCGGTCCTCGGGTTAAATGTTTTGGTGGACTCTGAGGTACAACTGTTGGGGGGTGGGGGGGGGGGCAATGGTGCTCCGACCCCGGCCCCCCTACTGCAACTGTCAGCCGCTCATGGAAACCAGACGTTTAATTGTTCTCATATGGTGAAGCGTTTGGTGCGAGACGCAACGGGTGACTGCGCTCTCTGCCCGGATTCGGCCATTACTCCAACGATTTTGTCCATGTGGGTGTGGTACCCAGTACTTGCTACATCGACAAGAAAGTACTTTTAGGGGAAAGTTTGGCGGATGGATTTACTTTCGGTTCAGCGTTTGGCTGTCGATCAGACAAAGCCAGTGTTCGCATGTTTGTACGCGGCTGCAAAGCAAAGTTCACACATCTGCTGTCATTGTCACTTAAAAGAAAGCGATATTTTTGTCTTTGAAAGAAACGATGGTATCACTGTCAATCTTTGAGGCCATTAAATGTGACTCTGCCCGTTGGTTGCCCAAGTACTAAAGTCCACCCACTGGACAGAATCTGGTGAGATGTACATACAGTTCTCACAGACTCATGAGAACAGTGGAAATCTAGACCAAACCTCAAACAAGACCAAAGACAAGCAGAACAGTCTGATTTTGATTGATCAAGACTCCAAGGAACAAACTTTGTTTTTTTTCACATTTAAAGAGAATTTGACAATGTGAGAAATTGGACCCACGCAAATAAGCGTGACACTTCTGTGTAGAATATCACTGTGGAATTTTATCAGTGTTTTTTTTTAACCAGATAGAAGTAGGTGACTTGAGTTTCCTGGAAATATGATTCATTTGTGGCGTAGCGTTTCGAACATTTTTGAAATCTCCAGCAAGTAACCGAAGATGACGCAGGCGTCTGATACTGTTTAGAAATATCTCTGCGTTCTCTGAGACCTCCTGGAGACCAGAAGGTTGAGAGGAGACAACACTGACATTTGCCTGAAACTAGATATCATTGCGATCAAATCAAGAGTTTTGCAAGTCACCAAGGTCAAGACCAAGACTAGAATGTGCCTTTTAGGGTCAAGACTAGATCAGCCTGAAACTCTAGTTGAAGGCTTACTTGGGCATAAATCTGACTTTTATTTTAAAAAGAGGAGACATCATGTAACACGTGACGAAATTGATCATTTTTCATGGCATTCCGGGAGTTGAGACTTTGAACTTTGTCAATAGATGGGAAAGTGTTTTCCATACAATTTGAAATGCATGAATTGAAATGTACTAATTGTGAATTCATTTATTGAGAATTTTTTGACGCATTATACTGTGGAATGTGAAATAAACCACAGAAAAAGATTGAAAATGTTGCTCTTCTCAAATTCTCTTGTATACAAGCTGCCAACAGCCAGATTGCTCCTCACTAAATGGAAAGTGACACCTCCAATTTCAAATGATTGTTGGTATGCTATTTGGATGGAATTGATCAATTTTACTGTAATTTCTTTGGATTATTCAGCTGTAAAATGTTATCCTTCATGACTTTAATCACTGACTAACAAGAAACATACCCTTAGTTTGTTTTTTTTAAAAAGAAACTACAGTCCATACTGATGTCAATGAAAGTTCATTAATCATTTTTAGGTTGAATTACAACAAAAAAATATACAGAATCAAGATACTTGATATTGTACTGACAGTTTATTGTCTGATTTAGTCAAAAAACCTTGGCAACCCTTCCGGGTTCCATTGCAAACATTTTTTTCCTAAAGAGTTCAGTATTAGGTTATTAAGAGAGAGTATGTTAAATTGTAAACCATTTTATTAGCTCAACCTTTAAAATATTTGACATATCTTGAAAGAATATGGACTGCAAAAAGTCCAACTTATGAAAATGTATTTGAAATATTATGTTATCTGTGTAATCATTCAACATCTGTGACCAGAATAGACACATTCATCCAATGAGAAGAAAAGGAAATATCAGGTTATCAGTGAATCAATGAGTAAGTCAATGCTGTTTCCCGTTTGCATTCTTTTTGTATGGGTTGGTTTTTCCGCACTCGACAATGAAATCTACCCACAATTAAAGCCATCGGTGCTTCCAACGGATCCCACGTGAATGCGAAAGGTCATCGAGAGTGTGAAGGTCCTAAATGAAAGTATTCATTTTCAATTGCAAGTTCCACCCTGGACCTGGCCCACACAAAAAACAACAACGAGAAAGGATGAACAGGCTGGAATTGTTTTTTCCCCTCTTTTCAACTCTTTAGTCTCAAACACCTTGATGACTGGGACACGTGGGTCAGAGGACAAAGAGAGATGAGACTATGACAAGGATAGCAGCTGGTCTTTAGGAGTCTCTGCAATGACCTAAGACACCTTTGTGAAAGCAAGTATCCGTGTGTGCGCAGTGTTTGCTCCTAAGGAATCAGAGCCACGGACTGAAGACATTTCCATCTGGCTCAAGTGTCCTCATAAAAAGATACCCGCAGGCCAAATCAATCAAATCTTCAATGTTCGGAGGCTGACTGTCCGAAATCAACTTTAAGGTCAATGGAAATGAAAATGATCTATTCAAAATATGATGGTTTCTTTCCCTACATAATCCACATAGACGTACATTTATACATAAATATTATCAAGCGTATACAGAAATTGTGACTCTCAATAGAGCAGAGTCACCTTGTAAAAGTGAAATTGGATTGACAGCCCTTATTTATTAATGCATTAGTTCCTATTCATGACAAAAAAATAATGACTAAAAATATCATAGCATTTTAATTGCAGCTTGTACTCCTTCCTTCCTTCTTGGCACAATCTATACTTTTTGGTTAAGGGCATGAATAGCATCAAGATAATCATGATGACGTGACAGGTTAATGGCAAGACAATCTTTTCCAGACGTCCGATAATCGTGATCACAAGTTGTGACTCTGGCCCAATTAAACCTGATTATCGGTGTGAGTGTACCCTCGCTTTAGTTGAAGTTATCTACAACAGCGTTCTGGGAATCCAGTCAGTTTTTGAGAAGCCAACTATTGGATGGAGCTGCACAAAATGGCGTTGACAGTGGAATAGTCTGTTCCCCTCTATTGATTCTACTCTTTGCTTTGATGATTCTAGCCGTGGAGTTAAAAGGACACAGTAGAGGTCACACGATCTGAGCTACACCTGTTAGACATGTTATAAAAGTGCTTTTATCAAAGCGGAGGCTGCAGGACATCCAGCTTCAGAGTTTTTTTTTTTGCAAGCTAAGAGAGAAACAAGGACGGCGCCCCTGGAGGGTCCGTTTGCTTTGGGCCCACTTTACCTCCTTGATGCCTTTAGCAGACCCACCGCCTGAAACGCAGACAGGAATGAAAACACCGGCGCTTCTTGCCTCCAGGCACAATGTCCTTAAACGTTACGATAGCGGTCCCAAAAGCCGTCGCCCTCAGCCCAGACGCGCTCGGCGCAAAGCTACATGAGAGCCTATCCGAATCCAAATCGGCTGTACAGTCAAGGCCAACTTGCGCTCTGAGCTATCGCTGCAATGTGGCGTGACGCTGTAATGGCCCGGCGCGGATCAAAGAGGCCAAAAGTTTGCAGTCAGCCGCAAAGACGGATCGCAAAGGCTTTCCGAAGCTTATCGTCCTCGTACACAAACAAACGAGACGCGCGTCGCTTAACGCGACTGTGGAATTCATGGCTGTTAGGTCTGTACCTCACTGGTTATATCAGTGGTGCCCGTTGTGAGTGGGCAGAGGCTCCAGCACCCCCTGCGACCCTTCTGAGGAGAAGCAGTTCAGAAAATGAATGAATGAATTAAAACATGTATTTTGGGAAACAATAATAATTGTGTTCTGCTGTGGAAATACATTATTAAAATCTGTTTTTCAGATTCCTTATTGGCTGCTGCAACATCTCAGCTGGGATACTGGGAATATCATCCTGACGTCACCATGGTTACTAAATTGGCCAAGTTATTTCATACTCTAGGTCACTTCCTCGCACTGCTGCCATTTGCTTATACCTCCCAATACGCAGTTCAAAATTTTTCTAAATGCAGTATGACTGACTTTAAATCGAAATTTAACATTCTGTGAACTCCTTGCCAGAAATTATTTTCCCATTTCTGTTATCCTCGATGAAAGCAGACTTTGTCATGAATCAAAATGAGATATTTTCCTAAATCTATTATTGCTCTGGAAGCAAGCAGTCACATATAGTTACAAGTCATTCATAGTCCAACATTTCTCTGTGCAGTTTTGGGTTCCAATGCACATTTTGCATCTAAAATGCACAAGACAACATCTTGTAGAAACGATATATATATAAAAGACAGTGGGCAAATGGCCAATTTCATCAAGACATCTTATCATGAACAAATGTTCAATGACAATGTTCAAACACACAAACAATTTAAACAACTTATGGGCGTAGCCATTTTGTGATCTCAGTTATACCCACACTAACAGATTTGATAGGCTACAATAGTCCTGAAATACTATTTTTTATTGATGTTTTTCTCCACTACTACACCTGTTTTTCCCTTTTTTAATTCAATAAATAGACTGTTTCCACCAGGATGGACGGGATAGGTCTGTCAGTCTGTCTTTTAACGTATTTTGAAGCTGTCACTTGAGCGGTACTTGAATAGCAATGATTACATAGGACGACGGGCGTCCTGAGCTGATGAATTGTAGGACAAACAATGAAACCCGACTGGCTGTGACGGGACCCTGCGTGATGAGCGTCAGCTGGGCTTGCGGTGTCTTTGGCAGAGAGGATCCAGAAGGTGGTGACATGGTGCGGTTGGGGGGGGGGGTTTGAGGGAAGGGGGGCGGGCGAGCTCAGTGGATGTGATCTGACTGCTTCAGTCTTCATCACTTGTCTTGGCCATTCACTTTCATGGACGTCTAATCCATTTTAAATGGAAAGTCTGTTAGTGAATGATTATTTTTCAGTGCCATTGACAATGAGAGCTTTGCAATTCATTGAAAATAGGAAGATTGCTCATCTATCTGTACCATTGACTGCACTAGACGTCCAATCTGACTGTGAATAAAGTTCATTGGATCCCTCCCAAGTGAGTTAGCTTTGTCTTAAAAAAAGCTTTTTGCCTGCAGCACAATTCTCAAATGACCACACATTAGGTTGTTCTAATTGACTGAAAACAGTTTAAACAGCCCCCTGCCCCCCTCCATCCCCCTTATTAGACCCATTTAATTTAAACTGACCTCATGCTACATTCCTGCGTAATGGTATTGACGTTAGAGTTAAGGCACGATGCATTCCACAATGTTTGCTGCAAATTACCATCACTTAATTTTTGGGATAGGCTTCAAAACAAACAGTTATTTTGATATTTTTGGCAGAGGTGGAACATTTCGTTTATTGTTCGGAATTTGCTGTCATCAAACCGTGCACTGATTGCACCAACGTGGTTTGGAAACCACAGCTAAAGCATAAAAAAAAGATAGTTAATATACATTTTTATTATTGCTTGAATGAAATGAGACGTTTAAATTGAAACGTAATTATTTTGTCAAATGCTTCACCTGTTTTTGTTTTATTTTCAGGCTAAGGCCTTCCTTTGTTTTTGAAAGAGTGCAAACAACATTATGGAGGACTTTGGTAAATACAAGACACATTACATTTAAATCCCAATTTCTTCAATTGCTTGCATTTTACGCTTCACCAATAGAGCTTTTGGGAAACAATCGTGCTGATGTCATGTCCAGGAAATCTTGTGGAACGAAATATGAAATTTAAATGCATTTTTGAGTGTTTTTTTGTGTTAATACCTGAACAGACGTTTTATTAGGTACACTTACAGCTATGTTTTAATTGTTAGATTGACTCAAAAATAAATATATATGGGCTTGCTTTGAAAAAAAGTACATTTACATGTCCCTTATATGTTTTAGCTTTTTAAAAGACCAGAAATAAGTTTTTGACGCATTTTCTCTCTTCTTTTTTTTAGGTAATAGATATGTCTTGTTAATAGATTTGCCTTCTCCTCAATTTGCTTGCGGCGTAATGATGCATTTATCTTGAAATGAGACTTCAAACACGTTTTAAAGTGCTGTCGTGTGTTTTTGACAGTAGTGTCCCCAGCTTAAATAGATCCGAACACGGCCATTCATGGGCAAGTCCGCAGGAGCGTCTCGGGCCTGCTGCGCCGCATAATAAGTGGCGCAAGTCCTCCATGAGTGTTTTGTCAATATTAGCGAGACTCCTTGGAGTAGACGAAGGAGGAGGGTTCGAGTTGGGGGGGGGGGTTCTATAATTGGACACGTGTTCCCCCCTTTCTTTTTGTCATTTGGAGATCAACCGATCCCTTTGTAATTGTTTTTTTTTCTTTTTTTCTGAGAGTTCTCGAGAGCCTCTTTTGGGCAAACATGGAAGTATTTAACGCACGCAGTTTTGACGCCAAACGTCATTCAGGAGCTACACCTGCCCAGAAAAATACATCCAGGGATGGAGGACGTTCTGTTCGATTTGGACCAAGATGGATCCACGGATTTCGCCTTTTGGGGGGAGATGGAGCAAAACTTGCAGTTCCAGACGCAGTTGGACTCTTTCCTGTTGGACTGCGGCAGCTCGGCGGCGAGCGGCCAACTTTCGCCCTGGTCGTCGCTGGGCTGCCAGTCGGTGTTCCCCGAGGCCCAGATCCCCTTCGCCGACTTCGACGCGGAGTCCCCCGGGGACGAGGAGGCGGGCGGGTCCCCCGCGGAGGAGTCGGCGGCCGAGCGGCGGCGGCGGCGCGCTCGCCGCCTACAGGTGTCCCATCATCCCCCCTACAAGGTGCAGAGGCACGCCGCCAACATCCGCGAGAGGAAGCGGATGCTGAGCATCAACTCGGCCTTCGAGGAGTTGCGCTGTCACGTGCCCACTTTCCCTTACGAGAAGCGGCTGTCCAAGATCGACACGCTGCGCCTGGCCATCGCCTACATCGCCCTCCTCAGGGAGATTCTGGTGTCGGGCTGCGATCCCAAGTCCTACGTGGACGAGTGCATGAAGAACGGCTACAAGAATCAGACCAACGCCATTTGGAACACGAGCGGTGAGCATTTAAGGCTTCCTGGGTTGTTATTTGGTGGGGAATGGTAAGTTGGAGTTGATCCTTTCATGTACAGGTAAGATCCCTGCAAACTCTGGGATGTCAAACCTGTGGCTCCTGGGCCAATTTCAGCCCATGGGAGCATATTTTGCGGCCTACATTTGACATCCAAATGTATAGTTTTAGTGTTCTGTCGATTTACTCTCCCTGTTTCCCGTTGTCGACAGAAGTGTAGCTCAGGCGCAGCCGTTACATAGCTCTCAATGTCATCAGGATTGTATTATTGTAGGCTAAGTAGTGCTTTTTCATCAACTTGCATAAAAAAATAAAAAATTGGGGACGGGAAAACAATATCAAAATTCTTGTATCATATATGACATGGGGATAAGGGATACCATCCCAGATTGAAACATCTTTAAAACCTACCTCAAGACCCTTTCCATTAAATCGCTTATATTTTACAACAACAAATGTATTGTTCTTTCAAACATCATAAGAGAATACTCCTTAACATACATTTTATTGCTATAACTTAAATGCTTCCATTCAGTAACCCAAGTTTTGAGCTGATAAATATTACATGAGTTTTGAAGCACTACAAAATTCACAAAGTTTTTGATGCAATTTAAAGAAAATTAATTATGGCAAAAGATAACATATCTTTTGCCATAATTAGTTTTTAAATTAATTTCCACTGGGCCAAATTATCCAAACATTTATATAAAACTTGAATAAATAAATTTAAAAATAATGGTTAAGTACTGATCCCAGGCTGTACTTTCATTCCAACTAATCCACTTATCAATATGAATTAAAGCTTTAATATGAAGAATATTTGCAAATAATACTTTAGTTGATGCACTGATTTTTGTAGTACTTCAAAACTCGTAATATTTATCAGCTCAAAACTTTGGTTACTGAATGGAAGCGTTTAAATTATAGCAATAAAATTTATGTTTAAGGAGTATTCTCTTTCGATGTCTAAAAGAACAATACATTTGTTGTTGTAAAATATGAGCGATTAAATGGAAAGCAATTTTATTACAGTTGAATGAAAATGTCATTTGAAGTTGCATTAGCTCAAGACTGCCCCTCCCAGGTTTATTTCTAATTAGCTATTAATTCCCCAGATTTCCCCCAGCTTTTTTTGTTGTCACACTACTTAACAAATTCTCTGGGAATCCGCTCTCATGCCCGTTTTTTTTGTGGCCATTGACCAGTAAGTGTGCCTCCATATAGAACTCGTTAAACAGTCATTGAAACGTATCAAAACTCCCGTGTTGTTCCGCTTTTGTATTCACAGATCTGACAGCTCGTCTCTCGTGGATAAAGTGGGATTAGTTGAGGACCCTGGGGCACCCCCTCCGAATGTTGGCCGGTCAAAGGCGTGATCGACATCTGTGGACTTCTCACTGGCTCGCATGCACCTTGCGCTTTTTAATCTTCTAATTTATTGTGGACTGATCATTGAGAGCTTCAGCCAGCGAGGCCTCGGAGGCACGGAGGGGCGTGGGCATTGTTTGCCCCAATGGATGCCACTTGTCACATCCAGTGAGCGAGGGGGCACGCTGGCACGAGCCCGAACAACTTCCAGGGCTCTCGCGTGCGGCGTTGGAGTGTTTTCCTCACGAGTCTTCATGTATTAGAAAAGAGTCTTGATCATGTAAATGAGAAGCCGGCGAGACGCAGATGACGCCACGACGCCAGCTTGTTTACACTTTTGTTCTTTGTTGTATTATTTATTAAACTCGTCGTCATTTTTAATTTATGTTCAAAGTGAATCCCGCTTATGTGAACCAGATTTTGCTGCTGTCACGACACTGTTGGAATTGGTGGTTGTTTTTGGGGGGATTCGATAGGCTTGTAACACACGAAGTGATTGGTGACCGAGTCTAAAGAAGTCAGCTATTTTTGTTAGAAGCACTCTAAAAGAACTATGACTGAAATTTGGATACTAGTTTAAAAATAATAAAGTTCCTCGGAAGCCCTCATGACTGCCTTCGTGCACATTTCTTTTTTGTGAAACCTTTTTAATTAAACTTTTTCGTCAATATCAACATATTTTGCCTGGTTTATTTAAAATTCACCGCACAGGAAAGCATTTAGTGACGTTCTCTTCACATCATGCTTTATTTGTACATTTGGCTCGTGAATTGATTAACATCCGACCGAGTGGGACTAACAAACACGCCAGGCAGGTGTGTTTACCATGTTAGAGTAAATACAATTAGCAGCATCACATCCTGTTGGAACAATTGTCTGCTTCGAAAAAT
This sequence comes from Stigmatopora argus, assembly GCF_051989625.1. Classification (NCBI taxonomy): domain Eukaryota; kingdom Metazoa; phylum Chordata; class Actinopteri; order Syngnathiformes; family Syngnathidae; genus Stigmatopora; species Stigmatopora argus. The sequence continues at coordinate 10,418,370 of NC_135399.1, forward strand.
GTGTTCAACAGACATCAAATAATAAATCATAATCTAAAGTGCAAAAATTTAGACGTACGTCCTTGGGAAAAAAAATGCTGACTAGCCATTAGCAATCACCATGGCGACTCGGTATGTTGGCACTTTAAAGAGCTGTGAAAGCCTTGTTAAAAAGCTCACCTGCTTTTCTCATTACTAATCTTCACGAGACCACGAGTTTAGCGCGTGAAGGAAAAATGTGGTGTCGTCTTTAAAACGGGTCCCCAGGGGAGTGCATTCAAGGACCCCGAGTGGCACGGGGCCGTGCAGATGAGCCCCGCAACATTGACTAATTCCCTGGGTGATCTGGGAACACGGGCCTCCTGGTGACCAGGAAAAACAGACTACATGGAGAGAAGTAAACACCAGCCGCCTCTTAGCTTCTATGAGGTGTTAGAAATGTGAGCTCACAGGGCCATCAGTCTTGCTCTTAAACAGCCTGGCAGTGCTGTTTAGGGAAGGGGGGTCTTTTTTTCTTAAATCCCTCTTTCAGCCTTCCTCATACAGACGTAAGTCTAATATCATTTTCCCGCATTGATATCAATGCAAATGCCTTAATCTATTTTACAGAGCAGTCTTCCCATTTTCATTCACCTCAAGGGGCCTCCATTTTGTCCAGTACCGCCCTGTACACTCAAATCGAGATTAAGGCCACAACGGCTTTGACGTGAATGTCACGTGACCAAATCTGGAAAAGTGATTTACTATGTATCTGTATGTTTGAACTCTAAAGTGGCTAATTTTGTTCCAAAGTCATAACCCTATTCAATCTTTTAACCCTACGTACCTAATTCCCCAAACACAATATTAATCAGAATGATGTGATTGACTAGTGGTTGACAATATATAAGAGGTTCTAACATTGATCCCTGTGGCACTCCTTAAAGTTTTTCTTTTTTTGAAAAAAAATCTAATCATTCCCACTACATTCCGTGACTATCAAAAACAAGACTCCTAAAAATCAAAGTCTTAAAAGCCAAATTTTAGGCTTTTTCAGCCCGTTTTTGGTGACACAGGTGACATTGGGCAAATGACAGTGGACTGTAAAGACCTCCTCTTTGTTGACATGCGCTGATCTTCACCCCGCATGTCCTCTGTTCAATCATCAAAATCAACACCGCTGCCGTTTGCCCACACTTTCTCACCTACCCCACCTCCGAAAACCCTCAACACGGCCTTCCCATGCATTAGCACAGTGCAAGGCTGGTGGAGGGGTGCACCTGGCCGTGGCCCTCATCGCGCTGTGAAAGTGGGCCCAACCGTAATGTTAACCTTGGCACCCAGGTCACAAGTGCAGCGCTAATTACGGGACGTTATTTGTGCAAGGGGCTGCGCCAACAGCACCCAAGTGCACAAACCTTCTGTCATTTGTTCAACAAATTCACTCTGACCCCATCATCAAGTCCTGAACCATCCCCCGTTCAATACGGCCGGTTAAAGTTCAGATCCTGGAAGTAGTACATCATAATGGATATAATTACAATATAAGCAGCATAATTGCTCCAGAGACACTGCTTTTTGTAACTGTCAAGGCCATGAAGGGTATTTGAGTTGACTAGGGTTTTGGTGGCAGCCTTAGTGAACTAAAGCAAGGAAAAAACTGCTCCAAGCAGTTATGATCCTGTTTTTTTGGATTATGATTGAGCGTTTTCGACGTAGGTGAGAAATCGAGCAATTTGGTGTCACCCATCTGTCAAGGATATCTGCTTTAGGAGTTTCTACATATCATTTTCTTTTTGGAAGAATAGGTCAAGCGTTTCACAAAGGTCTCACCAACCAGAAACACCTTGTAGCTAGCCAAAAAAAGAACCTGGCATTTGGACCAGTGCTTCACGATTGTCTATATCCTTTCAGAGAGCACCGATGTGGGCAACAAATCCATCAAGAGCCAGCTGAATTTCGTCACGGCCACAGACAGTAATAGAACTAGCCGAGGACCGGGGATTTGCGGTAATTTGGCCACTCTGAGCCTCACTCATGTCAGACACGACTTTGCAAGCCTTCCTTATCCAGCTCTAGTCATATAAGTGTGGAAAAAGTTGGTTTCTGACATCTTGCCCAAAGTATTTTGAGTTTAGCCAGGAAGTGGAAGTTAAAGAGAATCTTCACTTCTAATGAATTGTAAGCCCTTTCTTTTGCGGAGTAATATACTAAAATGTCAAATGAACGTCCTACGGTTTCTAGTTTGTGGTTTGCCATATTCCCAAATGCGTATTCTCTACTATAAAATACTACTCAAATCTACTCTACTATACTAAAGGTTAATGTAAAATTACACCATCTTGGTATGTTGGCTGTATTGTATAGCTATTTAGGAGTGTACTGTACACTCGGGGACAGGAGAGCATGTTTATATGTGTTTAGGAGATGGTGGGGTGGGGGGCTTATTCTTTCCCACTTCCCCTGCGCCTCGCTCTCCACCTTCACATTTCAAAGCAAACACTGACAGTGGGGGTCCTTGGTATCCCGGGCCTCCTTCCACGCTGGAGACAAAGCAGTGAGTCTGCATTGTATTAAACAAAGCTTAAATGCTTCAAGCTGCTACACACTCCCAATTAAAACTTTATGAAAGGCCCCTAATGCCATTTCAGAAACACCTTGTCATCAGCCTCGAGCGTAGTCTGGATATGAATGAATGGGCCCTTGCTTACTGTAGAGCGAATTCGGGAGTGTTGTCGCCTACGGTTTTATTGGCCGACGCGTACCTGTCTGTTGTTTCGTTCACTGCGGCCCAGACCGTTGCCTTTTAATATCAAGGCTGAAAACGTCATTGGCGCTTTTGCTCTATCAAAGGATGGCGATGTTTATGAGTGTGCAATTAAGGATGGAAAATGATTATTTTTTAATCACAGCGTTATTCCTTTGACGTGATGTAATCCTCTGGTGTCAACTGATCTCGAAATTAACTTTGCAATCAAGGCTGACGTGAGAGTTGTTATTCTGGAATGACCAGAGTGAGTCACACTTTACTGGAAAAGCAACGCACCGTGGAACAGATGCGTCTATTTGTTTTCCCCCACAAATTCAAATGCCAAAATGCCAGTGCGAACAACAAAAGGAATCCTAACAATACCTGTACCCCTAAAACAGCACATCTCAGTTATGGAAGTTCATTTTCTCTACAGTGAAGAACAATATTAAGATTAGAAACATCATAAGCAACAATGACGACGATCATATATGTTTTAATATTACCAAAAATGCTAGATTCACAAATGAAGACCTAGCAACAGTAGGTTTAGTTTTAGGTCACTTTAATGAATATCTTAGTGCAATTAGACCCGTTTTAAGGAATGTTTCAGTAAAATTAAAAAAGTTATTATTAGGATACTTTAGGGAGTATTTGTGTACGTCTACAAGTATTTTCAACAGTCTCACAGAATGCTTCAGTAGATTCAAAAGTTTTTTAAGGTCACTTTAGAGAGTATTTGGGTACATGAAGGAATATTTTGATCCCATTTAAGCAATATTTACTGAGATTTAACTTTATGACACTTTATGGCAATAATCGAGTACATCTAGATATGTTTAAGTCATATTGTTGTTGTTCATGGTCCTACTACAGAACTGGGTTTGAACAATCTTCATCCTGTTGCTAATTTTGGAGGTGATGCATGGTATTAAAGGTTTGAAAATCACTGGTGCAAAGTTGGGATCATGGGATTGGGTGGACAGCCAACCAGTGCAAGAACTGTACGAGCTGGCTGAAGTGACATCGCACAAGACACTGCATGACCAAGTAGCGAATCATATTTGGTAGCGGTATGGATGCAAAATAGCTGCTCCAATAGCATCTGTGGGGCCGCAAGTAGCTTGAAAAGTGATTGCGGGGCTGGTAAACGACAGTGTGTATTGTGAGCAATGAGAAGCAGCTGGAGGCTTCCTCTGCCAAAGATCATCTTGAAACACTTAAACACATCCACAGCGGAGGGCACGCACCCAGAGACAGGTGTAGATAATCAGGTGATAATGTATACAGAGCACACATTCGCCTTCAGATCGTTTGGGGCGAGAGTCATCGCCGTCGGCGGGGCTTGAAGGCCGAGTCGAATCGGAGAAGGAGGAGAAACACGCACGGCAAAATTCCACTCGCGGAGGCCGCTAACAAATCATCTCTTCCATAACGTCACTCACATATGCGAGAGGGGAATAGTGGGGGGGCTTCTGTGTCGACTTCAAAAGACTTTTCCAGAATCAGCGAATGTTTGTAGTCAGTCTTCCATTTTCCCATCCCATGGGGTCCCGATTCAGTTGAAAAGCAGCAAAAGACAAAAGGATGCGTTGCGTAGTTGTCAGGACTGGATGGCATCAGACAGATTTTCCAAAAGTGCATTTTCATGGTCTCGTAATGCTCGCCTAAATTCACTTTTTTTTAATCTGACGGATCAGTTTTTTCATCTGGACCTTCAGTACCCATTAAAAAAAAGGAAACGAAAACATGTTTTAAATGTTATCCTTTCTAGTCCTTTTGAACCGGGACGGCCGGGAGCAAGTTAACCTTGTCTACAGACTTGAAGTTCAGTTTTAGACATCCTTTATACCCCTGCCTGTGAAAAGAACTTGGAACGTAACCTAGTCTTTGGCATGGAATATGATAAATTGATCCATCCAACATCCGTAGACAGAATACTTGGTTCTACTTCATTTGCAGCCACCGGCGCTACCCAAATATCCACTGGGGACACTTGAGACAGTCTTGTTGAAGTTCTGGGAGTGTAAATGAGCCAAATTGCTTCCTAATGTGACGCGGCTTGACGAATGACTGATTCGACTTGAGAAATAATAAGCCTAATTAACGAGCAATAAAAAAACATTATTTATTGGGTCATCAAGTGAGCGGTTTGATTTTTGTTCATAGACTAAAACAAGTATCATTTCTACAACCTCAGAGCAATGAAAGAGTATTTATGATTTATTTTTCAGTTACTTTCAGCATTACGTTATGGCAGTCCAGTCAGCTGATTTGGCTTAAGTTGAAGCTATAATGTGAGCCATGTGTGCTGAAGAAACATGACATGTCACATGAACAACATGGAGGCATGCACATAGACAAATTTAGGATGATCTCCTGCTTTCTGGCTTTCAGAAGCATTTGAAAAAATAATTATAATTCAAATAAGGAGATTTTGGATCATATACATATCGTGGCCATGACGACCGCAAAATGTTAATGTATTGCCTTTAAGTTATGTTTTTGAATTGCAAAAAGTCACTTTCCATGTAAAGAAATGCTTGGCTTTCCCAATAATCATTCAAACAGTCCTTATTGGCTATGACCGCCTTCAAGCTTTTACACGTTTCTCTATTTGTTCTCCACTCATCTTTATCTTTCACACTGTACTTGCAATCGAGTGTATAAATACTAATAAATGAGACAGGAGGGCACGCAACATCCTCATCCTCATCTTCTTTGCAAGCTCCCCCTCCAGCTGCAAAAAAAAATCCCTCCCCTTCCAGCCTCCCAAGTATTTAGCATCCCAAACCGGGATGAGGTTCCCCCCTCCAAAGTTAGGGAAAAACTTCCTGCGCGCTCGAGGAGAAGTCATGCCAAGCTCCAGTCAGCGGCCACAACTGTGCTCTTGAGCAAGCCGGGCCGCTCGGATCGGGCTTGGGCTTCTTTCTTCAAATCTTGTCGGATACTTTTTTTTTTAAATTATTTTTTTAAGGGGGTATAGAGGGGCTTTTCGACTCGCCACCACGGCTTCCAAGGTGGACGCCGTGTTCTCCTCGCTGCCCTTGCATTTCTTCAAGCGAGAAATGGAAGAGGGCTCGAGCTCCCCGCTGTCCCCCGCCGACAGCCTGGCCAACACCAGCGAGGAGGAACCGGAGCGCCGGCGGCCCAACAACAAGCGCTGCGCCCGCAAGCGGAGGCCCAGCAAGAAGTCCGGAGCCGACGACAGCGGCAGCGGCCCCGGCAGCCCGGCACCCCTCACCAAGCGGGGCAAAAAACCCAGCCCGGCCGGCTCCACCGGCTCCACCGGCTCCGGCGGACCCCAATCGTACGAAGAACTCCAGAATCAGCGCGTGCTGGCCAACGTGCGCGAGCGCCAACGGACGCAGTCCCTCAACGAGGCCTTCGCGTCGCTGCGTAAAATCATCCCCACGCTGCCGTCGGATAAACTGAGCAAGATTCAGACGCTCAAGCTGGCGTCGCGATACATCGACTTCCTGTGTCAGGTGCTGCAAAGCGACGAGATGGACAACAAGATGTCCAGCTGCAGCTACGTGGCCCACGAGAGACTCAGCTACGCCTTCTCCGTGTGGAGGATGGAGGGCGCCTGGTCCATGTCCGCCACGCACTGAACGACCGATGGACGGAGAGGTGAGTTAACTAACTCCCAATTTGGATCGAGGAATCCCCTATTACTGTTCCAAACGAATGCGAGCTTTTTACTCAGACTATTTAAAAAAAAAGATAATTTCTATTAGAATTTTCTTATTTTACCCATTAAATCACACTAGCTTGCTTTCATGCAAGATGTCTATGACATTTTTATATCTATGATTGAGCAGAGGTGCCTATTCTTTGATGGGGAACGATAAATTATACAAAAAAATACAGGAAAATTTTGGATTGAATTAAAAAATCAATTGAAAAACTGAATAATTTGATTCTATGCCTTGAGAATGGAATGACGCCAGTAATGTTACCCAAACACAAAATAAAAATGTAGGGTTTTAAATGTATTCATATTTACATTTTGAAATTTTACCCGGATAGTCATTTTAAACATTCCCTACAGAATATTAACAAGAGAAGGTTTAAAATTGATTTCAAAACACAATCATAAACATCATAATGCCAAACAAAACAATACAAAATGCGACAAAATAGAAAATGATGAATGACCCCATCACATAAACTATATCGCTTTTAAAATGTTCAGTCTTGTTGCATTCGATTCACGAAAGGAATACAAAAGCAGATGAAAAACATTCAAATGACCCTTAATCCTAGAGCAAAAACAATCTGATCCAACTTTCCCATTTAAATAATGTATTCACTCACATGACAAACATGGCTTTGGAAACATTATGGGGCATTTTTGCATGCAAGGAAAAAGAATACAGTAAATAATATTATTTTACAGTGTCGGGAATATCATTCATAGCCGTTATTTGCACAAAAAAGGGAAAACACATACACAAAGATATGTGGTCAACTACTCTACAGTATACGAAGGTAGTAACAATATATTTAAATGCCAATCCATGGTGCAAATACCAGTACGATTGATTTATTCACACCTCCCCCAGTCCAAAATGTGTTTTTTTCTTTTTTATTACACGCATTCGAGCGTCTAACAGCCAAGTGCAGCTGCAAAAGGCCTCACACGCCACAGGGATGTGTGGCAAAGCAGTATAGTGCCGGATGATAATAATCATAATAAAATTAAATTAAACATAAGCTTTCATTGAACACAGTGTTTTGAGTAAGGACACTCTTGCGAGGAGGAAAAAAAAAGGATGGAATGATCTCATCTATTTGGCTGTCATTTAACTGATCATGTTTTAGTGCCACTGACGGCCAGAAACGTCCAATCCTTTTGAACTAAGCCAAAAAGACTGGACGTCAATCACTGTCAGTGGCAGCCAATAACATATGCATGGAATTTATTTGTTTTAAAAAAAAAGATAAAGCAGTTTCATTACATTATTTCACCTGAATGTGATTTCAACACAATCAACCTGTAAGATAATAATCATTTTTCCTCCATTTTTCTCTTGCAGACTGTCTATAAAAAAAACAAAATGGACTATCGCGGAGCCTATGGACATGATAGTTGGGACGATGGCTTAGACTTGTACGGAAAAGGATCAAAATCTATTCATCATTTGTTCCCTGAACCCTGAAGACTTTTTCAAGATTTCAAAACAAATTGACAGAGACCACCGCGGCCCCTGCACGCTCTTTCTAAAGTCTTGTTTGTACATTTTTGCTTATTTATTAAAACATATTTTTCAAGAAAATCTGGTGCATTTTTCCCCAAGCAATGAATAGCATTACAAGGAAGGATAAACTCATTGACAGCATTGATATTGATAGACTAACAGTCTTTTTTGATCAGATGGCCAAAATTGTTTGTGTATCTATCACTAGGCAGAAAAGGGGTTAAATGCTTACCTCACTCAAGCTTCTGTATTGGATCCTCTTCTTTTTCCATTTGTGACAACAGCAACTTGCTCTCTTAACTCACTGATAAGATCTATTTGTTAAACTTGAAAACATTTCAAAACAACATACTAGTGATTCCTGGACATCCTGCAAACTTTCTGGAAAGATTCTGTTGTGGGAGGTGCTTAACAGTTTGGCACCTGCTTGTAATTGGCTTAATTTGTTGCCTGATTCTGATATGTCTGAGTGAGGCTTGAAGCTTGACAAATGTATGAACAGTGTGTAGGGGCATGGAGCTTTTGCAAAAGGTCAAATGTTATTTTCTAACCTCTTTAATACATAAAATGATCAACTGTTAATCATTCTGATCAGTTGGCAATGGCACAAATGTCTTATCTTACATGCATGTTGCGTTAAAATGCATTTTTATTCCCCAATGTAGTAAAAAAGGCATTCATTCATTTTGCGAACAACTCATTCTCGCAAGGATTGCAGGGGTGCTGGATACTATCCCAGCTAACTAAGCTAACCAGGAAGGGAGACACTCTGAACCAGTGGCTAGCCAATCACAGGCCACCAGAAAATGGACAAGCATTCACACTGACAGTCCCATCTAAGTGCAATTTAGAGTGTTCAACCAGCCTTCAATGTAGTTTTTTGGGATGTGGGAGGAAACCTGACTACCCGGAGAAAAACCATGCAAGCCCGGCAGAACATGCACACGTCATACAGAAGGACCGACCTGGGGGATCAAACCCAGGAACCCAGAACTGTGAGGCCGACGCGCTAACCAGTCACTCATTCCCCTTCAAAAAGACGGATTTATCTTTAATTTTGCAAATCATGTCTTTGTTTAAACACCAAATAAAGGACTTTGGCACATAAATATACAAGTATATAGTAATTATATAAAAGTAGGACACACTTAAGTGCTGTAATGCTGATCTGGATTATACCACAGACAGGACGCCCCTTTTTTTCATTGTATACTCTATGAGGGCACAATAGGACTATTGAAAAAAAATCACAGGTGAGCGCGTATTGTGCATGGACTTATGACGCGGTGGTCTGAGATCCCGTCCTACTTCCTGGCATGAGCCCCTTTTATACCCGCTCATTATTGCAGACCCTCGCAGCTAAGCGCCGCGCCATCGCCCGAGGCCACACGGCGTACTTCGCCGGGCCGACGCGTCCAGATGTTTCCTGTAAAATCAGATGGAAAAAAGCTACAAAACTTTCATTAGCAGGCAAATGGAATCAAGTGGAGGTTTACACTCGGCACCCCCTTAAAAGAGTGTTGCGAGCAAATACTAACATTCGATGAAAAGAGATTGGAGGCGAGGCTCGCCGTTGCCAAAATCCTGCTTTGGTCTCACCGCCTGTTTACAGATGGGGTGTCAAAGTACTTTACATCTGGGACTTATGATTGTAGAAACATATATGTTATGTGTCAGTCACCAAATCATATATAATGTGAAGTAAATATCCCTGTTAAAAGGCCAGGTTTATGTGGTGTTGAAAAATGAGAACTACGATCAAAATGTTAAATTTGTACAATCAAATAGAAACCAAAAATACTGATAAAAAGTAAAAGTGTGCACACCCTGGAAAAAGTTAAACCTATCCTTTGAACTCAGGAAACTGCTTAGATTATTCATGAAACTCATGTGGTATACATGAAACTTATGACAATAAATCTCAAGCTTCTCAGGTTATATGTAAAACGCATGTAAAATTATGAATCCTATCACGGAAGAATGTCAAACGTATAAGGATAATATTGGAAGGTTAAATTGTGACCCTTACCACGTTGTAACAACAAACGTCTCAAATTAATCTTTGAAATTGAACGTATTCTAGCGTGATTTTGAACGTTTTTTTCTCCTGGCGTGAAAGCAATACATTTTTGTCATAATTGAAACTGTCAGTTCCTGTCAATAGCATTTTTGCTCTAAATCTTGATCACGCAAAGACAGTTTTTGTCACGACACGTAGGTAGTAACCGGTCATTGCTGTATTTATTTGACCTGAAGTCCACCATGACTCATCATGACATTTGCATTCAAAGAAGCAAAAGAAAAAAAGTATGCATATCAAGTTTGGATGCAAAGTTTACTTGGCATTTTTTCTTCTTCATTTTCCATTACGCTCATCCTGCGTATCCCTGAAGTAATCATCTCTGATCAGTGTCTTTATTTCTAACTTAAGCCAAACAATAATTACACATTCTGTGAGAGCTCGGCCTGGAACACGACATCTAACCAAGGAATATTTTCAAGGCTTGTTTGAATGGCATCTTTGTATGCTTTATTTTTCTTTTCTTACAATTTGTGTCTCCTGGACTATTTGTTTGGATTGCTTTTACTGCGCTTCTCCCCGGGCTGCAAAACCTGATGGAAGAGGTCCGCGGGGGCTATTCAGGCAGGTGCCTTGGGCTTGTTTTTCTGTTCAGGGATGAGCAGAATTTCCCCTGGGCTCATTAACAGCAGCGATGGCCGCATAGGTCAGCGTGAGTCAGAAGGTCGCACTATTTCAGGAGCCCAATCGCATACTTCTGTTTAGACTTTTACTCGCCGGCCATGCCGGACCACCCCCGAAGAGGACAGGAAACGGAGGCGAAATAACAACTCGAGCACGAATATTTGAACAGGGAGGCTTGCTGTTGTTTCAGTGCCATTGACGGCGATAGGCATCCAATCCATTTTGACTGGGAGGCCTTTTCCCGTCAACGGTAGCGAATGAACTAAGGGTGTACCTCAAGGCTCCGTGCCGGTTACACCGCTCTTTCCATTTGTAAACAATTCACCCAACAGCAGACTAAACTACTGCGGTCGTAAAGTCCCGTGTGCGTAGCTTCTCAAACATAATCTGACTCACAAGCTGCACTCAAACTAGTGGAACGAACATCTTTTGGAAAGAACTTTTCTCTCTTTCATGCACAAATGATTTATATTCTTATCGTATGATTTTTCTTTCTGAAATATTGGATTACATTCACAGGAGAGGAACTCAAAACAATATTTGCGGCCCTCATTTGACATCCACTTGTAATTAAAAAAATATATAAATATTTCTAAATGAAATAGATAGGGCCAAAAAACAAATCCAACCAAATTGTGATAAATTGAAAGAAGACAGATATAAATTGAAAATTGGTGGCGGCGTCAGTCCAGTTGGAAAACATAACTGACAATTTTCTTGTAATTTACAGTAAACATTCCAATTTGAATGATGAGGAAACAGTAAATGAGTTATTAAAATAGAGAAGACTATTTTAAAAGATGCTTTGCGGCTGAGGTTTAAAAGATGGCCGACTTGCTTGATAAATACCGACTCGACTGCTGCTATCTTGCGAATAAACACAAACCAACGTTAACACATAAAAAACAAATTACATTAAGTAAAAAAGGACATTAACATTTACTTGTCTGCTCTCATGATTGATGTCCACCGCCAACTCTTGACTCCGGTCTCCATTTTCCACGCCTCTTTTGCGGACGCTCCAAAAACGATCGTAATGGCCGTCATCTGTAATTAGTCTCGCGGCATCACTCATTTAGACACTGCAACCTGCAATTAAAATGTGCTGTGTGATGAGTCCAGCTGGGTGGATGCGGCCTCACGACTCACGCACACACACACACACACAAACACACACACACACGCATGGGTGGCTGCGTAATGATAGAGAGAACGGACGACGGCAGACGCCGAGGCCGCAGACCGCAACGTCGCAAAGGGGAAAACGAAGATAGTGAAGCTTCGAGGGGGGTGTCGCCATATTTCAAAACGGGATGACATCTCGCTGCTTTATTGTGGGGGCATGCCGGCCGCCATCTTGCGGGCAGGCCTTCAGGAAGAAGCGACGTTCTCCACCTCTACTCTGACCCGACTTTGCGGTCGGGTCACGGGGTTACGCGTCTCCGCGCGGTGCAGATGATGAATGTAGGCACAATTATCACATTTACTGCTAATGAAGGCGATGGCAGCCAACTATACCAGTTCAAATGGATTGGACGTCTTTCAACGTCCGTGGCAGAAAATCTGTGTGTGTTTGACGTCTCGCTGATTTACACAATCTGACGGGTTTACAGAATCCGCTTTGCCGGCTGTTGTTGACACTCGTAGTCTCTTAATTCAGACTTGAGACAAAGGCACACTGGAATGTGTTTATTTGAGAGGAGGTGAGGTGCTTGTATTTGCTTTTGAAATGTGTTGTCTTTGCGTTAGTTCCACCACCGACGGGGATTCTCGTCTGTTTATTTGGAGACAAGTTCCGACCTCTGACCTTCCCCGATGGGTGGCGAAATGCCGTCAACGCTACTGGGGGACCCTTGTTGATGCTACTCAATGGCTGACCTCAGGCCAGATCGATAGCTACAATAAATCATGTCGAGTTGGACGACTCTTTAGCCACTAAATACCCAACGATGGCAGCAAACATTCATTTCTTGGTTGAATTTGTTGTTTTTAATGAATAAAATTGAGCCGCAAAGAGGGCTCCGTTCATCGCCGGCTTGTTGCCAGCGAATCACAGGATATCGCTAGAAACAAATGAGCATTTATACATTTAGATCTTCCGTTGAGTTACTTTACAGGTAGTTACTTTAATCTGAAACTCCAAAATAATCAAGTTTCGGTTTAATATACAGTGCCATGCCATTAGTTAAATGGAAAAAGAGAATGGTCTGATTTTTACATAGATTTTTAAGAATATATTGAGTCGTTATCAACATCACTACCGTATTTTCACGACTATAAGGCGCACATAAAAGTCTTAAATTTTCTCCAAAATAGACAGGGTGCCTTATAATCCAGTACGCTTTATATATGGACCAATACTAAAATTGTTATCACGATAAAATAAAATAAATCAGTCGATAGGGTACACCATCCTCTACAGCTCTCACAACTACGGCAAGCAGCCCCCGACTCTACTATTTTCCCGTAGAAAAAGTACTGCGCAGTGACTGCTGGGATATATAGTTCTTTTGTCAATACACCCAATGGATGGTGGCCTGGCGATCAACATCAACACAGCTTTACGAAGCATGGAAGACAGCATTGGAATAGTTACGCTAGCTACTAGCTAGCTACTATTTGCGAATGGATTGTGGCCGCCTGGACGAACGTATAAAACTCAGCGTTTTCGATGACTCAGTTGGACAATTGTTCAATTCGGACTCAGAAAATGAGGACTTTGATGGATTTGTGGGTGATGATGACGTGAGTAAGTTGTAAAATGTCTAAATAAAGTACAACCGAACTCAGTTTTGCTTCCGTTGCCTTTTTAAAAACGTGTTTTTAGCGTGTGGGTGTAGCGTGTATGTTTAAACTGGTGTATGTTTTGCCATGCCTGGCTGCGTCTATAAAAACGGTGCGTCCTTTGTGTGTGTAAAATACAGAAATAGCACTCGTTACCGACACTGCGGCTAAAAATACGATGCGCTGTATAGTCGTGAAAATACGGTAAGTTTGTATTGTGACAATTACGTTTTAAGGTGATGATTTATACATTTAAGTTGATAATTTTTGCATTTAACGTGATACATTTTGCCTTTTAGCGTCAAGTTTTACTTGAGGTCCTCACGATGAGAATAAGAAGAAAGAAAAGAAAAGGGTCACTTTAACTGCTGTTATGGCAACAGAACAGCCAACAGGTTAAAATGATGCATTTGTAGTACATGAGAGTCATCAGTAAATAGAGTCAGAGCCCACAAAAACACTTCCTGCACCAGATATACTGAACTTCAAAAAGTTCCCAACACTAAGATATGCTTCCTCATAATAAATGGAAATTCTAAGAAATGGGAATGTTGCACATTTTACACGGGTTTAGACTTTTGTGTTAAGACTAACGGCGAAGCCAGAAAGACAGAGTCGTCAGACGCTTGCTAGTTTTGGCTCCGGTGGAGAAAGGAAATCATTCGACGGTAGAGGACCAGAGTCTGCCACTGTTTTGATAACTGGCACCGCTGTGAAAAAGCTTCTGGGAACATCGCGCAACAGCTTGGAGCAGAAAAGCAGCTCCTGCACGGGGGAGCTGGGATATTTCAATTCCAAACTCATTTTTACAAGCAGTATCGTGACAAATCACACTCCTGTGGCTTGGTGTTTCATATATATTCATTATTTATAAGAGGTGTCTCACAGAGAGATGATGGAAAATTGACCTCTTATAAAAATTGTTGACTGCATGGAATTTAGACATTAAGACCCCACTAAAATGTTTCCCCTTTTTTAACGATACATTCTGGTGTGTAACTTTTATATTTTTTCTAGACCACGACATATAGTCCAGTTTGTGAATTGTAAAATCCAAGTTTAATATTGGTCTCAGGGTTCTTCAATTACTAAAATGTAACAAAAACGCATGTTCTTCTACAATCAAAATCTAAAGACAGGAAAAGATGAGGAGAGTTTGGAAAAGTACAAATATGTGCGCGACTACGTGAAGCGGAATGAATGAGTCCAAAAAGGTGACATCGCTGAGCAAAAAGGCAGCCCATAATAAGCGCAATAGGACAGCAAACCGAAAGCGAGGAAAGCGATCGGCGGCTTCAGTAACAACCCCGTCAAGGACCTACTGCGTGGAACGTACAATATACGTACATAATCGTTATAGAATATAGTAATCATTTCTTTTTCATATATATAGAACTCTACTATGAACAGACAATACACAATTGTATACAAAGTAGAAACATTTCCCCACACAAAAAACCCTCGGTCCATTTCCAGACCCTCATCAGTCTTGTCAGCTTGAAAACACAACTTGTAACACAAGGCAATATAAACAAAATATACAAAATGATAAAAATACAACAACAAAAAATGTCACTGCAATGATGGGAGGATGACACAGTCCTCAAAAAACCTGCCAGGAATATGGCATTCACTGTAATTATTATCTATGCTTGTCAAATATGTAAAACTGGCACTAGCTTATCATCCAATGTATTTTTCCCTCCCAGTCAAAATGGATTGGAAATCTATGGCTGTCAGTGGCAGCCGCTGAGTGAATGATTAATATTATATATTTTTTAAGGAGGCGACTAATCAAACTTTTATAATAAAATGTACTTTCTTATGAGGCAAAGTATTGACTGGAAAAACTAACATACTTAATATGGCTGTTGCTAATTTAAAATGACAAGATAAAGTACATTACTTTAATGCTAACTACATTTTTTTCATTCATTTTTGGGGGATTTTGCAACTGATTTATAGTATTTTCATTGCTTAATATAGTTTTGAGCTATGAGTATGGTCACCAACACATTAGATTCATATCTCAAGGCATCACCACATAAGCTTTCTTCACTACGTAAGAAAAAAAACATAATTAAGATGATTTAAAAAAAAAAAACCAAATAAAAACCCAACATGTGTTGAGTGTATTAGATGAACACACCTGCCACATTCACCAAAAGCAGCCATTTGGGCTGCAGATGTTGAAGCAGCTGCCCCTCTGGAACCTCCCAGGTGGTATATCGAGGTTGTCATAACGACACGTTCTGCCCTCACATGTTCAAACATTTACTGGGACACCGTTTTGTTGAAATATTCGTCTCGGTAAGTGTTGGAAATGCACTGTGTTCCACATCATTTGACGTTGTAATATTACTGACGTTTAGTTTATTTATCTCCCTCGTTTAATTTCGAAGACGAAAGTTCACAATTCTATTGATAGAGTGAGGACGAACAAATGGCAGTATGTTGAAAAAATTTGGAAGATTAATAATAATAATGTTAAATAATAAATAAATGTATTTTTTGCATTCCATGAACTCAAGGTCATTTAAACAAATACTGTTTTATGCAAGTAGTTTTCCATAGGGTTAAGATCAGGGGAAGACGCATCCCTATCAATTGTTTCTTTATATTTCCTTAAATGTATAATAATGTGGAACACAGTGACTTTTTATTTTTTTACAGTGTGTGCTACTTTCAATGACCTCCCTGGCAACTCCAATGGATATTTCTCAAATTGATGAGAGGAGGAAAAACAAGTAAAAGCAGAGTTAAAAGTCTTGCTGGCGGGAATGTAACGTTAACAAGCCTACCAACACGCAGTTTGGATGCCTGGCCAAGTTTTGTAGAATTGGGGTGATCCTGGTTTTAAGGCATATCTCTTGAAATCAAGGGCACTCTTGACACCGATCCAGCCATTTTAACAATGAAAGAATTCCTCCCAGTCAAAATGGATGATCTATTGTCATCTATGACAGACGATGAGTTAAGCAAGTATACAAAAAATATCTATATTATTTCAAACACTAACAAAAAAGGCACAAAATCATATTTTTTATCTTTCACTGTCAATTATTTTGGAAAGAGAACACATTGGAAAAAATGTCACCAAATTGATCTCTTTGTTTCATTCTTTCCGATAATCAACACAAAAAGCAGGAATGTTCCATCCTTAGTGCAGAGTCACATTCTTAACATCCTCCGGTGGGTTTCGATGAAAACGTGCACGAGAAAAAAAAAGGACTAGAAAGCAGGACGGAGACTCTCCGAATGTCCGTTCAAAAAAGTACATGAGAACATGAGACGAGTGTTGGAAAATTACTGGCACTAAAGGTTTGCGCAACGGCGGCATCTTCCACTAGTTGAGCCTTAAGTCGCTTGGGACCTTGAAAGGTAGATTTACGTCATCATGCTTTTTACGATCCCTCTCTGCGTGTCCACGAAAATACAGGAAGTGGGGGAGGAGTGGTATTGAGAAGCGACACGATGCGAGGGCAACACGCAAAAAATGAAAGGCAATGAAACCTCCTTACATTGGGGCGTCCTCTTCCATTGGTTCCACTACAGGCCTTGGGGAAAAAAAAACAGAAAAAAATCATCCCTGTTCTTCATGTAGAAATAAAAGCACAAAAATCACATTTCTGTGGCGCATAAGTTTTCGATACAAACTTGAAAGCCAGAAGGCCCATTAGAAACACCTTTTTCCGATGTGCTTGTTAGCGACAGATAACGACGCCATCGCCGAGACGGTTTCGGCTTCGTCATTGTCTCGTCTTCGGGCTTCGCTCAAAGAGCAGCCGAGCGTAGAGGCAGAGCGTTGTAGCGAGCGCCAGTATTTACCTGCACGCAATAATACGTCTTTATCATGTACAAGATGGCTGCTGTCACATGACAATAATCACGTACGACTTAGAAGATGCACTCACTGTGAGCTTCGAGAACTTTCTCCATCGATTGGATGGCGTTGGCGTTTGGTCTCTGATGCAACACCTCCTCTGGAAGAGGCTCCAACTGAAACAAACAAGAAAAAAATGTCAAAAATCTGAAAGAAAATGTTCAGGGTCAACTGGAATTGGTGTCGCTGGAACTGTTCGGTGGAAATCCAGCATCACAGGTGAGCAGATGTAACCTCACTTGAACTGCCGTAACCTCTAGTTCACCTTTGAATTTGGACAACAGGCCAAGAAATGAAATGGCAACTAAAGCTGCAGACGTTTGAAATGGTCGGCAGTTCCACACCTACCCGGGCCCTGCTACGTTATGACAAAAAAAGCCACAATATGTTCTTTGTACAATGACCCACCCCAAGGACACACACATGGAAACTGCCTGTGCGCACCAAAATATACACGCCAAGTCTGGAATGTTCAAACACACGCTTTCAGACTACACATCATGACACATCCTTTACCAATAAATTCAGTGGATTAAAAATAGAACAACAAATGGAGATGTACACAAGGGCGACATTTTTGTTGCAGGGGATATAAAGTTAAGGACTAAGATGAGGACGATGCAGTTAGATTCCTTCAGCCAGGTTGGAATAGTTCTTTTAATTTGAACAAACAGAGTGTGGGAGGGGTCCACAGGGGAGAAGGAAGCAGCAGTGTGGGGAGAAGGATACTTTAATCCCGTTGTGTCACGCCACACTATGTCCTTAGCACATTAATGGATCGGGTATATCCATAAGAACCGAAGAGTACTATATGGTCTTTTGCCTATATACCACTAAAGAACATAATGTCCTGATAATGACCTTTGAGGACAGGTTTGGGGACCCCTGTGTTATAGAATGAGATAAGATAGTGTTCAGACCAAGTGAATGATTACAGTGTTTGGAATTAAGCATCGGTGGGCCTTCCCGGGCTTGGTAAAGGATAAAATACCTAACTTGGAAAATGCAATTAATAAAAATGTATAAAAATCCATGTCTTGGTAGATTTCCTCTGGGTACTCCGGTTTCCTCACGAATTCTAAAAATGTTCATGGTAGGCTGATTGTACACTTCAAATTGTCCCCAGTTGTGAGTGTATATCTGAATGGCTGTTTGTATCCTTGTGCACTGCGATTGGCTGGCAACCAATTCAGGGTGTAATCTGTCTTCTACCCATCGTTAGCGGCGATGGGCTCCAGCACGCCACCGACTCTTATGAGGGTAGGCGACGAGGAAAATGAATTCTGAATATAAGATCATGTGAGCATAAAATTAACTCATTCAATTCCATTGTGCTAGACATCCAAAATACTTTGACTGGGAGAGCAATCATTCTCTGCCATCCCTCGCAGGCAAATGGATTAGACATCTTGCACTGTCAATGGCACGAAAACATAATCAATCACTGCCAGCCTTTCCAGTCAAATGTTTGCCACTAAAGAGAATTCCAAGCATGGGGTATTTTGCTCCAAATCGACCTTCGGAGCCTTTGGGCAGGAGCCAAAAAATGACTTGGCGTAACCCCAGCCGCTCAAAGCCCACTTGCTTGAGCTCCCCGTCAAAGTGAGGTCAGGGGTTCTCTGGGGTTTTTAGGGGGCTCACCTCAGAGATGGGGGCTGGGAAGGGCAGTCTGTCTGCATGATTGACAGCTGGGCCCCATGCTTATAAACTTTAATGGCTCATGTCAGGGTCCTCTGGGGTCCCCCACCTGGCAGGAATGGCAAACACATAATGCACGCTATTTGGAAGCGAAGAATCTTGAGAATGACATCAATCTATAGCTAGTATGAGCAGAAGAAGACCACAAAGATTGGTTACAAGCTCTTCAACGATACGGCGACCGATGTCCCTGCAAACCAAACCCTGCAAACGTTGGGGAAAGTCACTAACTAAGCACAAGGAATGCGCGCCGGTCTAAACATTCCGGGAGGGAGTGCAGAAATAAAAACATTGGAAGAGGGTGGGATTCCACTTGTTCAGCAAAAGAAAAAGGCTCACAAGGCGGCCATTGTTTACTGTTGTGACCGCGTACATGTGTTAGCAGTCACCAAGACTTGTTGATTATGTCACGCTAACTGAGCGAGGTAATGGCGTGTGCCCTGCAAAGCAGGTGATCTTTTCCATTGGTTGTCAACAGGGTGAATAGTCGGGCCTTGGGGGGCGAGGGCGGGGGGGACAGGTGAATTTGAGCGTCTTACTGTAAACACCAGTGAAAACATACTCAAACACAGATGCCAGCAATTAGTATATCAGCCTGTTGCTTATCAAATGATCACTAAGCGTGCGTCTAAGTGGCGCCAACATCTGTTTGCGAGCGATTGTTATTGGTCCGATGTTCACAGTGGAAGATGGCGGTCACCAATACATCACTCATAAGCTATTTAACTCGGAGACTTTGGCATTTCATATTACATCTACGGGCAAGATTTTTTCCCCCTTTTGTTTTTGCAGGCTAATTTGAGCTGTTTTCAAAAGAAACCTAATGCTCATTATTGCACAACTTGTCCTGACTCGGCAATAAAAGACCAGGTACTATATTTCTCCCACTGGTGAGCAGTAAAAGTGCATGTTACATGGGCCGAGGAGGTCACAGTGCACACTTTAGGTAGTAAAATAGGGACAATAAAAGAAAAACTGGTCTAATGTGTTATCAAATTTGATAGCAAACAAGAAAAACAAGGAAAAAAACTCTTGATCAAAGATCTTGATAAGACTTAATTCATTGGCTACCAACTAAATCAGATCTTCACAGCCATCATCTGTGTTATGTCTAGTACAGTGTTTCTTAGCCTGGGTTTGATTGAACCCTAGGGGTTGGTGAGTCGGTCTCAGGGGTTCAGTGAAGCCTCTGCCACAGAGGTCAAGACACATCTACTCATTCACGATAACAGGCCCTACTTGAGCATCACTGGCTGCAGACGATCACGTGACATTGCTTGGGCAATCAGTGCTGCGAGGAATCTCACATATCTTGAATTTGGAAAAAAAACAGTTTATTTTATACTAAAGTAAGGTTCGGTGAATGCGCTTATGAAACTGGTGGGGTTCGGTAGATCCAACAAGGTTAAGAACCACTGGTCTAGTATTATACTGTGTAATGTCTTACCAAAACTGACTGATCGTCATGTTAACAGCTAAGAAGTCTTCGATTAAAAAAAAAAAGAATGCTATGGTAATACTGTAGTAGAAGTAGGGAGTCCTGGATGAATTTATTATTCAGGACAGCACAAAACCAAAAAAGAAAAAAACAGCCTAAAGCAAGACTCCGCTCAATGCACCATTGATGTTTTTTAGCCACATTCCATAACCATTACAGAGACCTTTACTGATATTATGATAAGGTACTTGCTTCATGCTTTGATACCATCAGGGACATTTTAAGTTCCTTCTGGTTGTCAGTTATCAAAGCGAAGAGCATCAAAATAATCTGCTTTTTCTTTGTCCCATGGCTGAGTGAGATCACCAGCTGGCCTGGTGGAAATCAAGAGAATTGAGTTGACATTGATTCAATTTATCATGGTCAGGGTTAACATTTCCTTAATTAGGTTTAGACTCCACGTATTTTGGAGTGGAATCTTAAATAATGTACACGTCATTATTATACAGAATGACCAAGATTTTGATGGCATATTCCACCAACATTATATTGCAAAGGTGAAAAATTTTCAACCTGGTATATATAGACATCAGCCTTTAACTAGCTGTATGATTTGTTTAGGACATATACAGTACATAAATGTTTACCAGGCCGTAGATTGTTGCCAAATTTGGTCAATTTTTAAGCATTCTGAGGACCCCAAAAAGCCGATTCATCTTTTGGAAGAATAACAAACAGCAACTCAAAGAGAGCAATTACAACCTTGCGGCGTGTATGCATAATGCTAAAACAACACCAAAATATTTAGGAAACAGCATGGAAATACAGCCAAGTTCTTTAAACACCGGTTTCCTCACTTTCCACTTCAAACAATGACCGCACTTCCCCGTGCGTTTTGATCCCGACCCCGCGGAAAGAGGTGCGAGGGTAACCGTTTTCAGATGTGCACCAGCGACGGGCCTAGGGTGCGTGGGCAAGCAGGGTGTCCCGCTGGGTCCGGGCAATTGACGCTCAACGCCTTCTGCCTATTTTCGAATTTTCTTCTCTTCGAGGTCCTCATCCAGTGACCTCGTTCAAAAAAATACAAAAAAAAAACGCCGCCACGTCTGGTGCTCGGCAGGCTGCCGTAACCTTACACGCGCACCCCCGGTCCAATTCATTATTATCGCAGCAGAGTGTGTGTGTGATGAGAGGGTCGTTCACATGGAAAGTGCTCAGTGCAAACCTCACTAAAACCAAACTGCAGAGCTGTTTTTAGTTTTGTAGCTTGGAGTCATGCTGAACACTATGAATAATAAAATAATAAACAGAAAAGAGTAATTTTAATTAGGTTTTTTTTGTACCTCAGAGAACTTATTTCTGAAATCATTTTTCCCGGTTAAAAGTTAGTTTCCCGACTGTAAGTCGCAGCTTTTTTGATAGTTGGGCCAAGGGTCCGATTTATTCTCCAGAATATGCCTTGACGAGAATGACATTTTGGCTCGCACTCAGGCGACAGCAAGGGACAATTTGAATATTGTAAGCCATAAAACAGGCATACATTCAACAACATGGATAAATTATGGCTGTAGATGAACTCAAAGGTCATGTTTCATTTGATACATCTGAAAATACAATAAGGCTTTTTTTGACATGAAGGCAAAATTCTCTAAACTGGAGTCAGTTGAAATTTTTGGGCGATGAATCAATTAATTACGAACAGAACTTAGTCAGGATTTCATCTAATCAATACCGTGCCATTTTTGTATATACTGCCAGCTACCTGATGAAAAAATTAGGCATTGTAGTTAAAAAACAAACATCTGCTTGCAGCAACATCAACTTTGGACCTCATCTTCATCAAGTTGTCAATGTTCCCTTGCCAAATCAAGGTAGCGCCTCAACGAGAGAAGTTATCTTAGTTACATCAAATCAAGTGAAAAGCACTCCAGCTTCTGCATCCGCTCCAAGAAAACCTGGAGGCGGCTTTTGCTATTCTGTCGGGTGCCATGAATCACAAAGCTGCGATCTAGAGTCCAGCCTACACACTCCCACAATTAACCTTTCTGCTGAAATCCCTCGCCTACTCCTACTTTCTGGGAACGTGTGTGCTTCTGCTGACTTCCTGTCAGGGTGAAAGTCTCTATCCGAATATCCGACACCCGGCAGAAGCTTTACGAAGTGACGGACTCCCATCTTACCTCGTTGCCCAGCAAAGCTGAGACGCAGGCTTCAGATGCATCACATATGGCTGTGAGGTCATGGCCTCCCTCCAGGGCGAGCACCAGCCGACCGCCTGCCAGAGCCATCAGCTGCCTGGTCAGGTAGCCGAAACCTGCGAGCACAGGAAATGCCAACGAAAAAAGTTAGAATGGGGAAGGCTGAAGCTCTTTCTTCCTTATTGGAAAGTCGCCTGGGCATGGATTAAAAGAACGGTTACAATCAAGGAGAGGAAGAAAGGTGCATTGTGGATTTATAGGGGGAGAAAATCTGCCATTATACGAGGCAGGTTTCATGTTAATAGCCATATGATGCCTAGTATTCAGGCTGGTCAAAGCTTTTGATCTTTTCATCAGAGGAATATATAAATTTAAGACTCCACTCCTCCCTAATTTACCCCTGTAGATCGCAAAATATTGCATGCAAATTGAGGTCTTCGGGAACAGTGGTTTTAATTTAGAACAAGGTCCATATGTAGCTTATCATTGTCACGTTACACCACTGTTGAAACCGAGCCTAATTGCATGGCCGGGATATCAAGTGGAATACAATATCATAATGATGATTATTTGGCAAAAGTTCAACCAAAACAAACAATGATTTTCCTGGATACTCACATTTGCCAGTAAGTGTGTATCCACCCAGAGGTGGAGCATGTCCATCCACCGGGTCGAAACCAGAAGATACCAGAACCACGTCTGGCGCAAACTCATTGGCTATTGGCATGACCACCGTCCTAAACACAGAAGCAATAATGCCGTTAGGGAGATATGACAATAAACAACAGAATTCTGTACATAAAGTAGTCTCTCAACTAAAGAACTTAGCAGGTGTTGCTAGAAGTACGAGAAGAAGCGCTCCGGCTAACTTTTTCCGGCCGCATTTCATTAGAAGTTATTTTTGTAGTATTCATGCGAAAAGGCTGTCTGAATGATACGCCTGCTGACAAGGCCAAACACCAAACGCTCCAAGAAACACAAAATTTCCTGAGAAAAGAACTGTCACTCCACCCATTCTTGAGCGCAATCAAAACCACAAAGTCCAGATCAGCGAATAACGACCCCGAAAAATTTATGATATTCCCTTTTGATGGGGTTAAACTGCCTGAAATTTGAACATTACTCTGTCAAGTGAAGTAAAAGTCACTGCTGACTGTTCGGACAGATTTACCAAGAACTGATAGAGATGTGGAACAGCGATAATACAGCTTTACTCTCTCTACACACATACAAAGACACACTCAGCATTTGACTGTCTGTACAGCATGTGTGCGCGGAAGTGAAAGTCACCGCACAACTGCCTAGAAATGGTCATTTTGAAAATTTGGAAACGGCAATACAAGCTCCTTAAGTAAAAAGAAGGCCGAGGGCAGTTATAATTGCATGTTTGCAAAGTACAGGAGATACTTCTAAAAGTGGATGGGTGTGGTGAATGACAACTGTTTGTTGACATGGCCTTAAGCGATAGTTACATTGACTATTACACACTCAATACACATTTAGATATGTAATGCAGTTCATATCTTTATAGTTGCAGTTTCGACATTTGGAGTTCAGTAAAACTGACAAGCAAACCACCAGTTTTACATAAAATAATACATTTTGGTAGTTTCTTACAATCTATAATTTTGCATACTTTATCTATGGAAACCACAGGGTTAAACACGTGGTTCTTTTAATGGGTATGGCTGTGAGCACACTTTTTTTTAAAGGGTAGGAGGGAGTGACTGATAGCTAGGCGTGTAGTGTTGTTAGTGGGGAGTGTCGGAGTACCGCAGGGTTCCAGTGTAGGTCCTCTGTAGTTTAAAAAGATCTTTGCGGCAGGGTGACAGTTTGCTGTTTGCGGATGAGCGGCGGGCTCTTAATTCAGGGGGCCTGTGTCGATTTTCAACTGTTGTTCACCACCAAATTATAACCTTACACTGGGGACGCTACACCACAACACCCATCGCTACCACAACATAACATTCGTACAGCTGTTTCGGCAAGGAACAAAGTAGGATTAGGAGCTTTTTGGTATTCACAGTTTGGGTATTTTATTGCATTGGCCAAACCTTGGAAAATAAACAGTTGTGGAAAGAAGATTAAGGATTACAATGGGGGAGACAATTACAGGGCCATCTGGAAAAATATTGAAAATGCTAGAAAAGTTGATTTACTGTATTTGCGAAGGATAACCTCTCGTCGACAAGTCCCTATGTGAGTGTCACAGCAAGGAGTTTTCCTCATTGTTTTCCGGTTTTACTGCTTAACGCGCAGTCAATTATGTGCAAACCCCAGATGCACAAAATATAGTATATATGTATGTATATATATATATATATATATATATATATATATATATATATATATATATATATATATATATATATATACATACACACACATATATATACATATATACATATATACATACATATATATATATACATACATATATATACACAAATATATACATACATATAATATATATACACATATATACACACACATGTATATATATATATACACATATATATATATATATAAAATCATATTTTACTATTTGTTATTTACAAATACTAATTAACCTGTTGAAATTCATAAATACATAAAACACAAATTTAGAACAGTATTACTGTTTGATATTTCTGTCAATTTTCTGGGGGCACAAACGTTTACGTAGTGCACTGTTAAAATGACATCAAGTTAAGTTTGTAAGTAAGTTCATCTATGATGAAAAAGCTGAATCATGAGAGTCGTCTGAAAGTAAATGCTGTAGATACAAAAAATGAATGACTCCGAATATACGTTGGCACCCTGCATTTCATCAACCACTAAACAACTCAGCCTTTTCCCATTGCAACTTCACCACGTGCTAATTTGGACCGGCACGCGACACAAAGGGAAAACCTTGACCGCCACGTTTACTCGGAACTATTCCGTCCACCTCTTCCAACCTTGACTTGAGAAAATTCTGGTCCAGATGATAAAAACAGCTGCTGTGATGACTTGTGCCTCCCACCCCACCGGAAAGAAATCGGAAGTAAGAGGCTACAGCAATCATTGCGCAAACTGGCATTGGGGGGGGACTGCATTTTGAAGGAAGACAAATGGATGAATAAAAGGCCAGGCTTCTCATTTTCTGATTATATTATGTGGTGTGCACTCATTAAAGTCATTTTGGTGCCATTGGCGTCGCTAGACATTCAACTCATTATGAATGGGAGGGGCAAATAAACATTCGTTCATGAACGGGGACATAGATTGTGGACGTGGATCAAGGGTAGATTAGAGTGTGAAATCAATAGGCGGAAATGAGTTTCCTTCACACAGTGGCCGAGCTGAGCCTTAGAGATAGGGTGAAGAGTTGAGTCATTTGGGAGGGCCTAGGAATAGAGCCGAGTCCCCTCCATGGTGAGAGGAGGTGGTCCGGGCATCTAGTGATGATGCCCTCTGGATGCCTCTCTTAGGGAATGTTTCAAACATGCCCAACTGGAATAAAATCTGCGCCAACCCATGACACGTTGAAGGGATTATATGCCGCAGATGGCCTGGGAACACATCGGGATTCTCCCAGATAAATTGGTAGAAGTGGCTGGGGAAAGGGCTGCAAGGGTCTCTTTGCTGAGGGTGCTGCCCCCGCAACCCGGATTCAGATGAGCGGCAGACAACGAGAACTTATACTACTATACTTTTTGTAGTTTGTACAAAAAAGCTGCTTTAGTATGAAGTACACCTGAAAGCTGCCAACAGAAAGTGAAATTGCAAAAGCTTCAGGGTTTCCCTCTTCGTTCATAAAAAAGTAGAGCAGAGTAAGCAACGAGAGAGGGAATGAGAGAGCGACAAAAAAAGGGAAAGAAAAAAAAATCACTCACACGCATACTCACACTTCAAAGCCATGTCATCTGGCTTGGCGGAGGGCTGTTTTGAATTAAGTTTAATTCTCCTCCCCTCTCATTGAGCAAGTGAAAAGTGGTGAGAGAGAGAGAGAGTGAGAGAAAGAAGGAGCGAGTGACAGAGAGAGAGAGAGAGTTGCTTCTGGTTTTCATTAGAAGCAATATTCTTATCTTTTTTCTCCATGCTTTTCTTGCGGCTCAAACATGATCCCCTCAAAAGCAACGTGGCACAGGCCAAAGGTAGGAGAGGAAGGTATGGGGCTAGAAGGCATGCATCCCAAAAACAAAGTGAAAAGGGAAAAAAAAGATGGAGGAGAGAGCTTGACATTATAATGCAGTTATCCCAAATTATGTTCTCTCTACCTGAATACTTTGAAATAAACTTACTGAGTCTTAATATACCTATAATTAGATATAGTTGATGGGTAAATTTGACCAAAGACTGCTATGCCATTTGCGGAGTTAAGTTATTTACATGGATAATTTCCCCTGCGAAGCAACTCCCACCTGCCGTGTCCTATTTTCCATCGAGTACATTCTCACAGGTTTGAGCACTGCCAGTCCACACATTATATTAACTGCATTCCTAAGTCGGGCTATGTTGTTCTTATACTTTGGTTAGGGTGTTGTTTTCTCTCTGGCCCCTCTCAACCGTTGTTTTGTCTAAACACATTTGACAAGGAAATAGGACCCTGACTGTACAGCATCCTTTATATGATAATGTTGCGGTTTGGAATGGCGATACTTGATCGCCTTGTGTTGCCAAGGTGGCCTTTGGGTGATAACTGCATCAGTTACATAAATAGTGTGACATCATACCAGAAACACACACACACACACACACATGTTTTTCCCATTAGATTCCCGCTTAATGGAAATGACAATCCTAACATTGACCAATCAACACACTGCTTGTCAATAGATTATGTGCCAGAAAGCTGCTAAAAGAGACATCTGACATTTGGTTTGATATGCTGTGTGAGAACCTTTGGCTTGTTTTCAGAGAGCACTGAAGCCAAGCTTTTAGTTTGTTGAAACATTTTCATGAGAGTTGTTCTTAATATATTTCATCTAATAAAAAAACGCATTGTTCAATGCACTGTCGTGTTTCCAGCAGATCCTTACCGGAATGCGGCCAAGTACTCTGCATCGCCCATGGGAGGTTCAAGTCCTCCAGTGAAAGCCATGTTCACATTGAAGCCAGTACCAGGACCGCTGCCAACCTTAAGTCAGTCATCATTTCATTAATGGTATGTTCAAAATGGCCACTGTTGCTCGGAAAGTGTCAAAAGTGCTACCTCGTCAGGGGCTCCACTTCCAGGGAAAAAGTTGCCATCGTCATAGCGATGCAGTGACAGGTAAAGAACGCTGGGGTCCGTGTAGAAGGCCTGCTGAGTACCATTGCCGTGGTGAACATCCTGGTTATTGAAATAAATAGTCAGGTTAGCTCAAATGAGCAAATCCTTGAGACAACCATCAATATACTTCATTCCTCGGCGTGCAGCCGAGAAACTATTTCTGCCCATATTAAATTATGTTGGCACAAAAATGTAGTGTGGTTTATAGCCCTTCAAGAACAATTGCATGAATGTACTTGTCGGAATTTGTCAAAGCCCTGCAATTTTGACTAAAAAGGCTACTTCAAAACAAAATGACAGACTTCGTGTTCAATTTCAGGCCATTTCAGGGTTCTTGAGACTTTGTAAAGATATCCAATTCTATATTGATCAGTAAAACTGGTATTTGGTGAGCATGTTTTATGCTTTCTGTCTTCTAAAGAACAGCCAAGTTCTTGTAAGAAAGTAAAAGTGGTGTCAGAGTGCTTTTATGCCTTATTTTTTAAACAATAAGTACATTTTTAGGGGGACCTGTTTTGATCATAACCCCATCAACCACAATCCAAAATGCGTTCAATTTCTAGGCATGCTGACGCACAATTCCAAATGAGATGGATAATACAATAAAAAAAATTGTAGGAAAAAAAACAAAACAAAAGGACAATGCTGAAATACAGCTCATTTAAAAAAGGATTGTCAAGAATATGGTGTCTATTAAAAGACTCTTGTCAATTACAGAAGAATGTTTTAATACACCAAATCCAAAAATGTCCCTGTTGTCTGGTGGCAGAGTGGCACGATAATGTTCTGGCGGAACAACTTGTCCGGCCATAGACAGACAAAGAGACGGATAGAGAGGAAATGAAAAGGTCCTTCAAAGCGTTCTGAGAATAGCCACGAGCAGGACAGGCCGCACTCCACCTAGACAAAACCGCGACTTTGTCATGCACTCTTCAAAGCGCTTTGGACGACATGTCCTGCGAGGACCTTTACCACTCATCTGTGGCGGGATTGTTTTGTGGGCTGACATGCAACACAACAGACAGGAAAACCTTTCCAAAAAGCAACAGGTTCACTGAGTGACACAAAACTCTAGTGTAGTCCAATAATTGATTTTTTTTCTTTGTAAGATTATATATCTTATATATAACTTGCATAAACAGAGAACAACTGGTCAATTTTCTCATTTCCTCCGTTGCTCGCGAGCCAATCGGGCAACTCAAAGTTTCGTGTGTTTTCTGTGGCACTCACCCAGTCCACAATGAGGATCTTGCTGACACTGAGCCTCTGCTGCAGGAGTTTGGCTGCAATAGCCACCGAGTTGAAGTAACAGAATCCCCTGAGGATGGAGTCAAGTCACACAGTATATATAACATTTGAAGAACTGGAATTATGACTTGTTTTGTTTTCGTTTTGACACAAACATTGCCCAGTGGAGTTACGGTGCACATTGTGTCTTAGAATTTTCACAAAACAATAGTGTAGTAAGGCCTTTGTTATGGCTCTCATTGAAGTTGACTTACATGGGAGTGCTCTCCTCCGCATGGTGGCCAGGTGGTCGCACGACTGCAAAACCGTTCTGTCACAACACACAAGAATAAAGTTCTTGACCAAATGTCTCACCGCCATGTTTCGACAATACGACTTTATGGTTGGCAAACACGTACAAAAACATCCCGGCACACTTTTTCCCACACAGACACACTTTTACAAGCGCACACACAGCAGAATGAGTTAAAAGCATTTTTTCTTCTGCTTGGAGGCAAGTGCTTTTGGGGGACTCCCAGCGCTATATGGGGACATGAGATAAATGTCCAGGGTGATGTTAAGTGAGGCAAGATGGACTAATGATGTTGAGCCAGCTGCTGTGGATTAGTAGCCAGTCGGGAGATTAGCGGATAGACAACTTGTACAGCTGGCTTTAAAAAGCCGGCCGTACGACTTGGTGGATGAGACACGTTGGTGACGATTATTTTTCTAAGTAGCAGAAAAATAGCCACACATTGAAAGCTTACATGGAAACAAAAACACGTGGACATGAGGGAGCGTGCGGTCGCAGGTGTGGGAAGACACAATTTACGGCATCCTGCGGCGCTGACAGTTGTTAGCGCAGGTGGAATTTGGTCATCGGGCTCCTCGGATGACCATGTGGGGAAGCCCGTGTGTATGTGTTAAGATCGGGTTAAGCCGAGGGCAAGTCAATAACGGCCAACTTTAACCCCCAAATTCATAATACTCAGACTAGACGTGCACTTTCACATTTAGATGGAAACAATGCAATATTATCTCTGTGCCGACAATGCAATATTATTACTGTGTCAGTACTATGAAATTTTACAGATACCATTTTACAAACATCAGTCTACTTTTTGAATCCACATTGACAAATTTCTGGGAGAAATTAATGTATTTGTTAAAAAAATAAAACCTGGCATATGTTCTTGCTGATTACTAAAGAACAAAGAAGGTAGCATTTGTGTATATTACATATCTGGCATTACAGAGCTGGCTGCTCTGAAAATTCGATGAGGGGTTAAAATATGAAGTTAGAAAAAAAAGTTTTTTTTTTACTGTAATTCTAATTACAGCCTCGTGTGAAAGTAAAAAAGAAGAAATGTATCTGGCCAAACTGGTGCACTACCGTTGCTTTGAATCGAGCCATTAGTCTGCGGCATGCGGGTACTACGCTAACGGCAAGTGCCAAGTCTGCTCGGCAGGTGGTTGCCGCGTCGGGCCAATAAATCTGGCCAGTTAGTCGGAACCGTAAGCGTCTGTGAGGGCCTCAGTGCTGCATGGCGACATGCTGGGTTCAAATAGTAAGCAGTCACTCGCGCAGACAAAAGGAAGGCTGGCCGGTGGGCACCGTGGGATGGGCGAGTTCGAGTCGGGTGGTGTGTTTGGGTTCCAGTACATTTATATTGCAGCTGTCTCATAAAAGACGCTAACACAAATAATCCAATATCCACATATTAGGCTTTCAACGCTCCACAGGAGTAAATGTCAGTGGTTCATGTCTGTGTTTTGGAAAATTGAGAAACTGCGTGTCATGATTGCGATAAAAGACGGCCTCTTGTAAAGAAAAAAAGACTGATGTTATACTCAAACCATGGCTGAGTCAGTGTCACATCTGTAATTAATAATTACTTTGACGTAACAGGCATTTCTTAGCTTTATTTAGATTTTTCTGGGGAAAAAGTTTCTTTGGTATGTTGATTGCCTATATTGTCATACATCAAAATATTCAGCGCCTCTTAAAAGACACATCATGACTTATTACTACCATTTACACCACATGTGTCAAAGTGGTGGCCCGGGGGCCAAATCTGGCCCGCCGCATCATTTTGTGTGGCCCGGGAAAGTAAATCATGTGTGCCAACTTTCTGTTTTAGGATCAAATTAAAATGAAGAATATAGATGTATATTAAATGTCCTGATTTTCCCCCTTTTAAATCAATAATTGTAATTTTTTAATATTTTTTTTCTGTGTTTTAAGTTCAAAAATCCTTTTGTAAAATCTAAAAATATATTTAAAAAAGCTAAAATAAACATTGTCTTAGATCTATAAAACAACTCAATATTCAGGGCTTTTAATCCAATTCTTTTAATCCATTTATAAAAAAAATAATTAAATATTATATCTAAAATGGTCCGGCCCACATGAAATCAACGTTAAAGCAGCCCGCGAACCAACCCGAGTTTGACACCCCTGATCTACACATTCGGGCGACGTGGTTTCCTTCATTAACTGAGGCCTCCAAGCACAACTTTATGTGTGAACGTACGAACCTTCAGCTCTCCCGACGCCACTTTGAAGACAAGCTCCACCACGGAGCCAACAGCCAACCGAGCGGCGCTGGATGAATGGACTTCGTTCCAAATGGTGTCGCTGTCCACCTGTCAAAACACACGGCGATACGGTATGGTATAATACATGGAGATGGCATCAAATAACGCACACATGCAGTACAAACACTCGACCGAAACAGATTGCAAACAAAAACATGCTTGATGATGTCTATAGCCTCCATCAGGAAGTGCTGAGAGATAAACATGGATAGAGGGAACTGGCAGAGGAAAAGAGGAATTTTGATTTGTGTGTCATTGTGTTTGGACATTACACACAAACACATGTGAGGTGCTTAATGCCAGAGTTCTGCTGCGGCTTTCAAATATAAACTCAAAGCGTTCCACCGTCAATACGTCAACTGAAGACTGGCAGGCTTCCTTTGTAGATATTAACTATTTTTAGCAAATCAAACACAAATTTAGACAGTTCTACTCAGCACTTTACAATCTGTTTGTATATCAGTCATCTAACAGCTCGTGTTGTACACTCAAAGACCGGTCTCGGTTCAAGGCAAATTTTAACGTACATGGTTTGATCTAAAACACGATTCCCGAAAGTTTTGCTCAGTCTCTTTGTTTAATTTTTAGTCCTGACTTCTAATCAACTAGATCTTGGCTTAATCTCAGTAATTGCTGATTTCGGGTAAGTCATGGTTGACTCTCACTCGACCAAAACACCCCACAAAAACCCAACTTTAGTATTCAGCAATGCATGTTTAGAAAAAAAGGATTTTTTCTCTTCCTATGATTTCTGCGTCAACTAATTCACTAGATTTCTACCACCATCAAGTGACAATGAGTTTAGAATGTCACAAATCCTAAGGGTAAGGAGTAGCCTTAATATTTGTGAGGCTAATGCTTATATACAGATAAATTACTAAAATTATGTTGTGCTAAATTTTCTCAACTTAATCTTGAATGAACATGGCAAAATATTCGTACACTGCAGAATAATCCCAAATAACCTGAATGCAAGGTTAAACATCATCAAACAACCCCTACAAAAATCATTAAATGATCAAACTCTTGGTTGGTGATCAATACAAGAGTTTATAAAAGGAAACATGAAGCTGACTGTTTTCATTTCACCGCAAATGCTCACCGAAAGACAAATATATACAAAATAAAGAAAATGAAAACTGGGAATTACATTCAAGTCACGTTTTGTTCCCTTGAGGCGATGTGCACCAGGTAAAAAAAAAACGTGGGAGCGTGCTGGTATGATGAAATGATGTTTCTCCACAGGCTGACAGCATAATTTCAACCGCTCTTTTCCTCTGTAAGCGAGTGTGTGCATTTTGTATGCATGTGTATGACAGGAAGACAACAATTTAGCCCCATTTGCCGTTATAAAGAGCAGAACTGAGCTCTGGCTCTTATTGTTCCCACCACAGCGAGCCGTAAAGGCCCGCGGGAAGGATGAAGGGAGGGAGGAGGTCAGAAAGGGGAGATGGAGCAAAAAGAGAGAGAGTGGACGAGATTCCGATACACCCCCTCCCAAAAAAAATGAAGATTAATTTAATGCATACACTAATGCAAAGCGAGGACAGACTTTTTAAATTTAGGCAATAAACCAAATTATTCTTCAAGTCATATCCTAATACTCTGCTAGACAAACAAAACACACACGCGTGCACGCACACACCTCGTATGCGCAACACATCTGGTTACAATTACAAACACAGCGGAAAGGCGAGCAACAGCTTTTGTTGCCTCCGGTGCTTGAGAGGCGGTGTTTGTGAGTTGGAATGGAATTATTATTGAGGCAGGGGACACAAGAGTGAGTGGGCACTGCAATTTAAGTAGATTTGTTTATCCTAAAACAAACAAAAATAAATTGGGATATTCGACTGTTTGAGTTGATGTTGTTTTGGAGACTGACTTGTTATAGGACACTTCTTAACCTGATCAATTTTGGGATTTTTTGTAAAATGCGAGATTCATGTATAAGTAGTTAATGACTTACCCCAATGCCTCCACAGGGTAATCTCACAAACATGGGACTAATAGAACCTGGAACAAAGAAAAAAAAGAATAGATTGATGTTCTTATATGTCAATAATAGTGCCCAAATATGTACAAGATAACATGAAACCACAGCCTTTGCTTTAGCAGAATATTTAAATACCAGGGAAAGCTGAAAAAGTCCATGCAATGTTCAAACATCTAGTGATAGTGAAATACCCTAGATAAATGGAAAGCAGGACAAAATTGATTTAAAAAAAAAACAGGCCCTCAAATCTCAATCATTTTTTATTCTGTTTTGCTTATAAGTCCTGTAGATGTTGTTTTTGTGTGTCTTGTTAGGCTAGAGTCAATTTCTTGTGCAAAAGGTGCTGGACAAGAGTTTTTTTTTTGAACCCCTTCTAAATGTAATTCTTCCAAGGTAATAAAAAAATATATATAAAGGAGGAAGATTCACTTTCCTGGTGTTTAAGCCCTAATAATAATAACACATGGCTAAAGAAGAGCGCGGTTTAAGCCAATAAATATGTCCCTGCCTTTGCGTGCAAAATTGCTGCATAGCTAGCAAAACTCTACATTTGACAATGTGATGTGTGGCAGCAGTGAGTAAAAGCATGCAAGGCCACTCCTTGGTTGAAGAAAGGAGGGGTGCTGGGTGAAAAATCACATAAAATGGGGGCTTTTTGGAGACTCACGATTGTGGATGATTGGTCTCATAAAAATGCAAACAAAAAAAACTGCGAGTGTATAAAAAAGAAAACACAAAATGAGGTGTTGACAGCAAGACAAAAGTATCTTTGTGTCATATTATAATATCATCTTATGAAAAAATGCATTCAAATAGCATGGAGTGCCATCCAACTTAGCAATGTGTAAGATTTGCACCTCTTATTACATATTAAATGGCCTAATATTTCAAAAAATATTGAAGCATGTTTTTTTTAAAAGATGATATACTTTTGAGTTTTCCTTTGTTACCTTTCCTCCCTTATTTCTCCCTTTATGATAAATCATTCCATTCAAAAGAAAAAAAAATGTTACTGACAGTCCAATTTCTGCCGCAGTGGGTTTGTTCCATAGAGCAAAACATGAGCTTCTGAGTGGACCGTCTGAAGTTCTTCCAGGGTGGCTTTCCTTCCCCGGATGCACTGGACACCAGAAAGACAGGAAAAAGGAGAAGACGAGAGTCAACGGCTTCTTTCTCCATGTCTATCCACTTCTTAGAAAATAACGTATGATGGTACACAAGAGTATTGAAGCGAACATAGTAATACTTAAAGTTGGGCAGGTGGGCGGTTAGGCAAGGTCTGCTTATGTCATTTGAATTTGAGGAGGGTATTACTAAATCTCCATCTATTAGAAGGCTGAATGCAGAAATGTGAGTTCAAGGCCATTCGGGGTAATAACTGGCGAAACACTCCCCCCTGTTGGAGAAAGTCAATGGAACGGATGCCTTACCTCGCAGTGTCCCCTGAGGCCCGTCTCCTGGAGACGCGACCAGATGCTCTGGATGCGACCCGCGTGTTCTGGGTGGCTGTTTGTATTGCCGCACATACACTGGTGCTTTTGCATCAGTGAGTCGTACACCAGCCCTGATCGGTAAAAACAGCAATAATTCAACGTCAGGGATTTTACATGAGCACGACAGGCACGACAAAATGTGATGACAATAGATGTTCAATAAATTTGATCACTGTGTTCAAAAGGATGACCGTAAATGACACAAAAAAAGGATCATTTAATGGTAGCCCTGTATAAATTGGAAGGAAAAAAAACACTAATGTTTTCTTTTCAACAGACCTGTAGTGAAGCGAGGCTTGACCACCGGCTCGGGCACCATCATGGGGAAGGAGGACGAGGCCGGAGACGACTGCGCCCTGGAGAGCGGACGGTGGGCCGCCATGTTGACCGACAACCCGGCCGCTTCCATCGACGCCCGGTAACTCCGCAATTGCTGAATACGCTGTTGCTCCAACAGCAGGGCCTGCTGCTTTCACGTGATACACAAAATCATACAAAACCTGTTAAAGTGAGGCACAGTCATCCACATAATTACGCCCATAATTAGCATTTTACCATCAAGTGACCAAAGAATGATTTTTTTTTTCTAGGAAGACTTAACTATTAATTAAAAAATACTTTTCCACATGGCCACCATTTCACCTTCTTGTGAACTTCAGACAGAACCTTCTCTGATATCGTGCTCTTTATGTAACACTCTGTTATGCCACAAGATGGTGATAAATCTGTGGTTGGTTTTTGGGAGGCAGGCATATTCGAGCCCCCCCAATTGCAACAACCAGAACTGAAAACCTGCGTATTTATTTTAAAGGACGTAAAGTGACACTACAGTGGAAATAAAACATTTGATCCCTTAATCGCTGCCGACCCACTCAGTCAAAACGGATTGGACTAGGTCCAAAAGGGGAGATGCTCTAGCACCATCAATATTGGCTGTGTACCTGCCTGGCTGAGACAAAAATGAGTTTAAAATTAGATTCAATTTTTTTTAGCTGTACTTGACTCTATATTTAATATTTTACTATTAATATAAGGTATGAATATTTATAAAAATAAATCAAAGTATTAATATAATGTATATTTCATACCTGTCAACCTCTGCCGATAACTGCCCTTATAAATGATTATGATTCCCCTTACAAACCCCCAAAAAACCTTACAAACACCGTACGACTCGTACGGTGTTTGTAAGGTTTTTTGGGGGTTTGTAAGGGGAATCATAATCATTTATAAGGGCAGTTATCGGCAGAGGTTGACAGGTATGATATTTGGTCAATCCCTGCTTTCTTCTTTAGACTTTCTGTCATGAAAGAATGGGGAGGGCAAACTCTCCCTTTTGCCACTAGATGACGCCTTGAGTACAAATTCCAAAAGTGAGATTCCAGATGGCGACTTCTAAACTTGATGTATGAGGTTGAAAGAACACATTTGAAAAAGTTGTTGGAAAAGCAGGCAGTTCCAAAGAACACAAACTGTGAATTTGGTGCAAATTCAATGCAAGCTGCTTTAACACTGAAAATAAATCATCGGTGTGGTTGAGCAGCATTCAGACTACTATTAGAATACACTTGCTCCTATTACTGTATAAGGCACTGCACTGAAACATTAGCCAATATCGTGGCATGCCAGGATGCTCTTTCCACTCCGCGGGTCGTCAACCGCTGGTGTGTTGCCATCCCGATAGGCGTGTCCGCTTACACTATGGGCGCCACGGCGACAGCCAGAGCAGCGTCTGATTGGATTTGGCTGAGGGTGGGCGAGACAGGAACCGATCGCATCGTTCTGACTGCGTTAAAAGAGAGTGCCTGCTAAATGGGAAAACGTTATCGCGGGGGTTTTACAATCTGTTATTGTGCTTATAAAATCATCTCTAATATTAAAAGCACAATTATAAAGGTGGAAAGATGTTTGGCACGTCCGCCTCACAGTTCTGAGATCGAGGGTTCAATACCTAGTGGTTTCCGACCTTCCCGTGTGGAGTTTGCATGTCCTCCCCGTGCATGTGTGGTTTTTCTCGGGGTACGCCAGTTTACTCCCAAATCCCAAAAGATGCATGGTAGGCTCTAAATTGTCCCTATGTCTGTCTCTATGCGCCCTGTGATTGGCCGGCAACGAAATCAGGGTGTCCCCGGCCCGAGATGTCCAATCCATTTGAATTGGCAAGGCTGCCAGCTCTCCCAGTTCAAATGGATTGCTCCTCCATCGCTGTCAATGGCTACTGCCGAGTTGAACGTGATGGATCACACCGTGCGGCTCTCTTACGTAATATTATCGGGCAAAGAAATGTCCAGAAAAAGTGTGTGATTGCGGTGCCTTATTGTCCATCTGTCATGGCTGTCTAGTTGCTCCCACTGACTTCCTTTATGAAAAAATAATCACTCCAACATTCAGCAGTGGGAAGTGAGAGAGAAAGAAAAGCCTCAGTATTACACAACCAGACCGAGTAGATTTAAACTAGTAGGTCTTACTTGTCGGAAGAGCAGCTCCTGCTCAGCCTGCTTGTCCTCCTGTTCATGAGGGTCAAGAGGCTCCTGCTTGATGGCAACGGAGGAAGAGGACGGAGAGGAAGATAGCGAGGAAGAGGACGAGAGCGCCTGGTGCTCCCTGAGCTCCTCTTCCGTCTCCTCGGGGTGACTCTGGTGTTGCCTCGACGACACGGACGGAGGCGAGCAACCGGCTGAGTTCTGTTCGCCCGGTTTAGACATCATCTGAACAGGGGAAAAAAATGCAGGAAGTTAAAGCAAAAAGGGGAGCGCTTTATGATATTTACCAAAAAGCAGCAGTCTGACAAATATAGTTAATGAGTTTTCAAAAAATTGGACTCTTAGCTAAAATAACTGTATAGATTTGCCTCAATTAAGCTTAATGCTAACAAACAGTGCAACACAATTGAAAAATTGCATTGCTGTCAAGGTTTTAAAGTTAAGGTAATTGAACATAAATCAAAAAGAAATGACAAAGTTGTGATGTTAAAGTTACCATCTTTAAAACGTTGAATTTTTAGATTAATCAATCACAGCACCATATCTAATCCAGCATATATTTGAGAGCACTGTTGTTCTTGTGAATAGATTTACAGTAATTCATGACATTAAATTGATTAAATTGCAAACTGACGGCACTACATACAATATGTATATGAAAGCACTATTACGTATACAAATTCTAAAGCCGAATAAATGGCGAATACTGCGTTCTGTAGTGTTTAGTGCAGTGATGGCTTGAGGAAAAAAGGAGTCTCTGAGAAAAATTAGCGGCAAGGACAAATGATTAAAGAACTTTACCTGTTATTTCACCACTAATAATGACAAACAAGCTAAAACATTCGTTATCAACCAAAGCAGACATGTTGTCAGAACTTGTTTGTTTCACGAGAGAATGTCTGTGTTCTGTTTTAAATTATGTATGGCTAACATGTCTGGGCCTGTGAGAAAGGAAAAACACTGAGCAAACCATATCAGGGCTCGCGGAAAAGACACAAGAGGAAGTAGGCGGAAAGAGATTTTGTTTAAAGAGCCTTTTACGCGTTCGAGGCCTTCGACTGTCATCGGGCACCTTGTGTTGGTCAGGAATGGAGAGGATCAGTGTTTGTGCATGGAACACAAACGCTCGCGCAAGCGCGCACACCCGCATAGAAAGACACACACATACACACTTGGCTGGCATATTGCCCAGGGAACAGTTCATTGACGTCAAAGCGCAGGCTCTTGCCTCATCCCCGTCTCTCTTTTCCAAACAAACTCAAAACAGCCTTTTACTCTCGCAACACTGATTCACACTCATCCTTGCCACCTCTGTCTTCTCATTCTCGGCTTTCTCTACCGTCGCTTGACCACCGTGAGTCATTGAACAAGCCAGTTTAACTGAGAAAAGTAAAGTGGAATGATTCGCAATACTCTATATATTTGCATGAACGTACACTGTTTAAGTGTATAATGGACATGTTGAAATGTATTAATCATCCATGGTCTTTTGTGACTAAGCATTTATCAACAATATATGCTAATGTATCCTCCAGGTAATTAGCCCCACACATGGATTCACACAAAACAAGCCGTCCCTCGCCATGAAAGCAGCCATGTCTCATTTACACCTCACACATAGTGTCCATACGCACATCGCAGCACCACACACGCCCACAATGATTACGATGAGTCACGTTTCCTGGAAGCTATACACGGAGGCAGCATCGCTGGGAGAACTGTTGCCGTGGCGACCAAGAGAACACACGCACGCAAGAAACACTAAGGAGACTTA
Organism: Stigmatopora argus; assembly: GCF_051989625.1. Classification (NCBI taxonomy): domain Eukaryota; kingdom Metazoa; phylum Chordata; class Actinopteri; order Syngnathiformes; family Syngnathidae; genus Stigmatopora; species Stigmatopora argus. The sequence goes on from NC_135399.1 coordinate 10,457,790, forward strand.
TGATTGCCCGCTGTGCATTCTGATATGGAGACATTGGATGTTAAAGGGCTTAAAAAAATCTCCCACAGATAGTCAGAATGGAGTGAGCTAACTACTTCTTTCTATGATGAATTTCCATATTTTTGGGGGACAAATGGTTTAAAATTGCAATTTTACCTTGTTGATAATATGCTGCTGATGCTGAAACTGTTGTTTGTGCTTTTCCAGAAACTGCTGGTGCTGCTGCTGGACCACCAGCTGCTGCAGGGCCTGGGCCTGAGCGCATTGCTGCTGCGGGAGGGGCGCTGACTGGGTTCGACCCAGAGGGTGGTGGCCTCGCGCCAACTTGGAGATAGAAGGCGGCGGGAGCGGAAGGCCATTTAAGCCCACTGCGGGACACATAAGCAAAGGAACAAATGCAAGGCGAGCTACAGAAAGTAGCTAGAAATATGTCCTTTTCATTCATTCATTTCCAAAATGCTTATTCTCATAAAGGTCACAGGGGGTGCTGGAGCCGAGCCCAGCCAACTATGGACACCAGGCGGGGGACACACTGAATCGGTGGCCACCCAATCACAGGGAACAAGGAGATGAACAATATAGAGGCAAAGGGCTCATTTAAAGTGTTTAACCAGCCTACCCTGCATGTTTTGGGAATGTGGGAAGAAACTGGAGTACCTGGAGAAAACCCACCCAAACCCGGGAAAAACATGCCAACTCCGCACAGTGAGGACACACCCACCTGGGATTGAACCTGCGACCTTAGAAATGTAAAGCTAATGTGCTAGCCACTCCTACACCGGGCCGCCTGTCTTTTTCATATTTTGGAAAATATTTTCAATTGCAGAGGCTGTCCCTCATGTTACTATAATTGTCGAGTCCCATTTCTGTCCACAATCCTAATACTTTCAAACTATTTGAATCCATGCAAGCGACAGTTCAGGGTTAATCCCCGCCGCGAGTACAATTGTACTACAGTGAAGACTGACCCATTGGACTGTGGCTCTGCTCCAACAGCACCATGTGTTGCAGGAGGGGGGCATGGCCAGCTGCGCCGCTGGCTACCCCCTCTCTGTCCAGACCTGAAGATGCCAAGTAGGCAGGCAAGTGGGCAGCCGGCAGGAAAGGGGGAGTTAAAGGAATGCCTTTCTGTAAGGAGGCGGACAGCGCCAGCCGGCTCTCGGCATCTTGATGTCCTGATATTGACTACAAAAAAAGAGAGAGACGCACCGGCAGACGTTGTTGGGACACAAAAGGAAGTCGGATCAGACAAAAGGAAATAAAAGCATTCAACAACCAAAAATTGTTTCTATTAGGGAAACAAAAAAAGCCTGTTTGATAATCATTGAACTGCTATAAAATTGGTTCATAATGGTGTGCAACTAGATTACGAGTATATCTCATTCTGGCTTCCAACTTGGGATGCCACACCTAATCGACGGCTAATCGATTATCAAATGATTCCACAACTATTTTCTCAATCTCTCATTAGGACCTACAATTTGATTAAAATTTTATCTTGGCGATCAACAATGCACATGATTTACTTTTGCGGGCCACAAAAAAATGAAGAGGTGGCCGGTTTGAGTTTAACAGCTATGAGGTAGACACGTGGTGTTGATGAGACTACTCACAGTGTTTCCCGGGCACGTCGCTGGCAGTCCCAGAGTAATGTTGGGTAGCGAAGGGGACGTGTAAAGTGAGAGATGGCTGACAGAACCGTCCCTGGAAACTAGACGCTGAAGCAAGGAGGTCTGAATGGACACACACACAAACACATGGACGCTTTTGGCACTCATCTTCCTATCAAGATTCACTATTGTCTCGTGATCCCATCCCAACAAGAACCATCTGCCATATGGGCCCTCAAGCATTGTGTATACAGTGCGAATTAATGTAAATCACAAAAAATGGCTATATTGTTATCGGAAAATCAAACGGATTAACAGTCAACAGGCATTCATCAGCTTAGAAAGAAGTCAAAAGTCCAAATACGAAAGGTGCATTCAGAAATCTTGTTGAATTAGTGTAGTCATTTTGGTCTGTGCAAATATGGCTTCATGTGCAATTGACTGTACTACTACGGGAGATCTTGGAAGTTTTCTTGGATTTCTTTATTCTGGTAAGCTAAGCGTTGCTTTGGTTAATTTAAATGATGGTAAATTTATTGAACTGGCTTTGACATCTCTAGACTTTGATTGGATGCTTAAATCCAAAGATTGTTAGGGGGAAAAAAACTTTGGTAGAACATCGTAAAAGTAGAGCCATGCTTGACTATGTGTGTATTTGCGCATTCTTTGTTTGATGGGCAAAATGCCACCCTCTGTAAGCTCGGCAAGTAGTGACACGTAAAAATGGGAGTTACCTCTCCCGGGCTGCTGGAAATGGGAACGCCGTTCTCATGGGGGATGTTACCGGAGCTGTTGTTGGGGGAGCTGGGACCTGAACCGGGGGCGCTGCTGCATGCAGAGTCTGACAGGAAGACCGAGCGGTTAGAACTTTATTGAAATTGCAACTTTTCAAGGGCATTCGCTGCTCACCGGCAATATCAAGGGAACGTTTTTTGGCGGTGGGGACGGGGCCATCTTTCCTACGGAGGAGAGGGCTGCTCCGGCGCTCCGTCACCTTCTGCTTTAATCGCGAGCGAAGCTTCAAGTTGGGTTCCGAGGCTGGAAAGAACAAGAGAAACGAATTAAACAAAGACGATCAATCCGGAAAAGGTTTATGCCCGCTTCCAAATGCCCCTTAAGTGACACTCAAATGGCCTCATGTTGAGGTTAAGTGCATGACTCAGCCTTCGGTAGTTTAGGAAAAAAGACTCTATTGGGCTACTGTAGAGCTTAAATGGTGGATGCTGGCCAGTCTTGCCTTTTTTCCCTTCACTGTCAGAAAACTCCAAACAGAAGGCGCTTTCTTCTCTTGCAGTGATTTCCTTCTGGTTCATTACTTGACTTGGGAGGTTTAAAAAACGCTTGACCTTAAAGCTCTTCCCACAGCCTTGTATCTCGTAGGTCCTACTGTATTCAGAAAAGGCTCTTTTGACTCATATATGAAAGCTATCCATGGATTTTTTTTTTCATCTGGCTTCAAATTCAACCTGATTCTTCTAGGCAAAGACTCTCCTAAGTGGGAGTACTGTAAAGGAGTTTGTGATAGCATTGGGAAACTTTGGTACGACGTTGATTCCAAATGTATCTAAATACATGAGTTACGATTCGATGCAAAAATGAAAACGCAATGGTTTGATGAGAATTGGGTCCAGTTTGGAGGCAATATAATTTCAAACAACACACCGATTGATTGGCAAAGAGAGATGGCTTGAGAGTGGATTGGAGAGGAAAGAGTCAAGGTTCAATTTGTGCACCCTCAGCAATAAAGGACTAGACAAAGTGGACTGGGTACAAAAATGGAGTGCCAAAAAAAACGACAGAAAGAGAAGTGGAGGATTAAAGTGAGGTGGAGGGAGCCGCGAGCACGTTGGTCTCAGGGCACGGTGACTTTGACGGTTGTTAATGCCGACTGGGCAAAAGCGGAAGCCGCTCGCTCACTCTGTGGCCCAGACTGTTGTACTGCTGACATTGGCTCTTTTACACACCTCCATTCTACTGAAGCGCTAATTCTCAACCTCTCTCTTGCCCTTGGCATAACTTTCCCTCTTCATTTTTGTTTTTCAATCTCAGCAATACTTTTTCTAAAAATAACACATGTAGCAAATGCATCGTTTTCTACATTATTTCAAGTTGGGTGTAAAATTCCTTAGCTTAATGCCTTTTTTAATGACAACAACTAGTCTTCTCAATGATGAGTAGAGACATTTGTAAGTAGAGGTACCAATGTACTACTTTCAAATCTGCTCTTCACACAACAAAATCTTAATCAAAATAAAATGTTCATCTCATAAAGTGGATTATACCAATTCCAAGAGAAATGCACTTCAGACTAAAAGAACATTTCAATACATTTCCACTTTATAATAATTTGACATTGATGAGATGATTAGATCCTTAATAGCACCACATCGGAGTGGAGAAAATTGTTTCCATTAGGCAAAACATATTGACCAGTTTGTTTGGGGAAAAAAAGCCCTCCCTTCGCTACCGGAGTCACGCAGGTTGTTCAAAGAAGCAAAGCAGCAAAATGAGTACTAATCAATAGTTTTGCTGTAACTCATGAGTCCAATTCCTGGAAATATCAGCATTGTGTATTGCATTGATTTCGACCACCTTGATTTCTTCAAGCAATTTGGAGGCAAACAAGCCAACTAAAGCCAATCTGCCGCCTAATCACCTTGTTGTTGTTCTAATTTTATATAACCATTTCTTCAAAACCAACAATTAGGGACCGAGCCACAACTCCTGTGGGTGTGCATCGTTGTTGTAAACAAAAGCTGGCTGACATTTTTCCCTCTGATGACAACTAAGTAGGTCTTCTTATGACCTGACATTGTTCAAAATGAACTGCATCCATTACTTTCTGATTACAAAACCCATTATGGTTAAAAAAAACTGTGGTGGGTGGAGAAAGAAAAAAAAAGTGGGTTTTTTTCTTCCTTATTTACATAATAAATAATCAAATTAAAGAGAATAATGCCCAAGTGCACCATTTTGCATATTTCGAAAGGAATTATCAGCATGCTTAAAGGCATACAATAGAGATGTAAAATATGTAGTATAAATTACTATTAAAGTACTTCTATAAATAAATGGATGAATGATTAGCATGATGTTGGCTGCTCAATTTGAAGTGCTTTTCTGTTATAAAATATACAATACAAAGAATAGACGGTTCTGCAAATACAGGAAAGATTTGCGTTACAAAGGTGGCACAAAGTTAATAAACCAATCAGGATCAGGTTGTTGCTGATTTTTGAGTGTAAGGGAAGTATAATGTCAAAATGCAATGAAAGAAAATTTTGAAACTAAGTGTGCACATGAATGTGTGCTCGACAATGACCGAGAGCGTTGCATTGTCCACGTGGGCCAAACAGACTTCCTGGAAGTGCATTGAAAGTGTCTCTGTGTTTGCTCAGAGCCAGTATAGCAAAGCCTCTCACAGCTTTTGAACAATGCGTGCCTGTTGCCCTTTGCTGCATGTCTGAGCTCACCAGACAGAAAATAATTTTCAGCATATCTATAATTCATGTGGACGTCACTAAAATGGGTCACCCGCCCAAAACAAAAAAAGACGTCATGCGTGACAGCGGCGCTCGTCAGACGAGCGTATAACTGTGGCGCCCTCTGTTCCTCACTTCCTGTTGAAGACAATTCAACCCGCTGCCTATTTGATCTGATCTTGATGCATTTGTCATGTGACCGTTTCATGTATAGTAAATGTCTTTAAGCATAATTTAGACAAATAAAGCAAACCTTTGAAAGTCACTCTTCTATAAATATGTCATTTTGTTTACTTAGATGGCAAAGTCCAGAGGTCAGTTGACCTTGGGCCAAATGTTCTCTTAACAATTCAATAGCAGGGCAAAATGACACTTATTAGAAAAAAAAATGTTTGCTCCCCATATATATACTGTTGTATTGTTGTATTTTTAAAACAAAACTTTTTTTTTCATTCTTAGTGTTGTAAACCTCAAATTAGTCTAGAAATAAGGCACCCAAATGGTTTAAAACATCAGTTTTACTACCATGAGTGATCTGTGAGAAGCAGCAAGTAAGTCAAATTAGTTTCCTGTCTTTGCTTTAAACATTTAAAATGGAATCCAAGCAAGTTGAGGATAGGAGTGGAAAAAAATAACCTTAACACATACCAAAGTGTCAAAACAGACAATTACTTGAATTAAGTTGCGTAATCTGATCACACTTAATGAAGTACATCAGACATCAAAGCAGCATCTTTCAAAAAGGCAAGGACTGATTTGTCCAAACATGGATGAAAAGCAGGGTTGGGCAATATGGTCTAAAAATAAACCATCCTGTATGAATTGAATGGAATTGAAATCTTTTATTGTCATTATACAAGTATGACGAGATTTAAATGACGTTGATTTAAAAGAATAAAATCATCGCTTTTTGAAAAATAATTCATCTGATTAGCCTCATGTGAGGTGCTCCATTGTAATTGCTTTTCTGCTGTATTATGTCATTGTCAATTACTGGGAGACTTTTGTTATTTGGCCTATCTAATGCAAAAAGAAGGAGTTCACATTACCTGTTTTGCGTAGTGGAAAGTCGTCTCTGGAATCGTACGTGCCCAGCACTGCTTGCTGATAGGCTGACATTATGGCTTGAGGAGGGGAGCTTTGATCCAGAGAACTGTGTTGGGTTTTCCTAAGGAAATGTGATAATATTATAAGATCACTCAGGTTATAGTGCTGTGGTTTTCAAAATGTGGTACAAGCCCAATCAGTTTATTCTGAACAAAGCTCACTAACCGCTGGTGGTTTCCAACATTTGCTGAGCTCTGACACTCACCCGTACCAGTAGCGTGGATCGTTGGGCAGACAGTGGTTTAAGTTTCGCTGAGCCAGCGCTTTCTTCTTGTTCAGGACAAACTCTTGAAGTCGCATCTTCACCTCAGTGCTGGCCACTGCACCTGAGACAAACACAGTGGGGACGTTCACAAAGGAAATCCATTTTGACTGATATAAGCCAACCCTCCCAGTCAATTGGACATCGATGACAAGCCAATATTTATATTTTATTACAGGGAATGTGTGTGCTATATACAATGAATTTGTGCGACAATGGCAGTATTTTGGAGATAGAAATGCTCTTGGACTGGAATCATCATCCCACACTACTAGTTCTCAATAAAATGAGTTTTTGGGTTCAAGCTTCCAGACCGAAAAGTTCTGCTATAAAGTGATTCAAATTTCCCAATAGATGGAACCGGACTACATGCATATAGAAAAACTCTTTGTCAAACGGTAATTTTTCATCTTGTTCACTAACTTTCTTGGCCCCGCTCTTTGTTTTTGAGCTGCAGTAACTTGTGCTCCCGATGCTGCTTCTCCAACTGCTGCTCATTGCGCTGCTGCTCCACCTTTCTTTGATGCTCCAAAAGCTCTTGCTGATGTTTCAGCGTCATCAAATCCTGTTGGTGCTGTTGGAGAGAGAGAGAAAGATTGACTAAACTGAGAAATTACATAACGTGCAGTTGGGGGTCAATGATTTAAGGATTAGGTTTTAGCTTTTTGCTTGAAAATGCCTCGGCATCAGTTGTGGTTATAGCAGTTTGTGTAAGAAAGTGCTTATTTCCGAGTTATTTTGTCTGAAAAATCAATTCAAAGTTCCCCAATAGCCGTCTTTTTTAGAACATGTTGTGTTGTTGTAGGAAAAAGGGTAATTTTGTTTTACTAGAAACACGTTATCTTCTTTATTGGCATGTAAAATACTTTCTGTCGGACTTTCTTTAATGATGTACTTGCAAACCCTGTACTTATGGTCAAGTGAATATTTTTCTACAATTCGATATTATTGGTTTGGACCTGCATCATCTATTATTTTTACGCACTGTTAACCAAGTGGTAAAATAGCATCAGAACAAATCCAATAACTTTCTCGAATTCTTCATTGCGTCTTCTTCACCCTGTGAGAGGTGTGTTGCATTTTGTTATCTCAAAATTTAAAGCCTCGATGTTCATAATATATAGAAGAGCTTCATTTGTGTGTGTCTTTTTTGTTTAAAACTGATTACGTTAACATTTTGCTAGAGATATGAACTGACACTCCACTCACTCACTATATGTGCAAACTTTAACATGGACAGCTGCTTTAAACAATGATAGGCTGATTTTTAATGTAGCGAATGAACATGACGTCGGGGAGATTATAATTCAATAAGGTATAATAGAAAATGAAGCAAAGTGTGTGTTAACTTTAGCGAGACGACAGATGTGATGCTCACCTGGATATGATCATGTAGCTGGGCTTCATGTTGTCTAGACAGCTGTTCATGTTGCCTCTGAAACTCAGCAATAAGTATCTGTCTCTGGAGTTGCTGCTTGTGTTTAAGCGCCACCAGCTCCTGCTGCAGCTGCTGCTCTTGGTGGGCTAAAAATATATATATGTAAAAAAAAAAAAATCAGCTTCTGACCGCACATGAAAAGAGTCCTCGTGGCTCAGAGATCACTAACACTTACTAATGACTGGCCCATTGCCCAGCTCATTAGATGTGGGGCATGTGGTGGAGGTAGGCGGCACAGGGTGTGGCTGGGGGAGTAAACAAGGGGGGCGTTGGTGGTGGTGGTCAACCATCCGCAGGTCCATAGGGAGGATCGATGTGGTCGTGGGGGGCACCTGCGTGGGCAGTGCTGCCGTGCTCACGTCAACTACGGGAGGGAAAAAAGAAGCAAAGGTGAGAAATGAATAGAAACAGACTACAAAGATGGAAAAAGAACCAAACAAGATGAAATTAACTAATGGCATCTTGTCTTCAAAAGACGCCATTAGTTAATTTCATCTTGTTTCGTCACATAACACTTAATCCCTTGACAAATTATTCAAAATACTTGCTTTTAATTTTTCTATGAACATCTGGCAGTTAATAAGTTATTATAAACTCTCAGTTTAAACTGAGAGTTTGAAATAACTTAACTGCCAGATGTTCATAGAAAAATTAAAAGCAAGTATTTTGAATAATTTGTCAAGGGATTAAGTGTTATGTGACGAATCAACAAAATGAAAAATAGCCAGAATGGGCGTCGATACCGCATATTGGATCGCGATATTACTCATTTCTACGTGTAAAATTGTCACACTAGTATTTTTTTCTTACAGTGTTACATAGTCTCAGCACATAAACCAAAAATACATAGTATCTAGAAGAGTCGCATAATGCCCTTTCCATCCGCCTTTTGTGTACTGTAAAAACAGGATCCCAACACGCTCCATTCATTTTCTTATTGACGCAAGCCGACTGTGAGGAGAAGGGAAAAAGAGTCTTGCGCGCACTTGACTTAAGCGATGAAATATGGCAACAGAGAGCAAAAAAACAATCCTGATGTTACATGAATTCTGCGGTGGAGATTTGCTGACACACATGAGGCTTATAGCTTCAGTGTGCGTGCGTGCTTATGTTTTTCACTCTTCAGCAGCTCTCAAGTGCTTTCAAACGGGGATGGCTTTCCCAGAAGTCATGCGGAATAGTGAAAAGCGTCCAACAAACTAAAGTCATGATCAGGTGTTCACCACAACAATGACAAGTCAAATGCCAACCAGCGTGCCATTCAAATGAATGTTGTTTTCTTACAATTAGTGTTTATTGTTCCCTTGAGTGGCGTTTTAGCAGACGGCTTATTCACGTTACGACAAGCAGATGTCCTACAAAGGCGAGAAACGACACAAAAGCAACGTGATGCGCTGTTGATTGTCTCTGTGGGATTTCCGATGAGCAAAATGACTGTTTTGACAGAAGGCGGCATTATATACATTTACTAGCGGACGGCGCAGTGTGAGTTGTCCTTATATCGCTCATTATTGAAGATGAAAGCTGTTGATGATCCAATTTAGATGATGACATAAGTATCCATTTATGTGGGGTACACACTGAACGGGTTGCCAGTCAGCCACAGGGCAGATATTGACAAACAATTAGGGCCCAACTCATTAATCGGTCAATTTAAGTGCTTTTCAAATCAGCAATAATGAGATGATTATTTTGTTATTGTCAAGATTAACACACACCTATCACAACCTATGATAAAGATTTAATTTTAAAAAAATCATTCAAAAATCACCAGATTTTGCTATTTTTTTAGTAAACATAATGGCAAAAAAAGGTATTATATAACAGACAGAATTTAGGTCTGGAATTCTCTGAGAAAAAAAACTGATTACTAATGAAACGATTACTAACCTAAGGGGGAAAACTCCATTTCGGCCGTGGCCTATAGAAAACCACATACAGTCCGATTTGACGAGTGGTCTATTGACATAAGATATGATTTGATAAAAGACACAGTTTGGACTGGTCCACACACAGACATACAATAGACCATGCAACACTGCCAAACTAGACTTAACTGCGCCATAGTATAAAATAACAGTTGCCGATCCAACACAAGCACACTGAGTTCAGCACATCTACTGAGACAAAGCAACATAAAACTGTAGTCACAACCTATAGTATATTGGACTGGATCACTTTTATTGAGCTTCAAACTACGGTGCGATGCCCACTTGGAGCCACTTCGAGCCAAACCTTGCTCGTCAATATCTCCAACCTATTGGCGAGCATCTCTGACCTATCATGATGTCCGTAGCACGCCGGCGTCCAATGATGTGAAGGATGGAGTTGCTGTTACTTGTGACATAGTTGCTAGCGGGCAGTGTTTCAGGGAGGGAGGAAACTTGACACCCCTTCAGCAGGATGGAAAATAGAGAAGAAAGGGTGTGGCAGGAACAGACATGCTGGTGCATCAACGTGCGCTTTACTTGCAAAGGGTGTGCACCAGATCTTGATGCACGCGGTAATCGTTTGGTCTAGGCCCCCAAAATTGAATTGGGGGGAGTAAAAAAAGATTATTCAATTGACTAAATCAGATTTAAAATAATGTAGCTGAATTCACGCATGTTCTTTCTCCATCCACTCAACGTTGGCAAAGGCTTGTTTAGCAAATGCCTCTAAAAGATGTTCCTGTGGTCTCTTTGCTATAAAAAAATGATTTTTTTTGGCTTGAAGAACACTTGGCTAGACACGACATGCTCTGTGCAAATCAGTCACTTTCACCTTATCTGAAGACCCAAAGAGATTCTTGTCTATGAAACTATACTATACCCCCCAAGAGAAAAAGTAGACTGTCTTCACCAGAGCAGGTTCTCTGTGACTTTTTAATGTGACATCTTTTCTCACCATCATGACATTCTATCTACCAGAGCATGCAAATACCACTCCAAGTGTCAGGAGCCTAATTTTGTATGACTTGTCAAAGTATTTCAAACCATTTCTCTCCCTCATTCGATATGACAAGCGAAAAATCCCTGCCTAATCTTGAATATTTACACAAAAAACTGCAATGATTCAGAGCTGTGTATCACTATTATAGAGATCTGCCAATGCAGTGTTTCATTGACAAACTCCATGGAAAAATGACAAAAATACAATGATGTGTAATGACAATCGTATTCAGTCGTGTCCTAGTGGTGTCATGAAATTTGAACACCCCAAAAATTGGACAGGTAAAAAAAAAACATCTATCTGAAAAACACGTGCGCTTTCAAGCACACCTTCGAAATTGTCATGTTTTTCCACTGCTGTACCTTTTATTATCTTCAAAAGCGACAACAACAACAAAATTATCACACTTAGACAGCATTGAAGGATGGATGCTGCGTGTATTTTTTTTCTAAGAGTGAACAAGAGGGACGTGAGATGTCACGTTGCCACCAAGTAAACTAACACATATTCTAGCAAGTACCTTTCAGAGATAGTGTGAATGAATGTTTTTCTTTGTATTGATTGTGTAGTTCAATAATGTTTGGCTTGTAGCAATCCTACCTAAAATACAGGTTTATAAGTATAGGGGTCAGGTGAAACAAAGCATAAATAATATTGCTTAAATCAATCACAGCCAGCCATTTTCAAAGAAGAAAACCTACTACTGCATTTTCGAGGAGTTGACTCATCTTTTAAGGCACACAGAATATTGTGTTATATGACTTTATATACAGCAGTGATTTTCTGTTATGTTAGTACACAGGAGTAGAACATTTTTTTTTCCTGATATGTGTCAGATTCCAAAAATGGAAAGAAAACAGTTATTTGTAAAACTAAGTCAAGCAGAACATCTCTAACAACGCACTGGGCATCTATTTAAATTCTCAAAAGTACCGAAAAATAAAACACACTTTAGGAAGGGTTTTCTGAGAAAAACTATCAAATCTTTCGCAATGCACAATTCAATTCAAATGTGTGTAATGTAACTCAGTTACTTACTGTTGTATTTGTCACACTGCTAACTACCACAACATATATTCTATCAATCCTTTTTGAATGTAAAACACTTGACTTTCCATCATCCTTTTAGAAAAACAGCAGAATTACGCATTGTCACTCATTATCCCCAAATCCAAGAAGCAATGCGCTCAAAGAGCAACAAGTTGCCAAATCACAAAAACCACTAAATCCTGGTAAATTTAAATTTGAAATACCAATACTATGCTATATGTATATGTTTATACAATCTAATTCGAATCAACATAATTACTCCTTGAATTCTTGAATCAATCCGCCAAACATAATCACTTGATAAGGGGTTAATTGGCGGCGGGGGAAATTAATCACTACTTAATCAACCTTTTTAGTAGCTGACCCAGTAGCTTATCCTCACACAAAGCCTTGGAGAGCCAGTCAAACCAATAGTGTTTTCCAGAGTGAAACCTTGAAAAAAAACATCAATCAAAACAAGATGTGTGTTCATCCAAAACTGGTCACCTTGGACCTCAGGTCGGCTCGACCTACCTCTGAACGAGTCTTTACGCATCCCTAAGAGTCATAGCCAGTGTGTTTTGTAGGGCGGAGAGCTGTGTGTTGTCCACGGACAAACACAAGAATACCCCACCACGCAGTGGGGAGCCTTCACCTGCGAGCTAATTAATACCGCTGACAAGGATGTTGTGGTGTCACACAGACATTCTTGAACTTGGACAGTGTGAGTACAAATAGCTGATGTGGGCTGTCCTAAATGTTTGCTTCCACACACACACAAAAAAGGGAAAGTATCAAACAAACTCCTGTTTGGCATTAAATCTGAATCAGGTATCCCCTGATTATATTTTTTACCTGTAAAAGTGATGATTCAGTGCCAACCTTCCCAGGAAAAATGGCAGATTATTGTCGTCAAAGGTAGCCCATGCGTAACGCTTGTTTACAATCTTGGAATTCACAGGATTCTTCTCAGGAGAGTGCTTTTCTTCGCCTGTCACCTAGTGCTTGCCCTGCGGGTTTAAGCTGTGGTTCAATACTTCTATTGTGATTAGGTTCTATTTAAAGCACATGGATGTGAACTGAAATGAATTCAAGCAACAACAACAAAAATTCATACAATTTTCTGTACTAGAGAGTATATGAACCACAATTTACAATTGCGTTCATACTTGGAGAATTTAGAGTTGGCAATTGAACTAAGCTCACTTTTAGAGAAAAAAGTCAAGTCGATAACTTCATTTTTCTCTCACCTGTCTTAATCAACATTTGTCATCAAAACAAAAACAAACAAAACCCTCAAAAGAAGAAGTTTGCAACTAGTTTGAGCAGACAAAGCAAACAACATCATGCACACGGAAATCAGACATTTCAAGGAACCTAATGTCATCACTTACCCCAACACACAAACTCTAGGATCAAACCCTGAACAGAGAACCATGAACCAACATGTTACTCACTCTTGACACAAGGAACCATACAGATCATTTTTCTTCAACTTTTTCATTAGGCAGTGCTGCGCTGAAAAAGCAGAGGCGTTTCTTACGACCGATTAATAACCTAAAACTTCAACAAGCGTGCACGCGCACGTTATCCTGCCTGACCGTGAACACAATAAGCTTCGGGGAGGCACAGATGCAACCTCTGCCATCTGTTCCATTCAGTTAAATGCCATGCTGTGTAAGAGTCTCTGTACATCAGTACCATTCAATAAACACTGTCACTACTCAAGGCTGCCTGCACACCCACGCAGCAAATTAACATGTACACACAGCAACTCATCCAAAGCGAGAGAGGGAGAGAGAAAGAGAGAGAGAGAGAGGGAGGGAGAAGGAGAGAGGGTGAGGGAGAGAGGTGGAGAGAGAGAGAGAAAACAGTGCTACAACAACAAACACAATAATGCCGAGATAATCAGCAGAACACAGACTGAAGGTACATTTACTGCAGTGCAATGCAAACAAGTGAATCAGAAGGAACAGGGACGCCGGAGCAAGTATTCCCAACACACTTCCAATCCATACACAACAATAAAAAGAGCTGTTTACCCATCAGTTGAGCTTTGATGTCCACTAGGAGCAATGTGAGTGTTTTTATGTGAGCCCCCAACGCCACTTGAAAAAAGTGAGCTGGGAAGTCCAGCAAAGAAAAACACAGCAGGCAAATGTTCGTTTTCCTTTCGGGAAGAGAGAGAGTGTCTCTCGCCTGTCTCCGTTTTCCCTCACTGACGCGCTCGCCTCCGGCTGCCTAGCTGCCCCTCCCTCCGATGCTGAGGTCCCCTCCCACTTTATCCCACTCCTTCTCCCTTTCTATCTCTCTCACCTCTTTGCATCCAGGCATGTTTTCTCAGGGAGTCACTTTCTGCTTTCTCGCCTGTCAGATTTGACCCATGTAGCTTTTATTTCATTTTTGTCTTTTTAACTCGGAGGTGCTTTATATCAAGTAGACTCACACTTGCAGTGTCGTTGATTCCAAACAAGTTTTTGGCTGGCTAAAGCCCTCCTACACACCAGCAGTCCAACAGTTTTTTTGAAGATAACTTGATGATGATGGTTGAGAGAATTTACCACTCTTCCTAAAGTTTTAAATGGACACAGAATGGGATTTAAAAAGTCCACACACCCCTAATGAAATGCGAGCTTTTTGCCATGTACAAAATGAAAAAAAATTAAGCTTTTTTCGCACTTAATGTGATCTACAGTAGAGCCTGTACATTTATAAAAAAAAAAGTCAATGTCACAATGCCAATCCATCAATTTATTGTGCAGATAATAACAAATAAGGGAGTGCATTCTTATCCTTATCCCCATTTAGAAGCGTGTGCACACTTGTGCAACCATGTTATATCAGGCATTTGTTTGATCTTACACACTAAATCTGTGTGTAGTTGTAATGTGTGCATCTGCGTTGGGCACAAAGTGCATGGCCGCATGTGTTTTTACATCTATTTTTGAAGTGCTGCAGAGAATCCCGGAAGCCGGCTTTTCTACAATTGCTAAACACACACACAAACACCTGGCATCGTTAAAAAGGACCCGTTATCAGCATGATGTACGCGACTGACGTCAAAGTCTTACCTAAGCTCCATGACCCTGATAAGGGCCAATGCTATTTAGCGGTCCAAAATCATACACAGTCACACACTTCATTTTTAGAAGCGAACTGTCCAGGGAAGGCAATGACCCCAAACAGCAAAATGACTCTGTGGGTAAACATTGGGAAGCATGGTCAAAGATCAGTGGTGAGTATCTCAGTTATACAGTATATGTACCGTATTTTGCGGACTATAAGTTACACCGTTTTGGCTCGGCCTGCGACTAATACTGTGAATTATATGTGTATTTTTTCTTCTCTCTAGAGAGACAGCAGGTTATGTTTTTTTTCTTTGGCTTTAGTAGTTATCAGAAAAACTGTTATACAACCAGATGCCTATTTAGCCTGCTCTCCATTTTCCTATCGTTAAATTGAGGTGTTTTTGTTCTTTGTTTTCTGATCAAATAAAAACGTCCCTCCCAAAAATGCAATTTATACTCCAGTGCGAAATATATTTTTTCTTCTTTGTTGTGTATTCCTTGGCTATTGCAACATACACAGATGTGACTTATAGTTAAAAAAATAGTATACAGAGAGAGGGTGGTGGTATGGTAGTGAGAGGGTGAGAGAGAACTCTGATATGCATTTGGTTTTATGACAATGGCCTAAAAAAAAAATTATGAGCAAATATTGGCTCCACTTTGTTACAAATTTGCATGACCTTACCATGTTTGACCCAATGTACAATAAAAGCATCACATTTAAATTGTATGTCTTTATCCAGGTGAAAAAGAGCCTTTGTTTGCATTTGTCAGCAAGAGAAGCAGACAAGGCGATAAGTGGGCATACCCGAGATAAATATCTCATGTAGTTATCTGCATCTGAGTCGGCAAGCGTGCGTATTCATTCAATAATGCATGTGGCATAATGATTTCAAGGCATGTTCAAGTACACAACGTGGCAGCGGGCAGACAGGACTTATGAATAAATGATGCCAGCATCAGTCTCGTAATGTACACGAGTACAAATAAACACATTGGTGGGTCACAAGTTAGTTTAGCACGTGAAAAATAGGTCGAAAATGTGAACTTTTATTTTCGCCACTTTAAAGGGACCTTCCTCTGTGTGCAGACTGGAATAGGAGGGGTTGGTTTTATTTCATCCAAGTCTCACGAGAACCACATATTGAGACTAAAAACGTGAGATGCAATGTCATTTATTATTAATTTAGGTTATTTATAATACACAAAGAACCTCCCCGCCTTTCCCTGTTACAACGCCATGATTTGTCTTGCTGAGACTCAAAAATAAAAATCCCTCTTTGAGAAGAAATGAGTAACCGACAAACGTCTGATCAACTATTTTACTTAAAAAAATAATCTTTGGAAAATATTACAACATCAATGTGTGAAGGATATCACCATTTGGGCAAAGGAAATTTTCAAAGAAAACCCCTGTCTGTAAATAGAGTTTGGCGCTACAACAAAGTGCAACTCGAAACTCTACCATGCAAAGTCATTCATCAATAACACTCAGAAACTCTGGCATCTTCTCTGGAGTTGAGCTTATCTAAGATGGACTGATGCAAAAGGGAAGTGCTCTGGGGTCAGACAAGTCCACATTTCAAATTGTCTTTGGACATTTTGGCCTGGAAGGGACGTATCGCAAACTACAAATATATTAGTCTCATATTGTTGAATGTTGGCTTTTCTGTCAATATAGCAGTTCACATGCAAGCCCTTCAATACAATGTGGTAAAATAGCAGCCCATAACAGCCAGTAGAGAGCTAGGCAAAATAGATTTGTTTTGTTCTCGAGCAAGGAACTCCCTTCATTCATATTTTACACGCTCTCCTTTCATGGTAATGCCTTCTGGGGCCTTTGCCGAGATCGTAATAGACAAAAAGCCATTAGCTGTGAGCAATGTTTTTCTCAAATTGGTGCTACCCTCCACCCTGCCTCCGCATTTCTTTATATGCACTAATACATTTTAGAATTTCATGTTTTTCAACTTCAAAAGGTGCAGAAAAAACTCTTTGGCATTTAAGCTTTAAAAAAAGACCAATGCAGACACCCACAGTCATCAAATCTGTAGTTAATGTCTTAACGTCTTGCACAGATTGTCTGTAAAATTTGACTACATATATAAAATTATTACAGTGCTATAATGGCTTATAGATTCCTGAAGATACCATTTGATATAATTGGAGTTTTTCCTGAGAAGAGAAATTTCAGGCAGAAAATATTTGCTCGCAATGTTGATTATGTAGAAAAAAAAGTTTACAATAATTCAATATTTTTTCATTTGCACACCAAACATTATACGTATGTTTGTGAATCATTGTGTGTGTGGTAAGACACTTTGTTCTCATTTTCTTCTTCTAAAAAAACAGTTTTCTATGTCTTGTCTTTAGGCTGAAACCAGCCCATGTTCTTGCTAATTTTAAAAGAAAAAGCCATAAAAAACAACAACACTCTGGTGAACAAAGTGTGTGTAGTCCTGTTTCATGTTGAGGTGTGTGTTTGTGGTCAAATAGAGCCGATGGTCATCAGACAGTGGTCTTGATTTGAAAGAAATCCTCTTTCTGGACTAAGTGCCCGTTCATGCTGATATTTTGTTCCACAGGCCCACCCATCAGAATCTTTGGAAAGGAAAGGCTAAAGGTCTAAACCCAGAAGTGGTCATCCATTATGGATAGCTTTCAGAAGACTGCTCGCTATCCATATGGTTTTGCTTGGGCTTTTAAAAGCATTTACAAAGAAAACCACTACATTAACCAGCCAGAGGAAGTGAAAGAGGGGCGAGGAATGTCTGGAGTCAAATGTACAAAATATATCTTGGTATGCGCTCGTCTAACATTTGCACACGGAGAAAAAAAAGGGAAGGTCAGTATGGATGGGCATGAGACAACGTCACGGGGGAAAATGGCAACCGGTCGGGCACGGAAAGAGGTAGTGATAAAACTTTTGACACCAGAAACCTCGAGCATCCTGGCCTCCCTTTCAAATCAATAGTGTCCTGCCAAAGTGCAACTTTCTCCGTTTGAAAGGGAAACTGCTTGTCACGTTTCCTATCTTTTGTTTTCGTGTGAGCAATTAAATTTGCCAGGACACAGTGCAGTCAATTGAGTGGCAAAATAATATCCACCTACAAGATATATTGCATTAATTAATGTAAATCAACCAGAAAGCAAATAAACATAATGAGGTCAATTCCATCATCCTCTTCTTGCCAAAAAGAAATGGGAACAAAACCATTGATTTGAGTTTTGGGTGAAAACAGGGGTATCACTCCATCTTGCCAGTGACGGCAGTTCACATTTGGACCAAATTACTGCGACATATGGCACGGTCGCACTACCCCCACTTGTTTCATTTTGCTGGTAGAAATGCGGTATAGCACTAAAGACCAGATGGATACACAAAACTGTTGGGACCTGTCCGTTCAAGGAATCCTCACAGAAGACTAGGAGTTTTTCCCACTAAATGAGCCATACTTCTGTACTTTTTGAGGTGGTCTTGCGCTGACTCCGAGGAAGAGGCAAGGTGTTGCCCTTATACATATACACACACTATATGTATATATATATGTGTGTGTGTATATATGTATGTATATATGTGTATATATATATTTATGTATATATGTGTGTATATGTATATATATATGTATATGTATGTGTATATATACATATATACACACCATGTATGTGTG
Source organism: Stigmatopora argus (assembly GCF_051989625.1). NCBI lineage: Eukaryota > Metazoa > Chordata > Actinopteri > Syngnathiformes > Syngnathidae > Stigmatopora > Stigmatopora argus. The sequence goes on from NC_135399.1 coordinate 10,476,388, forward strand.
TATATACATATACACACACACTATATGTGTGTGTATATATAAATATATGCACACACACACACACACACATATACATATACATATATATATATATATATATATATATATATATATATATATATACATACATATATATACATATATACACATGTATATATACATATATATATACATATACACACACAATTGTTACTGTTCCACCTGCTTTCAAGGTTAGTTCTTCAACAAATTAACTGCAATGGCTCCTTTTACGACATGGCCTTGCATAATAATCTTGACACCATTAAGATTTTAGACGACATCCTATGAGTTCAAAACATCTGCAAAATAGCAGCACTAATCAAGCTTGTGGATGTGGATCAATTGTAGGCGAGGGAAGATTTCACACACATTTAGGTTGAGTAAAATTAGTGCTCCGAGCCAGACTTGTTTTTGTCTTCCAGCAGACCAGACAATGTTTTAGCCTACTTTGTCTGCTCCGGTGCCATTATTCTGACAGCTGTGTGTGAGTGTGCACTTGTGCGACTGTGTTTGCATGTGTGTGTGTGTGTGTGTGTGTATGTGTATGTGCCTGCTTGGTGATGTGAAGGTCACAACCTCCAGTTATAATTAGGTAGTGATAAACTGCAGTGTTTTACCATTCAAAGTCAAGTTTTTCACTAATTTAGAAAGTTTTAATCTCAATATATTTTAAACTTGATGAACATTGTGAACAACTTTTACTGAATATGGTCATAGAAATACAAATGTGCAAATGTGAGCTGTGCTGACAAGCATTAACTGCCACTGAATGTTGCCTACACCAAACTGGCACTAGACCTGGCACTCTATGCCAGGTCAGGGAGTGTGTGGGTGTGCCACTGGGTTTTGTGGGCCCATCTGGAGATCTGGCAAGCAGGCCCGAGGGCAATGTAGGCTCCCCCGGTGAGCATATGTGTACCAGAGAGGTTACGTGATCCTCAAAGGTGCTTCAAAGACACACGTGCCCATCGAGGTCACAGTCGAGAAGCAAGGTTCGGACATAAAATGCGGTGCTGGACTGAAATTCCTCTGAAACCACTAGTATTTGAAACTATGAAGCACTTCATTGCCAGGAATCATTTTTGTTGATATGGAGACCACAATTATTCCATCCTGGTAGCGGTCTCCACTCTAAACAACGTCTCTCTAGTTGCCGTGATCTACATACCACTGTCCCCGTGGCAGATTTGCAATGGAAATTGTTTTAAAAATGTTTTAATGTGATTTTTGACCTAAAATATACAACGAGAGAAAAGGGAAAAAATACAATACAAGCGTGCATTCCGATAGATGGGCTTGTGAATTGACAACCACTGTGTGGTATATCTTCTTCTTTGCATTAGGGGGATCAGATTTGGAAAAAAATGCTTTGGTTGCCTTTTGGAAGCGGCTGTAACAACACAATGGCATTTCCAGTCTTTTCAAGAAGGGAAAGTTCAGAGATACAAGTGTTTTTGGAGTAAAGATTAGGTCATTAAACAAACAAAACATGTATGTCAAAGCAACACTGCATTGTAAAAGAACCTAAGGACTGAAGTCAATCTAGATAAGGCATAGATCGGGATTTTGCATTTACAAAACGCCATAAGCATGTTAACTAAAGCTTACAGTAAAAGTGTTAAGTCCCTAAGAAGACCCAACTGAGGCTTAAGGAGTCAAGAAGCCAGTCTTTATGTTAACCTCTGAAACCCACCACACTCAAAACGAAGTAGAAATAGGGGTACATTGGAGCAATTTTACAATTAAACTAATTCTTATATTCATTTAACGTTAATTTCAGTTATTAATATGGCTAAATGACTTTTGTGTGTTGGTTGCTTGTGTAAATACCGGCAGCGAGCTGCTCCGGCTTTGCAAAGGCGTCGTTTTGCTTCTTCCATTTACAAGTTACGTCACTTAAAATAATCCCAAATATTGACACACTGCGCAGCTGTGAGCGACACTCTGACACGCGTGCACACAGATCAACATAGCAAAGTTTCTGCGAGGCTCAACTCAGTGGGCCGGGATGGTTGCCAGCTGTTAGTTAAGTTAGCGTTGTTTCTTTTTAAGTGTTCTTGCCGACAGATATTCTGTATTCCTTGGCTCAGAGCTGCTTGCTTAAATTCCTGTCACGAGGCGGCCGCTTGAATTATACACCGTGGCTGAATGTTGGCATTTCTTAGGATGAAGACAGATGTTCTGTAGTCAATTAACGTTCAGTTCACCTTGGTTTTTCAATGGACCTCTTTTCCAGCTATTGAAATAGTCACCAATTCATTATTTTCTGAATGATGGCTCTTATTTCCAAAGCATTGTCTTGCTAAAATAGGCAGGGACAACCCTGAAAAAGACATTGCTCGGAAGGCAGTATTAATCCTTTAGCACCTTTTTACCTAAACAAGAATGTCCCTGCTTGTGTAATGTTGTATTTAATTTATTTAATATGTAATAATTTAATAAAAATCTTTAATAATTGTATAATGACAATTAGGCTTTTGTCGAGTCAATGATGATGACAAAGCCTATGTCCGATTATTATTATGTTCTATTTTTGTTTTTAAGTATTCCAAGACATTCACTTTTTGTTGTTCTTGTTGCACCTGATCCTCCTTTTTTAGAATGTGTAATAGGAAAGAAATTACTACACTTTAGGAATTAAATATAGGTGAAAAGGGATTTGCAAATGATTGAAAAATAGTTTATATTTTATATTTAATGCAATGTCCTAATGTTTTTCGCACTCTCATGCAGCAGAAAATGAATGAACGAAATGATTTCATTGATAATTATTATATTAGGTGAACAAATGAAGGGCATATGTATACTACACACATAAATAATAAGTACTACATTTTTATGTAGGGCTATTTTCTCCCGTCTGGTTTCTTCTCCCGCCTTCCTCCTCACTCCCTGCAGCGTCTGTGCTCTGATAGCTATGTGTCAGTAGCGTGTGGGCTGCTGCTAATTTGTGCAGAGTGGGAGAGAGCTTTTTTGGCATTAGGTGAAAGTGTATTTTAAGCCATACAATTCCATTCTCGCAGGCAGGTGCGCACACACACACACGCATGCACACATACACATTTTTGTCTGGGCTCACGTTTTTCAGGTCCTGCCCTGAAGTCACGTGCTCATTCACCAAAACCGACAGGTGCCTCAACCCACATTCTCATTTAAGAGAGTGTGGTATTTGCTGTCAGTTGCACTAATTCTGATGTGGTGGAGACCCACATGCTTCTTTGTGGGTTCCGAATACTTGCCGTCTTTGTAAATCTGGGATATTATGCGACACTTTACAAAGTGTTTACTCCACATATTTAAACGATGAGACATGATGAACTCGGGCATTAAGTCTGATCATGTACAATTACGTTTCAGTCTGTGGCAATCCCTTGAGTGTTTGGTTATACGTCATGTGATTCCATGGCAATATAGATCATAAACAGAGTCACGAGGGATGTAAAAGAAGCTTGTTAACGCATGGCCAAGGGAAAACAAAAGGAATAGTCACAGCCCTAATCTCCACATAGATATGTTTACGTTAGAGTTATATGTGACGCTACATAGTATGAGCTACAAGATGGTAAGCATCGCCATCTGTTACAGTGATGCCTTATCAGTATTTCCTACCGCCACGAGACAAACATACAACACGTGGGATGATTGCATGCTTATCAGGCAGCAGCATCCCACGTGAGGAGCAAAATGTTCACAAATATAAAGTCATTTAAAAAAAAATAGGTGTCAGATACAAAATAGGTAAGACACTGGCGAGCAGAAATAGTTTTTATCATCAACACATGATAACGATTCAAAGAAGCACCAAGCATCAATTATTGCATAATTTTGTCCGTCCACATCTAACAAGGATTTGACATACACACCCTATTAATAATGCTATTTGATGATGTCATCTACATAAATAGGACTTGTCTTATGGCTTTTTCCATCAAGCAAATCCTGCTCTCGCTTGATGTCGTATGTTTACTCCATCCTCCCAATCTGGCCATGGTTGAGTAATCTTATGGTAAAGTCTATACATTAGAATCCTCAAAACCAGTTCTCTTATCTCAAATCATGGTTCCCTATTGGAATTAATGGTGAAAAATACAAGCAGATGCTTGTAACGTGTATTTCATGTGATAAAAAGTATTCCATAATGTTATAAATCATAAAACATTACACAAAATATAAATACAAATAAAACCTTTTTGCTTCTAGTGAATGGACATTGTGCCACTCCCTCCCATGTGTTCAACTTGGCCAAATGGGGGCAGCATATCAAAATCATACGTATTACTGTCTCAGCACTTAAGCGCAGTGATATTAGTCATTCTTTGCAGAGGATAAATAACATATGCTTATGGGTTGTTATACTGTATTATCTGTTACATGCGTTTGTACTTGTTTTAATGGAAATTGACTATAGGTTGATATCTAGAGCAATAAATGCACTATTATTATTGAGACCATTATGTGTTAGAGAGCAAAATGTGTCCTGTCGTGAGATCATTTCATTTTACTCCCCAAAAAAATTATGACTGTACCCTAAAGCACCAACTGTAATGCTTTCATCTTTTGTCTCCAATGGTGTAGAATGGGGAAAGATAACATTTTAATTTCAGCCGTCGAAACTGTTTTTTTTTTTAAAGAATCCCCAATTTACCGTACAAAATGTGAGCCGAGCACTACTTTGAAAGGTGAACATGTGTTGTGCAAACACAATGTCCGCTACTGCCAGCATCCCCGTGAAGTGAGACGCAACGCCAAGGGGAGGGAAAATGTGAGCAGACCTTGTGCTATGTCACACGTGAACAAGCAGCAGACCATAAAATACACACAAATGCTACACATTTTGTTGGGTTGCTAGGCGCTATTTTCAGCCCGAGCAGACTGTGCCATGATTAATACATGGCAGAAGGAGGGCCTGGATTAAATATTCACATCTTACACGCCAACACACAAAATGCACATCTCGGAATTTCTGATTCCTAACTAAGCCTCCTTTCTTTGTTTCTGAGATTTACACTAACAACAACAAAAATGACGAAAACACAAGAGATGAGTTGTGTGATGTTTTGCTATTAACAACTGGCATGAGTACTTGTGTACTTGTTTGCATGCGAGTGTGCACATCAGTGGGGAAATAGTGGCAGATGGCGGAAAGGCAATAGCACAACTTGAGGGAAACACACCCAAACAGACACCATTGACACAGTATATACCATAGAAAGCCAGCATTCTGCACTGTCACTTCAATTAACCAGCAGAAACATTTTTAGCAAATAGAGGTAAAAACATCTCAAGCAGAAAAGTGACTTTGACGCTGTTTCTTTGAATTGATGAAATCTTAAATCAGTGAACGCAAACAAGCTGAACAAATTACAGTTTTGTTGAATTTAACTTTTTAAAAACCATTGCCTACAATTATAAAACAACAAAAACTAGATTAAGAACGGACTTATAAAATATACACCTAAGAAAAGCTGAACTCATTGAGGCCTTTCTGATTTTGTTTTTTTCAAGTTACAGGATGTTAATCGTGTATGGCTCAAATTATATACGTTTCAAATCATTCTTATATAAGTCGTACATGTTTTTTTTTCTTGATCTAGTGTTTGTGCCTATTTCTGAGTCCTTTCAAGGACAGCGTCTCAAAAGAAGCGAGTCATAGCCACAAAATGACACTTGTGCGCTCATGTAACAGTGCCAGGTAGAGCAAACATATCTCTCAGGCAACATAGAGGTTTATAGTGGGTCCACATCAACGCCATTGACGCCCAGGGAGGAAGACAGGTCAAGGGCTCTTTGCCTTGACACACATGAATAGAGGGGAAGTGGGGTGGTCATTTCCATGGTAACCAATACAAACAACTCAAGTGGTGTAACCAGCGTGCAGGCTAAAGTCCTTAAGGCACTGATTGACTAGATACAATCTTGGGTAGTAGTCCATCAGAAGATTTTAGGAAGCTGTTATTGAACTGTCATTTCAAGTATTGTTCACTACTAGCCCTCCGAGCTCAAATGGATTGGACGCTTTGCCGGCATCAATGGCAGCCAAAGAGTTTTAACATGGAAATTTGTCTTCATTCAGTATATTCTGTGGATATAAATAACATGTAGTCTACTGTATAAGGCTGAGACAGACTTTCTTGCGGATAGACATACGTGATCACCACATGGAAAAAGGAAAAGGAACGAATGCCAAGTGACTGGAAAGAAGACAAGTTGGCTGAGGATCGGGAAGCCGACATGACTGTTCCTGTCCATACATCCATCGTGTACAACAGTGTGAAACACTTATGTAATACAAAAAAGTCAAACCAATAGTACTATAAATCATTGTTAAAATCCACAATCAAGCATGCCGGACAGATCTATCATGTAACATTTCGAAGTCACCCCGTTGACAACCAATCACCGTGATGGTGTGCCAGCCCAGGCAACCTGTCTGGTTCAAGACAAGCCAGTCTGGTGTATTCTGAGCCGCCATTATCTGCCGCTCTACATTGTGCCAAGTGTGCCATCCTGTCTGCTAAGTCTCCTCCAAAATTGCCCTTCTGGTGCATGTAAACCAAGCCAGCGGTGAGAGGGTGCCAGCCACAATGACCTACCAACACTTTCTGTTCTTTGCGGGGGATATGTTTCAGAGCCATTCACTGAAGGTGGACATATGGTAAACTGAAAGACTACAGGGTGTCTGAATTATTTTGTACCCTTTTATTTTCTACTTTGTTTCCAGTTTCATTTTCTATTTTGAAGCTTGATGGTAGTCTAAAGTCTGTCTGAGTGATATCTTACATATACAGTAGATAAAAATGTCAAGTATGCAACGAATAAACCTGCACTTATTATGTTAAGGTGTTTGACCTGTTTTTTTACTATCGCCTCGCATTCCTCCTCAGCGTTCTATAAAGATTGTTAGAAATCATAGATTTCTGGGATATAACAGCCGTTTCTTTCACAGACTAATATATTGAAAAAATATCAACTGAACATAACCCATAAAGACAATAACAAAATATTCGACATGGAAAGTAATTGTTTCAGAAATCCCCACAATGGATTATGACAAAGGAATACATTTTGACTATGAATTACAAGTCAATAGCTGTCGAATATTTTATTTGTTTCTTTTTAAGGGAAAAGAAACGGAACGATTCCAGAGTATTCCGCTTACGGTAAAAACAGCATGTTCACTCCGGCTGTCCAGCCAAGCAAAAAACTTTTTTACTTGAGTCAACAATAGCTCAATGCTGTCCCCTGTGGGAACAATAAAGGCTTTGTCAATGGAAAAACAATGACAACAGTAACTCGCAAGCAAATCTGCAGAGGAAAATTCATTTAACTCAAAGTGAACATTTTCAGTTTTCCAGCTGACCTATTCAACGTTAATAAAAGATTACACTCATTGATTGATTGTGCATGATATCTCCTCCGGAAAACTGGAACGTTACGTGGAAAAAAATCAAAAAGATGCACAAGACGAAAACATGTGAATGTTTGAGTGTTAAAAAGAAAGTGTACAAAAATGCCCTGTGACCTCTGTAGAGCAGTGGAAGGGTCAATGGGAAGAGAGAAGGGCCTCTCTGTTTGGAAGAGGGTGAACACATGTGGCTATCACATGGCAGATTCCACTTTGTCGCCACGTAATATATCATCCGCATTGTATTTACACATATGGATGGGCATGCCTTTAAGTCAAAACAAGGGTAGATAAGGCATTCAGAGATTTCAGCCCCAAGTACATTGTCAAGTTGAACTGCCAACACAACTGAATGTCAGTATTTTTATGAAATTTGACATTTTAGAAAAAGTATTCCCGTGCCAATTCAGCACCGAGAAATGCTGTCATTAAACTGAAGAATTGAGAAGCGAAAAGGAGAATAAAATGAGAAAATTGATCTGAACCATTGAATGTTTCTCATCAACAGAGAAACAAACGGCTGTTAGAAAAACTGCATTTCCTTGTTCACATTCATATCCAAACATGAAATTCATCATCTTGTGGAGGAAAACAACAATTCATCGATTCGCTCCAGCAGCGCTAAATATGGACAAGAAGAACCCAGTGAAGAAAGATTATTAATCGGTAATGCCTTTTCTACACAGGGAGATAAAAGAATATGGTTGATGTGAGAAAACTCACAGATGGAGCAAAGTGGCATATTAGCAGTGGCCTTTTCAGATGTGAATATGAACTCCAAGCGTCTTCATACAATAAGGCAGTGCATCCACAGTAATTAGGGAGGAATTTATTACATGTGGCTCCCTCTGACGTCAATCCGAGGCCTTCTCAGTTAGCCTTCTTTCTCTCCTTCTCTCTCTCTCTCTGTGAATTTTTAAACGTAGGGCTCCCTTTGGCAAAGCTCCCCCAAACGAGGTGCCGCCTGAGGTTTAGAGAGCTGGATGAGGTTCCTTTGCTTGTTTTAAAAAGCAAGCCTGGATCAGTGCGCTCACCTCATTTAAGCATTTGGCTCTTCTGTGCATCTGTACACCACTGATGAATGCTATTTCGGTGGAGGGGTAACTCGATGCAGTGGGCGTTGTCGAGTTATTGCTTTTAAATCAACACTGCACTTTCAAATTCTACAGATTCATCTCCAAATGTGTGAAGGCCTGTGTTAAAAACATACAGTCCATGTTCTACAAGTTAATTCTCAAGTGACAACCGTGACCTTGCCAATGTAATTTTTCCTGACACCTCGGTACCTTGAGATACAATTTAATTTCATTCTGGCACCATGTTCCTAAGCTTAGGCGCCCATACTTCAAAGCATGTCTCCCCATGGAAGTAATTAAAATTCCATTAACGGAGAAATACCTTTAATAAAGAAAAAAAACATTTATATATAAAAAAAATATTAGTATTTAAACCACAATTGATGAGGTCCGAAGCAGCTTTGAGGTGAAATTGTCCTTATATGTTTGGTACATTAATGGACATCCAATTACGTGGCTCTTTCTGGTACACAGTCGATTGGTCGCCGGTCTTTTGGTCGCCCGGAAGGTAAGTGATAATTACCATTGAAATCGTTGCTCAAATTCCCTAAATACAAACTGTGAATTACTATTTAGTCATACTTAATGCCCTAGTAATTATTAGGCTAAAGAAAAGCTCCAAATTTCCAGGACTTTTATTGTTTTTTGTTGGAGAACTTGTTAAGACCCTGACTGACATAGCTTCTTAAAGGGACAACGCATGTACATACAAACTCTTATACACCCACACGTCGGCTCAGTGAAACTGCTCATGGCCATTGTTGGCTTTTATTGATGCGTAGACCGTGTTGTTTTACCTTGTTTTGTAGCCGGTCTTTTGGTCGTCGGTCTTTTGGTCGCCAGTCTTTTGGTCGCCCGTTCGCGGTCAGGGCGACCAAAAGACCGGTGACCAAAAGACGGCGACCAAAAGACCGGCGACCAATCGACCGCACACGCTTTTTCTATCCTTCTGCTGTGGAATTACATTACTGTAGTTTGTAAGTGGTAGACATTTGAGCTGGGAGGGTTCACAGCAACTTCAATCTTTTGCTGCCGCTCCCAGTTCAAATGGATTGGACATCTCTTGTCGTCAACGGAAGCCAATGAGTTAGAATTGTTGCATGTATTTCATCCTAACTGCCGATGAGGATCTCAAATTAAAAAAAAAAAAACTAACATCTTGTAATAAAATCTAATGTACATACTAAAGACAAACTATAGACTATTTCCACATTGTCAAACAATCTGCAATGATGTGATGTTGGTAATGCAATACATTCCAATTCATCCATCACTTTGGCAATAAGCTAAAAAAAACTCTCAGCGACATTAAATGCAGCGACCATCTGCTCCGCTGAGGTTGAGACAATCGTGGAAAGACAATCCACGTGGAAAATAAAGAAGAGAGTGTGCCTCCGTGTTGGGCGGGATGTCACAAAAATAAGACTAAGGGATTATCTGTACTAATACTGAGTCACTCCAGTTAAAGCAGGAGTTTAGTGTGGCATTACAAACAAGCTGATGCTGAGTAGAGTGTGCTGTCATTATGATTATTATAAAAATAATCTATTGTACTGGACTGTGTGCTTTATATTCAACCTGTGTCTTGTTTACGCAAGGCAGAAAAAGAACGTTTTTTTTTGTATTACTAATGCAAAAACAAAAAGCCACATTGTGGTGCTCAATTTTTTAACAGCAAGCACAAATCCAAAAAAAATCATTGTTTGGACCATTAATTCATGGCTTTGAGTCCTTATTTAACATAAATTTGCTTAAAAAACAAGAACTTCTTGTCTCTCGGCCGAGGTTTTTGAAAGGGTTTGAAATTTTAAATACATTTCTAAATCAATCAAAAATGTTTTACAAATCGATTATTAAAATAACTTTCATATACAATTTTAATTGGAATTATTTCCTGAAAAAAAAGATGTTCCTGGCATCTTCTTGCCATCTGAAGGCAACATGAGGGGATACTTGCCTTGGGTTTAGTTTATTTGTTTTTTCCTCGCTTTATGTGCCAACTTTGGGTTTTTCTGAGCTTCTTTTCTGAGCCGTGCGAGTGCATTCGTAGTTCCCATGCCATCTGATGTCAACAAGCTTCATCAGCAGCACTAATCCACTCCACAAAGCCCTCCTTTCGGGGCACCTTTCATAAAGCAGCAAGAAAAATGAAGGAGGCACACGTTTGCGTGTTTTTCCTTAACTTTCACTGAGTGATTTGTGGTAGCAGAGAAAAAAAAATCACAGACTTGATAAAAGATAGAACATTCCAATATAAATGCAAAGTACAAGATCGAAAGGGATAGAATCACAGAACTCCTTTAGTGTCTCCTTTTTATGTTCAGGCAATTATCGCAGAGGGGGAAGAAAAACTTTAAGGTCAATTGCTCCAGTAAGATGTCCATTAACAGAGCTAATCTTTCATTGTACAGCTGCGTATGTTGTAAGGCTGTGCTGAGACGACAGAACTGTCAACACCAGTATGTCCGTTATGGCTTATTGTAAGATTTGGTTTCTAATATGGAGGCTTTCAGAAGGAAGAGGAGTGCCCGTAACCCCCAATTAGACGCGAATCAACTGACGAAGACAAAATACGATATGGGGTAATATGGAGGGGGTGCCATGTTGGTTGAAAAGACACCAAGTAAGACTGGACGTAATGGCTCACAAAGACAAAACACAATTTTTTGGGGCATTAAATCCCAAGCGGTCACTTCAACCTGCACTCTTAATCGAGCTTTAATTCTAAATAATGAATCACACAGCTTGAAATGGAAATGGCTGAATGGTTCCTTTTGCAAATAGGGCATCAGTTGCTGGTATTTCTTCTTCGGTGGTCGACTGTTTTGGTGTGAGGCCATTGTTTATTTGTAAAAGACAAAAGAGGTGAGGGGCCCCTTTAGATCCGTGCTCACAACAAAATGCCCTTTGTTTACTGATTTAATGTGTGAATACATCTGTGAGAGGGGAAGGTTATTGGTGGGGGAGAACAGGGTTGCTTGTGTCTATTAATAGGGAGTATAAATAGATTTTGAATGTGCTATTAATTCAGTTCAGTGGATATGATTTTCAATGCAATAGTGGTTTTTAACATTCACGTTAATGCGCCTAAAATGATTACCCTTCTTTCTCAGGGGGAGACTAAGAAAATCAAAATCTGGGTATTTTAGGATGCTTACATGAGAGATGAACACTAAAAATAAGCATTTTTAATCCAGGGTTATATAAAGTCTTCTAAACCAGTGCGGAGAATACAAATTGTCGGCGGCAAAGTGAATAAATCCTCATTCTACTGTGATGCCAATTTAGCTTGCATGCAGTGCGACTGTAACTAATGGCATAGACAAAGACGTTATCCTGTAAACAAGCCAATAAATCAAAATGAATGTGAAGCTGAAAGGATAAAACGTATAGTAGAAGCAGCATTAGTAGTATCGTTCATTGATTCATTTTCCATACTGCTTATCCTCAAGAATTGCGAGGGGTGCTGGAGCCTATGCCAATTAACTACTGGCACCGAGAGGGGGACACCCTGAATTGGTGTACAGCTAATCGCAGCCCACAAGCAGAGGGACGACTTTTCACGCTCACACTCTAACATAATGTTTGCCTAGTATGCATGTGGTAGGAAACCTGAGTATCTGGGGAAAACCCCACACAAGGCGGAGAGAACATGCAAACTCCATAGAGCACAGGTGTCAAAGTGGCGGCCCGGGGGCCAAATCTGGCCCGCCACATCATTTTGTGTGGCCCGGGAAAGTAAATCATGAGTGACGACTTTCTGTTTTAGGATCAAATTAAAATGAAGAGTATCGATGTATATTCAATTTCCTGATTTCCCCCTTTTAAATCAATAATTGTAATTTTTTAATCCATTTTTTCTGTGTTTTTAGTTCAAAAATCATTTTGTAAAATCCAAAAATATTTTAAAAAAAGCTAAAATAAACATTGTTTTAGATCTATAAAAAAACGGAATATTCAGGGCCTTTAATCCAGTTCATTTAATCCATTTATAAAAAAAAATATCGAAATATTATATCTAAAATGGTCCGGCCCACATGAAATCGAGTTGACGTTAAAGCGGCCCGCGAACCAACCCGAGTCTGACACCCTTGCCATGGAGGAAAGTCCGAACATGGGATTGAACCCTTACTCTCAAACCTGTGAGGCTGACGTGCTAACCACTCGTAACCGGGCCACCCATTAATTGTATCAGTAATAGATATTTTTATCAAGCCTTTCCCTAAGAGCGCTCCCGCGTTGGCCTCCAATGTTCGCGCTTGTTCAGTCGACACATTTGTGTGAAAACGCATCTTTGTCGGCTCAAATCAACATTCCCACGGTTGGCCTGAAGTTCGCGTGTATTACACGATGTGTGTCAGCATCTTACAATTGCATTTCCATGCGAGAAGTGCTTGGTGTGCGGCTTGTCATTGCACGGACGCTCATTAGGGTGTTAGCCCTCTGGTGCAGCCATGTGAGAATGACAATGAGCCTGATAGATGCCGACACAAGACAATCTGTTTACTTTTATGTGTGTATGTGTGTGTGGTGGGAGTGACAAAGAGATTACTATTATGATTATTAGAGAAAAATAATCATTTTCTATACAGATGGAGTCATTCCAAAGGGAGAAGCTCTATACCTCTGCTTGAGTGTATTAGCAATGTCAAACAATGCAAAGAATATAAAGTGGCGCCTTAACATAGTATAATTCGGGTCGATGAACACATGCGGCCCATCACTAAAATGTAGTTGGCTCAAATCAAAACAAAAGCCGTATGGATAAAAGGCACTTTCTGTCACTAATTTCGGTACCTAAATTCTGATCGTTGAATGCTGCCTTCTATTTAAAATACTGTCATGAATGGAATTTATCAAAACTTTCTATTTATGTAAGAGGCGTTTATTAAGCAGGCAGCCCTTTCCAGAAGAAGGACTTCCAATTGCACATATTCACAGTCGCAAGACGCCAAGTAAAACCACAGGAGTTTTGCCATTGGCGTCCAATGAGCATGGTAGCAAGCCACTGTATACTCGGTTCAAGGAGAGCGCCTGTGTATAAAACATGAACACGTATTTCCGTTGGCCGATCCGAATCCATGAAATCAGTCAAGCTTTGCTTTCAGTAATCCTTTTTAGTTCAAACTAAACTACTTAACTGGTTTCAGCCACTGTTATCTTAAGGCATAATCACACTGACAATCAAAACTTGAATCCTAAACCTACTTGTCAACTTAAGACCGGTATCTTTAGGCATATTTAAGGACAACTAATGTAGGGCTTCAAACAGGAGTTAGTGGCTTCAATTTTTGTAATGCTAAATTACATTGCATCTAACGTTCTGACAAAAACGGCAATTGACATAAATCCTATTATGAGTCCTGTAATGAGAGAAATTAATCGTACATAGTATATGTGTAATAAACTTGATATACAAGTATGTTTTACATTTGTCTTCTTGAGTTGGTTTGCCATATTTTGCCAATTTTGACCATGACAGCAACTTATGTCTTTCATGGCTTCATTTTTAGACCTCAATTTCATGGTCTTCACACAGATTAGTGCCTGGAAAAGTTCATTCTGCCTCCGGAGACCCGGGCACTAAGCCTCAGATCAACTAGATTGTGTAACTGCTGGGAATTTTGGAATTTTTTGTGGGTTACGGATTACATCCACGCAGATTCACCTGAATGGGTTTCACTACGGTTGATTGTGCACTGTCTTTCACAGGTCTCCAAGGCTCAGGGAACGTACAGATATACTGATGACGTCACGTACAAAATAATTCCCAAATTGCACCCAAACAGTGATCTGCTTCTTTATCGTCAATACAATGGTGGGAAGTACTTACAGTAATTAGATTTTTCCAATAGCTGCAGGTCTAGTCTGTACTACTTGTTTACTTTTACTTAACTCCAGGAGTTGAATCATTATTTCTACTGTTTCCAGTCTTTTTACACATCTGTATTTCTACTTATGCAAAGAGAGTAAGAGTCCTTATGCAGCTTCTGCTGAACTCTGTACTACCAATCCTACTTTGAACAGTCCAAGAAATGGATATGAACTATGCAATATTGTAATCCTGACCTCTTGTTTTTTTTCATTTTTTATTTTATTTTTTTTACTAATACTTTAATCTTGGTAGCAGATGTGAATCCTTATGGGTTAATCTTGATGATTTTACATGTTCTTAATCTCCGTATCTTTTGCAATGGACATCTGGACGAGATTGCAGGCTGACGGAAAGATGTTAATGAGAAAGCCAAAGGTCTGAAAGTCAACCCTATAAATACATTATGAATAGCTTCGCATCAATTCAACAAGTTTATTCATCTTTTGACTATAAAGTAAAACATGTGCAATTGAACACCATTTTAAAGTTGCTAAGAGGCAATTACAAGTTTCTCTTCCTCAAAACGGGCACTGATTACAACCCCACAATTAGCCAATGAAATAATGAAGACCAAAAATAAGATAGGACTGCAAATAATGCTTCATCAGCTGTAGTAGTTTCAGCAAAAACATGGGGGTAAGAGCCACTATTAAAGCTTGGGAAACCTAAAAATAAATCACATTTGCAACAGCTAAAATAACTACTCAAGAAAGATGCCATAAACAGTTTGAGTTTGTGTACTTTGATTCCAGATTATTGTTAACCGTCCTACTAAGACAACTCAGGGGGTGTAGTTTTTATACCTTTCATTAAATAAACAACTTACAATAGAGAAAATGCAGGATATAATGAGAGCTACACTAGGGGCATCTATCTAATACAAGTTTATTATACATGTTGCAATTAAGCAATATGACACAAGCAGGACTAATGGTGTACAGTATATCATCCTAACTGTGATTCCTGGGTGAAATATAGACTAACATCATCCCCGCTTGGGTCTTATTGTTTTCATACAACAAATATACAAACAATCAGTAAACAACAACCATTTTGAAATCAATAATTCAATTCTGCCAAAATTCTTGGAGAGATCGTTGTAAAATCCAGGAGATTTCAAAGCAGGTATTCTTTGTTTTGTTTTTTGTGTCTAAAAATATATCATCAATTATGGAAATACTTTAAATACTTCATTGCAACTTACGGTTATATAAAACAATGCCACGTGTTTTTCTTTTGAGTGATATCTATTCCCAAATGGCATGTACCACTGTATGTAGTATTCAAATGTCTGTCTATATGTACTTTAATTGTGAACACATGACCCTAGACAAAATGTTCTTCATAAAAAAAATGTTTATATCTATAAAATGCAGGTAAATGTGATTGGCCTGATTCCTATAGTCAACATGGGCATAAAAACTAATGATAACCATTGATTACTACCAGAAAATAGTCATTTGTGTATTTTATGGATGAAATAATATGAATTTTGTTGTTCTCTCTTTCTGTGACTCCAATCCCTGGAATAAAAGTGACACATCCTTGCTCGGCTTCCCAAATATCAAATGAATAATTCATAACCACCTGTCATTTTTTGGGTGGTGGGGGGTGTTGTCTTTATTTATTTTTTCTCCACATATCCCGAGCAGGTGCTCCACTTGAAAGAATGTCTGACCCAAAATAACACAAACATACACAACTTCAATTTATACATCTGCAAGCGATTTGGTGTCGTGTGCATTAAATCTATTGACGAAAGAATTCTCTTCTCACTCAACAGTACTCACTAACTTTGGCACACAATGGGTGAACTTATATTTGTTAACTGTCAAGACGATCCATTTTTGTATTTTTATGGGACTCTAATTCGATTTGAGACTCGAACTCTGCAACTTTCCACTGCGACGCAGACCAATTAACCATCCAAGCACGGTGGTGCCCTTTAAAATGAACAACTGAATCCAAATGGTTTAAATAAAGAAAACACAATCGCATCACCTACTGAACCCAACATACACTCTCCTTTTGCTCTGGCTTCTCAGTCTTAACATGCTACACAAGGCTTCTCTCTCTCTCTCTCTCTTTCTCCCTCTCGCGTCAAGCTGCATCACTATTTATTGACGCAAGATCCCCTTTGGCCAAGATGCACCACCCATTACTGCTGCTGGCATAAGGAGGCGAATGAGAGAGTTTGTGTGAGTGTGTGTTCTGACTCCGGCCTCCAAGGCCATAAACACAGCTCCAAAATGCCAAGTAGCATGTCAACATGCCAGCCTTCGCCACCCAAGTTTAAGGTGCACAAAAAGGTCCTTGAGTGCTCCTAAAATGTCTTGAGAAAGGGAAACGGTGATCTGTCATGTATGGAGAAGGGCTTAAGTATAGCAATCAATGGAGGGCAACATGGGAAATGAGTAGCTAACTGGTTGAGTAGATTACATGAAAGTCAAGAATTAAAAGCTTCATGTTTCATTTCAGAGTAACTCAGGGAACAGAACTTTTTGGCAGTGCAACTATTTGCTTGGGCTTTATCAGAATCAATAAAAACAACTGGAGTATGATTTTTCCAGGTATATTCTTGGTGAATCCACATTTATATGTGGGATCAATTTGGCATTTACTGAACTGAACCAAACTAAGAAAAAGAAGACATCTTTTATGAAGGCTTCCCAAGGCTTATGTCACATGTGTTTCATTTGAACTTAAGTTAACAGTTCCAAAAAACCTCTACAAACATTTTTTTTATTTTTTTCAAATTTACAAGAATGTCACACTTCTCTGGGCTTGGATCCAAGTTTGATGAGCTAAAACATCCACACTGCTGTAAAAGCACTTGGCCTCTAAACCCAGTCCCTAATCACTTCAAAAGGAGAAAAAGGCAGACCTCAGCAAAGCGTACTTTTGTCAAGAGAATAATTAACAGCAAAATTAAGCGACGGCACTGCCATCAATCCCCTGAATGACCTCTGCGGGATGGAGAGACAAGCAGCTTTTTATACATTTTGGCCTGATAGTTGGAAAAGACAACAAGAACGCTCATTAAATAATAGCGAGGAGTAATGGGTTTATACAGTATACGATTAAATTGTATCATGCTGTATAAATGGTATTCAGTGTAGGATGACATCCTACATGCCAGCGGGAAAAATTTAAAGGTTTTTGGTGAATGTCAATGACACAGTGGTGTGGTTAACCGCCTGAGGAGGAAACACTGATGAACTAGAAATAAAACTCGGGTCAAATGAGCTCCAGCATGTGATGAGTCAGGTCACTTAAGAATGACTTTTGCAATTGCTTGGCTTATACTGGTAAAGTAGTTATTTCCCAGCTTCGTTGATGTCATTCCTACAGGTTTTTAATATATTTAAATGTACAGATAACACCTTTAGGAGGGGCATCACTAGTGGAAATAATCTTATCAAATCAATAAATTGAAAAGAAAATATAATTGCATTTTTCTGTTGTTTATTCTTCAGGAAAACCAGAAATAAAAGTCAATTTTCATCAACGTCGGTACTATTTAAGACACAGCTGTCATAGTGGCGGCCCGGGGGCCAAATCTGGCCCGCCACATCATTTTGTGTGGCCCGGGAAAGTAAATCATCAGTGGCGACTTTCTGTTTTAGGATCAAATTAAAATAATAGATATTGATGTATATAACATTTCCTGATTTTCCTTCTTTTAAGTCGATAATTGCTATTTTTTAATAAATTTCTGTTTTTAGTTCAAGAGATTTTCCCTGACTAAAAAAAGCATTGTTTTAGATCTATAAAAAAACAGAATATTCAAGGCTTTTGATCTAGTTCTTTTAATCCATTTATTAAAAAAATCTAAATATTATATCTAAAATGGTCCGGTCCATGTGAAATCAAGTTGACGTTAAAGCGGCCCGCAAAACAAATGAGAATCCCAGATTGCCCGGCCTTTTGTCATGACGCATTTTAAATGTTAAAATATATGATTTGAGAGTAATCCTGACAGTATTTAAAAACAACATGTGTAATAATAAACAGGAAAGAACAATAGCGAAATCTCTCCTGTTGCATAACTCGTGGAATGAACCATTGAGAATTCATATGTAGTCCAGCCCCAGGTTTTCTGCTCTAATTGACAATGAATAATTCAGCCAGCAGCACCAGTGTTATATTACCCACTGACATGTTCTTGGTATTAGCTGAGGTATGTATAATTTTATCTTCCTAATTTCACACATCATCAACTTTTGAATATAGAGGGAAAACGGCACATTACAAGGAATTGGATATGAGGTAAACTGGGTTTTACGATGGGCAAGGTTGTACCAAGGCGCCGATGCGGATGTTCAAAAGGGAAAGAGTAACCGCAACATTTAAAGGGAAGAAAGAAAGCGACACTATAGTATAACGGACATGTCATGAGCCTGAGAGACAATGACCACTGTTATGGTGGAGATGGCGTCAATGTTTAGGAATCTTGAGGGTTATTGGTTATTAGTATTATAATTTGATCCTGACACCATTTTGAATCACATAAGAAATGATTTTGAGATATGACCAATCCAAAGGAGATTGGAGGGCTCTCGAATTGCTGATGCAGGACGATGGGCATCCATACAGTGCAAAAGCCAGCTATTAGCTGTGAAGCAACGGAACAGATAAAATGGGGAGCTGGCTTGTCCTACAGTCCACAATCGTCCTGTTTAAGTGTGCCCGAGCACAGCATGGTCCTTTCACAACAAGCAAGATGGGGCCATTAATAGAATCCATTAGTAACCATTAGCGTGACATCCACAACATGTCCACAAACAAGGATGCCTTTCCAAAGCGTCAGCCCCTCCAACACTTGCTAAATGAGTTTTGGAATCGGGTTCAAAGTCGGGACAAGGGCCCGGCGAGGCGCAGCAGATCCAAAAAGAGAGGTTATTGTGAGAGATGCGGGTTATGGCAGACTATAGGAAGCCGAGTGGAGGAAACTGCTTCACAGCCGCAGGCTCATTGGGTCAACACAAGGATTCATCAAGCCTCAAATCACATCAGTCGAGGCTGAGAGATTCTGTATAGTTGCCCATTAAATGCTGGATGTCCATTTTACTGCGTTGAATCTTCCTCTTGTCTGCTTTTTACTGCTCGCTGCCTCTGCTGCCAATAACTCGCTCCCCTTCTTTCATCTCATCAACTTTATATTTAATGACCGGAGATATTGCTGCATGCTAAAGGATAGCACTGACCTTACTATTTCTTAATTTACTTACTTTATTCTCCACAATTTTAATCAGAACATCTCAACAAAATCCCCACATACAGACAAGCTAGAAAATAAGAAATCAAAACGGAAAAGACAAAAGAACAAGAGCAAGCTGAGGAAATGAAAGAGAGCCTGTGTTGCCTCAAACTGAGCTTGGGGTCCCCATTTTTTCAACAAAAAAACATTCTTTTACCTTCAGTTTGCATGCGAGCCGTTCCATGACAATTACATCTTCTAAAATGAAAAGGCATTGCTTGTATAATGGGGCTTTGGCCTCATTATTTTTTACTCCAAATGTACCTGCAAGTGCTTTTGTGCACCAATGTTGTCGTATGATCAACATAAATCCAGTGAAAGCAAAACAAATCACTTCAGAATTTTATAAAATTGTGTAAATGTTGACCTGAAAAGTAACACAAGGAGAAGGAAAGAATAAAAAATGGTATGGGAAGTTGATACCTGTTTCTATCCTACCTAATATGCATCATTGCCATTTTTTATCAGGAATTTTAAAGGATTTTGCTAATGAAGTAAAACATATTTGATGTGTGAATATTATTTTGGCATCAAAGCCTGTTTTAGCAATAAAATAAAATCTGCATCAACGTCAAAGGGAGAAATTGTCACCCAGTGGGTCTTATAATATGAGTAAAAGTGCTCTGAAAAATCTACAAGTGTTGGGAACTCTGCTTTGGAAACATAGGGGGGGAATCGGAGTACCTGGAAAAAACCACACGGGAATGGGGAGAACATGCAAACTCCAAAGGGATTGAGCCCTTGATCTAAAAAATCTGAGGTGAAATTACTAACCACTTGTCTACCGTGCCGTAGCCTTTTTTTTTTTTAAATTGATCATTTAGTCAAGAATATTTAGGTTTCATCGTGAATTGTGCATAAAAGGCCCAAGAAGGAAACACACACCAGAGATGGGACAATAAAACGTAAGTTCTTTGAAGAGTCGAAAATACAAATAACCCACCTCTCCAGTTGTTTGGATACTTTCTCGTCGAGGAAAAAACAGTCTGCTTGTCGTTTTGCTGAAGCTCTCGTGGTTGTCTTTTAACATTCAGGAAACCAAAAGGGAATACGGCGCTGCCAGTGACATCATGATATTTCGAATCTGGCTGTCATCTGAGGGAATGCAAAGTGGCCTCCATCATCACATAAACAGGGAGACACTATTATGTTGCACGAAGTGCAGATACTAGTGTAAATTAACACATCCATTGGGGAAAACATTTGATTTCAACTCACTGCTCTACTGAAGTAAAAGCATAACCCTAGCAAGTTAAAAAAGAAATCAAAATAACTCGACAAGCTATTGTTGAAAAGGTAAAGTCAGGAAACTGAAGTGACCCTAGTACATACTAGTAGATGATACCTGTGATATTTGGCACAAGTTTATCGCTTCTCCAGCGTCTTAAGGCAATAAACCGAGTTGAAAAATCACATTACCCTCTGGTGCATGTTTGCTGCTTTCAATGAGCATCTTGTGATGATTAACAGCGGTGTGAAGCGGCAGTCAAGCGAGGCGTAGTCTGCCAGCCGGTAGCAGCAGCAGCAGCAGCAGCAAGCAACGAGGCTGTCACTGACTTGTTGCTCTTCCGCTCGGGTGACGCTGATTCAAACGCACCGGAGTGAATTGCCCTGGTGGGCGGGGCTTGTTGTCAATGGGGATACCAGGATGAAGTTGAAGTGTACCTTCATCCTGGTTTTAGCTTCATTAGTTTTTTAGCTATAAACTAATGAAATGCAATGCAGAAAAACTGTCTAAACTCGTTATAATTAACTTTTTTTGTGTTGTTCAGTTTGACAGCCCTTTGAAAGTCGGATAGGTTTTTTTATATACAATTTACAGACATTTTTGATTACATTCATTTTAATAAAGGGACCTGTAAACAAGTGGTTGGCACCTAGGCCTCAAAGTTTTGAGATCCCAAGTTCGGACCTTTGTGTGTGAAGTTTGCATGTTCTCCTTGGGCTAGTGTGGGTTTTCTCTGGGTAGTCCGGTTTCCTGCCACATCCAAAAAACATGTAAGGTGGGCTGGTTGATATTGCCCCTGCGTATGAGTGTGAGTGTGACTGGTTGTCCATCTCCTTGTTAAATTCAGTGTGCATTTATTACGTCTATTTCCTATTTTTTTCCTAAATTTCATAATTACTGATTATTTCAATCAAATGGTTGTAATGGCCTCTCTAATGACTGCTTATTATTTGGCCAACAAAAAGCCTTCAAATAATTCCAACTCTCCATTTTCTGTAGCACATGTACAAGCTGACATGCAAACAGCTATTGCAAGGAGGGGAAAAAAGGATGCAGTAAACTCAGAAAGCCTAAAAGAATCTGACAACATAATAACCATCCTCTCAAAGTGACTTGTCCCTAAAGTTTATTTAAACATCGTACAATTTAACCTGGCTGCACTTTTCACGTCAAGGATAGGAAAGTGACAACATAATAAGCCTCCTCTCAAAGTCATCCTCGAGGCACGTGGAAGTGGATGCGTTGAGATTAAAATTGCTCAAATCAAAAGGATGAATGACAAGCTCTTGGTGCATGTGATTAAGACATCATCACTTTGCTATTTTTCTCTTTTGGGAGGCATTTTTTCTGTAAAATCTAGCAAGTGTTTGAGTCCTGGTAAGAATGAATTGTTGGACAACGGACGATTGAATGAGGGATGATTGGAAGGAGGGAGGAAAGAAGAGGATAGGTGGTAAATAATAGACTAATAGACAATGGGCGTGTCTTCTTTGTAATATTGCTTTGACAGCAGCAGCTAGATTTCCTGTTGACGATGACAGGAAGATCAATGATTCCGAGCACACAATAGCAGAGTGTTCTCTCGGGAGAGCGGCATTATCTGTCCCAAGATAAACTGGCGCGGTGGATGTGACAAACAGGATCAGTGTGAAGGTGCGAGGGCTTTTTGAGCACCAGAGGAAGTTGCTGTCACTGATATCTAGTCCTATGAGAGAAGTTTGTGAGCGAGAGAACCCTTTTGGGCAAATCAAATCAAACTCATATTCATTCGGTTATCTAATTTCCAGGGTTCGGCCACCCACAGTAAAAAGGAAAAATGGCTAACAGGCCTTGTTTGTTCACCCAGCTAATGTAATTATGACAGCGAGTCAAGTCAGGAGTTACTTCAATGATTTAAAGGTCAAATGTACTTTCACAGGGTTATTAATGTTAACTTTTCTCTTGGAGAAGTGCATTTTGTAAAAGCATATCTGGAGTGGAATTTAAATAAATCCCATTCATTAAACAATATTCAATGGACAAGGGTGCTATTACTAAAACAGGACTGGGTATAATTATTATGCGCAGTGGGGAAGCTTGGTTTTGATGTAGGGCTGCTTTGCTCCATTTAAATGAGCTTCCATGGATTCAAGGAAATGGGAAATTTTACATGAATGCTAAAGAAAATCAGTTTTTACACGGTGCAAATACAAAATAGATAAAATTGCATGATTTTTTATATCCTGTTATCACAGTTTAAAGCAGGAAAAACATAAATAAATCATTGCTTCCCGCTTGCAAAGACACCAGCCAGTATTTCTGGCTCTTGGCAATGTTTGGGATGGATTCCCCAGAGGATTTCCCCGCTTTGAGGATGCTTCATATAACTGTTGTCAAGCCTGCCTGCACATAAGCACTGTATGGCACTCAGACAGCACGCTCTTCAGTGCGTTACAGTATTTTTATACACTCAAATTTCAGTTCTGCTTCCTCTGAAAAGTGAATTATATGTCAAAAGAGCTGGAATAGTGGCAGGATGTGAACTGGTCCCTCCCAGCTATTAGAACGGTATCAACATGAGTAGCATTACGGTGGATTATCAGCAATTACATAACCGAGGAGGAAGCGCGATTGAAGGCGAAGACCTCAAACTTGTGAGACAGGCGTGCTAACCACTGGAAAATAGTGGTGTTTCACCAGAAGAAAAAGAAATGAATACACTGAATTGTTCAATTGTGACAATCGAGTGTTAGAATTGACAGCAAATCTGCTGCCATAATCTGCGTTGGCTGCGGGGAAAAATTGAAAAGCAGCCTTGATGGCGAGCTGGATGCCAGCTGTTGTGTGTCTGTGCGCCAAGCGTGTTTTTGAAGGGCTCCGCACAACGAAGCTGCACAGAAAACAAGCCAAGGCAAAAGTGAAGGTGCCAGAAGCACGCCGTGTATTTCATGCCATGTGATGGTACTGTATGAAGTGGCAACAGTGTTATAAGTGGAATGATGTAACATCCGCAACAGGTTGGTGCGGTTGGCCCTCAAAGCATTCTTTGTTATCAAGACCCCGAAAAAAATGATGCATTGACTTAATTCAAATTGAAAAATTCAAAGTTGAAATATGGATTTTAATGAAATTGGAGGTACTCAGTTAAACAAAAATCCAAAAGTTAATGAAACATTTTCTTTCATTGTAAATAATGGAAAAAAATGATCCTGGATAGATTTTGTCTTCAAATAAACCATTTTTTAAAGTGTTTTGAATAAAGTAAAGCCCAATAAACACAGGATATTTGAACATTATATTGACAATATTTTTATTATATACATCATTGTTTCACAAAAGAATAAACAATGAAAATTTTAGTCCCATTTCTGAGTTATTCTTCATTGCATTTTTAACTTCATATCACAGGGACTACTAAACACCCTAAGGTTAATTATAATTACACCATTTTCTGAAATGTATTTTTTTTCTCAACCCAACGTTGTTATGCTGTGCTTCAAATCCAAACCACAGCACACGTGTGTCTGCTTTTTTGAAGGGGCACAGACAGCATGTGCTTGGCTAATTAGCCTCATGAAAGTAACACAGCAACCTGGATGTCTTCATCTGAGCTTTCCACAGGAAGCAGGCGCAAAAAAAAAAAATACACAAGCATCCATTAAGATAACGTTTCACAGATGCCATTTTGGGGAAGCCTCCTCTCACCAGAAATAGACGTTTTTTGTTTTTTTGTTTTTAGGTCAACTCATTAGTCAGAATAATACTATACATCCTAGTCGTCCCTAACCCCAAAAGTGAAAATCCAACAATTTACAACCATACATTGGCAAAAACAATTGACCTCCAGCATTTCTAACTCTTTGACTGTAACGCCTCTATAACCAGTGGAGGCCGCGATGGTGTTACACAGAGCTGTTTCTCATTTAGTCACCCATCCACTTTCTATAGAGCTTGTCCTCATTAGTGCTTGAGCTGGATTGCTGGAGCCTATCCCAGCTCACTTTTTTTGGCCCGGGCAAGCACTGTGCACTCTGGACAAATTTTTGCTCTACCTCCTTTATTGGATCTAATTAGATATTCCAAGTAATGGGCAACTGTGGAGCTCAAATTAGACAAGTGGCTGATTGAACTAATTGTGAGCGCTTTCTATGGAGTGTTGAGTCGAGAGTTATATAATGCATGTCCGTAATATTAATCGGTGAGGCATTTTTTTGCGTTCTTTTCAGTAATGGGAAAAATAGGTGGTACACCTGTCAGGTTATGGATTTCAATTCAAACAACCAGTCAAGTGGTGGCAAATTTCAGGTGTAAATTAACTCATTTGTTACACTATATTTGAATTGGGAGGTAATGATCACTGCCAACCGTCTCAGATTAAATCATGGTTTTGACATCCTTAACAATCAATGACTTGAGGTGGGGTGCTGGAAAACTCATTAATGTACATATTACTGTTCAAAATCCCAAAATAATAATCGTGTATGCTCAGCCAAATACAAATCTGAAGGTAAGTGAAAAACATTAAAATGAAAAAATACCAAATAGAGATGCTGGCTCTCAATGGTCCTTTTCCTAATTAAGTCAAAGGTCAAATTTGGAAAAACACATTGGACAATGTCAGCTCAAATTAAGTCCTTCTTAAGGCCGCCATCCAGTGGTTACTAATGGTTATCCTATCAACAACCAGCATTGCAGTCCACTGATTTTCACACATTTCTTTAATGGGGGACAGTCAGTTTAAACTTATACAAAAGATCACAAAAACAATTTAGTGAACTAGTGTGTATCGGCGTGAACCATGCAGTACACAAAGTGGAATACTAGCAGGTTTTACATAACTACATTCACAATCAATGGTTAGTGATTTTTAATCCTTCTGGTGTTTAAAAAAACACACACACAAAACAGATAAGTTCAGATCCAAATGAATTGCAGAACACCGTACTGTACAGTGAACACATTCACAAAAGGCAAACACAAAAAATGGCACATCATTTGTTTTCCCCCCTCACATTACACTACTTTTTTTATATTATCATAACAGTACATGACAGTATCTTTGAACATAACTTAGCAAACAAGTCCCACTTTCTGAATTTCCAACAGGTTGTTCTTCTTACAAAGAGGCACTTGAAATTAAGTTAAATGTTTCCACACACCCTGCTCATGAAGTGAATATAGTTAACCCTATTTTGTGATGTTTAACGTCATATATAAAATGTGTAATTTAATCTGGATCCAAGTTAAAATATATTGAATAGGTTTGCCTTAATTAATGCACCCCAGATCAAAGTGACTGAACCAACGTTGGTGTTGTTCCTGAGAAATAATGACTTAAGACTATTAAGCAAAGCAATGGGTCACGACTTTGTTTACAGGAAAATATACACAAAATCAATTATGAAAATTTGCTTCTTTTCAGCCTCAGTCTTTTGGTCATTTTGTGCATTGGTATATGAAAATGAAATATTGTTTAGTGTCCCGAATGTCGAATAAAACTACAAATACAATCAAATAGAGCAATTTGCTGCAAATATATGTAATGTATACACGATTGGGCTTATTGTACCATTAACAGTCACTTTTCAAAAAGAATATTCAAGGAGTGTTTCACTTGACTAGATATCCACAACAAAGACACATTGATTAAACATGTATATTTGATAAGACCAGAGATGCTCGCTAGTAAAATGTCGTCTCAAAATGATGGCAGTCATGCCGCTTGGTCGGGACTAAAAATAACCATTTGAATCTGACAAATGGCAGAAAAACTACACTCCATTCAGGGTCTGAAGGCATTTGGTGTCCACACAGACAGCGGTCAACTGATGTTCACCTTGAAAACATTCAGTTTCCCCCGAAAAAATTAATGTGAAAATACAGCATAATAGAAACAGCTTCCTGTTGCTTGTGTACAAATAACTGGGTCACTCGCTTATTGATGTGTCAGTCGAGACTTGATAATCAGTCAAGCACTCCAATGACCCAAAGATTTGGACAGGTGACATTCAAGATTTAAGTGTTTTTAATAATGTATTTCTCCATTCTATCAATACAATGTGTAGTTTTGCACTGCATTGGATGGTGTTTACGTATGTATGTGTGTGTGTTTGTGTGTGTGTGTGTGTGTGTGTGTGTGTGTGTGTGTGTGTGTGTGTGTGTGTGTAAACACGGTCACTTTTGGTTCTCTTGTGGAATGCATGAAAACTGGCAAGAAATGAGGCCGAGCTTCAACAGTCCATCGGTAAAGGCAGTGTAGGACTTTAAACATTACGACGAAAACATTAAAATCATGAAATACAGTAAAACCTTGCTGACAAAGGTTTAGGTATCAGCAGCTTAACGCGGTTGCCAAAAAAGGGGCAGGGCCATTGATATACAGCGGAAGGCACACTGGGTTCACCAGACATGCTCCAAGACTGGAGATTTTCATTAAAATGCAGCGACACCTTTCTCTACCAGTTTTTGTGATGTCTTTTTTCATGGTATGGGAGCAACATGCTTCCCAAATATTGCGCGTAATAAAACAACAGTACTGGCATAATGAACTTATTCGCAATTGGGACTAAGAGGGCAGACCTTGATGGAGTACAGCAGCATAGTGCCACGACTATTTTGTGCATGGTAAAAGAACTAGTTAACTAAATGGGTTGTTTCAAAGGTAAATGAAGGATTTATTTACTTAAACTCAGCCATGGTTGCCAAATAAGTTTCACTAATTGTGAATGCAAGCAAAATGAAATGTGCCGGCTTTATTTTCACTGTCACATTTCACGTTATAAGGTGCAAATGTATTAGCATGATGTCAAAATGATCTCCAAATATGTTCTAGATAAAATTGTCAGTCATCCATCAACTGTAAACTATGGTCATCTGTCAATTGCCACATATTTTGTTTGTCTAGTGGGAGATCAACAAACCCACGTGGTTGACAACAGATCTCCAGGTAAGATTCGGACGAATACTACACCAGGGTGACAGCAGAGTGTGTTTAAAACTAAGCTAAACACTCTGGCCTACTACTCAGTTGCACACACATTCCATTAAAGGCATTGGCAGTGAGGCTTATGTGTAAAACGTTTCCATGAAAACGTCTTTGGCACTGAATGCGTTAGAGCCAAAATACTTATGTAAGTCAAAGGACCACTGCATATTGGAGGTGTTAATGTATGCCGATGGCTCTGCCCCCAAACCCACAGAAATAAAACTGTATCAAGTATTTACCAAGTAAGAGCTTCAAGAAACAAGGCTCGCCCCCAAAAAACAAAACAAAAATCGAAACATGTACTGTCAGAGAAGACAACATAAAACCAGAGGAATGAGGACCCCTAACAAGAAGTATGTCAATCTGTACAAATGCAACGGCGTGAAGAACACCATAGCGGCAGAAATGGGCAATGGTAGCAAGGATGTCAGCCGAAGCAGTTTGCTTGAAAAATGGAAAAACAACAAAATTATTGTCACCACGTCGGGATGTTGTGATAAGTGCGTGAGTAATTACCTTTTGGCTAGCGTCTGCGTGTCGCAGTTTATAAGGAGCACATACGAAATGATCATTGGTAACAAGTAGAGTCGGCAAGGGTCAGGATCGAGCTGGGTGGAGTACCTGAAGAGGAATAGACAGCAATGAGATGTAGAATCCTTTTGGGTAACATACATTTTAAACATTTACCTCAAGTTGCGGCCCCAGTAGATGAGCGAGGGTCCGCTGAGCGCCACTGGTACAGTAAAGAGCGCTGACAGACACAGGTGGAGCTGCAGGTCATCTCTGGCCTCCCGCAGCGCTTTCTCTGACAGCAACGGCTCATCTTTGTTTAAGTTGACCTCCATTATGGAATTTTCTTTGTGTTGGAGAGGTGCCTGTAAAACGGTTGCAGGAATGCTGAAAACCAGCTCTTAAAATGTATAATTGTTATGTTTCAGGATGGTTTACCAGATTAAGGACGTAACGCAAGGATCTTTCGGTCATCTGTAACCTCAATATCTGAACACACAAACAACTGTTAATGCAGCAGGTGTTATATATAATAAAATGTGAACATAACACTACAGCTATATTCAAAACGTCCACTCTTACCCTGTACAGATGAAGCGCAAAGGCAGCCATGATAGCCAGTGCTCCACAGGTTTTAAAGCCCACGGCGAGTAGAAAGAACGTAGCGGCGATCTGCATCCATGGGCGCAGAGTGCCGCTGTCTCTTGAGAGAGTCGGTCTTAGAATATGAAAACAATCTATTATTGATAATTTTGGTGTGTGAAAAATGTAACCAGCTATATGTCACATTAGATTTTTTCCCCATATACGTTACGTGCCATTATTCAAAGATATAGATGTAAGAGGAATGTGCAGATATTGTTACAATAGTGATAAAATTTAAAAAATCCTAAGTATATTTAATCAATGACTGACTAACCCTACATATTCCCGTATGAATAAGGTTGTTTTAAATTAATTTTGTTAGAGCTCATTCAATAAAACAATTAAAAGTAAGCTGTGAGCTGGGTCAATTACTTTTGGTACCTGTAGAGCATGGCTAAAAAAAACGACAACAGCCGTGTGACGAGTCGGAGCAGTGCGCTGCCCCAAAATGCCACAGCAGCACCCAATATGTAGAGGAGAGGATGCAGGAAGTATGGCCAGTCCAGAGACACGTCCTGAACCGCTGCATCAGGGAAGATGGGAGGGGCGATGTCCATGGGAATGCTCAGTGACCACGAGGCTTTTAACCGGCTGGAAGGGAGAAAAGCCTCAGCGACATCGTGAGGTTGTTGTACAAACTCACCCGAGCTACAGCCAGCCTACCTAAATATGATGTGCAGAATAGAAATCGAAAGGTTAATTTTGTGTGGTTGGAGGCCTTTGCAGAGCATGAGGCTCATTGGTGCAGCTCCCTGTGACTTCCGTATGGTGGACAGTTGAACACCAAAGGCCAGCAGGAGGGTAACAGTCGTGTACACTGGCATCATGGGGAGAAAGAAGCGCATGACCTGTGAAAAGAAATGCCTCATTAATGTGGATAAAGGTAAAGAATCAAATTAGAAGCGACATGTGGCCATATCAGGGTGCCAAAATGCAAACCAAAGCTTTCATGTTGAGATGATCCCACCTCGCCACTCTTGATTCACATTGTTTTATCTCATTAACTCTATTTAATGAAGCATTTTAAATGACAATACCATAATCTGCAGCTAATTAATACGAATAAAAGAAATACCAATTACCTGCCCCAACACCTTGGTTAATGACGTCCTGATGGTAACCTTAAAAAAGGAAAAAAAACAGACTAGTGAACATATGCAGAGTAAAAAATACATAAATAAATGATAAAAGCTCTTGTTGTGTTACGGGTCAATTACCAACAAAGACAAATTATGTTTAGCATTCATTTTTCTCAAGTTTCTGTCACTTGGTTACCTGTCAGTATCCCCGAGAAATATGTACATAACGGGGAGTAAATGTGGGTCAGTGAATTGGTAGATCATTGGCACTAACAACCTTATATTGGCAGTTGGGTGCAGTGTGGAGATGAAGGAGGACATGTGCTTGGGCCATGTTGTTTGGACGATTGGTGTGTAGCATCCCAAATATCTCCGTCACTGATGGCACACTAGTGGAATATCCACATGTAGTCAAAATGTAAATATGAGTGCCATCTTGGCAGCGCGCCCAGATAATCACTAACCTGGCTGTTGTTAAAAAGTCCTCCAGAAACCATGGTACTTTCATTCTGTAGACACTTGGAAGTCTATTGACTGGGAAACAAAATAATGCATAGAAGGTTTTGTTATTTTTAAAACAAAACAAAGAAACTAATCGGCCTTACCTTTCTGTGCTTTACACTGACTTGCAATGTTAATTCTAAAAGCCTGGTACACCTGAAAACACAAAAGATGTTCATAATCCAGTGACAAATTTAGAATAGGATGACCACGTCATCCTATCGTCGCCTGATACCTCATGAAAGTATTTCAGCTGAATGGTGTGGAAAAGTCCAGTTTGGTTCACTGTGACTTCACTGACTGTCAAACCTGGAAAAAGATCATTGTTATTGTCATTTGTTACAAATGGTGATCAGAATAGGTAGTGCATCTTACCTAAAGACAGAACATGTGGAACAGCAATTGACTGAGTCAGAACTTGTTGCTTTTGCCACTCGCACTCCACCATGAACTACATTCCATAAAAAGTGGATTTATTAGCAACCAGCCTTCAACTATAAATTTGGAAGGATTCCTGTGCAAAATGCCAACCTGTTTGGCATTGAGATTGGAGGCCGACACTACCAGATGAGTGTACGAAGACAAGTTGCTGAGGCTCAGCATCAAGACCTAAATAAGATGACAAACAGTTAAAACATGCATCGGCAGCACAGCTTTCTTGGAATTTCCTTTAATGACCTTGTATGGAGGCAGGAGCTCAGTTCCATTGGACAAATCCACTGCATGCTCACTGTGGAAAGAAAAACCTCTACTCTGCTACAGGACAGTGACAATATTACAGGGTGAATGTGAATGCTGCTAGAGTAATAGCATGCTTACCAGGAAGAACCATTCTCGCGCATGCAGCCATATACCCAGCTGCCCATGTCCTGTTGAACAGCAACGAATAAGAATACAGGGATACACGGGTGAATTTGGTTCATTGCCAGATGAACTTTTTTTTGTACATGTGAAATTTTTCAATTTATCAAATGTAGATCATTTCATTTGATGATCTCATACTACGCGCTCACGAATGAGGCAACCATGTTTCTGTAAAACCCACCGGGTTGTTGCTCCGACAGTAGATATGACTGTAGGCCTTCCTGCGACTTGAAAGGGCAAACGTAAAGTATTTGACCTCAACTTCCTGGAGGCACACAGCATTGTGAAATATTTGGAATTACACAAACGGCAGAAAATTTCTTTCATGAATTTGACCGTCGTATACAGTACCTTTGGTGTGCGATATGCCAGGCGCAATGTCTTCACTTCACTCCATGCTTCTGGATCATCTGCAATAGTGGGAAGGGGCTTAAATCAATATGAAGCAATTGAAATGAATCTGACAGATGAACAGAAAATTAACCTAGCATGGAGATAGAGGATTCCTGAGTGTCTCCAAACATCCGGCCGGGATGTCGAACAAAGTGGTGGTTGAGTACAGCAACTGTCTTATTTGTGCTGTCAGTGAACTTCAAATGAAATGCCAACAAAAGATTTATTTCCAAAACTGAAATTAAACTTTACCACCCCAAACCAACCTGTCTGGTTTCAGGATCAACAAGGTTAAAGAAAGCCCTTACAGTAGCCAGAATGAGCTCATTGCACCTGAGGAAAACAAACGAATATACAGAGTGTCCTTGGTAGCTTAATAGAAAGACTCAACAAATGTGTCCTTTACCACACTATGGATAAGTGGTCAGTGGAAACCCAGATCCTCGGAACTGCAGTAGCCTGAGAAAGAAAAACAACAACAAATGGAAACATGTACGTATAAGTGTTTGAGCGTTAACCATTTGGGAATTACTTGTCGAGGTTTTTTTTTAGGGAAACATGCTCTTTTGTGTTTAAATTACTAAAATTGAAATCCTTATTTTTTTAGATAGAACTGTTGCCCCTTTCAAACATACAAAGAATCTGGTAATGTACCGTTATTTACCTGGCACAGTGTTGAATTGTTTTTTTTGCTATCTTAATTACAGTACATAAATCTGAATGTATTTATAATTAGTGTGAATAAAAGTGCAGTTCCATCCATCATTGCCACATTCAAACTTACCACCATGGACAATTTACTTGTGTCATCCGGAGGACTATGAATGGAGGTGAGTCCTGAGCGCACTTGGAAATCACGATATCCACCACCAATTGATAACACTGTGACGTTTCTCAACTCATCGGCTTGCTTTATCCATTTTATCCTCAGCGATGAATAAAAATCTGCCATGGAAAAACAACAACAACTACTACAACTACTACTACTACTACTGCTATGAGGACAATTCACCGCTGAGCTACTATCTAAACATACAGTATTAGATTTCTCTTACCCTGCAGGTAGGGATCCAATACCAGCACAGGCGCTACATGAGGGGATGCATAGGTGATGATGAACCGAACCAGATTGGATTTGACGCGAGGCAACATCAACAGGGCTCTCGCCACCACACCACCCATGGAGTGGCCAACAAGTACCACAGTCTTGGGGGGTGTCTTCAAGTGCTATAAGCAAACAGACAGCAAGTAGCAGTTGGCGGTTGCATACACTTTCCTAACTGTTCTATACTGCATTCTGCGCATTGTAGTTTTATTCACTCGAATTTCTTATTCTAAAACTGATAGGTTCATTAATAGATATATTAGTCTCTGAGGACTGTTGATCTGGGTTCGCAATGAAGATCTGTGAAGGACTCTTAAATTGCTTTGACTTGGATTCCGGAGCAGATGGCGATAATCGAATCGACTTCCGAAAATACTCGCATATTGTTTTAAAATAGTGTTGCTCGCTTCACCTAATATGGAAATTGTTTTGCTCGCTTGTGTAAATTCTTATGCAGTTGTTTTTGGTTTCCGACCTTAATTGTTATTTTGAAGACCTGATATGCAATTGTTTTTGCAGTTGTTTTTTTTACCTTAATTGTGTTATGTGGTTAGCTTATGCAATTGTTTTGAATAACATAACCTTATCTGTTTTGATTCTAATGCAACTAAATGTGACAGAAGAGGATGTCTTTCTTTAGAATGGTCCGTGACGGGGACGAGTCAGGTTTGATTCTCATTTGCAAGTTAACGCTGGATTATGTCTCCGATGTCTTTCCTTTTATTAAAGTATATCTATTAATGAACCTATCAAAAACACACACTTGGAAAACATTTTTTTTCCACTTTTTGAATGTTTTATATTTCTGTAGTGAGATCAAACATTTGGGTTAAGTCTAAGTAGGTAAAGTGGCGTGTAGAAATTATTGAGGAAATATATTTTAGGTCCCACCTTGTAAAGTTCCAGTATGGCCTTGACGCTCTCGTACAGGAACTGCGTCTGCCGTTGTAAACTGCCGCCGTACAGGGCCACGAGTTCTTCATTGAAGTCCAAGGTGAAAACGTTAAAATGTAGACCACCTTCAGCATGCTCTGCCTTCCTCAAAGCCACCGAGCCAAGAGAACGAACTTTAGGAAGACAAAAAAATAAAACAATAATAAAATACCTAGACAATCTATCACACATACCCAATTGTAATGTTGACTGGCGAAACACACCTCTCTGAAATCTACTTAAATATGTTTACCTTGCTTGTAACTCCCTGCATTTCCAGGCAAGAAGAGCACAGGGGCGCCATAAAGTTGAAGGTCACGTGTCTCCTGGGCGTACAGACCCTCACCATACAGATAGAGCCCATAAGCCGGGTACATTCTGGCCACACGGCGAGGTAAAGGTACACGCTACACATGGCAAAGCAGAGATTTATATTATGAATTACCACAGTCACATTGAAATTCACATTGTTCACTCCAAAATGACCCAAGAGATGTTGGTTGAGTTATCACATTAACAGTTCCATTATATTGCATTTGTATTCGTGTCATCACATATCACTTTAAAATGTTTGAAAAAAAGATAGGGGAAGATACTTAGTTTGATTCCTTTATATTTTATTTGCATTTGAGTGACTCATTCAATTAGTTAGTTAGTTACAATATTACTACCAAATAGAAAAAGATGGGTTCAGATTCTTCACATAATCTTAATTTCAGGAAAAATGAGTCTCGGCTCTGATGGGTCGGCAAAAAACAAAACACTTGCCTGACTTGTTTGACAACTATTTTCATGGCTTAACTAGTATCCAGAAAAGCTTGAAACGCCACAAGGCAAATGAGACGTAAACAGCAATAACAATATTAAATATATTCCCCAGGATTAAGATTTTTAGGGGTTGCCCTGCACCTCGTTCCTCCATTTAATTTGTGGCTGCCATTGACAGCAATAGGCGTCACATCCAGTGGAAGTGGGAGGGATGACAGTGAATTAACACTTTTGATTGTTATTGATGGCAACAAACATCCAATCTATTTGAAGTGGCGCAATTTTACCAGGTCATGTTACCTCTTACCATGCTGAAAAAAATGAATTTTGACAGCTAACAGACGTGTCAACGCTTTTCTTGACAAATGAAAGCCGGAGATCCAGTTTTGATGTTCTCAAAGGGATCCGGTTTATGCTCGAGTATATCAAAATTTAAATGATTTAGATGATCATTTAGGATTGTGCTAACCATCAACCGTGTAAAAAGGCAATCAAAAATCGGGTCTACTTCGTGATTTTATTCGCAAAGGATCAGATGAGCCCATTTACACCTGTTCCTTCATTCCAACACTTGCGATGCCATTATGTCAACGTTCAAATGAGTTGCCATTTTGCTTTGCCACTTTAACCAAAGCTGATCGAAGAAGCCTATTTGCTACCTACCCGATACTCGGGGTACTCGAACATGTAGGTCATACGGCATCGGTTCTCCTCAAAGCCTGCGAGCAACTCTCTCAGGCCGACAACGAGGAGCCCCAGAGCGGTGCCGTAAAAGAGAAGCGTCGTCAGTGTCATGGTGCTACGCCCCTTCCTTATAAAACTGCACTTTGGCTGTGGACAAGTGTCAATTGTCATGATGTGCACCAAAGATCACTCATAGCCGGGTTGTGGAGTACCCAAAAATCAACCAGTGCCATGGCGACGGAGGGGCACTTCTTCTTCTTCTTCTTCTTTGCATTTCCGGTAGAGTCTACGGACATATGACGCAGCGCTGCCCTTTTCTGACGGAAATAATGTTACATTATCGGAGGAATAAACGTAGTGGCACAATATATTACTTTCAATTTTGTATGCAATATTCGTATTTATATCATATTACTATGCAGTTTTTTTCATTTAAATTCACTTTTTAATCGGCAAGATAAGCAATATCAAAAGGAAAGTGGCGTAACGATTAACGATTATAATTACATTTTGTTCCATAGTAATTTATTAATAATCATGTTTTTTTCCCTCATCCTCACGAAGAAAATCATATATTTTCCTGTCAAAATAAATAAAATAAAATAAATTATTGTTGTTACACTTTGTTTAGATATTGTCCATGTGCTTTTTATTAGAGTTTTTACATTTTATTATTTATCGATTAAAACTAGTGAGGATTGTTGTTGATGTTTGTGTTGCATTTTGTTTTGTTTTTGATAACAGATCTGATTTGAGTGTTGTCGATCAAATGTTTGTGTATTTGTTGTGACTGCTCACTTTTTTTAAATGTATCCCTTTAATCATTTTTGTTGAATTTGATTAATAAAGGAAATTAAGGTTGGGGGGAAATCCATGTGTCATTTTGGGAGTTTTAGATTTAGGCATAGACCTCCCTCCTTTAGGTGGCTCCATTGCTCATGTTATCCATTCACAGTCCGAGGTTCAAAGTTGAGCCCATAACGAAAACATGGTGGAACACGCAGACATCCGCGTGGTTCGTCGCGGCGGTAGTAAAATCAACTTTAGAGCTCCCGTTGTCACCAGCGATTCCAAGTAAGTGCAAGTTTATCCAAGTTTTTTGCAGTATATTTGTAAATCCGAGTTACAGGCACGGTTGTTAACGCTGGGTACAGCCTATAGCATTACTCCTTGTAAAGTGTCTGCTAAGGAGCAAAATGTAAATAATACCGCACAGCCGATGATCTTAAGCGTAATAATATATGATTGCCGTTAGTGATGATCAAATAAAACGTATTGCTTTCCACACAATGATTTCCAAAATGGGGATTTCTCCTGAAACCCTCCTGTTGGCCAAAAACTTAACATTTATCGCTTTTCTGCAATATATGCAATTCTCCTACTTCTGAAGATGATAATCAATTATTTTTGTGCTTAATATTTACCTTTGTGCTTAATATTTACGTTCCTTGATTCTGATCTGCCACCAGGGATTGAATGCTTTATTGTCATTATACCATTATAATGAGATTTAAAGCTTCACCATGAAGTGAACACATAATCAATAAATAAGTAATAAATAAAAAAGTAGTCAATAACATAATAGGTAGTCAACAACATAATGGGTAGTCAACAACATAATGGGTAGTCAACAACATAATAGGTAGTCAACAACATAACAGGTAGTCAACAACATCAATAAGTAGTCAACGTGAATAAGTGGTCAATAATCCTCCAATAGATTTTGACTGGCATTGCACTCATTCTTCATCATCGACGGCGATACTGCTAAGCAAATGAATTAATAGCCTCTGATGTGTGTTTTGACTGCAGATTCCTCCTGTGCGCCTCGGGGGAGTTCGTTAAATTATACAGCACGACCACGGAGGAATGCATTCAAGAGCTGCGGGGACACACCGACCTGGTCACGGGCGTGCTGCTCAATCCCAGCAACCATCTGCAGGTTCGGTCATCTTTGGCATGCTTGCTGGGCAATTCAGTTTACCATTGAAGCCGTTCATACGTTTCCAAAAGCCGTTTGGATGAATATTCAGAGCATTGGAAAAATCTTTTGAATGTCAAATGGAACAATTGCATTGGATATGTGGAATGTTTCAAAGTACAAATGCAACTGCACCACATCTTAAATGAGGCCTACTTAATATAAAATTGTTTTTTGTGCATTATAGTTATGATTGTTTTGTTGTTGCAGGCATATTCCTCTTCTCTAGATGGCACTGTTAAACTTTGGGATTTTACAGATGGCATTCTAATTAAGGTGATGTATTATTTTTTTCATTTTGGGCACACATATGCAGGCTAGGCTGGTCGAAAACTCGAAATTGCCCCTAGGTAAGAGTGTGATTTGGGGGGCACTGATTCAGGATTTCCCCCCCACTTCCAATTGGGATTTATTTTTTTGCCATTTATTCTTCTGCGAAAATGTAAGCCCACTACATTTTTCTCGGGGTGCTGAGAGCAAAGTAGCAGTCTGTTTTATTAACATTTCAACTGATTTCTTATAGTCTTACGTTGTTGGGCATCCAATATACGCCATCTATGCCTCTGCTAATCACAAAGGAGCCATCTTCATTGTGACACCTGGCTCAAAAAATGGTAGGTGATTTTTTTTCCATACACAAATTCCATTTTTGGTGTGCAAGAGAACACACAAATGAGTATTGTGTATAGATTTGAGGAAACAGTCAGTTTATTTCAGTCCCTCATAACTAAGCACCACCAGGGAGTGCCACAGACAAATCTATGTGACTGACTGGATTTCTCACCATTAGTGAAGGGGGAAAGCAGGTAAAAGGTCATTAATTGTGTTTGTGTCCGAATAGATCATTTCCAGCTCATGGCACTTCATCTACCTCAGACTGGAGATCAGGTGGTGGAGGGCCTTAGTCTTTCAGCTGTGTTTCAAGATGTCTGCTCCAGTCCAGAATCCATTGCGTTCGGCAGAGGGGTCTGTACTCTGCTACTGTCAGACAGCTTGTTTAGACGTTTGGAGAAAATAAGCTTTGTAAATATGACTTTTTATCCTTACAGGGGGAGTTTATTGTTTCAATCAGAGGTTTGCTTTTGGAGGTCTATTTCTTTAAGAAGGAAAAGACATATAGGTGAGATACAAAACCTTTTTATGGTGTCCTAATGACAAAAGCTCTTTGCATGGCCACTCTCTGACTGTGTTGTGTGGATTTCCCAAAAGCTTTTCTTTGAAACGAGACAACAAGAAAGGAGGCAAGAACACGTTCACATGCGTCGCCTGTCACCCGAAAGATGACCTCATTTCCACAGGGCACGAGGATGGAAAGATTCGTTTGTGGTGAGTTGTGTACAATGGCATTAATTAGACAATCCCTGTGTATTAGTGCATTTGTCCCTTGATTTTTTTATCTTTTAGGAGAAACTTCAACCACAAGAAGGAGTACACATATTCTACACTACACTGGCACCACAATGCTGTCAGCTCGCTGTGCTTCACCCCAGAAGGTACACAACTTTTAACATCTATCAATTTGGAATGAGGCTTTATTTTTGTGAGTTTTTTTTCCAATATATAACCAGGTACAACCCTGTTGAGCGGAGGTGTGGAGTCTGTGCTCGTCCAATGGCGATACAATCAGGAGAGCCAAAAGGATTTTCTTCCCCGACTCGGTGGGGCAATCACACATGTCACTGTGTCTCCCGATGGGTCTTTGTTTTGCACCTCACATGTGGATAACAGTAAGACATTTTCATAAATCTTTTAGGACACCATAAACCTTCTTGTTAGGTTCTGAATCAAAGCATCTTGTTGAAAATTGTAGAAAAAGTACAAAAAATGATGAGACTGAAGAGCTAAAAGCTATCGTTTGCATTGATTGTTCCAGAAATCACAATTATCCAGAGCTGTGTAAAAGTTTCTGCTGTCATTCAGGGACTTGTCAAAGGTAAGTTAGCACTCAATAAAAGCTTTTTTTAATTTACAAAATATATCATTTACAAAACAAAACTACTAACAATGCCACACATTGTGATTTTTGTCCATGTGTAGGAGAAAGTGTTGCCACAGACTTGATAGTAGACCCTCGCAGCAAAGCACTGGTGCTAAATGGAAAGCCAGGCCACTTGCAGTTTTACTCCCTCCAGAGAGATAAGCTGCTTTTCAATGTAAGTGTTCTGAACTTATAATCACAAGGTCAAGGTTTTTCGTTTGGGTTTTTATATATATATCCTTCTTGTAGTTGGATATTGTGCAGCAAGAGTACATCCATGAGTCAGGATTGCTGCAGTTCGAGGTGGTGAAGGCCACTTTTGATGCCGCTGGAAAGAACCTTGCGACGGTTGAGGAAAGGAAACAGAAAGCGACAGAGTGGGAGGTCAATTTGAAGCTTTGGACATTTGACGAGCAAACGCAAAGGTATCTTTCCCCTTCGTGCAAGTGATCATTCACTGCTCGCTGGCTTCTCCTGCTTCAAATGGATTAGAATTCCATCACCAGCAACAGAAGTTAAAAATGGGAACACCATTGTCTAATTATCCCCTTATCACCTACCTAGTTTTGTGCTGGACACGACCATCTCAGCCCCCCACGAGGATCAGATTACCGCCGTGTGCTTCGGACCCACTGTCGCGGACCACCATGCTGCCATGCTGGTTTCCGCCAGCAAGGACGGACACTTCAAAGCTTGGCAGCAGACGTTGCCACCCACCCACTCAAAAGGTGAGACGACCACTCCACCACGCAAAAAGGAACTGTAAAGTTATTAACTAATACCTCCGTAATTTCTGCTTTTACGTTGATATATTGTGCCTATGTGCTGTATGAACACGTCAGTTAGCAAAAATCTTTTGAAGCTTTAGAGCTGGTCATTTTGACTCGGCATATACTGTAACAGGAGGGGTTAACACAAGTGATATATTTGGAATTTTACAAGTGTTATTAGATGATTCTCTGTTGAGTGCGTGATGCTAACCCTACCACGTCTGTAATATTTGATATTCTCTCTCTCTTCCTTTCTTCTTTTTTCTTTCTTCTTATGAAGGGACCGATATAGACGAGGGTCCATCATGGGCTTGCGACTTTGTGGGCTCTTATCACAGCTTGGCACCTCAGTGTTGCGATTACTCGGCCGACGGCTCGCTGCTTGCCGTCAGCTTCCGTGAGGTGGTGACGTTGTGGAGCCCGGCTACATGGGAGCTTTTAACGACGCTGTCGCAACCACCGGGTGATATCAGGTTAGTTAAAAAACGAAATAAATGCTCATCTTTCTCTGTCTCTAATGTTAAAAATGATTACCCTGGTGAATCTTCCAATGAATTTCAATTGCTTGCATTTTGATGCACTCACAGTGGGTTTATGTGGGAATTGTCCAAGGGATTTTTGCTTTGCCAGCTATGGTGTCTTGGAAACCAGACGAACATCCAGGACATTACTGGGCTCTGCCATTAATGCTCCCATTGAACTGGTTTAAAAAAATAATAATGCCTGGAATCTTTTATTTTGCTTTTAAGAATGACATGGCAACTGTTGTTTAACCCGTTCCCCACATGTGAAGATACATATTCATACTTTTGCTCTTCCAAGGTTACTAATGTAACAAAACTGTTACAATGTTAAAATTAATATAAAAAAGGGTGTTCCCTCTCCAAGTCTCGCCGTGTCAGTGGGATTTAGTACTTAAAGGAAGGGAAAGAACAAAAAATAATTTCAGCTGTTTTGACAGCTGGCCACAGCACTGTCCTCTTGTATAACTACCGCCTGCCTATGGATTTGTTGAGTCGACTGAATTACTTAACCTCAAATATCTCCCGAGTCGCTGAGTAATGCTGAGCTTTTTTGCTCGACATTGAGGTTCAGGCTCGTGATCGCAATGGCTCTTAAATGACCCTGTACGATGACTATTAGTCCTTTTAAAGTTGATTTTTGTTGGTGCCCAAGCCCTGCGAGTGCATTCCAATTAGAAGTCTTCACACGGGGGGTAAAACACTAATCCCATAAAAAATGTGTAGAGTTGGCTCTTGACTCTTTTGTCTCACACACACACAAATTAAAGGAACATTTTTTTTCTTCCAGACATCTTTGCTTTGGCCAACTAAGCTGCTCCAAATACTTGCTTGGGACGACGGAGAAGAACCTGCTCTGCTGTTGGAATCTCCTCACATGTTCCTGTAAACCTGCACTATTATTATTATCATAAGAAGCCAGCAGTATGTACACTGAGTCTTCATATTTTTTACTGTCTTCTTTCTGGTAGTGGAGTGGAGCACCTCCATGGATGTCAGCTTGCTGCTGCATGACCCCCTGTCAGAGAACATGGCGGCGTTCTGCAGTCAAGATGGATGTAGTGACTGTAAGCTTTTGGACCACCCTTTCAGACTTTCTAACTTGTTCATGTGACTGGACGCCTGAGGGATTAATACCAGACGTTGGCCATTTTGCTTTGAACCAAACATTTCTGACTTAAAGCATTAAATGTGATTTTTTGTAGTACCTTAAACACTTTTCTAACCACAATCATGAAAGTGAATCGTTGCCAGTCAAGTAAACGTCCATAATTTCCTTGTTCTGCCCAGTGTTTGTGTTCAAGCCCTGCGAGCCACGGCCACTGTTTTGCCAAAAGGCTGTGTGTCTAGGAAAAGTGAGCCGGGCCGTTTTCTCGCCAAGGGAAACCATACAAGAAAGCTGCGACGAGAACTGCCAATGGCTCAACCGATCCCAGCTGTATTTCCTCAGCCAGCACATGGTAGGCCAAAACACCACTAAGTTTGAGATTGTCCTCAACTTGACACAAATCCCTTTCTGTGCAGGACCTCATGACGTTTATAACCAAGGCAGAAGAGAGGCGACTGATGGCTTCTAATAAACAGGTACATTAGTTGATACAGCGTTTTATGATCTAGACCACTTTTTTTTGTAAACATCAATGTCCTTTTGGCCCGTCTTTGTTTTACTGCATTTTATGACGGAACACCATTAAATGAACTCTTCAGTTTATTTGGAATGAAAATGTTAATGAGTCATCGTGACCTGCTGCATGTTTAACAATTACTAATTG
The DNA here is from genome assembly GCF_051989625.1 of Stigmatopora argus. Lineage (NCBI taxonomy): Eukaryota > Metazoa > Chordata > Actinopteri > Syngnathiformes > Syngnathidae > Stigmatopora > Stigmatopora argus. The sequence continues at coordinate 10,518,721 of NC_135399.1, forward strand.
AATGCATAGGTAAAAATACATTTATTTTGGGAGATTACTGTTTTGTATTGTTTTTTTATTTTTAATCATTTATGTTTTTTTATGACCCGCTTTTTCCAGCACTGTTGGTTAACATTCACCATGTCATACTGAGCCATGAGCACCCCCCACTGCTATCTCTATTAATATATCGACTGTGGGCTTCCCTTTCCAGCTTGCCATCGACGACACCGTTGCCATGACGCCGTTCCAATTATTGCTAGGCCAACAATGGCGAGAAGGAGACAGTCTTGCCCCTGGAGACAATCCTGACACTGCAGAGAGGCTGCAGCTTCCACAGGGCTCTGCTGCAATTAAGGAGGTGGGCTATTTGATAATTATATAATAAAATATCACTATTGGGGCAACCTTCATTTTGAGGAAGAATTGTGGATTGCCACTGTTAATTGCCTAATTGACTGTTTTTTTTGACTGCCCTCCCCCGCATTTTTTGTGGATAGCTTCTGCAGACACCTGCGCACGTCCTCCCTTCTGCCACGTTCCTCTGCTCCATGTTTGTACAGTCATTGCTCATCTCTGTCACAGACTCCAGGTCAGTTCACTTACTCTAGGCCACATGTGTCAAAGTCGCGGCCCGGGGGCCAAATCTTGCCCGCCGCATCATTTTGTGTGGCCCGGGAAAGTAAATCATGAGTGCCGACTTTCTGTTTTAGGATCAAATTAAAATGAAGAGTATGGATATATATTAAATTTCCTGATTTTCCCCCTTTTTAAATCAATAATTGTAATTTTTTAATCATTTTTTTCTGTTTTTAGTTCAAAAATCATTTTGTAAAATCTAAAAATATATAAAAAAGCTAAAAGAAACATTGTTTTAGATCTATAAAAAAAAAACTGAATATTCAGGGCTTTTAATCCATTTGTATAAAAAAAATCTAAATATTATATCTAAAATGGTCCGGCCCACGTGAAATCAAGTTGACGTTAAAGCGGCCCGCAAACCAACCCAAGTCTGACACCCCTGCTCTAGGCCAACTGACTAGTTTTATATAGTGTGTGTGCGCTGTGTATAATTTAATAATGGTGCCTTGACATTTGGCTTTATCGGGCTATGAGCTGTCATTTTTTATTTATTTTTCCGAGCCCAACCTTTAGACGGTGGATAAGAAACTGAGTAAAGTGCATTAGTGCTCGCACTTGGTCACATAAGTCAGAAAATGAAAGTGTAATCGGTTGACTGCCACCAGGTGCTGCTGGTTTCAGAAGAAGCCCCGATAGTTATACTGTCTGTGCTGAATCAGTTGGAACAAAAACCTGCACCCACCGCGACCTTTTGTGGAATAGTTTGGATACCCCTAGTATAGAATCAATTGACGACCATACCCGTCAGATGCGTTAGTCAACAGGGATGATCTTGAGAAGTGCTGATGCTCCAGTGATGGTATTTTTGCGTGGGTGCATTAAATAATGGTTAAGCCTTTCAGTGTTCATTTTTGCAGTTAACGCTTATGAAATTGCACAAGCAGACAAAATGACTTCTGCTAATTTCTCACATGGGTTTCATCGGAAGGAGAAATTGTTGATGATGATGAAAAATGGTCACGTTGAAGCCTTTCTCATTGTTGTTATGCCCTTTAGTAAACCAAAACAGACAGAGGAGGAAATGGAAAGCGAGAAAGAGGAAGAGGGGTCCTCCGATGAGGAGGAAATGGAAACTGGTGCAGCGAGAGCCAAGCGACTGGAAGAAAGCAAGGAGGCCGAGCCAGCGGTACCCACGTTGACGCGAGCGCAGGCCAGAGAACTGAGACGGGTAAAAAAACAGGAGCGCAGCTGGCTATGTGGTCTCCTTGACCGCTAAGCAAACACTGAAAAGAGAGAAATTCAAGTTGGAAATTGTTTTATCTGGCTATTTTAACGTGTACCACCCATTCCCTGAAACATTGTACGCTGACAACCTTCTCATTGCAACAACCTGTTTTTGCTATTCGAATGTTTTGGCAATGAGAATCAGTGGAAAGTTTGATAATTTAATGAAAAGTACAGTAACATGTACTGTAAACCTGTCATGATCATTTTTAGGACTGCTGGCATATTTCAACATCAAATTTTATTGTCACAGAAACTCTTAAAGGTAAAAAAAGATGAAATTTAGCCATTCAATTAGTTGGCTGCCATTGACAGAGGGACATCCTTTCCCCTTAAACTACTATTATTGAACATTTTATATATCAGCTAAGTTGATACACCAAATATTGTGGTGACCCTAATGTACTGTATATACTTTAGTGTCATTCTTTCGTACGAAAGATAAATAAAAAGAAAAAAACTAAATAATACTGCATTCCATTTTTTTAAACACGGGGGGCTTATGGGGTATCTTGACGTGGAGCTCTTATATTCAGGAAAGTGCAAAATCAATCATTTGTTGTCTTTTGGGTTGTAAAGGTACTTAAAATTAATGATATAATGCAAGAGCCACCTGTAAGTGTTTTACTTATGCCCATTTCAACCTCATTAAGAATACAAAGATATGACAAAGCACGTGGCTCCTACTTTATATTTCTTGGTATTTTCAAGGTTCAATGTCTACAGGCGAGAAGTGGTTGTAAACACATTAGATAAAACTTTGTTCAAATGAAAGGCCTTCTTTGCTAACAATTGAGATAAAGACAGCTTCCAAGAAAACACTCATTTTGACCGTCACATCACAAGACGAATCCGAAGGAACTGATTAGACTGTACCAATTAAAGCCATGTTCAATCTGTAAAAGGTGAATGCAAAGTCCAACACATTGTGGGAAAAATTCACAAAGTGAATGTTGCCTATATATGTTGACCCACTTTGGTTACGTGACTAAGAGCATACAAAAATGTTGCTATTGCTTCATCGATATTTGACCGAATCTTTTGTATTTGTGAATCCATTTTTTTTTCCCTGGCTATCAGCCAGGGCGTCCGCTAAGGAGGGAAGTGAGAAATGCTGATAAGCGAAGTCTCATGTGACTCTGGGCCCCAAATGTGACCTTGGGAATTTGCAGGCTCATGCAAACCCTTTTTTTTCCTTACTTCAATCCTCATATTTTTGGTTTTTGAACCAGTAAATGCCTCATATTGCTTAACAGATTTGCCGTGCAAACCAGAGATTTTTGCGTCGGATATGAACAATGCTTTATCCGTTCATTCATTTTCTCAACTGCTTATCCTCGCAAGGGTCGCGGGGGTGCTGGAGCCTATCCCAGATGAACTCAGGCACAAGGCAAGGGACACCAGGGGTCAGCCAATTGCAAGGCGCGAGGAGATGGACATCCATTCACGCTCACACTCATACATAAGGGCAATTTAGAGTGTTCAATCAGCCTACCATGCATGTTTTTGTGCCTGGAGGAAAACCCACACAAGCAAAAAAGTATTACAACCCTATGTTGGTGCTGTTGTGTCATTCAGTCGTAAATTCAAGATGATCACTTTATGATCTGGTTCATCAAGGAGACATGAAATGACCTACTGAACATTTATGAGGTCAAACCACCTTTCCAAGAATCATCAATTAGTAGCTACTTCTAACTTGTTTTAATAGTTAAAAAGCAAATTCATACTTTTCACCAGAATACGGGTATGAATCTACAATTTTCTGATGTTACTCTATCCTTTTAAAGGACAACAGCACGATATTTGCAATGTTATACCAAGTCTGCCATCATTCCATTCATAAATTGGGCGTCTATTGCCGTCAATGGCAGCCACAAAGACTATCATGTATACTGTTATGATTTATGTCCAGACATTTTTAGTATTACTTGGAAAGCAGTCATGTAAGCCAGAGATATGAATCAGCGCTTTAGACATAGTCGTTAGCCATTCTTAAGTGTGTTCAACAGGAAAACTTTAAAACAAAAGGGATTCTGTGACGGGAGGAATGTGCAAGCCACTAGGTGAAGCCAAGAATATAAACGACACAAAGCTTGCGTAAAAAAAATACTCGACTCTTTGAGCTGGCGATACTGAAGGTCCTTTATTATGCACGCCTCTTGCATTACAAACAGCACCATCCATTTTTATTCAATGGAGTGATTCATAACAAAAAGAAAATCACAGAAGTCTGATTAAATGAAACAATACACATGTACAAAGTGTCATCCATGCATGAAACTGAGATCACAAGAACAATTTGACAATACAAAGTGTATATATAAAAACATTTAAATGGACCAACACAATGACATTTTTTTTTTACATTTTTTGCAAATGGATATATGGATTCTGCCTGACGTCAAAAGTTATCTAAATAGAAAATGTGTTTATGGCTTTTTGTAATGATTCCTGAAAAGCCTCCAGAAAGTGGTACTGATAATCAAGTAAGGAAATGGAAAAGTGAGCATTGTTCATAAGGCGAGTTTGCAATTTAGTAGCAAAACTTGGATGCTCCCTGCAAAAATTGGCTTTGCTTTTTACTGCATTTGGTGTCTCCCAAACACACCCTAACCAGCAAAACCACAGCAAAATCTAGCTTATTTCTAACAGGTGGCCAACCTTCTAGTGTTGAGTGGTTGTCAAGGATACAATAAGACAGAGTGGTTGCTAACTTTTCTGAGGTACTTTCTTTTGTCATATACACCAATACTTGATACCTCTCCTGTTATGTTGATCTAGAACGTTTTTCAACAAATTAGTGCGTCAATTTTTTCAATCGATGAATGGACTTACAAAACATTAAAATACCTTTCCACAAGTTTTATTTACTCTGAAACATTCCAGCTGTTCGTGAGAAATAAACATAACAGGAGGGTTAAATTACACAGATGAACACGGATCTTTTTTTATCATTTGTGGATAGCCAAAGTAAATACGACCTACATTCAGACCCCCAAACGGAACTGTGACTGACATACTTTTGGACTATTACCAGCCGTAGTTCACCAGTGGATTTAATCTTGTGCAAAAAAACAATCAAACATCAAGTGTAATGACTGATATCATTCCAAACAGACTAACAAATCAGATTTACTCATTGGCATCAATCCATTTTGGCTGGGAGGGCTCTTGGCCAATGACCACTGCCGTTAATGGCGCTAAAACGTCATTCACAGCCATCCCTCCAAGTTCAAAATGGTTGGATGTCTATCACTGTCAATGGCAGTCAATGAGTTTAGTGTAATGACTGATGTCAATCACATAAAGTGCTGGCGCAACCACAATCACAGATGCGGGAGACTCGAAAAAGACAATTCTACCTAGGAAAGCTGTAATTACAAAGAGGGAGCAATAAGTAAACGGAATGACAGTGGGAAAACCTTGGTAAAAAAAGGGTTTTGCTACTGCATGCAAAATTGCAGTTCGGAAAGTTCAAGACAAATGAAGGGATTTCCCTCTCTTCTTCCACACATCTATTAACCCGGACTTTGGTAACTGATAGCTATTGAAGCGACTGCATAGGTTGTTGGTTTTCTCCCTGGTTGAGGAATATACAGCTGAGACTTATCCAAAGCACCACCTGCATCACCTGAATAGGGTCATTTGCATAAGCCTTTACCCAAGCAAAAACAGACTTGAGATGCTAGTGCTGCTGTTTGGTCACAGTAAAAAAAAAATCCCAAACTGTGTAACTAACACAAGACTATGGCTAAGACACTTCAAGCACCAATGACATAAATGCAACGCTGAATGTTGTCTCGTTATGCTTTGTTCATGAGTATGTGATTTACATCCAATTGACTTTAAATTAAGACAGGCAGAATTTTTCAACCATTTTGTCTTGACATAAGCTTGTGCTTAAATATGTAGTAAACCGCATTCACTCATGAACATTGTTACTGTACCAAAGAGACAAGCATAACTGAGTTCAGGAGAAATCTGTAATCTGAAATTCAGGCTTGGATGACGCAACTGACCTCGACTCACTGCTTCTCCACTCAACTGGCTAGATGTAAAGATGTTAATAACGCTGCAGTGGGAGATGTATATTCACTGTATATATTTTTATATACCCATAACACCAAACTACAGTATAATGATATATACCAACAAAGATCACCATGAAAGGCATTTTAGATAGCATTGTCAGGGGAGGGATTGCCATCCGTCCGGACTTTCTGCTCAGGTGAGCAGCAGAGGAACAGACGAGGGCCAAGACTCTTGAAGGCGAAGTAGAAATACATCATGTGGCCCGTCGCCACAAACGACACGGAGATGATGACCAGCAAACCAAAGGCCTCAGGGTTGGGTGCCAGGATAACCATGATAAAGTGCAGCAGGTCCAAGAGGTAATTCATGGAGTTTTGGACGCCATTGATCACGCCTCGCTCTGACTCGATCACGTTCTCCTGGATCAGCTGAGTCACCGTCAGGTCAAAGGACCACAGGCCTGGATGGGGGAAATGGCACGTAGTCAATTTACGATGACACTAAACTTCGCTGGAGGAACTGCGTCATTATTGGGATCAAGGGTTGAAAGTAATTGCACTGACAGTCTCTGTGCAAACTGGATTTTAGCCTCAAAGTTCAAGCGACTTTATGAAAATTATAAAAGACAATATCCTGACAGATCAGCAAAATGCTCTAAAATGACGAACGAGCAACTAGGTTTGGAGTATAATTACTTTTGGACCTTCTATCATCAGGACTGAGAACAAAACTCCAGACATCCCCAAATGTTAAACTAGAAGTGGTCAAATAAGGTGAGCTGGTTATACTTACCGACCCTTGCAGCAATGACGCCTGCAAATAGCAAACTGACAGACACGTAGTTGCGGCTCAGCATCTCTTCACTCGGCGGACTGGTGGTGGTTAGGTTCCCGATGGTGAGAATGCCCTCGATGCTCTCAATCATGGGCAGGGTCTTTTCCCCGATGACCTGGGCGTACACCTCCTGAAAGGGCGAAACGCTGAGATCCATGGGGCTCCCGGGTGCGAAGACGGAGAAGACGCAGAGCATAAGGGACAAGAGCTGAGCCACCCCAGAGATGAAACCAGTCCTGATTAGGCCACACTTTTTTCGGACCCACGTGAAGGCGACTGTGCCGCAGATGCCCGACACCGCCGAGGCACCCATCAGGAGACTGAGGACCGATCCGTTGAGACCCTGGGTGTAGGCGTAGCCCGTGGTGATACAATCAAAACCCAGCACGGTCATGTAGAGGAAAGCCAGGGATATCCCGGCGAAGAAGATGCTCTGGTTGTAGTAGGCCTTCCAGCCGGCTTGCAGGGTGCGCAGCGGTTCGGTGACTTTGTAGCAGCGGCTTTGCTTTTTGGGGACCTTGACCATGACCTTGAGTGTCGGCGATGTTGCTTCTATCATGGGTTGAGAGGACTCCTCGGGATTTTGGGTTGTCTTGGATTCTGAAAAACACAACTGGGGATTACCATGGACTACTACTCTCATTCACTGTGGAATTCAAGGATGCTTGAAGAACAGTTTATTTCAAAGGTGCTTTGTCCTGGGGAAGCAGTTAGACTGCGTCTCAAGAACTACATCTATTCTGAACTGAAATACTACAGGCAAATTTTCAGAACTCGTACTTTGACAAACTATGACAGGAGAATTTGCGTAAATTAATGAAGACAGTTCTGCCAAGTACCTGGGTCGGGGCTCAGTTGTTTGAGCTCCTCTTCGTTTTGCTCCTTGTGTCCCGACTTGACGGCCAATGCTGGCGTCTTCTGGTAGACCTTCCATAGCACCATGTATTCCAGAAACATGGACAACAGGTTCCAGCCCGAAATGAAGCCACAGCCAATGAAGTGGGAGCCGAAGGCCATGATTTGGCCCACGAGCATGGGAGCCAGGATGTTGGTCAGTTGGTCGATAATCCGCAAGGTGGCATTCATATCTGTCGGATGAGAGGGTTACTACAGTCCACTTGTAGATATTTCAGTTTGATTACAAGCTCTGACATGAAATGTAAAACGGCAGGTTTAAAGTCCATGTCAGACGTGATAAAGGACCACGTGAAGCCCACATTTGCAAACGATAAGTGCCAACACCGACCTGCCAACTTGCTGCTGTCCTGACCTGCCACAACCACCACCCAGTCCCTTTGGATGGTGATGGACATCGCCGTACTGGCAAGGTTGGCGACGTTGGCAACGCTTATCACCAGGATGTAGCAGGTGGTCTGGAAAAATAGTGTATATGTTCAGTAGCATGCGAGTGAGAAAGTTGGGTCAAAGTTCCTTTCACAGCCTATTTTCTATACTGCTTGTCTTATTAGGGTTGCTGTTGAATCCACATTCAAACTCCTAATATTGAAGGTGACAGGCAGATGTGCACCGCCTGCCCGCCTTCTTAAAAATGCCAGAGCAGATACTTGCCATTCTTTGCCCAGTATAGTGAGTGTTCACCCTCTGGGTTTACATATCCATAGTTTAAACACTATCCATAGATGTTACATATTACTCATCAGCCCATCTTTGCTATTTTGAGCTAGGATCAGCATGATGATTGGTAAACCAGCTAACATCTTTAATAGTCTTTTTTCCCTTTTGTTAACTTTTGTATAGCATCATTTTATGGAAATTCAAATCTCAAAATATCCTAAATGTGCCTTGCCTAACAAAGGAACTAAAAATATGAGCGCAACATGCACTGATTTCACTTTTGCATGGTCCAACCCAACTGCTGCTTCTCCTGCTGCAGGCTGGTCAGAATAGCAACAACAAAAATGCATCAACAGGCCTGGCCACATTTCACTGTGTCATATGACCGGCTTTGAAGAACCCGTTGACTTGCACAACCCTTCAAAAAGACCCCCAACAGTAGTCCAACAAGTGCAAACAAGCCTTTAGCGCTCACTAGGCCATTGTTTGGCTTCTGTTAAGGCCTAAAAATTAAAAGGCTAATCCGTTTTAGGACGTGATAACTACATTTTTTGAAGCAAAAATACTCTGTCAACCATTTTGTGCCGAACTTCCATGATAACGTTTTAATTGCCCATGATACTGACATGGAAGTTCATATCAGTCAGTGGGTATGATTTGTTGGGTCAGACTTTTTGTACCTCAGGTAAAAGGGCAGAGGGAAAAAAAAGTTTCCAGCGAGATTATGTAGCTAATATATGGGCGTCTTACCAGCAGCCATCCATTGTATAACTCCGCAAGCTGCGCTTTAAAATGGAAAACCACCATGAGGAGACCTCCACAAGCGATGACGCAACTGTTCTGGACGACCAAAGATGTCTGGGCCACTGTGGGTGTGCAAAAATAGCCATTAAGGATAGACGTGAACAAATAGAACAGATTTGCTTGTTTGGTCATTCCAGTGCTCCTGTGGTGAACCCTTTTTCCCTTTCAATGAGTTTACTGCACTCTGGTCCATTCAAGTGCTCTTTGTCTTTGTTAAATGTGCTTGACAGAATGGTTTTATGGCCAGAAATGTGCGAGTTATAATGGACTGATTTACTATTGTAGTAGATATTATGGACCAAATTTATGACAGGTAAACTTGAAATATTTTATATCTACATGTTAACCTTTTGTGTAAGCGGGTTTATTCAGCCAGTCCAGAAATTGGTCTCACCTTTGAGTCTGGGGTTCCTGTCCACCCAGTCACCGATGATGGCCCCCAGCAGCAGTACAGAGCCAGCCACTACCAAACCATACACGGCCGTCAACAATAAACTGTCTCCATAGAGCTCCACTAGAAACACAGCCACGGCAAAATTCCACATTCGGTCCCCCTGTGAATTAAAACAGTATGAAGGAGAATTGACATTGAAATTATGTGCTCACACAATATTGAATTTTATAAACTAAGTTATAACTGACTCTTAAATAATGAAATTCAATTACAATTCAGTGGTTTCTTCAGTGCACGTTAGATTTTGAAAGTATAATGACATAATCCTATCCAAGTCATTGTCCTCATGAGGTGATCTAAGAACCATTTCTTCAATAGACCTGATATGAAGTTTGCTGAAAAGATGGGTACATTTTGGATTGGCCGCACACTTTAGGCTGAATTTACCAAGCACGGCTATTTTTGTAATGTATTATTCTAATTTCTAGAACCTTATAAAAGCAAGAGAAACAGGTAACCTGCACCGTGGTGATGCACGACAATGTAATAACGTTCTGTTGATGCACGATTATGTTAAAAGATCCTCAACAATATACGATAGCACTTCAAAATAAATTTACATACCCATGTTGACATTGCATGTCCCATATAGATGAGCAATTTTGATGAAGTAAAGAAATTTTGCAAGGATTCTGCACAGCGGAGGAGAAACAATAGGCGAAAAATTCGTTAAAACGAAGAAAAATTGAAACAACAGAATGTCACTTGCTCCTTACCACAACATGTCTTCTTGGCTGGAGAGTTTTCCATGTTTATTAAGAAAAACGGTTGCTTTGGATGTAGGAAGATCCTTTTTTTCCAGTGTTACTCGGCTCGGTAACAATAAGATCAAAACAATCAAATGTAAGCGACGTCTCTTGCTCTCGTTTTCCTCCTCTCCAAACTTAGCTATCACTGTAGCTGAAGTCGGAAAGAAAAGCCTCACTAAGTGGCCGAGCAAGTACGAAAACCGGCAAAATGCAGCTTGATTTTTATTTTTTGGCCCCCAAACGTCACTGGGCTTTCGACGCCTCTTTTACTCTGGAGCTGTGTTTACGTCTGCTCGGATATAAGCGCTCCCCTCCCAACCCCCATGTCACATGATCCGCCCCTGAGTCACGTGATGAAGCCAGACCGATGCTGCCCTCAAGTGAATTGTCCATACTCAATTTTTCTTTTCTTTCTGCTAAAATACAATCAAAACGTGCTGAACGTGACTCTTGAAGCCAACATATGAGCAGCAATTAACTCTACTAAAAGTAATCTTTGCCTCCAAAATATTTGGCTCCACACTCAAATTCAGCATTTTTCAATGAATAATAACAGTAATGCGTTGTTTTTTTTCTCCCCACTACCGTATTACATTAACTTTCCTCTTTAATATTCCAACACTTAAATGTTAGTTTTCAATTGATGATTTTGTGACTTCCATACTAGAAGTTTGAATTCAAATTTGTATACAGTTTCTTTGTTTTGTAATATTTTCTTGTTTTATTTTGGATACATTTTGGATACATTTTGGATATATGAATTAAAACAGTATGAAGGAGAATTTATTTATTTTAAATGTTAGTTTTCAAATGGTGATTTTGTCACTTCCACACTAGAAGTTTGAATTCAAATTTGTATTCTTTTTTTTTAATAATTGTAGAATTGCCGTATTTGTTTCGTTTATTTTATAGCATTTTACAGTTTCTTTGTTTTGTAATATTTTCTTGTTTTATTTTGGATACATTTTGGATATATGAATTAAAGCAGTATGAAGGAGAATTTATTTATTATTTATTTATTGTAGACACTGGTCTTGGACCAGTGTTTATCATTTTGGTCAGTATGAGAGTCTTAGTAACTAAAATATTAACAAAAAGAACTGGACTAACTGGTCTAAACATGTAGCCAAACAAGCAATTAGTGACCAGTGTGTCAGCATTTCATGATGACTTGCATTGTGGACCTGTCCAAAACACTGACACACATGTAAAGCCCATGTAAAGAAGGATTAAGTTGGGGGGATGGTGTCAAATTGTAACTGGAGAAGATGATCAACACCCAAGTGACCGACCACCTGACTTTTTTTTGGCCTTACCTACCTTTAGACAACAACATGGGCTTGGCACGCTCATGGCGGCCCGAGGTCGATAAACATTCCTATTTGAAAATGCTATCTGACCTTGTTTCTGAGAAGTGAGATAATCAACATTTAACAGCTGTTTTTGATCGATACATTGTGTACCGTGTAGTACGCTATTCACACACAGCTGTTTTGTGTGATTGTGGAGCATTTAATGTTTCGGATCATCAATCAAATGTATATATCAGGCAACGATAACCCGAGTAAACATAAGCTGCAGTTTAAAATGGTGATTTACCTTTTGAGGGGAAGAAAAACTATTTAAAGTACCGAAAAAAGTAATGCCGCCTAAATAGAATAACGACCATAACTGAATTTAAGGATTTTTCTTTAGGTTTTCTTCATCTTTGTGGCCCACTCTTCCTTGCACAATTGTTTGACCTCAGGGCGTTGGCGTGTTTTCAAACATGCTTCAACAGCTTTTTTAAGGTCATGCCAGCGTAATTTAAACAGATTCAAGTCTGGACTTTAACTAGACCGTTCCAAAACCTTCATTTACAAGGTGTTCTAGATGTCCTGGGCCAAATTGACATGGAAAACCTTGAAAACTGTTAAGGTTATGTAAATTCATCTGATTTATTCTGAACGCTTGCAAGTTTTTTTTTTAATGGAATGTTCAAATACTTTCAATGGGATCCCTTTTGGTCATGTGGCAGACATCAAGTCTATAGTCATACATCTTGCCAAACGTGTTGCAGCATTGCATTGTCAATGGTTGCAACAGCTACGATTATTCCTGCCTTAAGTTCATGCATGTCTTTTGGAAGTTTAGGCACATAGACCAGGTGTCCTTTCGCAATTCCCCACAAAAATAAATCGCTGAGGATGAGACGATATCTGGAAACCTCATCTGTCTTGCAGTGTTGTGATTGTTTTGAATAAATAAGAAGTTAAATTGCTGGTGGGGGATTGTTGTTGAGGTCATAAATTGATGGTTTTATGTAGTGTGGTCCAGATCCTGAAGCATCACAGCCTCACCTATGACATTATTACCACTGCCTGAGAATTTGTGTGATCTTTCAACCGTCATCTAACACTTATGTGAAGTCGGGTTGTGGTGTCATCAGCATCTTCAGAGGGTTGCCAAGATTTTATTCCTCCCAGCAACTTTATCCAGATCCTCCATGGGTAACCCAAATCACCATTGCACATGCTCGTGAATGTAAGTGCTGCTCTCTTGTGGCTCAACAAGCAATTGCCCCTCTACATGTTTAATGTAAAATTATTCAACAAATGAAAATTACCCCAAATTAAATGTAACACATCTATATTCTTTTCAAATGAAAACAATAACCATATTCGTTTAAGTTAACAACATTGGTGATTATGAAAACATAGTACGTAGTCTGTAATAAAATAATTAATGATCAAACTGAAAATACTTTATTTCATTAACAATTCTATGTGCAACAACAATTTTTCTTCTGTACACAGCTCAAAATATATGCAAATATTATTTGCATATATTTTGAGCTGTATTCTATATTTGCTATAGAAGAAAAAGAGGAAAATGTTTATGGAATTATTGAACTTAGTTTTGATTTTATTCATGAATTATGATTTTTTTTAAAGAAACGTTTATTATAATGTCTTAATGCGTCAACTTTTGACTACATTAGAACCCTAAAAGACTGAACCCTATGGGCTATGATTACTAAATGAATGGAATGAATGAAAATATTACTATAGGTTTCAATGCTAGAAATTGAAGGAGGAGGGCAGCAAAGCGCCAGATTTGCGTGCATGCACGAAGAAGAAGAAAAGACGTCAACAAACCGACAACGGTCATCATGCCTTCCGCTGTGATTATGGAGGAGAATTTTGACAAATTACTCGAGCAGTGCGAAACTCAAGAGCTCGAGGTATGTAATCAAACAAAAAGGAGAAATCCCTTTTATTTATGTGCATCTTGTGTCTGCAGCTTCAGCTTTGATTAGTAGATTACAGGTTCTGGAGGCTAATGTAACAAAGCTAACAGAGTACTAAAATAATAGTAATAAAAGCCTGTTTAACACATACGATATCTGTATTTCACTGAAAATAGTCATAGTTTGTCCTTTTCGATGTCCGATTTTGCCAGTTTTCTTAGTAAGAGTTTGTCAGTTGGATGATGAGTGGTGGGCGGGTCATTGAAAACATTGATGGCCACCATTGAATGGAATACAAATAAATTTGCCTTGCTTTGTCACATGATTATCAATTATCATTTATTATTTTTCTTTTCCAATAGGCACCAGGAGGCATTGCAACACCACAAGTATATTCTCAGCTTCTGGCATTGTATTTACTACATAATGATATGTAAGTACTATTTATGTAGGAAAAAAAAAATGAGTTGTTGTTTTCTGACTTATGTTGTTGTGGATTTCACAGGAACAATGGCAGGTATCTTTGGAAGCGGATTCCCCAGCCAATAAAAGTGGTAAGCGTTAACCTCACCTCCATTTTTTGGGGGGGATATGATGTGCAAGTGTCTCATGATAAGTCAAAACTACCATGACTTTTGGTCATCAGTCAAGTAGTTGACTCCCCTGGATAAGCAGAACGGAGGATGTATGAATGAATATATATACGGGATGAATAAAGTTATCTAATCTAATCTAATTCTTAGACCCATAGGTTAAAATAAATAAAAAACCTAAAGCTACTTTTTGTTTGGAGTGACCCAAATATGAAACACTTGTTTGTGATGATTTATTTTTTTGGCTGAGATAGGCTCTAGCAAATGATTGAATGAACTTTTTAAGAGCATCCAGGTGTGACCATCAAATGTCCAAAACAAATTTCCAACTGTGAGTAAATCCAATTAACATTTTTCTTTGTTGTTTGTAGGCAAATCCCGAATTGGCAGCAATTTGGACAGTCGGTCAGCACATTTGGCAGCGCGATTTTCCTGGCATCTACACATCTATAGCAGCTTTTCAGTGGTCAGAAAATATTCTTCCCGTAATGGAGGCCCTTCAAGGTAAATATTAATAGGAGTGGGAGAATGTGTGGAATGTGTTATTGCAAATTTGCTGCTTCTAACTAACTTACTTCAACATTTAATGACCTGTGAGGATGAGTGGTTAATGAAGGAATGAATACTAAGAAACTGTTGTTGGTGTTTAGGCTGTTATCCATCAGTAGAGGGCACCAATTGAACATCGTGTCCAGCCAGTTATGATCCTATTTAAATAAATGCTTATTTAAATCCAGTTTTAAACACCAACAGGGGTGTATTTTCACAAGCAGGCAAAGCTCAAATTTACAGATTTTTTTTGGTTGTTTTTTTTCTTCAAGGAATTATTTTTGTGTACTTAGAGAAATTCATACCACGTGACCTTGCCTTGTGCAAGCGTTTTAATAATAGCGTCTCCGTCATGTTTTGGTTCTGCCTCATGTTGATGTGCCAGAGGTGTATACAAGCTGACGTACAGTTGTCACAAGACACTCGGTGGAAATAGCGAGACGATAATTGCCAGAGGATGCGTTGACACGTGTGAACGGAAAGACTTCACATAGGATTTAGCAGTAAACAAATTGACTTGAACTCCTCTGTTATGGTTCAGCAACAAATTGATTTGAACTCCTCTGTTATGGTTCAGCATCACCTCTTAATCTAATAAAATAGACTGCCGTGATTAGCCATTCAATTATCAGTGCAAGTATTTTATTTTTGCCCTCAATTTTTATTAACGTTTTATCTTATGTAGTCTTTAATGAACATGAGTTGAAACAAAGAAAATTATGAAAAAAACATAAAGCTAGTGGATGGAGTTCACGATAATTCAACTGAAACAGTCAAGCAATGAATGGGGTGATTTTCCTCTTTCTTTTGACAATGTTTTTGTGGTTCTAGGAAAACAATAGTCAAATGTACTCTGCGGGGAAGACCAAAATTCAAATACAGGGTCATATTCTTTTCAATGATAATCAAACAAATGTAGCTGTTTGATTTACAAAACAATTTTAGTTGTTCATATGAATGAAGTGAAGATAATACATTACCAAATGTGTTTGACCCTTGTTAACATTAAGGGAACAACAAGCAAACATGCTTTTTGAAGGCTTATATTTCACACGATGTACAGGAGTTGCTTGTTTGGCTTCAATTTACATCAGTCACATGCACCCTGTTTATTTCCCCGTTTGTCCACTGTGTCCATCTCCGACTTTTGGATGCGACAAACGGCCAACTGGGGCATGTGACACATGCTGCAATGAGTGGGTGGGGGTGTCAATTCTGTGAAAAGTTCCCCGGGCCGGCGAGCAAGCAGGCAGGAATGTGTGCTTTGGTTGGTGGGATCGAATGTCACCAGCTGTGAAGGGGGCGGTATAAAGGACAGCGGGGCTAGTTGGTCAGTCAGAGTTGATCCATAAACGAGCGAGTAGCTGCAAAATACCAAGTACATCCGAGCATCACTTTTGAAAAACCTTTCCCCACTGACCAGCAAAGAATTTGGACATTTACTTATCGTCATGGATGTCCAGCGGAGTGGTTCCCTGGTTCGGCCTCCCAGCCCCATGGACAGCTTGGAGAAGCAACTGAGCTGCCCCATTTGCCTGGATATGTTCACCAAGCCCGTGGTCATTCTGCCCTGCCAGCATAACCTGTGCCGCAGCTGCGCCAGCGACCTCTACGACTCCCGCAACCCGTACCGCTTTTCCGGCGGCGTCTTCCGCTGCCCCACGTGCCGTTTCGAGGTAGTGCTGGACCGCCACGGCG
Organism: Stigmatopora argus; assembly: GCF_051989625.1. Taxonomy (NCBI): domain Eukaryota; kingdom Metazoa; phylum Chordata; class Actinopteri; order Syngnathiformes; family Syngnathidae; genus Stigmatopora; species Stigmatopora argus. Next base: position 10,535,086 of record NC_135399.1, read on the forward strand.
TCCACGGGCTCCAGCGGAACCTGCTGGTGGAGAACATTATCGACATCTACAAGCAGCAGCAAGAAGTGAGCAGCAACAACAATAACACAGAGAGTTCCCTCAAGCCCAAAGAGTCGAAAGAACCCAAGTGCCAGGAGCACGAAGACGAGAGAATAAACATCTACTGCAAAACCTGCCAGACTCCGACATGCTCCATGTGCAAAGTCTTCGGGCAGCACAAAGACTGCGACGTGGCGCCTCTGGAGGCCGTCTACCAGACCCAAAAGACGGAACTGAGCAACGCCATCGATAACCTCGTGTCTAGCAATGGGCGCCTGCAATCCTTGCTCATCCAGATGGAAGACGCTTGCCGCAACGTGCAGGAAAACGCCCAGCGCGCCAAGCAAGGTCTGAGCGAACGCTTCGACCTGCTCTACGCCGTCCTGGAAGAGCGAAAGACGGTTCTCCTGGAACAGATCGGTAAAGAGCAAGATGACAAAGTAGCCGCGCTGCGGGCCATGTCTCAACGTTACGGCGAGAGGCTCCAGGCCAGCACCGACCTCACCGACTCGGCCGTCCAGGCGTTGGAGCAGAACGGCGCCGCAGAGTTCCTGGTGGCGGCCAAGGGCCTGATAACGCAGACCAAAGACGCCGCCAAAGGCTCCATGGGCGAAGAGAGGCCCGAGCCGGGTTTCGAGAAGATGGATCACTTCGCCGTGTCGACGGAGCACGCCGAGGCGATCTTGGCGAAAATGGACTTTGGCTCAGACAGCGAAGATGATTTTGATGACGCCGATGAAGAAGAGGAGGAATAATGGAAGTGATGATGGACTTGTGTGCTCGTGAAGGTGTTCTGACAAGAGTATGGCAGGGGACTCGTGAATGTCAATAGTAAAAAGTTATGGAGTGGGGGGGGCGTCACTTGCCAGTACTTTCAGTGCAATATTTAACATCAATGTTGAATACATAACTTTCCTTTTTATACTTTTGTACTTCTGAACCACTTGAACGTTGGTGTTAAAGGGAAATGTCAAGGTTAGAATAACGAATGTCGAAGATATGTTGATTTCATTTCAAATGTAGCAGACTTGTGTCGATATTTGCCATTTCACTCTGTCTTGGTTGACTTACTTGAATGGAACTCGAAATAAAGTTGCATGACACAAAATTGTGAAATGTCTTTATTGTTCCTTTCCAGCTCACTGTTCCAGAAACACCCCTTGTTCTTTTGACACGTTTTATTCCGAAGGGGTCAGCAGGGCTCTCGCATAACTCTAGGCTGCCTTTAAAAATAAAAGCACCGCTATGTCCTGCAGGCTTTGCCTTTGCCGGTGAAAAACGGGGGCTATTTTTAAGAGGTGAGAGGGTGAGAAGCGATAGCCGCCCTAGAATAGAACGCCAGAGAAGGACAGGCTAGGTCCTGTTTCACCCTCTCCCCCAACCGACCGCACGATTAAACGGCGCTACTGACCCAGACCTCTTTTGCCAACGTCAGAAAGGGCGCACTAAGAATGACCAATGCAGTTGCCGCTCTCATCATCACCCTGGGGTCGAGAGACTGAGATAAAAATACGTGTCTGGTTGTGGGCTGGGTTACAGAAAGCCCCTTGAGATGACCTGCTTGGCTTCACTGCTCACTCGTTCTCAGCGGTTTCCAATGTTCGCCCTCATAAAGCTTCCAACATCACTCGCGGTTTCATTTATATCCTTCCTGCCATGTGGCTGGTCACACTAACCTGTTAAAGAAACTTAAGTTCCTAATAACCATTGTTTTCCAAAACAATCAGTTAATCCTTTTTTTCCAATGAATAGTATTATAAAAGATCGCTTTTTGGCAGTGCAGCATATACATTGTTGTCACGAAGGATTGTCCGAGAACAATTGTGATTTGCCAAGATTCAGTCAGCTATGGTCTCATTCATTGATAATTATTGAGTATGTTCTCATATTGAAATGAAACGGTATTTGTTTTCTTCCCCTGTCGTGTGTGGACCGATAAAGGAACTGTATCTAGAGCAGGCCCATCTGTGACGGCTTGGCTAAATCTGTAACATGATGTGTTTGAACCTGTGTTGGGTGCAAAGAAGTCCAGTGGCATTCTGGAGGGAAATGTGTCTTATAAAAGTTAATATGGCCCAGTGAAATACACAATGTGAATTGTTTTTTGTTTTTTCCTGAGCACGGTCTTGTTGACGCCGCGATCAAAACTCAAGTTTGTACAGCACCGATGGCAATGATTGTAGACAGGAAGCTGGCTGAACGGGAGTACGGGAAAACTAGTCTTGACAAATCTTACCACTTCTCCCAGCTGTCTTTTCTCATCACACGACGTTATTGTCACGGCTGCCGGCCGCTGTGGTGGACGTCGAGTTGGGGTGTTGATACACATGAGCGAGGTTGCTAGGATATCAAAAATGTCAGGCCGCAACACCGAGGCATTAATGTGAGAGCTGCTGGAAGCGGCGATGCACAAAACACATCTTGGCCGCGTTTGCGCTTGGCTCTTAGATTCACAAACAACGGCACCGGGAAGAGCTGAGGGAAGAATGCATTGGGCAGCTTTGACATCTGAGACGGTCCAGCCACTGCTAGTTGATAAAGACTTTTCCTGACCCTGATTGCTCATGTAACTGTTGGCGTAAAACCCGTCCAGACATATTGCTGCCGTTTAAACACTGTGTAAATGTAAACGCTCTCTGGAAAAGATTTGCGTCTTATTTCTCTAATGGAATTAGTTTCTCTGTCAATACTTGTTTTGTTTGCCAACACAATTAAGTTGTCATGAGTTGATTTTGCCTTTTCATTATGTCTACAATTCATTGCAGTGGGGTTGGCAGACATTTTGGTCCAGTAATGTCATCACCCTTTGTTTTTTCCCCCAGAAAGTACGCGACAAAGGGCCTATGCACTGGTGGCGCAGGCGTACACTTCCATTACGGCCGAAGATTTTGCTGCCTTTGTGGGCTATTCGGTGGAAGAGGCCGTAAAAGGTAAAATGCCACAGAAAAGTCAAGGTAGCGTGTTTTGAACTTGTAATATATATGGTTTTTTTTCTCGCCTAAAGTTGTTGTGAGCCAAGGATGGCAGGCAGACCCTACAACAAGGATGGTTATGCCTAAAAAGCCAGGTAGGTGGCACTACTTCTTTACTTAAAAGGTCCATATTTTCTCCCCAAAATCACCCCTTTTTCAGTTTTAATTGTGAAGTATACATTTTGATGTGGAAAAAAGCAAGAATGTTGGAAATCAGTCAAAACCATTGCGCAATTTTCACATTTAAAAATAACCAGTTAGGAAGGCGGTTATCTACAAGTAAGAAGCTGAAACAAGATAAACAGCAACATTTGACAACAGAAACATTTTAAGAACTTTTTGTTTGCAATAATGCTAAAAGTCACATCAGCCTTGACAGAAGAATCATGAAGATCAAAGTTTGGAAGCCACACTAGAAAATGCAAAGCATTCATTAGAAAAAGTAGGAAGACCAGGCCTACATTTTGACATCTGCAGAACAACCTTACGATGTATTTTCTTTGCATTGGGCCTTTTATGAGTCCATGTCCACATTTCTGTAACCCAATGAAAAACACACATCTGCCACGCACATGTTCAACATGACACCGAACCCTCCCTTAAGCACGCCACTGGGACGGAGGAGTGTTCCTGTGCTATCATGTAAATCTTACCAAAGGAATCCGTCTGGTAGGAATGAATACAAAGCGACGATGTCGCGCTTCCTAAGTGTCTATGTCAAGCTAAACTCAGTCACTCCCCGCTTGTCAACAAAACATGGATGGCGTGAGGTCATACGTGTACGTCGACATCTGAGTTGAAACGTGGTGGCTGTAGTTCAAACTGGAGAGACTGTAAAACTGTAAAAGACTGGATTACTCAATGTCTCTCTGCTGTCCCCTATGCAGATCCTCCCCCTGTTTCATCGGTTCCCAACGAGCAGCAGTTGGCCAGACTCACCGACTACGTGGCTTTCCTGGAGAACTGATAACTAACTCTTACATTATCCATAATCAAGCTTTCACAAATTTCTGATAAAAACATTTTGAAAACGCACTTATGATGTTGGAGTTTTTTTTAAAATCCCGAATCATTATCAGATGGATTCTTATGAGCCAGATAATACACCATGTAACTATCCTAAACATGACTTTCAGTTGTTCAGTTTCCTAAATTTGATCTTTTACTTTTAGCCCAGTAGTGGTTGTGTATTGTATCATATCCCCTACATATATTAGTTTCAAAATGTCAATGCTGCAAAATTGATAGCAGCCAAGGGGCTCCTTTTTTTCCTATCATACAGAATATTTATATTTTAACCTGTGTTGCCCTTTCCCCCATTTCTTCCAATGATATGATGGCATTTAGAAATTGCGATACTTCCATACATAGCTTTATGTTCATGTGCATATGTCCTGATTCATGCAAATGGCCGCTTGCCCGTCCATGTGTTGAGGAAGCAACACAGCGGCCTTCTTGACGCTGCACATGCCAGTGACAGTGTGAGAAGTTACCGGACTCCCTGCTGGCCTTGGAAAATGTCTGCCAGGACTAAATTTGCTTTCTCATGCACGTGGGTAAAAGCAGATAAACATATCAGAGCGAATGAATGATGAGCTGTGCTTTAACTATATATGTCTTTCTGTTTTCTTTTTCAGACCTTCGGATGTTTCAAAACAAAACAAGAGCACAATTAATGAAATGGTAAGCACCACCTATTGTAAGTACATACGGTATTTCTCTCCATTTTCAACCATCTTCATCACCATAGTATGAGCATTCAGATTTTGAAGTGTGATGCCAAGTGGGTGCTGTTTACATATCAAATACTGGCAAATATGTAAAGAGAAGTGTAAAGAACACAAGGCCTTTTAAATGACACGCCAAGGTACTACCAAACTACCAATTTGCAACCACATGTCAAGTGTTAAATTTTAATTTCATGACAATACTGTGTTTGGACACGACGGATGCAATAAGTGAGGTCGACTGTAAGACAACTCCAACTTTGGCTCCAGTCCCTGCGATCTGTTTTTATCGCCAGCGCGTAACTTGATGCACGCCGTCAAATTGACACGTTATTATGATGATTAAAGGATATCGAGGCAATGTTTGTTTTGAAATGAGGACTCGGGTCTTGCTGCGTCCAGAATAACTTCCTTGGATTCTCTTGTTGGATACAAAGCAGCGCTTCTACTGAAAATAATTTGGTTATATACATACGTTAGTCTATAGTAAGTTGTGCTGCACCAAAAGCCTTAAAATAAAATAATTGATATGTGTATAATGTTCATAAGTCAAATGAATAAATTACTGAATTACCACACTTCCCAGTCAATATAAAAACCTAATATTATAAGAAAAGTATGCCAAAGATATTTAATAAATTGGCAAACTTATAAGCAAGATGTCTGCTGGTTACTTAAGATCATTTGCATTATAAATATGGCATCTATGGCAATGATCACTGTATATATGTTGAAGAGAAAACAGTAGAGGGCAGTCTTGTGCAATATTTAGCATCATGTCGTTGCCATGGAGACAGGCTCAAATACATGATAAATACATTAATATACACTTTTTTTGTTTAGACGCAAAACCCAAAGTATAAAATGCAAATGTCATAAAAAATAAGGAAAATTACATGTGGAAAAAGGACCACTTGCTAAACTACACTCATTAGAAAGACAAAAATATTTGATGGGATTTTCAAAACGTTAGAAAAAAAGGTCACCTAAAATCCACATTTACAGTCCTACACATTAATTTTAAATGGTAATATAATACTTTCTGTAGTATGATTTATATTTATCGGATATAGCTATTTTACAGTAGTTTTGGAGTACAAAGTATGATCAACATTTAATTCTTTTTCTTTTCTACTTGCTTGCGCATGGGAGAATTGATTCATTGATCAGTGTCAGTCTACAACAAAACCTACCTCACATCCACAGAGAAAATGTTTCCATGAGGGGAAGTGAGATGAGTCATGAGCACAAGACTAAGGAAAACGTGGGCGAGTCAGAGAAGAGCACTGATGAGAAAAAGATGGAGGAGTCAAAGGCAAGGAAGTCTGTCAAAGAGGGAGAACGATCCACCAGGGTCCGGTAGGAGCCAAAGAAAAGTGGTGGGTGGGAGAAAAAGAGTGCAAAACACAACAGAATATTTACTTGGAGTACATAAGTGTGCACATTTGAATTTTCTTGAAAATTAAGATAGGAAATCACTCATTTGCCTGACTCAATTCCCAATCTGTGGCGGTGTGATTATGAGTTCAATAGGGTGTCTGTCTCTTGGTACGCCCTAGCGACCAGTCAACGTGTGGTCCGTCATTCAGCTCGAGTAGGCTCTGTGCAGTGTTGAAAATGAATGAAAGAAAGTAAGAAAAAAAAAAAAAAGAATTGAGAATATATTTAAGTGATAAGTAATGAATGCTGACATTAATTTACTGTAGAAATTTTGAAAATAAAAACTCAACCAGGCCACTTTTAACCCTACAATTGAGTTCTGGTTCGCCTAACTGTTGCCATGTGAACAACAAGGAATAACATTACTGCCATGACATTCATTTTGCTAGTTTATATGACTCATAAAGTAAAACCATAATGTCTATCTTCCTATTTAGTTTCGTGACTTGGTGCTTGAGACTTTCGCAGGGTTCTCATGGTAATGGATGTGAACCCAATTGTGCTTGTCATAAGGGAACTCTGGAATAGGCCAGAAGTTTCCACTAGATTTTACTCTTACTAAACCCAAAGGCATGCACTTAGCCAAATAAAAAGTGGGGAAGTTTAGTTTGTTGGTCCAGCACAGTAAGCCTTCTGGAACTTTAGATAGCAAGTGAGTGCGTTTAACAGGGACTGCTGCTCAATGTGATATTCATTTACAGTCTCCTCGACTTTTATGGAAAGACGCAACGCCAGCAGTGTTTGTCATTGTTAGCGTGGCATCACTCGTGCTGTTTTAGCAGTTTGAGAGAAAAAAAATGAACAGAAGTCGCTGGACTTCATTTTGAATATGACATAACTCAAAGAGATGATCATTGGAATCATTTTGAAATCGTCATTTAGTAATGATAATAAATTACTCTTTGGACTGTTTTTCCAAAATCTAATACTAACCAGATTTGGCAGAGGCGTTCACCCTTGGGATCATTTTTACTTAAAATGGAAGTCCAATGAGAAAAATCAGTCCTCGGAATCAATTTTACACAGTAGTAACATAATTAAAAAATTACAAGTCACATAAAAAAACTTTGTTGCTATAACAAGTGTAAATATAATTCTTTTTGTTGCACTCCTGGGTTTTTTCTAAGTGTTTTTTCCTTTTTCTTTTCCATGGAATCTGGAGTTGAGATACATTATTAATGAATGGGGAGCAATACAGGAAATTAAGTGTTTATTGCAAGAGTATTTCAGGAATCCCGGGAGATGTAACATCTGGAAAAAGTGGGCTAAGTTGGGGGAAAAAAAGTACACTTGACAGGAGAAATGTTAGTTTTATTTTTTTTGATGAGTGACTTTTTAAACTGTGGACTCTCCCGCATCATCTCTTTTCAATGAACCATTTTTGACTGGTTGCCAGCAAGTTTCTCGTGCCTTACATTATTTACAAGAAAACCTAAAGACTATTTGCATCGTGCAGTGAGAAATCATTAACGTGATCATCATTTCAAGGCGATCAAGCTCATTGGCTGCAATTGACGGCAACTTATAGGTTCAAAATGATCACCGCCAATAGCTCGAAAAATGTGAATGTCTGACCTGACCTTGAAAAGAAGGAGACTGATGAATGGAGGCGTTTGTTTATTAAAAAGTCTATTTTATTGTGTGTTCTACAATCTGATGAAACAAGTTTCAGTAAATGAAACAAAATCAACCAATACATTCGAACTTGGAAAATTGCTTTGGTTCGTTTGAGGCTGCGGATCGACAAGTAAACTTTACTCACTCCTTTGCATTCGAACAGTTGGGAGCAATTTAAAAGTTTAAAAGACTCGTGCTAAGACGGCATTCTGTGGCTACCGAAGGAATGATTACACGGTTATCGAATGACACTTAAAAAGGCAGAGAGAGCAAACCGGTGAATGTGGAATCTGAAACAGAACATAAGAAGCTTGGTGAAGTGGTTCATGCAAGCCCTGAATGTTGTTTACTTTACGCTTGATTCAGTAAAAAAATGCTGCACGTAGAAAAAACCTACCGCTGGACTGTACAAAACAAAATGCACATCATGAGCGTCTGCCAAACAAACATTTGAAGTAGCACCAGTAGATGAAGGGAAAAAAAACAATAAACAATTCATGCGGCAAATGTGGTTGCTTCATTTGGAAAGGTTTGGCGGTGGGTGGGGGACGAGTCCATTTGCGCGGAATCCAGCGCGGCCTCCATTCGTACAGTTTGATCAGTGTGGCTCGTTCTCCTCAAAACGCAGGTCTCCTATGTTCGCAGTGAAGCCATCGTAGCTTGATTGATGGCCGCTGAAGAAAAAGTGCAACAGTTTAGGGTTTTTTTTGAGCAGCACTAACTATTTTATTCCTTGAATTGTATAAAAGACTAAAGGTCGCCTTTTAATGCAGAATTTTCATTATACGTACATGTTCTGCTATGGAAATTCTACTTTTTTCCTCTATTTTTCCTTCCTCAAGAAAAGAATGATATACAATATAATATAGCAGATTGATACAAAATCAAATCAATCAAATCAAAAGCCTTCATTGTCATAATACAATAACTGCGTATAACAAAACTAGTGGTGCTACTCCACAAAGTGTGTGTTTCTCTGTAAAAACATAAATAAGTAATATAAAAAGGTAAATTCTAAAATATTGCACAATCTAAGATATTGCATATATATATAAAATAACTATATAAAATACATACACATTTGGCTAAAGTAAATATATAGTGTTGGCTATAGTATAAATAGTATATAGAAAAATGAGTTTTTCCATGTAGATACAAAACTATCTTTTACTGTAAAATGTATGTATTTTTTTAAGAATATGGCTTTTGTTCCTCATTTTAGTCTATCAAAGAGATCCTTTTGACCGTATTTATCCTCACATAAATGTGAAATATTATTTCCTTGCAAACTGCTATTGCTGTGGGAAGATGTTAGTACCTTTTTTTCCACAAGCCTTCGCGCATTGCTCGTGTGTGTCGAAGCGATTCTGGTTTCCGCCGCATCCTCCGTACCAGAAGCGTGCGCAGCTCTTGCTGGGCGCATCGTAGTGCCACTTGAGGACAAATTTGGCGCACGCCCCCTCATCTTTGGGCATCTGGCAAAAGTCCACGGCCCTTAAAGCCGCTGTACCATCAAACAGGATACGATTAGACACGTTAGTATAGTTTCAAGTCAAAAAGGATGGAATAAAAACAGGCGTGATATGTGAGAGAATGTTGTTAGGAAGGCAAAGGTGCCAACCTGGAGCCGGGTGGAGCTCCAACGTTTCCACCTGCTGCTCCTGAGCATCACGCTGAGGCTCTGGTTCTGTGATGTCACACAGGTGGAAAGATAGGAGAGAAAATTAGAAATAGCCACTTTGTTTTTGGCGGTACACTTAACTGTATTTGGACAGTTTGGCCAAAATGTTGAATTTAGCTTTAGAATGACAAGGTGAGATTCAAAATATTTGTTGAGTCAAAACAGAACATGTGAGGTCGATATTACCATTTTGTAGAGAGTCATATTTTTTCATATTTAACCCTTTTAGGGACAGTGATCACAACATTAGGCCCATTTTTTTTAAGTGATCATTAACTTGACTCATTCAAGTAATCAAGCATTGTTGAAACAGTTACCAAAAGAGAGAAAATTATATTTTAAACTGCTTTTGATGTCAAATGGGGCCTACAATTGCTCCCCGGGCCACAGGTTTCACACCTTTGTCCAATATGAATGCAATAACAAAAATTGAAGATAAAAAAACAAGGGTTAAATTGGAGCAAATAGTTTATTTGCCAGGGATTGGGATTTACCGGTCTCTGGTTTATCCAGCGGCGCGTTGACTGGAGAGGTGATGACGTGACCGCTGACGACGGGCCGCTGCATGGCCGCTTCTATTAACGACAGGGTTAACGAAATATTCTCTGGACGGGCAATGTTAAAGTGTTTAGGGACGTACTGGTGGTGACGATGCCTTTGTGTGTGGAGAGCACGTGTCCATCGGCTCCGCGGCCCGTCACGACCACGTGGTAGGTCTGCCCGCCCTCCAACCCATCCACGGACAGCTCGGACGCCGACACGTTGGTCTTGACCACCGGGGCGTGGCCACGCAGATGTGTCACCGTCACTTGGAAGTAGACGAAGTTCTTGGGGTCCGGGTTGTTCCAGCGCAGCCGGAAGCCGCCAGAAGTCACGTTGGACACGTTAAGCTCGTCCTCGTCCAATTCTGACCGGTGGAATAGCAACAAATAATAGATAATTTATTGTTTAACTTCTATATTTCATTTGCAATTCATTTTTTAATCAATATTTGTACTTTTAATCTCACTTCTTGATGTTTTTAATATTTTGGGGGTATTTTCTGTCTCTAATTTTCATCATAAATCTAATTAATCCTTTTTCATAATTATATTTGTGTTTCTAATATTTATGTGTGTGTATCAGGTTGTGTATGTTTTAATGTTTTATGAAACTATACAAGAATATCTTCAAATAATATTTGTACATTAGATTTTTCTTAATCCATGTGTTTTGGCTTTCTTTCTGGAGTCGTTTTTTGTCTTAAGTTTCCATATGTATTCATGGTATGATATTTTTTTTATTTTTTTGGTCTCATAATTATAATTCAGGAACAAATGGCTCCTTTATATTGTGCACAGTTACTAGCGTGAATCGTACCTATGTGTTTGACTTGGTGAGATTCCTGCTGCTTTTCATGATGTTTCGTTTGGCTCCTGGAAACAATGAGATCACAATAGAAAGTGATGAAATTCATAATGCACTAACCCCAAAACTTGTCAATCAAAAAAATGCTCACTGGTGTTGGTGGATGTGATTGGTAAAAGGATTTTTCAGAGGTTGGTCGCTCTGGAACCACTTGCAATGTTTGGACACTTCAGGGGACATGTAGAAAGCATTTTCAACTGCAAAATGAACAAAAACATTCAAACTATATTTCAAAAATCTGTAAAAATGTCTATTATCAAGTTAGAACTGTTTTCAAAAATGTCATAATTTTCCAAGCAAAAATATTACAGAAAACTAAGTACAGTAGTATTTTAAAAACAATATTAATAAGAAGGATACGACGGGAGAATACAAAAAAATATTAGTAATAAGAAAATACGGATTAGATTTTTTTTATGGAAAGAAATATGAGCTTTGTAAACTTACTGCTGATGTATTTGGGCAGCATCTGTCCAAATATGAGAAGGTTCTTGTCGTAAAATTGCGAGATGTCGTCAATCCTCTTGAAGAAGACGTCGGACGGCTCGCTGGCCACGCGCGACAGGACGCGGCTGTCGGCCGCGCTCAGCTTGTCGCCCACGCCAAAGACGACCACGAAGTAGCCTCTGCACTTGACCTCGATGGCGACACGCACCAGCCGTTCCTCATCCTCCTCCACGCCGCCCGTCACGAAGAGCGCCAACACCTTACGAGGGCGCGGTAAGGGCGCCTTCTCAAAAACGTGATCAGACGTCCACTCCACCGCGTCCGCCAACGAGTGTCCGCCTTCAAGCTGGGGCGTCTTGTCCAGCAAGAAGTCGACGAAGGACTTCGCCGACTCGTGATCGGTCAGGCCGATGTCCACGTGGACGGGAAGGCCGGTCCGGTTGCGGAGGAACTCGTAGGGCGCCTGCTGGACGAAGGCCACTCTGGCGTGGTGGGCGGACGTGCTGGGGACGGACGCCACGTGGAGGTGCTCCACCATGTGTGCGACGTAGCGTTTGATTTCCGTGAAAACAGCGGGGTATGTGCTTTCAGAGCTGTCCACCACAAAGCCCACGTCGATGTCCACGTCAGTGGTGAAAGAGCGTCTGTCTCGACCAGGCGACGGCGCGATGTAGTCGCACGTTGAGTCCGGAGAGCAGAAGTCTGTAAAAAATAAGCAATTTTTCTTCTTAGGTTGAATTTCCAACTCTTTGAAAACGGTATTCATATTTGATCAGTAACGTTAAAGTCAAAACTTAAAAACGTTTATTTGCAAAGTGTCTTACCAAAACAAAGATGACAGCTCATGACTTTTTTCATGACTGAGTCAAACTGTGCGCTTCCTGGGTTCGGCAAGACGATGACCTGGGCCAAAGCTGTGTTGTTCACCTTAGAGGAAATAAACAACAATGATGACCCTGAGAAAATGTAAAGAATGCAAGCAGGTGCTATACAGGTTGGGAAACCTCGCTCCTAATTCCTTCACAAAAACCTTCTGGCAACTACGTTGGGATTTAGCTCAGCAGTCAGCATGCTTGACTTCCACAGGAAATCGCAAAGGGAGTGCAGTGCCTCCAACAGTGGGTATCCTAGTCTACCTGCAAAGCTCTCGTGAGGCTTCTGTCATCATTCTTGAGCAGGACCACCGTGGCAATGCCGGCATCGTAGAGTCGCAGCGCGGCATTGGTGACGGCCTGCGTGTTGGAAATGGAGCCGCCCACAAAGAAGACGGCGACCTTGCGGACCAGGAAGCCGCTACGCACTCTCTTGAAAGTGTTGTGTGCCACAAAGCTCATGGCTGTCTCCAGGCTGCGACGTTTGTTGGTCTGCAGGGTCTGCAGGCCCTCCACGTGGCGCAGCAGCGCACGCTTCTTCATCGCCTCGGCGAAGCGTACTTCGGTGGTGACCTCGCTGTTGTAGAGGGCCAGAGCCACGCGGGCGCCCCTGGGGCAGTTGCTCTCTGAGATGGTGATGTCGCGTAGTAGACGCAACACGGCCTCGCGCATGTTGTTGAAGGCCGGTCTTCCCACGTCGCTGGACGCGTCCAAGGCAAACGCAAGCTCGGTCGGGTACAGAGGACACTCTAGTTTACCTGTTGATCACATGAGCCACAATTACAATGTTCAAGCGCGACACACACACAAAAAAAGTTTGGTTTTGGGACCTACCGTGACAGCATGCTGTTGAACAGAAGGGACAAAAGGAATTAGAAATGGTGCAGTTAAAAAATAAAATAAAGTCAAAGCAATAGTTAAAGCATTCCAGCTGAATCTCGTATATTGAATTGAAATAAATGCTTTTATTATCATTATTCAATTATAATGAGATTTAAAGCAAACAAAAATAAATAATCAATAAATAAGTACTAATAAATAAATAAGTCATCAACACAATAAGTAGGGAATAAATAACAACAACAAACAAATGAACAGATAAATTATCAATAAATAATGCTAATAAATAAATAATCCATAAATCAGTAGTCAACAAATACATTAATTTAATGTTTCCGATGTGTAATATTGGACAAATACTTAAAATAGTAAATATTTTTCAGAAGCAGTTAAAGTAGGTGTTTACATGCATTTTACAATGCTTTACGATTTTAGCCAATCCAATACAAATATCTCAATTTGTCCCGCCTACTCGTCACCGATTGGCTACCCACTGTACTCACCGTAGCAACTGTTATTTACACATGGTTGCCTTAATACACGAGGAAAGGAAGCAAACATTTTGCGCAGGTACAGAAAGTATAATGCTTATTTTCTTAGCTACTTTTTGCATGTTTATAGTGTCTAGCGTTATTATAGTTTTAATACATTCGCGATTTGCATATATAGAGTCCTTGATCAACCATCTTTCTCACGAATGTCATACTAGCTCTTGTCTTTCCTATGAATGGAGACATTCTGCATTAGGAAATGTTTGTCTTTGCTCTATACAAAAAGCTGACAGTGGCTCATTAGAAACAAAAAATAAGTGAATTTAAAATCTTCAAATTCTAATATTTTCGTTTATTTTTCCCATGCAAAAATTATTAAATGATCTTCTTTAGATTGTTTCATCATCCAAATTCCACCGTCTAACATGTGGTCATGCAGTAAAATTGCATCAAAAAGAAGCACCCCTCAAAGTAGGCTGTAAATAATGACAAAAGCTATAAATATTTATCCCAGTCTTAGTATAAACACATTTCTATGACAATCATTAAATGCTGAAAAGACAGCCTATGTCTATTACATTGATAGACTACACTAGGGTCTGTGTTCATTAAAAAAGTACTTACGGCAATTATCTCGGATCTTCTTGACGAGGTCACATTGCTGAAGAGAAAGAATGAAGAAACATGATGTTAAACCTCAATTGAATGTTTGTGTGATTTTTTTCTTGAAGGCGTACGTACCACAACGCCCGGTCCTCTTGGCCCTTTCTGACCCTGAAGGATGGCAATGGCGACGTTAATGTCAAGATAAATACATTTGGATGAAGAATGCAGACACGGTAACTTACGTAAGGCCCTGGATAGCCAACCTCTCCTTTCTGACCAGGTGTACCAGCATTTCCAGCAATGCCCTTTAAATAAAAAGCAAAATAAGCCTTTTAGACTTGCGATTGAATGATGGCATGCTGCTACAAGTTGTTAACATGCTCACTTTAATGTTGGTGCAGTATTATTTCCTGATATATAATATATGTTGATATTTGTAAATTTTCTATATTTTTTTACCCTCTGTCCGCTATTTCCTCGAGGACCTGGTCCACCCGTGGTCCCAGGGTTACCAGCTTCTCCCTGCAGGGTAACAAAAAGGACAAACCATACACGTCATCAGAGAGCTACATTTCTTTTGAGTATAGATACAAAATAACTTACTAACAGTGATTTGCAATTTTCTTTTCACTTTTATGTTTGACCTTGCATTCTCTTAAGTTAACCGCATCACTGTACAGTGTGTACTGAAGATTTTATTTATATTTGACACATTGCAGAAGACGTGATTCGCCTACCTTTAGGCCTGTGAACCCAGGGAAACCTTCGTCACCCTACACAAATAAATGAAGATAAACTTTAGAGTATGGTCTCATTGTTTGACAGTATCAAAATTGTATATGATATCTATCTAAGAATATATTAGTGGTACAGTGACAGAATAGGACTTGCCCGTCTTCCTTTGGGTCCTGAGATACCAAGGCCGTCTCTGCCGTCTTCGCCCTTGGAAGGAAACACGGCAAATCCGTTTGAGCTATTCGCTGTCTTTCAAAAGCATTACATATGAAAAACAAAACACTTCTTACAGATTCTCCACGGAATCCGATGGGTCCCTCGACGCCCTTAATTCCTGGATCTCCGGGCTCTCCCTACGCAAATAAACAACAGCCCGAGACAGACTTAAATTTCTTTCTCATCTTGTTTGCGCATGCATCTATAGATTACATCAATTTCCCTTTGTTCTTTCCATCAAGCTTTTGTGTTTTCATTTGGTCTTTTCTTCCAATAGATTACACGTGCGCTCAGTAACATGAGAAAGAGCCGGATTTAAGGCCGTACTGTTTAGAAATAAAACAAGGCCGTCACAGAAAGAACAAAACGTTTGTTCTAGTGGTTACCTTGCGACCGACGCCACCTCTTCTTCCCTTTTCTCCCAAAGAACCCGGGCGTCCGCCGGGACCCTGCAAACATTCACATTCATTAGATTTGAATTTGTATTAAATGGAAAAAGTGCTGTCAATATTTTCTGAATGAACTCTTTAGGTTGACAATGTATTTTTAGAACAAGAAAGACCCATTAGGCTCACTCACTCTTGGTCCAGGATTTCCATCCTCTCCTCTGGGTCCTGGTGCACCATTTGGTCCAGCTGGTCCCTAAACAAGAACACAAATTAGCCAATTGTATATGAAACTAATGCCTAATACTTCAAACCTGTATGCTGAACACTCCCTGCAATTTCTTACATGGTTACATGGCTACATTTTTGTCATGGATCACACTTGAACTGATTGTTGTGTTTTCTCATTTTCTAGGGCACGCTCCTGAGCGAGTCTAATATGCATAGAGGACTTACTCTGGTTCCCCCGATTCCGGGTTCTCCCCTCACACCCTCCACTCCAGGAGGTCCGGCGTTACCCTTGATGGCAAACAGATTTTGAGTGAGGCGACATCAATATTACTGATAATACAACATCTAAAACAATGACTTACAGCTTGTCCTGGTGCACCTCGTCTCCCATCAGATCCCTAACGAGAAGATTCAATTGAGTACAATATGGTCACACTGCAAAACCAATTGGTAGAATGTGTTACCCTTCTTCCTGGTTCTCCAGGCGTTCCCTTGTTTCCATCCTCACCAGGCTCGCCCTTACGGTAAGCAAAATACAACAAGTGAGTTATATTTTTCATTATGATTAAAGCACCTTAAACAGTTCAGCCCAGGCAACATTGGGGGAATGGCACAAAGGGGACTATAGATTAGATTAGGCTGGTTAAATATTTGATGAATTGTCTAAACTTGGCTTGGTCCCGGCATTCCCACAAAATTAAAGTTATTATTCACCTTACATATGGAGTGCTTTAATTTGAGGAAAACCAAGTTGGTATAAATGTAAAAAGTATACTGTATGTAAAGTATTAACAATCTAGAATCTGTATAAGCATATGATTCATTACCACTGGTCCGGCATCACCAGGGTCTCCTTTTGGACCGGGTTTGGAGTTATCACGTCCACTTGTACCCTAGTGAGATAGACATGACATCATCAACACAAACACTTTTGTTTGACTTAAAAAAAAACATAAGGAGAGTCATTTCAACAGGAACAATATACAAAATGTTAACAAAACTTACAGGATCTCCTCTGATTCCCATTTCACCACTTTCTCCTGCTTGACCTTTAATGCCTTTCGGGCCCTAGAAGCATTCATAAAACAAATCTCAGTTGGGAGAAGTTTGGATGGCAAATATACATAATACAAGTGATTTAAATATCCAATGTTTACTCTATATCCAGGATGTCCTCTGCCTCCCGAGGGGCCAGCAACTCCACTCTTGCCCTGAAAACAAAACACAGATACAAATTCATGAAATACTATCCATGTAACTATCTGATTGGATGACTACATTTCAAAAGATGCAGTTACCTCTTCACCATTAATACCATCCAGGGCAATCTCTCCAGTTTCACCCTGTGAGAGTATTAGAAGTTAGCATTTTTAAATGGGTCATTTTCACAATGTGAATTTAGTCACCTTTTCTCCAGAGTATCCCCAAGAACCCTGAGGAGAAAGCAAATCAAATGTCAGAGTCGGTAGATAGAATGTGGATGTTATTAGATGATATATATATTATAACTCTAGCTAATGAGCCCCAACAATTGTACAAATGTTAAGGAAATCATAATATTTACCAAATGCTTACAGCCAATTCAATTATTTTCCACGTTACCTTCAAACCTCTCTGCCCGGGACATCCCTGAAAACCCTGACTTCCATTGACACCAGGAGGACCTCGCTCTCCCTGTGATTGGAGAATTTACCACCAAAAGAAAAAAAATTAATCTATGACAGTGAAGGAATGGAAAATTATACATCAAAATGGAACCAATGAAAGCCTGGAATGGACGTTGTTTACAGTTCAAGGTCATACTGAAGTATAATACAGTCAAAATGGCCACAAGTTGTGATGGGTAGTATGAAAAAAATAATACCGGTCCACCCTCGTCTCCAGGATGGCCTTGGCTTCCCGGACCACCTGGACGCCCCTAAAAAAAAAACAATTATTAGCATTCCTGATTTTTTTTTAAAGGTATTTTTAATGTCTACCTTCAGTCCTGAAACTCCTATGCCGCCTCGGTGACCCCTTGTGCCTGCACATTTGCAGGCCACTCCACAGCACTCCCTCTCTGCAATATTGTCCTATAACATAAATACATCAGGTTTATGAATATAATGTGTTTTATGTTGTACAACACTTTAATATTCTGAATGGTCAGCCATGGCACAGTTAATAAGTCGTCCTATTGGTGTATGAATGTATGGGTGAATTTGAGCCAACATGAAGAACTTTGGTTAAGGTAAAAACAGGTTGATAAATATAAGTACTTTCATTTATCATTTTACTTACCAGTTCCTCCTTCAGTTCGTAGTCCAAGTCTAGTATGTTGAGTCGAAGGGGTCTGTTGTACCTTAATCCACGGCCAAATTCCAACAATGTAGCTTCCTCAAACTTGGCCACTCGTTCCAGCCCAACCAGGATAAAACCGTTGACTCCTGGTTGTAAATAGAATAATTGTCTCTTCTTACTTAGAGCAAACCTGTTCCTTGTGAGTTATAATTTTCATACAAACCCGTAATAGGTGAAAAAGGTTCGAACCTGAGTTAGTAAAATTATCTGTGGGATTGTTTTCATGCGTATTACTGTTTCTATCGATTGCAATGAATGAAGGCATTAGAGATTTTTGATGTGTGGAAAGTCATCATTTTGAAGGGTGTAGTCACCTGACTGACTGAGCTCTTCAGTTTGCCTTTTCATTTCAGGATATGGCTCATCAATACCATCAGTGAAATGAATAACAACCTGGATTGAAAAAGAATTATATAGATTCAAATATCATTACTAGTACTAGAATCAAACCTGCATTTGTGAACCTATCAGTTTATGAACAAGATTTCTCAATAGAGTGGGGTGGAAACGTAGTTACTTTCAAAGTAATATCATGAACATAAATTTGACTGTTCTTATAATAACCTAGACGGGTGTCTTTTTAACCAACCTTGACAGTATTATCTTGTCTGGTTCTGAATCTGTCTTTGTAAGCCGAGATGGTCTTGCCACTGAGAACGAAGGGGCCGCGAGCACGCAAGGCTTTGAATTCTTCCAATAGCTTCGTGGCATCGTCAGAGAAGTCCACCTGGACTGGCCTTCCATTGGAATCCATAGCGAGCATACCGATCTGAATGGAGGGAATTTGTCCTGATGAACAACTGATGGTTGACATTTTAGCAATCTGCTTCAGAATGGCAGTCATTTTGCTCAGGAGGTGGGTTTGGACACTGAAGATATTTTGGGCCGAAACATCGAAGCCCACCAACACCTCAAGGTTGCAGTCTAGAAAAGACAACATCACAACATGAGAGGTTTCCATAATAATAATATAATAATTCTATAGTAATGTCTGTTTATCATTCTATCATTATTGGAACAAAATAGTGCCATTGTTTTTCTTGCCTTTGGGAGCTTCCTGTACACCAACGCACCCCTTGCCCTTCACTTCATCGTCTAACGTCCCTAGGATTTGCTCAATGAGCTCGGAGAGCCCCGTGACGGTTCTGGCTCTGGCAACAGTGGAAGAGTCACTGGCGAGTGTCTCTAACTCATTCTCCATGTCGCCCACTCCAACCGCGAAGATTCGCACACCAGTGTTCTTTAAACCTAGCGCCGCTGATTTGCTGTCATCGGATGAGGGTCCTCCCGTGATGACCATGAGAATCTGAGGAGTTCCTTCATCTTTCCTACTGCCCTTTTCTTTGGAGAAGTGCACATCTTGAATGTGCCGAATGGCCGCACCTGTGTTGGTTCTACGTCCTCCTTTATAATCTGCACTCTCAATGGCAGTAATAATGTCAGGTCTGTTTTTGTGGGTGTTAAGGTAGAACACATCTGACACATCAGTGCCATAATGCGCCAGTCCAATCCTTAGGTTGTCCCTGTCAGTGTAGAAAAGATCTATTAGCTCGGCGACAAATGTCTTAACTTTGTTGAAATTATCTCTGCCCAGGTTCATGGAGCTATCCACCAAAAACACAATGTCAGCCTTCTTGGGTGCAGGTAAACCTTCGGCTGAGACAGAGAGGAAGATGTTGTTTAATTAGTTAGTTTAGCAGTTCTATCATACAGTAATACTTTGTTCAGTTTTGCAAACTTACTGGGAATCTCATATGGGGTCGGGTCAACTGGGATGGTCCCCATCAGTCTTGCAACAAACCTATCGCTGATTCCTGGCAGACCAGGGAATGTAGGAACCTGAAGGACATCTTCTGATGAGCTAGCAATTTGGGTGAGCT
The DNA here is from genome assembly GCF_051989625.1 of Stigmatopora argus. Lineage (NCBI taxonomy): Eukaryota > Metazoa > Chordata > Actinopteri > Syngnathiformes > Syngnathidae > Stigmatopora > Stigmatopora argus. The sequence goes on from NC_135399.1 coordinate 10,555,013, forward strand.
GCCTTGCGTCTGCTCCACTTGCTCCTATGCCAATACAGTTAACCCTGGATTGTTTTAGCAAAGGCCCATAGAGAGATACGTCCTGTGGGGAGCGTCCCCCTGTGAGAACCACAAGATGCTGAGACGCATCCAATGGACGAACACCAGCAGAGGGCTTTAACTCATTCTGTATGACATATTCAATTGCATCAGCCAAGTTGGAGGAGCGCCCGCCCATTTGACGAAGTTTTCTAATGGCCGTGACAACTTCTGGCTTGGTGTCATATGTATTGAGCGAGAACTCAGTTTTGCGTTCGTCGCCGTACTGGACGACAGCCACACGCACTTGGTCAGACCGCACGTCGAGTTGTCGAACAAGCTTCAGAATAAAGTCGCGGATGTGAGCTATACCTGTGACACCTGTGCTGTCTGACCCGTCAATCAGGAAAACAATGTCTTTTCGACCAACGTCTAACAAATCTGCAAATGTGAAAAACAAGAAGATTTTGTTATTGGTCAATTCAAGAACATTCAATTATATACAGTTATCTTACCTAAAACTACATCTGGAGGGCGATAGCTGTCGATGATTTCAGTGGCGGAAATAGTTTTGACTGAATCAATTAGTTGCTGCTCCACGGCTGGAAGTTCCCTGAAACTGTCAACGCTGTATACAAGTTCAGGCTTCAGGGAAATTTTCCTCAGCTCGTCGGGGTCTGAATTTCTTGAACCGATGGCAATAGGTGCAATGTGACTTCTCTTAAGTTGGTCCGCTGGTATGCTAACATCGTCTGTGGAACTGCCACCGGTAACTAAAATTAAAAACTGAGGCACTCCGTCTTCAATCCTACTTCCTGCAGATCTTTGGTATATGTTTCGAGAGACCCACTCAAGAGCACGACCTGTGTTCAGACCATTTCCTCCTTTGCTTCGAAGTTGTGTCACAGCCTGGCGTACTTCATTTTTATTAGAAAACTCATTGAGGAGAAACTCCACTTTGGCATCATCACTATACTGTATAACTGAAATTCTGACTTTGTCCATTCCAACATCCAGCTTTTCCACAACTCTTTGGATCATTTCGCGAATGGAAGCAAACTCATTTCGTGCTGAACTCGAACCATCGATAAGAAACACAACATCTCTCTTTTCTCCACCCGTGCTTGGTACAACTTCTGTATTAAAGGAAAAAAAGCAACACATTTTTAATAGGAGTAAAATAGTTATAATAAAAAAAGCATGAAAAAGTAAGCAAGTGGATAAAGATATATAGCTACCTTCAATGACTGTGAATTGCGGCGTGAGCCTGGCAATGTCATCGTCTGATAATTCAGTAAGCTTGTTAATGACAGTTTCTTGAGCTGTATGCAAGCTTGGGATATCATCCACTATGTAGGCAAAGTTAGGGACGTAAGACACAATTTGCAGATCTTGTGAATTCATATCCCTTGTGCCAATGCTAAATGGAATAACTCTTGATTGCTTCAGTGTGGTTGCTGGACGACTGATGTCATCTGTCGGAGACCCACTTGAGACGACAACCAGAAACTGAGGAACACCCTCTTGTTTCCGGCTGCCTCGCGCAGCTGTCAGCATATCATCATTGACAAATTGTAAAGCCTGGCCCAGGTTACGTTGTCTTCCTCCCCGTTGTCTAAATCTCCTGACAGCATTTAAGACTTCTTCTTTAGTTTTATGTGTGTTCAGATACATATCCGCTTGCGCATAATCACCAAACTGAAGCACACCGATCCGGATCTTATTTTCACCAACATTGAGATTCTCTACTACCCTACGAATGAACTCCAGAATGACAGGGAAATCCCGTCCAACGCTGTCAGATCCATCAACAACAAAGATGATGTCTTTCCGGGGTCCTTGTGACTCGGCTAAGGAAAAAGGAAAATAGTGTGTTGTAATTTCTTTTTATTTTGTCCAAAACTAAAATATTGCATTGAGCAGTTAGCTATACTAGCACTTAAATAAGATGTTGAAATATAACAGAAAAAAATGGGAGTTTATTAGAAATAATTTGTTATTGGAAATGCAGATTAGGGCAGAAAGACTTCAATACCCTTTAGATACATAACAGTAAGTAAACTATAACCTGAATAAAAGAAGTAGAAAAACCTAGTGGATTGAAATATGAAGCAAAAGGGACATTGTAAGAGAAATTGACATTTTTGAGACTCAACTTTGTTTGATTTGATTAATTCCATCCTGAAATGATGCTGGAGAAAAATTGAAAAGAAAAACTTGTTTGGGCTAAAGGTCTTACTTACCATTCACTGTTGGTGTCATGAACACAGTATTTAGAAGCTTGCCCATGACAGAGGAAGAGTCAGTGAATTCAGAAACGGAAAAAATATTCCTGGGATCCTTGACTATACTTTGCAGTTCTCTGCTATCAGAGTTCCTGGTAGCAATTGCAAAAGTGATAACACCCAATTTTTTGAGAGCAGAAGCGGGTGCATCCACACTATCAAATGACTTTCCACCACTTAGCAATATTAGGACCTGCGGGACGCCTTCAAGACGTCTGCTGCCTGCAGAGTCAGTAAAGACATTATCTCTCAAGTACTGGAGAGCTGCTCCAGTGTTGAGGGGTCTGCCGCCCCTGTGCCTCAACGCTCTGACAATGTTAAGGATGTCGCTCTTAGTCGTGTATGTGTTCAGATAGAACTGAACAGCGGCATCTCGGCTGTACTGAACCAGCGAGACACGATCTTTGTTGTCATCCACACTCAGTGTCTCTACGACTCTTTGGACAAAGTCTCTCATAGCTGGGAATGAGTTTCTTGTGGTGTCAGAGCCATCTAACAGGAAAACAACATCCCTTCCTGGTCTGCCCACTGTGGTAAACAAACATGATAGCAATAAGACAACAGGCCCTACCATTTACACTCGGAATGTCGACAAGAGCCCCTTTTACAAATGAATCGCAGCCAAATTGCGAAACTGTGACACTAGCTGGCTACTGATACTGTCGGGACAGCACTCCTGTTGGCAGCTAAGTTTCTTCTATGGTAAATACAAACATGGTAAATAATCACTAACTATAAGTCGTGTTAGGTCAGAGGAATCAGACACCCCATCCATACACAGTGAGTGTTGTGCTTGTACACATACCAATTACTGGTGGCGTTTCTGGGGTGACATCGGTTGCCACAACCTCCACAGAGGACTCAAGCTGTTGTTGGATACTCGGAAGGTCAGTGAATTCAGGCACAACTAGAGCGTATCTGGGATCGTGCGATATTTTCTGCAGTTCTCTGCTATCTGAGCTTTTGGTTCCAATGGGGAAGATCAGCACCCCAAGCTGTTTGAGAGCAGAAGCGGGTGCATCCACACTATCAAATGACTTTCCACCACTTAGCAATATTAGGACCTGCGGGACGCCTTCAAGACGTCTGCTGCCTGCAGTGTCAGTAAAGACATTATCTCTCAAGTACTGGAGAGCTGCTCCAGTGTTGAGGGGTTTGCCGCCCCTGTGCCTCAAGGCTCTGACAATGTTAAGGATGTTGCTCTTAGTCGTGTATGTGTTCAAATAGAACTGAACAGCGGCATCACGGCTGTACTGAACCAGTGAGACACGATCTTTGTTGTCATCCACACTCAGTGTCTCTACGACTCTTTGGACAAAGTCTCTCATAGCTGGGAATGAGTTTCTTGTGGTGTCAGAGCCATCTAACAGGAAAACAACATCCCTCCCTGGTCTGCCCACTGTGGTAAACAAACATGATAGCAATAAGACAACAGGCCCTACCATTTACACTCGGAATGTCGACAAGAGCCCCTTTTACAAATGAATCGCAGCCAAGTTGCGAAACTGTGACACTAGCTGGCTACTGATACTGTTGGGACAGCACTCCTGTTGCCAGCTAAGTTTCTTCTATGGTAAATATAAACATGGTAAATAATCACTAACTACAAGTCGCGTTAGGTCAGAGGAATCAGACACCCCATCCATACACAGTGAGTGTTGTGCTTGTACACTTACCAATTACTGGTGGCGTTTCTGGGGTGACATCGGTTGCCACAACCTCCACAGAGGACTCAAGCTGTTGTTGGATACTCGGAAGGTCAGTGAATTCAGGCACAACTAGAGCGTATCTGGGATCGTGCGATATTTTCTGCAGTTCTCTGCTATCTGAGCTTTTGGTTCCAATGGGGAAGATCAGCACCCCAAGCTGTTTGAGAGCAGAAGCGGGTGCATCGACACTATCAAATGACTTTCCACCACTTAGCAATATTAGGACCTGCGGGACGCCTTCAAGACGTCTGCTGCCTGCAGAGTCAGTAAAGACATTATCTCTCAAGTACTGGAGAGCTGCTCCAGTGTTGAGGGGTTTGCCGCCCCTGTGCCTCAACGCTCTGACAATGTTAAGGATGTCGCTCTTAGTCGTGTATGTGTTCAGATAGAACTGAACAGCGGCATCTCGGCTGTACTGAACCAGTGAGACACGATCTTTGTTGTCATCCACACTCAGTGTCTCTACGACTCTTTGGACAAAGTCTCTCATAGCTGGGAATGAGTTTCTTGTGGTGTCAGAGCCATCTAACAGGAAAACAACATCCCTTCCTGGTCTGCCCACTGTGGTAAACAAACATGATAGCAATAAGACAACAGGCCCTACCATTTACACTCGGAATTTCGACAAGAGCCCCTTTTACAAATGAATTGCAGCCAAGTTGTCATATGTCTGTGAATACATAACGCTTACCAGTCACTTTTGGTGTCATGGGGGTAGCTCTGAGTACCATGCTCATTGCGGCCGAGAGCTGTTCTTGGACACTAGGGAGGTCAGTGAGCTCAGACACTGCCAGGGCATGACTGGGGTCATGGGAGATCTTTTTCAGCTCGCTGCTGTCAGAGTTCTGTGTTCCAATGCTGATTGTAAAGATGCCCTGCTGTCTGAGAGCAGTTGCTGGCGCATCGACACTGTCAAAAGACTGCCCACCATTTAGCAGGATCAATATCTGTGGAACACCTTGTGGGCGCCTACTCCCTGAGGAGTTTGTAAAGACGTTGTCCCTGACATATTGGAGGGCAGCCCCTGTGTTGAGGGGTCTCCCTCCTCTGTGTCTGAGCCCTCTGACTGCATCAACAATATCCTCTCCTCTTGTGTACGTGTTTAAGTAGAATTTGGCCTCTGCATCTTTGCTGTACTGGACCACAGAGACACGGTCTCTGTTCACGCCCACGTTCAGTTTCCCCACCACTTGCTCTACAAAATCGCGCATGGCGGGGAACCCGTTCCTTGTTCCATCAGAACCGTCCAGAAGGAAAACAATATCCTTTTTGTCTTCAGCTGAGAAAAGACAGGAGGACAAACGATAAAAAAAAAACGTTGCGAAACTGTGACACTAGCTGGCTACTGATACTGTTGGGACAGCACTCCTGTTGCCAGCTAAGTTTTTTCTATGATGAATACTATAATTATGGTAAATAATCACTAACTACAAGTCGCGTTAGGTCAGAGGAATCAGACACCCCATCCATACACAGTGAGTGTTGTGCTTTTACACGTACCAATTACTGGTGGCGTTTCTGGGGTGACATCGGTTGCCACAACCTCCACAGAGGACTCAAGCTGTTGTTGGATACTCGGAAGGTCAGTGAATTCAGGCACAACTAGAGCGTATCTGGGATCGTGCGATATTTTCTGCAGTTCTCTGCTATCTGAGCTTTTGGTTCCAATGGGGAAGATCAGCACCCCAAGCTGTTTGAGAGCAGAAGCGGGTGCATCGACACTATCAAATGACTTTCCACCACTTAGCAATATTAGGACCTGCGGGACGCCTTCAAGACGTCTGCTGCCTGCAGAGTCAGTAAAGACATTATTTCTCAAGTACTGGAGAGCTGCTCCAGTGTTGAGGGGTTTGCCGCCCCTGTGCCTCAACGCTCTGACAATGTTAAGGATGTCGCTCTTAGTCGTGTATGTGTTCAGATAGAACTGAACAGCGGCATCTCGGCTGTACTGAACCAGTGAGACACGATCTTTGTTGTCATCCACACTCAGTGTCTCTACGACTCTTTGGACAAAGTCTCTCATAGCTGGGAATGAGTTTCTTGTGGTGTCAGAGCCATCTAACAGGAAAACAACATCCCTTCCTGGTCTGCCCACTGTGGTAAACAAACATGATAGCAATAAGACAACAGGCCCTACCATTTACACTCGGAATTTCGACAAGAGCCCCTTTTACAAATGAATTGCAGCCAAGTTGTCATATGTCTGTGAATACATAACGCTTACCAGTCACTTTTGGTGTCATGGGGGTAGCTCTGAGTACCATGCTCATTGCGGCCGAGAGCTGTTCTTGGACACTAGGGAGGTCAGTGAGCTCAGACACTGCCAGGGCATGACTGGGGTCATGGGAGATCTTTTTCAGCTCGCTGCTGTCAGAGTTCTGTGTTCCAATGCTGATTGTAAAGATGCCCTGCTGTCTGAGAGCAGTTGCTGGCGCATCGACACTGTCAAAAGACTGCCCACCATTTAGCAGGATCAATATCTGTGGAACACCTTGTGGGCGCCTACTCCCTGAGGAGTTTGTAAAGACGTTGTCCCTGACATATTGGAGGGCAGCCCCTGTGTTGAGGGGTCTCCCTCCTCTGTGTCTGAGCCCTCTGACTGCATCAACAATATCCTCTCCTCTTGTGTACGTGTTTAAGTAGAATTTGGCCTCTGCATCTTTGCTGTACTGGACCACAGAGACACGGTCTCTGTTCACGCCCACGTTCAGTTTCCCCACCACTTGCTCTACAAAATCGCGCATGGCGGGGAACCCGTTCCTTGTTCCATCAGAACCGTCCAGAAGGAAAACAATATCCTTTTTGTCTTCAGCTGAGAAAAGACAGGAGGACAAACGATAAAAAAAACCGTTGCGAAACTGTGACACTAGCTGACTACTGATACTGTAGGGACAGCACTCCTTTTGCCAGCTAAATTTCTTCTATGGTAAATATAAACATGGTAAATAATCACTAACTATAAGTTGCGTTAGGTCAGAGGAATCAGACACCCCATCCATACACAGTGAGTGTTGTGCTTGTACACGTACCAATTACTGGTGGCGTTTCTGGGGTGACATCGGTTGCCACAACCTCCACAGAGGACTCAAGCTGTTGTTGGATACTCGGAAGGTCAGTGAATTCAGGCACAACTAGAGCGTATCTGGGATCGTGCGATATTTTCTGCAGTTCTCTGCTATCTGAGCTTTTGGTTCCAATGGGGAAGATCAGCACCCCAAGCTGTTTGAGAGCAGAAGCGGGTGCATCGACACTATCAAATGACTTTCCACCACTTAGCAATATTAGGACCTGCGGGACGCCTTCAAGACGTCTGCTGCCTGCAGAGTCAGTAAAGACATTATCTCTCAAGTACTGGAGAGCTGCTCCAGTGTTGAGGGGTTTGCCACCCCTGTGCCTCAACGCTCTGACAATGTTAAGGATGTCGCTCTTAGTCGTGTATGTGTTCAGATAGAACTGAACAGCGGCATCTCGGCTGTACTGAACCAGTGAGACACGATCTTTGTTGTCATCCACACTCAGTGTCTCTACGACTCTTTGGACAAAGTCTCTCATAGCTGGGAATGAGTTTCTTGTGGTGTCAGAGCCATCTAACAGGAAAACAACATCCCTTCCTGGTCTGCCCACTGTGGTAAACAAACATGATAGCAATAAGACAACAGGCCCTACCATTTACACTCTGAATGTCGACAAGAGCCCCTTTTACAAATGAATTGCAGCCAAGTTGTCATATGTCTGTGAATACATAACGCTTACCAGTCACTTTTGGTGTCATGGGTGTAGCTCTGAGTACCATGCTCATTGCGGCCGAGAGCTGTTCTTGGACACTAGGGAGGTCAGTGAGCTCAGACACTGTCAGGGCATGACTAGGGTCATGGGAGATCTTTTTCAGCTCGCTGCTGTCAGAGTTCTGTGTTCCAATGCTGATTGTAAAGATGCCCTGCTGTCTGAGAGCAGATGCTGGCGCATCGACACTGTCAAAAGACGGCCCACCATTTAGCAGGATCAATATCTGTGGAACACCTTGTGGGCGCCTACTCCCTGAGGAGTTTGTAAAGACGTTGTCCCTGACATATCGGAGGGCAGCCCCTGTGTTGAGGGGTCTCCCTCCTCTGTGTCTGAGCCCTCTGACTGCATCAACAATATCCTCTCCTCTTGTGTACGTGTTTAAGTAGAATTTGGCCTCTGCATCTTTGCTGTACTGGACCACAGAGACACGGTCTCTGTTCACGTCCACGTTCATTTTTCCCACCACTTGCTCTACAAAATCGCGCATGGCGGGGAACCCGTTCCTTGTTCCATCAGAACCGTCCAGAAGGAAAACAATATCCTTTTTGTCTTCAGCTGAGAAAAGACAGGAGGACAAACGATAAAAAAAAACGTTGCGAAACTGTGACACTAGCTGGCTACTGATACTGTTGGGACAGCACTCCTGTTGCCAGCTAAGTTTCTTCTATGGTAAATATAAACATGGTAAATAATCACTAACTACAAGTCGCGTTAGGTCAGAGGAATCAGACACCCCATCCATACACAGTGAGTGTTGTGCTTGTACACGTACCAATTACTGGTGGCGTTTCTGGGGTGACATCGGTTGCCACAACCTCCACAGAGGACTCAAGCTGTTGTTGGATACTCGGAAGGTCAGTGAATTCAGGCACAACTAGAGCGTATCTGGGATCGTGCGATATTTTCTGCAGTTCTCTGCTATCTGAGCTTTTGGTTCCAATGGGGAAGATCAGCACCCCAAGCTGTTTGAGAGCAGAAGCGGGTGCATCGACACTATCAAATGACTTTCCACCACTTAGCAATATTAGGACCTGCGGGACGCCTTCAAGACGTCTGCTGCCTGCAGAGTCAGTAAAGACATTATTTCTCAAGTACTGGAGAGCTGCTCCAGTGTTGAGGGGTTTGCCGCCCCTGTGCCTCAATGCTCTGACAATGTTAAGGATGTCGCTCTTAGTCGTGTATGTGTTCAGATAGAACTGAACATCGGCTTCTCGGCTGTACTGAACCAGTGAGACACGATCTTTGTTGTCATCCACACTCAGTGTCTCTACGACTCTTTGGACAAAGTCTCTCATAGCTGGGAATGAGTTTCTTGTGGTGTCAGAGCCATCTAACAGGAAAACAACATCCCTTCCTGGTCTGCCCACTGTGGTAAACAAACATGATAGCAATAAGACAACAGGCCCTACCATTTACACTCGGAATGTCGACAAGAGCCCCTTTTACAAATGAATTGCAGCCAAGTTGTCATATGTCTGTGAATACATAACGCTTACCAGTCACTTTTGGTGTCGTGGGTGTAGCTCTGAGTACCATGCTCATTGCGGCCGAGAGCTGTTCTTGGACACTAGGGAGGTCAGTGAGCTCAGACACTGCCAGGGCATGACTAGGGTCATGGGAGATCTTTTTCAACTCGCTGCTGTCAGAGTTCTGTGTTCCAATGCTGATTGTAAAGATGCCCTGCTGTCTGAGAGCAGTTGCTGGCGCATCGACACTGTCAAAAGACTGCCCACCATTTAGCAGGATCAATATCTGTGGAACACCTTGTGGGCGCCTACTCCCTGAGGAGTTTGTAAAGACGTTGTCCCTGACATATCGGAGGGCAGCCCCTGTGTTGAGGGGTCTCCCTCCTCTGTGTCTGAGCCCTCTGACTGCATCCACAATATCCTCTCCTCTTGTGTACGTGTTTAAGTAGAATTTGGCCTCTGCATCTTTGCTGTACTGGACCACAGAGACACGGTCTCTGTTCACGCCCACGTTGAGTTTCCCCACCACTTGCTCTACAAAATCGCGCATGGCGGGGAACCCGTTCCTTGTTCCATCAGAACCGTCCAGAAGGAAAACAATATCCTTTTTGTCTTCAGCTGAGAAAAGACAGGAGGACCAACGATAAAAAAAAACGTTGCGAAACTGTGACACTAGCTGACTACTGATACTGTCGGGACAGCACTCCTTTTGCCAGCTAAATTTCTTCTATGGTAAATATAAACATGGTAAATAATCACTAACTATAAGTCGCGTTAGGTCAGAGGAATCAGACACCCCATCCATACACAGTGAGTGTTGTGCTTTTACACGTACCAATTACTGGTGGCGTTTCTGGGGTGACATCGGTTGCCACAACCTCCACAGAGGACTCAAGCTGTTGTTGGATACTCGGAAGGTCAGTGAATTCAGGCACAACTAGAGCGTATCTGGGATCGTGCGATATTTTCTGCAGTTCTCTGCTATCTGAGCTTTTGGTTCCAATGGGGAAGATCAGCACCCCAAGCTGTTTGAGAGCAGAAGCGGGTGCATCGACACTATCAAATGACTTTCCACCACTTAGCAATATTAGGACCTGCGGGACGCCTTCAAGACGTCTGCTGCCTGCAGAGTCAGTAAAGACATTATTTCTCAAGTACTGGAGAGCTGCTCCAGTGTTGAGGGGTTTGCCGCCCCTGTGCCTCAACGCTCTGACAATGTTAAGGATGTCGCTCTTAGTCGTGTATGTGTTCAGATAGAACTGAACAGCGGCATCTCGGCTGTACTGAACCAGTGAGACACGATCTTTGTTGTCATCCACACTCAGTGTCTCTACGACTCTTTGCACAAAGTCTCTCATAGCTGGGAATGAGTTTCTTTCGGTATCAGAGCCATCTAACAGGAAAACAACATCCTTTCCTGGTCTGCCCACTGTGGTAAACAAACATGATAGCAATAAGACAACAGGCCCTGCCATTTACACTTGGAATGTCGACAAGAGCCCCTTTTACAAATGAATTGCAGCCAAGTTGTCATATGTCTGTGAATACATAACGCTTACCAGTCACTTTTGGTGTCATGGGTGTAGCTCTGAGTACCATGCTCATTGCGGCCGAGAGCTGTTCTTGGACACTAGGGAGGTCAGTGAGCTCAGACACTGCCAGGGCATGACTAGGGTCATGGGAGATCTTTTTCAGTTCGCTGCTGTCAGAGTTCTGTGTTCCAATGCTGATTGTAAAGATGCCCTGCTGTCTGAGAGCAGATGCTGGCGCATCGACACTGTCAAAAGACTGCCCACCATTTAGCAGGATCAATATTTGTGGAACACCTTGTGGGCGCCTACTCCCTGAGGAGTTTGTAAAGACGTTGTCCCTGACATATCGGAGGGCAGCCCCTGTGTTGATGGGTCTCCCTCCTCTGTGTCTGAGCCCTCTGACTGCATCCACAATATCCTCTCCTCTTGTGTACGTGTTTAAGTAGAATTTGGCCTCTGCATCTTTGCTGTACTGGACCACAGAGACACGGTCTCTGTTCACGCCCACGTTGAGTTTCCCCACCACTCGCTCTACAAAATCGCGCATAGCGGGGAACCCGTTCCTTGTTCCATCAGAACCGTCCAGAAGGAAAACTATATCCTTTTTGTCTTCAGCTGAGAAAAGACAGGAGGACAAACGATAAAAAAAACCGTTGCGAAACTGTGACACTAGCTGACTACTGATACTGTAGGGACAGCACTCCTTTTGCCAGCTAAATTTCTTCTATAGTAAATATAAACATGGTAAATAATCACTAACTATAAGTCGCGTTAGGTCAGTGGAATCAGACACCCCATCCATACACAGTGAGTGTTGTGCTTGTACACGTACCAAATACTGGTGGCGTTTCTGGGGTGACATCGGTTGCCACAACCTCCACAGAGGACTCAAGCTGTTGTTGGATACTCGGAAGGTCAGTGAATTCAGGCACAACTAGAGCGTATCTGGGATCGTGCGATATTTTCTGCAGTTCTCTGCTATCTGAGCTTTTGGTTCCAATGGGGAAGATCAGCACCCCAAGCTGTTTGAGAGCAGAAGCGGGTGCATCCACACTATCCAATGACTTTCCACCACTTAGCAATATTAGGACCTGCGGGACGCCTTCCAGACGTCTGCTGCCTGCAGTGTCAGTAAAGACATTATCTCTCAAGTACTGGAGAGCTGCTCCAGTGTTGAGGGGTGTGCCGCCCCTGTGCCTCAACGCTCTGACAATGCTAAGGATGTCGCTCTTAGTCGTGTATGTGTTCAGATAGAACTGAACAGCGGCATCTCGGCTGTACTGAACCAGCGAGACACGATCTTTGTTGTCATCCACACTCAGTGTCTCTACGACTCTTTGGACAAAGTCTCTCATAGCTGGGAATGAGTTTCTTGTGGTGTCAGAGCCATCTAACAGGAAAACAACATCCCTTCCTGGTCTGCCCACTGTGGTAAACAAACATGATAGCAATAAGACAACAGGCCCTACCATTTACACTCGGAATGTCGACAAGAGCCCCTTTTAAAATGAATTGCAGCCAAGTTGTCATATGTCTGTGAATACATAACGCTTACCAGTCACTTTTGGTGTCATGGGTGTAGCTCTGAGTACCATGCTCATTGCGGCCGAGAGCTGTTCTTGGACACTAGGGAGGTCAGTGAACTCAGACACTGCCAGGGCATGACTAGGCTCATGGGAGATCTTTTTCAGCTCGCTGCTGTCAGAGTTCTGTGTTCCAATGCTGATTGTAAAGATGCCCTGCTGTCTGAGAGCAGATGCTGGCGCATCGACACTGTCAAAAGACTGCCCACCATTTAGCAGGATCAATATCTGTGGAACACCTTGTGGGCGCCTACTCCCTGAGGAGTTTGTAAAGACGTTGTCCCTGACATATCGGAGGGCAGCCCCTGTGTTGAGGGGTCTCCCTCCTCTGTGTCTGAGCCCTCTGACTGCATCAACAATATCCTCTCCTCTTGTGTACGTGTTTAAGTAGAATTTGGCCTCTGCATCTTTGCTGTACTGGACCACAGAGACACGGTCTCTGTTCACGTCCACGTTCATTTTTCCCACCACTTGCTCTACAAAATCGCGCATGGCGGGGAACCCGTTCCTTGTTCCATCAGAACCGTCCAGAAGGAAAACAATATCCTTTTTGTCTTCAGCTGAGAAAAGACAGGAGGACAAACGATAAAAAAAAACGTTGCGAAACTGTGACACTAGCTGACTACTGATACTGTAGGGACAGCACTCCTTTTGCCAGCTAAATTTCTTCTATGGTAAATATAAACATGGTAAATAATCACTAACTATAAGTCGCGTTAGGTCAGAGGAATCAGACACCCCATCCATACACAGTGAGTGTTGTGCTTGTACACGTACCAATTACTGGTGGCGTTTCTGGGGTGACATCGGTTGCCACAACCTCCACAGAGGACTCAAGCTGTTGTTGGATACTCGGAAGGTCAGTGAATTCAGGCACAACTAGAGCGTATCTGGGATCGTGCGATATTTTCTGCAGTTCTCTGCTATCTGAGCTTTTGGTTCCAATGGGGAAGATCAGCACCCCAAGCTGTTTGAGAGCAGAAGCGGGTGCATCGACACTATCAAATGACTTTCCACCACTTAGCAATATTAGGACCTGCGGGACGCCTTCAAGACGTCTGCTGCCTGCAGTGTCAGTAAAGACATTGTCTCTCAAGTACTGGAGAGCTGCTCCAGTGTTGAGGGGTCTGCCGCCCCTGTGCCTCAACGCTCTGACAATGTTAAGGATGTCGCTCTTAGTCGTGTATGTGTTCAGATAGAACTGAACAGCGGCATCACGGCTGTACTGAACCAGTGAGACACGATCTTTGTTGTCATCCACACTCAGTGTCTCTACGACTCTTTGGACAAAGTCTCTCATAGCTGGGAATGAGTTTCTTGTGGTGTCAGAGCCATCTAACAGGAAAACAACATCCCTTCCTGGTCTGCCCACTGTGGTAAACAAACATGATAGCAATAAGACAACAGGCCCTACCATTTACACTCTGAATGTCGACAAGAGCCCCTTTTACAAATGAATTGCAGCCAAGTTGTCATATGTCTGTGAATACATAACGCTTACCAGTCACTTTTGGTGTCATGGGTGTAGCTCTGAGTACCATGCTCATTGCGGCCGAGAGCTGTTCTTGGACACTAGGGAGGTCAGTGAGCTCAGACACTGCCAGGGCATGACTAGGGTCATGGGAGATCTTTTTCAGCTCGCTGCTGTCAGAGTTCTGTGTTCCAATGCTGATTGTAAAGATGCCCTGCTGTCTGAGAGCAGATGCTGGCGCATCGACACTGTCAAAAGACTGCCCACCATTTAGCAGGATCAATATCTGTGGAACACCTTGTGGGCGCCTACTCCCTGAGGAGTTTGTAAAGACGTTGTCCCTGACATATCGGAGGGCAGCCCCTGTGTTGAGGGGTCTCCCTCCTCTGTGTCTGAGCCCTCTGACTGCATCCACAATTTCCTCTCCTCTTGTGTACGTGTTTAAGTAGAATTTGGCCTCTGCATCTTTGCTGTACTGGACCACAGAGACACGGTCTCTGTTCACGCCCAGGTTCAGTTTCCCCACCACTTGCTCTACAAAATCGCGCATGGCGGGGAACCCGTTCCTTGTTCCATCAGAACCGTCCAGAAGGAAAACAATATCCTTTTTGTCTTCAGCTGAGAAAAGACAGGAGGACAAACGATAAAAAAAAAACGTTGCGAAACTGTGACACTAGCTGGCTACTGATACTGTTGGGACAGCACTCCTGTTGCCAGCTAAGTTTTTTCTATGATGAATACTATAATTATGGTAAATAATCACTAACTACAAGTCGCGTTAGGTCAGAGGAATCAGACACCCCATCCATACACAGTGAGTGTTGTGCTTTTACACGTACCAATTACTGGTGGCGTTTCTGGGGTGACATCCGTTGCCACAACCTCCACAGAAGACTGAAGCTGTTGTTGGACACTTGGAAGGTCAGTGAATTCAGGCACAACTAGAGCGTATCTGGGATCGTGCGATATTTTCTGCAGTTCTCTGCTATCTGAGCTTTTGGTTCCAATGGAGAAGATCAGCACCCCAAGCTGTTTGAGAGCAGAAGCGGGTGCATCCACACTATCAAATGACTTTCCACCACTTAGCAATATTAGGACCTGCGGGACGCCTTCAAGACGTCTGCTGCCTGCAGAGTCAGTAAAGACATTATCTCTCAAGTACTGGAGAGCTGCTCCAGTGTTGAGGGGTCTGCCGCCCCTGTGCCTCAACGCTCTGACAATGTTAAGGATGTCGCCCTTAGTCGTGTATGTGTTCAGATAGAACTGAACAGCGGCATCTCGGCTGTACTGAACCAGTGAGACACGATCTTTGTTGTCATCCACACTCAGTGTCTCTACGACTCTTTGGACAAAGTCTCTCATAGCTGGGAATGAGTTTCTTGTGGCGTCAGAGCCATCTAACAAGAAAACTACATCCCTTTCTTTTCTTTTCTCGTCTGTTGTGGTACAAAATTTTTGAGACAGATTTGTTTTTAAGATTCAGCTCTTTATACATGTTTATTATCATTTTCTCTTCCTTATATGTTTGAATGGTGAACCTTCTTACCAGTAATTTTTGGAGTCTTTGTTCTCCTTTCCACTCTTCCTATTAAAGAGGAGAGGCTCTTTTGGACATTTTGTAATCCAGTAAAGTCAAACACTGTTAGTGCATAACTGGGATCGTAGGATATTTTCTGCAGCTCGATGTTGTCAGAACTCCGAGTGCCAATGCTGATTGTATATATGCCGTTTTGTTTCAGTGCAGAGGTCTGTGCATCAATGCTGTCAAAAGATCGTCTGCTATTCAATAAGATCAAGATCTGTGGAACACCTTGGAGGTGTCTACTCCCACTGGTGCTTGTAAAGACATTTTCTCTGACATATCGGAGGGCTGCCCCTGTGTTGAGAGGCCTTCCCCCCTTATGTCTTAGACCTCTGACTGCATCCACAATCTTCTCTTTTGTGTTGTACGTATTCAGATAGAATTGAGCCTCTGCATTTCTACTGTACTGGACAACAGATACACGGTCTCCGTCTCCGTCCACATTTAATGACTCCACCGCTTTCTCAACAAAATCACGCATGACAGGGAAGCCATTCCTTGTTCCATCAGAACCATCCAGAAGGAATACAATGTCCTTTTTGGTGTGCGTTTCAGCTATAAAAATATTGAAAACTTTTTATTGAAGATATTTTTCCTTTTCACCTGCAATGATTTCACTATTTATCAGTTAAAAACAGCCTCAGTTTTGAGAATATGTTTGTGGAATAGCTTATTTTCTAATATCGTATCAATTAAATGCTAAATTTTAAGATGAGTTATTTTTTTAAAAATGCCACTCACCGAGACCAGGGCCAGCTGTTTCTTTATGAGATAAAATTGCAGAGAGCAAATGATTGGTTACTATTGGGAAGTCAGTTGTTGCATTGATAAATATGGGAGTTTTCAAACTGCCCGATATTTCCTTCATTTCCTGTCGATCAGCATCATTTATTCCAAGGCTATGAAGGACAATTCCAGAATTTCTTAGTCTATTCAGTGGTTCTGCAACATAATCGTCTGACTTTTTCCCACTGAGAACAATCATTGCTTGTGGGATTCCTTGCTGGGCTCTGCTTCCAGTAGATGTTGTGAACACGTACTTCTGAGCAAAATCAAGGGCTGAACCAGTGTTCACCGTTGAACCTCCCTTCAGTCTTATAGTGCTTATGTGGCTGATCAACTCATCTTTATGTCCATACGAATTTAATAAAAATTCTGTTGTGGCTGTTTTACCATATTGAATGAGACCAACTTGTACATTGCTTGGCCCAATTTGTACTTTTTGAACAAACTGTCTCACAAAATCCAAAACAGGTCCTTCACTTGCACTCATGTCATCAGATCCAGCAAGTAGAAAAACAACATCAGCAGGACCACCCATTTCTAATTCTGTAACTGTGGAAGTATCTGAAATTGTACACAAATGTTGTTAAAAATGTAGACTTATACTTGCAAAGGGTGGAGTGCTTCTCTAAAACAAATCCCCCCCTTCAAAAAAGGGGTACATCTTACCAATAGAGGGCGTATATCTGGTTGTGTCGTCAACCTCTCTTAACATGGCTCTGATGGATTCCTGAACACTTGGCAGATTGGTAAAGCTCGTAATAGAAAAATAGTGTGATGGTGAATTAGAGATGTTTTGCATTTCCAATATATCAGCATTGTTGGTTCCAATAGAGAATGTTTTAATGCCATTTTCTTTGAGTGACCGAGCTGGTCCTCTTACATCATCCCTGGATCTGCCGCCACTAAACACAAACAGATACTGAGGGACCAGCGATGCGCTTCGGCCCCCGACCGAAGATGCAAAGACGTTGTCTCTGACAAACTCCAGTGCTTTGCCAAGGTATAGGGGTCTGCCATACTTGTGCCCTATGGTTCGTATCGAATTGAGCAGATCAGTCTTCGATGAATAAGAATTCAAGTAGAAATTGACAGTGGCATTCCGGCTGTACTGAACGACAGCCACCTGGTCTCTGTCATCAAGGCTCAAGTTTTCAGCCAATTGTTCAATAAATTGTCGAATGGCTTCAAAGCCGTTTCGTGAGTCATATGATCCATCAATCAGAAACACTATGTCTTTTTTCCTTGATTCTGCAGTAAAGAAAAACATTAAAGTAAAAATGTCAGTTATAGTAACTAACTGCTAAGCAAGAAAATCTTTTTTTGATCTCCATTAGTCGAAAATACTCGTTACTAATATGGAATCAAATCCACAAAGAACAGCTTACCAAAACTTTCCATTGGTGTGGACTGTTCTATTTGGTGGTCTGGCTCCTTAAGTATTGACAAAACACCTTCCTTAGCATTACGTAGCTCTTTATAATCACTTACAGAAAGTGCATATTTGGCATCATGAGACATGGTCTGAAGTTCTAGGGTGTCAGCATTCGCTGTTCCAATGGCAATTATGATCACACCAATCTCTTTCAGCATTCTGACAGGCTCTCTTATGTCATCTGCTGATCGTTCATTGCTTAGCACAAAAAGGATTTGTGGAACACCATGTGGGAATCTACTACCCGCATTAGGGGTAAAGATATGCTCCCTCAAATATTTGAGTGCTGTGCCAATGTTATTTGGCGAACCGCCCTTGTGATTTAGACTTTTTATTGCATCAACGACAGTATCCACTGAGGAAAAGTGGCCCAGGTCAAAGTTAATCTGTGCAGTGTTGCTGTACTGAACCACAGCCACTTGGTCATTGTTTCCATGGATATGAAGGTGTGCTACTACCCCAAGAACAAAATCCTTAATATCTTGGAATCTTGTTCCAGATTTATCAGATCCATCGAGTAAAAATACGATGTCCCGTCTCGTGGAATCTGTAACCATAGGGGCAACAGAAAAATAGGATAGTTGTGTGGATGATGGACAGATGGACGGACAAGAGGAATAGTTGGGTGGGTGCTTAGGTTGGATAGGAAGGATGGGTGGGTGTGTTGGTTGTGTTTGTACATTGTATGTTCGGAGGGTTTCGATAGGTAGGTCTGTCATTTGCTTACCAGATACAGTTGGAGGTTTTGATCTGGTCTGCCGAGGTATTCTCTTCACAAAAGAAACTAGCTGCTGATAGATTTTCCCAATATCCTCAAATTGTGGCAGAGTAAAGGCATATGATGGTACATGTGCAATGTTTTGCAGCTCGAGTAAATCTGAATTTTTAGTGCCCACGCAGAAGGCGACAACTTGATCCTGTTTAAGAGCTGCAGCAGTGCTCCTGACCTCGTCTTGAGATTTACCCCCACACAACAGAATCAATATTTGAGGCACACCATCTTTATGCCGACTCCCAGAGGACTCGGTGAAAGTATTGGTCCTCACATATTCCAGAGCAGCCCCAGTGTTGAGGCGCCTGCCACCTTTGTGTTTCAACTGCTCAACAGCAGTGAGAACATCTTGTAAATCAGCATAGGTGTTGAAATTAAATTGCGTTTGTGAATCGGTGCTATACTGGACCACAGAGACCTGGTCTCTGTTTTCACCAACACTGAGTGTTTTGACCACTTCTTTCATGAAACTTCTAATGGCTGGGAATGCACCCAAAGTTTCATCCGAACCATCCACCAGAAACACAATGTCTCTTTGTGCGGAATCTTGTTCCACTATAGAAAAAAAAGAGCAAACCTTGTTAAGGATAAAAAACACGATTTATAAATTGACGTCATTTACATGCTATTCAGCTTGATTTTTTATAGATACATTTTTCAAGCAAGTGATGTGGTTGAAAACAAGAAGAGGCAAAGGACACCCTCTGTCAAGAGAAATAAAGTTATAAACTTTGAAAAAGAAGACTCGCATCAAATGTGAATTCGATGTCAATGATGCAATAATCATTGGCTCAAGAAAGAGCATCAGAAAGGGAACCAATGCTCTGCAGAAAGGACGTTCAATGAACCATACAACAAACAGTGTAGCCAAATTTCTCTGATAGAGAAACTTTAAGCAATATCAAGCTGCTCAAGATTTTTTTCCAGATTTTGATGCAATTCCCTTGGAGTTTAAAAAAAGGATCAAATATCAAGAAAAAGGAAAATCAGGGGTAATTCTTACCTATGGAAGGTTCAAGCAGTTTTCC
This sequence comes from Stigmatopora argus, assembly GCF_051989625.1. NCBI lineage: Eukaryota > Metazoa > Chordata > Actinopteri > Syngnathiformes > Syngnathidae > Stigmatopora > Stigmatopora argus. Next base: position 10,574,463 of record NC_135399.1, read on the forward strand.
CACCTGGACAAAAGAGACTAATTCTTGTTGGATGGATAAAAGTTCGCCAAAAACAGGCAGATTAAAAATATAAGAGGAAGAGGAGGAAATTTTTTCTAACTCCTCTTGTTTAGCGTTTTTCATCCCGATAGCAAAAGACACAACACCATTTTTATGGAGGTCAGCTGCAGCCCCTGAAATGTCGTCACCTGAGTCACCTCCGGTTAATACAAACAGAATCTGAGGGACTCTATGGACAACTCTGCTTCCTGAGGCAGTGTTGAAAAGGAAATCCCGCACAAATTCAAGTGCAGCACCTGTGTTCCTCTGTTTCCCTCCTTTATGTCGGAGGCTTCTAACAGCATAGATGATGTCCCGTTTGGAACTATGAGCCATCAAGTTGAAATAAATGCTGGTGTCATCACTATACTGAAGGACGGCCACTCGGACCTTATCGTCGTCAATGTCCAGCTCTTCCACCATTCTTCTGATGAATTCCCGAATCGCCGGTAATCCATTTCTTGAGTCATCAGAACCGTCGACAAGGAATACTATGTCCCTTTTAGTGCGGCCTGTGTCAAGCGTGTGAATACATATAAAGATCTTTCAGAGACGACAGATATGCAGAGAATGGAAAGTGAAACCCTTGGTTTTTGCTCCGAGTGTGTGAAACTAATAAAAGATTTGTGTTGAGAAAGTTTCTTTTTGAAAAGCTAAGAGACAGAAAACAGTCTTATGTATCAAGAAGAGGGTGGATATCACAATACCTTATGCAAAATATGTATCGTTACAATTGAACAAAATCATTGAGCTTCATGAAAGCATGTTATGATGGAATTCTTACCTATTACATCATGTGTTGTGGATTCTGTGGCATCTTTATTTGCATAGAGTGCGGCAATGATCTTAGATTGGATAGATGGTAACTCAGTAATATGAGTGACTTTATATGTGAAAGCAGGTTCAAAGGCAACCTTTTCCAAGTCAGAAAAATCCATATCCCCCACTCCGACCCCCAAAGTCACAATGCCGTGATCCTTGAGCGCAAGAGCTGGGCTGCTCACGTCATCGGTGGATGGGTTGGTGGCAAGAAGGATCAAAATTTGCGGCACACCCTCTAGTCTCCTGCTGCCAGACGAGGAAGTAAAGACGCTGTGTCTCACAAACTGAATTGCCGCTCCAACATTAAGGAGCTTCCCACCTCCACCATGGCTTAAGTTACCAATGGCATCCATAACATCACTCTTGGTCTTGTAAGAGTTTAGATAGAAGTTGACATGTGCCTTATCCGCAAATTGAATCACAGACACCCTGTCTTGGTTCTCACTGACATACAGACTTTCCAGTATGCTCTTAAGAAAAACTTTAATGTCTGAAAAGCTGTTTATGGTGTTTTCAGAGGAATCCAGTAAGAACACAATGTCCCTTTTTACAGCTTGACCTTGTACTATAATTGGGAAACATATGCACATTTTTTGTAAACCCTGGATCAAAAAGCAGCAAAAAATAGTTATTTCTTACCTTCCTGTAGGACTATGTTGAGCTGGTCTGCCGGAAGGCTCACGTAGGTATTCAGTTTTTGAGGCACAGTATCAAGTTCGCTAAATTCCTTTACTTTGAAAGCAAAGGAAGGATTGTGTGAAATCTCCTCAATCTGCCTTTGGTCTGCATCCTTGACCCCGACGCCAAAGGGCACAACCCCCTGAGTTTTCAGATCACCGGCAGGCTCCCTCACATTATCCCTGGATCTGCTTCCAGTCAGAACGATCAAAAACTGTGGAACACTCCGCGCCCGGCGGCTGCCATGTGTTTCGGACAAGATAGTGTCCCGCATGAACTTCAGAGCTGAACCTGTGTTGAGACTGCGTCCTCCGGCCAGTGTCATTTGAGTGACTGCACGTATCACCTCCTCTTTGGTCTGATAGCTGTTCAGATAGAAATTGGGAGTCGGACTTTCGCTGTGCTGAACCACCGCAACTCGCACTTTGTCACTCCCGATGTCCAGTGGTTGAATGACTTTAAGGATAAAATCCCGGACGTAATTGAAGTCTGGCCGAACAGAATCGGTTCCATCAATAAGGAAGGCGACATCTCTTTCCACTCCAGCAACCGCTGTGAAAAACGAGTAACAGGAAGAAAAAAAACGTTATTTAAGGGATCTTTGCCAGTAATCTGTATGATATTATCCATTTGTATTGCAGTTTCTCCCTGTTGCAAGAATACTTAATTTATAGTTTTTTTATTACATTGAAATAACTACTATTTCTGAAAAAGTATATATTCATTCACTGGTATATTTTTTCAAAGGTGCACGTTTTAGAGCATTTTGACCGAATTTTCAAGAAGCACAGAATATTATATACTTGGGTAGATTTTCTCTTTTTTCTTCTTGCTGACATGGTGGGATTAGTAAAAAAACAATCCTTTCCAAGTTTGAAAATCATAGTTGAGCAGCAACAATTTCACCTACCCATATCTGTTAAAATATGTAATCCATGAGTATACCTATAAATGCTAGTTTAATTTTCCAATTATGGTTGACAAATAATTTGTCAATTACAATGAAACAGTTTTAAGAAATTAATGATCTTAATAAAGTATCTGTGCTCATATTTTTTTTACTAAATTACTTTAGTGCCTCTATTAACAGATACAGGATTTTTTTTTTGTTCAGGTATCATTTTAATGTGTTTGCAAAGTATGTGTCAAACACAAAAAACTTACCGGATTCTTCTTCAGTAGCACCGACCACTGTTATTAACTTTGGCATGATTTGTTCAGCCATTGCCGGCAAATAGGAGAAACTTGGCTCGTGGTAAGCCAAGTCTGGGACAAAGGCAACTGTTTGCAGGACTGCCTGGTCTGCTTGTCCTGAACTGACCACAAAGGTCAGAACTCCTCCGAGAGCTAGCTTATCTGCCACACTCTTCATCTCATCCTGAGCAGGACCTCCTGTGATGAGGACCAACACTTGCTGTACTCCTTGCCTCTTGCGTGAGCCGGTTCCTGGAGTGAACATGTTGCGCAGGGCGTATTCCATGGCAGCACCCGTATTCAATACAGAGCCTCCCGTCAGTCTGAGTTGAGAGATTCTGTTTACTACATCTTGCCTATCGCGCGCCGTATTGAGATAAAATTCAATTTTTGGCTGCTCAGCGAACTGCATCAGGCCAATTTGGACCTGATCGGGTTTGACATCTAGTTGATTGACCACATTAATCATGAAGTCTCGCACAAATGGAAAGTTGTTGCTGCCGATGTAGTTAGAGCCATCTACAAGGAAGACAATGTCTCTGACCACACTTTGGGTCTGCACCGTTGTTATTTCCACCACTGAGGAAAAGCAGAAGAAAAAAAGACACGCATTGAAATGCTATTGAAATCAATATGGATAAAACCTATGGATGTGCCCTACCTGGCTCAGTGGGCTCTTCAGTCACAAAGATGCCGGCTAGAGTAGAAAGCGGATTAATGATCATCTTTGGGTTGCGTAGTATCATGCGGAAGTCCCTCATCATGAAAATGAGACTTTCGTCAAAGACAATCTCCTTTAGTTCTTGCTCGTCGGCTGTCTTGGAACCGGCGGCAATAGTCAGTACACCCATTTGCTGCAGAGCCCTGGCTGGACCCCTGACATCATCAGCTGACTTTTTGGTGGTCATCAGGAGAACAAGCTGCGGAACGCCTTGTTGAAGGCGACTGCCTTTTTCGGATCGAATCATCTCAGTCCTGACAAAGTCCAAGGCAGCCCCGATGTTAATTGTCTGCCCCGGTCTGGGTTTGATTCGACCGAGAGCAGCCATTAGGTCATCCCTAGATTCGTAAGAGTTGAGGTCTATCTCCAGCCGGGGGGCATTGCTGAACTGGGCCACACCCACTTGAACACCACCTGGGCCTATGGGCATGATGTTGACGAACCTCCGGATGAACTCACGTATGGAGTTGATAATTGTGGCACCCATTGTGCTGTCAAGGAGGAAAATGATGTCTCTTGGTTCAACAGCCACGACTGATGAGGAAAGAAAATAGATTAGTAGTAGATACCAAATGAAATTCAACTTGTGAGAAATTGACCTTTTAATGCTAAGCAAATTTCTGAATTTCCATTTAAAGCATTAATCATTTCCTTTCATTTCAATGGTTCACCATGTATAGTACCTAACAACCACTACTCAGTGTGACTTTTATGCAAATTAGCAATCACAAACCATTTCTGATAATAGTTCATACTAAAGCATTTCACGAAGCTAGTTCCTTTTTATCAATGCAGAACTTAACACACTTAATGCACCACCTGTCATAGGAAATCCTTAATAACCATCTTTTATACAAATAAACTGACTTCATGCAGCATCTCATATCTGTAATACGGTAAAAGTTTTTTGTTTATATTTTTTGTCTTTTCTCGTAGCGTACCCATTATGGGTGTCTTACAAAAAATCCCTCAAAAACAACTTCAAGATTCAACTCTTGAAATTAAACATTCTAACGTAGGAATTTATTTGAGAATAATTGTTTTTATTTTTTTTTATTTCACACATTTTATATCTAATGTTGAGATTGTCAGGGAAATAACAGCTCAAAAACGATATTTGAAATGCTAAAAGTATAATTATTATTACCCATTACTTTTCAAATTTACTTTTCTACTCGAAAAACCTAAAACTAATAATAATAAAAAAGAAATATTTCAAAGGTGAATGTTTTATACCTTTGGGCTTTAGATTTCTCAAAAGCCTCTCAACACTACAATTACAGAAAAGTGACCTACCTTCTGTGAACTCATTCTGTACTATAATGGAGCGACCGATCACACCCTGAAGCAATGGCGACAGCTGGTCACCCATGCCTGCCACTGATCTGAAATCAGGGGCCGACAGGACAAACGACTCATGGGTAGCCACTGCTTCCAAATCTGCCATGGCGGTGTTACCGATGACCAAGGCGAGGGTGATAACTCCGGCCCTCTTTAGGGCCCGGTCGCCAGCCCCGGTATCATCGGTGGATGGCCCAGCACTGATAACGACCACCATTTGGGGTACGCCCTCCTCTGCCCTGCCCCCGGTGGACTGGCTCAAAAGACTTTGGGCTACTTCCAAGGCTCGGCCCAAGTTAGATTCGGGACTCCCTGTGTACGTAAGTTCCTTTATAGCCTCCAGGACCGAAGCTTTGCTCTCATGTGTACTGAGATAGAACTTAATCTCGGGGTCGGCGTGGTACAGGGCTAAGGCCACCTGAACGGTCTCTCTGCCAACATCGAGGCGCTCAACAATTCTCAATGCCAAATCACGAACATATTCAAAGTTCGCTGCTCCAACGTTCTGTGATCCATCAATTAAGAGTACAAGGTCTGCGGAATCTTGCGCTTTAAGGAGGGAGAGAGAAACAGAAGAAAATGGAACTTGTGAAAGGGTTAACGGTGAAAAAGTGGGGAAAGGATCTAAGGTGTCAAGTCACATTCAGTGTGGACAAGTCATTGCAAAAACATTATGCTGCATGTAGGCTGAACCACGGAAATTTGCACAAGGCATTCCAAGTATTACCTATGTTTATTAGTTTATTATGTTTGATTTAGCTTTTGGGTCATTTGGTGTGAATTGTCGCAACGATTTTTCAAATTCTGTTGTCTTGTTTTATTTAACGGAGATGTTGCCTGGGTTTTGTTAAGCAGACTAAGAGTATTATTGATTTCAGTTGTTAATAAAACTTTGAACTGTGGAATACGCTTTGCCTTGAAACCTAAAAAAAAATTGGATATGAAGAAATTGTTGAAAAAACAATGGGTGTAACTAAACTTAAGTCATTATAGTTTGATAGTTGCATCTGTTGTCAAACCGGAGCATGTAAAATGAAGAACTTAGTGAAGAACTTATCTTCTCTCTTGCAACAGTTCTGGAGGAGAATTTATAATGTAAATATGATATTCAATCAATGTGGACCAAATGTCCTGGAATAATGATGTCCTAAAAAATCTAAAAAAATGTTTTATAGTCCTTTGAGACAGAATAAAAAAAATATCTATCTTGATGATTACATTCAAAAGGTTTTCTTGAACAAACCCAATGGTGTCAGCCAACCATGCAGTCTCGTGTTACAGACCTCAGATAACTTGACCAGTAATGACCCGTCCGCTCATTCTTTCGTGTGCTGAAGTTTGTACTTTTTTGACCACTACAAAATGTTTGTCTTTTCACTATCAATGACCATTTCTCTCTCATTGAGAAAAAAATCATTACAATCTCTATATCCAAAATTTGGTTCGGGTGAACCAGGGTTCTCAATGGACTTGTTTTTAGTACGTCCTCAGCAGGATAAGAATGGAGTCCAGGCGGATTCATCACTGTCTTAGATACAAAACATCACATATTTTTTTAAACACACAATTAAAAACATTGACACAGCTTGATGGATAAAGGTGAACATGTAAACACACAAGCAGGTGGTGTTGGTGAGTGGTTAGCAATTGTTAGAAGGTTACTTATTGGTGTAGAAGCTGTGATACAAGATGTGCAATTGTGCAATTAACAGTCATTTGTGTACAGATTTTGACTACTTAAACCTCAATTTAAACCCATCTAGTGTCAGGAATCATATATATTTTTGTGGCACACAAATTTGATCCCATAATTTCTGTGGGTTAAAGTTTCTCAGTTAAAAAATGGATTAGGCTAATTATGAGATTGGTAATTACTTTATGAAGGTAATGTAAATAAGATCAATTCAATGTTTTTCAATTCTGACATTATTTGTTGGGTGTACTCTCTCAATCACATGCATCTAAGTGAATTTCTAAATGTGGGCATAACAAGTTGGTGGATCATAAAAGGTTACTGTGGGTAAAGTGTATCTGATTGTGCGTTAATGGTAAAACAGTCAGCCACATGTGCAGCGGAGTCCATCTGGCACATGTGGACATATTAGTATGGTAGTGGACGACCGTCCCATTTTATTACCTGTCCCTCCTCTAGCCTCGGGAGCTTCATTCGGCATCGGCACCCCCCCAAACTGTCCTACTGTGTCGCAAAGCCCTACCATTAAATCTTGGATAAGATCCCTTAAAGCCAGAAAAGAGCCTATGCTGTATACGTGAGTTTGAGGAGATTTGCTAGCAATCTCCCTGAGGGCCCAGTCCACAGCATCCAGAACCCCAAGGGCGAACACCTCCACGCTGGCTCGGCCACGTCGTCTTGCGAGCGGCCATCAGTTAGCACGATTAACACCTGTGCCGCTCCCTCGGTTGCCCGGGACAAGTTATCGCTGGAGGTGCTTTTAAAAGACTCCTTGAAATATCCCAAATGAGTATAGAACATCCGTTTCAAAGTCAAATGGTGGACATCGTTTGTATGATTGCTTGAGATATTTTTCTTGGTCTAAACACGATAGAGCTTACCACCTAATTACATATGTAGCTAGATGGCTGGATTTTTTCAAAAACTGTAAGAAAAATGTCAGGGTCACAGTCACGAAAGCTTTTGCAGTTCAACTTACCTTCCTGAGCGTCGGTTTTCAGGAGAAATCCTGAAAACAAGACCCCTAGAACGGCACATAGCGGTATCAACCGCAAACTCGTCATCTACAAAAGAAACCAAAAAGAAAAATTTCAATTAAATAAAAAAGCTGAGAATGCAAAACACTTTTTTTTTTAAAATTACATGAAACATTTTTATACATTAAACGTGGCTTGCATACATCATGGCATGTTTGGAGTTTGAATTGCATGTTAAATCAGCAGGTAGTATTTTTACCTCCAAAATGTAATGGCATTTTTAACATATTTAAAACAGTTGTGGTAAAACGAGTTTTGCATGGAAAGTCGATGCAGAGGCCAAGTTCAAATTAAAACCAATGGACAATTTTGTGCTTTCATATAGTACATACATATACATGTTTTTGTTGCTGTATTCAGAGAAACCCCACAATTTTTTTATTTTATTTTTTTTACATAAATAGAAAAAACAATGCTGGCATAGACAACTATACAAATGCCAAACAGAAAAGCTCAAACCGCAACAATATGAGGCAACAGTGCTGACCACTCTAATGTGCTGTCTCGGAAAAATACATGTTTGCAAAAATACCAAACAATGGTTGTGCGTATGTGTGATGACATAGTGTAAGTGATCTGTTATGTAACATGCTGGCTAAGGCTTATTTACCATGACCATCAGGCAAACGAGCACTTGCAGAGCACGATTCTCTAGACTCTAACTAGTAAAAAGTGACTGTTAAGGCAGGATTGGAATGGACCACACACAAAATTACACAATTACTCTGAATGGAAGAGACCGCACACATAATGTCACACTTAACTGTAACAAAATGTTATTAAAGCTGTGCGTAGTGATTAACTGGCCCTGAAAGCAAGCACTGAAATTGACCCAATATGCTTGGGTTTCTAGTGAAAATGGTCAACCTCCAGAATGAATTGTCTTTATGTTAATAGGTCAAACTGAGTTCAGGGGGCAAAATTTTTCAAACTTTCCAAGCAATAAAACATGGCTGCACAACCTTTTCATCTATTTGTTTACTTTAAATCCTTGAAATGGCCCTTTTTTGCTTTTGAATTTTCCAAGCAATAATTGAGCAATTGCAGCCCAAAGTCATTGAAATGATTTTTTTGACCAAACTTTTATGCTTAGGGTCCTGCCATAATGGATGAAATAGAAATTAGCCTCATTTTTTTAAAATATAACTTTCATTTTGACATCTGCTCCCAAATTAAGTGATGCAAATCTTTTTGGAGAATGGCAAAGTACAAAGTCAGGGATTTGTCAGCAATTACTATTTTCCAAAATGGCTAACTTCCTGTTTAATTTCAGGCATGTCTGCCATTGTAGACTTATTCAGGCAATATTATGTCATTTGCCAGAAAAATTATCATAAACAAGATTCCAGGGAAACCTCTGCACTGCCCTATAAGGAAGAAATTGTTGCTGCGGCTTTCTTAGAAGCATTTGACACACCCAGTGATTTATTCCATTCATTAAAGTTAAAAGCTTTTTCTTCCTGGATTTTTTTCCCAACATAAACATGCAAAATTCCCTCATTTTTGCCTATTTTTTATATTTCCTAACTCATATATGCTTGACACCCTTTTGCATAGAACACTGTGACGTCACGTCTGCTGGAGATTTTACTGCTTAACTTTTTCAGTTTTTTTTCTCCTCTTGCTAAAATTCATATTCCAGCTGTGTTTGAGCCTTCTCAATTTATATCATTCACATCATCCTCCAATTGCAATGCGATTTTAAGCATCCATGGATTTCCATATCTTTCAACACAGATTTTATAGAACCTTAAATCTTGAGCATCATACCAGCATATACAGGAACCACAAGGAAAAATCAGCTTTGAAAGTGCCATTTTAGGGGTGCTTGTGTGAAACACTATAAATTATGGTAGCTTTTTTTTACTAGGAAGTTCTCTCCTTACATATTGCACATACCAGCAACCACTACTAACTGTGTGGCTAAACACGAGTTTAAACATGAGCTATGACTACCCACCTTAACTTTTTGGGACTTTATGGAGAAACAAAGTGGAGTGAAAGGTCTCTTTTGTTATTTATACACCACGAATGATATACTGTAACTCCACACTGCCACCTCCCGACAAAATACAAAGGCATGTTACAACTCCAAGTTCAAGCCCAGCCTCTCAGCAGGAGGATGTGACTTGCAGAGGAGAGGAGGCTCCATGATAAAGTTACAAGCTCAGAGGAGAGTTTTCGACACAGCTGCTTCATGTTAGACTGTCTGACAGGGAGCAGATGTGCACGGGCTGCATTACGTTGCCCATCGTAGGCCTTCATGTTGGCCCACAGATCAGAATAGTGACAATTGGCACAAAGTGGCAACATGGACAACAACCAATACTGACAAAGACATTAAAAAACATGACATGTGATTCTGATTTGGCGTTTTTGCCAACCGACGGCTCACATTTAAAGTGTTCGTTGTTGATTTACACCCATCCCAATTACAGATAGCCACTGCCGTAAAAATACAGAAGCTTTCAGAATGTTCCAAGTTTCCGCACATCTGTGCCACATCATGGAAAAAAAAATAGCAAGCGCACATGAGAGACTGGAATAACCATTAAACAGGCTGATTGATAGTGTATTTCTTCAAATCCTTTGTTAAGGATACTTTTGCCAGAAACAATATGAGCATCCAAGAGGGGGGTTCCACTAAATTATGTGAGCACAATAGACAGCAATGTGTTCATCTTTCCAGAATGTATTTATCTTAAGTTTTTGTAAAACTATGTGCTGTTTAAACTTTAGTTTGAACAAAACTGAACAGACAACAAAGTAGACTCTAACCATAATATCAAAAATGAAAGCTAACATACAAACAGTCTTTGATAAACTTATGACAATGAATATTCGAATTAGGCTTAATTGCAGTCATTCAATAATTTTCAACACTGCTTGGTCACAGGATGGGAGACCTCAGACGAAAGGTGGACTACAACCTAAACTGATCTTCAGTCAGTTGTAGGGCACACGCAAAGACAGATAAGCAGTCACAGCTCTAATCACGCTGCCACTGAGGGGGAATCGATCACACGCTGTCCACACCAAAGTCAGGCGAATGAACCAGTACACCATCAGTTCTATTGCAGTCCTGTCTTTTCTGTTATGAACAATCTCATTATTATGAGGTGGTGCCAATACCTACTGATTTCCATCGAGAGCTGATTGATATACACCATGGATTTATGCCTGACGTACGTTTTAATATTTCATTAGTATTGATTGTAAGTGTGGCTGTTGTCTAAAGCATATCGATAGGTTACAGCTGGCTCTCTACTGTCATTCCCCCTCATACTCTTCTTTCTCCTCTGAACACGACTCATCTGGCCAGTTGTGTGGAAAGAAATGTCTTCACATTCTCTTGTTCATTGGTCGAGAGAGAGAGAGAGAGAGAAAGGGAGAGAGCGGAAGGTGTGGTTTTAGGCTACTGCTTAGTGGAAACAACTTGGCCATCCCAAAAGACTCCTCCGCTATGCAACTGAGGGGTTTGTGTAGCCTCGATGTTTCTCCAAAAATATTTCTTTTAAAAGGAAATGTATGGATTGTTCATATAGTCATAATCAAAGGTTTGAATCCTGGGTTAATATCACGTTCTGGCTGATCATCACTAAAATGAATATTACAAATTTTTTGAAAAAATATATATAACGAGCGGGAAGGAAATAAGATACAAATATAATCATTTCCACAATGGTGAATTTTGCAGTTAAAAAAAACGGAATGGAAAAATTGTAAATGAAAAATTCTGATTTTTTTTAATCTACAAATGGACTGTTTAATATGAGATTCACATAACATAAGGGGGCGTGGTTAGCGTGTCGGCTTTACACTTCTAAGATCAAGGGTTCGATACCAGGTCTGGACCTTCCTGTGTGAAGTTTGCATGTTCTCCTTGCTTGCGTGGGTTTTCTCCGGATACTCCGGTTTCCTCGCACGTCCCCAAAACATGCACCATAGGCTGGTTGAACACTCTAAATCGGTCTTTGTGGACCTTGCATTTGGATGGCCACCAATTCAGGTGTCCACTGCCTAATGCCCGAGGTCAGCTGGGATAGGCTCCAGCACCCCCCGAGACCCTTGTGAGTATAACCGAAGGGTCGACTAAAATGATTCAAGAGGTGATCCGTTTAGTCATCAAAAAGTATGGTGAAAGTTAATTTTTAAATGGGCCCATTTTCACCCAAATAGTACCAGTGGACAATTTGGACACACCTACTCATGCAACAGAAAACCAGCTCAACATCCCTTTGAGATCAGCTTTTCCACTCACCTTTTGGCCCTAAGCAGTTTGAGATAAAATGGACAACCCTAGGATTATAACATGTATCATACAAACATGTTTCAAAACTTACCCTGGACGGATGTAGTGGGCTCTCCACACTCTTCTTAGGTGCAAGAAAAAAAAGCCTATTAGTTGTAAATGTCAGCAAGCAGACTCGTGGTCATTATCTTCTTGGTAAGGTCCGAAAAGGGGGGAAAGTGTTTTAGGACAGGCAGGCAGGCAGTCACCCTCCCGGTCTCGACCCAGAGGAGCTGTGGCGCCGAGTTCGATGTTGGGATGGGACAAATTTCCAAACTCTTGGAATTCTGCCGCCTCACTCGATTCTTCCCTCCCACTTCTCTCTGAAGGAAAAAGAGGAAGGGGGGTGAGGACTAAATGAAAAGCAGACACATACTGTAGCCCTGTTTGGTCTGGATCTGAAGGCAGTGAGATCACCAATTTCTTTCTTCTAGCTTGTCATCTCCACTGTCTCTACCAACTTTCCACATGCTGCATAAAAAGCCGTTTGTTAGCATTTTACTTTCATTCCTACCTTTCTGACACACAGCTCAGCTTTTTGCATCCCGTTGAGTTTCACACAAATTTCAGGAAAGAAGCATAGTAGGATACTGTACCTCGACTCTCTTCTTGTGCTGTCAGTGCCTGTGATTGACTGGGGACCAGTTGGTTTTTTATACAAACACTAAAGCTCGAAATTTGCTATGCGTGCATATAACACTGATTATTGAAAGATTTTTGGCCTTTTTGAGCGCCAACTCTCCTCTTTCCTCCCCATTCTTCAGTTTCAAGCTAACCTGGGGTCTTAATCAGAGACACTGTTAGAAAACACAATGTTGGCTATTTTGAGGAACATTTGTTTAAAAATCTTACACCATAATTACTGTCTTTCTTCTTTTTGTGAAAGTATCCCTCATTTATTTTAATTCATTCAGTGCCCAAGACATGCTTATCCATCTTTTAGTTTTTTTTTACAGGGAGAATAGATGAAGAATATTAATCTGATGCTACTTTGGTATGAATTCCAAGTTTGTAGATATTGTTACATAATTTGCCATCAGTGGGAGCTAAACCTAATCCACTAATCATGGAATATTGTGTCATTGAAATTAGTTGCAGTTATACAGTAGATAAAAAAAGTTGAATATATACATAAAAATCCTCTCACACTCATGAATGCACTTCATAGTACATTGGTAATCACACTGGAGTGAATAAAATTCTTTGGTGACAATAGGAAAAAAACAAAAGCATTTTAATGGCTTTATAATGATAGTTTACAGTGCAGCATAAGGGGCCAGCTTGAGTTCATTGTAATGTACTGTATATGCCACCAAGCCTTAGTGGCAAGCGTCAATGAGCACACAGTTAACACAAATGGTAATTGCGGTGTAACATTTAATGAGGTGCTAATTATTGAATACATTTTTACACCACGTTATGTTGGCCCCAGAGTGAGTGTGTAGTTGAGGCATGCGACCTGTCAACTGTAGGACTGTTGACATGTTTCCTTTAAGAGTAAAAAGGTTCAATATTTTTCTTGGATGAATTAGAACCCGCAGAGGGACCAACACAGGCTGTGTATGAGTGAGTTAGTCTTGTAGCACAGCCACAAAATCTCATTTGCAAATGTAGGGCACTCAATAAAACACCACTGACTAAAACTTACACACACACAAATAAAAATACAATATTTTAAAAGCAAGCAATGCTAGTTACAAAAAGTAACGTGACATTTGGTCAACAATTGAACAGAATTTGACTCAGAAACAATAGAGAAATAATAAATAATTGGCAGTCTTGTTTCCATAGCCATAGTCTTGGTCTGGACCACCAAAAGTCCTGATCTTGACTTAGTCTCAGGGATTTCTAGTTTGGGTGTGAGGTCCGGTCTCTCTCAAGGACTAAGGCAAAACACTAGAGCGTCCAAGACCAGTGGACCTGAGGCACAGGGCAAGGTTTTGATTATGTGAAAAAGAAAAATAGCAAAGTCTTAAAATGAAGTCTCAAGAGATCCCCGAATAGGAGGTATATGCTCCCTCTTAGATGTTCCTGTTAAAAGTCAAGCAGCATAAACAAATGCAGCCAATTTGGGGAACCCTGGCTCTACACTAAATATTTCTGGGCCTACTTTATAGATTGCACAGCTCAGTTAAGCAGACACAAATCCCAATGCCAAACAAGAGTATGTTGCGGAGCTCGGAGGAGGATCTCCACAGGGTTTTTTTTTTCACTGGTGAGCTAAAACAGACATTCTCTCCTTAGGCCAGTGTGCTGGGACATCAGGCTATCATCTGCACAACTGTTTGCTCCACTCCGTCTGCGGTCTACTATCAGCAAAGGTAAAACCTTGTATCCTAAGCAGGCTCAGTTACACACAATTCGTTATTCACCAAATGCACGCAAAAAACACACAAAAAAAGTCCCATATGGAAGCGCTTATAACATTGGCTCGTGTGCGTCCATGTTCTGTCCACCGAAAACCATTACTCATGCGAACGTTCGCGGCAAAGCAATGCTCTGTTGTGGTGGAGGTGCTAGGCAACCACTCGTGGATGATCTTCTAAGCTTTGTTGCCCTGAGGGAAGTTAATAAGCAGCAAAATCTTACTACAATTTCCCACCTATTTGAGGAGTCACCTAATAGTCTAATAGGAAGTGAGGTTTATTTTTACGTAACCAGAATTTCTTGTATTTTATATTATTATCATGTGTGGGATGCGCGCAAAAATTCACAATATATTCTCCAGCGCTTGTATTTTTGTGATAATCTATATATTTTAGGGGTACGTTTAGACAGCTGTTTTGAAGAACTCTTTGACGGCTTTCTGGGTTTGGCGCGAGAACAATGCAGTACTTGTACTTAATCCTCTCTGACTTATCATTCCCGTTCAAAAAAAGACAAGTGGCCATTTTCTTCTGTGGCCCGGGAGTGGTTCTTCCAAACTGTATATGTGGAAATTATGAAGAGCATAGCTGCATTAGTCATCAACTTATACTTGGCGATTTTACTCATACCAGAATGACATGATCACTTACTCTATTGCCCATGAAGATACTTAATGGACAATAAGTGTACTGGCGCAAACATTGGAGAATAAATCACCCTTAGATGTCTCAGTCAAACAAGTAACTCTGAGTCATATGTAATATATGCAAAACTAATAAATCAGTCATATTTTTCCTGAAGTTGAGAGGTGAGAAGTTAAATGATTGCAAAAACTCCTGGTTATTCAAACCTCATGTATCAGTACATCACCATTTTATTTGTACATGCACTGATGTGAGGTTTTTGACACTAATGAATTCACAAAAAGGAAATTATAATAACTTTTGGCTTTTTTCTTTTGCAATACTGAGAAATGGTGACAAATGTTTCTTCCTCACAGCATATGAAACTATTCATGTTTGTGTAAATTAAAATGAATGGCTATAGTTGTACACAGTAAGAAAACGAGCCTATCTTGAGATTCCAGGTGAGATTTTTGTACCCTGAGTTTTTAAATGTCATTATCAGGGTGTGACAGAGATTCTGGAAAGCACCGAAAGTGGCCTTCCAAAGCAGCAAGATATGCAAAACTACGCACTGTAACCAGTTGGATGTACTTTTGAAAGTCATTTTCCACAAACCCCCTTTCACAAAATTCCAATTCCCTCCTCTGTCATACGTCACACAAACTATTTGATGTCTCCATAAAGGACAGGTTTGGGCTAACCAAACTCCTCCTAGAGGTGGCCCTGGTCAAAGTGAGTAATTGGGTGAGACCGTAGCTTTGCTGAGAGAGGTAACAAAAATAACCCAATGGTCACACTTCCGCGATCCTGTGATCAAAATTCCAGACATTTAACTCAGGACTGCAGCCGTACACAGCAAAGGACAAAAGAAAAAAATATTCCCAGCCAGAGAAAGCCAGAACCACATATTATTTTCATTTATCCTTTCCAAGGGCTACTATTTTCTTTTTGGTGCCTTGCTCAAGGATTCACAGATAGTGCCCAGTCAGTAGACTGCTACCTGTGCAAAATTTATAATTGTTTTCTCAGTTCTAAAACATGCAGGGCCACTTTACTCTTCACAATTCTTGGGCCAAAAAAATCAGCATTTGTGATGACAAAGTTGCGCCAAGTCTAACAACTAACTTATCATTTTGCTGTTTTATTTGGCTTAAAAAATATGCTGCTGCAGAAACTTTCATCAACAATTTGTTAGTTTATCTATTCTTGGATATGTGACAGTTCTGGTATGCGCATGTTATGTTTTGTACACTTGACTCACTAAAAGGCTAATAATTCAATGTCCAATACCACAAGTTTTCTGGCAGGTTTTTTGCATCCACGTGGTATGGAGTAGAGTAAATGTGGGATGCATTAACGTGGATATATTTTGATCTGTTCTATATTCTCTCTCATAGGCTTCATCAGTGCTAAAAAAATCATCACTACTCAGAGGAGAAAAACGGAGAATCTGCGGATTTACTCAATGGGAGTCCACTAATAGGTAAGGGGTCTTGAGACTTTTTCATGTGCTCGGTTACAATTCATTTTTCCTCCAAATTTTGTGTCACATTGCATTTTTTTAGGACATTGCTGAATACATGTTGTTGAACATCCTTAAAATTGAGACAAAAATGACACTAAACAAATGTCAAGAGCGTTTTTATTTACCTTAACATGCCACGTCTGCATGTTTTTTTTTCAACCTATGAAGCATAACAGTAATCGTTGAAGAACAGGTCAAAGGGAAGTCCCCAAAATCTTGCAAATCATTTAGCAGCAACATTTCCTCTTAAAGGTTGAATCCTCTCTTGAACATCTGCTTAAGTACTCTTGTCGCCCCCTTTACATTTTACATCTGCTCGTCTCCTGAAAGCAAAAATGAACTGATGTCATTTGCAAGAGTTCCTACTTTGTCGGCTTGTAGCTCCTCCAATTGTTTAATCAGCAAGTAATTAACATATGCATGTTGTGCCTTTTAAGGATTATTATATTCAACTTTTCATGCATTTGAATTTGCAAGTTTCTAACTATGCTCCTCAACATAATCTTGATCTCCTTGAAGGTTTGATTAAATAAATCAGTTTAACACCAAAGGAAATCACGTTGAACATGGAAATGTGTTGCACACATGCAAGTGCAGCTATGTAACATCTTTTGGGATCCCACTTCCTTTGACATGCTTTGCTCTCAGATGGCCTACTCTTGTGGACAGCCCAATGAAAATGTTTGTCATTTCAGCGTGCTGTTGCCTTGGAAAATCTTGTGCTTGCATGCGAAGAGGGTTCAATTCAAAACAGTTTGTGTCAACACAACAATGTGCACAAGTTCAAGTAGTATCAAAACAAATCATACCAAACAATAGACTATTTTGAGAGTCTTGAGATAGATTTCATAGTAGGCTGCCGAAAATTGAAGGTACCCTGTGATGGATGCAATAAAGCAAGCACAAAACAAAGAAGGCTTAGGTTTAGAATTCCGGCTCGGATTTAGAATTCCTTGAGAATGTTCAAAACATCATTGTACGTTGGCCAGGTGCAGTAAAAGTGCTCCCCCCAAAATCTGTCCAAAAGTCATCCCCCTTTTTGTGCAAGAAGCCCTCCCATGGATTGCACAAGATGAAAACTGACATAATGGATATCTGTAGTTTATTTATAACTCCTCCTGGACTTTTATGTGGAGGGCAGTTTTGAAAAGATAGAAGCTTATGCACAGAAGTTAACATTTTCCAACTGTACACTTACATTATAGTACTGAAAAAGAACCCTCTGTCTCCAGAGTCACGCTTTTGGAGCAAACTGTGTCTTTTACAAGAGCCGTTGTGTGATGCACACATATTTCCACAGCCTATTTGGGGTTTGGAAAGACATTCTGGAATATTCCTTGCTTTTTTCCCCCAGCCTGTTATACCTCTTACTCTTACAACAGTATCTAACCAAAGCCAGTTTCACACAATGCCTTTCTTCACTGTTGGAGGTTGAACTATAAAGTGTATTAGAGTGTTTAAGTATGTAATTGCACCAAAATGTCAGAGAACAGCTTCCAAATTTGATGATTAGATGCTTCAACAAGCCACACAAAGGCTTTTAAAAAGAAAAATCTTTTAATGTTGCCTACAGAATTTTAAAAAATGAGATCTTGGAATGAGGTAATGTCATTTGAATGCTTCACTGCAATTCATCTTGATCTCAGAACTGATATTTTGCAGTACTTAATGATGTTAATAGCATCATTGTGTCTAATGATACCAATCTACGGATAAAGTCAAGCACCCTTTTGGAGACCGTTGATCGAGTTGCTGGATGTTTATATGTAGTGTAGCATTAAAACTCGCTGTTTTTAACTGTCGATACCAGCTTCTAGTAGAGCTGACTGCAAAACAGTTAGTGCAATTGGCTCTGGCTGACTCCTCTGGTGGATCAGATCAAACTCTGCCAAGCAGCTCCCACCCAAAACTGGATCCAACAGTTCAACCGAACAATGGCCGCTATTGAATCCTTACTGTGCAAGTTTTATTGACAGCTGCAGTCTATTAATGCCCATGCCGGCGGCCATGACAACTACACATTGCATTAAAAACATTCTGCGTATGCTAATGAATACCGTCGGCATCGTTCTTCTTTTCCTGCCAGAGAGTTTGCTGTCCTTAAAAGCCCCCCCCCCCTCTTAGTTTACAGATGTGATATGACTCACTCCACGCTCGTCTTTTCCACCACACTGGTTTACCTAAAGATGTTAGAATTTCCATGACTTTGGCTTGCTCAACATCTGGAATTCATTTGGGCTCATTGGACTTACAGTTGTATCCTTTCATTTCCCCCTGAATATGCAGCGCTGATTGTTTCTTCACAGTAATTAGGAAATAAAGCAAGACAAATAAAAACGTACATCATCGTTAGGATCGTGTCATGTTGAAAACCAGCAGTGTTGTCCAAACACATTCACATTAATTTCAGAGAGGAGTCGTTACATCACAACAGAGGCATGACAACCTTATTAACATCGTCTCTAGCCAAACAGACTTTAAAAGGATTGCTCACTACATTTTTTATATCACATTTAGCAAAGAACTGATGCTCGCTCTGTATGTCACTTTGGACTTCAAAATTAGTCCGTCTTACATCTGTTTAAATCAATTTCCGAGGTTCTTTTACCTGATTTTGTTCACATTCCGATTGTTTTTGTCTTGCTTTATACATTTTCTTACACTGCAACACAAGTTGAAGATGTAAATTAGTAGTTAAGACGTTGCTCCTAACACTACTAAAGAGTTCATAATAGTGACACAACTCTGGAAAAAAGTAATACAGTTGCCATTATTTTCTCATACTTACTGTGTTGCGAATGATCTGTCTTGGACATCCCGAATGGAAGGTTTTTATCTCCTGCTGATTGATAAAGCCCATCTGGTAGTGTGTGCACAGTCCTCCTTTTTCATAGGAACAGATGTATGTGCTGTACCATTGAACTGAATTTATTCTCATCTTGTTACCACAGTATATTATCACATTATAAATAGAAAGAGATAAAGAATCTATATAAACTGAGCTCAAAATGTACTGAAAGGGTGAGGCTAGTTTCTTTATTTTTAAAATTTGGATTATCTGGTATTTACATCTGGAGCAAATAAACAAATAGGAAGTAGGCACATGTTTTTTTTTACCATAGGACAGGCCGTTCAACCATTTGCAACATAAAATACCTACTGTCAGGTACAGATTTGGGATTTGTCTGAAAAGATCACACGGGAGGTTCTAAAGTTGTAAACAGAAAACTCGGAGTTGCCAAAGGGTGAAAAAGCCAAAGTTTTGAAAGAACTTATAGATGATTTACGCTGCGTTTCAAACATTGCCTTGCTTTTTTCCGCACGTGTTTAGGCACTTAAGTGTGTTTGCAGCTTTGCAGATTTTTTTAAGATCAACATGTACGCGAGCAGATGTTTTACTGGGCGTGGGGGGGAATGTGTCAATAACAAATTTTGGACTCACTGTAACCAAAAGGAAAGCAAAAGATGTACCCCACCCCCCAAAATTAGCTGATTACAACTGTTGGAGCCAAAGTTAGTGTTGGGGATAATAACAGCATCCACAAATGTATTTATTTCATATCAGCATCATCATGAAAAATGACGAGTTTGTTTAAACACCCAATAACTAGATGTGGTGTGTGTTGGATGTATTTCAAAAGAACTTGTATGTGTATGTAAATATGAGTGTGAACCTGCATATGCCAAACAATTTGAGAACTCATATAGTTTTATGCTGTTTGACAGGCTATTTATTGCATTGCCAATTTCCACTAGGGATTGCATTAAATCAGCGGCAGCGTAAAAGTGCTACTGTCCAGTATAAAAGTTAAAAATATAGTCCATAAAACCCCAGAAAACCCAAAATGAATATAGGACTAACAATAAAATCGAAAAATAATATACATGTTTCAGATTAATGTAATCAGCAAATACTCGTATAATGATTATAAGCATTCAATTCAATTTATGAGGACTAGGTTTTTTAATGGACCACCCATCTACAGCTCATAGACCTAGATTTCAGAACAACTGAATAAGGTATTAAATAGAAACCACATTCCTTGATACCATTAACCAATTATTTGTTTTCTTTAGTTAAACCTTGTTCGGTGTGAAAAAGAACCTCTTCTCTTTCCTTATAGAAGGAAACTTTTAAAGCATCCAAAAGCTATAAAATACTGGTTCTCTCATAAAACCGCTGGATATCATCCATGTTGCATAACACACCAAGATTCTTTGAACACGACCACGAAACATAACTGTTTCGTTCCAAAGGCTTACCTCACTCTTTTTCAGATATGGATTTAAAGAGAAAGCATCTCGCTCTTTTTGTCACCTTTCGTAACCAGTAGGCAATCGCTTTTGCTATCACGCTATGTTTATATGTACGAAGTGCATGTTTGGGTTCCTGTTCTGCCTTTTTGTAAACATCTACAAGGGTTGAGAGGTGCAGGAATGGGACTTTATAGTGTACATTTGCGTGCATAAAACTTATGGAGCAGGGGAGGAATGCGAGCATTTCCTGCAATCATGGTTTCATCACAACACTTTCTATCTGCCTCGGTAATTAGCATCAACTGCTGTGCTCATGGGGAAGTTTGAGGGAGAGGGCGAGTGGGAGAGAGAGAGAGAAAGAAAGAGAGAGAGAGAATGGACCCTCAAGGAGGTCAGATCTGAACTGATGTTTATACTTGAGGGTCCTAATCTGACGACACAGGAAAAAAAGTAAAGCGAGTCAAGAAAACGCCCAAAAGTCATTAAGTTAATTGTGAAGAAAATATTCCGGGAAATGCACTAATTGTGAATAAGCTTGTGCATTCTAAGGGACATGTATTGCAAGGGTGCTCTAACAATGTTAAAAAAAACAATCCAGTAGTTTTTATAGTGATAATAAGTTGGAAAGGTCTATAAGGGAAAAAAAACGTGAAGATAAATGAATAAGAAGTCTGTTATTTTTTGGTTGAAGTACATTAATCACAAATTGGCAGGTGGAAGAATTGTCAAGGGCCAATGCCTGAAACTGGACAAAATGTCAACTATTTTAAGTGAGCATTGTGGCCAAACTTTTTTTTTCAAATCTGCCTAAAATGATCTCAATATGACCAAGTATTGCTAAATTTTAAAGCCAATTTAAAAAAGGAACATTAAATCATGCCCAGACGCCAGTTTGATCAATTCTGACAAAATTGGGCAAACATTTCTATCACAGTGACACGCAAAATGGTCTTATGACTCATGCCTGAAACGGAACATGAAATAGGCATTTGAGTTGGGACGCTTTGATCCTTTGTTATTTTTTTTCCCTTGGTTATTAATGAATCATTGTGTGTTTGTGTTTTTTTTCCATCTTTTTTTAATGAATAACATCCAAACATGTGACAGGCTCGTTCCTTTTGAGAAGACAGTCCAAACACTCTTGTTACGTGCTTCTGATTATTGGTTGTTCCATTCTGGTCATCCTGTAGGTGTAGCTAATGCACAACACAGATACGTTGACAACTACCAAACAACTGGAGGAGAAGAAGTCATTGAAACGGTCACGAGTGTGCTTGCCATACATCAGTGACAATCAACATGATGTGAGTGATTGTTATTAACAAGGATAGGAACCACATAAGGTGTTATGGATTGGTTCAAGGTGATTAAATTGGAATTAAGAAGGCAAACTCCCCCAGTGGCAGAATCTCCCACTTCCAGCCAGGCAATTAGGCCGTTATAGCACACTTTGTAGTCCTGCATGTTGGATTTTCAAGAGCAACGATCACGTATTGATAACATCAAGGTGCCATCATAAAAAACAAGTCCCTGGACTGCTGACAATTTAAAAAAAAAACTATATTAAATATTTTTGTAATGTATGCTTGTATTCCTCCAATGGCTACTTTCCTAAAAGTACATACATATAGGCCCTAATGGGAAAGTATAATTTAAAGTGATGAATGTTAAAAAACAAGATTAAATTGTATTAGTGTAATTACAGTCATCATGAATTTGACCAAATATTTATCCAAATTGCAATAAAATAAATAATGAAAACTGAAAAGCAAAAACAATTTTAAAAGAAGAATAAAACTAAACATTTTTTTGCTTCTAATTAGAATCACGTAAACAACTTGTATTCTCGTGCTGAAAAAAGCACAAGTATAACAATAAAATGTTTAAACCTGCAACATGCTTTCATTTCAGATGTATTGCAACTACTGTGTTGGTGTGTGGATCTGCTGCGCAGAAGGACTTAAGAGACTGTTGACTGAACAAATAAGAAAAAGGGTTGCTGGCTGTGGGTCCCGTGGCTCAAATTAGCCACTTTAAAAACAAACCCAGTGAGCAATGGAAGAGGAAATTGGACTAAATACTCACAGCACTGACTATAGACACACTTTGATGTGTTTTACCTCTCAGAATGTCTTATTGCAATCACGTTGAACGGACTCTATGATTCTACATTTCTTTTCCTGTAAGTATGAAAGTTCATAGCGGGAGTTATGTTATGAGTCCCGACTGGATTCTCAGCTTGAAGAACAGCTTTAAATAAGTCTCAACACCTCATACATGACCTGCCTGACTTGTGACTTGAGATTTACGCTTCATTTAAGATGGCCTATACATAACCCCGCCATACCAGTACACTGCTTTCAGATATTATACTTCAAATGAAGCCAGCTTCTTTGCCCTTACCCCCTCTCTTCTTCTTCTCCCCCCCCTGTTTAACAAGACATGTGATTAGAATTGCTGTGGGCCGCCACTTGCTTTTGCCCTGCAGTCAGTTTGGTGAAAACTGAAAGAAAATAACCCGTTTGCGGCTCCTCAATCAATAAGGTGAGTTACTCCATATCACTGGACGTCAACACGTCATTTTTACTGTGCTTTTTGGAAAAGAGCTTTTGCGGTAATTAATGTACTCAAGATTTTGTCAAATGTGATCAACTCTAACCCTTGTGATGTGTGCGACAAAATAGAGTTATATTTTTATTTAGATTTGAACAAAAATAGGACATTTAACCTTCTCTGATGGTCATCCTAAGTGTAAAATAAATACTGAGGGTATTGAATTGTAACTCATTATTATATGGATATGTCCAGCTAGATGGATATATCTAATTATTTAATTGTCTTGAACATAAAGGCAGTTTTTAGATTCAAACGATGGGTGGTCGGGGAGGATGTTAAAAGTAGTCTCTAGACCAGACTTTTAAGACAATAAGCCATTAATTTTCTCCCCACTTGAACCCTGCAATTTATGTCCAGTGCTAATTTACAGATCTCAAAAGAAAACAACATTTTGTCTATATGAGTTTATTGAAGATATGTTCTGTTCATGTTACTTGTGGGAAAGAGTTCCGTCTGTGGGTGTTAGACTTGACGTTTATTTCTGTTCAATTGGATTTGTGACTGATAGGCTGTATTTTTGTGTTGCGCTTAAAGGGTCGCTGAAATGGATGGCTGCCTCTAATGAATTAGCCCTCAAAACAAATTGATTTAGGGTGTTTTCAATAACACATTGTGGTCATGCTTTGCTGACCGACTATCGGCAGTAGTGCAACTGATGGATTTTTTTCAGCATGTTTTAACTGGGTTTGCGGTTTTATAAATTCCAATACTTTTTTTGTGGCAGGTGGATAAACTGACATTTGAGGACCAACTCACAACAATGCGAGGTGCCATGACCAGAAAAGAGCTGGATCTTTCTAAGCTCACAGATGACGAGGCCAGTCACGTGTGGCGTGTTGTTCAGCGAGATTTCCACCTGAGGAAGCAAGAGGAAGATAGGCTTGGGTGAGAAAGTGGATTGAAATATTTTACTTTTTTAACTGTTTTACTAGATGTTGTTATCTGAAGTTCATCAAAATATAAATATGAGACATGGGATAATATATATATATATATATATATATATATATATATATATATATATGTATATATGTATATATGTATATATATATATGTATATATATATATATATATATATATATATATATATATATATATATATATATATATGATTGAAAGATCTATAAGTAGCATGCATGTCATCTCCACAGGAAAATCCCCAAAGTTCTTCTGACAGTCATATGTTCATGTTTTAACTTGTTTAATGTAGCTATAATTACATTATGCTTAAATGGAATATTGATCTTTGATTTCAACTTTTGTTGTCAAACCCAAATGCTTCAAATTTTCCATCTGGATTTAATACACGTCATGTGTAGAAAATCATTGGAACACATGGTTTGGGGAGTGATCCATAGGAAGAATACTTTTAGGTCTAATCATAACAATAACAATAAAAAATAATTGTCAAGAGACAAGCTGGAAAATTAATCAGAAGAACCGTCTTGAAACTTGAGTGTGGCCACTGCAACCGTTTCGAAAAACAAAAACTACAGTGATACTTCTTCCAAAATTATTTTTTTCCAGAAGTGATGTCCTAACCTGACATATTATATATTGACATTAGCATAATCTGTTCCACAATCTTTAATACTACCCCCTAAACCCTTTAAAAATTATAAAACTAAACAATTTTTAGTGAAATATGTATGCAAAATGATACATCAATATCTCTGTTAGGTGAGAATCAAAAAAGTCATTATAGGCTTTCAGGCATTTTAAATATAATTTCCCCTTCAACGTCTGTATTAGAACTCTGTAGTTTGAATTGATTTTCTTCTTCATTGGTTTTGTCATATCCCAACAATTCACACACTATCAGGAGGTAAAACGACATTCTCATTTGACCACGAGAGTCATATTTTACACTGATTTACTCACATTATCAACGCTTGCCTACTCCCAAAAGATAAATGCAACCAGATATGTGTTGCACAGAGAGGCGCCCACTTCCACATTTTGTTGAACTAAGTTCACATCTTAAAAGATGCTGCTTTCTTGAGCTTTATATTCTACCGAGAGATGACAAAAGACACTGATCTTTGCAAATAAAGGACATAGAGCCGGCCACTTTGTCTGGGAACAATCTGTTGCTTAAATCTTTACAGCTGTTTGGGGCTGAGTGAAACTTTGGCTGATGTGTTCACATTCCGGATGTTTCCCAGAGAAGCTGGGAAAAAAAAGACGGTTTTGAATGAAAAGTAAAGATAAGTAGCATTGTTTGATGGTCTCACTGCTGATATTTCAATGTGAAAGTCACTTTAGGTAGAGGATCATTTATAGTATGTTAAGTTGCAGCCATGTAGAGGATAATTTATAGTATAAGTTGCAGCCATTGGTTGTCAAAATTGAATCACTTTGAGCTCTTTAGTGGCTTTTGAGAACTCACTAATCATCTCATGTGCAAAGTATTCATTTGACCATAAATGGCCCCTTCCATCTCATGGCTCCTTAAAACTTTTTGATGCATACTTATTCGGTAAACATATCCACCCATTTTTATATTGATTGAGAAACTAGTTTTGGAGGCTCTGTGACTTTAAAATGTCTGCAATTATAATGCAGAACTGTTCAGTTTTCCTTTCGGGGCATTAAGACATTTTTAAGGGCCCTCTTATGACATGTCCATCTTTTTATTTTGTTGACCTATGAGAATATGTGACTACTTTTTACTTATATTATGAAACTGTGAAGAAAAGTACCTGTTTGTTCCCCTTAGTTTTCTTTAAACGTATTCCCTCTTTAATTGACGGTGACATCTAATCCACTTGAATTAATCATTCATTACAAATGAGGTAATATCCTAAAAATGTGCATTCATAGCTGTATTCCAACATGCAGTCATTCTTATTAAGTTATTTGTTTTCCAAATTGTTTAACGCCAAGATCTTAAGACCCTAGAATTATCTGACCTGTCAGATTTATAACATTAACCTTAAGTGGCATGAAAAATAAACCCAATCAGATTCCAATTCAAATTAAATGCAAGCCAAGTAAAAAAGGAATCCCTCATGTTGATTGCATTATACATCTCATTTGAATAATTCAATTCAAACTTGTTTAGTGAATTCAAACGCGATTTGCTGTTCCAAATAAGGCCAAAGTTATTTGATTATTCAAAGCAGGCTGCCAAATCTGTTGAGGTTTTGCATGATCTTAACAAAGTAGTTTATTCCATTTAACCTATTGATCTGAGCAATGAGCTAATAATCTGGGCCCAAAGGGAAGCTAAATGAAAAACAAGCATCTACTCATCCTTCATGGGTGTTCTGCCAGATTCCAACTAATAAGGCAATCCAGAATGTCTGGGAGTACTTTTCTTTAGTTTTTTTCCCCCTTCAATTTCTTAACTTTTGGGGCCAGTACTTTTGAAATAATCAACACACTTTTTCTTCACTTCACGCCATGTTTGCTCAAACCACTGAAGTCATTCACAAAAGAAGCAGTGCCAAGTCACACCAAAGAAGGGGAAAGACATGTTTTTTTGAGTAAGATTTGGCTTAAATTTTCATTATTATTATTTTTTAACTTTGGAAATACATCCAAGAACTCCTGTGGGAAGTTGCTCTTAGAACAGTGAGGCTTTATTCTGAAAAGTACATTAAATATTGTTAAGGCCAACTTTTTTTGAAGGAATGACCAGAATTCCTGTAGTAAAAACATTAGGTTGCGTGTATATGTTTCTCAGAGAAAGAGAGTGTGAATATTCTTATTTTTCCGAGTCATTTCATTCTCAAAACAACCTTAAAACTCAATTTTTGATCCTTTCAGTGATGTTGTTCAGTGATTGTGGACTTCCTGTGTGTGGCTCCAGTTTATTTCCTAGTTCTACAATGTCTTCTGTGTCTTGTATCTGTCTTGCTACTCCGACCAAGAAATTTCTCGAATACGGGATGAAAGAAAGTTCTAACCTAACCTAACCCAAGAATGTAATAACTAAACATTTATAGAGTCAGTAAATCTAAAAATTTACTCCCTTCTTTCTTAGAGAGCTTAAGACCAAGATTGAGCTAGAAGACAGCAAAAGAGAAATGTTGGGTCATTGGCAAAATTTGAGCACGTCGCACTGCATTCGCTGTCTGAAAGCCTTCAAGTTCCTGGTCAACAGCAAGCGCCAATGTCTGGACTGTCAGTTGTACATATGCGGCTCTTGTAGTCGTTACAACAACAAGGATCATGGATGGGTGTGTGATCCCTGTCATATGGCCAGGTAAGAAATGTTGTAAAGTCCCAGAAAGAGAAATTAGGAACTTGTTACGATTTGCATGTTCGTTTGGTTGGTGTTGAAGGCTAATTCAACCCTGAAATTAACCAGTAATGGCCATTCTATGTCCGATACCGTTCTGCAAATCTACAAACCAGATGTTTTCAACCTGTTTCCTGGTTTTAATTTACATCTGTTTCCAAGACTTGTATCTGATATAATGTTTCACCCATTGTCTGAAAAGCGTAAAGCTCATTTCACAATATGATTTCATGATAGATTAGAGATTACAAGGTTAACCAGCGTTAAATTTGACGATAACGACTGCCGGCAGTGCTTTCAGATTTGTTGTATTTGGTTGTTATACAGTCATTTCTTGTTGATTTGTGACCTTCTTAAGGGTTCTCAAGATTGGCACCCTGGAATGGTACCACGAGAATGTGCAAGCACGCTTTAAGCGTTTCGGCAGCGCCAACGTTATGAGATCGCTCTACAAAAGACTCAGTGAAAAGCACACGCACTCTTCTGACGATGACGATGATGCAGGTAAGTAATCAATATTTACGCATTTTATTTGTCTTCATTAAGGGTCTTGAATTAACTGCAGACTATTGTAGATGGTTGGGCTACCTCTTCGGGCAGTGGGAGGGGTTCTAAGTATCAATAGAGTGAATTATGTTGTAAGGGACACAGAACATAACTAATCAGTGTTGAAATTACAGATCCGTGTGAAAATCTGCATGCAGTCAAATAGAAGACTTAGTAAACACTTTCACGGTCTTTCTGCAGAGACTGAATGTCAGCAGCTGATTCAAATTACTTGGCCAGCAACAATGAAAATCTGGGTGGTTTCAAGAGTTGTTGCCAAGTGGAAAAGAAAATACTGTAGACATAGTGTGCTCTTTTAGGGTGCACTGGACCATCAGATCCAGCAGTTGTATTCTTGCAATTCATTGTCATAATCTGTAGATTATTGGTTTCATTGCTTTAAGCTTCTGTGCTGTTGTCTCACTTGAGATTCTTTGTTTTAGATGAAGAATACTAATGATTTCAGTCAGTATCGGTATCAGTGCCCAATATGGCTATTTTTGGAGGATCGGACAGAAGGTTCAGATTTGGTCACGTAATCGGACCTAGTCCAGTTTTCAGCACCATCGCGATTTTCGGCTCCTTGAATCAAAGCACTAAGCAAACATGTCTGCTGTGTGAGACTCGTTTTCTTTAGAAATTTATGCTGGCACGAGAGCAACATGTAATATTTGTAAACCTAGCGTTTCTTCACAACCTACCAGTAGGGATAACTTGGATGCAAAACCTTCAATTTCTCATTTTCTGGTCGGATTATTTTTGTATTATTTTTACTGGTCTAAAAGTATAGGTATTGGATCGATATCAGCAAAGCAGCTTGAAAATATTGTATCAAAAACAATCAGGACATCCCCTTTTTTTACTCTACAAGCACATTTCCATTGGATTGGGATTAAGGTTTACCAACTGTTTGCACACTTATGGTTGAGGTTTCGAATTGGGGTAAATTTATGTCGAACAGCCTTCTGTTGCACGGAGTCACGGATGAAACGTCACTTTTTTTTCTCTTTGCCTCCTGGAAAATGGGCCAATTTGGGGATTTAAGTTTAAGAGTCAAAGGAGCCCCAAACGGGCCCTTTTGTCTGCTTTCTGGGGTGATGGTCCAGACTTTATAGCTCGGAGGACACCCATGGAACACAGTTATATTGTTGTTGGTGAGAGGGTGTTGTAACTGCAATTCATGATGTTCTTCTGAGGTTCAACACATAAGATGTGGAGCGAGTCTGTTTCCACTTATACAACAAGACAAGCCCCGATGAGTGACATTGTTTAACAGCTGGATGTAGTAATGTAATTTCAAATTGGCTAGGCAGCACAAGAACAAATGGCGCAATCGTGAAAATTAACTAAATTGTGCATTTGTAAAGAAAGCCATAAGGGGCAAAAAGTATGTTGATTTCTCCAGGTAAATCCCTGCCTTATTAAAATCCTAATGGAGGATAACTAAAACTACTCAAGGAGCTAAACACCCCCCCAAAGCCAGAGTGATGCACGAGGGATTTCATTCCTCTGACATTGAGTCAGGTTTTTTAGGGATAACAAGTCACACATTAGTAGGCAGCCAAATCTCTGAAGGGATTTAATCTTTTCCATCTTTTTCCTGTTCCCCCTCACTCTGGATCCTCACAGCTGCAGCCACAGTCTTAGCTGTGTTTCTATCTTGGATCAGGCCTCACATTGTCAGCTTTTTTGTTGCTTTAGTTCTGTCCTTTGGAAATATTGCATGTTCTTGCCACGCGGGATCAACCGGTGGTGGGAAGTTATAAAGTACAAATACTCACTGTCCTTAAAAGTAAGTCGTTTTTACACATATGCATTAGTGTTCTTTTTTTACTTCATTTTTCAATCACTGCGGATGACTAGATGTAAGATAAGGCATTAAAAAGGGATGAAGTTGGGTCTGGATTGATTAGGATCTTCAGTTCTTTTGAAGTGGAAGGAAACAAGGACTGCAACAACATGGAGGAACTTGAAACTGGTCGAGTTAGCAATGATAGAAACATTCAGGAACACCCGATAATCCCTTTCCTTGGCCTTATTTTCGTGAAGAAATTGTTTGATCTTGTTGGATCTCTGAATGATTTATAGTGAATGCATATTTATGCAATATGTACCAAAAGCTATGTTTTGACTAGTGGTTCATAGAACAGATTCTTTTTTTTTTTTAAATCCCATCTAATCCCCTCAAAGTAAAAAGGTAGTGCATTCAATCGTGACAATCCAATTCAATTTCTGCACATTTTTTTTACTTGATGAACTTTACAAAGCTTCGCCAAAATATTGTAGACCAAGCCTCCTTGTGAGATCATTGATACGTGAGGGAATTATAAAGACCCAGCTGTCTCCTGGTAGCGCTAAGACTGACTCACACGGTTGGAAAAGGAGGCCGAGTGACCGTCGGTTCGCAGGACTTAGCTGAACGGACCTTGTGATTGTCCAGTCACGTGTCTATTTGGGAATGATGTGATGTGCTTCTAAAAAAAAAGGAAAACCCTGTCTTGTTTATATAGATAGGTACAATCGGTTTTGCAATGGTTACAAAACACACACAAAACAATGGCAAAGAATCAAACTAAACCCTCGAGAATAAATCTCAAGTCATCTCCGGCTGTTCGAAAGAGGACGTTCATGTGACTGGGGGGATTAAATGCAATTTGCATGACTTCACACACAGTGTTTATGTGTCGTAAGCTTTCTTTTGTGGTCCTTTGGGCCCCAAAAGCTTGGCCGGTGTCATCTTATAGAGACACAGTGTGCTTTTCATCTGTCTTTTAGTTTAACAAAATCTTTTGAAAAAGAGACTCATGGACTAGCACTTAAGATAGTGACTATTTAGTCACAGAAATTTAGTAAATATCATCTCTTTTTGCTTTTCCATTAGGGTTTCACAAATACAACACACGCAGCAACCCTGAAGTCAACAGTAAGTTTCTATCTGGAGATCAAAGTTTATAAATAGTGAGAATGTTGCTCTTTAATTGAGGCAAATTTACAAAATGACAGCGTTCGGAATATCCATTCGTGACATTTTTGTTTTGCTGAAGTTTGACCTCACAAAGCCACACCTCAATCAAATACTTTGAAAAATGCACTAGTGCTGTTAACATGATGTTTGCTCCACCAGCCCTTGGATTTGAAGACAGTTGTGTGGATGCCACTGATTCACAAACGTATAATCAGGTACATGAGACTCTGACTCCACAAGTATGATGTTATGGTGTTGTTCGTTTATACTTTTTTTTCATTTACTCAGGAAATGAAATGATTTAATCGTTTTTCCTTCCGTTTGCATCAGATGAAAAAAAACAAAAGGCGCCTATCAGTTGACCCAATTGATTTTGGCCTGGGATGTCAGGACGTTGCTCAATCGAGACAATACTTTCACCAAGTATGTGCTGCTCAAATTTAAGCATGAGTTCCACATGGAGTCCAAATGATGGCTATCTTGCTTCCAAACTGATGTGTTAACTTTTGCTGCTGTACATTTATAATTGAATACTTAAATGTCAAGAATTTCAGATGTCACATTGTTCTTGTAGATGCAGAATTCCGATCACATCATGTTAATGAATGATGACGGAAGGGAGGCTGAGATGGCTTCCATCTTCCATCCATTTTTAAAAGAGCAGCGCAAAAGCCTGAATGTTGGGTCTCACCGTAGTTTGACTCCTCAGGAAGGTAAAGAATGGAAATAATTGTGGCAGGAAAATGTCATTAGGTTGTGATTTGAATTCAAACGTTGTTTTTCTAGGTGACTTTGTGTACCCGGACAATCCAAGCTTTCCATCTCGCTGCATGTCCCAGCTCAGCTACTCTTCTTGTGGCAGCGGAAGTACATGGGGACCCCGAGGAGTTGACGGGGGCTACTTCGTGTGCCCTGATGATGATGACTCAGATGACCTCAGTCGGGACTACCCGGTTTATCAGCCCCATTTGGGACCCAGTGTTTCCCAGGAAAGCTTAAACTACCCCAACCACCCACCACAGGTCAACAGACCTTCACAATCCACCATTTATTTTCTGTGCTCTCTGGTGCCAGCTGGCTTAGGCTGATTTTTCTATTTCATTGAACCCATCCTTCACTTTCTTGTTTTCCAGATCTCTGATCTGAACAGACGAATGTCAGCTGTCGAGAACCTTTTAAGCCGCTTGCAGGTCACTCTGACTTCAGATCAGGTAAATACTATGTAATACTTCTCTTGGAAGAACACATTTAAATATCTACTGTGTATTTTTAGGTTTAAAGATGCTGACTATTCTACTTGCAGGACATTGAAGATACTCAAGTTCAAAAGAGTGCCTCTCCTCTTTTGGGATGGGAGGACGCGGATGTCGAATTCAATCAACTCAGGCAAAAGCTAATCGCCATGGCGGGTGACATAAGCGACCACAGCTCGAGTTCTGACGAGGAGGAGTACAACCGATCCCTCGCTTCGTATGACATGGCGGCAACATCAGTGAAAAGTCGAGAAATTGACAAAAAGTCTACCGGGGAATTTTCCAGACCCGCTTCCCGAGCAAGCGTGGTCGTCCCAAGATGGAGTGAGCTGACAAACTCTCACAAGGTAACAATTATGTGGATAACAGTTCAACAAGACAAAGTTGAATAAATGGAAGAAACTTCACATTTGGCAGATTCAAATCGTATGTCTCACAATCCATTGAGAAGCCAGTCAATACATTAACCACGATTTTTATTCAACCAAATTCAACCTGCCTACTACATGAAATATATATATATTTTTTTTTATTCCAGACAGACCATTCAACCGAAAGCCTGGAGCATAAGTGGCATAGGACAGACGAAGGCTCAAAGTCAAGCTTCAGAGGTTCAACAGCATTATTGTTTGAGCTAGAGGATAAAATAGCCCAAGCCACTGCTGATGTACAGAACACCCAGACTCAAGTGAGGAAGTCCTTTATCCTTACAATATGTTCATCCTCCTTACAGTCTAGCTTTCTCTTCTCAGGTGTCATACATCGAGAATAAGATTGCTGCTCTTAACCCTGGCGGCATGCCGCCGCTGGAGAAGAGGCAAAAGGTAATGACGCAGTGGTATTTATTTCCACCTCATATTGAGCCAAGTTTACGGTAGGGAGAGGCAAACAATCTGCTGTGTGGGAGAATAATTCTTGGTCTGTTATACACCATAGGATTTTACAAGGCAAAACCATAAGCCTTCTTACTGGGGGTCAACAAGTAATGTATATTTATATATGGTTTATGAAATGACCAGACAACGTTTTTCAAAAAACTTTCTAGTAAAACCTAAAAGCTTCATTATAAGGATTATAAGGCTTTTACTTTTAATGCAGCTCCAAACATATTTGGTTATTTTTTTTTGTCCAATATGGCTCTTTTGGGGGTGCCGACCCCTGCTTTAGGCTGATGTGACGTTTAGAAAACGAGCTGGGCAGTCGTAGTTCATTTTGAACTTGTTCATTAACTCCCCAAATATTTGCTATTTTTTGCTTCCATCTACTGGAGGAGTTGTCACTCCACTCTTGTCCGGTTTTTAAGCATACATAGTCAAACTTTAAAATGTGCACCTTTGTAAGTAGAGTTGTCTTTTTGTTCACTTTAAAAATGCTTACTGGTTAGAGCAAGCATTTGTCCATAAGGAGTCACATTATTTTTCTAAAGTGGAAAATAAAATAAAAATTAAATAGCAAATATGCTTTTGGTTGTCCAAGTTCTCTAATTTAGATTGTTTTCCTTATTCCTCATTTTTTCATATCTTTGATCTTTTCTAGTCTGGAGTTCAGCTAAGAAAGAGAAGACTTTCACTACACAACACATCCACAAGTAAGAACCCAAAAATTGCAGTAGCTCTGAGCGTGATCTAAAGAGTCTTTGTGTGTCACAGAAAAAATCCCCCAAACATCTTGACATCATTGAATTTAGAGAACTTTGTGATCTTTTTTCTTTGTTACATGAATAATGGGTCTGTCCTCTGTGCTTCTTGTTGGATGGAAATTTTCTCTCTGGAATATCATTCCCATCAGGGTTGGCGGAAAAGGCCTTCAACCCTGAACAAAGTTTCTTTTATAGCGTTAATGCGTGCTGTTGAATTATAAATCTTTGGGTTAGGGTTAACCCCTAACCAGTGACCACCAAAAAGCTCAATTTACCGTACCCACACTCCAAGATGTACCATGTAGTTGCTGTATATTTCTAGGCCAGATGGACACTTTTGCAAGGAACTCCCTCTACAGGGGCTCTCTGACCAGTGCAGTGGTCATACACAAGACAAGGGCACGGTCTTCGGTATGTCCCCTCCATGTGATGCCAACGACTGAGAAAGATTCATTTCCTAACCTCAAACATTTGGGTCTTTTAGTCAGTAAAATCATGTTTTTATAGAAATGAAACCTTCTCTTGGTCGGGCATCATACCGGTGAGCGGCTGCTTTGCGATCAGGTTTTGTGTTGCTGATTTCAGATTGATTCCAATTACTATTCATTTTCTCATGATGAAAATTGCAGTATAATCCTCGCAAATCACTTAAATGTGCAAATCTAACCACTCACATGCTTATTTACTGCTGATCTCAGAATTGCTCCTGCTGCTGATTTGCTCAATTTAATGTCTGTTTCTGTCTCTGTTCTTGCAGAAAGCAGCACTGAAACAGCATTCATGAGAAGATTAAGCCTTATGTGAGATTCCCTTGGAAAAAAAACAGGAAATCAATAATTAATCTATCTGTTAAGTTTCTTTCTATAATACACTAAAAGAGTTCATCTATAACGTGCATGTTGAATTATAATAAAAAAATGTGTGTCTAAAGTAAGCAAATTATTTTTTAACTAATATAATCAGTTTCAGGGTTTAAAATAAGTGCTCAATTCAGATGACTAACCTTGGGGGAGCCATCATTACTTCTTCCCTTTATCTAAAGAATTTGGTGAGAGTTTATATCGTTTAGAACCAGTGGCAAAAATGTTTGGACAAATGTGGAATGTGGTACTCCAGTCCATCTTTAAACAATCAGACGTGCTTGTAAACAGCCCACATTGCTCATAGTCTGCGTAATGTTCCTCCTTGATACACATTGGTAGTGAATTGTATTTTATGCCTGCAGTTGCACAAAATAGTCACAGGAGGGCGACATTGTCTTGAAATCACATTCACCGGCTACAAACAGTAAATATGCTACAAGTTCCTTATGTCAGATCTGGGGGAAAATGTATCCGTGTATTTATTAACAATGCATCATTTGGATTAACACCGACAAAAGCCTATAATTTTTCGGGGTGTAAGGTAGTTTTCCTTTAAGAGGATCTTGTTTTATTTTAGAAGTGTGTGGTGGTGGGCTTTAAAAATAGGAACGGGTGCTGCCTTTACTTGCCGTGTGAAATCTCAGAACTTAGAAGTGTAACAATTGTGACCCCATAGCAATTTTAAAAATACAGAAGCACTCGTGTCGGCATCAACATGAGGATTTCACCTCTTTGGAAAGCAAACCCAAACACGAGTGTAGCACGTGAAAATGTCGCTTAGCAACGCTACTCGTCGGTGTGGAATTCGAGCCTACTCAACTTAGTTAGTCATGTGGCGGTGGAGGTAACCGTCGATGACTTGTCTGTTTTCCCACGACCCATGAAGGGGGCGTGATTAAGTGACAGCCTATGGTGACGACTTGGAGGTGAAGTTAGTTTCCCCAGGCGGAGAAGTTTTTATTACAACTTCACAACTCACTTGATGGAATTATTTTATCATGTTTTCATTGTAAGATAATAAGGGCAGGTTCAAGTTGTGATCGGTCTCGGTTGTAGATCCCTGGAAAGCATAATGCCTTCCCACGTGGGAAAGATGCGGACATTTTAAACGCTGATTCCGAGACACAGGAAGACGGAACAACGGATGTGATCGCGACAAACACCGCCGATACTTTTTTTGGGGCTTTTCATCTCTTGGTCTGAAGTCGACGCTTTGGGCGATTAGCTGATCGTGAGCCGGGGGGTTTCCTTTGTTAGTGGGCGCGAGCGTAGCCCCCGATCTACCGCGTCTGGTGGGCTCGGAGAAGTCCACCCGTGGGTTCAAACATGGGCACCCAGGGCGCAGGACGCAAAAGAAACAGCAAGAAAGAGAAATCCACGGCCGAGGATGATGCCCTCAATCTCATTGCCAGAGAGGTGAGTATATTATAATAATATTTAGCGAAAAATAAATATTTGAATGGATCGGAGACGTCCAGCTTTAACTGAGACTCGCTAACAAACATTTCGAATGACAGCCACTGTTTGTATTAAACTCAACTAAATCGGATATGAAAACATACCTTTTCAGTATAAAATTAACAATTTGTTTTTGTTGCTCCATTTATAGACTAAATGATCAAATGAATAAACAAATATTGAATAAACAAGGACCTCCAATGTGACCCAGAATGTGGAAATGGGAAATGGCATGAATGGGGAAAATATTTTGCCAATCCCAAAAACTAGTATAAAGTATGAGAGTGATAAAATATTCTATGCAGTATATTTTCACATAAAAAAAATATGAACAATTCTGCTCTACAATCTATTCAAGATCATAACAAAAGTTCTGTATCAGTAGGTCAATTTGAGTGGTGTAAATGTGAGGTACCAATTATGAAAATGATCTGCCTGTTAATATGCTAAATACTTGTATGAACTTGCAGGAAAAAACTAAATAGATAACCACAGACATGCAAGACTGTTTGACACAATGTGCAAGCAGCTGTTTTCTTTAAAACAAGTGCTGAATGCAGGTTGAGGCAGGCTATTTCAGTTTTGATCTTAAATCAGATGATTTTTGATGTGATGCAATTTGGTGCACTGTTCAGGTGAGTTGTCATGGTGCATACGCCCTTTGATGATTATTGCTTTGTGACATCACCAAGGTGTTGTCTTCTGGAGAAATACTTGCAAAACGTGCAATGTCGCCATTTTTTGAGATTCTTAATCTGCAATACTAAATACTTTAGTGCACAATGGAAATGAAAAGCTCAAAATAATATAGGTTAAAATGTAATTGCTTCAATTCTAACATACCCAGTTATTCACATGCAAAATAGAAATAAGAAACAGTAGTCTTTTTATGAGTATTTATTTTTTTAATTTATTTTTTAGAATTTTTTTAGCTCTCCTAAGAATGGCAGAAACACTTTGTTCATCTTTTCAAGCGACAGAAAAGTCAAGTCCCTCACTTGTGACGAACTGGGTGGTGCACAGAGCACACTGATGAGTTGGCCTGTGCCACTAAAAGAGTTTAAAAATAGCGTCCTGAAAAGATCAGCTGTCGCAACACCCTGGTTTTGGAGCAGATCTGTATGGAAGGGGGTTAGAGGGGGGGAAACTGTACCAGCTGCTCGAAAATGTTTGTTTTGCAGAATTGTGCACTTTGACCCTTACATCCATGTAGTTTCCTTTAAACCTTTGACTTTTAAAGGCGTTGTAGACATACTGTAAGAAAAAGCCCCATGATGATATGCGGTCTGGAAGATGATGATGATGGTGAGGAGGTTTTAGTGGAAAACGTAAGTCATATGGGTGTAAAATGTATAAATGTACAGAGTAAAGGCAATTTTTTTTTACCCTTGGAAAGTCCATTAAATTTGGAGAAGGAGAAAAATATATTGCCACTTTTTTTTAAATATATGTATACATAGCAAGTCCTTCAGTTTGAGAAAACACCCGGAGGATTAAAATGCCAAGTTGTACTTATTGTCTCACTGGGGAATCTCAAGAGGTATTTTGAGACTGTGGGTGGGTTTGATCGTGACGATGGCAAAAACATTCATGTATGTAGAGAACATGCAAAAGAAAGATGGCTTCTGCTCCTAAAAAACAAGCTCATTATTATTAAGAGAGATCATCAAAGGTCATTATTAGAATGTTTTGAAACTGTAACATTTTCTTTCAGCAGGATACAATGGCAAATGTGTTCCTGCTGGTCTATTTACTGAATTGTGTCCTTCTAAGCTGGCAAGCATTTCTCCTTAAAAGGATGTAGTCCATTTTGTGTCCACTTCCCCCTAATGACATCATCTCTTCAGATTGTTATTTCAAACTGCTTCCTGTTTATTTGCCCAAGCCAGGTCTCACCCACCGTTTGAAGTAATGGATGGTTGTCAGGGCAGTTCAGGTGTTCGGACTTACTTGTCCAATCCTACACATGTATAGGAAGCTTTTATTTGTTAACAGATGGATGAGATCTGTGGTTGGACTTCTTTAATTCCACACATCCTGATCGGCAAGATTGATATGTATAATTGTAATAGAAATGTTCAGTCTTGCCATTTGTACTGAACTTCTTCACTGTGACCTCTTCGCTGTAGTGCTGTTTATTTTAGTCCTGCTGACGTGATATAGCCCGCACATTTACTGATTGCAGGGGTGAAAGTTCCACAGCTGTTCCCATGTTTGTGATGTGATCTTGTTAAGCTACTAGAATGCCACCATTTCCCTAATAAAACTTTTACGACAGAAAAAACATGTTATTGAACAGTAGGTCACAGAACTAAAATTGGATTTAAATTGGAGATCGGATGTTGAACTGAGGAAATACCATATAGTCAATCACAGTTTGTTTTTTTATTTATATATATTCGGTGCATTTTAAGTGTTGGAAGACATGCCAAGGTCCAAAATTGTAACTTTATCTTTAATTTCCCCGTGGGGGACTTATTCTAACTTCTCTGAATTAGATCTGTTATAGTCCATTTAGGTCAATATAAATAGCCTTAATGGGAGAAAAAAAGAATTGCAGTGCCATGTCTTTCAACCTGAATTTGGGCCAGAAAAAAGCGCTTGTTACATTGATTCAACACATGTAGGGTGGGTACATCCGGGGTTAGTCAGAAACAAAATGAGTTGACATTAAGAAGAAAGCCACTTTCAACACCATTTTCCGCCAGTCATGAAACATTGCCTTGCATTGTGTTGCACGTAGCACGGCACATCCCACCATTTTTTATTATATTAGTATTGGTACAGTACTTTGCAAATATGCAGACTCTGCTACCGTGGAAGGTTACAGTATATCACGTGCTTATGTGTCGGTTATTGGAATCTAACACTGATAAATGTAATCTCTCTACCCGACGGCAGCTTCAACATGATGCTGGTTGTGTCATTTCACACTTGATGGGTGGTCAGTTACCCAAGAGACTCAAATATCTGGATGCAAGTAACACAAAGTAAATTTTCTTCATGGTCTTCTACTTGAGATGTAAAGACAACAAAAAAACTTGCAATTTTTTCTGTTGCTGCTGGTCAGAACCCCCCCCCCTTTTCCCGTTGCTTGATCATGCTGATTGACATTAAGGAAATACATTAGTGCAAACAAAGTAGGAGTGGTTGTGCCTCTGCCTAGAGGCAAACAAGATGTATTCAACTACATGTTCGAGGAAGGAAGCGCTTACACATTCTGTGGTGTGCGCGCACATAAGTCACGCTTAGAGATGTCCTTTTAAGGAAAAGGCCCTTTTGTTCGATTCCTTACCAAGGGGACCAACAGAAATGTTCTATAAACAGTACTATAAATACAATATATTATAAGGATTAAAGAAATAACATTGGAAACCCACTAGTTGATATCATAGCGTGGTTCTGCTGTAAAAAAAAAAGTACAATCACGATTAAGCACTTTTTGCTTGCTTGTGATTTTCATTTGTCTAAATTAAATGTCATTAAATCGTCTTCTATTGCCTTTGTTTTTTTTGCAGGCCGAGGCCCGACTGGCAGCGAAAAGGGCAGCGAGGGCAGAAGCCAGAGAGATTCGCATGCGGGAACTTGAGAGGCAACAAAAAGAGGTAAAAGAAGAAAAATAACATTTATTATTGTAATTGGGCTTCATCTTTTCATTAAAAAAAGGAAGAGCTGAGTCAAAAGAATCATTTGCTCAAAAGTTAGCTGCCTTTTAAATGCTATTATTCAAATGATTGTCCCAAAAAGTGTAGCTGCATTATCAATTATTCGTAGAGTGATGATTTCCAAAGGTATCTGAAATCGGATTAGACTGGGCAACGTAATAAAACAAATATTGCCATTCAAATAAAAGGTAATTCAAGATCATAAAATAAATGAACCTGCCCAAAGAATGTACAAGGTATGTTTGCCGTCGCCTTAGCAACGATGATTCATTCCAACAAACAGTGTCCTGACCTTGATTTTGTTAGTTTGTCAGAAATTGGCCCCACCACCTGGCCATTCAGCACATTGCATCTGTTATTTGGTGTCATGCACTCTAAAACTTGAGTTATTTTGGGGTAGTTTACGTAAAATGCATTTGTAGAAGTGAATGTTTCTGAGGTAAGAATTTATTCATAAATCATTTAGAAAATGTCAGTGTGTCATCCTTCATTTTGACACTCTATAAGAGTCGCACAAATTGGATTCACTTAATTATGTATTCAAAGAAAGGCTTTGGTGACAGGTCTCAGTCATAACTGTGTTTTATTTTTTTAATTCATAAAAATATGGAGTATAAAAATAAAATGTGGACCCAAACTCTTAATTCCTGTCATCTAGCAATCACCTACTTGTGCTTTTATCAATGATTTAGATTTCAATAGATGCGTGCCTATTATATTCTTGCTGGTAGTTTGTGTTGTTTATTTTCCGTTTTAACATGTCTGATCTGTACCACAGGGAACTTTTTCTAGCTCCCTATTATTAGCGTCACATAATCTCATATATGCAGATGGACCTCTGCCCTGCTTGCGACGACTTAACTATAGATTTATGTTTTTTTTACCACAGCTAATGTGTTAAAATCTCGTGAATAGGACCTCTGCCGTTTTGTTGTAACATATGTCTTGTGTAGTCTGTTGCAGAGCGACCCCCCCTCACCCCCATAATAGTACTCTTGTAGACAGTCAAAGCCCAGGTGCTGAAGTCATATGCACGGGATTACTGACCATTGTTGAGCGTGTATATGTGTGTCCATTAAATCCTTTAACGCAGTTCTAAAGTAGATTAGCAGGTTGTGCTCCTTGGCCTAAGCGGCAGTGCTTCCCTCGGGTTATGTTGTTGACTTCAGGAATGGGGTTACTACACACTAACGGGCAATTGTTTGAAGACCTGGACACAATCTCTGATGGATGAGTGATTCCCAGTTTTTAGATTGGTTTCTTGTATCTCCTGTGGATTTAAAGTGCTGCGTTCTTTACTGTTGCGCTCGATCGGATTGGTTCTTACCCACGGACTGGTGAAAAATGCGGTCTATGCTGTTGTCCTGATGTCGACAAAAACAGGCGGGCGTCTCCTCGCTGGGAGGAGACTGAGGGCTGCCTTCATGGGGCGCCCTCGGAGCCCCCCTCTCAAAAAGGGAAGCACGGTGAGTTCTGTAGCGGCGGTGCAAACGTGATAAGATGATTGTGCAACCCATGTTGGGTTTTTGCATAGTTTTGTCTGAGTTTTTTGTCGGGCCAAACATGTCAAACTAACTAAAACAACAAAATAGAAGGAGGACCGACCGTAGTGGTTTAAGGATTCGGGACAAAACTGTCCTAAATAGTCTCATGTCCACCTGAAACCACGTTGAAACTGTTTGAATTGGTGAAACACTGGAAGTGGGTGTCTGGATGGGTCAATTTTGTAATATGGTGCGACAGTGTAAAACAATCAGACACTGACCTTCGCCACCAAAACGGCTGATTCAGGACTAACGCATCCTTGAACTGGCAGATTTCCTGCAGTAACTCATCAGGCCGGACTTGACCTTCCAAAACCGAGCCAGAACCTTAAATTCACGAGGGCATTTCTGCTATCGAGGAGACTGTTAATGAGGTCGTGCAAGGGGTAAGCAACAAATCTGATCTTGAAAGACAGAATTATTAGGCAGTCAATCTATTTATTGGGCAAGTATCCAGTGCAACACAGACAGCATTGGTAAACCGGGAATTAAATGTGTAAATGACGGATAAAAGGGAAGCAGTTGGCACACTGCAGGCATTTTAAAGCCACAGATTAAACTATTTTCAATGTTGATTTTGAAAACAAATGCAATGCATTATCATCAATTGAGTGGAAATCTCAATCTGCAGTTTGGAGTGGAAAAAGTGGCTTAGTTTAGCTTAGTCTAGGCGATCAACTTTGGCCCGTCTACACTAAGCTTGCTCTCCCTTCAGGGTTCCTGGCCACAAGCCATCTGGAACAAATGGCCTTCAAATTATTTGAAGTTTAAAGTGCTGCCATTTCCTTTTCTGCTAATGTCATTCCATCTCTGATACGTCTGTGCCATCACTTTTTATGTAAATAATTGGTGTTTTCATATATATATAATTGTAAAACCATAGCTGCAGTAGCCGATGCCATAACATCACAAACCTACACTGTTTGCTCTTTTTTCTTTCTTTTATGCTTCTGGTTACTTGAATCTAAGTTGCAGATTTGTTCTGTTGCTGGTTCCTGCTGATTCATTTGACCATTTTCTGACCGGGTTTCTTTTGCAAATTTCCCATTTCTATACTTTGACATGTTCCATTTTTTTTGTCTTTTCTTTCCCTGGTTGCTGTTTGTCTGCAGATTTTTCAAGTGCAGAAGGTATGGTTGTTACTTATAAGATGGTTCGAGGAAGTGGTTTTGATAAACAGTTTTATAACGTGGTTTTCTTTTTAGAAATATTATGGCTTGAATACCAAATCAGATGACAAATCAGACAGAAAATGGGGCGATATTGAGCAATGGATGGTACCCTTTTTGTTCTGTAACAGCATTACTTTTACACTAACATTCATATTTGATTTGGGGTGTGGCATTTGCATTGCTTTTTGTTGTTGTTGTTGTTGTCGTCCATGTTCCCCTTTACGAGATAACTGATCGGAATGAATCAAAGCTAGATGCTCTGTAAAAATCCGCTTAGGAGAACAGGGTTAACTATTTGGCTTCCATTCATCATGACCATCTGCCCTTTTGGTGTAAACTGCATGGGATTTGCTGTGTCTAATATCTCATGTAATGACTTCATTTAAATTTCACCAGGAACATTTAATGACGGTATGTTGAGTGTTTGATGTGAACAACTGCTAGCCATGACTAAAGAAACCTAAACATTTTGGAATGAGGTTGAGAAACTGTGCTTAAAGACCCTGTAAAGTAACACTCACTGTGGTTGCTTGATGGAATGATTTAAACACAAGCATAGTAGGATGGACTTTTGTTTTGGAAATTGTACTAACAAACGTGTTTGAACCTTGTCACAAAGAGACCGTCCAGCATCATGAAGTGCTTTAATGTAAAGTCTTTTAAATCTACTTTCATCTTCTGTGCGTGATCTGCGTCTTTGTTGTGTGTTCTCCTTCGCTCTTCATCTTTTGTTCTTTTCATCACCCTTCCTTCCTCCACGCAGGAAGACAGTGAGCCATACTCACGGTCCTGCCGGCCCTCACAGGCACAAACGGTTTGTATCGCTCCTTTTTGTTTTTCCGTCTTACTCGTGATCGTTTCTCATGTTTTGCTGAAATTAGGGAACTTTTGGATTTCCTTATCCAATCATTATATTTTTGAAACTAAAATAATTGACGGGCTAGTAAATGAGGTTTACGTTTTGAAGTAAATAACTGAAATAAACAGAGTTTTACACGATATAGGTGTTGCTTACCAAGTAAGGAAAATTAGGAAACTGACCTTCTTAAGATGGTCGTCATCGTGAAATAGTTTTCAAATTTGACCGTCCTTTAAAACTTGTCTTTTTTACACACAGCTTTCGGATGAAGATGACCGGATGTCTGTGGGAAGCCGAGGCAGCATCAGGGTCAGTATGATAGTATTGTCAACAAATCTAGAATCCTGGTGCAATAAGTTGCCCGAAATGAAGATTTCTCTCATTTAGGGAAAATAGCGTTTTGAAATAATTCAGTATTACAAATGGCTCGA
Source organism: Stigmatopora argus (assembly GCF_051989625.1). Taxonomy (NCBI): domain Eukaryota; kingdom Metazoa; phylum Chordata; class Actinopteri; order Syngnathiformes; family Syngnathidae; genus Stigmatopora; species Stigmatopora argus. The sequence goes on from NC_135399.1 coordinate 10,618,311, forward strand.
GTGAGCCATTCTCGATTTTGACGTGTTGTTGTTTGGTAGCTTGGCTTAGAGTGAGAGTCTGTCTGCCCTTTTAAATTGGTTGATGGGCTTGAAAAGGGTGAAAAGTGCACTGTAATTCCTGATCCTCACAAAAGCATGACAGACATGTAAAGAAATTGAAACCTTGTTTTTGTTTTTAAGGAGAGTCTGGCAAAGTAGTTCATTGGTTGTTGTTTTTTTTAAATATTTTGCACAGTCGGATCGTGATGGAGGTTATGGTGCAGGGGTAAGGCTGATACTGTTAAATGCTTTCAATTTCACAATGATTGTGTGTGCGCGCGGTGTGTGTTTGTTTTTAATTTGAACTTTCTGCCTGTGCATGATAATACGAAATTGACTTTGAACTTACTTTATAAACCCTAAACCGGATGATGTTGACATTGTGGTATATACTGAAAATGTCATGGTTTCCTTTGGTGCAATATTCACACCGTGTGACTTTGTTGTTTTGATTGTAGATATCGAATATCTGTTGCTTCTGTAGCTGCTGCTTGTCAGCCAGTTTCTTGATAGTTTAACCCAGTATAGTATAGTGATCAGATTAAACACTTGGAATTCATTTGCTTAATGTGAGCTATGGGATTGTGTTTTGATTAACCTGCAATTGCATGGTATTCATTCTTTTTCACTTGGTATCGTCAGAATGATTGATATGGTACTTTGTGTCACGCTTAAGGGCTCGTCCTTGCTTTCTCATAAGTCCAAGAAAAAGAAGAAACATAAGCACAAAGACAAAGACGTACGTAAAGGCTCTATCGACTGTGGCTCGAATAATCAATGAAGAAAGTGAAAATCACTTGCACACTTTTGCTTTGCAGAGGAACGGCCATGATGATGAGTACAGTGTTCTATCCAGCCGGGTTAGTGATTATTTGTCGAAATCCTGCTTAACTCTAATGTACCGATACGTGAATAGTGTGCATTTGGACAAAACCCTAACATGAATAACTTGTTCCCTAAATTCAACATGTTGCAAAACCAATTGTGTGACCATTGTTTTCGGTGAAAAGGGAAATACAAGAAATGTAGTAGTGCTTTTTAATTGAGCATGTGTGCACGAATTGTTTCCTTTATGAGCGAGTGTTGACCTTCCACTTTTTGTTTGTTTGCTGGCTTACACATAGGATTGCCCCTGATTTGTCTTGTCCCTCCCTGACAGTTGACATGCTTAATAATAGGCCAATTCAACACGCTGTCTGTCTGTCTCAATTTTGATAGCAATTAACAATGTTGCAATGTTTCCTTTTAAAATTTTCCTGACTGAACTTTTAATCATGTTTTGATGCATATCGGCTGCGCTTTTTTTTAGCCATCTTACTCCTCTTCTGACCTATATAATGTCAATGGTCTGTCCGGTGGCAGGAACCGGGTTCAACTGGTTCCTACCAAGTTCGTATGAAACAAATGCTGCATGAAAAAAGTCCAGCTCAGACCCCAAATTGCACCTCTGTAAAGAAACTCTTTTGCCAACATCACACATGATCGGTCACTCATGTCACTGCCGTCATTTCATTGACTCTTTATGGACTGGGCAGGCATAAGCACTCACTTGGATCTTTCTTAAGCACCTTATTCAGGGAGTTTTGGCCTCAGAGTAAAGGATCTGAAATGTAGCACTGCCAGTCTAGAATGTATTAACTATTTTTTTATTTTATTTTTATTTTCCACCAAATAGAAATGTCTAATTTTAATTGTTTTCAAGCCTGAGAATAGAGAGTGTGTGTCGTCTGTGTCATGTCTCATGAAATACAGACCTCCCTCTACGAGGAAAGTCTCTGCTCCGGCTCGCGTCGACTTTCCGACTCCAACTCTGGCTTCTATGTAAGTGTTTTGTGTTAAGAGCATGGTGTTCTTTGGATTTTGGAGTGAGCCTTTCATTTAAAGTAACTTTTGATTTGGCGTGTGGAACATTTACAGCTGTTTTGACATGATGTCTGAAACAGTGCTTGGGACACTGTGTTTTTTTTTTTCCACAAAAATGTTCTTGTCAAAAATGCATGGAGACTTTGACAGGAATTTTTACTATCCTATTAGGCTCAATGTTTTTTTAGTCAAGCACTGTAGAAACTTTTCAGTAGACTAAAAGTGAGTTAGTTTGCAATTAACTGAGGGTTTGCGGTTGTTCTACTTGTGGCATTTAGTGGCATGTGTTTGTTTGGAATTGGCATGTTGCTACTCTGAACTGGGTAAAATGCATAATTTACTGTTTTCTTGACAGCCATTAGAGTACAGTAGCTACCGCAACGCCAACTCCAGAACCTCCAGCCGGGCCAATTCAGCCCGCACCAGTCCAGTGGTGAGCTTTGTAGAGACCGTATCCGGCTTCTTGTAACTATGACAACTATTGGACACTTGCTTTAGAAGTCTTGAAAACCAGAGTGCTTTTTTATTTATTTATTTGGGTTTAACTTATTTTGACCTGATCTCAATGCCTGTCTGTTTTTTTTACTCAACCCTGTGGTTGCCAATGTAGGAAATCTGTGGCTCTGTTGCCAGTTTGTTACGAAGCAGTTCGGGTAGCAGAGGAATCCCCAGGGATCTGGATGATGTTACTATTCCAAATTTTTCCGATGTGAGTTTGCTTTCTGCCTGCAGGAGGCCGAGGCCTTTGAAATTGCTGTTTTGCTCTTTTGCATTCTTCTTTTACGCACTTAACCAAATAAGGAATGGTTTTATCTCCAATGTTTGTTCTTTAATTTGTGTGTCAAGAGTGTATATAGATTTTAATGGCCTATTTACAAGCTGTGTTGAGGTTACAGCTGCATGTTGTTGGTTTTTTGTGATGTTGTAGCAATCCTAATTATATGATCAGACATAACATAGCAAACTGGAATACGCCCCAGCACCCCCTGATACCCTTGTGAGGATAAGCGCTTCAGAAAAGGAAGGAATGAAAAAAAAATGACCATGGTGCAATGTTTCCTGTTATTCTTAAACTGACCCAAATCCAGGGTTTTGTGACTACTTTTCTCTCTGGATGTGTGCCTTTTGCTCTAATTTTATTTTGATCTGTCTCCACAGGTAGAAGACAGGGATTATCTTGAGAGAGTAAGTAGAAAAACAAATACTGAGCAGGTTACACAAGCTTTTTTTTCAAATTTGCATTTCTCAAACTGTGGCTTGGCAATCTGACTGTTTTAGGGTTCTCGATCGGCTTCTGCATTAACAGCATCCACTCTCACCTCCCTTGGTGGGAGTTCCTCACGGAGAGGGAGCGTAGAGACCGCTATCACTCTAGATGCCGAAACTGCCTCGAGAGAAATCAAGGTATGGCTAAAATCTTCATTCTTTCCCTACACTTGTCAGTTGCTATTTTCCTTCCTGCTTGGCATCTGCTGATCACACTTACTCAATGCTTCTCTTGCTCAATGCTGCTGCTCTTTTCACCAGGAAATTCATGAACTGAAGGATCAGATACAAGATGTGGAGTCCAAGTACACTCAGAACCTAAAAGAAGTCAAGGTATAAGAACCTGACCAGCTGATGACACATTAGTGGTTCATCGTTTGTGCATAACATGCCAACAACTAGTAAAGTGAAATGAGTTCAAGACTTAAAAAGTAGCCATTCAGTCACAATTGGGTTTATGTCATTAATCCAGAGCCCCATAAGCAGTCTTAAAACCATGGCCTTTCCACATTGACTTTTCAACTTTCCAATTCTGCAATTACTGCATGCTTGCTTATTGCATTGATTCTTTTCTTTCAATTTCTATAATTCATCCAATTTATTCTTCATTCCCGATGAAGGAAAGTGTCACGAGATTAAGATGAATGAGCCCAACTGTAAACTGTTGACTCTGAGTCTTGGTTACATTTTTTATAGGACGCATTAACAGAGGTGGAGGAAAAGTATCGGAAGGCCATGGTCTCCAACGCCCAGCTGGACAATGAAAAGAACAACCTGATGTACCAGGTGGACACTCTCAAAGACTCGCTGACAGAACTTGAAGAACTGCTGTCCGAGTCAAGGCGGGAGTACGAGGAGAAGGTCAAGGTACGGCAAGCAATAGCAGTCAATTGTAATTCCGTTCAATTGTTTGTTTCTTTGTTTAATTTTTGGATATTTACTCTCTGGTCTGCAGGAATTTGAACGAGAGAAACATGCCCACAGTGTTCTTCAGTTCCAGTTCAATGAAATGAAAGAGACACTGAAACAAAGCGAGGAGCTGCTAAATGTGAGTATTTTAGCGGAAAGTGTAAACAAACAACTGTCACTGTAACCAGTTGGAAACGGCCCCATTTCACGGAAGCTAGGATTTCATTTCACACAACATTTCCTTCCATACGCAAAACTTAACCTTTGCTTTCTTTTCCCAATATACTTGCCTTTGCTTTCGTTTCGCTTTCCTTTTATTCCTACTCTTCTCTTTTGCTGCTACAGGAAATTCGTCAGTTGCGCATGAAACAGGAGGGTTTTACTAGGGAGTTAGCTGATCTCCAAGAGACAGTGGAGTGGAAGGATAAGAAAATCGGGGTATGGTCTGGTTCTGCAGCTTTTTGTCTTTCCCTTCTCTTTTTTGGCCAGTTTGAAACTGACCTTACTGTACTTGCTTCTAACTTCTTCATCACATTTCACCCTGCTCTGCACACTGCACTGAAAATCGGATCAGGCCTTAGAGCGACAGAAAGAATACACGGATGCAATTCGAAATGAGCGAGATGAGCTCAGAGAAGAAGTGGTGAAGCTGAAAGATATTCTGAAGGTACTTGTTTTGCTCAAGATGTTCTTCAAGTTCTGAACTTGAGCAACTATTTCAGTCCTATGATAAACTTTGCCATCATGCCCCTTCCACGTATACAAATGGGATTGATTTTATTGTTAAACAATTTAGTAATACGATATTTTTTAGTGTATTTGTTCATAGAAAGCATGTGCTCATGTATATGCATGGTAGGTAAATATGCAGAAGTAGGAACCACTTGATTAATTGATGAAATTTATGATGAAAACTGTTTTGTCCAGAAACACGGAATAGTACTGGGACCTGATCTGAGCATCAACGGCGATGCTGATGTAACTGAAGTAGAAAGAATCGGCGGGGACGCCGATCCCCAGCCACCTCAGGGTTCGCCGACCTCAACGTCAGAAGGCAACAACATGCTCGGTAAAGCACAAGTATCTCTTTTCTCTTGCATGGCTTTGCTTTAATCCAAATGAAGGTGTTCCAAAATGTAAAGTGTGGGTAAACAGTTTCCAGCTTAGTCTGCACAAATTCAGCTCCAGTGTTCACTATACATAACTTTTAAGTCATCATTTGTTGTTTTAATCACTGTACCTTTTGGATTTACATCTTCATTTTTCCTGCTTTACCTGCCGGTTCTTATGATGGCTGTGACTACTATTGATTTTTTTAGTTCTTAGTGCCATGATCTACTGGATGTAGTCAGACAAGTCAAAGCTTTAATTACAGCATTCTCCCACACTTCTCCTATACTTTCTGTTCTTCCACTTGGTCTTTCTCCTTCTATGCAGTTCTTTGAATCAACCAGGACCTTAGGCTTCTCTTCCACTTCTCTTTTCACTTTCTTACTGCAGGCTACTCTTGATAGCAGTGTCTCACTTTGGCCTTCTGTCACAGTATGCTCTTCATGATTTCTCAGGAAGCTCAGAGGAGACTCCTTTGAGAAGTAGTGGAAAGGAAGAAATGGATCAAGAACGGGATCCAGACCTTTTTGAGGAAAGGCAGACGAGTCAACAGAGCACCAATAGGTTATCATATACTGACGATGTCTCGGGGCCCATTCAAGAAAATGACAGTAGTCTTAGCCAAGGCTTGCAGACTGAATTGACAGTTACAAAAGCCATAGATGAAACTGTTCTTTGTGCCCTATCTCAAGGAACTACTGCAACAAATCCAGTCGAAACGGTTACACAAGTCAACTCTGATTTAGAGGAGAGAGACACTAATGATGGTGATTTTAAAGAATATTGTACTGATATCAAAAAGGAAACACCCCTGTGTGCACCAGCTGTCAAAGCAGCAGAATCCGATCTAAAAAATGATATGAAAGACCATGAAACAAGTTGCCAATTATACTTCAATAAATCTGGATCATATCCTGAAGAAGAAATGCAAGATTCTGAATTAGTTCTCCCACAAGATGTTGGTAATGATTCGCAACCATGTTTCCATAGTGATGTGAATGAATTAGAATCTTGTCCAGAAGATCTAAAAATCTCTGAACCGCAGCCCAATGGAGTTCTCAAAGATCCAAATCCTGGTCTCCAAGAAATGATAGATTTCGAATTGCATAACCAAGATGAAAACATAATAGATACCGAATTACATCAGCATGTAGCTGCCAAAGATCTCCAAGTCCATGTCAATGATTTTGAACCATGTTCCAAAGATGCAAAAGATCCAGAATCAAGTCCACAAGTTGATGTGACAGATTCTGAGGCACCCCAAGACAGCATACAGGACGTAAAACATTCTCAATCGTGTCCCCAAGTGGTAGAAAAAAATATACACGATTTGGAATTATGTCAGCGTGTACAAGTTGTCAAAGATTCTGAACCATGCCCGCAAGGAGAGGATCCCGAGTCCAATGCTGAACTGCGGCATAAAATTGCTGAGGGAAGCTGTAATGAGGCAGAAAAAATATTAACCAAGCCTTTGTCTAAGAGTGCTAATGCAGCAGGGAAAAAGAAAAAAAAGAAGAAAAGAGGCAAAAGGAAAGACGGCTCCATTCAACAAACTCCTCAAAATGACAAAAAAGCGGAAAATGTGGGAGATGAGAAAACAATTAAGAAAGCAAGCAAAGAAGCAGCTTCAGGAATTAAAAAAAAGTCTGCCGCAAAACGTGGGACTGACGGTCCCACCATTGAACTCCTCGTGGACTCAGATGTGGGTCAAGTTGGCGCAGTGGAAGACACTGAAAGTTCAAATGTTGCCAAAGACACCAAGATGGATCATACGTTCAGTATGCATGAGCAAAACTTAGACTTGGAAGCTGGAAATGTTCAGATACTGGAACAGGTGACCTCTGTTGATACATACGCTCTCAATTTACCGCTCATTCAGACAAAAACAGATCACGATGCAGATGAGAAAAAAGTAGCTTTGGAATCTGTTGAAGTTCATGAAGGATTTATTCCGTGTTCTGAGCCAGTGATCAGTCACAGTGGAACTGATATCATATTGGACTCTGAAAGTCATGAAAAAGACTCCATTTTAGACGACGTTACTACCAAAGAAGTCCAAGGCCTGGATCATATACTTTCATTAGGTCTTGTCCATGAAGACCCAACAATTTCTGAAAACACAATGTTTACGAAAGAAGCCACAGCCGAATTAGATGTTGAAAAATGTCATTTGGAACATTCTGAAAAGCAGAATGAAATATCTGTGGCTCCTACCAAAGTCGTTGATGACAGCCCGGAGGCTTTACCGTCTGAACTATCTACTGATGTGAATTCTGACACTCTCGTTGGGTTGTCTGAGAAGGATCTTGAAGAGAAACCCTTGATAAATCAAGAGTATAAAGAGCTTGAAGAAAAGTGTGCAAGCAATGAAGAATTGCTCATTTTGGTCAAGCCAGAGAACTCTTGTGACTTCAACACAGAGCAGATTCTCGAAGAGAGCCGGGACGAACCAGTTGATGAAAGATCTTTACTGTGTGAGAAGCAGGTTGTAGGAGATGACTTGGACTCAGATGTGCAGGGGCGAGACTCTGACGAGGCGAAATGTATGGTGAGTAATGGAGAAATGATCACAGCAGAGGCACCTAAGGAGCTTGAAAAAAGTCACGGTCACCAGGAAGTTCCTGGTATAGACACAAACATCGGTGAGGATGTCAAGGAGAAAGAGCAGTCTTTGGATTTGGATGACCGCGAAATGGACACCACTGTGGAAAAACAAATCAATGAAAATCTAGAGAAGCAGGAAGTCCAAGTGGGTGCTGATGATGAACGCAATATTGATATCACGAGTGCTCCTGAAAACCTAAATGATGAAGAAGTGCGTATTCATGTAGCCACGCCAGATACCGAACATGAACAGGTCACTTTGGTTGACACGGAATCCACACCTGAACATTTGGGAACTGTAAACGATGGGCTTGTAAACCATCCGAGTGACCAGGAAGTCACTTCTGAAGACATTTATCAACAGGGCAGCGAGGAGGATCTTGATGAAGAAGATGAGAAAGGCCAGTCTTTTGATTTTGATGACATGGATATAGATGCAGCTGTTGAGATCCAGACTGTTGAAAATCCGGCCGCGGGTAGTGTTGAAGTGGGCGGTGAAGAAGTCGATTCAAATCAACCTGTAGCCACGCCCGATAAGTGCGAACAGAACATTTTGGGTGAATCCTCACCTGCATATCTGGAAACTGTGAATGACACCGAGGAGCAAAACTACATAAGCAAAGACCAAGAAGCTTACAATACTGGCCTTTCAGAAACCGCTGAGGACCAACCCCCTTCTGGTACCACGTCGTTAGAAGTCTCCGATGCCGTAGAAGAACCAAAAGATTTACGGTCAACCCAGAGCAATGGCGATACTCCCCCTTCTGGTAGAGACAGGAAGAAAAATGGCAAAAAAGGCAAAAGCAAAGGCAAAGATGACTGCAAGATGGCATAGCGCTTAGATGACCAAAGAAAAGAAAAGAAAAAAAATTCCCCCCTGTTCATGCATGACATTAGACATTGCTCGTCCTTGATTTATTGAATGTGTCCTTACCAAGGGACATTAGGAACTTTTACAATTCATGTACCAACAATACAAAGAGCAATATGAATGTAGATTGCAAGCTCGTCACACAATGCCGCTGCTTGTTTTATGCTCCTGCCCCAGAAATGTATGATGCGTGTTGTAGATTGTTGACATTTGGGGAAAATAACGAATCTTCTAGCTTTTCTATGCTGGTCAAAATGAAACATGCTTGTCGATTCAGTCAGTTGTTACATTGCGATATTGTCTGTGTAGCTATATGATTTGTGGTTAATAGGCGTTATGGTAAGGGTAGAGTTCATGTTCAAGGGGTCGGTTCATGCACAAAACAATGCGGATGTTGCTTTTTTTGGTTTTGCACTTGATAAATGTGGCGTGTCCACAATAAAAAAATACGATGAATCAACCTTTGCCCATGTATAATTTCACATCAGTTTGTAAAGAGAGAAATATTGTAATTCTTATTTCAATTTGTTAATTTGTATTAAAATTGAATGGCTGAATACAAACATTTACATACAGTGGGTTATTACATTTAAATGGAGGTTTGGGAATGTCTTATTTGATTTTTTTTTCTTAGTTGGGTTGTGTTTTGGGGCTGGGGGCATTGGATGTTTTGTGTGTTGTAGTTGTGTGCTGTGTGCCCTCTCCCAAGTTAGTGTGCATGCTAACTGACCTCCCTCACGCTGTGCTCCGTCACCCCGCTATGGATGCCTGCACTTTTTGCATGCATCTGCCTCCCAACTCTGACCCAGCTCCCTCACACCACGCGCGCCTTTGGCTCCACCCACTCCTGGTATGTTGACTCATTCCACCTTGTGCAGTTGTGATTTGTATCCATTTCAATTTATAGATAAGCCTGACTTTGCGCCTTGTTGCTGCACTTGTTTACTCTCAAAACTTTCTTTTTGTCTCCATTAAACCCAGAAATTCGCCTCAGGAAACTGGTGGATGAGCGAGAAAAAATGATAGAGCAGGTAAGTTGCTGTCATTCCACATCTGTAAATGGCGATTCATAATTTACTACGGACATTTGCGACGTTTTTTGTTTGTTTGTGCATTTACAATATTGGCATAATGTTCAGAATTAGCTCATGTTGAGTTACCATAAAAGTGCATCATTTTGCCTGTTATATTTACAAGTATAGTTTGTTCTGAGGGTCCATGTTCTTTATTATTTTTTTCCATTAACAGATAAAGAAGCTAAAAGCTCAAGTAGACCACAAGAGCCATAAAAATGGAACTGATGGCACTCTGAGTGCAGAAGGTGAACTTTTGGAAAATGGGAGTGATCCACACATTATGGAATTGCAAAGTAAGTAAGAATATAGATTATATGACATGGATAGCCTTTCTACAGTTTGGTCATTTCTTGGTTGATTTAATTAGGAGATTCCAGCAGGCAAGTAAATGACATGAAGTTCAAACTGGTAAAGACGGAGCAAGAAGTGACTGCATTGGAACAAAATGTAAGTTCAAAATATGCCCGAATAATGAAATATTAGCTTTTCAGTTTGTCTGCTTTTTTTTATTTTAAATGAGCATTTTTTCATGGTTGTTTAGGTGAGCAGACTTGAAGGTCAAGTGAGCCGCTACAAGATGGCTTCTGAAAATGCTGAAAAAGTGGAAGACGAGCTCAAGGCGGAAAAGAGAAAGCTGCAACGAGAGGTACGGAGGATTTTACACTAAAACTCGGAGAGGAGTATTTAGTTTTGCCCTCCCGATTAAACAGATAAGACACGTGGGAAAAGAAATATCAGACAGAAATTCTTTTTCTGCTTATTTATTTTACATAAAAACTAAGCCGAGACTAAAACATTATTGGGGATAATATTACCAAGGGGGTATTTGAGATCCTTAATTCAGTTAAGGTCATTCAACCTAGTATTTTATTTTCTTAAAATATATAGGGTGACACAAAAAAACAGGAAGGTTTTTACAATCCAAATCTATGTGATGGAAGGAACATTTTGTTCTTAGTTAAGAAAACATTTAACAAAGTGCCATTAAAAAACTAATGGAATTGTCATTTGTTTAAAATGATGTCCTTCAGACAGTCTTGCTCTATAAACGCATTTTTAAAATCCACTATTGGGATTCACAATTCTGGGGTCGTGAGTTCGATGCCAGGTGTGTCCTTAGTTTGCATGTTTTCCCCGGGCTTGAGTGGGTTTTCTCCAGGTACTCCAGTTTCCTCCCACATCCCAAAAACATGCATGGTAGGCTGGTTGAACACCCTAAATTGCCCCTAGGCTTGTAGTACCCACTCCCGAAGGACTTCCGTCATAATGACGGGAACTTTTTAACCTTTGTGGACGTGTATTGCAGTCAGTGAAAGCCAATGGGGTAAATTAATATCAAAGTGTGATCTCATTACTACGGCAAAATCAGCAAACCATCTCGTCCGCCCCCTTTATTCTATCTTAGTTGCGGTCGGCACTGGACAAAGTGGACGAGCTGGAGTCTAACAACAACCACCTTAATAAGCGACTGGAGAAGATGAAGTCCAGCCGTGGCATGGCCCAGACGCCATAGCGCGTGCCGAACTTACCCTTTCAGATCCGGTGAGAAAGAAAGCTCGACCAGAGTCGAACAACAGTGTGAAAGACGATGCTGAAGAGTTTCCAGCCTCAGATGCTCGTCTTGCCTTGCCTTTCTTTAGTTCACCTTGGTGTCGCAGTTGACTTCTTTTCAGAGAGTGAATGAGTGAGCATGTGCTTTCTCTGTGTTTTTGTAAAGGAAAGTGCACCATTTTTTTTTTTTGCTAATTGCTTATCAACGCCAAATTTTAGAGTAGTACTGGAGAAATGTGACAACCGGGACTCAAAGCGGTGAAGATGTCAAAGACACTGGGGGAGATGCTGCTTCACTGTTTACAAAAAGCTTTCATTTTGATTGTGTCATACAGACAAAAGATATCTCTGTGCAATAAAGTGTCCAAACTTTAGCTGCAATTTTGCCAATTTTTTTTCAGTCTGTGACAAGGGCTGGGGGGGTTATTGTGCTCAGACCTGATTATATTAGACAATACTGCCATCTACTGGTCAGAAATGACTCAGCAGGGAAAAATAAGGTCTTCAACGCCTTTTTACAAAGTGTATGTGGGGGCTATTTTGGGGGAAACATTTTATTTTTATGGACATGACAATCAAGATAACTTAATTGGATGTTTACAAATCATCATATTGCAAAGTTCTAAAAGCATGGTGTTAAATGACTGAAATGAATCCACTACAATTAAAGCTTCATTCATCCAAATAAGTTCACGTGATCCAATAACCTTGTTTCACCATGCAAATAATCATTTTTGATTCACTAGTGCCCACAGTAAAGCAATGTAAAAGGTATTCACGAGAAGATGCCATCTTAAAATTTCCGATTCAGCGATTCACATTGAAATAATAAACACAAAACCCACTTTTACAGAGACAATTGAGTGTATGGTGAGTGCATATGATATGCCATACATCAGTGCCTTAAACATCATGGTTCAAAAATAGCATATATATATATATATAGTTTTTTTTCGGTTAAAAAGACAATCCAGATACAGAACTGGACGTTTTCACTAGCTTATACACAAGGACACTTATGGCCAAAAGTGGGGGAAAACATAGTGCTTTCTATTGAAACTCAAACTGCATTTTTCATTGCCGGAGAGAATTACAAATTGTACAAAACAAATCCAATTGCTTTTAACATAATAATGATCTCCGTTGTGCTTAAGTGTCTTCCAAAGGCCATTAACCACTAAACTTTCAAATGGATTTTAGTGACATTTGTTGGGGGAGATTATAATAGTAAGAACAATTAAAATATCCAATTCACTCTATTGACTTACAAGAATAACTGCCATCAACACTACGTTAAGAAATGATTTCCATTATCGCCGATTACATCCATTATATACAAATTTCTAAGGAACTGAATTCATGTTGGGAAAATAAAAATAATATGCACCTAGAAAGAAATAGTCTTGCCCAAGCTGTTTGCTAGCAACACATACAGTAGCTATAAGGGTAATTGAAAAATACACAATGTATTTACAGGATATGTACATATATAAAGGGAATGTTAAAGGAAAAAGATCATATTTGATGATTGTTTTCGGGTGTTGTTCGTCCCTGATTGTCAGTGGAACTATATGATGGCATAAAAGCTTGTTTTTGTTTTGTATTTTTAAACACAATAGCACCTTAAGCATCACTTTGCACCCCCTCAAAAATTCACATTGAAAAAAAAAATTTATCCATTTGATTTAAAAATGATTCAATATTTCAGCAAAATCAAACTCTTATTCTTAGCTAGCCTAATCATTTTGGTACATTTTTACACTGTCAACTTACTTAATTTGCACTTTTTAGTGTGCCTTGACCCAATGTTTGGCAACACCTCATTAACGGGGATTTTCCATCACATGGTTTCCCCAGAGATTAATCGTTATGAATTCATGATGAATCACGAAAACATTTTCTAAAATATTTTGGAGGCTGCGATAAAAAACACTACATTCTTTTTTTAGTGAAAGATGTGCAAATTGTGCCGATGACAAGCACAACGCTTTAAGAGGGAAAGACCAGGTGTTGATTAAGTGCGCCCCACAGAATCTTGCCTAATCCTTTAAAAAAACAAAATATTTGTATGATGTGTAGAATGAGGGGAAACACAATTAAAATCCAGGAAATAAGTGAAGTTGCTTCTTTAAAATAAAATCAATGCCAGAACAATTTTGCCCAATCAAATGTGACAATTAGTTTGCTATTGTTTGTGGCATCAGGAAATATCCTGCTTCTGTTGGTATGGTTTGTCATATCGATATTATACTCAACTGTGTCTTTCCCTTTAACTCACTTCATGATATTTACTTTTAAGGAATACGGGCAACCACGTCAACATCTAGTTTTTGTGGGAATAGTATGGGACTACTGTATTGGTTTCAGTTTGATTGGATATTGAAATTGGAAATGGCCAAAAGGTACAGATGAGAGCATATTTTCCTATGAAATTCACTGTCGGTGGAAAATTCCAACAAAATCCCAGATTAGTCGTGTAACTATTGGATCCTGTTTTTTTTTCCCCCATTCAGGGCACACACGGTAGAGCGGCAACACAAAGAATTATTTACGATATAAAATAAATGGTTTCATCTCAGGAGGCAACTAGTGAGCGTTTGTACACGTGGATAAGACAAAAGAAAGTGTGATTTTGTGTGATTATCAAAAATCGACTTGGGGAGGTAGCTAACAGCTAAAAGGACTTTTTTTTTAAACATGTGCAAGCAAAAGTGACAAAAAAATAAATATGTATACCAATATGGCATTTTTTTTTTACTCATTAAGCTTTGATTGCCTAATTTCTCGCTGCAAATTCTAAATTTTCAACCAGGGAGTGCCAAATTGTCCATATTCATCACGCTTGACTACAAGGAGACAATGTTGAGGGAAAAAAAAATGATTGCATTTTGAAGGAGATACTAAAGAAATGAAATGAGACGTGCTTTGGCAAAACGGGCGAAATGGGATAAAGTGCTGCAGAAATGATTAACGTAGGAATTACACGAGCCGGCTCTTCAACCGAAGGTTTCGCTGGATGAAACATCGGGGGAGGAGTTCAGTTGGGACCTGGTCTCCGTTACTCTGACGAAAGAAAACTCTGAGAAGTCTGTGCCGTGGACTCGGAGACTTGCTTGTCCGTTGGCACCTGTAAACTGTGAAGACGAACCGCATCTGGAAGTCTGGAAATGAGACTTGAAGTTTGGCTCAAAGGTGTTCATTTGAAAAGTCTGCAGTATCCCTTGAGCCGAATCCGTCTTTTTGGACGGAGACACCTGTTCCAGGAAGTCCTCGTCAGAGGGGGACACGGTCGAAGGCGGGGTGGTTTCATCCCCGGAGAAGGAAAAGGAGTGCTGAGAGTCCCCGACCAGTAATCCAAAGTGAGGCTTCTCCATGGTGGACCTCAATGGGGAGCTCATCCCTGATTTGAACCGACTGGGGGAAGGAAAGTGCTTCTCGGTGGAGAACAGGGGCTGACCGGCTAAGGTGGGGTTTTCGGTGACCAAGCTGAGGCTTTGGCTGGTCAGGTAGCTGTCGTTCTGACTGGTCCTCTCCAACGCCTGCTGGAGAAATTTGGAATATTCTTGCAAGAGACTGGCCTTCTCGGTCGGCGGTTGAGGCGGCGCACCGGCAGCTCCGAGGCTCTCGGCCGGGCTGCCTTCCGAGACGTCGGAGGAATTGATGGATATGCTGGAGGTGACTTCCGTATCGGCTACGCTGAAGGAGATTTCCGATTGACCGTTGGCTTTGTTGGAGTAGTGGTCCAGCAGAGTCTGAAGGACCTCATCCGGCAGGACGTTCCTCTCATGCGGCGCCTTCATCTCCGCCGTCAGAGGCTGAGGTTCCAGAATGGTGGCGGGCACCGTTTCGTCAATGACCGCCGACACCACCGTTTGAGAAACGGCGGGCTGGGAAGAGACGGCGCTGGCGTTCGGCCCGTAATCGCGACTGTTGTTGGCCGCCTGAAGGTAGCGTTTCTTCTTGAGGAACTGCACGGCGTCGTCGTAGTTTGTGCTGCTGGCCACGGGCTTCGCGGTGGTTTCCGCCGAGTCCGAGTTGCTAACTTCCTCTAAAATGCTCTGCTTGTCCACAATTTCAAAGGTGTAATGTGTTACTTTGTTGTCCTCGAATGAGGAGAGGGTGGCCAGGCAGTGAGCTTGTTCGCCCGACTGTTTAAGGCTCCTCTTCGACACCTTTTTGAGGACCAGTTTAGGCGTCACCACGTCCTCGGGTGCCAGGTCTTCCACTTGGTGTTGGTTGGTGGGCTCTTCTGGAAGCGCCATAGAGTATTCCCCAATCACGTACTCGTGTTTGACTTTGGAGGACGCGGCAAAAAGAGGCAGATCTCCACTTTTAGTCAGTCTGTCTTCCCCTTTCGTTTCATTTTCTTTGACAGCAGAAGTGAGCTCCTCTGCTTGGCCGGCGTTTGAAGAACCACAAGTGTCAGACTTCTCCGCGCACTTCTGTCGCTTCTTCTTGGGTAATGCGCACTCTTTGGTGAGAAAAGGGCTTAAGGTGTCCGCTTCGTGCAATGCTCCGCTTTTATTGGCAGCCTTGTTGCTCTTTCTCTCCCGGTTTTCATGGCACATTCTTCTGTGCTTTAAAACGCGATCCGTTCTGGAGAAGTACTGAACATGATAAAAGAACAATTAGTATTCGGTCGCTATCAAAAAAGGAAAGGATGATTCAAGTTCTGCAATCGGAACGCTATGGAAATAATGGCAGTTCTTTTTTTTTTCTTGTTAAGGCTCGCTGTGTTTACGGACAGCCTTCATTATTTTTATCTTTATTGTACAGCTTTTTATGCTGTTTGTTTGTCTATTTTTATCCCAAAAACTGTAAATGTTATATTAACAGATGCTTATTATCAGTGTTGTTTCTTATTAATTTAATATTGTAATACCCCAGTGCAACATATATATTTTCTTCCATTTCGCTACGCATTTTTTGGCTAGTGCGATTTTTAATCCAGAGCGACGTATAGTCCGAAAAATATGGTAACTGTTCAGTTATTTTTTTTTTCTCCATATCATACGTATATGTTACAAAAACAGCAACAAAAGTAACCTGGTGACAGTAGTCACATTGGTAGGGCTTCTCTCCACTGTGTGTCCGCTTGTGTCTCTCCATGTGATACTTCTGAATGAACTTCATACCACACTCATCGCAGCGGAAAGGCTTCTCACCTAAGCAACAAAAGTAGCACAAAAAACCATCATGTGGTGCGTAGGTCAAACTGGAAAAAATGACAGAGAAAAGTCTTTGGATAAGAACACTCACCAGTGTGAATTTTCTCATGTCTCTGTAGAAGGTATTTCTGAATGAAGCGCATGTCACATTGGCTGCACTGAAATGGTTTCTCACCTAAAAATTGGCAAAGACGACATTCCGTATAACGATATATATTTTTAATTAATGATCTCGACAATGGACAGATATTGTAATTAATTAAATGTTGAACTTTCATTGTCCGAATCATTATATCACAACCACTCCTTAGTAAATATTATTTGATTTCTGTAGCTTTCTAAGAAACCAGATAGAGTAAATTTATGTTTACCGTATTTTCTCGCATTTTAGCCACCTCCGCATATAAGCCATACCCTTAAAATTGCCTTAAAATCGTTGAATTTCCCAATTTTCACCTCCATATTCATGGATTTAATAGGGATAACTAAGGCAAACGTATTCTCCATACGTATTGGCGACCCAGCTCAGTCACGCGAACTAATGTTTTTCCATTATTTCGTGCTTAATATCGATTGTCATCATACGCCTTTTCTTCGCACTACCCTTCATTGGACAGGCTTGCTTTGGATCCATTGTTTCCCTTGATTCTGCACTGACTAACGCAAAAAAAAACAGAAAAAAATGCAACGCTCCGCCCAGTGCTCGTAGAGATCTTTGCACGAGGAAGATACGGCGAGAGAGAAAGGTTTTTTTAATGACCGTATTGGACGCATTGTCTTGCGTTATGGCGTTTTGTCTTTGTCACGTTGCAGTTTCATCCATGTCAAGTCTAATTTGTGCGCATATAAGCCGTACCCTCGATTCAAGTCGTCATTTGTTTTAGCGACAAATACGGCGTGTATGCGAGAAAATACGGAAATTGAAATTGGACAATTGCCAACATGCTTGCAAAATGAGAAACTGCCAGCACTACTTGTTATGAATGTTCTGTTTCTGTTTGACACTATTTTGAGAAATTGTCATACCTGTGTGAATGAAAACATGCCTCTGTAGATGGTAGTTGGTTCTGAACGCTGCATTGCAGTGAATACAAACATGGACTTTGGGGCTTTGTATGCCAAATGTACCATCCTCATTAATGCTTAGAATCTAGAAGCACAAATGCACAAGAAAAAAAATCATAAGTATACTTTGCAATTTTGAAGAAACCATATATATGACTACGGTAGTGTGTGTATTTGGCAAACAGGTGGTTGTTTTTTTACCTTTGCTGGTGAGCGTTGTTTCCTTTTCTTCTTTTTGGGACAAACTATTAGGTCCTTGGCTATTTTTTTGTCCTTCTTTATCTGGGGTGGCTGCTCAGTAAATTTTAATTCTTGTTTAATATTCAGCTGTGACAGAAGGAGCAGAGACAAAAGGGACATTTAGCAAAGTCCATGACCCAAAATTGGCATGCACAGAGAGAATTAAACAAAGTGAGCAAGTACCGGTACTTGGGAACAAAGCACCTGGAGTGGCACAGGGTTCATTTAAGTTTCTCCAGGAACTTTAGTTTACACTACAAATATTTTTGGTTAACTTGTGCGCATCCCACTTACATTTCCCTGACTTTTGCATGGAGTCACATGGGGATGAATGCGACTATTTTTGTAAGGCGAGAATTAGTTCAAAGGACTGGACTGCAGCTGAAGTAAAATAATTCAGATCTTAATTGGATGCCTGTTTTACCTGCATTTAATTTGGTTGTCATTTTCCGATCATAGATCTTAATTATAACTATATTGTCCTCACAATGTGAAACGTGTATATATAGTATTGGGAATGTGATCATTTATTGACACGATCACAGTTAGTTAGTTACATTCTACGGATGTATCCAAATCGATTTCACAACTTGAACTTGAAGTTGCTAGTACATTTCGAATTAGTCAGTGGAGAGAGCCAGGCGGCCGTAATTTATGTTGAACTTGTTAGTCAGGACGCTGCTTCTAACATGGACACACTTTTTACTTTTACCCTGCTATTGTTTACAATGAGAAGTTGTTTTAATAACACCTTTACCACAACAATTATAACATTTGCTCTAAACTTCTGCCAAGTATTGCACAATATATTTCCCAAAAATGTTAACCAGTATGAACTCACAGGCAGGCAGGGCAACTTATGGGTCAACTTCAGTGGGAAATGCACCCCCACTTCACCTGCTCCCTCCTCGTCACCTCCCGCACTGTTCTTTGACATTTCCTGCATCATCAGTTGCTCGGGAGGTACGAGGTCGTGAGTCACCAGCGAGCTCACAGTCAAATTCTCATCTTCGTCCTCGTCGTCGTCATCTTCTGCTAACAGCGGGTGGTCGGCCAGCGATCGTTCCCCGAGCGTCATCACCAGGCCGACTCGCCCTCTGCTGTCAATCCCTCCGCTGCTGCACTTAAACAGCATGCCCTCCAACTTGTCCTCAGCGTTCATCTTACATAGAGTACCAACGGCTTCTGTGAGAATAACAGGTGTGATGTAACAGTGTGTTGCATGAAATCTGATATTTACACCGCAGATTACTGTTATCATGCATCCATCTGTTTTCTACACCATTTGTTCTCAATGGGATCATGAAATAACTTGAGCCTGGCTGAGAGGCAGGAACCAACCAATTACAGGGATATACACGTTCATTACTAAGGATTATGAATTTTCAACCAACTTTATATGCATCCATTGGGAATGAGTTCAAGTGGACAAACGAAATAATCTCAATCACTTGAAAACATGCTCATTCCAAAATGAAAGGTTGCTTAGATTCAAACCTCACGAAATATTTGCTTAACAGTAATCATCAACATAATAATACTATTACTACATAGTAATACTAATACTAGTAGTAAAATGATTCCCACAGGAGAGTCGTATAGATCCTCAAACTTTAACTGTCAATAAATGTAGTTACTTCACACATACCAAATAAAATAACAAAATGTATATTAATATTCATCAAAATTTAATAAAAGACAACACCACGGCTTAAATATTGAGAATGCGGCACAGGCGAGAAATTACAGGTTTTTACCAAATCTGGCAACATGTGCTGGGGTTGACACTTTTTAATTTAAACAATGTTTTGACATTTTTAGAACAAAATACAACGATTGCTAACTTGCGAGCCACCGATCTTAACATGGTTGCGTTTTTACAAGTTAACTAATGCCACTCTTCATAGACTTATGACAATCGTCCAGAAGATTGACCCAGGTAAAGAGTTAGAATAATGAAGACGGCCACTTGTTTACATGTGTTCACAGTCTCGTAGTTAAATGGAATAGGCTTAACTGGCTGGCTAGTTAGCTAAGCTTGTCATCGCCATAACATACAAATTTAGAACATCACTGCGGAAACATGGAACGAGCTAACAAAATGAAAGCACTTTTAGATTTAAATATGAGAACAAACTTGTCTATTGGGAAACATTTTCTTAAAATTACATTAATGTTGAACTAAGACGCAATTATATTTAAGTATGGACTCCAAACGAATGTTTCAGCAAAGCAGGTAATAGTTGGTATTTATTTTGAAGGGCCTGTCCGGGAAATGCTTACTGATGTTAACGCTAGTAGCCAGGCCTGCTTAAGGGGAGTTTGCTAAATGCTAGCAAGTTGCAACTGTTTAAATGAAAACGGTGCTTGAATCCACTGCCTCCGATTCCTTTCACGTGCATCGATTAAACGCTAAAAAATGCGTATTTTTAAATGTACAATAAACAATTTCCCCTACTATTGTCGAGAAAACATGTCAAGAGGTGCGCTTCACTCGAGAGCTAGTAGCACATTACGTTTCTTTGCACACTTACCTCAATAGGCCCAATTTACAGTATTCGGTTAGTCAACTCAATAACTAGCTAGCTTGCAAACACCCACATAATAAACAAAATCTCAACGGAAGAAAAATAATATTCAGACTCACATCTTACCAACGACGCGTCCTTTACGCCAGTTTAGCTGTCATGATTGCCATGCAAGACTAGATCGTACTCTGTGTACGGAATAATCAAATAGTACTAGTCTCACGTTTGACGGACACCTGAAAATGTGGATTTGTCGCCCGCTTGTGGAAAGTATGTGTACTGTGCTGAAGAACCACAACGTTTTATAAATTACCATTTCTCAAACATTGGCATTGAGTTCATAAAATTTAAACCATAAGCGTACTTGAGATCTAAATTGTATACAATATTAACACACTCATTTGACTAGGATGGAAAGTAGTACTTGTCAAACTTGCACTATAGCACCCCCTCTGTAAAAAGGATCACTGGAATGACAAACAATAAAATGCAGAATTGGAGGAAACCCAAGTGCTCAACAACAAGCACGAGTGTGCTCCAGCATACCAACAGGCTGAAATCTGCACGTGCCTGCTCTCGATAAGCTAACTTGAAACTACAGGCACAATCATTTTGCAATTACTTTATAATTAATCTGCACCGATATAAGAAAAAAACTCTGAAAATGGACACCTGAGAGGAGGAAATTTACATTTTTAACATCAAATTTTATGAAGGCAACTGAATCACTTCTCTTAATGCTGTCCAGTTTTACACTTTTCATACAGACAAAATGTTTCCATCTAAAATAAATATCTGAAATTAAATTACCCTGGTGTTGGAGTTCATTCGTTATGTAAATTGTTTTGTCACTTGCCCTATTAAAGGTTAAATATAAATGTATTGCACTTGAACAATAAAAGATACAGCCCTGAATAAAAAAAAAAGTTCAAACACGCAGTATACCGACAAACATATATTTACCTGAATGTTTGTATTGAATATTAATTGCATTTATTTTAATTAATTTATTTTTTTGCTGTATACTATTCAGGCATTCCAAAACGTACCACTAGAGAGACCCCACGTACCACCAGTGTTACCAGTACCACGGTAAGAGAATCTGAAAACAATATTCCCACAACACGTTCCGTACAAGAACGTAGATTGAAAAACAAACAGAATTAAGGCTGGATTAAAACCAACCAGTCATCCATTTAACAATATGTCAAATGAAAATTGCACTGCGTCACTTATGAGCTTCTCTAATCATCTTATTTAAACAACATATTTGAAACCCCCACAAGTTCTGAGCCGTGCAGTTTAGCAAAAAACGCCCGTGCGATGATTAACATTATGATGTGTACTAATATCTTTCCCCAGATGCTGATGTATTGCTATGTGAACATGGCGCACACGCGCGCCACAAGGAATCCTAATCAACCTGTTTGCAGCCTCTTGCAGCACGCTGAAGCGCCACACGCACTTCTCCATTGCCCATCAGGCCAAGAAAACTTCTATCTTAGATATAATCCCCCCGCTCCCCCCATCTTCTTGTCATTGTGAGCTGTCACCGCACTCATCTCATCTCTGCCCGCCGACGTGAGAGTGAAAGTGAGGACAGACATCCCCCCCCATCCACTCCCCACCACCGCAAACCCCCCTTGTGCCGCCTTCTGAGAGGGGAAGCCCCATCCACGCTGAGTGGATCTCCTGCATCGTGCGCGTGTGTACCCCGGGGCTCCGTCCTCCTCAACAGTTGCCGTGCGGCGGGGAGGAAGAGGAGAGCGGGAGAGACAGCAGACGAGGACGGAAGGGACGCGGTGAGCCACGCAGCGAGCCACGCAGCTCCTGCCCCGGCTTCTGCTCCTGTCATGCAGTCGCTCATCTCTCCGGTGACCAAGGCCATCCTAGTCGCCCTCTTCATCTTCGCCATACTCCTCATCCTCTACGTGATCCTTTGGTACATTTGCAGGGACGTGGACTGCGACCACGGCATCTGAGGATTCCTTCACTTCAAAGATAAAATAGCTGGAGAGGATATCACAAATGGAGGAGCCCGGGGTCACCCTGTGAGTCTGCTCTTTTTTTCTTTCTTTCCCCTCCTCTGTCTTTTTTGCATTTCATGTTTTTCTTCCCTAAGTTACATGTCAAGATGTGCGCGCCCCGTGCGTAAACCACCTGGTTGCCCGAGCCCTTTGCCCCCAACCTTTAAATTGCCCCGTTTCCAATTGAAGCGCAACACCCTCCATCTGATAAATGTTTAGGCAGTTTCACATCCCCATCACTGTTGACTAATAAATAAAATACAACGCAGAAAAGAAAAGGAACACAAATGTGTCACTAGGATGAACGTAAAGCGGGCTCAGTTCATATCATGACCGTCTGTGACATTGCGGTAAAGATGCATGCGAGTCTCTTAGGTCAGGATCCACCAATGTTTACCTTGGTTTGGCATTACACCCCACCGGCTCCCCCTCTTTGGCTGCAGTATTAGTAGTTCATGCTCAGTTCATATTGAGGTTTCCATCCACCTTTGGCTTTTTACATCCCCTTTAGATAATCTCAATTTGACTCCTCTTTTGAATATATACATTATGACTTCAACGACATCTCTACATATTACACAAAGGCTTTTTTTTATTAAATGCATTGCATTCCCTTTTAACGCGAGGAAGGCTTGTTTCTATCCAATCAGCTTCCAACATCTAATCCTACTTAACAAAGATGCTCTCTCCCACACCCAAATTATTGCCCACGCTTAATAGAGGACGACTCAATAATGCAGGCACATTGGGCCCAATTGCCAGCATACACGCTGTCACATGACCCATAAAGCTGGAAATGGGGGAAATTTGGACTGGAATTCTCTCATCTCATCACATTAGGATACTAGTTTGCACATTTGCATCAATCTCAAAGTGGATAGTGTGAAGGGCACGTCAAGGGCACGCTGCTCCTACGAAGTAGGGGGCTTCACATGCTGTACAGATTGCGTGTTCATTTCCACATCTATTTTTCACCCTAAAAACAGACATTCCGAGGAACACGGCAACGTGATAAAACCTACCTACCGTTTTGACACCTGTCTGTGTGTCTACTCATCACTATTCCCCCTTAAAACACCCTGGAGGCAATAAATAGCAGAGAATCCCAAGAATAAAGTCAGAGGTGTATAAATGAAACCTTGGCAAGCAACTGTGATATTATAAAATCCATAAATATACCTGCGTGCAAGCACTGTTTCCTTAAATTGTTTAGTGCCTTGGGAGTGGCAGGTGACCTATTTGACAAGACAACAAAATCATTGCTGTCAATATGAGAAGAGTTATAACCAACCGGTGGTTCCTTTCAACTCTCGATCTCTTTTTATTTCTTTTTCAAACATGCACACACAGAGACACATTTAGAATGTGGATTTCAAATGATAGCGTAGACGCCGCCAGGCTCAGGGTGTTTAACAGCATAAAGACATCAAGGACAAGGAGGTCTGTCTGTTTTTAATACTGACCCAGTTTGTCTTTGTTGCCCACCTTGTCTATGGAAAAACACTGTGTGTTTCATTGTGTGAAGCAGTTTTAACACTGACATGCTGCAAAATGACAGGTGAAAAAGAGGAAAGCAGGAAACCTGGGGGACAGGTGTGTGTGTGTGTTAGGGGGCGGGGTGTTGAATAGCTACCCACACAAATGAGTGAATTTGAATTGCGCATATGGAAATTTGCATTGTTTGGGGAAGTTGCCTAAATTTTTACCTAGCCAAAAAGTTGCCAAGTCTACCCTGATACACCTTGACAATTGAAATTGAGGTGATAAAATATGTAAGATCAAAGTTTAATTTTTGAAGCTGAAGAAGTTTGCTATTCTAGCGGCTTGTGATTATTATACACTGAAAATGTGCAAGTCTTTAGAATGTACCAACTGATTGAATACTTCCAGTTCAATCTTATGAAGACCTTAACAAATGTATATGACTGTATAATCATTGTGTCTGATCCAGGGGTGGAAATTAAGGGTGTGCTGGGGTTGGGGGACATGAGAGTGGAAAAGAAACAGGACGATAGCATGTGTAGAGCAATAATTTTGTTAAAGTTTGCTATATAAATATGCCACGCTCATTAGCGGCGTCATTTGTTATTTCATTTTGTTTTTATCTATGTATAATTTTTTAATGTTTCCCTCCATTCAAACAGAGGTCTAAAAATATCGAGATTGGTATACTTAAATACTTTGAGCACCGTTTATCACACCACACGTCATTTATTGTCTTTTTTTTATACCTATAAATAAGATTAATGTTTCAAATTAAATTATAAAGCATTTTCACCTGAGTCTTTAGACCCACTTCCGAGGAGACGAATTGATAGCAGTTAATCCACATTGATGGCTTTGTCGGCAATGGGGTGCTGAAAAACAGCAGTATACTACAGTAATCTAATCATACAATGTTGTCGCACTAAATCAATTACTTTAGGCAGTGCAATAGCCTCACTGTACTGAATGACTTAAATAGTCACCACATCAACCATCAAGAAAACCCATGAGCAGAACCAACATCCAGTTTTCAACACACATTCATGCATTGAATGAGGTTGAGTTGCGTGAGTGCATGTGTATTTGCGCATTTCACTGTTTTTGATTTGATGATTGAGTTGAAACTTACTTTTTGTCTTCACACTCCTCAAGGGTTTGGGAAAGAATTTGAAAATCATTTATTAAAGAGCATATAGTTTATGTATATGTACTGTAATCATATATTAGGCCTATCACTCCCAAATATTTTTAATTCATTATTTTATCAATCCTTTCATTGATTAATTGGATTAAAAATGATTTATATAAAAATATATTTCCTCCTTTACTGATTATTCACCAAGTTTTTTTGGGGGGGGAGTTATTATTTAATCATGCAACGCAAGGCAAATAATGACATTTTAAGGAATATCATGTTCTAAAGCGAAAAAACTCAATTTTTCTGCATTTTTTTTAGGATTGTAAAGACAGTTTCCAAACCAAAAAGTACGTTATTCTTTTAAGACAGGAGACATGAAATTGCGTCATCTTTGAAATGCAAAACCCACTAAATGCCTTGATAAAGTTTCACTTTTTGTGATAACAAACATAGTTAACAAAGAAAATGCCCAACTTTCATCAAACAGCAGTTAGCGTGCGATACCTTGTCTTTTTACATTCTTACTTAACGGCGTCGCACCAAAAAATGACCAATCTGCCTCTTACTGACTCTTTGGCCAGAACCGGCGGAGAGACCCTGTCAGATGTCCCGACGTCACAAATATGTCACCACCCTCTACTCAATTTGGCTTTCAGGAAGATAGTAGTCCTGAAGCACGCACACCTCAAAGCCATAAAAATAGATTGCGAGTGACTCAGCCGTTATGTAAAGTCCATCTCTGATAGGACCGCTTCGGGAGCATTATGTCAGTTTAGCTGGATGCCACTGGAGCTGAGGTGACACATGTCTTCTGTGTCCGAGTTTCAACACACACATGCGCTTGCACGCCCCTAGACACAAACACACATGGACGCACAAAAAAAACACATGAGAGCTTCTTCCTTCCCCCCTTTATTTTTCACTTTCAAGTGTATATTCCCAAGTATATACTTCCCCACGGATTAACAGGTTGTGCACTCGACATGTAGAATCCCCTACAGGATAAACAGCTACATATTATCATTTTAGAGTCCATAGGGAGGAAGACACCACTTCAGATACAAATCACACTTGCTTCTCCCCTCCAGACAGGTAGCCAATTGAATGTGTACCCGTAAACATGAATTCCACACTCTAATCTACACTTAGTGATAACTGAAGTTGTGTTCTTAACATCACACACAATCTCCTTTTCTTGTTGCTGCTTTTAAACAGACGGTGATTCATACTCTCTGATTGTCTCATCGGCACTGACCTCCTGTGGGAACTCGATCAGTAGTGCTTTTTCAATCACGCCACCCAAAAAGTGTTGGTATCCTTTTTACTTTTGCTCAAAAGTAGGTTTCAGTGTAGTGACAAATAAAATGAAAACTGCAAGTAATAGTGTCCCGGAGAAGCCTAAACAGTTAAATAACAGTACAAATACTTATTTGTAAGGAAATAAGTCCCTGGACCTCTGTGCTTTTTTTCTAGACATTCTAGTTAGCCATGTTATCCCGCTTGGTAGCCAGCTGATAGCACTTATTGTACAAATTACTAATATGATATTACTAAAATGAGCCTACATCAACATTGGAAAGAACGCAGTGATTTGTCCCACTAAGAACAGACTGAAAGACTATTTGATTTCAATGACAACAAAACACAACTCATACCACAGAGTGTAATTAGTTTTGTAATTCAATTTTTAAAAATGTGCTACGTAACTGAGGGCACCGTTCCAGTTACTGGATTTGTCATCCAGCTATATTGCAGATTTATTTTATGCAATTTTGTCATTATGCTTTTCTCCTCCCTTCCATTTATTTGAGTGGAATTTCTATTGTAGCATCATTTAATGACAGAAATATTTGGGTGTGATAATTAACATATGAGAAGATAGGTTTTTTGCTTTTAAAAAATAGTTTTAAACTAAAATGCATTCATTAATGTTTGATGGAGATGGGAAAATTCAGGAATGAATACTGAAATATTAACTAGCCCAGTCAAATGGGTTCATTCACATCCCCATCCCTATTTAACTATTATCCAAGAATCACCTGAAGGAGAATCACATTCTCGAATGTTTTCAATCGTGTTTTATTTCCCTTTTGAGTTACACGCCAAAAACCAACAAGTTGGTCTGTTGTGTGTGTTTGTTTGACTGGATGACCGGGTTAAATAGAGGGGGCGTTAAAGGGCTGGATGCCAAGGAAGCAGAGCATGTGCACAGCACCTTGAAGGCTTTGTGAGTTAATGCCACCCTGAAGTCAGAGATGGGGGGGATTCTTGTTAAAAAAAAACAACGCTTCTATAATTTATTAGACACTAACAACAGCTTTCAAACCGATGCAGGAGCACCCGTACGTGTGTATGTGTAAGAGCGAGAATATGACTGTAACTTAATGACAGGCTTAATTGATACCAGCAACTATCCCTCCCACCTCTCCTCATTCTACATCTACTAATGAAAAGTCTTCCACTCCCTGAAGACAAAGTGGAGAAAATGGTGCTTGGATTTATTTGATGAATTCACAGCGCAGCACTCCCACAGAAACACACACAAATGACATCCACAAGCAAACACCACATCCAGTCATTCATGTATCCATCTACTGCCACATGTAAAATTGCTACAGGGGAGCCTGCTTGTCCAATATGACTGTTTTTTTCCAAACAGAAACACATTATTTACATTTATGACTTCAAATTAAAACTCATCTATATTCATATCTCACTAAATACACACATGCACGTAATGGCCTCAACATTAGGCACATCTGCAGAAAGCAATGGGATCCAATGTACACGCTACGATGAAGAATGATTGCCAATGTATTTTTGTACATAGTGAAAGTCAGGCTGACTTTCGAGCCTACTCAAAAGCAAGGGGTAGTATAGTACTTTCTTTCCTCCAGGGCCACTGCTCAGCCTGATTTGCCACTTGAGAGACACAGGTTGCATGAGATTCACCCCCACCCGAAAAATAGAGTTGTACTACGTGTTGCATTAAAAGACTCAGTCACGCTCTTCCTCTCTCTGCCTCTTCAGTCTGTAAATTGTAGCATTCCCAGTGGAGACCTCCGCGTACCTGTGTGCTGCCTCATTAGTATCTGAGCTGTGAGTCTATCCCGCATGAGTCGGACTTTTTCCTCTGCGAGGAACGCCATCCCCCCAAAAAAACATGTAAATAATGGGTTTCCCCCGCCACGAGAACCAGAACTTTTGATCCGTAATCAAACAAATGCAGAAAAACTATCAGTTTCATCGTTTGAAACGACTCAATCCAACATTTCTAAGACAGTTAGTTCATAAATAACGTCTGTTTTTGACTGTGGTGCCTATGGCGAGCGAAAAATCCACATGGCCATTTTGATTTAGCATCATCTAATTTTCATGAGATGCAAACGAGCCGTCATCATCAGTGGTGTTAATGCTAGATTGATTTACAAAATGAGACAAGTCGAGTTTGGAGCCAGCCAGTAGTTGTCATAAAAACTAGGTGACCGTTGGAGCTATTTTGATGCCGTTCACAAATTGTTTACATCACACGCCCCCACGTCATGTCCTATTTCCCATATGCCCCAGAGTCTGTATGTGTATAAGAGAGGAAGCAAGAGAGAGAGAGTGTATGTGTGTATGTGTGTATGGAGAGCTGTCCCCCTGACGTCCCATCATCCCAAATAATCATCCCACAGTCATGCGTGAGATGCAATTTCCTTTAAACAATAGCAGGCTGGCTCGCCTCGCCGACCCTCAACCTCTCAGGCTGGCTGCGAGAGAACAAAGCCTCACACAAACATACAGTATATACACACACAAATTCACTCATCTCACATTAAGAGCAACACGTGTGTAGAAAAAAATTAGCTTTTGGCCCAAGCACTGTGACAGTGACCGTCTCTTGCTGCTTATTTAAAAGACTCTCCTACATTGTATCATTATTTGTAAAATCTGATCAACATTGCTCATGGATATTTGGTCAGGCAAATCAATTATCTTTCTACTGAGAGGGCAAAAGTGAGATATAGAATGACCTCACAACATGTGAGTTATGTGCACAGGCAGTTTGTCATGACATGATGGGAGGGGACGACAACTGCACTTTTCTTAACGTGTCAGCACATTGGCAAATATTATTTTATTACGCAATAATTTTGATATTGAGTTTTGGCTGCCCTAGTTTGAGTGCTACGGTAATTCAAGTGGCTCCTGCTCGCCACGCCAATCTCAATCCAGTCTGGCGCTAGGCTGTCTGTTCACATTTGTGCTTATGCCATGCTGCATTCATCGTCTCAAAATACTTGCCAATTACTGTGACGATCTCCTTTTGTGCCAAGTGCTTTGCCCTCCAGTGTTTCTGACAGTCTCCAAGACACAACTCATTCATGACACTACACTGACAGTTTGAAGTATTCTGAGAGGATCCGAACAGTTACTTTAATTGTGTGTGGATTCGGAATATTGGCATGGCAAGACTAAAAAAAAGCATAATTTAAAGTGCAAGACAAGACTTTGGACTGGAATTATATTCAATGAAGTGAAAATTCTGAGAATTTCTTTTTCTGATGTAAATAAGTGACGAGTGCCTTACATCATACACTTATTCCACCTGTGTATCTACAAACTTATTGCGTCAAACCAGACGTGCTCTCACTTTGTATACTTAAATAACCTAACATTTGCAGAGCTTCTGTTTACTAAATCCAAAGATATACATTTTGTGATTATGTATAGTATAGCTTTGGAATATAGTAAAATAAAAGACTGTATATTTTCAATTAAACATTGCATCTAGAATTGGTTCCATTGTATTTGCATACATAAATATGTAAAAAAAATCCTTGAATGTAAACTACAAGTGAACTCAGTGTGTTGTTATGAGTTGTCATAATTTGTTACGTTAAACATCGTGGGAACAAATGCATTCTGGTTATGCAGTGTTGGGGTGTTCGTGTGTGTGGTGGGGGTGCATGTGATGTGCAGAATTTGAATGTATGTGGCAGTATGTGGTATTTATATTACTAGCCATTTTGCTCAGGCTTGAATTATAGTCGAATATGGATGGATGTTTTAACAACGACAAATGCTTGCCGTGCAATGTCCCCTCATTTGACTTTGAAATGGTCGTGAAAACGATGTGGACATCTTCCTTATCTTGTGACATGCCATCTGATAACTTTGTCCTCTTCTGCCTCTGCTAGCGATGCCCAGACAAGATGGCAAGGTTGTCATAGTAACGGGAGGAGGCAAGGGAATCGGCTATGAGGTTGCCGGACACATGGCGAAACTGGGGGCACATTTTATTATAGGTACAGTATCATATTCCACATTGTTCTTTTTTTTCTGGGAGCAGACAACCATGTTTGACAGAGCAGATTTAGGTTTAACTGTGCTGCTGTATATGCGGTTGTTTAAAAGAAAATTTAATCTTTGAGGTGCTGGTAAAGTAAGTGGTCAATCAAGTGTGGGATTTGTTGCAACTGTGCTTTACGCTGTGTTGAAAATATGCATGTTGTGTTGTGGTTATAATACAAAAACCTTAGGGATTACTTGATTTTTTTTGGTCTTTATTTTCATCATAGGTTGTCGGGATGATCACCAGGGTCTGGAAGCCATCAGAAGGATCCAAGAAGAGTACAACGAGGCTAAAGGTGAATATGCAAGTGCCTCTGTATAGGAAAGTTAGCACTTGAGACCATTTTTGGATGGAGATGTGCTTCATAATTAACTCTTGATAATGAGTTATATTCATTTTATTTAGTTAGGTTGAAGTTGGCACTATTTGTTATCCACAGTGTGGTATTCTATGTAATTTTGCTGTGGTGATGCAGCTTCAGTGGCATTGTAATTCATGATTACCAAATTCAATTTTGTCTGATTTAATTTCTTTCCACTGTTGAAACGGAAGTCACAATATAGCTTTAAAAGTGTTTTTGTTTTGTTTTTTTATAACACATTCACACATTGTCTGCATAAGAAGACTCTTGAGCCTCAATGCAAGTATTCTCTGGCTAGAATTGTGCCCAAGTAACTTTTTAATAACAGTATTAAGGCATTTTTTGAAACATGCTATCAAAGCACTGAGCCTCAGGTTCCATCAGTTGACATCTTGTCAACTGCGCTGTACATTTTGGGCTGTGATTTTTGCCTCAAATCAGATGTGGAGACA
Source organism: Stigmatopora argus (assembly GCF_051989625.1). Classification (NCBI taxonomy): domain Eukaryota; kingdom Metazoa; phylum Chordata; class Actinopteri; order Syngnathiformes; family Syngnathidae; genus Stigmatopora; species Stigmatopora argus. Next base: position 10,649,402 of record NC_135399.1, read on the forward strand.
TTTGTTGTATTTTTTTCATTGGTACAGATTCTTCTTAAAGCAATGCATTTGTGAGAGAGTGAACTAAAATCCCTATCAGGTTGTATGGTGCTCTATTGGGTGAGCCATTGGCAGGTATATATAATACACAAGAGTGCAATTCTAGTGGCCCCCCATCTGGAAAGCAACCTGGTCTTCGTTGGCACTGCAGTAAGAGCAGCTGAAGACCGGTTGGCTGCCGTCCTATTGGTGTGTCGGTGGCTGTCGAGCTCAGCGACAGCAGCGATGTAGCAAGTGTCATTGAAGTCGATTTCCCTGGACGAGGCTGCGGTGGGATTGATCACTTCTTTTGTAATTGGCAGGCATTGAGGCATTAGGGACAAGAGGGTGACTGCTGCCAGATGCTTATGCACTGAATGAAAGTGTGTGTATGTTTGTGCTTGAATGAGCCGGTAATGGATTCTCATTAGTATGTGTGGCGGTGCCTTTAACATCTCTGTCCAAATTCCCTTTGGCACACGTCCTCGTATTTGCACCAAATATATTGGCTTTGATGGAATCAATGCGATCAAAGTTTGATCATTCAGTTGTACTTCTGTTTGTAGCTCTTTTCTTTTTAAGTGTGTGCTTTTCTTTGATCAAAACGGCATATCCCGCATTGTATGAAAAATAGTACTTGGGAATTTTACTTCACAACATGTTCAGAGTAATCATCGTCTAGTGACCTTGCATCACCTTTCATACTTTTGGGTGTATCGCTTCAAATAAAAACACCTTCATAGGATGTTAATTTGGATTATTCGGACACACGAAGATGCTGGCTAGACGCAGAAACAAGGTGTTTATGCTTATTTGCCAGTCTGTCCACAAATTTTAGTCACGCTGCACTTGAAAGTGACACAATCTGCCTCAAACCAAAAGCTTGGCTGGCAAATGTGAACTAAGAAAAGCAGCAAGTGTCTGTGTATGTGTGTGCATTTGTCTCTTAGCACAGGCACAGTTCAGTAAGCGTCTACAAAATTAATACTACAAGTGACCTTAGCGCCTTTTTTGCTTCTTATTTAGCATATTACGATCAGGTAATGGTGTAGGCTACTATTTTATGTATTTTGCACTTGAATACGGTATATCTAGCCATTTATTTCTGCTCGCTTTTCATGACCTCACAAGCGGTCAAGTCTATCTTTCCGACTAGATTTTATGTGCAAAAATAGCTGTCAGCTGACAAAAAAATTCACAAATGTCGTTCGCTTGGGAAAATATGTGCATACAGTATAGTAACCAAAAATTGAGAAACGTGGGGGGAAAAGCACAATCGTGTTCTTACAGCACACTATTGGCCAAATCATAACTTGCAGGCAACACAGGTTAATTCAAAATAAAATAGCTGAAAATATCAATATTATGTAGCTACCAAGTTTCAAGACAGTCATTTCATGAATGTTGAAGTGAGACTTGAACGTTATAGAAGTACAACAACTACTTGTTGATTTACTTCACAGATTATTTTATTCAAAAAATAAGTTACACTACGAACTAGTTTTTCAGCTACAGTTTCACTTGAAAAATAGTTGCAACTGAAGGACACACCCACATTGGATGAGTCTTGATGTTGGACACTGTCATTGTATTAACACCGCAAGCTCATGTTGACCGTCACCCAGCCTGCCTCCTGTCTGCTACATCAACTGAATATTAACAACCAGTGGAGGAGTGAATTCTGGCATGCTGCCCAGACCCAATATTCCTGACTATCACTGCCTTGTTTATCAGACATCTTAAAGTGAAACTATTTCCTTCCTTGTCTAGATCTTAAATATTTGCTCTCAGATGTGTCATAAATTTATGTCTTTATTGTTCCTCCTCCTGTTTCTATTACGATGAAAAGATACTCCATTTAAAGAGAATTGAAGACTTCAGTGAAGAAAGCATTTAAAACAATGTTTTATCGCTGTTAGGAAGCAAAGGTTGCTTTATAGACAAAATTAACTTTTAGTTCCATCAGAAAAAGACGTTTACAAGGAAAACCCAAAGCGCCACAGTGGAACTTATGTATGTACCTATGTGCTTGTGTTTTTTTTTTCTCCAGTGGAGTTCAAGTATCTGGACTTAGCGTCTCTGCAGTCTATCCATCCGTTTGTCCACAACTTCAAGAACTGTGAATTACCACTCAAAATTTTGGTCAACAATGGTGAGTGTCAGTGATAATATATACTTCCGCTCACATTTCATAATTGTACAATTGCATACAATCCAATCCAAAAAAGATTCCTTCACTAAATAATAACAATGCCAATCATATTTGTAAAGATTTGTTTCTTCATGTATGTCTAAACTACACATTACATTTTAGCATTTCCAAAGTAAAATAATTTTCATCCAAATCTGCTGAACAGAACAAATTATTTGATCTATTTTCTCATCACATCTTTATTTCTTTGTGCAGCAGGTGTCATGCTACTTCCTGAAAGTTCTACCGAGAATGGATTTGAATTGCACTTTGGTGTGAACTATCTGGGCCACTTCCTGCTTACCTGGCTGCTCTTGGACACATTAAAATTTACCAGCAAATCTGGGAACTTCTCTCGCCTGGTCAACGTCTCCTCCTCTGCGCATCGGAACGGCCAGGTCCAATGGAATGGCTTAAAAAGCCGGTAAGTTCTTAGCAAGTTTCTCCCCTTTGGCATGTCATATGCCAGCAGAGATGAGTGTGAATGTCTCGTCGGTGTTATTGCTCTGCAGAGAGTGCTTCTCGGCCCACGGAGCTTATTGTCACGGCAAGCTGGCGCAACTCTTCTTTAGATCCTACCTCCAACACAAGTTGGAGCAGAGTGGTTTTCCAGTCAGTTTGTGCGCTGTTGATCCAGGAATGGTGGACACTTGTCTCTACCGACACCTGTGGACACCCCTTTGTCTGGCACACATCCTCGTGTCCCGCTTGCTTTTCAAGGTAGGCAGCCATTTATTCACATTTTCACACAACCTGATTATTTGGAGACAAACTGGGATAGAATGGCGCGGCGTTGTGTGACTTGTTAGCATATTTGCCTCACAGTTCAGTGATTGAGTGTTGAATAAATCAGCTTTAAACGATCAACAGAATTAAGAGGAAAGGCAAGGCAATTTTATTTGTATAGCACTCAACAGAAGGTCATTGAAAGTGCTGTACATCGCATGAAAATAAGAAAAAAACACAAATAAGACAAATAACGCAAATATTTTTCACATTAAAACCCAGTTTTTTGCTTTTATTCATTTTTTTAGAGTTGTTTTGCGGCACACCACAAAAAACAGGGGAATACTGTCACTGAATGTTGCCTTGACCTGCTTGCTTTTTATTCTTGAAACAGGCAGCAGACCTCACATTATTCTGCTCTCTAGTTTAAATGTTTTTACAGTGCCACCTGGTAATTTATGCGATTTGGAATTTGTCTAAAACGAGAATGAGGTAGGTAAAGATAATAAGGATGATGCGACAGCAAAGCCCCGATCGCAGAATCACTCATAAAACTGCTGATGCGTGAAGGTTCTCATGATTGCAATAGTGTCCCGTGACAAATTCAGTTTGTCTTTGAAGATTCCACTCATCTCGAAAATAATAATCATGAAAAAACAAAGGAAGCAGAAGTAAAGCTCTTGGAAAACAGATGGTTCTTTATTGTGGGATTTCACTCAAGTTTCCACAATGTTACAACGGCAATGATGCCAGTTTACGATGGTGTCAAATCCTTTTCACTGTGAGTATGGGTAGACGCATACACAGGAAAATAAAAGTGCTCCTTAAAACCAAGGCAGGGCGTTCACATTGCGTTAAATTTGAAAACAATCTTTGCGTAGCTCCAAGTGCTGGCCACAGGCTGCTTTTAATGTTCTCGGGACTTAATATAAGGAGACTTATGTGTGTGTGTGTGTGCATTTGAGCTCAAATTGCAATTGTCACAGGGACTTGCCTGTGAGCATAACCTTTGGGAGGGTTCTGCCCCACATACACAAACACATTAATCACACACACACTCATGCATGCTAGTTTTTAACGCACATAAACACACATGCTCCATCCACGCTAATGTCGCAATGCACAAACAGTTTTTCTCGCCTCTCACAATATCTTCAATCTCAAACAGTACGATTTATGATTTGAAGGATGCATTCCAAAAAGCTGGGGTTTCATTCGCAATTGACTAATTAACCTAAAAAAAAAGTTGACATGACACATCAATCAACTAAACGATGGAACACATGGCAAAAAAAAGACAGCTGAAAGGTATGTGCAGGCTTAATTGAAGCTAAACCTAAAACATTGCATTAAAGGGTTTTATCATGCGCAAACTGAGTTTTAACCAGGAGACACCAAATATGAATAATTAAGTGCTCCTGTGTTTGCTTGTTATGCCACTCCAACTAAAGTATGTTTCAAAATGAGTGTGAGAGGAGCTGAGAATTGAACGATAGTTGAATAAATCATCACAGTATCACATCTTATGGATATAGTATGGAAATTGCTTTCTTTTTAGGGGGAGGTTGGGAGGAGGAATTCTATTCCGCATTGTTAATAGTTAATGCCAGTGCTTCTGAATTTTTCCCTCCGTTAGTGCCTGGCAAACTTTGCCATGCGAGTTTGTTCTGTTACTATTCTTTGAATTTATTTGCCTCATATCAACTAAATGTTTCTAATAGAAATTCCATCAATCCATTCAAACCCCCAAACTAACCACTTCAATTTAATATGACACTGTATTGTTTAAAAATGACTATACCAAAAATAATAATTGCTGAACTTTGGGACCGCTGAAAGACATTGTAAAAATTACAACAACATCTACCAATATACACGTCCTGACATATCTGAAACTCACCTGGAAGCAAGTGACACAACCCCCTCCGCCCCCCCAAAAATGACCAAGCCACAGCTAAGAATACATGTGTCAAAGTGGCGGCCTGGGGGCCAAATCTGGCCCGCCGCATCATTTTGTGTGGCCCGGGAAAGTAAATCATGAGTGCCGACTTTCTGTTTTAGGATCAAATTAAAATGAAGAGTATAGATGTATATTACATTTCCTGATTTTCCCCCTTTTAAATCAATAATTGTAATTTTTTAATCCATTTTTTCTGTGTTTTTAGTTCAAAAATAATTTCGTAAAATCTAAAAAATATATTAAAAAAAGCTAAAATAAACATTGTTTTAGATCTATAAATAACTGAATATTCAATGCTTTTAATCCAGTTCTTTTAATCCATTTATAACAAAAAAAAATCTAAATATTATATCTAAAAAGGTCCGGCCCACGTGAAATCAAGTTGACGTTAACACGGCCCGCGAACCAACCCGAGTCTGACACCCCTGGCTTAGAACTTAAAACACATTGCAATTCCCACCTGTAAATCAAGCAATATGCATTATATCTTAGTGTTTTTTTTTTATTCCCACAGACCCCTGCAGAGGGTGCTGCCCCAGTTTTGTTTGCCGCCCTGTCACCAGCACTGGAGGGTGAATGTGGAAGAGGCTACTGGGCCAATGGGCGCCGGGACGTGACGACACCGCTGACATTTGACCCGCACATTCAGCAAGACTTGTGGGAAACCAGCCAAAGGTTTTTGATTTCGCAGTAACTCTTGCTGGTATTTCATTGAGCCAATCGGCTTCTTTCCATTTCTTTGTTGCAATTACTCGAGACGGTCTCACAATCTTCGGACCAGGCCGTTATTGGCTCTCAATTGGTGAAAGCCATTTTTTCTTCAATCGCGCCAATGGTGAAAGCCATTTTTTTCTTCAATCCCGCCAAAGAAGGGCTACAGTAAACGGAAGGCTTTTTTCCCTAGATTTGTTGTTACTATCGTAAGGATCGATCGAGGTTTCAGTTATCATCCCGCACCGTTGGTCTACAGCAGCACGTCATGACGCCTGCCTTAAAAATGGCGTTCTGTTGAATAATTAACTTTTCCCAACACTCTTGCGTCCTACCAATGTTTATGTGAAGACAAACAATGCTTTTAGGCAGTAGATTTTGGCTCACATGTCAAAACGTAGCACGCTATCCTAACTTCTCCAAAGCACCTTCGCGACAGATGTGCCAAGTGATGTCATCACTTAGTTTTAACACTTCAGTGATTCTGGAGTCATTTAGTGATGCGGCCCATTTAAATGGGAGCACTTTGCTTTTTTTGTGCATTTCTGGACTTGAAATGAGTCTTTAACTTGTCCTCATGTAACAAGGTGTACTTTAATGTCATCGTGACTAATGCTATTTTCCTTTTACACTGCAATTAAATGTAGAAAGTAGGCTATTTTTTTAATAATTCCTGCGCCGAACCTTTTTCCCAAAATGTGATGTTATTGAACGAAAAAAACCAAGCACTTTTTTCTTTTTACAAATATCGGATTTGTGGCGAGACAAAAAAGAAAACGTGAATAAAACCCTTCAGTCTGTCCCTATCCTACACGATCTGTGTTAATCTGTGTAAAAGACTCAGTTTCTGTGGAAACGTACTTCATAGGTGAGTCCAAAATGAAATTAATTTTTGTTACTGATTTATATTGACGGTTTGCACAACCAAGGGCACGTTTGATCTTACAGGTTGGATTGTAGAAAAGAAGCAGGGAAGTGTTTTTTTGTTGTTATTCTCTATTCAAGCCCCGATCGGTTCCTTACTGATGCCGCAGCTACATTTGGCGATGTTCCCAGTGCATTGTGGGAGCGAGATTTCCCAGTGGTGAGAATCAAGCTCCGCCAGTTAAGCTCATACACACACAAACGCGCACGCGTACGCATACAAAGTGAGCGCTAAACATTGGAGGAAGAACACACAGGCACAGTTATCTCAACAAGCACACAACAAACAAACACAACTGTTGTTGGTCACTGTGATCTAGTTGCTTTTCCGCTGCAAATTTGGAACATTTTATCTTTCAGATGATCATCATCCTGCGCGTGCATAATAACAACCATTCGAGATTAATGCTTGCTTTCGTTGGAATCACTACGATCAATGTGTAGCTAATTGCCAAACAGTGCTGAGACGCACTCAAAAAGAGGAGTTTTTTTATGTCAAAAACTCATTTAAAAATATACATGATTTATGCACTTCCCAAAAATAAAGTCAGTGAGGCTTTCTTCAAAAGCTAGGGCACAGCATGTTTGTTTTTGCAACAAGTGTATCCATTATTCATAGTGATATTGTATGGCAGCTCTCATACGCAAGACAGTTTTCAGTTTCCAGACTCTTATATACGTAGAGTGCACTAAATAGATGACCTTGACTGTCGTAAAAACACTTTGAAAGCCAATGTGGGCTGGCTCTTGGAGAGCTTTTCATACATCACGGCATTCGGAGGATGCTAGTGATGCAGAAAATCTCACTTCATCATTCAACTTCAGCAAGTTGTTTATGTGAGGGTTTGATCGCTCAACCATTAAATTAGGCTTTGATTAGCTTCAAATCACAGAGTATAGCTGATATGGATATCGTTTTTGGGGGGGAGGTGATCCACTTTATTTGGTATATATGTTAATTTTAAGTATTTCAATAACAAATAAGTCGAATTTGACGTCAGCTCTCTAACAAAGATTTTTTTTACTATTATCTGATAAATTGAAGCACTCAAATGCAGCCTCCTTTAAATATTAGAACTTTTGTCTTGTAATATTAGGATTTCATAATCCTGACTTGATGAATTATCCTTGTACCACCATTTTTTGGGTCACTTCTAAATCAAAAAGTAAATGCACGAGTTTTAACGTTGGCTGCGAACCACGGCTACAGTCGTCCAATTTATTTGAACGGGAACAAGTTGTAGTAATGCTCTGATTTCAATGCTATTGATCGTAACTAATGCCCAAACCATTTTAACTAGGAGAGAGAATAAGTTTACTCATTTGTCATTTGAAGCGAGCATCTATCACTTTTTTCTCACCACCTATTTTTCTGTGAGTCATTTTCCTCTTTGTCTTCCATCCTCATTGTTTTCAGGCTTATCTAAAAGAAAATAAGGTTGCAACTTGAGGGCTTGCTTATATGGTTGTGTGCCTGCTAATGTAACATGCTGCCTAAAAAAAGCAAAACAAAACAACCATACCAGGTCCCACTGCTGCATGGTTTCCATTTTTTTTCCTATTTCTGTCAAGTTCGCTCCTCAGAAGCAATATTGACAAGGCTGTTGCGTCAACAAAATGATTTTTTGTGAACACGCTTTCCTGCTTCAATAGGTGTTTTAAAGCAATGCTTCTTTTGGCCACCTGAGCCCATCGCTATCCAATGACAGGATGATTACGAGGCTCTGTTCTTGTTTTTGGTTGGTGATGACTTTGTCGCAACACAGTATGTAGCACCCTCTCGAGCGTGCTCGAGGCAAGCAGGACATAACATGTCGGGTGTGGAATTTCAAATGGAAAAAGAGCAACCACTGCTCTAGTCGAACCATCCGTGATAACGTCCGTGTGTGATTTATTCGTCCGTCAGTCATCGTTTTGAAACCTTGATGAAGGTTGCGCACCAGAGAAGCTCTTTGTAGACTTCTTGGGATGACCTGGAATTACATTTATATTAAATGTTCCCAGATCAAGTTCTGTAAATCATAAGTGTGCATATGTATAGTAAGTGCAAAGATATAAAAAATGTATACAAAGTTGCCAGATGAATTGAATCCTTCCTCTGCAGACGTTTTGGTGTCCCTCGTTACGATCTCCGCGCCTTTCGTGTCCAATCATAATGTTTGCACGGTTTCCTACTAAAATCTAATGTCAACATTCAGTCCATCTGGACTCCGGTTGGTTTTATGAAAAGTGCAAAAAATGTTTTTTTTTTAAACCGTGATTTCATTATCGAGATCTTGCTTTTTCGTTGCCTTGTAAAAGTAAATCCCTCCATAATTATGTAAACTGTGACCTTTCCATGTAGAAATGAACTTGTTAAAACTGTGAAACTGTCTTGTCCCGTGCGTTCTGTAACTCTTGAGGGTGAGTGTCCACGCGCGCGTGTCGAAAAGGGAGTCAATGTTTTTTTGTCGATGGTTGTGACATTCCAGCTGTAGCCGCCACCTTTTCTATTATCCAAAGCCTCTCAATAAACATATCATGGTGTCACTCTCCCTTTCCGTCTTTGTGTGAGAGAGAAACTTGTCAGTCTGATGACACGCGGAATGAGACGTTGAGCCTGAAGCGCAGTCTGAACTTCACCAGCTGATCACACACCATCAGGCTCTCCTTCGCTATAAGCGCACTCAAGTGATCACTTCTTCATCTTTAAGCAGCACACAGACTCGAAATATAGCTGCATAGCTAGACATTAAGCATGTTGCGGTAATAAATGGAAATGATGTAAAATCACGTTTGACCTAATAGTGATTCCCCTTACAAACCCCAAAAAAACCTTACAAACACCGTACGAGTCGTACGGTGTTTGTAAGGTTTTTTGGGGGTTTGTAAGGGGAATCATAATCATTTATAAGGGCAGTTATTGGCAGAGGTTGACAGGTATGTAAATGTGAGGATTTTTTTTCCTCATCTCTAAAGTCTTCAATTATCATAGGTTTCGAAAGTAACTTTTGCGACTACAGATGCATCTCATATACCTAGAATACTATGTAAAAGACACATTTTAAACCCACTTACAAATAGTATTCCAGCGTTCTTTTGCGGTACATAGCGATAAACGGGGGACCACTGTGTGAAGACATCTTTGAAAACACAACTAAATTGCATTTATAACACATCAAATGTATAGCAACTCCTCTGTGTGTCTAGTGGGGCTTTTGTAAGTAGATTCCGTGTGATGTCAGCAGGAATGCGTGTGATTGTCTGGGTGATAACTACTGAGAAAAGCTTGAATGTGCTCTTTGTGCTTGGCTATATGGAATTCAATTAACAGGCTAAATGTGGAATCCCTTCTGTCAGGGCAAAACAGTAAAGCCCTGTAAAACCCCTAATAAAAAAAGAAAACATCACACAAATTGGATTTCGAAGATACACATTAACCCATTGGCTGCCGCTCTTAGTTGCATATTTCCATTTCATCGTATCTGGCAGCGTTGCCAGTGATAATTCACTGGCGGCCGTCCAATTTTAAAATGGCAGCCGACGGGCTAGTTAAATCGACAAGTGCGGTGCAAAATAAGCACAGTTACTCACTACATGATTTACCATTTTGGCCGTCTTCTCGCCACCTTGAACCATCACAAGCCTTCAGCGTATAAATCAAATGTCCCTGTGGTATCATTGGTCGTTACCCTTCGCAGGAATGAGAGGACGACAAGGGTGGTTGCCGGCCGGCTCTCCTTGAAGGGGAAATGCTCGTGACACACCTGATTAGGCTATAGAGCAGATATGAAGAAGCCTTAGCTATGTTTGACAGCGCAAAGCACTAAAAAGAAAAATTCACACACCACCAAGTCAAGGCGCCCTCGAATGACGAACCATTAACATCCGTTGAGAGGCGGCGCTCTGCCCATTAGCTCTTTGAAACAATTTCAAGACACATCCTGCAAGTGTGTGCTGTTAATTGACTGTCATCAGAGGTCACTCAAGCAGGAAATAAATGGGGAGTGAGACAGAGCCAGTGGAAATGACAAAATGATCGTCTCTATTCATGTTCCTGTAATTGATGATCACATACCCGGGGTACTTTTTAGAATAATTGAGTGTAATACACAAGGCATTATCAACGCACTTAATAGTTCCTTTTGTAATCGTTAAGGGAAACGGGGGAATTGGCTCATAAGCATACCGTCACGTAATTAGTGACCAACAGCATCGGATATGATTCAAGACGAAAGTGAAACAGTAAGCAAAACAAATGTTGCTTGGCAAATGACATAAATATGATTGAAAATGGGCCGCACAAGAACCTTGAGTGAAGCCAACAGTCTGTTGTACTTCTTAGCTTTAACACTAGATGGAGCAAGTCACTTAAATGGTGTCAATAGCCCAGAATAACAATAATCTTGCAAAATTTGGAAATCAATGTAGCGAACTGGGTAGAGGTTTGATAATTTGTTTAACAAATGAGGGTGGGACGATATAGTTTAGAGCACATGTGTCAAAGTGGCGGCCCGGGGGCCAAATCTGGCCCGCCGCATCATTTTGTGTGGCCTGGGAAAGTAAATCATCAGTGTCGACTTTCTGTTTTAGGATCAAATTAAAATGAAGAGTATAAATGTATATTCAATTTCCTGATTTTCCCCCTTTTAAATCAATCAATAATTATAATTTTTCATCCATTTTTTCTGTGTTTTTAGTTCAAAAATCATTTTGTAAAATCTAAAAATATATTAAAAAAGCTAAAATAAACATTGTTTTAGATCTATAAAAAACTGAATATTCAGGGCTTTTAATCCAGTTCTTTTAATCAATTTATTTAAAAAAATCTAAATATTATATCTAAAATGAAATCAAGTTGACATTAAAGCGGCCCGCGAACCAACCCTTGGTTTAGAGGTTTCCTAAAAAATGAGACTCTTGTAATTTCAAGAAAATTTAGTTCTCAAATCAGAAGTTAAATACGATATTAGGCGGTTCTAAGTTGAGTACTGATACAAAATAAATGAGAAACTCATGTTGCATGCATCTCAATGTGCCTACTAGTCCTTGTATTGGAATTTTTAAAGTGCAAGATTAACACATACATTAATCTTCCAGGCAGCGGAAGTTTGTGGGAAAGACCAGACAGTTCAGGGCTAAGTTATACATAGACCTTGTCGCCATTCTTGATGGACGGATGGATGGAATAAAAAAGAAAAACACCTCACCTTCTGCCTAACGTGACATATAAAGCTGACCTAAATAACAGATCGCTCCTGTGGTGTAAAACCAATTATTTGGCGAGAGAAAATGTGTCACCGCTTTTCCGTTCTTTGGAAATGCGTCCGCGATGAATGCTCGGGGCTGCGCACTTTTATAATATTTTACATTCTCTGTATGAAACAAATGACTCTTACATAGTTTTTCACTTTGTACTGAATGATTAAACTATAATACTCGACAAAAAGATATTACGATTTAATTGGTACCCTACGAGAATCAGCCCACTTTTGTCCTCCCGCCTCTGTGTGTTCATTTTGAGCCGCCATTAAATCTCAAATTCTGATATTTGTTCCAATAAGCTGTATGAATTTCTTCGCAACAGTCGGCCTGCTGGTTGAACATAACGTTCCTCCATTGGATCCGGCTTCGACGACCAATATTAACTGAGCTGATACTGCGGAAAAATCACAGCCGGCTTCCTGGCAGCTCGGAGATTGGCCACGTACATCCTGTTCTGAATGGTTTGGGCTAAAAATGGTATGCCATATTGTCCTGCAAATCTGTGTTTAGGGGAAAAAAAGAACTGGCCAACGCATGCAGGTGGCGTAAGCTCATTCAAGAGCCGATACAATAACAACAGCAGATGACTATTATTGCCATTTGGTATTACGTAGTTGGTAAAAATGTGTTTCTGCTCCTTCCACCAATGTATTTTCCTTTCAAATGGAAACTAAACAGGAATCGTGTTGTGTTTTAGGTTTGTTAACCTCTCTCAAAAAGCTTCAGCTCAGCTTTTGTACTATTAATTTTCATTTTATCGTGATCACTTTATCATTGCAGTCCATTCCAGCCGTTTTTCATAAGACAACACAAAAGTACCAGCAATTTTTGACCATTTGGTAGACAGAAAATGCGAAAGATAAATCATTGTTGGGGCGTTTGCATGCGATAGTTATAGTTTGCCTTCTTTTTATTCTCCTCTTTCAGTTTAATCTTTTTTGGCTACCATGTTGCCTCTCACAGTCTTAAAATGAGTGTAAAAAAAATGTTTCCTTGTCATGTGATGGTCAACACCTTAAAAATCTGTATTAATATTCCTCACTTTAGGACCGTGAAGTAAATGTGTTAATTCTATGTGCTTCTCTTCGTACAAAATAGGAAAGGATGGGATTTACTGTCTAAAAATGTCCAATGAGGAAGAGGAGGAGGAGGAACGGATGAGATTTGTGGAGATGTAGAAAGAAAGGCGAGAGAGAGAGGGAGAGGGGGGGGGGTGGGTGTAGAGGGTCTCCTTCGTACGAAATAAAGAGAAATGAGGGTGGACGGGAAAATAAAATCACCGGGAACAAAAAGTCAGACGGCGGCAGACAAAATCAAATAAGAGTGCGACTTGGAAATTGGCCGCCATTCTGTAAGCCAGATTTATGTATTTGTGCGATGACAGCGACGAGCCAGCAAATGAGATAATTCATTTAAGCCCACGTAAAGAGGGACAGTTCGATTTTCTTGTTGGTCGAGGGCCCTTCAACGCACACACTCGCCGCACAAACCTGCGTAGGGACACACACACACACATACGCAGGCCCATCTGAAAAGCGGATGGCACAACAATCTCCAGGGCACAAGGCTTCACTCCACCCACTCATCTCTGCTGAGAGAATGGAGAGACGGGGAGAAAGGAAAATAGAGAGGTGGGAGGGCAGAGATCTACAGAGAAAACGCCAGAACGAGTGGGTAGAGACCCACATCTGCAGGCGAGACAAGGAAGAGAAGAAAGAAGGAGCTCATGGAAAGGAGAGAGCAAGAGAGGAGGAGAAGGAGAAGGAGGAGCAGGAGGAGGAGGAGGATGACACGATGGAGAGGAGTGTAACATTTGCGTCACATCTGCAGTGGAGGAGAAGTGCCTGACGCCATCAAACGCCTGCTGAATGACAATCTCTTCTCCTCGCTGTTCTCAGGTGGCAGACTTAACCCTGCTTTTCCCTCATTTTTCTGCTAATCTGGGAAAAACAAAAAACAAAAACACTTCAGTGCCCTTCAGTGTCCTTGAAACTCCAACACAGAAGGAAACAAGCTGAGTGATTTCCCACCTGCCAATCTGTCTGTGCTAAAACTACCCGTACATTTTTTTTTCTTCCCCTCACGGATGTCAAGTCAATATTACAACATTGCAGAAAATTGTGAAACAGAACGTGAGCGCCGTTATCAAACAGGTTTCAAAATGAGACGAGCGCAGATGGGATTTTCTGCGTCTTTGCAAGTCACGGGCCGTTTTAAACCTGAGTCAACAGCAGGAAAACAAATACATAAATACAAGATGAACAGGTTATAGCCCCTCTAATGATAGTGGAAGGGGAATTAATTTGAAAGCTGCCAAATGTCATAAGCTGCCTGCCCCTCCGCACGTTTAACCAAATAAACACTATTAGATTAACAAATTGCATGGGAAGAAAACAATAAATTTTCACCCCGGGAAAGGAATTTAATAACAGCTCAAAAGGCGCTGCGTTATTGTGTTGACAAAATGCAAATGATATCATTGGAAATTAGACGTGCGCCATTCACTAATGAATTCTGAAGAAGAATGTGCTGCGGCATAGCAATGGAAAGTGGTGCCGTAATGCCATCTGTCCTGCATGGTGTATGCATGGATGATGTTTGTGTACATAGTTTAGTGTATTTTACAGCATATAGTACGGTACTTGGACGTTTCGTCGTAAGACGTTTGGTCCCCGGACGTTTGGTCGACCGGACGTTTGGTAGAACGGACGTTTGGTAGAACGGATGTTTGGTAGAACGGACGTTTGGTAGAACGGACGTTTGGTCGCCAGGTTGTTACTGTTGAAACCAGCTCTCAAAATTATAATCATGAGAGAGTTTAATATCTAAATATCTAATATCAAAATATCAACAGTAAACCAAACGTCCGTTCTACCAAACGTCTGTTCTACCAAACGTCCGTTCTACCAAACGTCCGGTCGACCAAACGTCCGTTCTACCAAACGTCCAGTCGACCAAACGTCCGGGGACCAAACGTCTTTCGACGAAACGTCCGGTCACGATATAGTACAAATGGAACGTACATGAATCTGTGGTATTGGGTGTATGCGCATACTTATTGGGCACCCCGTCCACTTTAGAGAAAATTTTAGACTAAGTGCGTCCTTTGTGAGTAAATATGTGATGCGTTGCATTTGTACGTTTTTTATCGCTTAATAAGGGGAATTAAAATCATTAATAGGGGTAGCAATTGGACAAGGTTGACAGGTATGAGATCCTGTGAAGCCATTTTTTGTTTTTGAAAAGATGAAATATGTTTGAAGACAAGTGCTGAAAAGGTGGAAAGATTGAGAAACACTTGCTCAAGATTAATTAGGGGCTATTTTACACAATTGCAACTTCCTCCTTCATAATAAATTGGCAGTCAAGCTACACAAGTTTTATTAGGTTTTCCAGACAATTTGCATTGTAAATGTTTTTTCCTCCAAACAATTTTAGAGCTGAAATATTTAAATGCCTTTGTAATCAGCTCGATCCTTATTAATATATGCTTCAACAGATCGAGTTGGAATATTTGATATTTAAATTTGAACTTGGCCATCGGACAAATGCGTGTGTGGTGGTAAGTGTTTATATTATAAAAGATGTGGCCATTTTTTAAGCACTCGCATTCAATCGCTTGATGCCTCGCAGACTTGTGCATTTTAATTTGCAATTTAAGCGATTTAAGCCACAAATAGACACTGGCAAAATGACATTTTCAGGAGAAATACCCTGCTTTTGTTACCCCAAAAATTCTTCATTCCGCATTTATACCACTCATTTATGTAGTATACTAAATCGTTGTTTAGTCATCTTAATTTGATTTAAAATAAATGCTTTTGCTACAAGCTGTTACAATTAGTTACTGCGATCGCTGTTGATAATGTCGTGTTTTTTTGTCAATTTCTTAGATTGTTGTGTAGTAAACAGTACTGTACGTAGTGAGATTCAAATTTTATTTACTCTTTCAAAGTCATCAGAGTAATAAATACTTTTTTTAAGTGGCTGAATATAAGATTAGACAGGAAAACTGAAATTGAATGGACTCATTTCAGTGTGGCCTGTTTGTTGTTCTGCTATTTTCAATTCAACAAAAGACCCTGTTGCTCCAAGGCTCCCTGAGCAATCCGTTATTTGAGTCATTGGGCCTGCTTTCCTGGAAGTAAGCGCAATTTCTAAATAGCTAAAAGGCAATTAATGAGCGTTAACGTTATAAACCACCCCGTTCTCTCTGGCAGGCGTCGTTAGAGCACCGGTGTGACATTTTCGAAAATCTGTTGTTTGACGTCAGTTGTAGGCTTTGAGGCAATCAATGTTGCTTCTTTTTCTATTAGGGCTAAGATACGTTTAGCCTAAATGGCAGAGAGAAGAGGGCTTTTCGCTCTTGGCCACTGGTGGCCTCATCAATAGCGGAGAAGAGGAACATCATGTCGAAATCAATTATGCAATTTAAATTCATTTGTCCCAGGGTCGCCATCATAGATTCCTTATTAACTGTCTGCGCAATATTTTAAGTGAAGTTTTCCAACATCAACATTGAACTGCTGTCTTTCGTCATTTTTTTTCCGAACGTATCCAATTAATCAACATATCCGGGACCAAGGGGGTGGGATGACGTCACATCGCCGCAAAAAATTAAGTCATTAGAAAAGAGTTCATTTGTGAAATTACGAAATAATGAGCCAACTCAAGTACGGCAATAATGTGATTGTATTTTGTGACTTTGTGACACCACTTCGCCTCCTGTGATTTGGTGCAGTGGTTTTTCGTCACTTTTCTTCTCCATCACTTCTATCAATTGTGATGTGCAATCAATCACAAGCTGAATCAATCAATATTAAGCATAAATCATTTAGCTTGACCTTCATGCTTTGTTTGGCTTCTAACTTAAATCCCATTTGCTCCTGCTCGGGTTGTTATCATTCGACTACATTATTGTGGCATTCATTCGTCCAACAAAGGTCTCACTCTTAGGTGTAGACAATGGTCGGATTGAGCCTGTCTAAATTGATGTCTAAGTATCACACAAACAAAATACAATTGTCTTGTCGCAATTGGCAAGGACATTGAGGCTTACCTAACTAACAATGTGCTGTGCTTTTGGTTTCCGGCTTAGGATGGTCACAGATCCAAGTAGAAACAAATCATCTTTCTAGCTAAACCAGGGTGGATTGGTGCAAGCCATTCTAGAATCTTCCCCTGATTGTACGCCTGACCCTTCACGGGAAATGACCGTCACAAAGGGCTTTAGTGATATACGCCCCATGCTGAATAATAACCAAGCTGTTAATATGACAGATGGCTATCTTTTCTTCGCTGTAGGATCTGACACCCACGGTGATGAGACGAATAAAGAGACCTTGGACAACCGAGCAGTCCAACTATTGTGAGGCGCAGGACCCTGGAATGCTGGGTCTGTCTATTTTTCCATTTATTTTGACACCTTTTACCTTGCTATCTATTTTGCCATTTTCCGCATACTTTATCTACTATGCGTGGGCTTTCTCCGGGTACTCCACTTTCCTCCCACAATCCCCAAAATCATGCATGGTTGGCTGATTGAACACATTCCACTATTGAGGAAAATGGAGTGTCTTTGCAAGCAAAACTATGCGCGAATTACTAAACACCGTACTTGAATATGAACCTGCACTGTGTATGACAATATCTCCCTTTTGTAAATTATTACCTTACTTTTTCCTAGTCCAATTTGCTTTTAAATACAGTATTAAGCCAAAACCTTTTGACATTTTCACATAAACTTGCAGAACCAAATAAGAATGAATTGATGCAACCCATATGTATATTGCATGACGGGGGGGAAATGCCACTTGAGACCCCCAGAGAAATTTACACTTTACTTCTGTTTTTTTTTCTTCAGGTGTGTTTTGTGTGAAATCTCTATTCTACCTGCTCCACTGCTTTTAGACCTATTTTTTGCCTTTCTTAAGTTCTCCTGTCTGTCAGAAATACTCTTTCTTAGTGTGTTGGCATGTCTGCATGTGTGTGTTTGAACAAGGCAGCAGCTTTGTCACATTTTTTCTTCTCTCCTTCACCTGTTTCATATTCTTGTCATTTTATATTTTTGAGCTCATTTGAGTTTCTCCTGTCTCTGACTGCCTGCATAGGCGCCCCTGTAGTGCAGTAATGAGGGATATTGGTTTGACAGAGCTTTGGGAAGGTCATGTTAAATGGAGGCATTGAGGAGGAAAGAGGATGGGAGACGGATGACTGTGAGCTCCTAATCACAAATCAGAATAAATCTGCACTAAATTAGCATAGTAGTCAAGTATCATCCTGCAGAGGGGAGGGGAAAGGAAGCTTTGCTTGTGCGAGATGTCTTGGGTCACAATAATCAACACCTTGTAGAATGTGCTTCCCTAAAGTGACGGGAAGGTTGCAACATTTTTGTTGTATGACTCAAATTATGATGCCGCTTTGACCAGGGGTGTCAAACCGGTCCTCAAAGGGCCGCAGTGGGTGCAGGTTTTCATTCCAACTCAACAACAGTCATCAGTTAATTAAAGGCAGGTGCTACTTATTTTAGAAGACACCTGATTGGTTAAAATGTCGGCACTGGATCGATTGGAACAAAGACCAGGACCCACTATGGCCCTCGGCAGAATCAGTTTGACACGTGACCTAGGCGTTAAATACAGGTGAGTGGAACTGCAGCCTTCATTTGCTTTACTCTCCTCTAAACAACTTTCTTCTAGCAATAGAGGTCATACATCAACTAGACATTTTAATTCCCTCGTCAGAAATTGCATGCAAATTGAGGGGTTGATTAATGAGCCAATGAAGAATATGTTTGGTGATTAGTATATTAATGGCCTCATCACAGACACGGACAAGTCGGAAGCTATATATATAGCAAGGTAAAGCATGGGCTGGTAGGGAGCCAATTACAGAAAAAAATAAGATCACATTAAAAGTTTTCACTAATTAATACAATTTTTCTGCCCCCATGTCATGTTTTTTTATGAAATCGCTGCAGAGTCAATTTATTAGCTAACCAAAGTTTTTTTGTCTGGTTGTAGGTTCACCGTGAGTATAGACTTTATTTTAGATGGCCGCTACTCTTTGTCGTCTGATTTCTATCAATGACAGCGTACCTTCAAAGCAAACAATAGTAATTTAAGAGACCCACCATGGCCGAAAGAGAGGATACGAACATGTCTTGCTTTCCCACAGAGTCACAGGTGGCTTGGGATGACACAGAGTGCCTCCACTTTCACCCATCTGACCCTTGACATGAAAGATTCAGATGCTCTCCAATGTCAAAGCACTTAGAGAAGAGGTGTAGGGGCGGCTTAACCTCAACAGAGAGGCTGTTGGAGTGCAAACAATAAAATTGGTGTTGATTTGAGTGTTTGCTGAGCGCCCGCGGTGCAGCGATGGTTCTCTGCGTGAGGGTCTCTCAAGGGAGTCTTGAGTGCACGCACCTCCGCAACTCCTCTTCCCGTTTGGGTTCTCGGATAAGTGCGCCACATAGGATAATTATGCAGCATTACCATACCAATGTCACATTTCAATAAAAAAGACAACACATTAACATAAGTAGTGATTATGTACATGTGTAGTCTACAACGCGGAGATCTTAAATAACAAAAAATTAAAGGAGTACACAACGGTAAAGTCTTCAAACATAAGGCTTAGGTTAGTGCACGAATAAAAATAATAATTTTTAGTTAGGTAAGTTACAACAAAAGAGAAAAAACACGATGGGAGAACTAGTGTGGTCTTCCTGACAACGTATAAACACACTGGCAAATAATATTTCATTTAGTAATACTTTGATAGCAAAAAATAAGTGTATAGAAAAACATAACATAACATATATATGTACAAATATAATATTATTACAGGATATGGATGGTGAAAGCCAATGCAGCAGGATTTTTTCGGGTCAAAAAACACAATTTTGTAGATTTTTGTTCCTTGAATGTCTTTGTCTTTATGGATACGATATACAACATGAGGCGTTTGTATTTGGAGTTTCCTCAACTCTTATGTAACATCGACGCAGAATTTTCCAATGAAGCAATCAAGAGTGAGCGAGCGCTACACTGTTGCATTAGCAGTCTCCTTCCAGCTGCAGAATCAATGTCAGATAGCAGAGCTGCCACTCAGCTATCGGGCACATGCTGATGAATCCATATGGGCCAAACTCTGTAGGGAGCCTCTATGTAATAGTGTTAATAGGACAAGGGGCCTGCTGGAGTCACTGTGATTAATGTAGGGGGAAAGTTCCCCGTGGTCCAGCCAAGCGTTCACCTTTTGTTCCCCTTACAAAGAGGTCTGAAATGGAATCTGTGCAAGGGGGAAGTGAAGCAAATGTACTGCGCAACTGGCAGCAATAACGTGGCACGTGTCAGATTAGATGATGTAGACCCCCCAACCCCCTTCCCCTCCTTTTTTTTCAACATCATCTCATAACCTGCCAGGTTAAAACTTTATTATTATGCTAATCACAGAAAATTGTGACGGTTTTCCTTGAAATTTAAATTGACTGTGCAGGCGTTTAGCATTAAACGGGTTTATTTGTGGATTTATTTTCTGTTTGAGTGAAAACTAACATGTCTGCATTTGTGATTTTGTTCGATGCAAGCACATGGGAGGAAGTGAAGGAAGCAGGAAGGACGTGAAGGCTGAAAGTTTCCCTTTTTAAGGTAATTTTCCCCTCATATATATTTTATCTACTCATATGAAAGGGGCTTTACATTTGAGGGCTGGAAATTTGGGGTTTTGTTGACCTTGACTGGGTATTATGTGAAATGTAGGACCGTCTAGTCGGTGTATTGGTTGTTTTTCTTTCCAGTTTAAAGGTTTAATTCAATGCTTTGATTAAAAAAGACGGTACACTTGTACAAAATTTCTTCAAAGATACATTTTTAGTTTAGCAGCCAAATTGATTTGGCGGTAGCTATTTTTGTCAGATTAGAATTTCTTGATTGGAAACAGATAAGTGTTATCTGCATGGAAATGAATCCTCTGGGATCTCAACTCAAGCAAGGTGAATTGATTCAAAAGCTTTGGTAAAAGCAAGTATTTAAAGGGAAAAAAATGTGAACAAAGTGCTGCGTTCTTTAATAAAATACACCAATGACACAAGTATGTCTGGGAATATATATTTACTTATTTTTAATAAAATATTTGAATGTTAAAGCCTCAAGAGGATACAATGCCCTTTTAAATTTATTTATAAATACATATAATATTGGGGGAAAAATTATATACAGTTAAAATGTTTAGTTACAGTTATGGAAAAAGTTCTAATACTAAAGAGCCTGTAAAAAAAGGTTTGATAGTTTGATAGATGCTGAATACAAATTGTCTAGTGGTATTTCACCTTGCCCATAGTTGGCTGAGATAGGCTCCAGCACCCCCGTACCCTCGTGAGGATAAGCCGTAGGGAAAATGAAAGAATGACCACAAATAGCCATCCCGTACCACTACAGGCCAATCGGAAAGAGGATATAAAAACATTTGATTGATTGGGTCATGAAGAAAGCAAAAGCATGTCTGATGAGAGCCTATAAAGGTAATGTGTGAGAGACAAAATGGAAAATGAAATAAATGGAAAGTCCTGAAGTAGAAACAAATACTATATGGCCTTAATGGGCCAGACCGTCCCAACCCAAAGAGGACCATGACAGATGAATGGGATGAAAAAATTTCAGTAATTGGATGCATAATAAAGACACAATTTACCCCGGGATTTCCTTTAACCTCGTTTCGTCATGTTTAATGAAGCCTCAGGGCAAATATAATTTCAGCATTATGTGAATGGAACATGAGAGGTAATATGACATTTTTCCACTCCTCTGTTTGACATGCTGCATCACGTATTTCTATTCAATTTAAAAACAAATTCACTTTAATTCTAGGAGAGGCATGCTTAACTCGATTTCCCCCCCCAAATTATATTTTATTATACTTTCATACAATACAGCCTTATTTTCTTACTATAAGCACATAAACAAAATTAATAATGATCATGTGACAGGGCACATTATTTTATATTACTAGAAAACTAAGATAGAAGCGTGGTCACTGCACAAATTAAGCTTGTAAATCAATGGTGTATGAAATAGCAAGAGGTGTTTCCAACATGTTGTTTTCTCATTTTTACTGAACTACTTAAGTAGGCCAAAATATTAGAAGAAGAAAAAATGCTCTAGTGTACATAATCCTAAATTCTCACCCTGCTGCGTTCCCTCATGTGGCTACATTCCTGTTTTTGGCAGTAACCCTGAAGAAAATGTTAAAGCACGGAGACGCAGCGACTCTGTTTTCATAACCAAGTAACGACAAACTCACCAGAACGCCCTCGATGCGTGACTCATAAATGATAATATATATATTTTTAAATGCTAATGAGCTGAAGATTATACAGCGTGAAGAGCGTGGTGGAGGAAGGAAGAGTGAGCTTGACGGTAAAAGACAGACAAAAAGAGAGAGAGAGAGATTTTCTGTATTTCGCTTGCCTTTTTTTTCTTCTCTCCAGAGCTGACAGTCATGCTTTCCTACTGAACATATAAAATAGTTTTCAAATAATCTCCCTTTACCCGCTTTAGTATTTATGACTTTGGAATGAGTCAGAGTGAGGAAAAGAGGGAGTTTAGATGAAGAAGCCTGCAGCAGTGTGAGATTGTGCCGTTTCCCCGTTTCCCCCCTGTCTCTGTGGTGCAGCATGAGAGGGCTAAACAAGGTTAAAGAGAAGGTCACAAACAGATGGACTCACTTAATCTTCGTCCTGTCATTCCGCCCGCGTGAGACCGTGTCCCCGCAGGGTGTACTCAATTATTTGTCTTTCTAGAACAAACTGCGTCTTGTCTTTTATCCTGAAATGTAACTTGAACACACGGAGGGAGTGAGACGTTTTGGACCCATGACATTTCATCACGGCTCTTTGCGTAATTGCCAAATAGGTGTTTATTTTATTCTTGTCGTTGCTCTTTTTCTATTTTTAATTATCCAGTCACTATCATTTTAACTTGATCGTCTTCCTTCTATATCTCAATGTATCACCTTGGAAATTCCCTGCAAGCAGCATTCCCTGTTTTCTGCCGTTTTTTTGTCTTCTGGTGCGTCGCCATGCGGTGAAGGTCATTTTTAGAGGTTGGGGGAGGGGTTGATGCAGTTTAGCCTAACTGCTGTCCTGGAAATCAGCGGGAAGACGAATGCGTGAATGATAAGGGATGGAAATGGGGAAGACTCGGAGGAAAATGAAGGGTTCGAGATTTCTGTGCTTTGAAGATAATGCCATGTATAAGGCATGTTGCATTATAAAAAAAACAGTGGCCATTTTTGTATTAGGTAAAGATGCTGGTCAAAAGGTTGAAAGCCAAATGTACTAGTGGTTCTTTGGTTCTTTACGCCATTGTGTTTTGACATTTTTCTTTTTATTCACAATGAATCTCCTTGTCAATAACAAAGTGGCCTTTTTGTGTACCTTTCATCCTTTGTTTTCATAGTTGTCCAAGTTACCTGGAGCACAATGCCATACCATCACAAATGCTGTCTTAATGACAAAATGGATTGGTTTTTTTCTCCCAAGACCCGTGGAATTAGTAGATGTGTAGATGAGATCTTGAACAAAATCTGAAATCCAAAACAGAAGGTCAGTGATCAGATTAGCACTAGCAGTCCATAATCAGAGTGAAATTTGGGTAGTAGAGTTGTGATTTGAAATGTTGGGCCAATGGACTCAGAGTAGACTTTAAAATCTGAGCTCCATATCGTGTGGTTATTTCTGTGTTAAGAACCACCTTTCAAGTTCAGTCTGAAAAGTAAAGCTGGCGCTGTCAGTAGCTTCAGTAGAACAAATTCCCTACATGGTTGTGCTTTGCGTGCCTTTCTGAATTTATTGTGAAATAGCACGGTTGTTTTGAAAGGAGAAGCCCAGTTATTTTAATCGATACAGCATGATAATCTTCCCCAAATTTCTTGTTGAGCAACATGTTTCAAGGGTTTTCTGGTAGGAGGAATTCTGAGTGTTTTTCATGTTTTTTCGGGTTGGCATAAAGGATGCAAGGTGGAGTCGGCGGCTGTCAGTGCTGGGAGGCATGCATCGTAGTCCTCTCGGGAGTTCTCGGGTCCGTAATCTTTCTTTCTGATGGTTCAGAGAATTCTTCCGTGAAAGACTTTGTGCTTGAGCTCGTTGAGCCGCTTCGTCTCGGTGGGAATGAAGGTGCGACCAAAATTTTGAGCGATTCCGCAGTGGCCAGTCCTGCGGTTCTGCCACGTGAAGGAGAAAGGTCGTTCTGTTGCCAAGAGGATCAAAAAGCCCAAAATAGAGGAGAAAAAAAAGTTCACAATTAGTTTAGATTTGACCAAAAACAAAACGAACATCAACAATGTGTATTTGTAGTAACTTATCCCTGCTAAGACCAAATTGAAGTGTGCCTTCTTAAATGTAATGGCAAGCAAAAATGACGCCCCATTTATTTTCTGTTTCACAATGATAAAAACAACTTTGACAAAGGTCATTAAAAGAGGTTAAAACTAGATTTTGGAAATATCATTTTCCGATTTTGTATTAACTATCCATCTTCTGACTTCCCAAACAGCTTGCAGGCTTTGCAAGACTCCTTGCGGGACAGTCAGGAGAAGTGACCTTGACATTTACGCTCTAATGAAAACAATCATGGAAAGTATGTTAATACGTCCGCTGTGGTTGGCTGAAATGAACTGTGATCTTTAAAAAAAAGGCCAGATGCTCCTGTGAGTAACAACCTCCAGCAGATGAATCATTCCCCTATTAAGATGCTGTGGTTGACCCGTTCACGCAAAACTGTTTATACACAGCTGCTGTGTCACAGATCGACTATTACTTTTACGCTTTCACGGAGTGCAGATTACGCATGGTTAGCATCCAGGTCACAACCAAACCCAAAGAGGTGTGAACCTCACTAACCATATTTCTGCCAAAATAAAAACAAAAAGTGATGAAATTCACTGTGGAGTAAAGCTAATTTATTGCATTAATGCGTGGAACAATTCAAGTGTATCCTGCATGGCTGCTGGATTCATGCTGATAATGCCCGTAAATGAAAAGCAATTCAGACAATAACCAGAATGTGGACAGAATACAGAATTACATAGCAAATGAGATCACTACACCACGTGTGTCAAAGTGGCGGCCCGGGGGCCAAATCTGGCCCGCTGCATCATTTTGTGTGGCCCGGGAAAGTAAATCATGAGTGCCGACTTTCTGTTTTAGGATCAAATTAAAATGAAGACTATAGATGTATATTACATTTCCAGATTTTTCCCCTTTTAAATCAATAATTTTAATTTTTTAATCCATTTTTTCTGTGTTTTTAGTTCTAAAATCATTTTGTAAAATCTAAAAATATATAAATAAAGCTAAAATAAACATTGTTTTAGATCTATAAAAAACTGAATATTCAGGGCTTTTAATCCCGTTCTTTTAATCCATTTATTTAAAAAAATCTAAATATTATATCTAAAATGGTCCGGCCCACATGAAATCAAGTTGACGTTAACGCGGCCCGCGAACCAACCCGAGTCTGACACCCCTGCACTACACGCTAAAATACACAAGTTAAAAAGTCTTGTTTCTTTTTAATATGGGGATAAATGGTGATTAGACAACTGTATAAATAACATAACGTTGCAAAGTGTACAGTGACTGTACTGATGTCAAATGGAGCGCATTTTATTTCTATTGAAAGGCTAAAGGAGTAAAGTTGTTTTCAATGTATCATAAAAAGTTCAATTATTGTTGTTAAATTTTTAGAGGTTCATCAGATTGTGTTTTCAATAATGCTGAATGCATGTTTTTAGCATTGAAATTGTTTCTGTGTGTATGTACGGAGTAATTTCTATTTGCATTTAAAATCTAGGGAAAAAAATAGTATTCAGTAGAGACAAGTTTGTGAATACAAAAAAAAGAACTATTACAATGAGTTTCTGTGTGAAAAGTCTTCTACATAATTCCTATGATTACATTGTAAACATAATAATTGAAAGTGAACACTTGAATAAACAAAGGGAATCTGTACCAAGAAGTTAATGCATTCCAAAGCTTTTTCTCCCCTTCCTATTTCCCTGCTGCTGGTTCAGAGGCCATGTTGGTAAACACAATTTAGATGTCACCTTCAGTGCAGCTGGTGTGTGTTCATATGCGCACCTTCTGCGGCGACTTGTTAGCGGCATCAACTCTGTGAAAAATCACTTTAATAAAAAGAAACAGTTGGCTGGATTCATTCCCTGTGGCGTGCCCTACAGTCGTATGTGACGTCAAAGACGGTGTGTGCTCACTCCTTTCTTTTCTGGCGAGGACGCGTGAGAAAGGAGATGTGACAACATTTTTGGCTGAAATATGTCTGCCGGACAGTAACACCCTCCTGGTTAATGTGTGTGTGTGTGTGTGTGCGTGTGTGTGTGTGTGTGTGTGTGTGGTGTGTGTGTAGAGAGAGAGACGTACTGCATTTAGCCATGCTATGGGGCAGGACAAAGATACAAAAACAGAATCGATTGCAAGTGACAGAGAGGACCAAGGGCAAAAAAGTCATTATTAAGTCTAGAAGGGTATCTTGTGCACTCACACACTGACCAAACCATGCGGATGGTCTACATTCGGTATATCTCGGAAGACAGAGCTCTTGAAAGCCTAAAAACCAACATAACGTACGTTCCTGTGCGTGTGTGTTTGTGTGTGTGTGTGTGAGCGGGGCCTTCCGGGCAGACATTATTGTCCTCAGTTCAATACTGCTGTCACAAGGCGATGAATTATGGAAGTGTCTGAAAGTGACACAGCACGGTTAACAGCCAAGAGACACTTTTATTGAGTTCTGTGTGTGTGTACGTGTATAAGGTCGTGTCAGCCACACTTTCAATAAAATGATAACGGAGCACATCGCCGTCAGACCAGACCGCTTCGTCCCGCACTGGCATGGGGATGTTTTATATTTGACCATTGAAAGTGTTTTTTAAACAATAATGGAAAGTGCTGACGGCCATCCATCAAAGTAAAAGAATGGAGTGACAGTTTCCCAATTTGTTGTGTTCTGGTACTGGTTCTGTTAGTAAAGAAACCAGCAGGTGATGGAATTCTGGGCAGGGAGGAGATTTGATTAAAGTTGACTTTTGATGGTTTGTAGGGAGAGACCAGCAGATTGAGCCTTGTAAAGTCGTAAATTCATGAGTATTTCAATCAAGATAAAGATATTGCAAAATAAACAAATGGAATTTTAGGAGGGGAAGTAACATTTTCAACTGTGCATGTTATAGTACAAACAGTCAAACATTCATTCATTTACTGAACCGCTTATCACCACAAGGGTCACAGGGGGTGTTGGAGCATATCCTAGCCCACTCTGGGTACCAGGCAGAGGAGACCCTGGATTAATAGCCAGCCAATCACAAGGTAATAGTCAAACACACAAATACAATTGGGCACGCTCATAAGGAGTTAGTGAAAACTCACAATAGTGTGGGCTATATCCCAATTGAGGGTCTGCAGCCTTTAGAACCTGAATTTGAAAGCCAGTTGCGTCACAACGCTGCTCTAAGGCCTGTCTCAATTCATTAAAATTGGAAGGATGCTCCAAAGCATTCTCCTTTTCAGCCATTCTAAGCCAATTGTGAGCACATACCGCCCTATTCTTGACCCACTGCTGTATCCCAGATGCTTTGTGTGCTCTTTCTGCATTGCAGGTCATTTTAAATGGCAGCATCTAACCCTAATCAGGATCTACTTTCATTATCAAGCCTTTTCTGTCACATATATAAATGGATTTGTGTCCGAATGATGTTCTGCTATCATTTCAAAGCCACTTGCATTGTATTTCATAGCACCTTTAAAGTAGCATACTGAAGCTGGAGGTTGTGTTTGTGCTTTTGTTCAAACAAAATGCACGCTGTTACACAAATGGCTCCAAGCTTTAGTTGTCATAATACTCATGAGACCTCTTGTTCTCAAATTTTCATCATCTTTCTGGAGGATACCTTCTTGGAGGCTAAACAACCTTGTAGAGTTACACCAATTAGACGAGACGGCTTGCAATTAAATAATACATTTAGAAATTCCTCTCCGAGAGAAAGGAACGAGCGAGGTGGCTTAAAAATGCATCAGAGGTCGCCCGCTTGAGCTGACCCCGAGCCATCAGAGTTATTTTGGGATCGTATGTTTGTCTCCGGGTTTTCTTCGGCGAGAACCGCGGAGTCTAGACGTCCTCAGTTCGACTACGGTATATTTTTATGTAAAGCTCGCTTCACAGAAACCTGCTCAATTTGAACCCGAGGCTGCCGCAATAATAGATTTGTGAGTCCCAGACGTAAATGGAAGCGAAGGGAGGGATGAGGGGGGAAACGTACTCCCCTTCATCTCATCTCCCGTGAAGGAGAAGATACGGACGTGGGTCTAAATCATTGACGAATGTTGGACAAAAGCAGCAGGTCGCTACATGAAAAGATGTACTCACATTTTGCGGAGCTGGTTTTAATGTAGACTGCACACAAATGTTCATTCTTGCTGAAAAATGTCTACGTAGGGGCAGCAGGGATGTGTTTTTATATGTTCCATGAAAGAATCTAGTCTTTTTACAGACGTGGAATCAATGTTTAAATTGGTTCCCGTTAGAATCAAATACAAAGTGAGAAGTTCTTGTGTCGTCTTATCCTTCATTTTGAGTGAAGGTTAGAACATGATTGGGTATTTAGGTTCAAGAACTCAGATGGGGATTAATTTAGGATTCCTAATTAAAATAACTGGCAAGAAGACATCTCAGAAAAAGTAAGAATGCAAATCCAAGTTTAACGTGAGACTTATGTATATTCAGCTATTAGTGTCAATTTGTTCTATTAGTGAGTCTCTACACAGGTCAAAGTGTCACCAGCCTCAGAACTTCATCTTCGCTCATTACGGCGACCCTTTGTAAAGCTGCCCTCGCGGATTTGACATCATTCTCATTTGCGGCGCTTGGAGGTCTGATTAATTCATAATTATGGTGGGAAAGAAAAGGCCAGGCTAAATTTGCACTCGACTGAATATAGAGTGGGGATCCCCCACAACGATCAAATCGAAAGGGTGATCCTAATCAGTTTAAGCTAAAGATGCTCACATTTGCTACTATTTGTACATTTATCACAGCAGAGTTGGTGGTTTTAGCCATCCAGGCGACAGATTGTGGACCTTCTGTTGTAGCAGGATATGCCACAAAAGCATTTTTGTTCACTTATGCAGAAAGACTGAGTGTCACTAAGCTGCCTCTCTTGAACAGGAATTAAAATGGTTGTGATCCTGGTATAAATTCAACAAATCTGAATATGATTGACTTCAGCCTATATGTCGTTTTTTGGTGGGGAAAGCGAGAGTTAGAGTTTTACTTCAAATCTCTGTAAACTAGAAAACTATTCACGTTAATTGAGATATTGTTCTGACAACTTTTCTCAATGATCTTGTCTGTTCACTGTCTCTTTATGAGCCAAGGTTAATCTACTAGGTTGCCCACAAATATTCCTATATACTCAGTCACTGCAAATATAAACTGTCAACTCCATCTGTCTCCTTTCATATTATTATTATTTTTTGGTTTTCATTCTTCAGTCACAAATAGTTACCATCAATACTTTTTTGCTGGTACTCAATTGGAATACTAACATCATCTCTTTTAAATTGCTCCAAGAATTATAATTGATCATTATGGTTTGTCCCTGGGCCTTCTAGAGGGAAGCAATTAGCACATGCGCATCTGGGATCAACATTTGTTTCAAAAAAATAAAAATCTTTAGTGGTTATACTAGCTTGTAATGAGAAAACTATTACTACCATGGCAACACGGAAATTTCTCAATGAGCTCGATTAAACTCTATCTCTCTGCTAGTAGTAAATATATTCAGATTATAATTATTTTGTATTCATTGTACTAATTAAAACCGTATTGGGGGAAATCCAACATATTTGCTCAGACACGAACTTGGCATAGGAGTTTATTGCAGGACTCGATCCGTGACGCCAACTTACAGCCGGCCAAGAGTTGCACGTCTGCTAAATGAATGAATCAAGCAGGAAAACTTAGATGTCAGAAGGAGGGAGAGAAAGAATGCCAATTGAAAAGTGCTGGAGTTATTGTGTTTAAATGACTATATCAAATATATGCAAGGTCATATATTAATGTTGCTGAAAATTGAGCAGCTATTTTGGCTGACTGAAGACTCTTGTTTGACTCATTATATGCAATCTGACTTTCTATGCAATTAATCATTGTTTATCGCGTGGCCCTTACAAGGCTCAAATCTTATTTTCTTGCCAGTGGTGTGACCTCTCCAAAAAGACAAGTGTTTTTTCTGTAGGTAGGTTAAATATGAATTCATGTTCACACCTAATAAATAGAATGTCTGAAGTTGGAATGAACACATACTGCTTCAATGTGGTTGAAAAATACAATGGAAACTACAAAGAAGACTAACTTCACAGTGTCTCATTTAAAGTGTTCATCACTTATGCGTGACCCAACTTCATGTCACAATGTCTTAACTTTCAACTCTGATATTGTGATTAGCCTTATATTGTGCTGTGTGGCTGAAACAAAAGCTGATTCTAAAAATGGCTTCGATATTCTGGAAATGGTAAGAGGTTCAGACGGGATTGAGTCCGGGAGATAAGACGTGATATCCGAGCAAGTTCATCATCTTAGTGAAAAAAAAAGTCAGACTGCAGAGTACTCAATTGAATTTTGAAGCAAATTACAGTAGAAAGAAGCCTCGGTAAGTCTCTTCCTTTCAGCTTTGTTATCATAGCAGCTATTTCAGATCTTTCTTCTCAGGATGATGAAAAATAATACGGTGGTGACGTGACATATCTATCAGTGATCGAGGCAGTGGTGTCACGAGGCCTATTTAATAGGTTCTTCAGCCCCTAGTAAGGCTTTGAATTGTTCAAAAGATGACCATGTATAATCAAGCTTTTATTTGGTCAAAAAAGTATAGTAGGACATTTTTGTGAAAAAAGACCGGGTATGGTAAGAGATTTTGGTGAAAAATAAGAACATTTATGGGTGGCGCGGTGAAGCGAGCGGTTAGCGCGTCGGCCTCGCAGCTATGGGGTCCTGGGTTCAAATCCAGGTCATGTCCATCTGTGTGGAGTTTGCATGTTCTTCCCGGGCCTGCATGGGTTTCCTCCAGTTACTCTGGTTTCCTCCCACATCCCAAAAACATGCATGGTAGGCTGATTGGACATTCTAGATTGCCTGAGGTATGAGTGTAAATGTGCATGGATGTCCGTCTCCTACGCTCTGTGGCTGGCCACCAGGGGGTCTCCTACCTCTGGCTCTGAGACAGCTGGGATTGGCTCCAGCACCCCCCAACACCCCTATGAGGATAAAGCGGTTCAAAAAATTAGCTGACAGATGAGATGAGACCATGTATAGTAATGCTTTTTTTCTTAAAAAATAGACAATGTATAGTGAGGCTTTTATTTTATTAAAAAATAGACCATGTATAGTAAGGCTTTTTTCTTAGAAAAATAGAACATAGATAATAAGGCTTTTTTCTTCTTTAAAAATGACCATATATAGTAAGCCTTTTTTTCTAAAAATAGACCATATATAGTAAGGTTTTTTTCTTAACAAATAAAGCATGTATAGTAGGCTATTTTTCTTTAAAAAAATAGACAAGTTGTAGTAAGGCTTTTATTTTATTAAAAAATAGAAAATATAATAAACATCAGTCTGTGTTTCAGATACTATTTTAGATCAACAGAGAAGGCCTTGCAGGCCCTGATGGTCCACCACTGAGTTATTGTATACAATACAATGAAGCATTCTTTGCGTGTCAAATTTTAAACTTTTAATGGAGTATGAATATGGGCGTGGTTACGCCTATTGTAGACGAAGCCGAGTTGATAAAGCGCATGCGCAGTAACCATTTCTTTCCCACGCTGACTGTCGACAAGCATGCCAACAGGTAAGGAATAGACGATTCGCAATTCACTGGCCTAAATGCGTTTTTATCACGCTATCGGGAGACTTTTTAGCAATCAATTGAGCCCAAAACGCCAAAAAATATCTTAGTTTAATGCCAGGTTTAGCACACCGTCGACTCTTTTCCTCACCGGCTGTGTGCCGTATGTTACTATTTAACATTAGCGTTAGCATCACGATTTGACTTAAAAAGTATGTTGTCCGTTTTCTCTCCATTATTGAGTCGTGTGGCAATACTTTAAATTTAATCAAACAACGCCGAGTCATCAACCGACAGTTTGCTGGGTAAATGCTCACTCTAGAATGACATCCAGAGGCACGGCTTAGTTTGTAATGATAGTTTTCATTGTGAGTGCTAAACACCCGTTCGATTTGTAATTGTTCTGTTTTTACAAAAAAAATCACTTGTACAAAACTGTTAAGCCAACTTTCTCCTAGCTGTTAACGTCAGTCTGTATATTTAATCGTCGTATACAAAACTATTAAGCCAACTTTCCTAGCTCACCGGTGTCAAAGCGGCGGCCCGGGAGCCAAATCTGGCCCACCGCGTCATTTTGTGCGGCCCGAGAAAGTAAATCATGAGTGCCGACTTTCTGTTAGGATCAAATTCAAATGAAGATTATAAATGTATATTACATTTCCTCATTTCCCCCTTTTTAAATCAATAATTGTAATTTTTTAATCCATTTTTTTCCTTTTTGTGGTTTTAGTTCAAAAAGCATTTAGTAAAATCTAAAAATAAATATATTTAAAAAAAATCTGTTTTCCACTCTAATATTGAACATGTTCCCAAAAATATTTTGTTTCCTTTTGAAATGAAAAACAAATTATTATAAGATATTTTCCCTAACGAAGAAAAAAAAGCTCAAACAAACATTTTTTAGATCTATAAAAACGGAATATTTATGGCTTTTGGTAGTTTTTTAATCCAGTTTAAATAGAAAAAAATATCAAAATATTATTTCAAAAATGGTCCGGCCCACGTGAAATCGAGTTGACGTTATTGCGACCCGCGAACCAACCCGAGTTTGACACCCTTGTCCTAACTGTTAACGTCAGTCTGTATTTAATCGCCTTGTTTGAAAAAGGAAAAATAGTACTTGGCACTCGCTAACTAATTTTCATTCTTTATCTTGATCGTTTATTAAATTTCTTGTAAGATTTCTCTATCCGGTAATTGTTTGGCAACCCCCAAATACCTTGATTAAATCAAGTTTTACCTGTTTAGCATCAAGATAAAACTACTTCCCCCAAAAAACAACTAAGCCTATCTGTTGAATCTCCAGGCTCTATACATGCTAACTTTTGCTTTTTTGTGTGCAAATTTTCCCTGTTTAGGACCAAGATGCAGTTCTTCTAGCATGCCTAGAGCACTATTGAGGTTATAGAAGAGGAGACTGGGCCATATGAAGGTAAAACTACAATCCCCCCCCCCCAAAAGTTGAATCTCCATTCTATATATTCTAACTTTTGCTATTTTTTTGCATGCAACAGGCCTGAGAGAGCTTCCTTGCAAGTTGCCCACTTGAATCATATGGTGTCTCTGTACTTCTGAAAATCCAACTTAAATAAAAGCCTAAATCATCATGGTGATGTTTCACTGGACATTCATTTCCACAGCCCTTTGACTAAATCTTTAAGGTAAGAAGGATCTCAGTTAGAGCAGGAATTCGAAGTATTTATTCCCCCAAAAAAATTCTAAGTGTTTATTTTTCCTAATATTATTTTCACCCCCAGTTTTTTAATTTTCTTTCTTCTAATTTTATTGTCTGTTTATTCCCCAGCTTTAAAAAAAAAAAATTCTAAGTGTATATACCCCCAGTTTTTTCCTAATTTTATTTTGTGTTCCATTTTTTCTAAGTGTTTATTCCCCCAGCTTTTAAAAAAAAATTCTAAGTGTATATACCCCCAGTTTTTTCCTAATTTTATTTTCTGTGTTCCATTTTTTCTAAGTGTTTATTCCCCCAGCTTTTTAAAAAAAAAATAAGTGTATATACCCCCAGTTTTTTCCTAATTTTATTTTCTGTGTTCCACTTTTTCTAAGTGTATATACCCCCAGTTTTTTTAAAAAAAATTCTAAGTGTATAAACCCCCAGTTTTTTCCAAATTTTATTTTCTGTGTTCCATTTTTTCTAAGTGTTTATTCCCCCAGCTTTATTTTTTTTCTAATTTTATTTTCTAAGTGTATTAACCCCGTTTTTTCCTAATTTTATTTTACAAGTGTTTTCCCATTTTTTAAATTTTCTTTCTTCTAATGTTATTGTCAGTGTATATACACCCAGTTTTTTTCCTAATTTTATTTTCTGTGTTTATTCCCCCAGCTTTTATTATTTTTTCTAAGTGTATTTTACAAAAATTAATTGTAAGTGTAAAATTATTTTGTGAACCTTTAACTAAAGTCTTGTCTTATGTCTACAGGTGGACAAACCAAAGACTGACTACTCCAATCAACACTTCAATGTAATGCCAACTAAGCATTTTAAAGTTGAAATGTTTACCTGTAAATAAATTTTTTTAACTTGCATTGTTACTTGCATTTTTGTTAGATAAAGACAAACACATGTATACATTGAAAAACTTTTATTTTGAAAGAGTTTGGAGATAGGTTCTAGCATAACACCCATATATACTTTACAAGAGCTTTTATTTTGAAAAACTCCACTGATAGGTTCGCGCAGGCCCTCCAGCATTTTGAAAAATCAGGGTTGCCTTCATCCATTTTCAAATGGACAAAGACACTCCCCTTGGCACCAGGTGGAATTCTGGAGGAAAAAAAAAGGGGTCAAGGCACAAAGTTAAGTAAAAAACCATTCGCAAGGTCTTACCTTTTATTTTGAAAAACTTTGGAGATAGGTTCTCGCGTAACGCCCAGCACCGAGAAATGAGGGGGTGCGTCAGCCTATCTGTACATAGGCAGGAAACCTTGTCCCCCTTGTGGAATTCTGGAAAACAAAAAAAGGGGGTCAAGGCACAAAGTTAAGTAAAAAACCATTCGCAAGGTCTTACCTTTTATTTTGAAAAACTTTGGAGATAGGTTCTCGCGTAACGCCCAGCACCGAGAAATGAGGGGGTGCGTCAGCCTATCTGTACATAGGCAGGAAACCTTGTCCCCCTTGTGGAATTCTGGAAAACAAAAAAAGGGGGTCAAGGCACAAAGTTAAGTAAAAAACCATTCGCAAGGTCTTACCTTTTATTTTGAAAAACTTTGGAGATAGGTTCTCGCGTAACGCCCAGCACCGAGAAATGAGGGGGTGCGTCAGCCTATCTGTACATAGGCAGGAAACCTTGTCCCCCTTGTGGAATTCTGGAAAACAAAAAGGGGTCAAGGCACAATAGATTAAGTAACATAAAAAAGAAATACAGACAAGGGCCTAATTAAGTCAAATTTAACTAAAAAACTCCTACATTTAGCTTTTTCTATAAAACATCAAAAGGGTACCCATTATTCAGACACTGCAAAAGAAGGCAATATTAGACATACTCCTGATGGTCTGGTTTTCTTTTTGTCTGCTGCAGAGAGACTAAAAATGATCCGAGTCTTTAAAGGCCCCTTATCCAGTCTATTTTTCATGTTTTCCTCCACAAACAAATAATCAGGATCTTGATGTGGTGGGAAATATAGAAAACACTGGACAGGGGCCCACAAGGTACAAATTACATGAAAATAATAAATAAAATAAATCCCATTTCTGCCTTGAGTTTTTCCAGTCAATTATTACAAATCCATTTATTCTTAAAAAATAAATATCCAAAAAGCTACCGTTTTTCTCTTATGCCAAGGAAAAAAAATGTTTAAATGACACCTGCACTATTGTTAAATGTCTCACTTAGGTTTTGTCAAAAGCACATTTAAAACTAAAAATGAAACAGTCCTGAGGTCTTTAAGAAAGTTAACAGGGTAAAAGTATGTAATCTATTCGAGTGCACAGTTCCACTACATGGCAGAATTTTTTGTACCAATTACCAATTGTCAAGCGCAGTTATCTGGGTATGATGACAAAGCCTATGTTCAATTATTATTTGTAAGTTCAGAAAGATGTGAAACTCACAAGCAGAAGCTACTCCTACACTTGCCACTATGGTATTTAAAAAAAAATTAAATTAAATAGGGATGACCCTACTTTACAGTTTTTCATTTATCACAGCCATGTCTGGTCTACATTAACCGCGATAATCGAGGGATTACAGTTTATTCCTTACACGTCCACTAATGGCATTTGTGTGGGTGACTTATCCACAGGTATTTGCTCTTAAAAAACACCAAGCTAGTTAGTGTTTTCATTCAAAATTTGAATGTATCATGATGAAAAACGAGCCAATTGCGCAAAGCCTTGAATACTGAACGCTGACGTTTAAATATTACACCGATAGAGAAAATCGGAACTATTTAAAAATGACTCACTTTGTTATGCCGTCGACAAGATGCCAGTTTCTGGTCGTTTTGGCCACATTCTTGATGTTTCCCAGCAGTCTGTGCTCGTTGAGGGACTGAAACACACAATGGAATGATTTCTTTTTAAACAAAGAGCGATCGGTAACGCAATGTAGCCAATTTGTTTGCAAACATTTTGCTGTCTGCACACACATGGGGCTACATCACGTCAACGAATCATGCTCTTATCACTCTTAAGACGAGAACTGGGGCTTCGAAATCCCCAAACGACAACGTACCGAATGTGCTGCATCGTCCTGTGAGAAGTTTGTCAGGCTTTCTTCGGCAAATCGTTACTTTTGAGCAGCTCTGCAGTGCACGCCCGTGCTGCATCCTGGATCATCATCAGCCATCTTGCGGTTTGACGTCGGCTATTTGAACTCTGACCTTGGCCACGCCTATTAAAAATAGACACACACAAAATATAAATTGCTTTCATAATAACGTGCGTTAGTCAGTGTGTGTGTGTGGGCGGGGGGGCTGTAAATGCTTTTTGGTTGGACTTTAATACTTAAAAAACAAAATACATTGTTTTCATAATAACATGCATTAGTCAGTGGGTGGGGCGGGGGCGGGGCTGTAAATACGTGTTGATTGGGCATTCATACTTAAAAAAACACAATGTTTTCATCATAACGTGCATTAGTTAGTGGGGGAGCTGTAAATATTTTTTGGTTGGGCTTTAATCCTTTAAAATACAGTATTGCACAGTATGAACATTGTGATGACATCCATTTTAGTGTTTGTTTTTTACAACTTGTTAAAACCTATACTGCAGCTACAGCTGCGACACATAAAAAGCATCAATAATGACCTCAATTTTCAGAAAAAATAGACCATGTATAGTGATGATTTTTTTCTTAAAAATAGACCATGTATAGTACGGCTTTTTTTCTTAAAAAATAGACCATGTATAGTAGGGATTTTTTCTTCCTTAAATATGACCATGTTTAGTAAGGAATTTTTTTCTTAAAAAAATGATCATGTAAATTAAGGTTTTTTTTTAAAATAAAATAGATCATGTATAGTAAGCCTTTTTTTCCTGGAAAAAATAGACAATGTATAGTAAAGCTTTTTTTCCTAACAAAAATAGACCATGTATAGTTAGGCTTTTTTTTCTGGAAAAAATGGACCATGTAGTATAGTAAAGCTTTTTTGCCTAACAAAAATAGACCATGGCTTTTTTTTCTTAAATATAGACCATGTATAGTAAGGCTTTTTCCTAACAAAAATAGACCATGTATAGTAAGGCTTTTTTTTCCTTAACAAAATTGGACCATGAAGAGTAAGGCTTTTTTTTTTTAAAATAGACCATGTATAGTAAGCCTTTTATTTTCTTTAAAAAAGAGACCATGTATAGTAAGGCTTTTTTTTCTTAAAAAATAGACCATGTATAGTAAGGCTTTTTTCTTAAAAAATAGACCATGTATACTAAGGCTTTTTTTTTCTTAAAAAATAGACCATGTATAGTAAGGCTTTTTTTTGTGGAAAAATGTATAGTAAGACATTTTTGTGGAAAAAAGACCATGTATAATAAGGCTTTTATCAGATTAAAATATAATAAGATGGACCAACCTGGACTTGAACCCCAGACCCCAGAGCTGTGAGGCCAACACACTAACCACTCGCTCCACCGGGCCACCCTTGTCTGGCTTTTATCTGTTCAAAAAATTGACCACGTGTATTGAGAAAATGACCATACATATTAAGGCTAATTTTGTTAAAAAATAATATTACATGAATATAATAAGTAAATATTTTTAGTCAGAAAAAGTTTTGTTTTTGGTGTATGTTCAGTAAATGGGTAACAAAATGAAAGTGAATAGAAACTATGCACGTCATGTAGATTTACTGTAATCATTTCACAGCTCTGAAAATCCCAGCGGTAATCTCAAATTAATTAGAGCAGAGGGCCACTCCACTACATTGAACGTTCTGAAGGTAAACCTAAAAGGTGAGCTAAACACTCACACTCTAATTACACAGAATGGTCATGGCTACCAAATGGAAGTGATTGCATGCATTCTTAAAAGTACATTCAAATATGGTTCATGTTGGGACACCAAGTGTGTAAACATTAATTGCTGGTAGGAATCACTTCTCAGGCATGCTAAAAGAGAAATTGATTATATTTGTCTCTCATCAAATATTGCATGTTTACTCTTCATGAGACCAATTAAAAATGAGATGATTGGGTGGAAAAAATGAGACTGCAGGGATCCCTGTTGATTCGGGTGCGATTATAATCATTCAGACGCGTGGGAAAGGATTAGCATTCATTTTAAAATGCAAACAAGCAGTTTTTGGCCAAGCATCAGTCAGCAATGTGATTGATTTTTGATATGTTTGCATTTTCTGGGGATTGAAAATCTTGGAATGATTATCCATAGTTTCATTTTGAGTTTCATTTTCTTAATTGTCTAAATCTAATTGTCGATTCTATTCCATTTCTTTGAAATGTTCTTCTGTAACAATGGCAGGTTCAGCAACTTAAATTTAATGTTAGGAATTGCTTCAACACTGATTCATCCTTTTCCAAATTTATGCTTTTTTAAAGCCCAAAACAGCATCGTAAATTTTGCCAGTAAGACGGCACTTGATATTGGTGAACCCGGCGGCAGCCAGCAGGGCGCTGTACTCAGCCCCAGTTCTCTCTCGGCCCTCCGTCTGCACCAGCATGTTCAGCGAGTACAGTTGGGCAGTTAGGGGGCCGGAGCCGTCCTCATAGAGCAACGCCTCCACCACCAAAACAGCACCTCCTGTGGGACAAACCAACACAGAAAATGATCTACTATAAATCTCTCTAAATCATCAAATGCATTTTGATATTTCCCAACCTGGTTTGCAGGCACTGTGAATTCGACTGAGCAGTTCTACACAACGTTGGTCCGTCCAATCGTGAAGGATCCTGGCGAGGATGTAGAGGTCCGCCTCGACCAGGGGATCTTTGAAGAAGTCACCTAAATTGACACACCTAATGTTAAAATAAATGCATTGGACTTATATCGCCCTTCTCCGCGACACTAAAAGATGCTTTTCATTGTAATATAGTACATTCATTCTGTACTAAGCCGAAAAATACAGATACTATTTTAATCCTAGCTGCCATGGGGCAAATTAGGCAGCCAATTTGCACCACTGGCCCTACTGAACCACCAACCAACTTTCACGCATTTACTTTATATGTTAAGTATCCTGTCCATTTGACAGATGAACAACGTCCTACAGGGGAGCCAAGATTTAAACCACCAACCCTTCCATCATGAGTAGTAGAGCCTATCGCAGGGGATTTGCGGCAGGAGCTGACAACCTTGAATTTTAGGCAGTGAGCGTTAAATGAAGAGATGCAAAATACATAAATGTACTTTACAAAGTGACTAAGTGCATTCAGAGAGAAGTATTTTACCAGAGTGCTAATGAAGTTACCTCCAATGAAGCTTATCCTGTGGTCAGCCTCCTTGACAAAATGTTCTCTGGATGTCTGCACCACCTTGGGGAGGTCAAAGATCCTCACTGTGCACTCCGGGTAGGCCGACGTGCACTGCTTTGCTAATGCTCCGCTGCAGCCTAGGGAGGGAGAACGAAGAACGCATAGAATTACTTTGAGTCACTGCACCGTGAAGAGAGACAGCCGTAATTAAAATGCTGGGAAATCACTTACAAATGGACAAATAAAGTCAGTTGAGAGCCACAGATGCTCGCAGGTATGTGGCCATTATTATTTATTACGGCACCATTTGTATTCTGTTGTGTACTGCAGCTTTTGGGACGCGGTTCAGCGAACGTTCATGCCAATAAAGCAGAACCAAATGAAGTGAATTTGGAGTGACAGAGAGACAGATGCTTCGTACACAGCAAAGCAGGGACTGATCTGTTTGGGAAGAATCGTTCAAGCTAAAGGACCCTGATATGGGAAGCCAGTAGAATGAACAGCAGATTTGCTTATATGATGCAGTAGCAGCCAATGTTTGTTGAACTGTACTTGTTATTTGCATAACAACAGATACAGCTTTTTTAACAGCTTTTTTATCCTTTATTTTTAAGTTTTATTGTCTCTTAAGCATCCTCACCCTCTTGCTACTGCGACAACGAAATTTCCTGAATACGGGATGAATAAAGTTATCCAATCCAATCCAATATACAGTATGTACACAAAAGCATACAATTTTTAAATAAATAAATGCTGTCATATTTAAACTTGTCTGACTTCACTGAAAACTTAACATATACTGTATTTGGCTGTTTGGTCATGATAACAGTACTTAAAGTGCCATTTTTTTAA
The DNA here is from genome assembly GCF_051989625.1 of Stigmatopora argus. Taxonomy (NCBI): domain Eukaryota; kingdom Metazoa; phylum Chordata; class Actinopteri; order Syngnathiformes; family Syngnathidae; genus Stigmatopora; species Stigmatopora argus. Next base: position 10,689,827 of record NC_135399.1, read on the forward strand.
ATATATATACATTTGAGAAAGAAAGATAGGCCTTGTGGCCTCATTCATGATCTGAAAGGTGATAAAATAGCACGGAAACAAGTATACAAGGGCAAAAAGTGCCGCTGTTATCGCCATACTTTCATAAATCAACTTCAATCTGAATCTGAGGGATAGCAAAAGGAGAGTATAAATTTGATGGAGGGACAGAAAATCATTGGGGTGGAAAACAGGATCAAACGATCTCATTTTGACAAAACCACTACTGTGTGGATGCATGTGTGCGCGCCCGCGTGGCCTGGTCCTTCATTATTTCGTTTTACGTCACAACCCTTGACTTCTTCCATTTTGTCTGAGGATGTGCCAAATTTCTTTCTTCCAAAAACAGTAAAAAGCTTCACAATATTCCTGGGATTCTATCATTTGACCCATGTACACACATTGGCCCTCACATCAAATAAGGGCAGTCAGGATGAAAATCAGAGGGCAACGCAGGGGGAGTAAAAGCGACACAACATATGAGACCCAAAGTGACCTGGATGAGTCAGTTTGTTAATGATCGCCTATTATGGGAGCTTTGTGGCTGCCGCTCTACGCGGTATATGTTGGCATCAGGCTCGAAAATGCTTAGACGAGTCTATCCACAATGCCTTAAGACATGAAGCTCACTTTCAATCAGGAAAATGTTGCTCAATGTACTCTGTAAAGCTGAAGGCATAATGGACACCCAAAGACAAACGACATTGTGGCGTCAATTTTGCGCATTTTCATCTGGAAAAATGATGCAGCTGAAAAAACAGAAAGGAACAACAGCACTGTCAGAATATAAAACTGTTGGTGCCAAGATTAACTATAATTTTGACTCAAAAACACTCATAGGTCATATGTCCTGATTTTGGATTTCACACTTTGTACGCATGATTAAAATTGCTTGCATAATAACATGGCTCTGTCACATTACTGTCTGACCTATCTTCCCTCTTTTTAAGACACACATACAATGTCCACATTCTAAGAGTAATCATATCGACATACAACCAATCACTGGAATGCTTTCAATAAATAAATCTCAGTGTGAGGCACCTTAATTACAAATAGGTATGATGGAGAGAAGTTAATAAGGGTCGCGGGGGTGCTAGAGCCTATCCCAGCCTAGTTATGACAAGAAGTAGTGATAGGCTTTTATTTAGTGTTCCATGAACTTGTCATTATAGCAATTTGTATTCATTATATCAATGTTTTCTATTGCACCAGAAGATTCAATATTCATCTCAGCTGCTTGGCACAAAGTTTTACAGAAAGACAGCCGGAGGAGCTGAGCAGCAGGTGTGTGCAGACCCAACAGATGTCGGCTGAAAGACGGAGACTTAATGAGAAGCTGTGGTCACACCCTTGGCACCCCCGCTGTCCATCCATACAGTCATTTTTATGAAGAATCACATCTAGTATAAATATAAACACACTGAAGTGTATGAAGTAAAGTGTAGAGGAAGGATGTCCACAGTCTGTGTTTCTTTCTTTCTTTGGTGACCTCACAGCGCCCCTCTGTGGACACTTAGGGTTTCCCTTCTAGTTCATACATAGATTATAAAATATTCAATACAATTTTGAGAATTCCAGTGTACTTTCACTTAAGTATGTATATTTTACTACAGTTTATTTTGATGTAATCTGTTTTTTTCAGTGAATTCCAGTGAGGAATATGCATCTTTTAGTAGGCTTTTTCTTTGGTTTAAGTTTCTTTTAAGGCTATTATAGATGGCATTTGTTTGATATGTATTAAAATACTAATTACCAATCACTCAGGTCAACAAACTGTCATGAAGGCCATTCATGCAGCTAATCAGAGTCTCTATGAAATGTGACGGGACAAAAGGGGAGAGCATGAATATGTATACGTGCCTCGGCCAGCTGTTTCTGGCTCAACGCACAGGACTGACGGTTTGAAATGTTAATGGCTGTGAACCTGCAACCTTGCTGCAAATGACTTTACAGTGTGATTAACTAAACACACTCACTTACCTCCAATGTCACAGATGACCTTGAAAGGCGAAAGGTCAAAGGCGGTGAGCACATCTCGACCACAGACATTCCATGTGGAGTTCATCAGCTGCATGAACGTCACCATCTCCTCCTCAGACCTAAACACACACGTGTCAATGTCATCTACCAAATTTGACTCTCACAGTTATGACGTGTCGCTGCATTAAGCTAATAACTTATTTTTACATGCCGTAACTGACAGCTACGCAATAAACACACACTGCCACACGCACGGTTTCTATGCTTTTATGGAAACAAACACCACCCTACGGCGACACATTGTTTGAGTTGGTGATAGAAAGGCTGCTACTGCGACATAGAAGAGCCTGTGGTGACTGCTGCTGCTCTGAGAAATCTCCAACTCATCACCCAGCACTTTACCATGCCACAGGGCGCACATGCATACACACACATATACACGCAAATCAACGTCTTTTATGTTCTGAACCAACACAGACTTGTGTCAAGATTGAACTGTAGTATAACCTTTGAATAAAACAATGACCTCCTAATGAACTTTGAAAGTGACTCATCGTTTTAATGTTGGAGTTCTGAATTCAGATGACTTTATATGTTGTTGACTAGTCATATGACTCTAGGCCCAAACAATGACCTGGTGTAATTATGGAAACTTATTATAACTAATGACATGGAACAATGCAATGGCCATCAACTATGTATATGAAGATACTTCCCTTACATTTATATTCACAATATTTCCTTTTTCCCCTAAAGGCCAAGCAGTTCAAGTAAAAAAAAAACAATCTTCAAAAGGAACACTACGCAAAATAAAATAATAAATAACTTCAGGATGATGCAAAAAGGCACTGTAGTGATGATACATGCAGCTAATGGGATTACGCGTTACACAATATTGTCCCCATGAGACCAGGCTAAGAGAAGACTAATCATACTATTACAAAAATCCCTTGCAACCCTTGTGAGGAGAAGCGGTTCAAAAATGAATGAATATTACAAAAATAAAAATGCAATTGTCCGCTGGCATAGGCTTCAGCACCCCTGCGACCCTTGTGAGGATAAAGTGGTTCATAAAAAGGAATGAATGAAAGAAAAAAAGGCAAACAGTACATAAAAATGACACTCCAAAAAATACTAATGTTATTATTAGCAAAGTATGCAAAAGAGCCTCAGCGTTTCTGCTTGGAACCCAAATGGAGATTGACATAGTTGCCCTTGAAATGACTTGCTGAGCGCTGAGAGGTTTAAAAAAAAAAATCCTGTGACCATTTATGAAAACGCATTAGTCACTTCAAGCAAAGTGGCTCAGTGATGCAAAGAGGAGGAAGGAATTTAGTCTGCTTTAATTTTCTAATCATGCAATCTTGTACGTGCTCTGAATCTCTAAATGCATCTAAATTTATACTTCCTCTCTAGCCTGGTCTCAAGGTCTTTTTCCCCCCTAGTATTAGAATTTGCACCATATTCCAGACTTGGCTGTAAATTATTCAGGTGCATTATGCGGCTGCTTAAATGGCAAGTAGTAAACAAGTGTCTGAGTCATGCAGCCAGCATTGAATCATTTTCTTGCTGCTCCAAGAAAGCCCTCAATGACTTCCGCGCATGTTTCCTGCACTAATTTCCCTTTGGTTTTCTCGAGGGAAATCAGCAGGGAAAAAAAAACAACTGCGGCTGCTCCTCATTGCGCTATTGTGAACAGGTGTTGATATTTCCTTTTTTGATCAATTAGGGGGTGAATAACAAATTCAACTTTACGACGACAGATGACACTGTTGATGCGCGTAAGGTGTTTGGAAAATTCTCAGAGGGAGTTTGTCTTCTTAAATGGCATCGCTTCTGTAACATAATCAGATGCTCTGTGTGGTGACATTATGAAATGATGACAACATAACAATAGTGTAATCACCTGATAAGATGCAGTGATGAGTGGCATATAAATGCACCAGAGACAGAGTGAAAGAGTGCATAGAAAAATGAAAGTGTGGCAACAAAATAAAAATGTGGCTTTAGTCATTTGCGTACAAAATTCTTCAAGTCAATAATTTGATTTTTTCAAACTGTGTATTATCCACCCCGCATTAAACACTTATTTTAACTTCAATACAGCGCACTTGGTACTGTTTTAAATGCTATTTTTTGAAAATTCTTACCTGTAAAGAGCCTGAAACAAATCTTTGGAGCTTACTCCAAATGCTTTCTCATATTGACTTCTTCCCTCCCTGCAACATACAAAACACAATGTTCATATTTGGACCATATGTTTTGGGATTTTTTTGTATTTTACTTTTGTAAAATCAGAAGAGGCATTAGTACGCACTGGGGAATAAAAGGCATTCTGACCTGACAGCATCGGTCAGGTAGTGCCAGCAGAGGTAGATGGTTCTGGAGCTGTACTGAATGGAGTGGTAGAGGGTTGCAGGACCAGAACGGGTCAGGTACAAGCTGGCCTGCTCTGTATTACTGTAAGACACTAACAAATAAGATGGGAGAATGGGGATGACTGCCAATCAACACTGGGGATATGTATTTTCCAAATGCAAGAAGCAATATATTTCTTAAGTTGGGAACTTTTAGGTGACCTTACCTTGTCCGTTTTGTTTGTGCGTCTCAAGCAGCTCGAGGCCACTGCAAGCCGCCAGCAGTCTTTCGGTCCCGTCCAAATTGGCGCCCAGGGCCTGGCTGATTTCCTCTGCAGACAAAGGGCGGCCCGAACCCAACAGCACATCGAACACGCCAAGCTCGCAGGCCGTGAACAGAGTCTGCCCGGAGGAGAACATCAATGAGGGAAAGAAACATGGTTAGTTATTACGCTACCGCCTATTAAGATTAAACTCATAACCCAGAGGCATCAATTTGTCCACGTGCAGAACGCTATGCCCTCCACTGGCAAATTCCCAATTTACAGAAGGCTGCTCTACTGGCTAACTCCTAATTATTATTTTTTTTTTTTAATTAATCAGCCCTGCTACAATTTTACAAGATGGTCAGCTGACGAATGGCAGAGGAGTAGGACATAGTGTCCACAAGAACAATAACAACCTCTCTGCCATTGATGGCAATAGATGTCCAAGCCATTTTTAACTGGGAATACTGGCAGCAAATCACTGCCAGGGCTCACCTAAAATGGAATGGACGTCTATCACATCAATGCCAATCATTCTGTCTGGGAGTGTGTGCTACCTTGGAGACCAAGAAACCTTCCATATATTTGAGTATTTTCCGTGGGTAGGTTCCGACAGCAGGCAAAGTCTGAGTGGAGTCCATCTGATCTGCCATTGTCCACAAACTGTCAGTATTCCTCTTCCTCTGATAAAACGTTCCCCGTGAAGTGGAGACAAAACAGGACTAAAGCCACCGAAAGCACCCGTCCAGCAGTGGGCTAAGCTGATTAGGGGCCGATAACCCAGATTAGAGCGGGGGCTCACTAGACCGTGGAACAAAACACTACAGCCTTGTTCAAAATCATTCTCACGCCAATGGAGATTGTCACTGGAGCCATTTTAGATGTTGAAAATGGAGCTGTAAATTTCAGGTCTTTATCTCACTAAAATATGTTTGGGGCAAATTTGCCATTGCTTCCAGGTGGGAATAGTTGGGCAAAGGCCATTTTTGGAGGTGATTCCATTCACGATGAAATAGGGAAAAAAGTTGTCAAATAAACAAGTCACCTCATACAACTTCTGAGACGCTATATTTTAATTCCTGATCAAGAATAGCACTCCTATCCAGAGATAAAACGTACCTATGAAGGCAAGGATGAGAACTCCTATTGTTGTGGAAAATGTGCTGAATGCTTAATCAGCTCCAGAATGTAATCACTTACTTTTGCTGAGCTTTAATCTTACAAGTTCTTCATTGATGCACAAGAAAGCAATTAAACATTCGGAAGCACCTTCAAAAAGGGTGAAAGAAAGCAATAGCTTTAAGCAAAGTAAGATGTGTTGGGGAGGGGGGGAAATGTATGTTGCAAGGGTTGCAAAGTCTGAGCTTTTTTGGGGGGGTCCTTAAACAATTGACAATGTCTGGCAGCTCTGAGAAAGGTTTTCGCTTCACATTTATCCAGGGACAGCATTCAAGTTGGAGGAAAGGAGACTATTTTTTGGGGAGAATATTCTCAAGACAGTGGGGGTCTCAAATATAAGCAGTTTTAATATCCACAGGGTACTAAATGAGATGAGCTCGTGCATGTTTGCATCCGATCCACAAGTGATGACGACAAATCTTTTATCAAAACTTTAATCCTGGGTTTAGGGCCAAGAGCTAAAATATGTGCCGTCAATTACAAACCTATGCAAGCATTTTTCCAACGCTTCACTTGAGTTGAACTGATTGTACATTCACGTTGTTCCAAGATGTACTCATGTCTAATAGCACGTGAGTTTGGAATGTATCATCCCGACTAAGAACGTACACTTGCAGAAGCTCTTTTGAGTGATGCCTTTGAAATACTGCGTTCATTTGAGTTGAATAAAAGATGAACTTAAACCTTCTTAAGGAGAAAAAGAAGTGAGTCCGTTGAAATGTGTAAAAGGGACGAGAGTTGAACTCATCTCCCGGAGCGGGTCCTGTCTCTACTGTAGCTGCGCCTAGCGCACCTCCGACTGTAACGACCGCTGTTCCTACTGTCACTTGCGGATTCGCCTTTACTGTATCTACGATGCCGGTTGTTCCTTCCCCTGCTGTAGCTCCTCCCGCTGGTGCTTCGACTCCTGTCACGGCTGGAGCTGGTGCTCCTGCTCCTGCTCCAATGGCTTTGGCTGGACCTCCGGTAGCGATGCAAACTTCTGCTCCTCCTGTGCTGGCCGGAGGTCCTGAGGTCACTGGCGCTCCTTCTACGTCTGCTTCTAGAATGCGGCCTCCTCCTCTCTCGGCTCTTGGAGCCGCGGTCTGGTTCCTCGCTGTGCCTGCACGTCACGTCCTGCTTCTTCCCTTCCTTATTTTTGGCAGCCTCTCCTCCCTTCCCCTCCTTAGTGACTCGACTTCTACTTGAAGGTTTCGGGGCAGGTGCCTGCTTGTCTTTGTCCTCTGATGCTACCACTCCATTCACCTGAGCCGAGACGGCCTTCTCTCGCCCAGGGTTGGGGGCTTCCTCGCTCATGGCGGGATTGACCTCTAACTGCGTGTCAGCGCCTCTTTCGGGGTCCTCGACGTTCTTCTTCATCATGTTGGACAGCAGCTTATCCCTGAGCTCCTTCTCCCGGCGTTGGAGGTCCAAGGTGCGTTCCTTCTCCAGTTCCACTTTAAGGAGCTCCTCCTGCTGCTTGCGCCGACAGGCTTCTAGCTGCATTTGCCGGGCGCGTTCCTCCTCCTGTCGAGCCTTTTCTTGTTTTTCGCGCTCTTCGCGCTCGGCCTGCTCCTTCAACTGCTGCTCCTCCTTGATGGTCTTTAGGGGAGGATGCCAAATCATTTTAAAAGTGAGCACTTCAAGTGAAAGAATCAAAGCGCACAATGTTACGGCGTAAACGCTTCAGGCACCTTAGCTCTGGCTAACAGGTCAGCAATGAGGCGGATTGATTCGAGGTTGCGCTGAGCCAGGAGAAGCCTCCTTTCCTCCATGGCGATCTTCATCTGAAGCTTCTTCTGCTCCTCCTCCTGCTGCTTCTTCGCTTTCTTCATGTTCCTTCTGTCCTCCCTCTCCTGCAGCTTCTGCTCCCGCTTCCGCTGCTTCTCCTCTTTCTTCCTCTCGCGCTCCTCCTCCTCCAGCTCCTTCTGTCTCCTGGAAAATAGCACGGTCGGGATTGTTTCAATATGTGCTGGTCTCGTCATCGCTCATTTCGATTTGAGTCGGCGTCATACCGCTCCTGCTCTTTGCGCCGTTCTTCCTCTTCCTTCTCCTTCCGCTTCTGCTCCTCACGCTGCTTCTCCAGCTCCTGCAGTTTGAGCCTCTCCAAGTTTCGCTTTTTCACAGCTGACTCGCCCAGATGCTTGGTGGTGTCAAACGCCACCTGGAGGGAACACAGTTCACCAAGTTGAGATACTTGAAATTTCGTTCTATAATTGACAGAAAATAATTTCCGCTTGCATAACGAACATGTCTCCTATTAAATCCAAGTTCCACATTGTCTTTGCCCATTTCATTAGTAAACATAAGAAAGGAAAACAAATGCAACGTTGGCAAATCCTTTTGCTTCTCCCCAAGTGCACATTTGTGCAACAGACCTTTAATACCCCTTTTAATTAGCCTCCCTCCCAACACAACACAAGCAGCTTTGATTCTCATTAAACTAAAAGGTCTTAAAAGAGCGTGGGTGCTTCAGAGCTGTGTTTCACTCAAGAGGTCTAAAAGGCTTGCAATATTAAAACGGCTAATACACTGCATGATGGTCAATGAATTCACGATCCGAAATGAAACAAGTGTGCTATCTTCTCTATTATTCTGGAAAAGCCACTCCCACAATTTTAGGTGTACCTTTATATTGCAGGCTACTGCCTTCCCATCATCTCCTTTCAGCATCAGCTTCATCCCCCGCAACGTGTCCATGGCTTTGGTGAAGCCGTCATATTCGTGATACTGCACATAAGCTTCAAAGTTGAGGTGTCCCCCAAAACTAAAAGTGTTAAAGTTTTTATCCAGCATCTCCTCCCTGTATGGGTCCAGCATGGGGATGTCCACATTTCGCACCTGAATAGACAACATTTTTTTTCCGAGGGGAATACAATAAAGACTGGCACGGATGAAAATTCACACAGGATGGAAATAGATGTACCTTGCCAAAGCCTTCGAAGACCGCGGTGAGGACCTCCTGAGACGGACGGTCAGGAAAACCACTTTGTTTTTGGCTGAACCAGCGACAGGGCAGCCCTTCCAGGTGAATGGTGTCAGGCCTCTCGCCCGGTAGGGTTTCATTCATGTCTTTGGCATCTCGAAAAAAGGAGTCCCAGTCGTGCCTTGTCGGGAAGTCCACTTTGTTCTCCACTGCGCGAACCTGAGGGGGACGAAAATGTCTCAATTCAAGCATACCGCAGGTCAAATCAGTTAAGTGTGCTTCCTTAAACACTATTTAGATTGTCCTGTCCTACAAATTTAAACCTAGATTTGTAGGCGGTGACAACTGGGGACGATGGCGTCCGGATTCGGAGATGTGGAGGACAAATGTAGCATTTTGGTTAGACAAAATATGTATATTCTAAACTGTATTGTACATTGATTTTAAAATATTGCCAGGATTAAAACACTTGGATCAAGAGGAGGCACTATTTAAGTGATTGACTCCATCTAGTGTTCAAGATAAAAAGTGCAACAAAATGTAGGCTGAACTCAAAGGCTTTTGTGCAGGCCACATTCAATTATATTTTCATCATTACCACGTGCAGATCGCCCCAACATGTGTAAAAAGGGTCAATCAAGAGATACTCATACTCGCAGTTTTCAAAATAAAAGTCAGAATTACCTTCAATACATCAGTAAATCCGCTGAGTTTGATGCTCTTCCCGTCCAGGCGGCTCAGCAAACTCTTCACAACCATTTTGTTCTCCACTTCACCCTCAAAACGAATAAAGTCCATGGTGCTCTTGGAGACTCGCAGGGCTGAAAACTGATCCGGCACCACCATGGCCTTGACTCTCTCCATGACCTCCCAGTTGGAGATGCTCTTTCCTGGCAGTTTGAGTTGTGGAAGCGTCACGCTGACGGTCATTTTGGCAATGGGCTTCAGGTAGATGTTGTGGTCAGCAGAGAGGCACACCGCCTCTGTGGTGTCATGAACGATGGTGGTCATGGTGGGGATTGGGATGGGGGGCACAGGAACCTGCTGGAGCAAGCGTTGATTCAAGTTGTGATGAGTGTATATATAGCGTTGATCTGTTTAGTAAATAAAACAACTTCCAATATCGTCTTTTTGGGGGAAAATACTGTTAACTGTTAAGGTTACAGTGCAAATAATAAGATCCACCACGCTGACTTTGTCATGATCTCTCCAGTAATCCTTCTAACTTTAAAGAGTTACTCCATATTAAAAACCACGACGCAAGATCGACAGTAATTAGAGAACGTATAAATGTCTCAAATGTTCATAGATGCTGAGAAATGATAGATTTTATCAAGAGACACGTTTTAACCAGACACAGGAATGGCTACGGCTGCAGATTGCGGATCAGCAAGTACTATATGTCATGTTGGTACAGGCCAGTCGAGATTGCAACAATAGTTGCTTGGCTTTCACTCACCTTAAAATGTCGTAATTGGAACAAAGATCTTAGATATCTGTTACGAAGAAAAATCCGATCCGTCGCACATTTGGTGATTTCGGGATTAAGGGCAAAAAACGAAAAGCAGACGACCCGCCGTAGCAAAGGAATACTACAAGCAAAGCCACTTCCGCATGGTGTTAACTTTGACCCCAAAGCACACAAACGAGTGCCTGCATCAGAACTCGTGCTTGTCTAGAACAGTGACCTCCTGTGGAATAAAGCAATATTGCATCAAACAATAATACTTTAAAAAATTACTAGTGATTCGTTCATTTTCTGAACCACTTACTCTCACAAGGGTCGCGGGGGGTGCTGGAGCATATCCCAGCTGCACGAGGCGTGGCACACCCTGAATTGGTGGCCAGCCAATCACAGGGCAGAAGGAGACGGACAACCATTCACACTCAAATTTATACCTAGTTGCAATTTAGTGTTAAACCAGCCTACCCTGCATGGTTTTGGAATGTGGAAGAAACTGAAGTACCCGGAGAAAACTTACGCGAGCCTAGGGAGAACATGCAAACTAATTAGTTGTAGCTAATTAATTAGCCAGGACGTGACCCAAAAAACAATCACTAGGTGTAGGAAATAGTCCGATCCATGATAATTAGGATTCTGACACAGTTTCTTAGTTGTTTTGAATGGTTTCAAATTCTACGGGAAAAATCCCTCATGCTGGAGATAACATTTCTTTTTGGGGGAGATGTATTGCATGTTTGGCTCTGTCAATTTGATTGAAACAAATACCACGAAGAGAAAAGCGAATATAGAAGAGCCAAATAATGGTAAAAAGATGATAGAGATTTACATAACATGCATTACTCACTTGGCTGTGTATGTAGGTCAGTAGCTGAATTCAGACACACTCCCTCTCTCGCTCAATAAGCAGTCATGTAACAGATAAAAGCGGACTAAAACAACGATGAACCCAGGGACCCAATCATGCAGTGAGCTCCCAGATTATCACAGAATAGATGATGGGAAAGAATACATAGGATGTCAAAATGTACCATCTCCCAGATTAACACAGAATAGATGATGGGAAAGAATACATATACATTTACTACATTTACCAAACATTGCCATGTGAAAGCCACTCCAATTTGAGTGATCAAATTCAAAGCCCTTGAGAACATGACACAAACATACACTATTAAATGTAGTTAACAGGTGTGCAATGATGCTCATCCAATATTTAGCGCAGTATTACACAGTCAGCAGTGGCAGTTGTTGGACATGGATGAGATCATCAATTATTCAGCATCAGCAGACAACGGCAGATTGTCGTCGGCAGGGAGGTTGTTAGCTAATCTGAGAATTGAGTTCATCATGAGAACATTAAACATGAGACAAGACAACTCTACCTGAAGTATTGCTTTATTTCACATTTAAGATTGGGACAGTCAGATGCAATGGTGACTTCACAGTAATTATGTAAACATTGTTTTAGTCCGGAGTTAGCTGGAGAAAATGTATGAATGAATATTCCCAGAGAGTGAAAAGTGGCGTCAAAGTACACCTGAAGTACACATCTTAACTATACAGCAAGCTGAGAGGCAGGATGATGTGTACATTATGACAAATGTGATCAGTGAGGTACAAGTGAAATGATCACATTATTAAAAAAAAACTCACAAAAGGACAAGGTACAAATACAGTATTTTCTAATCTAAACTCACATAAAACAAACACCTAATCATTACATTTGTACATGCAAAGAAGTTCCACCACCTTGAAAACAAATGCATTCCAGTGTTGAGTGCTTATTGATTTGCATATTTATGAATGTGTGCTACCTCGATTGGAATGTCATGTTCCCTGATTTCATCATGTTATATTTGCAGATTTTTACTCAGGTTGAAAAAATCCGTCATAACTCCCAGTTAAAGTCGGAATGGATACGGGTACAGCATAACAAATATTAAGGTTTAAGGCGTATGAAATAAAATTTGACTGAAGCAGCCGTTTTGTGCAATTGTTGTCCTTGAGGCATTTGAGCTGTCCAAAACCCACCCCTCCCATAAAACCATTTTAATGAAAAGTATCGAGAAACATGACACAGATTATCAATGTAAAATGTTGTTGCGAAAAATAAATGTTTGTTTTTTGCGCATGTTGTTCCTTTGTGTGCTTACAATCTTAAAAGTGATAAGTGCAAATAGAACTGCACCAGCGTATGGTCATAGAACAATTTATTAAATGGATGGAAAACTCTCTTATAAATGTAAAGATTATGCACCAGATGCAGCATTAGTGATAAAAAAAAATACGAACCCCAACCTCCTAATTAAAAATAATAATAAATTCATTCATGATCTGTCTAAAATAAATTAATGTGTAAACCAAAAAATAAATACTAAACATTACATGAATATATTAGTCCCTTAGTGAAGAAAGAAAAAATAGGAACAAAAAATAGAATAAGTTTCTTGGAAAAAACTGAGTTTTCTTCCTTAAAACTTTTTTTAAAGGCTTGACGTACAGTATATTATCAAATAAAGACTAAAAACGTATTTTAGTGTATGTAAATAAATAGCGGCTTTAGATCTGCTTCATCCAAACAGGTTGGAAAGTGGCCGCGTTCGCTGAGGGGGGCTGGAAACATCATCATCTCTCCCTACTTCCCCCGTGTCCCTAAAGGAGGCGCTATGTATGATCTGCGCCCGTTGTCGCCCCCGATGTAGCCGAGCGTTGAGCCGACTCAACGACGATTTCCGAAGTATGCACCCCTTAGTCCTCCCGTTCCCGAGGGCTTCCTCGGAGGCCCCCGCTGACGAGTTTAGGAAGCGCAATGGGTTTAAATTCCCCTGGAGTACCTTAGGAAACCACCAGCCACGTGCCCCGCCGCTGGCCATGTTTGCGTGTTTGTTGTCAGACTCGCTTCCCAGTGAGGTTACGTCCCCCGGATCCAGGAGGTCTGTTGGCAGTGGCGCGGGAAGGTACTGGAAGGCTCGTCTACCGCTGTAATCCCTCACTTCGGGGTCCGCCTCCCAGTCGGACAGCAGCACACGAAGGACCTGGCCAATTGGACGGACAACAAAAAATGCATTTTAAAAATGTATCCGAATAAAAGAGCACATTTTGTTTGCGTTTTCTGTTTTCCGTTGTTGTCAAGTACAAATCAACTGCAAAACATTTACCCAAACTTTTAAAGAGAACAAATCACAAAAGAAAATAAACAATCTTCAGCCCAGTGTTATAAAAACATGTTCAAAATGAACTATGACCACCTTGATCCCTCTACTGTGTAATTTAGAACTTACAGGCAACAATATGTCAGGAATAAAAAAATGAAATGTGGCTATTCGCTAACTTATTTATCAGCCCCGACACAAACAAATAAAAAATAAATAAATTGGGCTCCAAGATTCGGTGTATAGGTGCCTAGAATATAGTTCATTCAGATCTGTTTGTAAATAATGAAGGAGTAGAAATTTTAATTAGTGTACTCCCAAAAACAACTACCTTCGGGCAACCTAACAGAATCTTCAATTTTAGTTTTTTTCAACAATGGATCCATTTGAAGTGGGAGCATGTTGACACAAAATATAGTATTCCAATCCTTATTGTACATATTCCTATTGTTCTTAGCTTATGGAACTACATTTTACCTGAATGTGTCCATGCATGGCCGCCAAGTGTAGAGGTGTGTATCCGGCACTGGACCTCACGTTGACATTAATGGGCACTGCGTTATCCTTGGCGAACTGCATGAGGTGGGAAAGCAGCTCCGCTTTGCCCTGCTTGGCTGCCCAGTGGAGGCAAGTGAAGCCGGTCACGAAGTCTCTCTTGGCCACGAGGCCGGCCTCCACGGCCAAGAGGGGCTGAAGGCTTTCCCACAGGCCATCCGAGGCGCACAGCATCCACTCGTGCTCCATCGGATCCAACGTCACCGAAGCGCAGTCCTCGTCGGTGGCCGACGAGAGGAGAGATGCCGAATCGCCGTCGCTCCTCAGCGAGTCGCGATGGCGCGGACCTCGACTGATGAGAGACCGCCGAACCTAGGAAGAAGTCTGGAGTCATTTTTGGTTCACGGTAAATAATCACTCAGATCCAGAGAAAACCACTACGGGTTGCGCTCCAATCTATTAAATTTAAAAAAAAAAACTACCTCCAGTGGTGATAGTGGGATAAAAATTACAACATTTTTTAACTATCTTTTAAAACAAATAATAATCCAGTCATTCTCAACTCATCTCCAGCACCCCCCAACTCACACCCATGTTCCAGTCTCACCTGAGGAGAACAATTCATCATCAGCTCAATAAAATTTCTGCGGCTGCCTTTGGGTGTGTTGACATCCAGGTGGTCCAACCCTTCTATGGTGCTGTCTTCAGACAGGCAGCTGGCCAGCAACGCCCGTTGGGACCCTTTGGACACCCTACGGGCACCTCGGAGCTGTTGGCTTTGGGATCCGGTTGGTTGGTCCAAATCCGGCACCCCTAACACTGGGGCCGACTCGCGCCGTCTCCTCTCCCGAAGCTTCACCTCTCCGGCGGGACTAATGTTGCTCTGGGAGATCTGCTTGATCACATCCATACTACAAGAAGGTGGACTAGTAGGGCCTGTGAGGGCACAGAATGTTTTGGGGGAAAACACTCACTGTGTGATCCAGCTCAAATTCTAAAATATCATTAAAACGTGCAGTCAATGTAATGTCAAACTGAAAAGAATTTATTTTGCCACAAAGCAAAGCTGACATGCAGGCTCGAACAAGCGTTCGTTCACCGTCTCCTAGTCAAGGCCAGGTTGGACGTGTGCGGCCGTCAATGGCAATGAAACATGAGTTAATAAAGAAAAGACTCCAAAATGAATAGGAAGTGACCAATAGAGAAAATCAATCGGATGAAATATCTCCAAAAATTACATTTTCAATTGCAGTGTACTATCAAACTGACATTATTCCCAACCATGCTGAACACGTTGTTTAGTTACAAAGCGAGACAAGAAAACAGCAATGCAATGCTTCCCGAAAGCCTGTGAAAAGTCAGAGTGAACTTACATTTAGTGCAGCTTTTATGCATAACATCCAACACCAACAGATGAGCGTGTAATTCAATTAACGGTGACTTCATGCAATTAAATGACATGCTGTCGTAATTAAAGCCAAGGATGCTTCGAGATCAGCACTCACCTGTTTGCTGTTGCTTGTCAGCGTTGCTGCTGACGAGCCTGTTGTTGTCCGGTGTTCCCTGCACGTCCCCGTTGCACTGGCTGGCGTGCTCGTGGCAATCGCCGTGCACGCGCGTCACCGAGCGCGCGAGACTGTAATCCTCATTCAAACGCACGTATTTCACGCCGCTTTCCACTTCCATGATCCCGAGCGTGTCCACGACCCGTGTCAAAACCTCCCCCGAAATCGGGTCACTCGAGCGGGCCCACTTCGCCGCGAAGTGATCGATCAGCTCCGTCTGTTGGACCCTCCCTCCTCGCTCCCTTAGGAACTCCTCCACGGCTCGAAGCGTCCGTGGTGACGTCATCTTTGAATCGAATCTATTAATTATTTACATGACCCCAGATGATATCGAAATGAGTCCGTGGTCATTTTATAGTCGTTGACAGCCGATGACAGCATCTTCGCTGGTGGGCCTCCTCCTTTCCTCCATCATGGGTTGATGAGTTTCGAGCGACAGTCGCTAGAGGGCGCACCGTCCTATTAAGATGCTCGTCATCGTGTTGCATTACAATACTCCACGTAAATCGGGGTTTCTATCTAAGGATATAATTTCCAGCGGCCACTGTCGAAACCAAAGGAGGATATATTGTGTGTAGTATCTATTTCATTCATTTTTAGTTGCATTAGAAGCAACTATTCTACGTGCGTTAAACAAAGCAACCACAAATGAGAAGACTTTACAAATTTCCCACGGTCGGAGTCCATGAATGCGACAATGGATCGGACTGAACCAACCCGAAAAGAAAGGGGACATGTGTAATAACATGATCATTATTGAAAATAAAGAATACATTTACGTAATAAATAATTTTTGAATGAAATAATATATTATACAAAGTCAAAATGGTATGCTTAAACCCAACTATGTTACATTTTAGGAAAATTCCAAGATAACAGATGGGACCTAAATGTGGTATAATCCCTCCTCGGTGAGGCATTCAGGAGGATTCTTTGGGGGAAAAAAAGACAACTCACTCTGAGCTAAGTTTACTGTATTCGGTCTCCTTTTTTGCGGGGACATGAACGTATCATCGATTACTATGGCTTCATCTGACGTTGCTCGGCAACCGGTTTGTATTCATGTGTTTCTACCTGTTTTAATGATAAACATAGTCCGGCAGGGAGTGTCTAGGGCTACAATGAAGTTAGCTAGCCGTACGACCAGCCTAACTTCTCTCGAAAGTCAAATAATGAGCGTTACTGTTGAAATTGTAATCGAAGAAAACAAAATCCATGTATTTAATTTATGTAATTACATGGATTCACGCCAAATTCAATGAATCAAGTGAATTGCTCCTTGGCTCATAAACATGGTCTGCCAGAGAGGGGCGTTAGCTCCCCGAAAGAAGCCATCACGTCATCCAAATGTTGGTGTGAAATTCTGAAGGGTTTAGTATTCTGATTTCCACCAGGACCAACTAAACTGGAATGACAATTAATAAAGTGCTGAAACTCAAAATCAAACTTTATCTGATTCATATTCTACAAAGAAAAGCACAGTTTTTGAGGCTTCTGAACAGTGTTATTATTTTTCCATTTTCTGGGGGCCACTGCATTATTGATTTCAAAGAAGCTTACAGTTGATGACTAAAAAAATGTTGAAAACACTGTGTGTGTGTATGTGTGTTTTCTTTAGGACAATGGCGTCCGGCCTCTGTCCCTAGCGGGCCATGTGGGCTTTGACAGCCTCCCAGACCAGTTGGTCAACAAGTCCACGGATCAGGGCTTTTGCTTCAACATCCTTTGCATTGGTATCATATATTATCTGATGTACATTCTGTTAAAGTAATCTATCTCATCATGCACAGCAAAGTTCATTGGATATTGACCAATGTTTTTTTTGTAGTCTGTACTGATTGTAATTATTGGTGGTCAAACTGCAGATTTTTGGAGCTAATTTTCATAGTATTATTTTGCAGAAAACATTCAAAGGCTTTGGTCATCAGTCTTTTGTCTTTTTTTTTTGTCCACAGGTGAAACTGGTATCGGCAAGTCCACCCTGATGGACACCCTTTTTAACACCAACTTTGAAAACTTTGAGTCGTCCCACTTTGAGCCTCAGGTGAAGCTGCGGGCTCAAACCTACGACTTGCGAGAAAGTAACGTGCGACTACGCCTCACCGTGGTCAACACGGTGGGATTTGGGGATCAAATGAACAAACAGGAAAGGTCAGCCATTCGTCGGTGAGTGAGCGTGCGAGCACCGCTGTTAACCATCCATGCTTTCTTCTCCGTTTAATAGTTATCAGCCAGTGGTGGACTACATTGACAAACAGTTTGAGAGTTACCTGCAGGAGGAGCTCAAAATTAAGCGCTCCCTTTTCAACTACCACGACTCGCGGGTCCATGCCTGTCTGTATTTCATCTCCCCCTCGGGCCACTCCCTCAAGTCTCTGGACCTGGTCACAATGAAGAAACTGGACAGCAAGGTAGGAACGCATCTTCCAGATATTATTTTTTTCCCCACACCTGTAATTTGCACACCAGCCAATTCACTCATTACTCATTTTATCATCAAAGCGGCAACATACTGTGTCACACTTTCGGTAAGAAACGAAAAATAAATTTGTCGAATGAAATTATCCAGGGATTCCAAGTACACACTTGAAATTGAATAGAATAAAAATGAACCACTGAGGTGGCGAGTGATTCCTTTCCCAATGTCGGAGGTGGTGAAAACCTTTCCCATGCTCTCTTGTGTTTCCCTGCCGAGAAGTGCCAGTAAACTAGGATTTGTGTGTGAAAAGACTCACACAAACAAAACAAACAAAAAAGCTGGAATGCCCTCTCCGCGCACACACACACTCACCCACTTGCGCCATACAGGCAGAGAAAGAGACACTTGTTGGTGAAGAAGGGACAGTCAGCCACTCACATTGTAGTAGTTTGTGCACTACCGTCACTTGTGTTATTTGTGTGTCTGACCCTGGAGCCAGAGCCAAAAAAAACCAAGAAAAACAACAACAAAAAACAGCACACACACACACAGGGAGACAGACTGACTGGAATGTGGATAGGCTCGGACAGCAAAGCAGGCCGCTAAGCCACAAATAACAGCAGGACATGATGTTTATGTGTTTGATACTTGGCTCTGTTATCCAGTCTGCTTATTTAGCGGAATATTGAGTAGCCTCAAACACTTAATATTGACCTCTTTGCTGTTTAACTATAGCCAAGTCCAAACCGGCACGCCGCAGAAGTTAAAGTCAATTATTTAACCCTTTAAGGTGTGGGCCTATTTTGTCCAATTTGCATGCTTTTGATGCTTCTTTTTCTTTTCAAAGAAACACTGGTTTGTTGCCTTTTTTTAGGACAACATAACCCATATGTCAAAACTGTGTTTTTCTTCACTCTGACCAGATATATCAACATTTTGTGCCCATAAAGACTAAAAGAAAATCATAAATTAGTTTGTGCATTATGTAATTGCTGTAAAGAAGATAGATCGTGGGCATTTGGCTCATTGAAAAGTAGATCTTGGAGCAAAAAAGTGTGAGCGCCCCTGGCATAGAGGGTTAAAGCAATGTTGCCGTGTAGGTGAACATCATCCCCGTCATCGCCAAAGCAGACACGATCAGTAAGAGCGAGCTGCACAAGTTCAAGATCAAGATCATGAGCGAGCTGGTGAGCAACGGCGTCCAGATCTATCAGTTCCCGTTGGACGACGAGACCGTGTCCAAAGTCAACACGGCCATGAATGTAAGCGTGTGTCATTCTAAGTCTCCCCTTCTTTCTGGTGAGCTCTGCGGTACATTGGCTATAATTTAATGCGTTTTTTTAGGGGCATTTGCCTTTTGCCGTGGTGGGCAGCACAGAAGAAGTGGCTGTGGGCAACAAGATGGTAAAGGCTCGCCAGTACCCATGGGGGGTTGTACAAGGTGGGTTTGTTGACATCCATAAGCGAGGCTGCATAACTTTCTTCTTGTTTGTTTTTAGAACTGTGCTCTCTTGATGCCGAGTCCAAAATTGTATATCTTATTTTTTATGTTGTTTGTTTTTAAGTGGTACCTTTTAAACATTGGCATCTACAATTGCGATTCAGCATTAAGCTTGAAAAAATGAAATATATTTTGTGCACAATACATTTGATTTTCAGTATGGACTCACTCCTCTATTAAAAAACTCCCATACTCACCTATATGTAGACCACATGACTTACCATCTCCACGCCATCCCTTATTAATACCGATCTTTCCTTAGTGGAGAACGAAAGCCACTGCGACTTTGTGAAACTGAGGGAGATGCTGATCTGCGTCAACATGGAAGACCTGAGGGAGCAGACGCACACTCGCCACTACGAACTCTACAGACGCTGCAAGCTGGAGGAGATGGGCTTCAAGGATACGGACCCCGAGTGCAAGCCTGTCAGGTGACAGCTCGTTCTGGGTGTTTCCCATAAACTGGCGGGCGCGCTGACGTCCGTGATGGTCGCTGTGCGCAGTCTACAGAAAACCTACGAAGCCAAGCGTCAGGAGTTCCTGGTGGAGCTGCAGAGGAGAGAAGATGAGATGAGGCAGATGTTCGTGCAGAGGGTCAAGGAGAAAGAGTCCGAACTCAAGGACGCAGAGAGAGAGGTGACAGATCGCTAGCGGTCCATTTCTCAGGATGATTTCGAAACTCATTTCAAATGTGATGGATTTTTTGGGGGTCCCCTTCAACTGACAATAATGTCGCCGTTCTCCCCCTCCAGTTGCAGAGCCGCTTCGAGCAGCTGAAGCGGCTCCACGCCGAGGAGAAGTCGGCCCTGGAGGATAAGAGGCGACTCCTGGAGGACGACCAGGGCTCGTTCGGCAAGAGACGCGCCGCCGCTCAACTGCTGCAGGCCCAAAGCCTCACCGCCAACGGCAAGAAGGACAAAGACCGCAAGAAGTAAGGAAGGCGCTAAATTCTCACTTTGAATCTTCGCTCTCGCAAAGGCCGACACGCTGAATCGGTAGTCAGCCAATTACAGATATGTAAAACAAAATACTGTAATACTAGGCAGTTTTCTATGTACCTTACCTGAATTAGTCTGATTTTTCAAATCTGAAATGATATTTTTTCCTACCTTTTCACTAGTTCCGGCTTCATGTGAAGAATTCCAGAATCGATCTTCCGTCTGACCAGCAACATCATTCCCAAAAAATCCTTGCGGCCAGTCTCAAACACTAACCTGAAGTGCCCCTCCCTGCCATCATCATCATCATCATCACCACCAGCGGAAGCAGCACATTGGTGTGTTTTTTGTGCCAAAGTTAAGACATTAGCTTTTATGTTTACACTTAGCTTTTAAATCTGCCTGGGTTTTATTTTTTCATATGTATTCTTTTTATCATATTCTCCACGATACCTCTTGTTTATAATCTCCCTATGGTTTTAGAAGCTTCCGCGTCTTCATGTTTGGGGTTATTAATGGACCTGCTATATAGTTTAATGGTACATTTGTCTTTTGATATTACAATAACATTTTTCATCATTAAGTGTCATTCATCCTGAAAACGGACACATCTGCACCATTCTTTAAATTCATCTGATTGGAATAACTTTAAGTGTTATCTCAAAGCACACAATGCCTCAAGTTGAACTTTAAGTTGTTTGCTACACTATGGATTACATTTTAGCCTTTCTAAATACACTAGACTAAACAGTATGTGTTGTTTTTGCTGACACGCTCGCATAAGTGCGCACATCAGTGCTGACATGGGGGAAAAAGTGGGAGGAAAGCTAGAGGGAATAGTTCTGTACTTTGATGCACTCGCGTGTGGGACGAAGCCCTGAGATTCGCACCTCGTAGCATTTAAACCCAACTCAGTGGTGCTGCTTTCTTCTCATGACACTTTATACATACACCTGTCTTCCACTCTATCTGTTACCACGTGCCTTATTGTAGTTAAAAAAAGAAGTGCTTGTAAACACCGTAAAACACATGCCTGAGGGAGGGAACCTTTTATATTTGTACGACACGTATTTATGAAATAAACAGTGTTACTCAGGAGATTTGTCCCTTATTTTGACCTTTCTAATTGCTTTTATGGGCCCAGTTTGATGAAAATAGTAGAGTTTATCATGTTCAGATGTGATTCTACTTTGAAAAGAAACAATGAAGGACGAGAGAGGTTGTCTCAGCTCTGCCTTCTAAAACCATGTAAGACCGCCTCGCTTTTGAAAGGCAAGATGCTTTGAGGAGACGAGTCCTCTCCCGCAGCGTCTCACCTTGCAGACACATGATGCAATACCCTTTGGCAGACAGGTATGGCTTCGAGTGTGAGAACGAGGACGGATTCTCCACAGGAGGTGGCAGAACCACGCCGGTGAGGAGAAGCGCCACACGCAGGGAGGCACCTTCACCTCCTGGCATGGGGTTAAGCTTTTGGGTGGGAGTGGGTGTTGCACGCTTTCCCATGCAGAGGTAGAAATGTTTGAAAGATCTTCGAATTTGTACACGCAGCCTTTTTGCACATCACTCTAAATGCTAATGAGGCTTGGAAATGGGCCTAGAAGTTAATGGGGAGGTGAAAGGAGAAGGAGATGGAGAGCGAGAAGCAGCTTTATCTTTATTGAGCTTCTGACACTTACTTGTCTTTGACAGCAGTCTATTTATTATTTGCTCACCGGACACATTGGCTCAACTGCACAATCCAATGACGTTCAAGTGATGGACGCATTGTATTGAACATACAGAGCTCTTTCAGGGACATTGTTTTTACTAGACAATCCCACGTTCAATAAAGGAGGGCCATTGTGTAAAAGCTAAATAAATACAGAATAGAATAAATGTCCAATTATTTTCAATCCACATTGAATGGCATACACTACAAACTTATTTTGAAAATATCCTGACATTTTTGAATTTGTGTATACTGTTATTAATGGCATCAAGGTAGTGCATAACCTTCAATGGTTCCGGCGTACATGGCTGTCAATGGCATCGGCGAACATGGCTGTCAATGGCACCGTCGTACGTGGGTTTCTGGATACTCTAAAACCTGGTAAAAATCAATGGAGAATTTTTTTGGTGTTTACAAATCACAACAAAGATAGCATTTTCTAGTGTACAACTAATCAAATACCATTGTATTGATAATAATAATGGCTAAAAAAATCCTTGTTAAAGCAAGTGGTGACAGCAATTAAGGAATCTTCTGATCAAATCGATCAATGTTGTCATTATATAAAATACATACACTATCACGCTTTAAAAAAAATAGTTTTAATTAAAATGTCTGAAATGTGACAACATGCTGTTCAAACCTCATTTCAGCAAACTGGTAAGTGAAAGAACACAATTTTATTAATAGGCACAATAACAGTAAAACACACTTGATGTTGTTGTTTTTTAATCAAAGGCATTTATTGCGAAAAATGCACTTGACATGGCAAAAACAATCAAGTCAACCACGGGTCATCAGTACAAGACGATGTATCATGATCACATGGTAGAGCGCGCGCGCTGGGCAAGGCCAGCGCATGACTTCAATGGCACCAAAGGCCTATAAATATTCTGCACAATATAGAATTCGATAGACATTTTTCTTTTTATTTCACCGTTCGCTGTACACGAGAGAGACCTGACTCAGTCCACGCCGCTTTCTATTGTATTTTTTATTTCACGAGTAGAACTACAGACATAGGTCTCCCCCGAAAAACACTCCCACGCATTCATACCATTAATACAGATCCGCACTAGGAGCCATCAGATTGAGAGATGAGTTAAAATAAAGTGATTCGACATGCAAAATTGTTTTGTATGCTTATTTCTCAACTAGACTTTCCTCCCCGCGCTGTGCTTTGAATCTATGTTTTAAGCAATTGATGGTAACATTTATTCCCCTTTTTTTCCAGTTTGGCTCAACCTCAATTTTGACCTTAATCTATTTGGCAGAGTAACTCCAGATGCACGGGATTACCCACAATTCAATGTGTTCCTCACTCCCTGTCACCAATTTAATAGAGGTTACAATTTCATCCCACTATTGACCTATTTGGGCACCATTTGGTTTCACAGTTTCATGTTACGAGGTCACAAACATGCCATCTTTTGTGCGCAAAACTATTAACCAGATTTTCCAGTTTTCATTCCGAGGAATGAATTATTCATATTATCCAAACCTAGTTCAAAACAAATAGCAGAAAGTATAGACCCAGCACATTTAACACTTATCTAACATTATTCCAATGCGGTAAAGTCTTAAAATTTTGCTGAATTTCTCAATTCATTTTTTGGCTGGAATTTTGCTGTTTAGTAATGATATTAACCCTTTCGGCAACAGCTATTCAAACGTTGCTTTATCCTGTATGAATATAATTTAGAAAAAATAAAGAAAATATTTTTTTGCAGTCAAAATGAATTATGCGTATAATACTGTCAATGGCACTAATAGACGGGAAGTCCTGCGAGTTGAAACGAATTAGACATATATTGCTGTCAATGGCATGCAATTAGTTAAACACTAGGGGAAAAAATAAACTTAAAGTATTGCTTAGGGCCTTTGACTAGTATATATTTCTGTTTTAAATGATTTCAATTTCATGAATTGAGTTTTATTTATTAACTTAGAATAATTTCCTAATATGCTTATCACTAGAAAAATATTAAAAAAATAATAATGATTGAACATGTAAATATTAATAATTGCCAATCTTTAAGTTGCTTTAATTGACCCAAAATAGTCAGTCTTATGTGTCAACATTTGAATAGCCGTAATGACCACTATTCCTGAAAGGGTTCAAAACCATGGCAGCATTTGCATGTAGGTCATGTTAAAAAAAAAAAAAAGAGCATACTCACCCAATCAATGAGCTTTACCTACGGCCACAATTAAAAAATTGCCTCATTCACACTTTACACTCGCATCCCTTTGAGGATGCACATTCTATCGTCCTTTTTAGCCCTTCCCTTCTCACTGTTAACAGAATCTGAACCCAAACAGAACACACACACACACATACGCACACACACCGAGTGAGTCAGTTTGGCTGTGCTTCTTATCTCGGAAAAGGTAGATAGTGTGACAGATGTAAACGAGCTCGAACCGCCCCTCAGAATGTAGAAATTCATAAAGCAGACTTAACACCTACCGAAGCCTCATATAAAAATATCAACAAGATCAGAGCTGTTGTCAAAGGTTTGCAGTCAGAGAATGAAAAGTTTCCGTTAACACTTTCCCTTTCTTTGTATCACGTTATCGCGCTGCTACACTCTTAAAGTGAATTTGGGGGATGTTTCCTCTTTCCACGCAGATGTTGAGGATAGAGAGTAGCAATGAATCTGAAAACTCACAAAGTGCAATTTCATCCCTGCTTCGCTCACACACAAAACACAACTTTATCAATAGAAATGAATCACCCAAAGACTTTGTCTAAGTTTTTTTCGGTACATTCAGCAAGCCTTTTTTTTCTCACCACCGTGTGTATGAAGGAAACATTAAATAGAACAATAAAGAGACTTCCGATTCAATAAATATTGAAAAAAAAATCAAATTACTTGCACCTTTGTTGTGTGTGTGTTTTTTTTTTAAATACAAACAAATCCAGTGACAGATCACAGCTTGGGACAACACAAATATCAAACTTAACATTTATATATAAACCAAAAAGGAGGAAAACAAGGCTACACGCAATTGTTATTAACACAGAGAGTTAAAAAAAGAAGAAGAAGAAATGAGAGCTTATTGCCAGAAACACGATGATCCTGGCTGAGATCTTTGCAAAGAAAGAACCCACCAGAAAAAAAGTTCTGAGGTCGCAGTTTGAAGCCGAGCTGATGATTGTTGTGCTGGTGGATGACACCTGGGAAGCTTTGTTGGTGTGCTTTTTGAGTGTAAGTGTGTACGTGTGCCCTCAGTAGCGGTCCACAAGGACCCCTGTCATGTGGAATTCCCCAGATAAAATGTCTAATCCTTTCTTACTGGTGAACGTGTGCCGGATTGAGACAAACCTCTAAAGATGTCTTGTGCTGCTGCCTTTCCTTAGATCCATAGAATCTTGTTGCTGAAACTCCAATTACTGTCTTTAAGAAAAAAAATGGGAAGGTTAAGTCACCAGCTGCAAATTGATGATGATAGACGTCCAATCCATTTGAACAGGGAGGGTTGACAATAAATACTAGAAGTGTAATAATGTATCCATCAGATTGTATGGATTGAAAGGCATCAAATCAATGGCCAAAGTGCTATTTTAGGTACGCTAGTTTTGTTAGAAAAAAAGGTTTTCATTCAAATGTCAGAAATATTTCAGCAACAAAATTGTCACTTTAGTTGAAAAGTGATTGTATTGAATGAGTACCTAACATTGAAATAAAGCCATAAACGGCCTTTCATTGCAATCGAATCATGTCAGATATTTTAATACCTGCATGGGACAAATCCATAGTGTTCTTTTGTCATTAAATTGGTGATTACTTCCAGCCCTCCCAGTTCAAAAGGGATTCCAAGGCCATCGCAGACAATGTTAGCCAATGACTTAACAGCTCCTTAAGGCAGGTTGGAAAAGCCAATCACAAGCTAAATGATTCTTAAAAGCTCTCCACAAAGCTGCCGGGAAACAGGCCGGTCTGCCCCGTCCTCTGCAGGGTGCCTTTGTACCAGCCGTCGTCTCGCTTCTTGTGAACGAACACCACGTCTCCCTCGCGAAGCTCGATCTCGGCCTCGCTCTGAGGCGGGTACGACACCACTACTCGGTACCTGGCCGACATAGAACGATTAGACACGAGTTGGTAAGATACACTAACTAATGTGCACGCGCCGTCAATTTGCGAGCGAGAGTGACCCACCTCTCCCTGGACAGGGGCTTGGGTTCGGGCCGGAGCACCATAAGAACACTGCTGGCTCGCGTTGGCGGGGGAGACATGGGAAAGTTGGTATCCAAGGAGCCTGACTTCCTGTGCAGAGGCTCCAGGCCCACAGCCCCCGCCATGTCGATTTCTACGGGGCACGAGCCCGCCCGCCCTTGGGAGACCATGGGGCACGACCCGGAGCGGGCGTGCTGGTGGTGAGGGTGGTGGGCCAGATCGGCACCTTGGCCGGGCGAGGAGGGGTCGTGGGTGGGCGGGGAGGTCGGAGGAGAGCGGGATTTTTTCTTGGCCGCCGCCCCCGAGAGGAGTTTCAACAAACCTCCTGCTTTCCTCTCCTTCTAAAGATGGAGGGGAGAAATTGTAGAATAAAAAAGTGACAGGGTGTCACAAACATTTGACATCATTTTACAGGCCAATAATTTTGGCAATTTTTGTTGAAAAAAAATCAAACTAATAATCATACAAAAAAAAAGCAAAAAAATCAAACTAATAAACTATTAATTACACCAAAAAAATGCAAAAAAAAAATGCAAGTCACTTGCTAAGAATAATTTTGTGTCTTGGAATATTCTTATACGACAACAATGAATGGGAAAAATGACACTAAAAGGGAAATCATTAGGAGAAATTTAAAAAAGGCAAAAATGTAACGAATGACTTTCAAATATAGTAGTGAAATCCATCTCAGAATTGACATATTTTTGAATTTCTCTTTCAAATGTGCATGAAAAAAACTTCTGATGCTCAACGACTGTAGTTTCCGAGGAATTTCCTTTCACAACTGTGTTATTTTTTGGGACTCCCTCCCCATGTTAATACTTCAGCCACTTATTTATCATCAATTCTTTAGCCGCTTTTGTGTCACAAACCACACGGTGGCAACATCCACCCGTTTTACTGCAACGACGACTCAGAACAGCTCTTTTTTGCAACAATAGCTTTCTCCAAAGCACAATTTCACACATGCATGTTAGTGTCATAGTGGGAGTCTTTGATGCACTCATTGATAAGGTCAGAATCTGAATACTAGTAGAATGGAGACAGCATGCCTAGGAGAAGTCCTGCAGTCAATGCCAGCTCCTGCCCACCCATCAACCTAATTACTCTACCATTTTCTCACCCACGCTCAACACTCTAAGTGCTTTTACAGTAAATTATCCCAAAGGTGGATCCAGAGACTGACATATCAAATGACTTGTGGGAAATGCTTGTTGTTTTGAATGTTTCTTCAATGATAACCAATGAGCAAAACACCTAAAACACGTCAACCGTTTGGTCAGGTTATCACTGACGGCCACTTTTTAATTCCCTTTTCCCTCAGGACAGAAACCTGGATTGAACGTATAATCACCTCATCGTAATATTATGTAAACGTAACAAATCACATTGGTATGACTACATGTAAATAGTCCAACTGAATCGATGGTCATATAATTGCAGGGCAAAAGGACAAATTCCAATTCCAAGAAGTTAAATTCATCCCACCAAATTGAACAGACACGTAAATAGAATACTAATCAAATCTGTAGCTGCAGGTCGGAGACGAGGATTCATTTATAGTTTGGCCAAATAAAAAACAAGAGCCGTCTTTGAGTGGGATGATGTAAACACGCCTGCTGTTCCACCATCCTAGAGCTGTTTGTCAGCTAGCCATGTAGTTAGATTAGCTGTCCAACACAGCGGAGCCGGCAGTGAAAACAAATGGAGCTTAGACAGATGCAGCGCCATTTCACTGCCATCATTCAATGCGAGCATGTCCCGATTTGACACCTCGCGTTTCCACGCGGCAGACGGGACGGCTTTCAAGTCTGAGTTCAATATTAAAGCCGTGAGGTGTGGGAGAATTACTCAGGTAGGTAGAACAGGTCATTGCATGCATATCAACGAATACACAGAGTGGCTTCATTTTAGATAATGCCATTGGTTTTTTCTGCTGACAAAGCACAAATCATTGAATAATGAGCTCTGGCATGTTTAACTGCCTTTGCTGAAGGGCTAGAAAACAGGCTAAATTAGAAAAAATAATAATTTCAGAACGTCTTCTTTAACAAGAAAAGGCCTTCAGATATCAAATTTGGCAGGTTGATTGGGTTCGGATTTTCAAGGCAATATTGGATAATCGTCTTCAATTAGGTTTGTTACACTTACTTTTTCTGTTTTGGGGGCGAGGATGCACTGCGTAGGTGCATGAGAGGGGCCCGGCGAGGGCGGCTGCAAGGGGATGCTCGCCTCCCCGTTGAGTAGCACTGCTGACACGTTAGGTGGCGTGAGGCAGGAGAGAGGAGATGACAAGGGGAGGTGGGGCCGTGAAGCGGGGGATGACAGGGGAGAGGGCCCCAAACTGGGCCCCGGAGATGTCATGGATAAAGGGCGACCGGATTGGCCGGAGCAGCGTGAAGGCGAGGAGCTCTGGGAGCGCAGGGATGCTATCGCCACTGCGGGGCGCTCTGGGCTTCCAGCAGGAGAACTATGGACTAAAATAGACACAAATGTGTTGTATGCATTAATAAAACGAGAGGACCTTTTACTGAACTCAAGTAGACATTAGTCCTCATGAATTCTGGATAATTGTATTTTTTTTAAGAGACACTCTACTAATAATCAGAGATAACACGCATCATGAGACCAGGACAGCAAAGTTTTTTACACCACATCCTCACAGCAGAAATACCTCTTCATTATGATGGTTGATTATTTTCCATCACTTGACGGAATGTATCGAGTCACACGAGCTCTGGTGAAATCCTTACCTTCGATTACGCCAATGGTTTCAACTATGCAGAGTCAAACCATTAAAAAAAGTACAACTTTAGTAATTACTGGGTCTCAAAAATTCTTTTTTGAGTTGTCATTGACAAGATACTATCATTTAATTAGTGTCGGAGAAACTATCTCAGTGCTCAGCTTCCATTAGTATGTGAACACTTGGCACCAGAATTTAAATAAATAAATAAAAAACACTCATAAAAACAAGAAAACCCGCAAGCCTCACAACACGCATGCAGTTTAATGTCACTTGCTTTACAACACTACATTATAATGGTTTGCCACTATGTAATGTATTCCAGATGTGTGGGTATACATGTATGGGAATAACACAAATGGAGACCAAAAAGCGGAAGAAGCAAGCGGCTTTGTCATTACGCCTACATGATGGTGAGAAAGTGAAAACAAAGTGATGTCATTCAGGAGTGTTTCTTTGTGGGGCCTAGTCTCTCAGCATCAAGCACTGTTGTGCGTGTGTGTGTGTGTGTGTGTGTGTGTGTGTGTGTGTGTGTGTGTGTGTGTGTAACACTACACTCCTACACCTGCCCCACATCATCCTCACATGCCATGCAGACCTGCCAAGGTTCATTTACTTGCTGCCAACTCTGCCCTACAGCGCCAACAAAGCGGCAATGTTTCTATTTTAAAGCCGTTTTTTGGGGGGGGGGGTTATCTTTGTTCGGCTTAGTTATCTTTTCCGAACGTTAACATTATGTGGCATGTGTTCCAAGTGGATCTTCTGTCATCGTTGCAGTATAGTTTGAACTATTAACCCCGTATTAATGTGATTTTGAATTTAACTGCCTGCCGTGTACAATTGTGAAGTTTGTATTTATCTAACATTTTTTACATTTTGTCCTTCAATTCATCACAAACAAAGTCTTCCCACTGTTTTTTCCAAGCTTTGTGTATGGACACAAGCTCTGTTGCAGCAATGCTGTTAACACTGTCTGAACTTTTGCAGCAAGGGTGGCGCAGTTCAAGATTGACCCGTGATTAGATTAGATTAACCCATCGATTGAAAATGTCGCTGATTGCCTGCGGTGAGAGGAGATTTGGAAGCAGGAAGTGAAGGCCTTTTTCTTCTCTCCGTATCAAATAAAAGTGCTATTTGTTTCTAGTATTGAATGATAATTCTGTTGGACAAAGTACACCGGCACCAAAAAGAAAGATACACATTTGAACAACCATCATTTAGCAAACTTACCTTTTTGACACACAAAGAATAAGCTAAGATAAAACTTTTAACGGGGCTTCAAAATTGTTCCATTTTGAACCTATCACGACCAGGAACTTTCCCTCGATTGAAATGTATTGTTTTACTTTGAAGCGTGTAGCGGTAACGCCTCCGGAATTCACAATTCTGGTGTTTGGTTCGATTAAAAGATTATTAATGAGGACTGATTGCCAATCAGTTCGGTTGCTTACCCAGCTGCATTGAGGTGCGCGTCTGGTTCAATGAGTGCTGACCGGAACGCAAGCAGTTCTTCAGCTGGGCGGCAGCTGTTTGAGGCGACGAAGCGGGACTGACACAGTTGATCAGTGGCGTGGATGGACGGGACGAAGAGGGCCCTGGGGACCCAGGAGATGAGGGGTCTGAGATTTTACCGCCTCCACCATTTCCAGGACTGGACAGACATGAGGCTCTTGTAGAACCAACTCCAAATGTAGCCCTTAAAAAAAAGAAACAGGAGAGTTAGTTCCCACTAATTTGGGAAGAAAATAAACAACTACCCAGTTATTTGAGTAGGATAGACAACACAAGGAATTCATGTACCCTTGAAAAATCTTTGAGTTCTGTGAGGAACTCACCTTTCCAAACATTAAACTATTATATGAACGTTTGAAATGTGTGTGTGTGTGTGTGTGTGTGTGTGTGTGTGTGTGTGTGTGTGTGACCACAGCAGAATTCCCATAATGATCACATAATAACCAATTTTCATAAATTTCCACAGGAGAAGATGATTTTAGATATGGATCTTTTGCGTTGCACGCCCGGCAACAGAATTTGAATTAAACATTAAATGCAACACGAACTATCTAGCCAAAAAAAAATACTATGAATTATCTCTAACATTAAGACAGCAAATATATGGCTGACTGGATAAAAAAAGAATAGAACCAGTACTGCAAGATGTGTGCATTCGTAAAAAAAAAAGTGTAATGAGTTTTTGACTGATTGTCAAAAACGTTCACTTGGTCTGACGTTTCAAATTGCCTTTGTAAAAGCCAAAACATCTTTAACTTCTGCTTTCCAAAAACAGCATGGCCTCTTACTGCTGAACACAAAAATAGTCTGACGAGTGACTATTTTCTCCCTATGTAGAATAATGAATGGGAGAGCAGCGAATTGAACTGCATTGACTGCACCATCCATTCTCTTATCGCTCGCTGCCCATTGACTTCCAGTCATATAAACAAGTCACGGGCTCGTGTGCGCTTCATCTGTGCAAAACAACTTGAGGTTTAAAGCATCAATAAAAAGGGTAACTTGCAGATAGGACATTTTGGCCAGACCAGGCTTAACTTAAGCCTTGTGTACACAGCTATTTCCCATCAGGAATATTGCCCTTTTGAGTAAACCGCAAAGGGGAGGAGCAGCGGAACAGGAATGCTATGTCAATACGCCGTCAGGAGCGGCAGCGTGCGTTGCTGGATTGATGCGTGTGTAAGTGCGACTTCTGGAAGAGAGGCCTCAACCTTATCTCACACTAGGGTGACATTAAGCTGATATTGTTATGTTATGTATGAACCTGCGAGGCGTAGAGGTGGAAGGATTTTTAACATGTGCTAAAACATAATCTTTTCAGCAAAGAAGGTTTACGTGACACTTTAAAGGGTAACTTTAAGATGGCCTTCGGTTGATGGTTGCAAATAGTAGTGTGATCGTGGTCAGTTTATAGATTGAAAAAAAAGCAACTGTATAGATTTGTTGTGTGTGTGTGTGTGTGTGTGTGTGTGTGTGTGTGTGTGTGTGTGTGTGTGTTGACCAATACGGAACACCACACACATAATGATCCTTGCACCCACAATCGTGAGCCACACCCCAACTAAATGACTCTGGTAGTACTATACAATCTTGAGCCAGATATACTGTACATTTGTACTTAGTAGCAAATGTACATCTATGTGTATGTATGTATATATGTCCTTATATATATATATGTATGTATATATGTATGTATATATGTGCTTATATTTTTGGCTTTGTTGTATTGTCTAACTTATAACTACGCCTTTTCATGCTACTGGCACATAGGAATTTCCCGAATACGGGATGAATAAAGTTATCCAATCCAATCCAATATATGTATGTATATATGTGCTTATATACATGTATGTGTATGTATATATGTGCTTATATACATGTATGTGCATGTATGTATGTGTATGCACATGTATGTGTATATATATATATTTCAGCAACACGCTTATTTATTTATATATTTATTCATGTATTTATTTATTAACTTACTTATTACCTATCTATTTATGTATAAAATCCCTTTCCTATTTCTGCATCCTCACCCTCCTGCTACTGTGACAACGAAATTTCCCGAATACGGGATGAATAAAGTTATCCAATCCAATCCAATCCAAACATTAAAAAAGTAAATCTAAACCTAAAATCAAAGTTTGGCCGAAAAATTGTGACATCAATATTCTGTGTAGGCTCGCCTTTGGATTCGGTTAAAAGGTGTGCTTGACAAAAACGCAGGCAGTCAATTAAATGTCCCCAAGTGCGCGTTCGTGTGCCCGAGTCAGGCTCATAGACATCATAATGAGCATCCTTGCAGCTACGTAATGATAGAGGAGGGAAGCTCAAGAAATTGCAAGGGCTCTGGTTCGGCTATAACAAATTGTCTCAATTGATCGTATTCTCTGCCCCCTTGATTATTCTTACATGGTCTAAAATGGAGAGTGTGTGGTCTTGTCTGGCTTGTTCTTCTTCGATCCTTCTTCCGTCTCATCACACCGTCATTGCTTTGCCTCTCTTCACTTCTTTTGTGCCGCCCATGTTTGTTTTCATCATCTTCCTCACTCCTTTCATGCCTCATTTTCTCTCTGCCGGTCCCCGAGTCTTCATTATCTTTCTCCCGCTTGTTCGCGTTTCTATTATTCCGGATGCTACTCAGCTTTTGTTTCTCCCTCGTTCGTAGTATTTGGCCCAAGCACGGGCCAGAATGCAGATGAGCCGCCAAGCAGCCGTTTGAAATACGGCCCTCCTCGAAGGAATGACGGCGGTTGTAAAAACACAACAAATACACCAGTATGACCTCAGCATAATTTGATTCTCATGCGGTTTTAAAAGCACCGGGTAGTTGAGTTTCAACGCTAACAGCAGCGGTAATAACAATTTTATGATAATGGTGATGACGCCGTTGGTAATGATCTACTCTCAGTGTGTGGTAACGCCAGAAAAGCAAAAAGACACAAAGTGCATCCTCTTGGATTGAATATAATCTCTTCTAGATAACTTGTTCAATTGTGGAATCTATTTTCAAATGTTTTACATATAAGCAAATTAAAATGGAATGTGGAACAACTGCCTTCAAAATGGCGATTAGATGTGAGGATCATTTAAGACAGGGGTGTCAGACTTGTGTTGGTTCGCAAGCCGCTTTAACGTTAACATGATTTCACGTGGGCCGGACCATTTTAGATATAATATTTAGATTTTTTTTAAATAAATTGATTAAATGAACTGGATTAAAAGCCCTGAATATTCAGTTTTTATAGATCTAAAACAATGTTTATTTTAGCTTTTTTTTAAAATAGATTTTTAGAATTTACAAAATGATTTTTGAACTAAAAACACAGGAAAAAATGATTAAAAAATTATAATTATTGATTTCAAAGGGGGAAAAATCAGGAAATTTTATATATATATCTATACTCTTCATTTTAATTTGATTTTAAAACAAAAAGTCGGCACTCATTATTTACTTTCCTGGGCCACACAAAATGATGGGGCGGGCCAGATTTGGCCCCTGGGCCGCCACTTTGACACATGTGATTTAAGCAGACAGCGCTCCAACCTTCCGGGGTTTCAACACCTACCTGGACACGGGGGTGACGTAGTTTCCCGGGAAGACGCCTGATGCGGCCGTTCTCAGTGAGGTGCCTTTGAACCATCCGTCTTGACACTTCTCTGTCACCCGGTACATCTCCCCCTTCCTTAGTTCAAGCTCGTCAGCCTTCTGGGGCTTGTAGGCGTAGAGCGCAAGGTAGCTGAGAACAAAGGTGTTGGAAAATAATACATCAAAAGTAAGCACGGCAGCTCCACGTCTAGGCGGCCTATTCGGAGACATTTGGGATATCAAGATAAAACCAAATGAACGGTTGAAACATGGCTGTAGATGACCATAGTGAATTCCTATGCACATCATTTGAATTTTTCTTATGCACTGTACAGTAATAACACTGTAGTGAGAGAAGGATGACTGCAGTAAAATTGTTTAATGCCACAAGCAAAACTTGCAAATTACCAGGCATGGGCAATAACATACAATAAAGGTATTTCTAAATGCAATACAAAATACGGAGTTTTAATTTGTGTCAAAACTGACTACAAAATGCGCAGCATTGAAATGTTTGGGCATTAAGTTTTGTATTTCTATTTCTTTTTTTATGTAGTACATTTAATTAATTCTATTGTGTGATTTGTGTGTGAGTAAGCCTGTATACCACACGAGTCATACCTATAAAAACCTTTAATAGAATACTTGAGTAGTTAAGTAATTAAACCAACCGCTGACACTAGTTATTAATAGCCAGTTAAAAAAAAGATATAACCTCAGCGATGGAGAGAAATTTCCCAACAACACCATTTTTCTGTGTCTTAATTCAAAACTAATGCATGGTGATAAATGTAAATGGTTTAGAAAGAGCAAAGAACAGCCCAAATAATTTGGAAAGTTATGAATCGTGCCAAACTCTCACTATCAGTTGTAGTGGCATTTTTACTTTCAGGTATGAAACATTGTTTGTGTAACTTACAAATGAACTTATAGTGTGTTGTTGACGGGGTGGTAATGATAAACGATGAGACTAGAGTAAACCAGCTCTATAGGCTGCCTCTAGGTTGCCATGGTAACAGATGGGGATCACATTCTTTCTTCCCATAGCAACAGGAATAGTTGCCAGGTCAAGACGGAAACGTCCTCACTCATTACTAGTACAGATCAACTACAAAGTTGGACTAAAAAGCAGGGTGATGGCTTGTTTTACATTGATGTTACAGTTAAAGTAGGTATTGTCAAAGATGCTCAAGTGAGGGAAAGAAACTGCCATTTTTAATGCATGGAATGTGCATCACTTTTAGTGTGTTGAAATTAACGGCAACACTTGTGAACACAGTACATATATTTGCCCATATATTTACACAGTAGACAAAAAGCTTATAAAAAAGAGGACTAATGACTTGTTAATAGTATTTCTGAGCTGTCAGCTATTTTTGAGCATTTTTAATATTATTATTTTTTAAAGGACCCAAAGAATATTATGGTTAGTGACTTGGGTGATTCTTTATATCAGATATACTGTCCGTCTTGACATATCATAACATAACAACGTCTGCATATATTGTGTAACAACTCAAGGAAGAAAAGAAAATGTGATATGTAGCTCAATGACTATTCACTGTATGCCTTTTTTGAAACAGTTTTTCACACAGCCAAGGTCAAAGTACGTTATTGTGTTGTGCCTTTCACAGGACGTCTTTTAAAATTGCTCTGAAAGGGCTTTTTGAGTGTGATGGTGTGATGGTGGAGGAGTAGCTGTTAGTAGTAGAAATAAGTGGAACAAGGCCAATATCTCAGGGCACAATGGAGGAAATGTTTTTTTAATGCTTGCGTGAAAATGGCATCTTGAGTGAATCTTAGAACCCATACTCTGTGTGTGTGTGGGGGGGGGGAGCAGCACTATAAAATCCAGGTTACAGGAGAGAGGAGTGATTGATGCTTACTCACATGTTGAGAGGCAGCTGCACCTTAGCATGGGCCAACAGCTCAGAGGTTATAGACGCCACTTTTGGGGGCACGAGTGGCCCCGTCAAAGAGGGGGAAGGGCCAAGCGATGCATCCTAATGTCATGCAGAAAGAAACAAACACTTAAAACTTTGGAGGCAGACACAAGTTACTGGCAAATAAACCAAGAGGAAAGGACAGCTTGGCATCCCTTAAAAACCTGACGGGTTCATTCCTGTGTATTGACTAATCACATGATAAGAGAGCATGAAAAGTAAGCTTCATCCAACCTGATTGACCAAGAATGCCTGGTTTTCAATAAAGATTTGTTAAGACATCAGTGAAGGTGAACTGTGTGAGTCTGTGTCAAAACCTGGATGCGTGCTGCAGCTCTTGGATCAGAGGAACTGATGAGGACAGGGTGGGAGATCTCCATACTGTGTCTGTTGTTGAGTTGTGCCGCTCGTTGGGTGACAGACAGAGCGGAGAACGAATGCCTCTTCTTTGCGTTTTTCTTCCCTTCTCCCCTCCGATGCGCCGATCCATTGCCGTTAGAAGGCGACGTACTGGGGGTGGGACTGAGAGAGCAGGGTCCCAAGGGTGACGGCTCCGAGCTCGGACCGGGCACACTGGTTGTTGTCGTCGGCTTGTCAATTTCCATCAACTGCTTGGCCGTTTCGTTTAACTGAGGAAAGGAGAGGTGAAAAGAGAAGGTGAAGACAAGATGGCGGGTGTTCTGTTTTCGTCTTTAAGTGTGTACATGGCCGATTGGTGCCTCGCATGGGTCCACTTGACATATAAACAGGAGTTATTTCCAAAAATATTCATACTCTCTGTAATACCAGTTAGGGGACAAATAATAAACCGACAAGAGCTCTTGTGACGAGACATGAAACGATTTTTAGCATATTTCGAATACAGTTACAATAACAAAACATAGTGTCTTGGCCAGGGATATCAAACTCTCTGCCAGAATTGGGACTGAGGCGATCACTCGAGTTCTTAATCTGTGTGGCTCATTTGAGCTCTGTTAGACAAGCAGATCATTCTGACTAGCACAAGTGCTAAATGCGTGCAATCCAAGTACGTTCCATTGCTGTGACTGGCTGCCACATTGGACAGTTGTTCATCAACAATGCTGGCCAGCTGAAGAAGCCAAAAATTCGACAGCAGCCACGAGAACGAGTCGAATACAAATGAGCAACTTGTCAGGCGTGGTTTAGCGAACAATGTGTTCATCACTTACAAGGTTTCATGCTAGTTTCGGTAGATGATGTTACTATCACAGGGTCAGGCATGACAAAACAAGGCTACTGTTCTCTTCTTTTCTCAAGGCCCACATTGTCTGCGAGCTGTCAATCTGAGCGGTCTTTTCCTACGTTCCATTCGTGTTTTGTATTTCAGCACTGCAAGGCCCGATATAACGGGAACGGACGCATTCTACGACAGGGCGTCTGCTTTCAAACTTGCATATTCTAAAAAGATTACAAATGTGTAGCATTTCCCTCCTATACAAAGAGGACAACATAGCGGTCTGAGAGCTCAACCTCCTAACAAATCTTAATTATAGTGGTGACTTTGGGGACATACAAGTTGGAATCGGATGAAACATTTTTGTGGAAAAATGCAATATTGAAGTTGCGCACTAGTTTGAACAGCTGTCATGCGTGAAGTCATGTGAAATGTATTTTGTGTACGATCTCACCAACTCCCGAATGAATAACGGGCGTGTATTTTGCTGTGGCTTTTTAATCCCTCCCTTTTTTTTAACAGTATTTTTTTTTTCCAAGAAGGACAGATGTCATAACACACAACTTATTTCAAAACAGGAATATACAGTATTCTATAAGGGAGAGTAGGTAAAAGACCAAAACGATTAACTTTGAATAAGTTCTTTTGACATTTGCATGACAATTTTTCCACAATAACTTACTACTTATATATTCATTTCTTACGTATTGATTATTTATTTGTCTGACTGGTGTTATTATAGTACATATTTGTGCGCTATATAGTGAAAGCTTTAAATATTATTATTATAGTGCATATTTGTGCACTATATGGTGAAAGCCTTAAATCTAATTATTATAGTGCATATTTGTGCACTATATGGTGAAAGCTTTAAATCTCATTATGTACATGTATAATGACAATAAAAGCATTTAATTCAATTCAATTCAATAACACGGGCCCCTCATGACAAAATGCCTGTATTCTGTTTTATTTTTGTTTTAAGTTTCTCCAATATGGCTGTTTAATGTGTTGTTACAAAGCTTTGATGGCAAAATAAGCATGCAAGCAAACAAACAAACAGCAGTTTCAGCAGCGAGCTACAGAAGTACTGTAAATATAAGTATTGCTGAACTCAGCTGATATAAAAAAAATCTATGATGTATACTGCAGAATGTGTTATCCTCAAGGAGGAACCCACTTGCTTTCACTCACAAATTGGAAAGTGTAATAACCGGGTGCACAGAAGTGCTGCATTATAACACCCTTTTCCCCAGGCATTAATGTATTGGAAGCTCTTTAAGTAGAGAATCAAATTAGAGGCAGGTGCGTGCGCTATAGTGGTCCCCATTTTAATAATGAGGACTTCACAAGTCAAATAGGTTCTTGTTAAGCACCTGCATCATTTTAGAAGACATTCAATTGACTTGCATTAGCAGACTAACTAAACACAAGAACACCCAGAGTTTCATGTTTTCTTGGGCTTTGGTGGCTCTGTGTTTTTTTCCTTGTGTATATGAGTTTTACCGGCTGTGCCCTTTCTAGGTCCCCTTCCCTTATGTGACCCAGGTGTGTGTTATTGTCATCAATCCCTGTCTGTGTATCTAAACTCCGTCTTTGTGTGTGGATAGTTATTTTAAGGGAGACATACCGAAAGAAAAGGAGGATTGGTGTACAAGAACGACGTATACGTATAGGCTGCATAAACATATTAATAAATATGCGAATTGAGACAAAACATATGCTAATGAGCATGATGGGTTGAAGCTAGAATTCTCGTGGGATAGACTAGAGGACACATGCACAAACTCCCCAGACACGGAAGGTCAGTAGCGCACACAAGCTCTTAGAACTTATCAAGAATAATCAAGTCATTTTTACAGACTATATGCAGGAATATATTCATTCATGTGGAGGAGAGTGTTATTATGTTAGTAACCGCGATTTGTGATAACTCAATTTCAATTTTACTCAGAGTGATTCATACTTAGAAGTAAACCACTGGGTAGTTTTGTGGTTGCCCAAAACTGAGAATAAAACTGAAAAATGAGTGACCAATAGGCATGTATGGCCCTTGTTTATAAGCCAACTCAAAGCATTGCAGTAAACAGGAAAATGAACCATTGCAGCCCTCTCATGACCAACTAAAGCTTGTATTTTCTCACAGCCAGAAAATAGGATGCTTAAATCATTTCAAAGTCCCCAGACCCCGAAGCAACTTTTTACATCGTCTTCTATCAATCCGGTGCTACCAAATCAGAAAGGCTACAAAACACAGAAGTGCTTATTGCCTCCTGCGTAAAATACTAACCTTTATCTTCTGAAATGGGTCCAACATCTACAGTTTCAGAAACTACCCCACCATTTACAAATCCCGTATAAAATCCCGACTAGAGAACACCAATCCAATCTCCCAAGTAAAACCTTCATAGTATTAAAGATTTGGACACTTCTAGGATACTGGTAACTTTGCTCTCCCTGGGATATTTATACACTCACTGGGCAATTCATTAGGTACCCCTAGCTAACATTGGTTTTGCCTTCAAAACTGGCATAGATTCAAGAGGGTACTGGAAACATTCCTCAGAGAGCTTGGTTCATATTCACATGATAGCATCATTTTGCTCCTGATTTCTCATCTCATCTCATTTTCTGAACCGCTTTATCCAACATATCCTCAGAAAGCGTATGTTGGATGGAGATGTGTGAGTCGAGTGAACTCATTGCCATGTTAAAAAACACATCTGAGGTGATTTGTGGTGTATTTTATGGCACGTTTTCCTGCTGGAAGTAGCCATTTTAAATGGGTACACTGTGGTCATAAAAGGATGGACGTGGTCAGCAACAATACTTATGAATTATGTAGTAGGCAATGATGTTCAATTGATATATTAGACAAGTACACAACCACCACCGGTCTTATACGAGGCAGGCTGGATCAATGTGTTCATGTTGTTGACGGCTGACTGTAAATAAAATAAAATAATCTTCATGTAAAGTTAGCAATAGTTGGTTCCTAAGAATAGCTGTTTAATTTGGATTGCCATAAATGGCAGTGAAACATGATCATTCACTCTCAAACATCCAAGTCACAATGAATTGGACATCTATCGCAGTCAGTGGCAGCCAATCAGTTAATTTCCCCAGAGGATGAAAGTTGGTTCTCTTGTCTAGACATTCTTCTTCTAGCTGATCCTATCAGCCCTTTTTGGAGATAATTGGTATAAAATGTAATCATCTTTACATTTGGATAATATTGGCCATGCGGTCATATAATTCATAAATGCATCAAATGATTCTATTTCGTACACAAACACCAGCTGAAGTCCAGCTGGGCCTCATTCATTAGTCTTATTGGCATTCACTGCAGCCGCA
This sequence comes from Stigmatopora argus, assembly GCF_051989625.1. Lineage (NCBI taxonomy): Eukaryota > Metazoa > Chordata > Actinopteri > Syngnathiformes > Syngnathidae > Stigmatopora > Stigmatopora argus. Next base: position 10,730,304 of record NC_135399.1, read on the forward strand.
CACATACGCAAGTACACACATGCGCACACTCAACATGTCTTTCTGCCCCTGCTGTTTCAGAGTGATGGAGAGTTCTAAATTATTGATGTATCTCTATTTAAAAGGAACCCCTTGGATTGATGGATATCTGACTCTTGTGTACGTGCCAGAATTATTTACACTGGGAGGAGGGACCACCACGAGAAAAACAAACGTGTAAGGTTTAAGTGTAAAATTAAACAATTTCTTGTTTTTTAAATTTGTTTACACGCTCACAGTATAATGCAATATCCAACTTAACTATTTGTGATTGTTTTTTGCAGTTGTGTAATAACAGTTTCACTATTCAGATGACTGATTTTTGGATTAGAAGTTTAGTGCCTTTTCAGATTGTAAACTGAGCAAAATGCCTCAAAATGCAGTTATTATTTCTGGTAAAAGTTTTCTTTTTCTCGATTCTATTCACCGTTGTGTGTGCTTGTGTGTGTTGGTGGTTCGATATGTCTAGATTTACCTCCACATAGAGAATGGGGAAGATACCAATCTTGTCTCCCAGCATGCCTTCTGCCCAGTTTTCATCAACCCTCCTGATTACTGTCAGGACTTCATCCTGTATGGATGGCAAACAAACACACAAGGACAAAAGTTATATCGCTTCACAAAAGCAGTAGCCATCTTTTTTCAAAATTATATTTCGTCTTAAAGAAATCACCATCTGAAATCATATTTATAGCATAGGAACAATGACGCTGTCTACAACCGGGTAGTTTCGATTTCTTCCGACAGTGACCGCCTCATACTTACTTCGTGGAATAAGTACATGCTTGTTTTACATCGTAGTCGTTTTTAGAGCCCATGCTATCGAGTAGAGCCTTGTATAGTTCATGCTACACTTTGAGTTGGGCAAAAGAGGATATTTTGGGAAACTTGAGGGTAACCACCCGAAGACAAAGCTGTATTTTGGAGAGTGCACTAAGGAATGACTCTGCTATGGCCATACCAGAGCGAGAACTTTTAATCGACTTGCTGAAAATCCAAGTGACTCTGTGCTATAATCTGACACACGGGGACAATATCAACCCAGGATGCTAGGCATAGTAATAGGAAGCCCTTTATTCATTCCCTCTTAGAATACATGTCCACTGCAAGATGCAGATAGGAAAACCATTTTGTAATATTGTAATGCTGGGCGGCCTGGATGCAGTGTGGAGTTTGGATGTTCACCTCGGGGGGCCGTGGGTTTCTTTCCGGGTACTCCGGTTTACTTCCAAAACCCCAAAGGATAAAGGGTAAGCTGGTTGGACACTCTAAATTGACCTCAAATATGAGCATGAATGGTTGTCTGTCTTACTGAGCCCTGCAATTGGCTGGCCACCAGTTCAGGGTGTCCCCCGCCTGGTGCCTGTAGTTGGCTGGGATAGTCTCCAGCACCTCTGTGACCCTTGAAAATAAGCAGTTTGGAAACGGAATGAGTGAATGTAATCCTATAGTCCTCCATTGTGTGTTTCTCTCATTACATGAATGTGAAGGTCTTGAATAGACCATTAGGGCCAGCAGTAATAATGTAATACGACTTTATGACTTTGTATTCATCATTGAGAGTCATTAGCTTCCCCACTAAGAAAACAATAACACACATTGCTTTTGCATGACAACGATCATTCTTCACACGGCAGGGAATTGCATATAGAGCATTTCCTATCATATACGTAATTGTTAATTAACTAAGCCCTTGAAAAAATATGCGGACACATAAGACGTTGTTTTAAGAGTACTTGGACGAAACACAGTAAATTAGGTATCCATTAATAACAACTTAGGAGCACATTTTAGAATGGTGAGCTCAGTATGCTTCAAAAACAAGTGTGTTTTGTAGTAGAAACTAAATGATAAGTTTGGAGCAACATTACAGAAGAGGGTGTAGAAATGACTGTTTACACAAAAATGACCCTGGAGGGTCTCTGCTCTCTCATTTTGTTCTCTACATTTCCTCTCGAGCTTTTTGGAGCAACACAGAGTAGTATAATTTAGTAAAAATCAGGTTGAATTGAACATGTCATTAATTTTTTAAGAAGAGACTGTGTCAAAGCGGTATGTATTTATATAATGTTTTGCCAGATTCTGTGCAAAGCTTTTTCAATACATGTTGTATTCCATCTGGTTTTAATTATAATTTGCTTGTCTGGACTGCATCAGAGGAGAAAACAATACATAATGGCTATTGGCGCACATATGGTCCTGGTTCACTGAACACTGACACTGGCATATTTGACAATGGATGAAATTTGCCTGGTATGCAATGGTTGTGGTGTGTTTAAGAGCTGCCAAATATAACAAAGACCTTCTAAATATGTGTCATACACGCTGGCCTCAAAACGGTTCCAAGCAAACTAGTCTCTGAGTTTTTAAATGCTAATTAACACTGCAGTCTTGCAGTGTAATACAGTCTGAATAAAGCAGGCCTAAAACGTGATGAATTTCAGAATGTCTATTACAAACATTGTAGTTCTTAGGAAAGCCTTGCGTCTTTGATTATTTTTCAAAGGTGAAAATGACATCAAGCGCCCTCAAAAGGCAAGATGTTATCATAGTTCCAACCCTCAATGATAATGACACACTTCATTTAGATCAGGCAAATGACAATGACCTTATATCTAAGGAAATGACGGACATGATATTGTTGTATATCAAGGCAACATGAACAAAGCTGTCTTCTAATCGGGATAAAAGTATCCTGATGAAGAAGTGTCTCCTTTTTTTTTAAATGTGCACCTCAGAACATGACCCACCGCTGAGATCATTGTCAGAAAGAAAACATGACAGTGAAGTTGAAACATGGCCTTGATTATTGAGATCATTTTGAGAGATTTCCACCAATGTAAGTGAAATTCTTTAAAATGTCTGAAATGTTTCAGCCACAAAATTTTCATCAACCTCATACTTGGAATCTATTTTTCAACTCTATAATCAAATATCATATTGTCCAATGCATCAATATTGAATCCTATGGTCATAAAATTAGAGATTTATCATTTACAACGAAAGATCACCTTTATCATGACCATTTCTATCTCATTTTAGCAGAAAGTTGCCTGACCATCCGAATGTGTGTTACCTTGCTGAATGCCAGGCAGTCTTTATCTTGGTCTTTATTTTTCACCTCAAAGTCGTACAAGGCTTTGCCTTGGGGCGGAGTCTGGCTCAGGGGACGGAGCAACTGGATGTAACTCGCAGGTAAGAACCCGTGGCAACCGTTCAGCTCCCCATGGTACCAGTTGTCATCCACCTTGCGTCTCAAAATGATGATGTCACCCTTGGAAAACTGCAGATCACCTGGCTCCTTGCCCTCGTAAGAGTACAGCGCTTTCCCACAAGGCAGCGCTGGGATATTCTGAAAAAGATGAAAAGTTCATTTATTCAAATGCCCATCGTTAATTTCTCTGTCAGCAAATAATAAGATTAATAATAATTAATAGGTATTTGTGCACCTATCTTGCTGCTTTCGGCGACCAGATTGCATTTTCATGTCATTTATCTCATGAAAGACACAGGGCAGAACAGCATTAAGTGTTTTCAAAGCCCCCCGAGGAAGATTAAAAACGAATACTGTATTATTAGTGTCACGGAGTGGGAAATATTTCAAGTAACACCTAAGCAACCCCGAGGTTCCAATTTCCAGTGAACTGCTGTTCCATTATGTTTCTCCATTTAAAGAGGTGAATGTGTTCCTTTGTGTGAAGACTGGAACAAATTGCTTCCATTGAATTTGAAAGTGTTAGTTTGTTTCCATTGTTCTCATTTAATTTTCAACAATAGTGGAGCCGCATTTTAAATAGGAACAAACATGTTACTATTCTGCAAGACATCCTAAAAAAATATGTGGAGAGAAAGCAAGAAAACAAATGAGAAAGAATATGAATTTGGAGTTGACATGAATAGAAATTTGCTTCATGGTAGAGATGAATCAAGTGGGCAGCCAAAGGCCAATTGATATTATATGCTTTAAAAAAAACTATGACTAAACAGTAAATGTCACACTGAGATATGTGATACTATGCCATGAGGACGCTTCTTTCCGGATGTCACGTAGAAGCGAATAGTCAGAGGCTCTCCCATCAGACTGAAATCTGAGGTGATGCAATCTTTGGAAAATCACCCAAGAGCAATGATAATAGAGTCACTACTGCTGCCATCATTCTTTGCAGCTCTTCATTAATACATGCAAATAAACGGACTCTAAGTGTTAAGCAGCTAGAGACAGAGAGCAGGTATAAAGGAGAATTTTGAAAAATGGCATAATAATCAGATTTAAAATGATTCCCAGAACATTTTCTATGGGTCTACATGAAAAGGTGCAAACTTAATATTGTTGTATGTTCTAGAATGTGTATACAACCATCTGACAGGCAGATTTTTCAACTAAAATGTGGTGTTTTTTTACATACAGTGAAGCTCAGTAGGTCTTAGCTACTACCAATTCATTTTAGTTGAGTGCTTGGTACAAATGTACCTTAAAACATTGCCGGGAGAGCTACTAAAGCTTTTACAAGAGCGGAAACATCATTTTTGTTTTCAATTCCTGTTTTTCTTTTTATATAGAGTCAGAAATAATATAAACAGCAACCAAAAGTGAATATGGGGGGGCTGTAGTTTAAAACAAAATATATGTATACATGTATACACAGCACATAATACAAATTTGATAGTGTTCAAACCATTAGAGCAAATCATCAAAAACAGATCTATGATCTGACTGGAATTGCAAGCGTGCCTATAAAAGTATCATTCTTTTTACTGGTCAGATGACTCTACTCCACCCCAGAGAAAGTAAACCCACTAATCCCTGTGGCGCAGTAATTAGTGTTTGTCTTCTTCCATAAGAGACAGACGGTATGTATGTGTGTGTGTACTTATATGCAAACAATTGACCACTGCTGAGGTTACCATCTGTTCGGATCTTTCAGAATCAGTCTTGGTTTATATTGCCCCCCTTTAGATTGAAATGTGGCTTGACTTATATCAAACAACACATCCGTCTTTGAATTGAAGGTTTTCAACCCTTAAAAAAATCGGAGAGAGCTTGCAGTCACAGCTCATCTGATTTCAATCATGCAGAAATCAACCTTCTTAGAGCAAATGCTTTTGATTGGACCTAAGGAAGCAGATGGACGGCAGTTGATTTACAAAGCGTGACTTTGGGTTGGCTGTTAATGTGATGTGAGAAGTGGTTCCTTTGGGCTTGAACAGGGGAGATCGCAAGGATCCTCCGGTCATGATGGTAGTGTCAAGCATGTGCTGTGGAGTGCATCAGCCCGTGGAAGTGACTTACAGTGGTTATCCACTGTGGCCTGGAGCCTTTCAGTTCAACTGTTATGGCATAATTTCATTTCATTTCAGGCAGATAGAGAGTGGTCAAACCACCGCAATGTTTCTCACACGATTAAGTCTTCTTCAACGGTTAAGAAATCTACTGGGAGAGTCAAACATTTTGGTCTCTGTGAAGGCCACACTCCATGAAATGAGTTTGTTCAAAAGGCAAAGTAAATTAAAAATGATAACCACAAGGCAGCAAAAGCATTCATTTATTATTAGGATTACAGTATGTAGGGCTCACACTGTTCTGATTAAAATCAATAAATTCCAGCTATACTCAGCCTGTGTAACAAAGCGGTTTCATATGTTCTAGAAAAGCACATGCCATTGTTCGACAGCTGTACAAACACCTTTTCTAGCATTTTCTATAGTAACCAATTCTGGGGATCGATGGGATAATTTAGGTTCGCCTTGGATTTGATTTCATTTGAATCCATTTTTAGTGGAGCTTCATTTCACAAGCATTATAGTAACCGAGCTGGAGCTTTTCCCAAAGTACTGAGTGGGAGGTGCAGAAGTACACCCAAGACTGGTTGCCAATCACTCACAGGGTTTCACACTCACAAGCAAATTAATGGGCAATATAAAGTTGGTTTTAATGACCCAACATACATGTCTTAGAAACTGGCAAAGGAAAAGTCTGATTCTGTTGTTTTGTTGCTCCCCAAAAATAATTGAACTTTAACCAAGCATTTACTACATTTGCTTTGAAACGAATATTTTCAACAGCCGAAAAAAGCCATTAAGCTTCTAAGCACTACATTTTAGTCACTTTTTTTCCCAACCCTCATGTGAAAACATCCAATTAGTGTATATAACACAGGCAAACAATTACACTACAATGATTAAAAAGATTCAAATGGTAAGTCTTAGTTTATTTATGAGCGCATGATAAATGAAGCCATAATTTATTTATAAATAGGGAGTACAAACGAGTGGAAATCGATGGAAGGAAATACATGCAGTGAGAAAGGAAAGCTTGTGGCTTTATTGTTTGGTGGGCAAAGTGCCACCGAGACCAATAAGAGAACATTTGCTGAGAGGCGGAACTTCACAGCCTCTTAACCCAGTGAGCCCATCTTCTATTTGCTCCTCTGTTTATCTTCAAGTGTACAGTGGCTGATATAAATATGATTCAAACATCATAAGGATGCACGAGTGACTAGGGTATTGACATGAAGTGTTGGATGTCAGAAGTATTGTTGTGTACTGGGAAAGTGCACGCTTTTTGTTAGTGCTAAATCCCAACAGTTGCTGGAAACAGCATCTTTTATGCATTTTGTACCACTCAGATCTAGCAATGTTGCAGTTTTGCCATTTCCCTGTTGTTGGGTTCCAACAATAGGGGGATTTATTTTGACATACAGTTGTGGTTAAAAGTACGGCCTGCAAGTGCGCCCCTTTAAAATATTTCATCACCACCTGCCAATGCATTCCATTACTACTTGTGATGTGTGCTTAGGGTCATTATCCTGTTGGAACATGTAACTGTGCATTGCACTGCACGGCAAACTTTATCTTCAAATATTGAAATGAGAAAAGAAGTCATTAAGGAAGATAGTGGAGTTTGCATGGCCCCAACCTGCAAAGGTTCAATTTTATTTGAACGTTTGATCTCAAAATTCATCTGTCTTACTTAATGTTGAGATGCCGTTTATAAAGCGCCACTTCAAAGGAAGCATTTGCATACCGAGTATAATAAATGTGGCCAAGCTTCATTTGAGGTGAGCGTTCAGAGAACTAAGGAAATAAAAGGGACTAAAGCGTAAAGTTTGGAACTCATCTCCTTCTCTGGATTCACTCAAACGACAGCCGCATTCCTCGCCAAAACTAACATTCCCATGCCGAGCTGCTCCGAAGTGCACGTGTGTCTGAAGCATAGTTGTCGGGACAGGATGTTCTACTCCAATCACATCCTCGTCCATTTTTATAAAACCAAACAATTTTCTATCCCCTCTATACTGATCCTCTGCCCCCCATCTACCCCTCTTACACACACATGCACTTTTACTGTGATTACTCTGCACTGGTGTCTTCCTCAACTGTCCTTGGAGGGGCATTGGAGCCTGTACAACTTTTCCTTACTCAGTGTGTCTAAGTGAGAGTGTGTGTGTGTTTGCGTAGTAATAGACCAGTAAATCTGCAAAGGTCTTTTTCCACTCTGCTGTGCAAGCAGCATGTTATCATGCTGTGCTGTTTTATTGGAGCGGACGCAGCAGTGTAACAGACTTCCAAGAATGTTACTCGTGTGTTAAGATCATATAAATGATGTGCATAGCGAGACAAAAGCTTGAAATACTGAGAAACCGCGAAAGAAAATAACAAATAGTACTAGGTATTAATGGCATAAAGCTGGAGCTATCTGCGAGAACACCGTATTGAAAAGTAAAACTATGTTGTCCTCACACATCAGCAGGTATGCAAAATGTGTGTCGGGTATTTGAAGCTGACACATGGGCTTCTTTAACCATTCAGTACACTATTGATTTGCTTTCCATCTATAATTCATGATGCAACATACACTTTCAGTTAAGCGGCGATGCACAAACACATGAGAGGACTGAGGGAGAAAAAAGAAGGAAAAAAAAATTCTGGAGATGTAAAAACCTAAAGAAGCACCACAACAGGTTCCATCAAACTGTCGTCTCCTTGGATTAGTGTTTCCCAACTTTTTTTGAGCTGCGGCACACTTTTTGCATTGAAAAAATCTCTAGGGATACCACCATCTGATTTTTTTTTAATTTAAAACTATGTCACCTATATTAGCAATATTCATTTTATCAGGAGGAATCACTAGACTTCCAAAATTATTCAAAAATCAAATTTTTCACAATGTCAATGTCCTAATGTCACCAAAAGTTGATGTCTGCGGACCCTGAACCACTTCTGGTTCGATGGATGCAAAAATAGGTAATAGTGTTTTTAATCGCATAATTTTATGACTTTTCTCCAAATGTTACTTCAATCTCCTAATATTACGCAAACAAATGACTGTTCCACATATTCAATCTTCTAATAGTATAATCTGTAATTTAACATTCATCATAGTTTGATTTTAAACTTGTAATAGTTCAATTTTAATCTCTTTATACTATTTTTTCGCTCTGAATATTACATTGTATGACTTCTTATAATTTCCCGCGGCACACCTGACCATTGCTCATGGCATACAAGTATGCCGCGACACAGTTGGGAAAAAAAACAAAAAACTAAAGAGAAAGACCATGGCCGTGGGTTAAAGTCTCAGTCAGTAAAAATTAAAAGGAGAGTCTAAATGAAGCTGAAGGTTGAGTCTCATCTCCTTTGGTTCTTTCCATCGGGTTTTCGTTAAAAAGCTTTCCTGTTTCTGCAGCCTTCTACTCTGACTCATGTGACTGATTCCATTGAGATCATATTTGTGAAGTGACTCAGTTGTTTAAAATGAAGCAGTTTGCTTTGCTTTTCAAAAAGCTAATCTTTGCATCACAAATATTGTCATTGATACAAGGGAGATATACAGGTGACGGATCGCCATGGATGCGTCCTTTCTATACGGTCCCGTCCATCCCAAGAAGCCCGTTACTGTGGCGACAGGGTGCATTGAGTGACAGATGGTTGCTGAGGCGTGTCGGCGATTGTTAGCGGTACTTATTGTGTCAGTCACAGTAACAGACGACTAAAGAGCTTAAAGGATACATTCATGGCCAGAAGAACCTGTTGATACTCTTCACTCAAGGTTTCGAGTGAATAAAGTATGCAAGATTTGTGTAAAGGTATTGTAGTCATGCATAGGATGTCTCTCGGACCATATCTCAGCCATGAAACGTTAGGTGAGACAGCTTTCAACACATTGGACCATTACATTTACTCAGTTCACACAAGATTTAAAGGAACTGGATGGAATAGAAAAGATGGATTGTATGCTCTGGAGAAGGTATTCTTTGGTCAAAATTTAAGATCAAGACACAGCTGAAGACTTTGCATATAGAGGGGTTGCAAAAATGTACAACCCCATCCTAAAATTCAATGACAAGCAAGTCAGGTTAGACTTTTCATGAAAATAATTGGGGTACAAAGTTTAGGAACCAGATTCTTTGAACAGATGAAACAAAAGCCAACTTCTATATCAAGAATGGGAAGAGAATAGCATGGAGAAGGATAGAAACAGCTCATTATCCAAATTGTAATACATAGACTAACGTGTCGGACACAGACTGCTGACAGAATAGATAAAGGTAAACTACACTCTGAACTGGTCACCAAACCCACAGGATACACATTCACATTTACAAGCCATCTCATTTTCCCTAAATAATCAACTATCACAATCATCTAGAGTATTTTAGATGGTATGTCATCTAGGAGGCATCAATAATTCCTTGGCCTAGAAGCTTGCTGAGATATAGCTCCGAAACATTGTGGAGGCTAATGAAAGATTTTACGATAGAGTATGACTCAAGGAAAGAAGCTAGGCACTTTATCTATCACACGCTTCTATTACACTTGGATCTAAAACATGAACACAGATGTGGGAGCACTAATGTCAAGAGGAACTAGTGAACGTTCCTTCGAGGCCTTGGTATTGAGTATTTGCTGCAATGGTGATTCTTCCACCATGATGTCAGTCCTTAATATAGTGTGCACACATATACATATACAATATGTCTATGTATACTGATGACTGGTAGTTGTGATGACACCAAAAGCGACCATTTTTAACTCAAATCTTCATTTCGACACCTTCTCATGCACGCCTCCAAGCATCTTTCCTTCACACATCGGCTGCACATCCTTTTCTTCCAGGCATTTTCAACAGTTTGACTCTGTTTTTCATCAGGATTATTACTTCCATTCATCTTAGTAAGTATGGTCACAGCCCTGAATAAAAATAGTTTAGAAACAACCCAAGGACTTTGTTGTCACAATAAACTGGGGAATACTTTACTAATTCTTCATGCAGATGTGACTGCTTCGAGCTATTTCTCTTACTTACTTTGTCAGAATTGCATCTAGCTGAATACAGATACAACGAAGAAAAAGAACCGCTGCATGAATACTAATAATCAATCTAAGAGTAATGAAGCTGACGCTAACGGACTAAACTGAAAGTAGTGAAATCCACTTGGGTTGCATGGGTTCTAAGAACTGAAAGGTCACACGGGGGAAAATAAATTCACTCCAGCAGCTTGCCAGTAAACATTTGATGAAATTGAACTGTCCTCTTGAGAGTTTTACATCAACCACAACATCGTAGCGATGACGGAAAATGAAGGAGAACAGCTGAAAATTCATTCATTATTCATCACCCAGATACACTTGGTAAAGATGTTACTTGCATGGGAAATACAACATTTTGTACAACACTATGAACAAAAACAAACAGGGCCACGGTCTTTAATTCGGAAACCTTTTTTTTAAACAATGATTTACCAAAGGAATGTGACTATGCCAGCAGAAAAAAACTTTCTAGAAAAACGTGCATGGACATCCCATGTGTTTTTTCATGTGAAGTTTAGTGTAGAAAAACCTAACCTTTAGCAACTACTTTTTGCAAAACTCCAAATAGCTGACTAATTTCTAAGATAAAATACAAAATACATATATTACGTCTTTCTTCGATAAAAATAGCTGTTATTTCCTTCCTCTAATCTTCCTTGTGGCACATGGAAATCCCTTTTTACGCTTTGGTCTTCAGAAGCTGAACATTTTCCTCGAGACTGATAAGGCACAAATGTGGCACATTTGTAAGGCTCAAAGTTGTCTTCAACAAATCTTTACCATCAACCTGCAATGCATGTGCAAAATGCGAAGAGAGAAATTTTGCAAGAATAACACACATACACACACTGTAATTTTAGCTGAGCACATCTGACAAATGGTGCATTTGCTAGGGGCGTTTGCCTCACATCAGCCACTGAGATTTGTGCACAAATCATCGATTAGATTAATAAAAATGGATAGAAAAATACTAAATATAAATTAGTTGTGCGTTTATGATGATGTATTGTACAAAGCATATTAAATTCATCATATTATTACATTATTAGTTCTCTTCTTTTTCTTCCTTACGCTCCTTTTATAAATCTTATAAATATAAATTTGCCATCCACAAGCTATAGGATGATGAAAAGAATGTTAAGTATGGTATTTGCCTGTTTAATAATAAAAGGGAGTATGACAGATAATCCAAGAGCTGGATTAGGCAGCAAATCATTTTTAAAGCCTTACCGATTCTCTTTCCAAAAAATACTAATAAATTGACAAATAACCCTGAACTCAGGGACTAAATTGCTCTACTTTGCCCTACCATATTAACACAAACGTAAGAGTAAGATTAATGAGTAAATAACGACAACAAGACCTCCAACCTTTAAACTGGCAGCCACCGAATTATCCATTTCCAAACATATACATTGATCAAATTATAGTTGTGGTTTAAACTAATCCATCAATACAAAACAAAGCTTATAATAGCTTTTCCTTCGCAATATTCCAACAATGGCAATCAAAATCATCTCCACAGTAACACAAACTCATTTTATGGCCGATGTCTATGTGTGATTCCCCAGAGAAAAAGCCAGGAGACAGGCAGGGATTGGATAGCAGCTTGTAATGACTTATGGGGCCGTGGGGTGGGCAGGATCAGGTGGCACATTAGGTCGGTGGGCCAAGACCCTACTGTGTGGACACGCATACATACACAAACCCTCATGTGCAGTATTCACAGATGCAATATTGACAGTAATGCATGTCTTTTTAAAATACTTTTCCACAAAGTTCGTCCTGGCGCTTCTTTACGGTATTCTCCTGACTCATTTTGACCGTTCTGTAACCCCCGACCATTAGCACATCGTACAGAGCACGTGTAAGGTTCCGCGCCTCCCCAGCTGTTCAGCTCACTCCATCGTCTCAAATGCTCAAGTGCATGACCGCGTTTTACTCTTTGACAGGCTTTTCCCATGATGTTTTGTCTACGGTCCCATATGTGTGGTTTTTGTTAATTGTTTTCGTTCATTGGAAAAGGTTGGAGTGGAGGAGCAGGTAAGATAGAAGCAGTGTAGAAAGCAAATAATAAAGGCTCAAGGCCCTTAATCTGCTCGTCACCTGCAGGAAATACCATGCTGCGGCTAAGTGGTCTTAATATTTTAGTTGGTGTTGGCAGGAGTGTTTTTAACATGATGGCAGCATGCAAGGAGTAAAAGAAAAATTGCCTGGTCAATTCGAGTCACTCAGAATGAAACAACTGATCAGAGTTGAAGAACAAATACAGGGCTTGAATTGAAATATTCAGTAAACACAGATTAATATGAATAGCTCATAAATTAGGGTACAAATTACAGCTCCAGCGAGTCTCGAGTAATGACATCATTGCGTGTTTAAACTTGGGGTTTTCGTTGGTTATCTTATCAAGCAAGGAAGGTCCCAATGTCTGGAGATTGAAGAGGGAACTATCAGTAACAAAGCAAATATTCATCAAATCCCAAAAGACAATGCATTATTCATCACACAGGGATTTGAATTATATATATGTGCGTCATCAAATATTTATTTTATTTGAGTTTTCAAGAACAGCGTTGTAATATTGCCGTACAGCAGTGAAATAAGACAAGATTTTTTTCTAATTCAATATTCATGTAGGATATACCTATATATTGCTTTGTTTCATGTCACACCGCATACCTGCTATGGGATGTTTTTTGTTGTTGTTTTTTGTTTTCTAGTATGATGGGATGTTTGTGAACAGTTTGTAACAGCGTGAAAAAAAGGGACGAGAAAGCAATGTGCTCAAACTGTAATCCCTGAGATAAATGCAGGAACATCAGGACCACCTCACGTCTAACAAACACTGGATTTAGAGAGATTGCAGGTGGGCCAAATAAAGGGACGTCAACTATATTTACGACAACCGTCAAATCTACTTTACTCTTTCTTTGTGTGTGATTTGTAGGACAGGATTGTTTGGGTATCGTGTCAATTAAGGTTGTATCAATGAATAGTAGATTTGTTTGTCTCAAAATAGATGGATTTGGTGGTGAGGCGAAGCAGATTAACTCTGGGTGTGTATTTGTGTGCGCGTATGGGTGTGTGGATAGGCTATAATTCTCGTTTAAAGGAGATTAAACTTATTTTGGAAAACATCTTGAACTGAGCCCTCCTGTTACACACACTCATACGCTGCAACGTGGGTGGGGCGTGTGGGCTTGATGTGATTGATTGTGGGAAGTTGTCTAGCGGCGTGCACATAGAAAAAGACTCAACAATTAATTGACTTTCTTTCTTCTTTATCAAAGGAATCACTTGACTGTGTTGGACAAAAAAGTAGGGATTGAATCTGAAAGGATGTGATCTGGGGATGGCTTGATCTTCTTCACAAGATAGAACAAGAATCAGCACAAATGTGAGAGTCAACCGAGGGTCAGCTAACATATTGCTGATGGAGACTTGAAGGGGGCTCGAGATCGTATTTCCTCAACCCCTCTCTCTCAGTCCAATTGAATGATGTCCTCTTTCATATTCATATTCATTTGCTAATATGGTCTCGGCCTTTCATAAGGAAAGGCTGTTGAGATATGAACTATGAGTTTTCCGAGAATCCTTTCACTATTGTTGGCTTAACTCAAAACTATTGAGAATTTTATTGGGCTTTCAAATCCAATAGTTTTCAGGGATTCAGCATTATTTTTCTTGCATTTTGCTTCAGGGCTGCAATGATGTCAATGAGGAATTGGTGCTCTTGTATGTGGCAAGTTTGGCGGAGAAACTCCGATAGAAATTCTCTGGACATACAATAATGATGCATTTTAAACATGTATATGTAAATGTATATTTAGTTCTCCATTCGATTATTGTTGAAACACATAAGTAGCAATGCTTTTCTTCTTATTCTTCCAACATCATATTTTTGTGTTCTAAATGTATGACTGTTCTGAGTTGTTGTCTTTCATTTTATAACTTGCGGACAGATATACTGTTATCATAACTGACAACCAAAATTTTACATAAAATAACCCAATATAACAATTGCCGGAAGTCCTGCTTGCTGGAACAAAATACCAGCCACAGAAAAAACAACACACACTTTACAGTTAAAATTGCAAAATAACTGTAAATGCCTGTCTCCATGCTTGTCAGGCCATCTTTGAGCCAATACCACTTATCAAAACATTCTCAAGATAATGGCCAACTGTCATGGGTCATATTTTAAATAGCTTCATCTCACGGTAAACATTTTATAGCCATCCTCAAATTATGTGTTGACCAATTAAGACTTCATAAAATCACACAAACATTTCAGCCAAAGTTATTTGAAGTCACAGTAATTGTTTGGTCACTGCTTTAAGTTCATATGTCGAGATCATGTAAACTCAGTCTTGTCTGTTACTTTGAAAGAGAGAAGCATAACATGTCCTGGTGACATTGGATGAGTGCTTGTGCTGAGTAGGGTGGGATGTCAGAGGTTATCAATGTCATCACTAGACCACAGCTGCTTGTTGACATCATCACCGTAGGACAGTTCACGGCAGCTGTGAAGCCACAGTGTGAGAAGCCCGCAGAGTTCTTTGGCTCTGTCCCCCATTGTGAAAGTGTTCACAAACTGCTTTTGTTCCCGGTCTTAACAACGGAAGAGTCATTGCGCTTTTCACGGGCCGAGCCGACAAAGTGGAAGTTTATACAATCAATGGCTACTTTCGAAGGCCGGAAGAAAAGTCGTGAACAATAGGCTGGAGCGGAAGAGGTTAGATTTGATTGAGACGCAGCCAGGTCGCCTTGGTAGCAAGGTGTCAATCATAATATGCCCTCCAAGAAGTAGCATCCAGCAGTCTTTTTCAGGAGAGAAAAAAAGGAAGGATAAGAAGTCGTACCTTGACGTATGAGTTCAATTTGTTCCGTGCCCAAGCTTTTAACCCAATTTACCTTTAGTGTATACAAAATCAAGTTTCTCTAATCCATTCCAGAGCCCTAAAAGCACCGAGATATTTCATTTTTTTTCCTTTGCTTGAAGCAAATATTTGAAATGTTCCGGTAAAAATCATTTTTTAACGGACAATATTAGAGTACACTGCAGCTCGATTTACATTTTGTGACCTTCCCTTCACCGAGTTGTCGGCAAAGCCGTCTGTCATATAGAGTTTAGCTGCGGTTGTGAAGGCAATTGAAAAAGTGAAAACGATATTAAGAGAATGTACCAGCTAAAGCTTGAAAGAGACTCTGGAGAAAACTACAACAGTCATTACTGGTCAAAAACGACATAAGTAAGGGTAAAGAATGTATGTGGTGAAAAAAGGGTAGGGAAGAAAAATACAACGCAAGTTTACACGTTTTACAGAAACATTCACTATATTACAGATATCAGGTGCATAGGGTGTTCAAAAATAGAAGTCTGAAGTCACTTTATGTCACTAAAGAATTGTTGTGAAAGATTTTTGACTATGTATATTTTATTGTATTTTAAGATCTTGAATTTCAATTGAAATAAATTGTTTCCTTCTGCAACTGAAATGGCATATTCTTTGCAAGCTCATCAATAAGTGTAATCAAAAATTGTTACTTTCAAATTTATGACCAAGGGTCTACATACGGTAGACTGGATAACAATTCATTTGCAAGGAGACTGAGGTAACATTAGACTTTCTTTTATTCATGAATGGGATTTGCACCTAGCAAATGACCCAATGTGTTTATTACCATCATGCCAAGCAGGCTCGGAACCATTAAATGTACATGAAGGGGATACCTCGTAACTGGGAGCTCATTTTACCTCCACATAACAATTGACAACAACAGTATTTGGGTAGTGTTTTAGCGGGCAATCAATGGGTCCAGCAGATAAAACAATTCAGTGAAGAAAAAAATAATGATAATCAACCCATTTTCCCCACTTCTATGTGTCAGTAATAATTGCAGCCTTCTTGAACAAATACACTCAAACACAAGCTATGACAAACTCAACTTCTATACACATGCACACAGACACAAATCCACTGCCAAAAATATTGCAGCCATAATTGAGGTAGTGTCAGTCAGAGGTTCACTCAATCAACAAGGCTATATTTCTTGTTTTGGACTCAGACACGTCCATACACACACGTACACACAGTAGAGTATTTAAGATGATTTACATTCATATTCCTCGTACCAATTATATGAGCCAGACTGTTTCCAGACGTGTGACCACAGTGGTATATATGTCCTGGAGGCGGTGGTGGTGGTGGTAGTGGTGTGTGTGTGTGTATGTATCTGGGGGGTGGGTTGCCTAGACAAAGCTCCAAAAGAGGGGAAACTGGTACTGAGTGACACATGCTCACACACACACACACACGCACACCCACGCACACACATGCACCGTCTTCCTCCATCTGCCCACAGTGCAGGTCAATCATAACCTCATTCGGGTGGAGAGAGACACATTCAGTCTCCTGCTGAGACACATCCTCTTCTCCTCTATGAGATCAAAACCAGTTTAAACCAGATTACACAGTACTGATATTAAAGCATAGTGAACTAAATCATCCTCATGGATCATCTAGATAGGTCTAAAACTGGATTAGGAAAATTTGGATTACTATATGGACCGACACACCACTCACTCACTATATCTGGTTTGCAAATGAACATTCTGTGACATATCAGACAGATTCAAATTATGTTAAAATGTCCCCACTTAGATAATCTATTTTAATAAAGGAGAACATATGGATTTTGAGTAAAGCCACAGTGTAAAGCAGCAGGATGTCATGAAAGGCCATTTTACTCAACCACTTCAGTGAGTATATTGAAATAGTAATTGATTGGTGTTGTAATAATTAAGAACAATCTCTTTCAGAATGTTCTGAATTCCTGCGTTGTTTCTGTAGCAGAGTAAGTAGTGGCTCAAATTACTACATCTAACATCATATTTGTCAACAGCACATGTATATTGGTGTAGCATTTCCTGGTACTTGCGGTGTACAAAAAAGTCCATTTAAAATTACACTCCACAATGTACATTGCAGAAGAACAGTGATGCCCTGGCATGTTGGTAACCGAACATAAAGGCTTTTCAATATATACTCTAATACTCAGACAAATATTTACCCGTAAAGATCAAACTTGGTCCAAATATTAGAAACACACAAACATGCATACATGAAGATGCTGACACAGCCCAGTACGCATTTATACTACCAGTGGGACACCAGTCTACCCCAGCTGCCCATTTATGGACCACAAGGGACTAATGAATCAGTACCTGTTGGTCTAGGACAAAGCATTAAACCAGATTGTGGGAATATGTGTTTATGTGTGTGCTATTTTGCTTTATCAAGTACACATTAGTCATGAGATTCAATTATGGCAAACAAGTGCTTTTTTATTCACGATTGACAACAACAACAACATAAACATCTGCAGGGTTCAGTACCATCTGCTGTTACAGACGGCTCAATCAGCTTGTGTTTGTGCTTTGTATCTTTCATTTGGACATTAGCAATTATCTGATTGCATGTGTATAACTCTGTGGTTTGCTGAGACTATGTACAGCTTGAGGCTAGGAATGTAGCCGAGTGAGAGAACAAGAATGCCAGTCAGAAGAAATGTTCTACTTTTGACAAGGACCATTAAGGAAGAGTACAAGCCAAAAAAACAGACTTTTTTTAACACAGCAGTTGCTGTACAGAAAGACTGCATTTAGGATGGTTTTACTAGGGCCTTAACACCCCCGATAATTGACTTTGCCAAGTAATGAAGTCCAATAAAAAGTTTCTATGTAGTCTCTTGCGAAATGCTAAGACATTCAGTCCATTGATTTTATTCTGAGCCACATCTAGATTCACAAGGTTACGATAACGACAAAGGCATGAGCCAATTATCGGTTAAAGGTATAGTACATAAGTTTTGGTTAAGGTCATCATCCTGTCAGAATCTTACACCAGCCCACTCTTAACCTGCATTCAATATTTCAATACCCTACTAAAAATCACATAATCGTATTTGTTTAATCCTCACCCAAAAATAACATTTGTCGCAAAAGGTCTGCAAAGTGAAGATTCTTGTGGAAATGTATCATTTAGATGGTATTAGTATAATTTACTATATAGTATTTGTTGTTATTATAAAGGGAATCCCTGATTCTAATCGACTACTCAAATAAAATAAAATTCCCTGTGAGGACCAAGATTAAAGAATAGGCAATATATTTTTAATGTGGGGAACCTGGAAGAATAAATATCAGCATAAATATCAGATGGTGACAAAAAAACACACAGACACACACAAACGCACGCACACATACACACACAAACGCACGCACACATACACACACACAAAGCCCCCACAATGTCACACTGTGGGCACTACAGAGCTGTGTTTATATTGCTTCATTGAAGTGTGTTTATCTGCATGCAGCATGGGATAGAGGTGACTTATCTAGGACAGGGACATCACAGAGAACAACAGCGGTAGAAATGTAATTTTCTGGTAGCAAATGAAGAAGAGAATCAGCATGACTGAGCGGCTACGCCTGTGGACTTTGCTTTAGACGCCCCTGACAATAAAGAATACACAAAAGAAACAGCCAGGCGGGAAATCCCTTCCTCCTGACATTGTTTTAATGTCTCACAAAGTGCACGAGATTCTGAACGTGTGTATAGCTGCAACAGCTGAATTCTGCAGATATCAAAGACAGGGTTCTTTGCAGGTTTCAACTAATTAAATTCAAAGCTCTTAATACCGCGTTTAAACCCACTTATAACAGAATGTAATGCTAAAATTCATGGCCAACCTCACAAAAAATATCTATCTTCTAAAATCTCCGAAACTTTACAGGCTATTTCAGACAATATAGTGCAAAATCTAAAAATATAAGGAATTTAAATGTGAGAAAATATATTGTCATATTTTTGTGTTGTCTCTTATTTGCCATATGATGTAAATGATGAGGTTTAGGTAAGCTAAAGTAGTGCTTATCTTAGTTTTTTCACTTATCAGGGAGACAAGCATGTTTTTGGGATGTGGTAGGAAGCTGGAGTACTCGGAGAAAACCCACGCAGGTACAGGCAGAACATGAAACCACCAGGGATTGAACCCTGAATCTCAGAACTGTGAGGGGGACGGGCTAACCACTTGACCACCATAATTATCTCATCTATATTAATCTTCATTCTACAGAGTCTTTTAGATTTAAAAGAAAAATAACACAATACCGCCATACAACTTCCCTAGTCTTCCTTGCCCTCACCCGGACTTGCGTTATGTTTCTGATCATCAAAACAAATTCAACATAATCAATCGTCATAATAGGAAATTCAGCAAATGATTGCTTTCTAGATAAATCCCTCAAAGGAATATATACCATAATCAAAGCATCAGCGCTCAGTGCAGTATGTAGTCCTGCTGCAAAGCTTCCATTGGTATTTTATGAAAAATAAACTTCAACTCAGGCTAATTTTTGTTGTTGTAAAATTGTCACCGCCAATGACTTGACTGCGTTACTGTCACTGTTTCATTTATACAGTAATTTGAAACATTGAAAGGAATGTGAGCGAATGAACTGTATTGTGAAGGTTGAACTAGCCAGTAATTCAGCCAACATTAGGTAATCAGGCAGAAAGCCAATGAGGTGAATTTTATTATTATTGTGTAATCACATGAAAAAAAGTGTTGTCGTCGCTTAGGAATAGCAAGGTGACAAAGGAAGACATAATCATACATTCTAATTAGACCTGTAAGAGGGCTGGTGGTGGTAATTGCTGTTTTTAATAAAAAATAAAAAATAAAAAACAACACTATCCTCTCCTCTGTTACCATATGAAGGCTAAATTACCATAAAAAGTAAATGTTTCTTCAAAATTAAGGCACAATAGAGGACAAGATAGATTTTGCTGTGAATGCTGAATCACTTTAGTGGGTGGCATTAATTTTAGAAATTAACCAATTGATATTCTAAGAACGGAGCATTTTATGTGCTTGGATTAATCAATTAGTTATACCTCAATTTGACTTCAAGAAAATATGAAAATACAGATTGGGCTTGATTCCTTTACTTCTTTTATCCATAATATGAACAAAAAGCCTGCTTTCCTGTCAGACTACCAAAATCAGAGCGTTTTAATAAATTTCAATTAAACAAATATTCAGAAATAATAATTGAAGATCAAAATGGCCATCAATAAGTTGACGATTTGATTAAATGGTACGCATCTACTTATGAATGTGTTTCATTCCGTAACGTGAAATGCTTTTAAAATGTAACTCGTCAGTTCATTTATTCGGGATCAAGTTTGGGATCCCAATTGAACTTTAAAATTGGAGTGTTCCAGTATTTTCCGTTTATTTGAACGACTAGGCCAGTGAATTGCATATATTGACAATATTAATGACCTTGCTAGTGGCATCAACAGACACTACATTTCAATTGTTTTGATGTCCTTCTGTAAGTAATCATTAAAAACTGCAGCTGATTCACATGGCACCCACCAACTCACGCGTCTCACTGAACGAGGGTGAGGGCACCATGTGGCCTGCCAATTGCCCATGCCAGCCCTAAATAATTTTACTTACTTACAATAATGAACATGGGATCAGGCCACAAAGAGACAAAAAATGAAGAAAATAAAAGGAATTTTATGTAGCTGGCCATATACTTTTGGTTTCTCAATTTTGAATAGCTCAAAATTACTATTACAGTAAGACGTTATGATACATTATGCCGGGCATGAAAAGTGATTCCGACATTATGATATGATGACATAATGATCAAAGTTTGGGGAATGCAAAATTTAAGTGTGTAAAAAAATACATAAATGTGAAAAGCCGCGTTCAAACTATAATTTAATCAAGCAATGTCATAGACACCTAATCCATATATACATTCATTTGACTAATGGTCATGATGATTGATAATACAGTTGCATTTTGGTGTCTTTGCAAATGTGAGTATTGAAGCTTTAAAAACTTCTTCACAGTACTTCGTACCATTGTGTGTTTCCTCCATAGCCCTGAAAGGCTTTCTGATCACAGTAATTTGTAAATCACTTTGATAGGACAGGTTTCTTTCTTGTCTTTCACAAAAACACACAATGGGCTCAAATAAAAGGAAGATAACGAGTGGCGGAGTGGTTGAGGGGAGCCGTTGAAGCCGCGGTAAAATAGGCAGAGTTGGTAAGGAGAGAAATGGGGTTAATGTATGAAAGAAAAAGTATTTTCGGAAAGGAAAAAGGGAAAGCCACGGCCGCGGGGTCTGACACTGTCCCAGTTTTACGACACCGTCTGTATCTCCCGTGGCTCTCCTGAACATTGCCACCCGCTTGATTAATGCTGCCATCACAAGCAAAGGCAGCATCTTTGAAGGCTTGGAAGAAGAAAAAACTTGCGAGCTACACAGTCCTGCACTTAGTTTAAGCCCACAGTTATATTTTAGCCTTGATTACATGAAACAAATTGTTCTGGGAATTGTGCGAGGGTGAGAAATGGGACACAATGGATGTGCTGTAGCTTATTATGAAGTGTAAGAAATCAAATGTACTGCATGATAGAAAAAAATTCTACAAGTTTGCTCTTTTCTAACCATGTAATTAAAGCAAAAATAGAACGGGTGATGGATCAGAGTAAATTGTTTCACTCAATTATGATAAAATGGTATTTTTTTTCCTAACTAGAATATCAATAGCACTATTATTAGGACTTATTTAAGAATTAATGTGCTCAAATCTCCTTTAAAAAGAGGCAGCGGAAAAGATTGTCCAAATGTACCATTTTTTTTAATAAGCTTAGCATTGAATGTGTTATTCACTAATGTTTCTCTGACATAAAGATAGAGAGCAGGCAGAGATTAGCCTTTGGGCGTAGGGAAAAGCTTTCCCAATGCAGGTAGCTGGTGCCAGATCAACGGCTTGATGACCTGTGGTTCTTTAATCGAGCTGGCAGGACTCGGGAGATGAAGTCAGAGATGAGTTGGGACTTAAGCCAGCTGTCTGAGGACCCATGAAGAGAATGAAGAGTGAATTGAGTAGCAAAATGACTGCGAGCATTTAATCGAAGTCGCTCTCGCAAGCCACGAGCGTCACTCAGACAAAAAGATGGGAGTGACGATGGAAAAGGGAAAGAAAGGAGAAATGACACATGACAGTGATGCACAGTGGTAGCGAAGGATTCTTTAGTATTCAGATGAAATGCCTTTTAAGTTTGAGGACTGTCAACACTGGAATCTGTTGAATGAATATGTAGAACGTTGACGTTGGCAGTATATCAAGCTCAATTTATAGAGCGCATTTTACAGGATTACACGCAAAGGCTAAGTTGTTCATCACCCAGATAATTGCAAACAGGGAGAGAAAGAAAAACCTACTGAATCTCGACAAATAGAATTCTTTAAAATAAAAAAAATATTACAATCACGGGGATACAATTATTTTTGTCCCTCTCACTGTGCATTGCATACTTGCTGATTGGTAAAGTAGCCTAAAACTTGTGACTAAACTGCTGTGGGTGATACTCCGGTTTGGAGAGTGCCATTTTCAGGGACCCGCTTTTGAGATTTTAGATGTTAAATATGAATTATAGTAGTTCAGAGTCATCAAAGATTACTTCAGAAAACTCTTGTTTCGTTTCTTACCATTTTATTGATGTTTTGGGTCTCAAACTGGTTGGAGGACCATTGACTATCATTTGAACTACAATATTAAATGTGAAAAATATGATAGCATACCCCAAAGGGTTTCTAATACTAAGGAATCTTTGCATCTAATCTTACTACTTGGACTCGTGTCATTTCAGACCTTCATTTTCTTTTTAAGCCTGTGTGTGCAGTTTTTAAGAGCTGCCCAGACCAGGGACATCACTGTTTTGTTGTGTGTGTGTGTGGTGTGTTTTGTGTAACCACCGTAAGTCTTCCCATTCTATTTTCTGCCACATTAGCCATTGAGGCAACTGACATTTAAAATTAAAGGGTACATTTCACAAGGTAGTCAAGATGTTTTGGTTTTATCACCCGGTTAGACATATGCAATGACGCATAACTACAATGGATTTAAAATCTCATGTTGCAATATCAGTTTGATTGTCTTTCTTGACAGCCAATATTTTTACTACGCATGTGGTAAAAAAATATCATGAATTGTGTTTGAAATACTGTTTATTTATGGTAAGACTTAGCCTGGATATTGGCACATTACTCCAAGTTGTCCATGCTGCATGATGGAGCCAAACAAAAGGAAATAAGAGCGCACATCACACACACACAGAATATGAGTCACTGATGAAAAAAGAAAAAGCCTCACAAATACACACAATCAACAGAGCGACAACGCTTATCTGCTCGTTTTGTACGAACTCCACATGAGTTCTTCATAATGTCAGAACAAAATACGCTCACCAATTGAAAGCAAACAGGGAACAATCCATGGTGTGACTACAGGTTGAATATCTTTGATATATTTGGGATAAGTATGAGTTCAATCAATATTAGTCTGTTTTGTGAGAGTACAAAAAACTTTTCTGACAGGCTGCTTTACCGTTATCCATTTTCACAACATTTCTTGCAGGATATTGTGTACAAAGTTTCACACATGGTCGATATTTTGAGGTATAGCATCTGAACTATTCTCAAATAGCTTGGAATGGAGAAATGGATTCATTCAGATGCAACATTTTCTCACTGCAAAAACTGTATGGAGATATTGGTAGTAAACAAAAAAATATGATTTAAAAAAAAACAACGTTTTTTTACATTGCTGTACTCCTAAAATGCAAAAGAATAAATGGGCCATTGATGATGTATTACTAATGTAAAGCTGTTACACGTCCGATGTTTCAACATAAAAATATGTCATAACAAATGTGGGGAGATGTGGGTAGATTTCTTGTGCCCAAAAGAATGTTTTGAGTCAGTCAGTTAGTTAGTTATCATTAAATTGTAAGCTGTAATATTTCAAGCATTGGATATTTCCTCTACTTCACTTTCAAAACATTTAGACAACAGGGATGTGCTACACTGATCCGTCCATGTTGCCATAGTTACATGTCTTTGCTAATAAGTATTCTGTCTCGGAATCCTAACAAAACTGTTAATTTCAGAAACAAACTGATACATGTGCAAAGGTAATTGAACTTTTTTTTCGTTTATATCATTCCGGTCCTTGGAGAGAAAACGTATCCCCCGAAAAGGCTGTTCTGGACTTTGTTCCAACTTTCCAACAGATTCACTTCACTTCCACCTTACAAGCCAAAGCCAGCAGCCGCATACCAATCACACTCAGACAGCGATTTATTTACAAAATTGATACATCCATAAAGAAAGTGATGCGACCACAATTTTTTTTAACGCAAATCACAATCACATGCCACCCAACATACTCTGGCTCATTTACCAGAAGCATTAATAAATACCTGTGACTCACACAGAGCCAGCAGAGGAGGTTTTTGGCGCAGACGTCAAAGCGGAAAGATGATCGCAGCCATGTGCGCTGTGGATCACAGTTTCCCAAAATAACCTGTGATGTTCTTAAGTTGACCCCGAAACGTTAACGTGTGTTCAAAAACATATCTTACAGCTCAGTTTTCACATTTCATCTTTTCTTCGCCATAACTTGCAATGATTGTTCCAGCAAGACTGAGCTATTCAAGTGGCCTCGGCCGACTCATTATAGTGAAGAGCTTATCATGAATTGTGAAGAAAAAAAATATTTTGTGAAAAGGAACAGAACAACCATGGAAAGTTCAATCGGTCCCACAGGCAAAATGGGGAGGCTTACAGAGAAGACTGTTTTCCCAAAGACAAAAAAAGACATTGGTGGTGACGGATTCAATTGGAGAGCCGTGAGAGTGAACAGCAGGTCGATGAAGAGAGAGACCTGTATTCATTGCCATGTATGCCACTTTGCTTCAATTGTGTGTGCGTGTGTATGTGTGTGCACTGATTTCTTTCTTCTTCTTTTTTTTTTTAATCACTACTCGCCAAGTTTCTGTTTCCTGCCTGGCTTAAAGTGGGTGGTGGGCACATTTCAAGATGTCCTTATTAGAGAGAAAGCAAGGGAGAGCATGGAGAGAAGCCATTCAGGAAGAAAGTGCGACATATTAACGCTTCAACACAGTACACACCTGCACTGCTCACACCCCGAGACTGCGAAGTCTTCTAAGAAATCACTTCTCCTGGGAAAACAGGTTCACTTTTTTTGCAGTCTGGCATGACTGCAAGTCATCCATCAGTGCACACGCAGTTGACGTAGCAATATACAAAGCAAACAGAAGAGCTAAAGTACAGAACTGTAAGTCGTCATACTATTACGAGAGAAACAGTTCATTTTTGCTTGAAAACAAGCAATATATGATGCATAAACTAAACTAAACGAGTTGTAATATTTTGAAAATGTGAAAATCCCTTTAAATCGCCCTACCCCAAAAACTTAGAAATTTCAGTGGTGCCTTCACAAGAGTTTAACCGATTGTCTGACTAAATTGTTATTTATGTTTACTTGTATAGCATTCTTGTATAAATACAAAGACACTTGTTATCCGCCAGAAATCTGCAGCGAAAAAGGGTTGATCCCACAGAGAACAATTCTGATTCGACGGAGAGCACTTCTTGATTCCAAAGCTTGAAAGTATTTTTTTTTTTTTTCCCCCATGGGCATTACCGACTTAAAATGACCAGTTAGAAAACAATTTCATGCAGTAATGATGTAATGGCTTGCAATACCAAAACCATGCAAAATATTGTGATTATAAATAAATAAACATCAATATCTCAAATTCTCTTTTAAAATTACTTACAATACCAAAACCGTGGATTGCTTTGCATTACTTATAAAGTGCAAAACATTTCATCAAACAATCAGTTTAATGCCGAAATGATATTGAAGAAAATTATCGTAAGAGTGGTGCAAGTTGATTCAATAGATGGTAAACTGCAGACTTTTGCAGTAAGTGAAACTAGTCAGACTAAATCGCAACTATTCACTTGTTTTCTCAATACTACTGCTGACTACTGGGAAAAGAAAATTACAACATTCAGCCAGACAAAGGACGCTTTACACAAAACTCTTTCACTCAGTCATTTTCCCGTCTAAGGACACCAAACAGAGGAGGTTAAACAATATTCCTAATGCAGTGTTTTCGGGATTAAACTAACATCCCGGAAAAAAACAATACACGATCAAGACGTATATTGTGGTTGTAAATTCTTTTTACATCATATTTGTGAATGGTCATGACTAAAAAGATGTCACATTGCTGAGCTCAAACAATCTTCTTGAACACCTACCTAACAAAAGCAGTTTAACAAGCATAACGTGTCACCGCATTGATTTTATTAATAGCATTATGTCAATTCACGCCTGACATTAAACCGTTAAAACCAACACACCCCACATTCACTGGTTTGCTGCTGTTCCCTACATCTTATTTAATACCCTGACTGGTGTTAAGCCTTTGGATGCATTGATTACAAAAAAAGACAGTTAATAATTTGGCATATTTCATGACGAATACAGGTTTGACTTTTTCAGTGTACATTTAATCGTGTTTTAAATGTCTCAAGTAAAATGCGGGAGTCCGACCGGTGACCACTGATATCTGACCCCTATTTCCATAACAACAATTGTCCCACAAGTGAGGGGGTTGACCTTTAACCTAATGTCTAATGCATGTATGTGTGAACTTGTTTGTCTGGGGGATGGAATTGATGAGATTCCACTCATAGACCCGTGGGAATAACAGTCCAGTTCCAAAGCTTGTTTAGACTCTGGCTCCCATTATGTATGTGCGTGCAAATACACACAAACTTACATGCACACACTGACAAATAAAACTGCAGATATTCCATGTCGCAGAAGGTACAATAAAATGTTTTACTGTGCAAAGCAAGCGTGCACTGATTGATCGGATGGATGATTTCAACATTTTCGGGCTTTCGGATTCATTACACTTTCGTGACGAAAATCCAAAAGTAGAACGCAGGTACTTTTTGCTAAAGATTCTTTCAGAAAACAGCATCAAAAGATCCACTCTTACCAATTTGTGACATACCAACATATGCACAGACTAAGAACTTAACACGTAACTACCATACACACCACCTATTTAACACATACAATGTACACAGGCCCCCCAAGTCTATTTCTTCTCTCAAAGAATTGTATAAGTCAGCAGTCATTTTGTCCATACCAATGACCACATAATGGATACATTCTGCAAATGCAGTGCACCTTTTTTTTAAGTTTCGGTTGCTTGTATACCTTTAATGGGATGCTTAGAAGTCAAGGTTAGAGGCTTCGTGAGTACAAAGGCCACACAGTGGTTATATGCTCATTATTAGGTCTGATAACAGGACATTTCCTTTTGGTGAAGCCTCAAACTAATCCTTACACTTTATGACCTGCAAACGCGCACACACACGCGCGTGGAAAAGAAAGGGCAAAGTCGTGTCTTTCTCTGTAGATAAAAAGGTATTTTTCATTAGAATGGAAATCTCGGACGTCAGTGAAGTACCCTCTAGGAAGGGCTGAACGATATTGCCTAAAAGTAAAAAATTCCACTTTCTTTCACAAAAAAAATTGTTTTTTTAATGCAATATATACACAGCAACAAGAATATTCTACCTGATTAAGAAGTTTTTAAGGGGCCATAATCTCTACCTTTGACAGAGAAAAAGTTGGTGAAGTTACAATACAAACTGCTAAAACCTTGAACGAAAAACATACCACAAAAAAATCCACCAGAAATTCCTCCAGACACATTGGGGTACTTAAGCTTTAGAGCTCTACTGAAAAAAAAAGACATTTCCCATGTGTATTTTAGTAAATATGTTATAGGGTTCGATCTGCATTCAAACGTCTGTTTCTTTATTTTTTATGCGGCAGGAACAATGACCATTTTATTTCTATGTCGCACTAGCATGTTTCGAGTGCGCAAGGAATTCATCAATCTTGTCAACGTCCAATTGGTCAAAGGCCAGGCAGCATTACGAATGCTGGGCTGCTTGCAGACTCAGCACTTCTGCCTTGTCTTCTACTTCCATGGCAGCACCTTGTTTATACTCCCCACCATTTGAAATAGTGTTATTTTTGACCGATTAGACACCCGCTATAATAGCCTGGATGAGTGTCATGTCAGATTTTAGTCCCTTTGCAAGGCCCCATTTTCTTTACGTGCATGGGCAGAATATACCGACCCCATAACCTGTGAAGGAGATTAATTCTCACTTTTATCACAGTGTTACTCTGAAGGGAGCCTGGAGGAGACTTGCGCCAATGCATGTACATGTGAATTAAAAAAAGTGTATGTGTGCGCATGTGTGTGTTTAGTGGCATTTTATAAAGGCTATGCATAAAATTCCACAGGGTCTCTTAACCCAAACAGACACTGGTCACAACCCTGTGTAATGCGGGTGCCAATAAGTGCCAGAGACCTGCTGTTATTTTTGTTTTGTTTTGTTTTTAGTAGTATATAACCATTTCTTCACGTGGTGATACTCCTCTAATTAAAATGTACTTTGTGCAATCTAGCTCAGGGATTTAAAATTTAAAAATGGGGCCGGCTTTATTTTAGGTTAAATACTGAATTACATGTTTTAGTTGTTTTCCCCAAACCCAGCTACCCAAAATACATAAAAATAAGCTCTACACATTGTTGGACAAAGAGACTAGGTTTATTGTCAACAGCAAACAAGTGAACAGTTCAAGCACAGGAAAAACATGACACTAATATTGACTCGCGGCAACAAATATTTATTGGAAGCGAACCTGTGGGAATGTTTATAAACAGCGGCGTGGAAAGGTTGTGCTCTTAAGCATATGCTAGAAACTAAGTTCTTATAGCACCCTCAGTAGAGCATCACCATCGTGAGACTCCACCTTGGCATACATAGCTAAAAACTAATGTTCAGATCCCTTGAGTTACTTTCCTACTCTGGACAAATGGAGAAACAATAGTCTCGGAGGAAACCTACATTCCAGTCATCAATTCATACACCTTGTGTGCCAATACCAAGCCAACATTCAACCTGCATGAAACACCTGCACCAACATCAATACCATCCATCCTCCAATGCAATAAACTAGAATCTGCCTTGAGCATATCCTTGCACTGTCTTGAAATGAGAATTCAAAACCAATGTCTGCACTCACTTTATGTAAAGCATGTACGTAAAACAATCGACTGCAGCTTGTGAAAATGAAAAGTGACAACTATAACTCAACTCAAAGCTATATATAGTATTTATATAACACTTTTAAGACTAAATTGACACTCAAAGCATGTCGATGGCAAGCCAGTCTAAAGCATTTAATGGACAAAACACATTATTCAGAAGATGAGTCATGATCTGTGATTGCATTATTCACTTGAGAGTATTACAGCTCCGTCTCCTACTGTCTACCAATTCCAAAGCGTAGTGTATGGATGGTGACCAGGTAAGTTTCTGATACATCCAATGCATACATAGCAGTTGCAAACATGGCAACCTCCAGGAAAAAAAGCAAACAAGAAGCCAGCATTGGCAGGTTATAATTGGAAACTGTCAGAATTAATCGCCTTATCTTGAAAGAATATCTAAGCACGGTGTCTCATCCAATGTTACCCAGTGATGCACTGCAGCAGCAACATCAGCAGCATCAGAAACACTGTTGTCATCATTGTTGACATAACAACATAGAAAGACAAGTGGCAAGGAAGTGTGAGATGAGATCAATTGAAAAAAAAAAAAGTGCGCACACACAAAGCGAGGAGATTCGCTACCTTGACAGGAGAGCTCCGGGTGGCGACCGGGAGTTCTCTCCCGGCACTGCCCGGGGGAGAAGCCGATATCCCGGCCGCGCAGCCCTGCAGCGAGCCCCCGGCCCCGGCCCCGGCCACGGGCTGCCTAATGCCCGCTCCAGCGCTCCCTCGCTGAGGCCGCTGCTTAATGCCATCCAGGAGGCGAACGAGCAAGATGTTCGCCGGCAGATCGTCCACTCCGCAGTCCACCAGGATGCGACACTCGGGGCACCGCAGCTCGTTCCTGGAGCTGACGATATTCTCCAGGCAGCGGCGGCAGAAGGTGTGCTGGCACGGCAGCACCTTGGCCGTGGTGTCGAGGCGCTCCAGGCACACCGAGCACTCCAACAGATCCAGCAACGACGAAGACTCGTCCATGTCGGCGGAGAGGGTGATCATCTGGGCTTCAGGCTCCGTGGAGACGCGGCGACGGCGGCGGTGGTTGCGATTGGTGCTGCTGCTGCTGGTTCCCGTGGCGGAGGAAAGGACCGCGAGCACAGAACATTCTGGGAAGCGAGCCGACGGCAAATAGTCGAGGGACGCCCCGCGCGCGTCGTCGTGCACTTTCCTCCCCCGGCTCGTCTCCAGTGTGTCTGTTTATGAGCCTTCTTCTTCTTTTTCTTCTTCTTCTTCTGCTTCCCTCCTCCTCTGCGAGCTGTCACCCGCGGCTGTGCTGGAGGCGCTCAGGTCACGCTCTCGTCGCCATCCTCATCCTCGTCGTCATCATCATCATCATCATCGCTTCTCGCAATTATGCTGCGTGCGCATTGCCCAACGGATCAAGAAGGCTGATCATGCCAGACAACTTATCCATCGACGCAAAATCAACCACTCAAGTCATCACAACAATAAGCTATCGCTGGCCACAAGGAGGAAAAACCCCGGGTCTTTCTTTTCAAATGAAATCCCAGTGATTCATCATTTTAAAACCAGTTTGCTTTCCTCCAGACAATTTTAACCGGAAAGTCTGACAAAAAGACACCCCAGTTAAAACAATAGAAGCATCTATCTATACACAACATAATAAGAAGAGCACGTGACATCCCTAATTTACTGCACAAAAGCTGTATTATAGTGAAAAACATGTTAACTTCACTCTGCTGTAAAATCTCACTGCATTTTGTTTGGAATATTTTACCACCATTTTATTTCACCTTGACTTTGTATTATGATTATCACAATATTAGGTTTTAGACTTTTGAGTCCAAGCCTTACATGTAAGAGATGACAAATTATTTGTGCACCTTTTCATTTAACCCAAACACAACTTTTCCCCCACATGTACTTGTTCTCAGGGGCAAATACTTTACATTGGTGTTCTCGGTAGAATAATTGGCTTTCAGTGCCGTCTAGTGGCCAAACATCGATAAGATTAAGTGCAGTACCAATGTTAATACATATTTGGTCATTCACCAGCCAAAAAACAAATAAAAATCCAAAACACATAACTGTATTGGTGGTGGTGAGAAATCTAAAATGACAGCACTAGATCATTGTTTTCACAGGGTTCCCTATTTACCTATTCACTGATTTTGTTGCTGTCAAAATAAAAATGTAATTTGCTCATACGCCGTTGGAAACCTCGCGGAGCAAACCGCTTTTTAATTTACAGTGTGCGCCTGTGCTCGTGACCTTTCAGCTTTAAACCGAGACCTACAATGCGGTCCACCAGTTCAAACCTGCTCCACTCTTGCAACCACTCAGCACCCGAGGGATCGGGGGTGCATGTTGTGACTTTTGACTTTGAAGAGAGAGGGGCAGCAGGGCTAATTGCTACCCATGGTTAAAAGCTCAAGGGAGAATGCTTATATGTACTAGAGAGGATGGCTGAGTGTATGGGAGTGCAAAAATATGTCAAGGTATCTTATTATTTAAGAGTACCCTATAGTGTGCCTGACTTTGGTGTGGGTAGCATGGGTTCGATTCCCACTCGATGGCGGTGTGATTGTGTGTGTGCCAAAATTAAATTCTGATTGAACT
The DNA here is from genome assembly GCF_051989625.1 of Stigmatopora argus. Lineage (NCBI taxonomy): Eukaryota > Metazoa > Chordata > Actinopteri > Syngnathiformes > Syngnathidae > Stigmatopora > Stigmatopora argus. Next base: position 10,762,341 of record NC_135399.1, read on the forward strand.
GCAATGAGACTGCCTGGTAGTCAAATGAAGGTCAAGTAGTCGCAATTGGGGTCCCGTTGCAATATGTCCACGGGGGACTGCCATTTCTTAAAGCTTTATTTGCAGTCAATAGCAAGACTGCGCAATAATACAATGCCATTGCCATTCGTTTAAGGGAAATGCAAGCCTGAGGTTGTCAAGCCCTGATTTTGAATGCCTCACTGGTAACAAGCCATTCATCATCTCGCCCAGTATTCATCATAGCCACCCAGGTCTTTTGCTCAGTGTGTTTTATTACCTTAATATAAATGTCAAAAGCCAACAATTGAGCTTTAAAAGTGGCACGAGAAGTTCTCAGAAATAATTATTGGATGGAAATCTGTTTCAATCCAGTAAGAAAAAGCTGAAGGTGACAAGAAGATATTCTGTCGTTACATGGGTGAGACAGAAGCAATTAAATGTCTGCTAAAGATGATAACAAATATTTGCACAGATCATGCTGCACAGAATCTGTAGTCACTCATTCTGCTGTAAAAAATCTACCCATTCAAACATGTCTAAAAGTACTTAATATAACACAAAGTTGCAATACCACATTTAGTTGAAAATTTAGCCAAATATTGTAAAAGACTGCCAAAAGTATGAATGTCAGGACTTTTTTAAACAAAAAATGTTCAATCTCTTCTTTCACTGATTGCATAATCAGTAAGAATACTGCAATTAACTGTGCTTTTATGTTACATAGAAGGCCATGTGGTGTGTGTTGTATCGCAACCATACATCCCCTCATTAACCAATGGCATCAACTCACACAAAAGTAGGTTAGCTGATGCGGCAGTCACCATGGAAACCGCCTCGTTCTTCCTTATTGCGTAGTTAGTAATAGTGTGAGAATAAAGCAAGCTAATAAGGGGACTAAAAGGTTAGAGAAAGTCTACAGTTGACAAACACGCGTGGATGCGAAAAGCGTATCGTGGTTGCAACATCGGAAGATTTTTGACCCTAGACAGAAATACTTCAGGATACTATGAAAATACAAGAACGAATTGAAGTTATGTGTTTGATTGTTGCATGACAAAAAAGCTTAAAAGGCAGCGTAGCAAGCAGTAAATGAGACCTGCTGATCCAATTGAGTCACCGTCTGATACACTGCAGTGAGGGAAACAATCACAACAAACATACTCAGTCTCTTTCAAATTTAATGTATATAAAAGCCAGTAAATGTCCCTTAACGTTCCTTGCTAACATGAAAAAAAATACTAAAGCAGTTCAAACGAAATGGGTATTATTATTATTATTATTTTTTTACAATTTATGAAATGCTGCTTACTGTTTGTATTTTGGGGGGGAGTCAGGAGAAAAACATTCCTAAAAGTGTGTTAAACGCAGAATACTTTGATGTTTTCTTTGCCTGTTTAAATTATATTAATATTTACATTACACAAACACAGTATTGCATTTGCTAAGAAGCTCAAGACTTCTAGCCAATCTGGAGTTTTATGTCTATTGATACAAAAATTTACCAACAAATCTCATTGAGCCTCTGCTACGTGTTTATGCATTTTAAGTTGCACAACCAGTGATGGGTGTAAATCACAAATTTCCGACAGTAAAAACCAATTCTTTGGGCAATTATGCAATACATGTATACCAATATTACAACGTCTGCGACAATAAGAACATTGCTTCTGCACTTAAATGCATTGAAATATCCAGTTCTCCCCTCAAGGCTTAATCTGAATATTTTTGCATTTTTATTGATTTGTCAAACATATGCTTGATTGGTGTTAATTCTTCATTTAAATGCCCACAAATTTCCCTTATCTCATCAGTTAATCTCATCGTGTTGCACTTGGGCTCATTTATCACTTGTACACTGCATCAGACTGAATACAGATTGCTTGCTGAGTAAATCTGTTGTTTTCATTTTATCACATTACTCCTCTTGTTTATCATTTCCTCATCCTGCATTTATCCTTTCATCTCATCTAATCTCTTCCTCTCGCCACCCCCTTTTTTCCTGTCAGGAAGCCCTTGCCTCAACATAAATGACAAGCTTAAAGGGGATGTGAAGAAAGATAAAGTGAAAACCTAATAGATTAGGGAGTAAGGGATGCCGACTAAAAGTGGAACGGATCAGCTGGTAGAAAAAGGAGCGAATGACCACCTAAGCATAAAGCTAAGAAGTAAGAAGACAAGTATATGGTCAGAAAGAAAAGATGGGGAGCGTAAAGTAATTACAGGACTCCCTGAGTTTTCAAAGGACCTCTTTTATCTCATTCTTCCTGCGGTGAAGAAAAAGAGCGGCTGTGGAGAGGAAGGAGGTGAGAGGAAGACCATCTTCCCAACATCGCATTAAAAACACTGATGTCTACAACACATGCAAATAGACACACACCTCACTGTTCTGAGATCGAGGGTTCAATTTTGCATGTTCTCCCCGTGCCTGTGTGGGTTTTCTGCGGGTACTCCGGTATCCTCCCCATCCCGAAAACCTGCATGCCAGGCTGGTTGAACACTCTAAATTGCCCCTACGTATGAGTGTGAGGGAGTATTGTTGTCCATCTGCCCCTGCTAACCTTCCGAGGATAAGCGGTACAAAAATGAAGGAATTGACTGGCCTGCAATCTTTATTTAACACTACAACAGAATAGTAAGTTAGTAAATGAAAACAAAGGCTCACCATGCTAAATTATGCGTCTATCCCTAAGAACACCATTTTTAGACACTAGAGGGAACAGTCGAGTCACGACCTACAGCCAGGCTCACCCTATGCCAGGAGTTTACCTGGTCTCATTTGTCTCAGGGCGGAGAAACTTTTTCATTTTTCCCCATTAAGGAGGAGCCTTCAGACAGGCTAAACATGCCCACTCAGAAAGTGGCAGCTGAGACTTCCTTTAAGCGGCTCAGAGTGAGGGTTTTATTAAGTCTGTCCCTCAGCGATGCCAATCTCAGGTTGATTCTACCCAGGACGGACCAGTAGGCTACTGACAACTGAACCAGTTGTGTCACATCCTCAGAAAAAACAGACTGGTGTGCCCCCACCCACCTCCTGGGAGCGTTGCAGGTAAGACTCCCGAGTCGCTGTGGAATGCCGGGACAGATTTCTGCAAGATTTTCCTGACTTGTGCTTCTTGATTGCTTTGCTTTCATTTTTTTTATGCCTGGCTTGGAAAATAACAAGGAATGTGAGAATCAAAAATAAATCCAAATCACATTTGTCTGTTTAGTTTTGACTAGTGAATGAATCCCTCCATCAGTAAGATAACACTATTCTGTTTGACTTGGGGACGTTCCCCATGCAAACACATGTAGTGCAGATGTCAAATTTGGCTGCCAAGTGCATTACATTGGAGAAAGTTTGCTGGATTTGCATGAAATCAAACACGTCCCTAAATAGTCAGTGGTGTGTGCGAGAAAGCTGCATGCTGGTACAAAGCTTTCAGCCTAAGGGTACAAACATTTAGTTTGCATAATCGCAGCCTTGGTTATCTGTTTTGCTGCATTTTATCACAAGGCCCTTTTAAGTGTGGCTTCCCTATCAACTGATTTCAATGGCTCCTAATTAGTAACCCCATTCCACGCAAGAGTGCTTGTGTATGGGAGTGTATTTTGCACAGGGCACACCTTCTCCCTGTCTGTATAATTGTTTTCTTGGTGCCGCCTGGCTGTCCCGGGGGCCCTAAAGGGAAGTGCTGCCCGCAGACAGGCAGCTCGGCCCGGCCCGGCTCGGGACAAGCCGGGTCCTGCCGAGCTTCTGAAGTCTGCTGGCTGTCTTTGAACTGCAGCTGCTGGAGGTGGAAATCTATCTGTCTCATCCACACACAGATTTCTCCACTTCTCTTCCTTGAACCCTCCTAAATCCCCCCGAGCTGCCTCTGTTGCCATCAAGTCTTTCATGTTCACAGGTAGAAAGGCGAAAGAGCAACCCAAAAGAGGAAGGGGATGTAATCTTCAAAAGATGTAAATGTCTTTTGAGGATTAAAGGTTTAGGAATGTATAATAAAAAAAAAAACATCCGTGTGAAATTTGTGCTTTCAAATATGGCTGAATTGAATCCATAACTAAGTTTACTCAATCGCCAAACTGCTGCTTCACGTTAAATCCACATAATGAGGCCGTTTAGCGCCTCAGTGGGTTTCCTTGTGAATGTAGTGAGATGATTTATGTTTAAATGTCATCGATAATTTTAATGCAAAGCACAGAACCTCCGTGAAATTTAGAGAGCCCCAGAGGTCCATTTATTATGTATTACAGCTCAGATAGAATACATCAAAGAACATTTATCAGTCGTACAATATACCGTATTTGCTTTAGTCAAGTGCACTGTATCATCATCATTGTGATCTGTCATCACCAAAATATAGAATACACTAACAATTTTAACACGCATTTGACACAAGATACTTAACTTTACATGATTTTATATTGCTAATGAAGGTACACTTTGGACTGTTCTCCAATCTCTGGAAATGGAGACAAGCATTCACATTCACAGCAACAGTTACAGGCAATTGGAAATTGTATTTAAAACAGTAAGGGACTTTTTCTAGAGCGACTCGTGAGAGTGCTGTGCTCTTCATTTCCTTGTCAATTAGAAAATCTGATACGCTTCAAACGCTAGAGAGGATCTGCAGGAAACTCTAGGAATAGGCTGCTGCGCTACATCACGTTTGCTCAAATTGCCCGATTTCACTTTTTCATGCCAATAGATGAAAAGCAGGCACATATGTAGATGCCGCTTAAGAAAGCAAACTAACAAACAGTGACAGCCTGAGAAAGGCTTGAGCCGAGTGCGAGTCATGGCTTGACCGCAGCTGGGAAGCCTCAGCGTCATTTGATTTATTGAGAGCAATTGGCGAGTGTGAAGTCACCACCGAGCCATTTTGCTTTACTCATCTGATTCCAATGTTGCCTTGCAAGTTAGGTAATGTAGCGATGAGGTGAGAAGGGTACTACACCATTGCCAGCTCTTTGCATGAATCTTTCTATTAGTCTGAAAAAGATGTCGCTATAAAAACTTGACTCAAGAATTTTAGGACTTTCCGACTGCATCCATCACTCCCACAGTGCCCGAATTTGTCAAAGAAATCGCAACTCCAATTTTAAACACGTTTACTCTTGACTATAAGGTCATCCGTGACCTCACTTTCTGATATTCTTTGTCAGCGCCTCATTATTAATCTACCCAGTCACTTCTGACAAAAGCTCTGTGTGAAAGTGCATCTCATGCATTCTTAAATGCCATTTTTTTTTTAGCCAAGATAGGGATAAAATGCTTAAACTGCAGAGCGGTTCAATGGAGAATACAAATGCATTCCAGGCTGCCACTTGCAGCCACGACAAAATAAATACAGACAAGTCAGACAGACAAGAGGGAGACGTTGTGGCCCAGCCAATTTAGAGAGAGGCAAACAAGGTATGGAGAAGAGAAGTCGATGAAAGACATCACTAGTAGGCAAATCATCAAAGAAAAAAAAAAGACGACTGACTGAGCGCTTTTGTGTATGTGTGCCGTCTTCTTTGAGTTGAGTTTGTTTTTACTCTGCACCAAGAGGAAAGCTGGCACTCAGTCTGTAATTAAAGCAATCAAATGATGAAAAGCGATGAGGAAATGCATACACAGATGTATACATTACACACATCACACAGATGCCATCAGGTCTTTTTTTCCACAGAGGTTGGTAAAGTGGGCAAAATTGTAGCAAAGTGGCAGGATTGTTACTTGGGAATATGGCTGAAGTAAAAAGTTATTCTCTAATGCCGCATTCAGACCGGCAGGATTCCCGCCGTGTGATTGGTTCCCGTACAATAGGGACGTAATAGCGCGTGGAAGGAAGAAAGGGGGACAAAAAAATCGGAGGTAAATTAGCATCTTGGAAGTAACCTTTCGATTTTCTATTGTGTTCAAATTAACCTCCGATTTATGAGCTGTCAAATTTTGCAGCACGTTAAATTATAAACATGATTTTGCAGTGTAAAATAAAACGTCATGAGGAAATGAAGTCCAGCTGTTGTTTGACATTTGCTTCTACTCGCAAAGCTGGAAATCGCTTAACACTCTGTGTTTATTTTTACGTTCAGTTTATACACCGGGGATGTTGCTAATGGGTTGTGTTCATCTATTGGCTCATTTAGCTTCTGACAGCTTTGATGGCTTCTGTGTTCAATGTCCGGGAAAAAAGATTTGTATAAATTGAAACGTTTATGTAAACACAACAAGTGACATCATAACCAGAATGGCCAACTTTTGGATTTTAAAAAGTTAGCGATTCCTAATGTGTTCTTTTAGATGGAAAAACTATAAATCGGTAAATACCTCAAAATTTCAGTGTCAAATTCATTTTTTAGATAAAAAGTGACTTAAATTCAGTCAATCTGATCTTTTGAAGTTCTCTATAAGTTTTAACACCTTTAAATCTCATTCATTATTCAAATAAGATGCTTAGGATGTCCTTGGCCATATTAGAGTAAAAAACTAGTAGTCTTTTGCGTGCATGGGAACGACTGGCGATTCAAGTTGTGAAAATGAAATATGCTTATTTTAACAAGCGTATTAGATGATTATTCCTACCTGACGAGCTCGATTTCAGTGATTACTATTAACCACCAATGGACCCCAATTACACATCTTCCTTACTGTCCCAAAAAGTTGCATAAATGGACGATTGTGTTCATATATATGGAATGACTATATTTGTAAGGATTAGTCATTAATCATTTGCAAATATAGGCCGTGAAACCAGAAAAAAATTAGGCACAATGTTAGGAAAGATAATGGGAACCACGTGCTATATGATTTGATGCTATCTATAGTTTGTTGTCTCTCAAGTCAGCGCACTAAATATACAGTGGATTTGAAAAGCTGATTTATTCTCTGCTGGTAAACCTGTGACTGATGTTAATTCATGCAACATGTTACACAGATGTGAGGGCACAACGAAGAGGAAAAGTTAAGCTATGATGTGCATTTAAAAAAAAGTCTGGAAATGATCTTCAGACTATGTCACAGATGGAGAAACACATCGAATCATAATGTTAAGTCACAATAACCTTTTATTCTCCTGTCAGGACTCCAAAGACACAGAAGGCTTGTTTTTCAGCATCTGCTAGTTATTTCTCTGGGCAAAAAAAAATCTAAAACTTAATAACATTTGATGGGTTGAGTCATGGTTTTAGAAAATGATTTCACTGAGGGCTTTAGAACTCAGTGATGGAAATGAAGACTTGATTAATGTTGGAAGTAGAAGATTTAGGCATGAGCGCTCTAAGATGTTAATATCAAGTAAAAATAAGAAATAGAATGTTACACTAATGCATTATGGAAAGGCACGAGAGATGCAAAAATAACAGAAAACAGGTTCAATGGGACACAGGGGGTCCAAACCCGTTTTCCATGTGCTGTTAATTGAGTTGTAATAGAAAATCTGTACATCAAAAACAACTATAAAACTATTTTTTGTGCCCTTTGTTCTCCTTTTTGAGAGGTCCATGTGTAGATGATTTCCTACTTTAATAACTCGCACACTGATCGTGGAAATACCTAAAAAAGCTAAACCTAAATCTTTTTGTTTTGAAGAAGGACTTTTCAATTAATCCAACTCTCAACTCAGCAAGGCTGAGCTATATTGAATCCAGTACTCTAAATGATAATAAAAAATACCCCAGAAATAATTAAATCATGTCTGTATTTCGAATTTACAAAAGATAATTCAATATTTCTTCTATATATTTAGTTTCTTTGAATCATGTTCTCCTATAGAACCTTAAACCAGATGAATAAATGTCAAAGTCTCCCCCAAAATACAACAAAGATGAGCAAAACGAACTAACAAACTGTCCAAAACGATAGTTATTTCCTCACACTATTTTGCGACCCCCATACACATAACTACAAAGACAGAGTTAAATTTCCTCTATTACGATTAACACATGCAGCGTCAACTTTCACAATGCTTATTTTTGTCAGAAGTTTCAAACACTACCTAGTGAGGACACGCCTAAAAACAGAGGAGTTATTTAGCAAAGATTATGCGGTTGTTAGAAGATGAATATCCTCGGGGCTTGACTTTCATCCCAGACCTGCCTCAACAGACAAAGATAAGGTTTGAGGGGGTGAAATGAAGGTTGAAAGCGGTAGGAAGGCTTGTCAGAAGACACACAGAGAGTCTTCAAACATGCTGCTTTTACTCTATGTATGCCAGATTAACTCTGAAACAATTTGGCCTGAGGGGCTTCATTCACATTTGGCAGTTCTTCATTTCCTGCTATCCCATCCAGCCTTTTATCTCATCAGCATCAATACAGACATGCACACACACTCCTGAACACACAGACTAATGCCGGTTGTGGCCTGACCACAAGGACTGTTCTAAAAGACCAACACTTATGGGTTATATAATGTGTGTGTAGTAAGTGATTGTGCCAGCTCAAACGCGGGATTTGTGGGGAATTAGCCATTATTGAGGATCAAAATGTTTTTCACTGAGGAGTGAAAGTTGAGAACTGGAACGGCAAATGTAAATGCTGGACTTCAAAGAAAGAAAGAAAACTACATCCCTTTTTAATCAAAAGAACTTTTTAAAAATCTATTTGATGCGGCAGGCAATACGAGGTGCATTATAAATTGACCTGCTCCAAATTACGGTCTGTAGAAATCAACGTGATTAGGCAGGAGGAAAATCAAGTTTCTTGGTATATGTTTGCTTTTTTGTGTGAACACAGCAAACATATTTAAGGTGATGACCAAATTAAATTAAATATAGTCAGAAACAGACTATAATTCAATTGGACATGCATCATCATGCATGGCTCAAAAATATCTGAACTTAAGGGCAAACGTGACAAAAAAACATTGTCTATCCATCTATCATGAAAAATTGTATATATAACAGACAAGTTATATACTATGACTTGTGTGTCATAGCAAGACACAAAAAAATTCCCCTTGCACAGCTGCTTCCACCTCATATTGTGCGAGTGAAAACGGCCAAATTAGAAGCATTTTCATAAACCCCGGAGCGCTATTAAAAGAGAAACAGTGCTCTCATGATGCAGTCCATTTACTCTTGGTGTCACGAGGGCGCCACTTTGCTGGCTACTGCACACATGTGCAACATGTGGCTTATCAGGCAGACTCCAAGCATTCAGTTTGTTTGTTTTTATAATGCTAATATGAAAAGGCCTGTCAGACATTGAGGATAGATGTGATGCTGTAATGAAAGGTGCATGACGATGATGCATGATTCACCAACAATATTTGTCTGAAATAATCTGTATATCGCAAGGCATAAACAAGGCAAGGAAGAAAAAGGCAGGCTAGTTATTATTTTTCTTCATGATATTTTGAAGGAAAGTTTGAAGTCAAGGTTAGCCAAACGTGACGCGTGCTTACAGATATGAGCAGCCGCAATGCCACGGGCTGTTTTGCTACTATCATTACATGTTTATAGGCAATGATGTGATTGATACTTGTGCTTCATTGAAATCATGTGGGCCACACACTACGTATCACAGTCAGCAGTACTGCTCATACGCAGCCGCGATCCATATTTGTATGAAGAGAAAGGGAAGTCTGAAATTTATGATTTTGACAATTACAATGTCTTCCAGGAACTGAAAGCAAATATGCCACAGAGGAGAGAAGCGGCAAAATCCATCTTCCTGTCCTCAATTATGGTACGTTTTAATCATTTATTTGGTTCCTATGCAGTATATCTGATGATTTCTTTTGCAAACAATATAAAGTAGTTCAACAAATTGTGCAAGAAGTGTCAAATAGTAATGATAAAAGGATTTACACTTGGGCTTTTCTAACAAAGTACTCACACAATGTCACATTTCTGTTTCTTTAGGTGTGTTGGATGTTTGCGAGTGCAGAGTATTCCAGCTGTGGAGAGTATGAATTCTTAAACCTGAGCAATAACAGCTGTCAGGCATGTCCTCAATGCCAGCCAGGACAAGAGCCACACATGGTGAGAGCTTTACTGAAGTACACTTTTTGTCTGTAATCGTTAATATTTTAAACATAAACCTATCTTGGTGGCATTCCAGTACATAGCAGTAAAACAGTCCTTCAACTTAATATACACACATCTCCAGTCCTGTAAAACAGGCTCCTCATTCACATTTTTCAAAGCCTGGTGTGAATTTGGCGAGTCGGCTGTCTCAGTAGTGTTCAAGCCCGTTAGGAGATAACAACATCCTTCCTGTTAAATCAGAATTAATTATACCATTATCAACTTCCTTCCTCATTTAGCACCCTAATCCAATAAGCACGCTGTTCTCACTGTACTCGTTCATTCAGTGAGCACCTCTGACTGATCCCAATTATCTTGTTGACTAATGTAGTGAGTTGCGAGCTGAAGAGTGCAAGATAAGAAAGAACCGAGGATCCATCAGATGTGCGCCACCGCTGCACTTTCGCCTGCTTGTCTAATCCCCACAGAGCTTCTAATTGATGTGTTAGGCTGTGAATGTGTGTTCAATCCTGGTCTAACCACAGGGTGTATCCTCACACTGACTTCAGAGAGCATCTGTGCTAACACACGATACATCACAGGAAGATGGTTTACCTGATTTAAAAATAAATCCATACAGTGATTAATGTAGCTGGCTTCTTCAGTAGGCCAAATACTAATATGTAAACTTGGAAACCCCATTATATTATCTTCAATAAAAGAATCATGGCAAATTACGAAGACTGCAGGTAAAAATGTGAAAGGGTCTATTCCACATGAGACTAAGACAGGAAAGAAAACAGTGTTGAAATGCATGAATGTATATTTTAGATGCTTTATCATCAGTCAATCCCCTAAAAAGGATCCAAAGCACGTAATAAGTCAAAATGACAAAATTGTGCCGAGGGCCCAACACAGTTTTATGCTAGAGCCACGAGGGTCAAACGTGGGGGGAGACTTATGAGTTTCCTTCAAGAGATGATCCACTCAAGCCTGAGGCTAATGCTCACTTCAGTAACACATCCTGTTTGAAACATGACAGATAAAAGACAGATCGTAGGTACAGTTGTACCTTGACTAACGAGTGCCGAATAATGTGTGCGTTTTATAGACTTGTGGCTACGGTGTGAAGGATGAAGATTTTTCTTGTGTACCATGTCCACCTGGGAAATACTCCAAAGGTAAATATGAGATCTGTAGACGACACAAAGACTGCGACGCTCTCTACAAAGCCACGGTGCGCACGGTGGGAACGCAGGACAGCGATGCGGAGTGTGGACCTTGTTTACTAGGGTAAAGCGACACACTAAATGAAAACAATATATAAAGAGTGAGAATTAGTGACAATGAGCGTATAATAGAAAATTAGATTTAGTTTTTACTCATTCAGGTTACATATTGCATGCAATTACATTCCTATTCTGACAGACAACTAGCAATATACCTAAGATTAACAGTTTAATTAACAGACATACAAGTACAGACTCATTGTTGTCTGCTTATCTTTAGTTTAATTTCCAAACTCTAGCAAGCTATGTTTTGTGTCTCCAGGCTACATTTCATCATCTGTCAGGTCTTTGTTTCTTTTTCTCTAGTTTAACATACCTTAAACTACTGTGTCTCCAAAACATACTCTTTACACGTCACCATTATCTGTTGCCTTCTTTTTAAAAGATAGTTTTTCCAAGGGTTGTGATTTTCCTTTTTTTAAATTACCCTGTTTTATGTCTTGTATTTCATGCAGGTATTACATGCTGGACAACAGGCCCAGAAATCTTTATGGGATGGTTTGCCATTCCTGCCAGAACGCACCACCCAACACCAAAGAATGTAAGAACCAAATTTACCATATTGCTATCCAATAAAAACACTCAATTTCTATAACTTCAGTTGATATATTTCTCATTTAAATGGGAACTAATTTGGCAAAATGACCCCAATCCCATCAAATGTGCATAAATACAGCAATATTAAAAAAATATTGGAGAAAATAGTGCAGAGTTCTACACCATGTAGTACTGGAAATCCATCAAAGACACGATTACTTCACCAACCCCTAGAGTACAAGCACACACTTGCCTTGTAATCTCTAAATTAGTCTGTCTCCAGCCTTGGTCTGTGTGTGCATGTGTGTGTGCATGTGTGTGTGCATGTGTGTTTGAACAATTAAAACTCCAGTCAGAATGACATGATGATTAGCATGTTAGTACTTGAATTAATGTTTTGGCAGACCTTTGTGTCACCTGAGTTTTAGGCGGTTCTAATATAGTCTATTATGGCTCCCTTTCGTGTAAGTTGAGTAAGAAAATTGACAATTTTGAGAGTTCCTTACTTTAAGTACTACCCTACAACAAAGCACCACAAGTGTAAAGGCAATCAGGCTGTTTTTGTGGCAATTTTCTCTATATTTGAGATAGGCCCACTCTTTATCTGCGGCATTCGCAGCCTATGATGGATCCCAGTTGCCTTTTTTATTCAAAAGCGACCTTGCAAGAAGCAATCACTGCAAACACAAAACAATCCTGCGTTTGAACCTGAACAACTTGCGTGTGTTCAGTCTCCAAAACGAGATTAAGAAACAAAACCACAAGACCTTAAACAGAGTTCCAGTTCAAAGTTTATAACGTCATATAGACAGAGTAAACACATAATGGAAGATGTTTGGACCTACGGAGCACATTATTGCGTCCGTGTGTGCATGTGTTATGTGTGTATAAGTTATGTGTGTGATAAGTGAAAGTGTTTGGGAGCATGCAAAAGAGGTTGTCATTGATAGGGGAAAAAAGGAAATAGAATGTTAAAGATGTGATACTTTACGAGAATCTTAACTTCAAACTAGTGTAAAATAGGCAGGCATTTCAGAATCGAGAAATGAAGATAATGATGTGGTAATAGCACTAACAGTATTAAAGGTATAGATGTGTGTCTGTTTTGTGTCTGATTGTGCCAGGCATGCAGTCTAATGAGCCAGTACAAAAATCTCAGCTGGAGCTTGACAGCACCACTGCTTTCCCCCATCTTCAAAAAGGTGAGCACAGACATGCGCACGCACACACAAACAAACTCAGCAAAATAATGAATTTAAACTAACAAAACATCATCTGTCATCTCAGATCCAACAGGACAAAGTCATCTAGCAACAGCTCTCATTATCGCCATGTCAACCATCTTTGTCATGGCAATCGCCATTGTTCTCATCATTATGTTTTACATGCTGAAGGCCAAGCCAAGTGGCCAAAGTAAGCGCACACAATACTTATACACAAGGCGACTATCGACCATTTTAGCCTTCACGCCTTTACTCAAAACTGTAACCATGTGTTTTCAGCATGCTGCAATGGGCAAGTGAAATCAGTTGATGCTCAGATCAACAAACAAGAGGACAAGAAAGACATTCCTGGTACAACTGGAAACACAAACACACACATGCACACTTGTCACAGGAGTGAGAATGTTTGCATGGACATTTGTTTTTACAACCATGTGTTTTTAATTTATTTATTACATTGTATATTGCCAATATAAACCACTAACAAGTTGGCATATGTTTCTGTAAACTTTACGACACATCATAAAATGAACAGTTTATAAAATACACAACAGACCCAGTTCAAATTGAATTAAACTAAACTGAAAATCATATGTTTGTATAATGACAGTGCACACCACATCCTGACTGTGAAAAGACAGACTATAATTACAAATTCCATCTTTGCTTTAATGATGCTAAAGGAGATTCCTTTTGTCAGGGGCTAAAATCTTTCAATATTTCATTTCAAATGACTTTCCTATTTGACTCTGACTCATATCAAGGCAAGAAATTTTAATATGGGATAGTCCCTTGCCTTGAAATTGCCTCATGTCTTCAGCCATAATGGTTGTATATACATATATAAATAGTACACACCCTATGTGAGTGTGTATACATACAAATGTATGTATATATGTGAATGTGTGATAGTGTGTGTGTGGCCTTTGGGAGCTGTGTCGCAATGACCGCATCTTCGTGGAATGTGGAGCCTATCCAACAAAATTAAGGCGCTATTTCTGCTGACAAAGATGCCACATTCTTCTTCATGTGCTGCTTAACTGTTCCTCGTGTTTTCAACACGCACATGCATACATACAACAGGCCTGATTAAAAATAAACGTGATAATCACCATCATAAAATTGTGGCAATTTATAGACTTAATAACATAACAGCATTAAACGCATGGCAATTTAATGGGATGTAATTCAAAAGAAAATATTTTGGTGCTTAAAGACAGGGTAATATTGTGTGTATACAGTACATGGGTGAGAGACCATAATCACTTACATGCAGAGGGCGACTGAGTTGTCAAAAGAAAATTACGGGTGATTGCACACAAATGCAGAGCTTTTTCATTTGTGGACCTTATAGATAGAATCATAGTTTAACCTCAACCCTGACATCATTGCTGTCTTTGATTACTCAAACTCAGTAGAAGCCAATTTGAACCTGAAAACCCTCCAACTGAAACACTTGCAGCCAGATTTGGTATTCTTATAATAGTCACTGTAATTGCATTGGTTTTGGATACCACGTCGATTCCAGTGCCACAAGTTCTGTGAATAAGTTTGTGGTTCAGATCTTAACCATGCGTGGAAGAGAATAAATTGATGGAATTAGCTGAGGCTGTTGATATCCTCAAATGCTGACATTCGTGATTGTTAGCAGTTGATTCTATTTCTTCAGTATAGCTGCATTTTTACAGCGCACTAACCTTACCCTATCGATTGTGATTTGTTTACTATAAAGGTATTCTTTCTTTTTCAGAAAAAGTGGTGATGTACTCGGAAAAAGATGAGTTTGACAAACTTCAGGCATCACCTCAGAAGACAGCCAAGAGGTGAGACACACCTCATGCTGACATAGATACAATATTTTTCATTTATTGTATGGTTTTTTTAAGTTACTTGAGTACAGCAACCCCCTACTCAATTTTCTTCTTTTCTCATCATCACATTAATACCCAATTTTAGGGTCAATGTCACATTATTCCCCTCATCTGTTAAGGCCACCACATGCCAGATAAAATCACACTTCACTTTAAATTATACACTGGGTGTGTATATATTCCATTTCCTATTGAAAGGCTTGTTCATGGAATGTTCCAACACCCAAAAAGTGTGGAATGCCTTTGTTTATTCAACATGTGTTTATAATTGGCCTCCACAAGACATGTCTATGCATTTAGTCTTTAACTAGCGTGAGTGGCATGACACTTCGTAAACACCAAAAGGTGAACAGTAGGGGGGTACAGTGCTAAAGGTGTTTGGGATTATTTATTTCAGTCTTCACATAAATCCAGTACTTTTCGATAAAACATCATCTCGAGAAATGGGATACTTATTCTTCCACAACTAAAATTGCACATGCACTTTTACTCATATTTATTTGTAAAAACTCGGAAGTAAATGTTTTATATGTATGCCGTAGTGAGAACGATGCCTCGTCCGAGAATGAGCAGCTGTTGGGCCGGAGTATCGACAGCGACGAGGAGGCGACATTGGACAAGCAGGGTTCCGCAGCAGGAACAAAGACCCTGCCTCCCGATTTAGGCCTCAACAACATGGGGAACAAACCCGACCTTTGCCTGCTGACTCTGGGCGTGCAGGATAGTGATAGCTCCTGCAATGGGACCACCAACATCCCAGCTAACACCAACAGCAACCTCCTCAATCCCAGCCAAATGAGCAATGTCAACCACATCTCCAGCACTAACCACGTCAACATTGTGACCGCAATCAACAATAGTAATAAAAACCCTGGGGTAGGAATGTGGATCTTTGAAATACTTACTGTACATTTATGATTATAAGCAGATCTACAGTCCTGAATCATCTCAATCACACGGCATTTCATTTTTCTAATACACAGATGTTGCAGAGTCGCAGGAAAAAGATCCTGGATCTGTATACTACAGTGTGCAACGTGACCGATGGTAAGTGCCATGGTAATGCAACTCTGCCTTACGACCTTAAATTCCCAGTATCACCTCAGGGAGGCAATTTAATGAATTATTTCGATCGAACTTCACTGAGCAAGCGTGCATGCTTTTCTTTCCTCAGGCCTAAGCCCTACAGAACTACCATTCGACTGCCTGGAGAAAGCCAGCCGCATGCTAAGCTCCTCCTACAGCAGCGAGGCTGCCGTGGTCAAGACCTGGAGGCACTTGGCCGAGAGCTTCGGCCTGAAGCGTGATGAGATCGGCGGCATGAGCGACGGCCTGCAGCTATTCGAAAGGGTGAGCACGGCGGGTTACAGCATCCCCGACCTGCTCACCCGCTTAGTGCAGATCGAGAGGCTGGACGCCGTCGAGTCGGTGTGCTCGGATGTTCTAGGAGGCAACGACATAGCCACGCAGGGTAGTCGACAAGGCATCAGCAGTTTCCATAGCCAGCTAGTTTGCACATCACCATGCCAGCAACCCTCACAACGCTGCGCCAGTGTTTAAAAGCATTCACGAGCTCAAACTCTCAAGTTCCCTCATCGCATGAAGAACGTTGATGGACCTCAGTTGACATATCCCCAAGTTAAGAAAAAAACATTCAAATGAATCAGTGATAGTGACTACAGAATGTGGCTAGAAGGTGATTTTTCTGTAAGAAGATTTTTATAAGAAGCATTTTTTTCTCTTATATATGCCACTCCGCACTATAAACTGCAGGTAAGCATTTTGTATTATGGGAAGTTTACAACAAAAGACATGCACGCCAGCAGCCCATGAAATTTCATAAGATGGTTGCAGTTTATAGTGTAAAATTTATGGTAATTATGATTGCGTGGAAGTTTCAGTCCAGATGGAGAGACTATTATCGGCATAAAAGAGGCCTTGACTGACCATGAGATGAACTAAAACATAAACATTGAGTGCCAGGTCTTCTCTCGGGTTCAACATGAACTATGTTGTTAATAAAAACGTTGATAATAACTTCAAAAATGTTCTCCTGGGACAATGAGACAACTTGCCAAATGAATGGAAATTGAAAAGCAAAGTATCAAAGTACATGCTATAATGTTATTTATGTCCTTTCTTATATTTCTATCTAATAAGTAAGCTAGAAAGCTATTTAGCTTTCTTGCACACTCAAATGGAGATTTTCTAACAGCAAAGCTCCACCAACACATACAATATGATTATTTTGCACATATAGCCACGGATTTACAAACAAGTGCCAGTATAGTGACAGATGAACCAAAGATTTAATTATTGACTATGTAACTCCCCACAGTCCTGAAGTGTAGTGGGTTATACCGTGGGTGAAAAGTGCCTGTGATTTCCAACACCTAGTTAAGCATTTATGGCCATTTCACCAATGGAAGTCCAGTTGTAAAAATATGGAGTCAATGCAGAGCAGTGACTAACCAACCGCCTTAAGGAGCCGTTTACAAGAGTTATAAATGAAAACGTATAAACTGTGTTATTTTGGCCGATCGGTTACACTACAAATATTTTGGTATATAATGCTACCAAGCACACAAAACCGCAGGAGTGGTGCTCAATGGCCTCTTTAAAAATATATATATATTTAAATGAACTCAGGTTTTGTATGATAGCAATACAGTAAATTAAAACCTCAATTTCTTTCAATTTATAGCTTTGAGTTGCTGCAGTGACTCAAGTTGGATTCAAAACAGGTTGACCATTTTTTTTAATGGTTCTAGTTGCCGAAATGTTTGTAATTGACCGAATTATTGGACGGAATTAAAGTGTGCCTCCGCTGTAACAGTGATGTAGCAAAACATGTGGAAAGAAACTTAATTTCATTAAACAATGACTGTATATATAACTTATTATTGTACATAATGTATACTTTAACAAAATAAAATAAAAAGATTGTAGTAAATGCTTGATATCTGACTAGTACTTTATTCCATGTTTTCATCAAAATGTTTTCTTAACAATTAAAATGAAATCAATTTCGACTTAATCAGGTGGGTGCATTTTCACCAGCTCCCCAAAATTATTAAGCATTAGTGAGGTTATTGGAAGAGTTTGCATTTACTATTTCTTTTATCAGATCTTAATATTTACTTTGAGGTAAAACCATTATAACCAGTTGCCATGTAACGTGTGAAGGTATTAATGGTCATTAAATTGTCAGCGGAGTCAGAACACTGCCAGGGTTGATTAATCACTCAGAGATACTGAATAGAAAACACTTTCAAGTTGATTCCCTTGACTTTTAATTATAGGTCATTAAGTTTGACACATTAACCAGGTAATTCATTTAAAGATAAATTTTATGACTGCAGGCAGGTTGATAATATTCAACCATATTTTGGTGCAGATATGACTTGACACGCACAATTCTGTGTTGATCCAACATAGTGTAGCATCATTGGCCCGTGAAATAGTGGCTGGAACAAAACATTTTACCTGCAGCGTGAGCCTACAAGCATCTGTGAGCATGTTATGAAATGATGATTAGATATCGTTTTAAAGAATCTAAGTCTATGAATAAAATGTGTCCTTTTCGTAAGAATAAATATTTTTTCTATGACTACTTTTACAGTAAATGTCTAGCTTGAGTTTGTTGTAAGACAGCAAAAAGTATGACTGTGGAGACCAAATGAACTTTCATTGGCGCAGCTTTGTAGTGGAGGCAAAGTGTCAAAAGCTCTGGCGGGGTATGACGAGCGTGATGGGTTTCCATGGAAGCGAGTCTGTTTGAAATAAAAGGCCATTTTGCCGTCTTGACACTTCTCATATGCTCTTTACGAGTCCCAAAGTGGACAATGAGGCCAAATTTTATACTAGAGCCTTTCAAGTGGCTAACACGGAAATGACAAGAAAGAGAGGTCTGGGATGTGCCTGTGCGCAAGATGATGAGAACAGACATTCTACATTTTAAGAGGGCAAGATGTTTTGATGCTGAGCGGAGTAGGTCAAGCCATCTGATAGTTTTGTGACCCAAAAATGAAGTCGTCTGTTGGATGAAACTTTTCTTTGAGGTGAACGCTAGGACAGGACCAATTAATTCGATTGATCGTTATAAGAAAACAATTATCAAAGTAATCAGACACGAAATGTGTTTAAAAAAGACAAAATAAAATAAAAAAGGAGGTTATATAAGCTATTTAAACAGTTCTTACATGTGAAGTATCTTTCTCTCTTTTTTAAACAAGACTAGCCACAATACTGTTACATATCTCAAGGTGGGATAATTTGGTTATTTTAAATTACATGTGTACCATTTTTATATGTTGACACTAATACTGCCTCTGGTAATACAATATTTGTTATGTATTCATGATGTATCAGAGTACTGTACTGTAAATCGAATGATTATTTTTAAAACGAGTTATTTCTAGGCTTTTAAACAAAAGAAAATTATTCTTAGTATTTTCACAGTATGGTACATTCGGAGAGCATCCAATCACATGTGGTTATTGCATTACTTCAGCAGCACACACACACACACACACACCCTGTGGCTGGTGGAAATAATATAGTTATATTTTGTGGTCTGCCGCGTCAAACTGCTGATTGTCTTGACTTTATGGTTCAACCCAAGTGGAACCACTAATGCTTCTCCCCCAACAAGCAAATAACATTTTAATGAGCACCACTAGCCAGACTTGTGGACTGGGAGCTCTTGAGGGCAATTTAGTGAATATTTGGACGACAGAAAAAAAACCAAACATAAATCACTATCAGTGCATGCAATTGTGTTCGTGACTCATAGCAGAGTAGTTTGGCAGCTATATGTTGGGGAACATCTACCAGACATTGGAAAGTAAAGAATATTGTCGTTGACAGTTTCCAGAGAAGGCACAATGATCAGCCTCTTTACGTACTCTGACGTACTCATCACTGCAGATGTCCTTTTACAATGAAGCCGAGTTATCAAAAAAAAAATCTGACTACAAAATTTATATTTTAGCCTCTTTAACGCTATGGAGTGAAAAAATGTGAACGTTTGTCCCCTTGCTTTATATACCATCTATGTCAGGGGTGTCAGAGTCGGGTTGGTTCGTGGGCCCCGTTAACGTCAACTCGATTTCATGTGGGCCGAACCATTTTAGGTATAATATTTAGATTTTTTTTAATAAATTGATTAAAAGAACTGGATTAAAAGCCCTGAATATTCAGTTTTTTATAGATCTAAAACAATATTTATTTTAGCTTTTTTTATATATTTGTAGATGTTACAAAATGATTTTTGAACTATAAACACAGAAAAAAATTATTAAAAAATTACAATTATTGATTTAAAAAGGGGGAAAATCAGGAAATTTAATATACATCTATACTCTTCATTTTAATTTGATCCTAAAACAGAAGGTCGGCACTCATGATTTACTTTCCCGGGCCACACAAAGTGATGCGGAGGGCCAGATTTGGCCCCCGGGCCGCCACTTTAACACATAGATTCTATGTGATGTTATCAAGCAATGAGCAATGTGAAAGACTACCAAGAGCGTAAACCTTACTAAGGGCCACTATTGTTTTCATTAATGATAACAATAATAAAGATATTTAGTGGCTGAACATTTTTCACAACGATGATGAGTTAAAAATGTGTCTTGGATGACTGTAACATAATGAGGCGATTGACAGTTTTCGTCTGACAATAAGAAAATGTGACAGTTCTGAGAAAGAATTTTTAGATTGGAATAAAATTGTGTTGTTTTTCATAGTCTGTGATTGTATTGCGAGGTTGAAAAAAAATATCAGTCATTCTAAGCCATTAATGTTCTTGCTCTGACAAGCAAATGTTCATGAAATTTGACAGATGCCAAACCTTATAAATACACCAAACTCCAACACAGAGAAACACGCATGTAGGTTGCATCAGACTTCATATGATGATAATCATATTTGATGTCAGCAGTAACGGTAACCATCAGACCACTGCATCTTTCACATTAGTGAGGCAACTGTGTATTTAAAACCTTTCACCTCATGGAAATGAAACAACCAAGTGTGACTGACCTTAAACTGCAAAACTATACACTATCTGGGGTAAACAAAGCTTTTTTAGGTCAGTATAAGAGCCTTACATGCACTCATTTCTGTATATAAACAAGAGAATAGACTGTTTTTCCACAACAACTACATAAGATCACCTTCTCTTCAGATTGCCATTTGAAGAAACTAAAAAAAATTCAACTTTCAAAAAGGAAAAATGTCAAAGACTGTCTGTTTCGTGAAGAGAAATTTCAGGATAACAAGGATAGAAGACATTTCTTGCCTGAAGGAAACTTGCACTTAGACAGTCAAATGAGACATGAAGAAACATTGCCAAGATGTTGTTATTGAACTGACAATTATGAACTATCACCACAATCCCTTGTTATGGTTCAATCAAAATATTTTAGAGTGAGAGGGAGAAAAAAACAATTTATTCCCCAGCATCTTTTTGGGGAAAAATCTTACGTATGGGCGAATCTAGACGTCAAGTAACATGAAATGACACAAATGATTCATTAAATCGTATGATCGCTAATATATGTACTTCACAGAATGCCAAAATGCATTGAAGAGTTTGATACTGTTAGTTTGATTACTAGAGTTTTGCCTGTTGACCTTACATTGGCACACCTCATTAGTACAAAATCAAAAAAGTCCATTAACTAATGACTAGGAACCCAGAAGGGAAAGTGCAAATTCCACAAAAAGAGCTAACCCAGGTTTTGTGCCCCTGTCCTATTATTTATTCTAAATCTTAAATCAAAACTACCTTGCCGAGGGATATTGCGTGCCTCTTTGCTTCCCTCGGTGAAAAGATCAGGGAAGAAAAGTTCACACGAATAAAGAAGTCCCGTCTCGCCTTAATTGGTCCCAGAACAAGGAAATTCAATTTTAGCTACATGCAAAAGGTTAGAAATACAACACTTGCACAATGAACACTCAATACACCTTGTGAAAGGTGTTTCTGGGCAGGATTCGTCTTGATTTTTATAGTATTTCTTTTTATTGCGGAACTCCAAGTATAAGTCTTTCTTTCCATCTCTTGTCAACCTTTATGTAAGTAAAGGCTAATAATTAGTAGGCTTTACAAGACCCATTGGGACCATGAAATTCTGAATCTGTGAGATCTTGGCCTCGCTGCCTCAGTAGTACATTAGAATTCTGCAGTTTTAAGAAATGCGATCAAAAACCCGGCTCTCCAAAATGTGAGTAAAGGAAAAGCAATTTATTCTCAATTAATGATATTCAACATTATTGAAATATTGAACTCTGCCAGTTAGTTGGAAGTCCAAATTGAAATGAAAAAAAACCCTGATTCTTATTTTAGTACAGAAAGAAAATCTAAAGGTTACCAGCATCAGATATTAAATCTGAAAGTCAGGGAGCGAGGGAAAATACTTTGGACATTTCTAACTTTGAATACAGTAAAGGGAACATTTGATGAAATGCAGATGCACAGAAATTTTATGTTACAGCGACATCTTTTGGGCACAGAAAAAAATGCGTGTGGAAAAATCATGAGTTAAAAAGCTCCCAAGTGTGGGGTAAACGTGGAACATAGTGAATTGTTATATATTCATCATCAGTTATGAAATATTAATATAGCATGTTGCCTTCATCCTTTTGATAACAATACCAAATGCATATCAATAAGTAATGTTCTCAGACATTCATTTTCATGATATATATATCATTTTCATGCCTATTCCTTATGTAGGCACTTTAAGATGACGATCTAAATCTCATTGTACTTGTATGATGACAATAAGGGCATTCAATTTGATTGAATTGAGTATAATAATTAACAATGTAGAATTGTGGCTTTGTTTTTTCTGTTATTTTCAAATAAAAATATTGGACTTACATGAGCTGCGGTGAAGGAGATGATCCCAGTACTTTCATGTTTGATTTCCAATAATGGTGGGTTTCCCTGCAAAATCAAACATTTAACTTAACTGTGGTTAAAAAATGAATCTAACGTGCTACCTATTTTCAAATGATCAAGAGGTTGCCTACCTGCAAAAAAAACAAGATGAATCCACAAAGGCTTTAAACCTAACCACTACAATTAATTTGAAATAAAAAAGTCCTGACCACATGCTCCACAAAAGAAAAAGAAAAAATGAGGAAGTTGCAGGTAATCAGATGCACCTGTGGAAGGGAAAAAAACATTCTGAATTATATTACTTACAATTTTATCAAATGAACGATACTGAACTGATTTAATAAACCAGTGAGTAAAGAAATAATTATAACCATTGCGTTATCGAGGTTCTTTTTGTCGTGTTTTTTGTTTTTGTAATTCTAACTGTAAGCCATGAGATGTCATTGTTTCCATAACATTCCCTCTTGGGACCAGTAATATTTGTTTATAGTATTCATTAGTGTTGGAGGTCTCCAGAATTCATTGAAAAGAGATCAAGACATAAAAAACGATTAAAAATATTGCTTTATTTTATGTATATTTTTTTTACTTTGAAATAATTTACAGCAGTTGTGAATCTTACCAACACAAAAACGGAATGTTTTAGTTGTTGTTAAATTTGGGTTGATTGCCTCTGCTGTTGTTGAAAGGCGGATATATATTGTTCATTTCCTATCTTACTATTCTTTGTGGCAGTATAAGTGACAATTCAAGACTTACCCCACTATTAATACATAATATTAAGATGATGAGCAAGATCAAGAGCTGGTCATAGATAGTCTCTTGAAAATCCTTGTCTGTAAATTGGTCAAGTTTGAACAAAGTCTAGTGGCAGGAGGCCATTTATCTTCTTATACCTCCTGTTTAACCGCGAATAAGACAAACACATATGATCGACCCCGGGTACTTAACAGACAAAAGCAATCAAGTCCTATCATTGAATTAACAGCATACTGTTATGTTCCAATGCTGAGACAATTATCCTCTCTCTCCTGATGACAGAAAAAAAACACGTACACAACTGCTTTTACACACAAGTAACACACACAATTACAGCGACGATGTTAAGGATGCTGAGAAAATGATTGCTTTTCCATTGGATGACTGTCTGTCTGGCACAGAGCTGCAGTATGTATGCTAATACAGCTTTAAGGGCTTCAGAGGGGCCCCCTAGCAATTACGCTGGCTCTGAAGACTGAAAAGGATACAAAAACCTTTTTATGAGCGTTTCGATATTAAGGACTATTATGTTGCACATCCTGGGGGGGTACACAAGGCAGGAAAGAGCCCGCCCATAGATAATAAATGTATGAATAAAGAAATACTTTTATTGAATAAATAAACAGATTAACGGAAATAAATAAAATCCCCAAAACAAAGAGATAGATATTATGTATTAATCTGCTCTAAACGACTAAGTAAATTTGCTGATTTGGCTCCTGCTTTCTAGTTTAAGGCATTGAAGAACGCACAGATCGTCACCCCCGTTGGCCTTGTGAGACGCTCCCAATTCTCGCAAGACAATAAAGGACAAGGATCATGTGATACAAGAGCGAGACATGACGAAGGACGGAGGAGATGGCAGTAGAGACTAGCATATCAGAGGGGACCTTCCTGCGTGACCCTGGCAATGCTGTAATTCCTGCAGGATTGTGTCATGTGGGATGTTTCTGGGTCGTCCGTCTCTGGGCCCGGCGGCCCTTTTTTGGGAATGTCATGTTTTAACAACTCCAGTGCCTTTCTCATTCCCGCTTCTGAGGGACTGTCTGGAAGTAATGGTATGTGTGTAAGGCAGCAGGCCAAATGGTTGTATTAGGGAATAAACCCCTCTGTCCCGCCCTATATGTAATGCTCATGCATGAAGGAACACATTTCTACACAAATGTTAATACAGTAACCTAGTCTCATGCTTTTTAGCTGGATAAAAGGGAGTATTTTTTTGTCTAAAACCCATGGAGTATTTATTAAATGATTACCTGAGAGAATGGTTACTACAAAAAAGGGAAGATGCGTTTTATGTTCAGATTGGTGTATTTTTGCCAAAGTTGGAAGAACGATGTGACAGAGTGGAATGAAATAATGCCCAACATAAGAGAAACAACTATTACCTGAAAAAGAGAAAATTAATAAAAATACCTCCCCATATCATCGAGACAAGAATAAGCTATTTAAAGTACAAATGAAAAAATATATATTGAAAAAGTGGTTACAGATGAGTAGAAAATATTCAGAAATATTCAGAGCGATGCTTTTGTTACGACCAAAAAGAGAGAATTTGGATGGATTTGGTCTTATTTTGATAAATGTGCTTTCTTTAAGTTTCCTAAGTTTTGGGAATTTCAAAATCTCTCCCTACTTAGCTTAAAATATATTTGAAAGCACTTTGGGTGGAACTATCTTTCACGAACAAGATTGAACAGTCCTCCTTCCCTGTAAATTGCGAATAGTAGACCCCTTTTCACAGCTACCATAATCCCCCCTTCTTCATTCAAATGAGCAAAATTAGTTCTTGGTTCGGAAGAACCTCACTGTTTACTTCCTGAAATATTGTTACGACAGCACTTCCAAATTTGGTCATTCTGGCAAGCAGGGTCCCACCTTCTCTCAGACTAGGCATGCGCTGCTGGGAAAATAATAGGAAACGAGTAAGAGTGGAGATGCGAGCACAGAAAATAACATTTTACACCAAATACATTACTAAGTTATCGCAAAAAAACATTTTTACACACAAACAAACAACACTTGATTTAATTCTCCCATTACAGGCATGGCACTTCACATTACATTTGTGTAATTGTGACACAAAGCTAGCAGCATAAAAGTCAGCCACTAGTTACCAATAACCCTGAAAAAGGATAAGCGGTGTATAAACGGACAGAATAAGAGCTTTAAAAAAACCACAATGATTAAAGGAAGACCAATAGAAAGAATGAGTCATTACAGTTTTCCAACTGCAATTTAGAAATTACATTTCCTTGGTTCATTTTCTTGTTTTCCTGAATCTACTGTCACAGCTGCTCCATGGTTTGAGAGTTCAGTGCGTCCTTATAAAAAAAGGCTATTACTGGCATTCATCCTGAATTTGAAATTGGTATAGCCATCAATGCTTGAAGAGCCCTTCCCATCTTATATTCCAAGGTTTGTAAGTAATGATCCAAGTTACATTTTGGCCAAATCAAATAATCCACATGGGGTAGACTTATATAATCATAAGGTATGCAATTTTGAAGGACAAAGCAGTTTTTCCCCTCAGTTTTCGACAAGAATTTTTGAAATCCTAGAATCCAAAGAGCCGAAACCTGTTGGCATTGATTTTCGATTGCACACTTGCACGCATGCATTCATTTTCTGGTTCTGGAAATCTAGCCAGTTCTAGCAAACACCTTATCTCAGCATTTTGACTACAAGGCCACACTCAAAATAATATCAATAAACCAGAAAGTTGGTTCTTCGACCTCTCAAGGTTAAGTTAGCATGATAATGATGGTTTGAAGCCTCTAAGAATTTCAGGCCAGTTTGCCAAGTTCATTCTGAACAAATTACAAGATGTCAGTGAATACTCAGAATGCTCTTTGACAGGTAAGAGATTTGTTCAGCATGCACATCAAGACAGGACAAACACTTCATACCAACTGTCAAAGACAAAGAGGTGGCGGTGCTTGGCTTTGCTTTCCTTTTTTTCTTTGCAGTCACACGACCCGAGCACTTTGCCATGATGCACTGAACCTTTATCTCCTTCGTGTAATATATTCTAGAGTAAAAACTTGGTTTAGTGGTGGTGTGCAATGAACCGAAGCACCCTAACAAATCAACAACAAATGGTTGGCAAGTTTAAACATGTTGCTGGCCACAACTTGAACCCAATTGAAAGTTTTGGCATAACTTTCTACATATGATGCTCAAACATCTGCAAAACTCAATGAAGTAACTCAAAGACACAATGAGGGGGGTTTACATTTTAGAGTAGTTTTGGAGGATCTTTTTAGCTGTGGTGAAAGATAATATTAATAAATTAGCAGTTATAAAACACTGGTTGATTGGCTACAAACTTGTAACATGATGTAATGAATTTATTTCAAAATGGTAAAATCAACACAATGAACAGCAATGAAATTGAAGGGTTTACACATGTACAAAATGACCAAGGCAAATCATTGATTAGGATCATTTTTCGAGTGCGGCACCCTCCTTTTGAGTTTCGGCACAGTATGTCATTCAACAAAGGCTCAATTCTCCAACAGAGCTCATTTGCATCGTTCTTAGTCCGAGCAGCACTGCCCCACAAATCATTTCTCTCACTTCCACACGCAGTCAAACATATACACACGCACGCATATTGAAGGGTGTGCGTAGGCAGATGGAAAAGAGAGGAATCCCTGATAAACCAGCAGCCCGGCGGAGGGCATAGAGAGAGGAATGACAGCTATGCCGGGCATTCACAACACTGTGTGGTATTACCAAACAAAGCCTTCTCTTCAACCACTTGTCAAAGACACTATTGTAGCACGACGGCTGAACCTCTGCATCACACACACTCACACTCTCTCACACACACACACACACACACACACACACACACACACACACACACACACACACACACACACACACACACACACATTCCTCTCAGCGCTCAAACACACGCGCACGCTTGTGCTTATGTACCATAATTTTAAATTGTATTAATCACGCTTATTACATAAGCACTTCGATGTCTGTAATGCAACTTAAACCACATGAACCAATATGAAAATCTGTGTTCTTGTATAAGAAGTAAATAAAAATAAAATATGTAAAAGTTAAGAAGATTGGTAGGCTGATCAATCATTCAAAATAGTGCCCAGGTATGAAAGTATGTGTGCATGGTTGTTAGTCTCATTATGGGATTGGCTGGCAACCAATTAAAGGTGTGCCCTGCCTACTGCTTGTTATTGACCGGGATAGGCTCCAGCACCCCAGTGAGCCTCATGAGGGTAAGGGTTATAGTTACAATAGCAGTAAACGCCAATAATTCTATTATATTCTTGAACTACAGTGTTTAATTGGACAGTTGTGAATACAAAAAGCACACACCATTTATATAAGTAGCAGTGTACAGATTTCAAGAATTTAGGAAAGTATGTCACCTTACTCAAGAGCTGCATATTTGACCCTGAATCTCATTGTTCCATTCTACCATGGAATATAGGCTTGTTATATAGTGTACTTTCAGATTTATTGGAAAAAATCTGTGCATTTATTGACTCGGATGTGATGTACTTTTGGTTGAGATTCCTGACCGCAAAGAGCCACCGGATGAAATACAGACAACGAACTACACAAAGCATGCTCTCTCATGTCCAACATTAGTGACCTGACAATTTTAGTTCTGGATAAATCATCAAAATTAAAAATATCGAGCATGTAGTATGAATGGAAACGTAAAAGCCATGATAGTTTCTTTTTAGTATATTGGCAATACCAGTATGGAGTCACTGAGAAAATGAGAAAAAGAAGCTCCCTGCATACAGGAAGTCTGAACAAAATGACAGCGCCCTCACTTATGCAAGTTTATAGACACATTCACAGGGGGGAGTGATGGCGAGAGGGTTTCAGGGTTGTTCCTATAGGAGAGAAGGAAGTTGTGTGTATGTGACGGAGCGACAGCAAGTATGTTGGCTTCTTCCTGTTGCTCTGACGTGCTCCTGCCTGCTCCTGCCACCTTCTCTCTCTCCACAAAAGACTCATGGGAAGGTAGACGTGACAGGAGGGCGGGGCTCCCATATGTCTTGTGTCTGATTTTGGCCATTGGTCCCGCAAGCACCTGTCAATCACTGTCAAGGCGGGATCAGAGTTGAACTGGAATTTGCGCCACTGGATGCCATAAAAAATGGTTGTATTTATATTTCATTTTTAAGATTTTAACTCTTTATGCCACAAAAAAGTCATGCATTTTAAATATTTGTTTTCAAGATGTTAGCTCTTCCATATATTTTTTGACAATGAGACAAATTTGAAGGTTTTATTTCATTGTATTAGTTGCTAAACTACATAAATTAGTTTAACTCATACTGAAGCCGTGTGGCTCAATGGTCGAATATTTGTGGATGTGGATTCGATTCCCTGGAGTTGGTGACCATGGATAAGTACCCTTGAGCCAAATTGCTCCTGTAGATAAATGAGGAGAAAGTGCCCTGAGCAGCTTAAACGCGAAACGCAAAAGAGTAAGTCCCGATGCCACTAGTTTAATTGTGTGTATGTGGGCCTCCAAAGACAGCATTCACATTTGGGGCTGGATTTCCTGTCAGACCTGAGGAGGGTTTCACCACATGGGGGTCACCAGTACATAGGAAGTTTCCAACTTGGCGTCCCCAGGTTACAGTGACAGAACCAGCTGAGCTGCTTTCCCTGGACAAGATGTCCTGCCGGGCAAGGAGCTCCCTGGCCACGTGGTGCCTAGTTTCACTAGTGGGGAAAGCTATTGACAGTAGGGGCCCACTACAATAAACAATGAGAAGACAGTAGAAGTCTGGCATGGGTGCAAGGAATTACCTGCCAATTAGGCAAAGTTAATGGAAAGAATGATGGATGTCAACCTGTCAAAACCCAGGGAGGTTGGGAGATCATCCGGCTAATCTCCATGTTATCCCTCAGATTACACTCTCTGCTGACGCGCACTCGTGCACACGAATACTGAGATACGGGGATGTTCTAAAAACTAACACCTCGGTACAGAGTCATGAAAATCATTGCATGTCACACAAGGCACCTTCCTTGGTTAAAAAAAAATACATTGCATTCTTCATTTCAATTTTTGTAAACGAACTGCACTATCAATCCACACCAAACACAAGATACATTTTTTTTGTCAATGCTAGTCTCCGCCTTCTTTTTTTCCCCCTCATGAGAATAGAACAGAATTTGTTTTGTGGGCACACATGCATCCTGCTGACTTGATTTGAGTGTTTAACTCAGGAAACCATCCATTAGTGCCTTTTAATCCTTAGAGAAAACATTATCTCACTGACAGTTCCAAAGTGTAAACAAAACAAAAGCAAACATCTGAGTCAATGGTCCCGGAATGTCTCTGTGGCTCTGGTATGTGTGGTATGGCCACTACAGGCAGTATTGGGTGCAGCAGGTCCAGTTACATTGGGACTGACTGAATGATTGGCGCGCAGGTGGCAGGGGAAACCATTCCTTCGTGCTGTGTGTGTGTGATGATTTTTTAAAAATAGTCTTTTTATTTCATTTGTTAGTCACTGTAATACTACTAAGTTTTATTTTTGGAAATCAATTCAAACTGTCAAATTAACATTAGAATTATAGGAAGTCACTACAAACTAACTGAACAATCTACTTGTTTAAAGTATAAATGTATTTAATAATATATCATTACAATTACTTTATATCATTAGAACTACTTTGTTGGTTTTCCACAAAGCAAAACCTTCCTAAATTGTTAAAAAATCTAATATTTCTAATATTGAAAATGTGAAATAATTTATTTGATTTGAGTATTATTGTTAGTGTAATAGTCAAGCATTTAATAGAACGACAGCAAAAATAAGAATGCATTTAATCAACCAAAAATAAACACATGACTTAAATACACATTTAATAAATCCCTATATTCACACGCAGAACATATCCTTTACTGTCAGGAAACTACCTGGTCATTCTCTGTAGCCATTCCGAACTGTTGCTTTTACTAATTGTCTACATGACAGTACCATGACAGATCTGCGTTCGATGCACTTTCGGGATTGCGTTAACCTCATTGTCCAAGTGTGTGTTGAAGAAAACTAGATGAGTGTCGAAAATCGAAATGAGTGACACGAATGACAGGTTAAAGTGTGACTACAACATGATCATGACACACTAAGCACACTTTTGACAGTCACAATGGAATTTTCTACCAATGACAGACACTGATTGTAGTTACTTTGAAAAATGAGATAGTCCGATGTCAATAACATATTGAACACAAAAAAAAGTCTCCCGAATGATTGAAATATATTCCTTACTACTACTAGTACTATTTGTCAGAACACCTGGCAAATGATTACATAAGCTTGCCAATGGCACGAATACCGTCAGAAATGTAACTTTTATCATGAAATGTTCCATAGAGACAATCACGTTTTATAACAGTATATCTGGCTTGCGCTGCCTCTTGGAAAATGTCACACTACTTCCTGTTATGGATTTTTCGGCCTGTGTGATATGCAAGTGAGCTTCCCACAACTGTTAGACTTCGCCTGAAATAGCCATTTTGGCTTCTTAAACGTCATGGGCTGGATTCTTGCTTGTCTAAACAGAGGACAGGCCTTGCTTCGAGCAGCCGGCCAGTGGAGACTGAGCAGGGGGGAAACAGGTGTTGGTTGCTAAATGTGCTTTGAGTGAACAGAGGAATGACAGCTATGTACTGGCCTCTGCGGTTACTGGAACATTACCCAG
The DNA here is from genome assembly GCF_051989625.1 of Stigmatopora argus. NCBI lineage: Eukaryota > Metazoa > Chordata > Actinopteri > Syngnathiformes > Syngnathidae > Stigmatopora > Stigmatopora argus. Next base: position 10,793,586 of record NC_135399.1, read on the forward strand.
AGTGGAGCTGACAGCAATAACCTACTGAATGGAATGGAGTGCTTCTCCCCCCGATTGGAAGAGGATTGGTGGTTTGCAAATGCACAATGCATGCAAGGATGTAGATCTAGTTATTTTTATCAAACAGAATGTGAACTTGCAAACTATTATTTACAAAACCAACTCTAAGTTTAAACTGCTGTATAGGATTCCTAATTTATTCTCTTTGATTTAACACTAAAATTTTAATTGAGTGCTGAAGTACAAATTCTTATCAACAGTACTTCACTTTGTGTTTTCTTCATTTTTTTTTCGACAACTTATTTCTGCAAAAATTCTTTGTTTTATTCTGGAAAAAATACACCAGCTGAGCTCAGGTGTTCTAATGAGAAAATTCAACTTTTTTTCCTGCGAGTTGAAGAGGCAATATATTTGGTTCCAATTTTCAACTGATATTACATTTGTGTGTGAGGCCTATTGTTTGCTCAAACTATGTTAGAAATTGGCAGGAATCACAGTAAACTCAGTCCGAAGTCAGTACGAGTTGAAACAGGGCTCAGAAAATAGAAAATACAGTCAAATTACTTTTTTTTTCAATTCCCCAAAGCCAATGCAATTATGTGGTAAGAATTGAAGGCAATTCTACACTGGAAAATAGCAGATGAAGTAAAGACCCAGATGGGCTCTTTTGTACTTTTCTTTCATAAATCTATTGTTGTCCATGGATAAAACACATTTTATACTGTTACTCCTCTGGTATCTTTTTAAAATGTCTTTAGTTTGTGAGGACAAATCCTGTTTTTGGGGAACATGACGAGAACCCTTACATTTTTCAAACTGATTTGGATATGTAAAACCCTGATGACCACCACAAGGCACTTTTGAGAATCCAGAATTGATTTTTTTGAGCATTGTTCTTCTTCCTGCAATGAAAGTGCCTGGAGTTATCCTCCAAGATTGCCTGTGGGACAAATTCTCGACGTGCTAATGTTAATGAGTAGGTCTGCGTGAAGAAAGAAATCTCTGCTGCAAATTTTCATTACGTTTTGCCATATGTTGTTAAATTTCAGGAGCTCATTCAAACTAATGTGTTGAACTAGAGTTTTCTGGCTGAATTGCATAAGGATTTGTTCTCAATCTGAACTGCTACTGGCTCGTAAATTTTATTGCATACTAGAAGAAAAGAGGCTTGAATGTCAGCGGGCTGCTACTGTTGATCATACCAACTGCTCTGGCCACCTTAAACTGACAAGATGTTGCTGTTGAAGTTGGAGAAATATCTTGCCTGTGGTTTCCTTCAGCTCATATGTTTCCACATGGTAAAATGAACTATTTGAATTGCAAACTCTGGAAAACTGAAACTACAGATGGAACAAACCAGCTCACTGATACCATTGACTGTCCAAGTCTGCCGTGTCAACTCAACTTCCTGTCCAGACGGGGCAAAAGCATTCTTGCTCTTTGTCTTTGTGTGATTTGATGTGCATGTTTTCGTGAGGAGCAAACCTGTTATGGTATCTTATAATAACTATTTATGGAATGCAGCCTATTTCCTTTGGTACCGCTGACTTTTTCCAGCAACAATTCAGATGATTGTTAAAAGCTGCAAAAACTTACAATATGTCTTGGTCGTGGAGCTGAATTTGAAACCAGTTTTCAAAAAGGAAAACAGATCAGAAGCAATCCAGTGTTGCAATTCCAATATTGTCAGGATACTGAGACTTAATTTGCAAATAGAGCTTCATAATTTATTACTTACAGTACAACATACAGTATCAAAATATAATCATACATCCCTTGAGACAAAGATCTAAAGCTTGCACCAAGGGACAAAGGTCCTCCAGCAAAAAAAAAAAAAGACAAAACAAAAGAAGAGGCAAAACTGTACACATTTTGTGTATGAGTCAATATCACAATAAAGTGCCTTGGAGGCCTCTCCATTTTAAATGAATTGAGAAATATAATTTATTGACACGGTTTCAGCCACTCTTGAAGAAAAACAAAATTATGTCACATAAATGACTGGGAAAAAAGCATATGTACATCTGACAGCAGCTTTATAACATTTTAGGTGCTAGACATTTCAATCCAACTTAACTGGGAGAGGCACACTGTGAATGGCCGCTGCCAGGCTTCTCAGTCAAAATGGATTGGACCTCTAGTGCCATCAATGACACTAAAGATAAGCCTTCAAAATTACATGAATTGGATGTCTATCTATGTCCAGAGAGTTTGTTAACAATAATTTCGGGGGGCATGTGATTTTGATCCAAAAATAAGTACTGCATGTGATAAAAATGAATGAAAATTGCATGGTTTGTGGACAATAAAGGCCTTTTATAGTGGTATTGACACAAACAGTTCTTGAAACAGAACCACTTAAACACAAATTAAAAAACAAACCAATGAAAATAGATTTTGCTAATGAAACATGAAGGAAAAATGAAGTTCCACATTCATGAGCTGTACCCAAAACATGACTGTTAACTCCAAATCAATCATCGATCTCCATCCCAAACTGCACAGGCAAATATGAGAACAGTAATGGAGTTGTCCATATTGTAGTATAGTGCAGTACTGGTTTTGCAGCTACATGTTGATGGTGCGTCTTAGTGTAAGAAGAGTCCGTCTTGCATGTCAGGCAGTTAGAACCAAACCGATGACTTTGCTTTTGTCTGATCGTGAGCTGCGAATAGAAAAAGCTTTGTTATTTCCAATTCATCTACTTGGATAATTTCATGCTTGACTGGATGCTTATGTCTGAACCAACCTGAATCATATAACTCCAAGGATCCATGAAGTGGTGAAGGGGTCCATGGAATAGATGAAGCCATGATTGGGCTACTGCTGCTGGCTTCCATGTCCGTCTTCGTGGTCTCGCTGTGGGGGGAACTCCCCGCGCTGGCTGCTGACTGGCTCTGGTTCCTCACGCTGGGCAGCAGAAGAGGATTAAATCTTGACTCCAGTGGTGAGCCGTGGCTTGGATATGAATGAAACATAGGCCGGTGGTGGTGGGGATGTCGCGTGTGGATGTGGCCGTGGGGGTGAGGATGGTAGATGTCGTGAACGTTGGGGTAGCCACTTGTGCCTTGAGGGTTTAGGCTGTAGGTCCAGCTGTCTGTAAGACTAGCCAGGGGTTGGAGGCTGGCTTGAGAGAGCACGTGACCAGCCCAAAGACCTCCATCGGCGTGGTTGAGCGAAATGGGACTTGGGGAGAATTCGGGGTGGACCGAAACTGAGACAGGAGGGAGGGAGGTCGCAGCACTGGATTGGTAGGAGCTGCTCCAAGATGGACTGCTCTGACCCTCTGGGAGTGAGCCGCCATCTAGAGCAAAAACATGAATGAGCCAACTGTGGTATAATTTTTAGAGAAAGAGTTGTAATCCCAATGTCTCTGTTTACCTTTCCATGATCCGGCAGCACTTGGGGCAACCGTCTGAGTCATCCGGATTGGCTTGGTCTCCCTGTTCAGTTCAGCCGACTGACTCAGGGCCCGAGAAAAGTGTTCGTCCACCACATCACTGATGTCCCCTTGGAAGTAAGTGAACAATATGCATCGGGAGTTGAGGTACTCCGCACCTGCTGGTTGAGTTCCGTCTTTGACTTCCAAGTTATGCAATGATACACATCCAGATTCGGTTCCAGGAGCAGGACGGAGACTTTGATCTCTGGATAATGTTCCTCGCTCTTCACCTTGTTGCTGGACCGAACAGTTGTGCATCTTACAGTGAACATTCAGCCTCCTCTGGGACAAGAAACCAAAACAGGATTTTTTTTTGTATTCATTTCGTCATTCGTCAGTTTTTTTTTGATTTATTCAATTCTTTGGGATCTAAACGGTATAACATTTACATGCCCAAATTGCTCACATTTTTTTTACAAACCAGCAACATTGGTCTATAACCATCCCCTAAGATTGTAAGTCAGGTCATTATTTTAGACAAAAATGCATTGCCACAATGCTTTGGTGATGAATCAAAGGCTCGGTTATGCATATTTGGGCATAAAGATTCATTTTCTTCCTTTTAAATTGTAATCGTTGTTGTTTGCTTTTGCACAGACACTGACATAGACACTGAAAATGCCATAACATTTTAATTAATAAGAGTTGATATTTGTAGTGTTTTGAATTGGCAATTGAACATCATTTTTGGGTGTTGGGACAAAAAGAGTGCAATAGCAATAAAGTGAGTGATCATAGGCCCATATTACTGCCAATACAAACTTTAACGCAGAAACACTCCACATCGGCAACTCAACCGTGTCTGGGTTTTTGTGAGTCATTGTTTGCGTTCGATTTTCTGACTACAGTAATTCATGTTGCTGGATCGCTTGTATTTTGGTGACAATATACAAAAATCATACATTTTAAATTGCCCTTTATTCAACAAAATGAAAAATGTATATATCATTTGAACTTGAGTTACTATTTTCTGAATCTGATATTGCTGTATAAGTTGTGAAACCAAAACCGCCCCATTCAACTTATTGAACTGTACGCCTCTATTTTTTCTAGATAGTGCCTATAGAAGTTCACTTTAGAAGTACACAATTGATGAAGCACAATTGATGAAGTGTTCTTTGAATCCCAAAACATAAAACCATTGGAAGGAAAGTGCCTCACCTGTTGTTGTTGTTGTTGCTGCTGTTGCTGGTAGTGGTGGTTGTAGCATGTAGACTTATAGGCTTCTGCAGGGAGGAGGTGTGCTCCATAGCTTTGGTGGTACATCACATCCAGGCAGCTCATAGCGAGAAAGCGAGATTATTACTGGACTCAGCTGACAGGGGCTCGGAGGCTTCAGACTGCTTTTGTCCCCTTACTTTTCCGGGCCTCCATATATTGGCAAACACATACAATGTCCATGCCGCCCTGCTTGAATACTGACAATGTCCCTCCTGCCGTGCACCACCTGGGGCCCCGAAGGAGACCACAAACTTGTGACACTCGAGCCAAGTGAAAAACTCCTGTCAAGACTTCAGGCCTCTTCTGATTGGCTGTTTGCTGAGCATTTCTTTCTCTCCCACTCAATCGCTCTCTCATTTTAGGGTATGAGGCAGGCGTGGGAGAGGGTTGGAGCACATTGACGCACGCCCATTTGAGCAGGGCCTGGCCAAGACACACTTGCTGTATATGCACTAAATACATTCACCCTTGCTTTGCAGTGTACTAATAGGCCCTTCCAGATAATGTTACACCAACACGTTTGCGGCACAGTGTAACACCCAATCTAGACCTTGCGATTCTTCCTATTTATATATTATTTATCTTGTAGACATTCCGATCATATTTTGCGTCACAGCCTTTCCCCCCCTCTTTTTTTCATAACTGAATTCACAAGAAAGACATAAAAACACATGAAGTGCAGGTGCGCCTTCAGATTTAACCCAAGCTTTGCATAAAACTAGAGTTGCATTACTAAATGAATATGAGAAGTAAATATAGTACATAGTAACATGTTTGTAATATTTGTCTAATTGCATGAAACTTCATTTAGCAATGACAAAATTAGAAATAAAATAGGTTGACCCAACAATTTAGGGCCTATAAAATGTAAATGTTTCACAGCAATTTGCTGGTAGTGTTTTAGTGGTGTCATTGATGCCCGATTATTATTCTGATCAGTCCACAGAGCCGGAAAAAGTAAAACAAGAGTATTAATATGCGTCTGGCTTTGTATGCAGGGACAGAAGAAAGTGTATGAGGGCATCTTGTGGAGAAAGTGCTGATGGCAGGTCAGGGAGATCTTTTTTGCTGTTATGATAGTGTTCCTGTATGTTTTGGCAATGCTTAATATTACAAAACAAAACAATAGACTTGAAAACACGGGCACACAAAACAATGAGTCAAATATGTACAATGGCCAAATTCAAAAAATTAAAGGGGTGTGGAAAGATTGAAATTAACTGCCAATTTTACACTCTATTTTTATTTCAAGCTTCTAGTACTTAATAATACGTTAAAACTTCACTGGGGATTTGCTCATTCCATATTGAGATTTTCCTTGTAGTAAATGAACCGCTACACAGACAAACTCTAACTTATAAAACTCTTGCTAAAGATAAGGGAACTGAGCTGTCTACTCAATTATGAACAGTTTGAAATGGAAATGGAATCACAACCCTTTCAGGCCTCCGCCAAAAGCAACAACAACAAAAGTAGCACTTTACTAACGCTTCCTATGACAGTGTCAAGATGATAAGACTTTCATGACATGGCTCCTGTCATGGCCACAAATGCTTGCAGATGTCATTAATGTTTCAATCTGATTTGTATTTTGTCTCACAATAATCCGTCTTTCAAACACCGTTGAGTATGTTTGCCCCAAAGTGTTTGGAAAATAAACTAAAAAAAATCATCCCAAAAATTATCTCATATCGTGAGACAAGCTTTTAAACACCTCATCTTTATCAGCAACACTGCCTCCTATTTACTATTCATTATTGCCTGTTCGTACCCAGTGAGACATAAATAAGACAACAGGGTGATTTATTATTATTCCCCGGTTTGGCCCAGCTTGCTGTCATTGTCAAGTTTCATACTAAGGTGCCGGGACTGATGACACCTGAGGGACTGAGACAAATGGTTAACCATTCCATTACTTTCAGCCATCTCTCTCTTTCACTTTGATCTCCAAAAGGGAAAGCAAATAATTCAGCCATTGTTTCCTGTTGTGATTCGACGTCACGAAATTAGGCCATCACTTTGAAGACTAGATGAATACGTAGTTGATCTCACATGACTTCAATTTGCGTCCGTGATATATTCTACCTTATATAGACATCATATCTAACATAGCCAAGAGCCGAATTACCAAAAGCTACGGAATCTATTTTAATTTCCGATTTGTTTTAATTAAAAACGTTTATCTATTTTTTAATGTTAAAAAAATCCTATCATTTACTTGGTGGGGAATTGGGGCAGTAGAACACTTCAATAGCCTTTGGGGACACACACTTGTACATACATCGCACACACTGTAACACACTTGAGAGTGTGTATTGTAGCACAGATACACATGAGTTCCTCGTGTCAGACATCCAACCTCGGGGTTTTTCTGCCAAACATCTGGAGCCGTTCGTGCCTCCTCTCATCTGCGTCTTAATGAGGCTCCGTGAAGATTTTTTAGAGGATGCTTTGAAGGAAGGGAAACTGGGGGAAGAGGAGTAGAGAGGCAGAAATGACTGTGAAGTTTTGCAATTGTTTGCTTTTCCAATCCTATAAGCCCTAAAGGAAGAGAGGAAAAACCTCAAGTGCTTTGGATCGTTTGACATTTCATGATCGAGACACATTTCAGAGGCGCAGTCTTATAAGATGTTTGGAGTTTGTAGATGTCCTTGAAGCAGTGTTCCATAAGTGGGCTGCTAAAATGTCTGGCAAAAGTAAAGATATTTAAAAGGCAGTGTTTAGGCGCTGAATTGAAAAAAAATAGAAGAGGATTCTGGATCATTAAAATGTTTTAATTAAAATCTATCCTGCAGGTGCTGAGATGATGCTGATTGCAGTTGATGGAAATTCACATTAAGAAGAATGCAGAATCAGGATTATCCAGCTGTATAGTTGCTATCATTCTTTCTCTGGAGAGACTATGGAAACACACCTGCCTGAGTGCTTTGTGACAGACTGATGATGATGATGATGATTACAGGAATACAAGATGAAAAAAAAATACTATTCCAATATGTTCAAGAGCTTTATCCATCAAATCCTCCTTCTGTTACAAATATTTAACATTTTTTTGGTGCAAATTTAACTAGGATGTATACTTTTGACAGCACAAATTATGCAAAATCACAATATATGCTGCATTGTTTTGCTCTTGTTTTTCTTTGCCAATACCTACTAGGGTCCAGTATATTATTGATATTAATTCCAAGAGTTCTGAGAGACATTTCAACATGATGTACAACTTTTCCAGCTATTTTGCAATATAGTATAGTTGTACAGTACAGTGTAATGTAGTATATATGTCAAAATCAGTCTAACACAATCTCTAACACATTAGCGTTACTTGTAATTTGGAAGCATTTTAATGAGAAAGAGAGAGTCATTTGGACGTTAATGAAGTTGCAAATAAAGTACATCCCAGATCTTTTTTTTTGTACAACAAAGAAACCCTCTTTCAAATTCACATTCACTCAGACTTGAACATTCCAGTTTAATTATTCTTGTCATTAATGAAGATCTAAATGATAATTAGGGTTTTGATTGCAAAGGCAAATAGAGGCACTTGTATGTGCAAAGGCACACGCTCTTGTAACAAAGTGACCAGATTAGATATATATTGGCTATTCCCGCAGAGTCTCAATGCCGACCTTCCTTGAAAAGCACATAATTACTTAGTCTATCCTCCAGTTTTACCACTCATTCTGCGCGTGTGAAGATAATGAAGCTGCCCTGGCTGCTGGCTTAAAGTTAATGAGATGATGTAGTCTCAAATGGGGGGTCATTTTGACGGTGGGGGATCCATCCAGTGATACAGAGGGTTCCATGTTTGAGGGTTAAATACTACTTTGACATGCATTAAACATTGAATCTAAAATTCCACAGCAAACTCATGGAAACAAAATACAATATACAAATTTAGAGGGAATGATGCTGCTTTCTGTCCTGAATATGCATGAAATTAAAGTATACAAATCTCATGCTTCCAATTTCCACATGATAATTGTTGCATAAACAAATAGCTTTAAAAAATGTGTGTGAGCTCATAATTACTTCTGAACTAATGGTCAGATAATATAATATTTGTTTCACTTGCCATTGCATAGTGTGTATATTTTAATTTATTTCAATATAAACTATCTAATTAAAAACAGGGATCTGAAGCTTGTAGCTTGATGGTATTAAATATACCAATTAAAAAAATATCAAAAATCATTATTAAAGTGCATGAGAATGTTTTAATCATTTGCATCCCAGGGGAAAGAATATTGGTCAACAATTTGAAGAAGAAAATTGAATTTCATTTTTTTAATGGTGGTAGCAGTGGAGAAAAACATCATAAATAAAAGCCAATATTTCTGGGAAATAGGCAAAATAGCCGTTGTCAGACATTTCTAAATTCCAGCACTATTTTAGCCAATCAAATCCATGCATTTCAGATTGATTGTCATTCATACTAGCAAATTTCCTTTTTGTGTTTTTGGTGTCCTCATCAACAGAATTCTCTTTTCTGAAAATGTTGCAGGAAAAAGTAAAAAAAAAAGTGTACGCTTGTCTAAGCATGTCTAAAAGCGTAACAGCTACATAATGCAATCAATACTATCTCCATTACAAAAGGTCAAGTATATTTTGCTGAAATGGAAACGTTTCAAAAGCAATTTATAGTAATATTGACTCAAGAAATTTATATAATTCCATGTTTTACAAACATAATCTGACCTAAACATGAATATATTTGTTTCTTGTGGTTATTAGGCATGTCCACCATTTAATGGAGGACCTAAATTTCACATTTGACTAATGACACCGACTATTTAATGTATTAGTCCCCTCCAACTACTTTTTAAACCTTCACCTTCATTTACAGAGTGAATAACTTGTCCTCTATTGCCCTTCCAGCCATAATGACTTTAATTCCCTCATGCTGACGGTGTGTCTGAGCTGGACTCCTGCTGGGACCACCAGTCTCCATCTTTCCTGGCTTCTGGATGAAGATGACTGCACATGCTCATAGCCTTAGGAGAGATGGTTTAATGCATGTTGGCTCTATCAGATTGACCTCCTTGGGCAAAATGGACCTGTGGATGAAAGTCAACATCATTGGAGCTTCCATGTGTGAGATCCAAAATTGGCGCCAGCAGCATGTTCACGCAATTGCGTGTAACAATTTGACCTTACGCGCAAAACCATCAGCATGTCGACGAGATGAGTGGCGCAAGTCTACCTACACATGTTCTGCGCTGGAGCTCACCAGGCGGGGGTTGGAAGTGATGATGAGCAAGGACAGCAGGGGGGAATAATCTCTCATTACCCACAATTCCCGGATGCTGCTTGGTGCCAGCAAGCGTGACTGGAGTCTTCCCACGAGTGGAGGCTCTCCGTCGATTTATTGGTTCATCTTCGTCCTCCCTGTTGCCTTCACCATCTTCTTCACGCGTCCTGCATCACTCCTCTTGGCCGCCCGCTGACATCCAGATGTCAGTCTAAGTTGCTTTCTAAGTCGCAGTTCGTGTTTCAATCAGCTCCCCCTGCGTTTCGCCATCAATTAGCCCTCCTTTTTTATGTGACGTTTCATCGTGGCAGGCCGTATTTATTTGATTCCAGCCTCGTTCTACAGTATTGTACCTCTAATTGAGTACCGTTGTTGAATCCATCCATCAGACAACGTCCCCAGCCTCCCATCAAACCCCCGTGTTGCTCTGCGTTTGCATACGGACATATTTCAGACTTGTTTCGCGCCAGCAACAAAGGAATACTCAAAGATACCGACACATATGTTGTCGTATTATTATTTGGAATTTATGCCGGAGATAGTAAATGTATCTTCGGCCCATCGAGTCTTATGTACTTGAAATTCTATTACCTGACAATATGGAAACAAAAGAAGGAATATGTGTTATTTCAACCAGAGAAGCAGAGCATTGGGTGCACTTTACAAGGAGACCAAATATAAGTTGTTCATTTGACTTTATTATTGCTGTAGTGTGTAGGCACATAATGCACTTTTAATATTATATTGTTTTACTGTTATATTATTTGAGTTAGATACATTCTGTAATCGATACGAAACATTTTCGTGAAGTATCCTTATCGTCACATAAATTAATATCCTTTTACATGGACAGTTCAATCTGGAAGGATATTTTTCCTTTTTATTGCTTTTTGGTACAGAAAACATTATAATGATTGTGGAAGGTTTTTTTGTGGACCCCTAAGTTTCAGTTCCATAAGGCACCCATCAGTCTGGTCATTGGTTGTAGGTTCATCTGTACAGAGGAGGGAAAGAGTTGTTATCACCCTACAGCAACTTGATAGACATCAAGCGCAGGGATTCAGGTGACTTGTTCAATAATACCTCAAAGTTGAATAGCTTTACGGCCGTGACTCCCGCGGATTGTTCAGTGTTCTCATTTCACACATGAAAGTCTCTCCACTGTGTGTGTGTGCATCCCATACACTTTGCCCCTAGGCAAAATAATATATAGACTGTAGGAATTGTTGTTGGATACAATTTAATACGTAGAGGCAAATTGGAAATAAAAGTACTTCACCGATAAGAGATAATAAAATACAGATTAAACCCTTTTTGCACAGTGAAAGCAAAGATTGGTGATGAATTTGGAATTTCAAGCATATCAAAATATACGGGAACCCCCAAAGTTGATTACGTTTGCCATGTGACGCTTGTTGATGTCCAGTGTGAAAATGTCCATTACAGATCATTTTTACTTATAATTTAAAATATTAATTCAGTAAATTTTAATAAATGCATGCTTGACACTGTGCTACTTTTCACCAGCCAAGATGCCAACAAATGCAAGGGTTTATACCTGGAGGAGCCCTCAATGCTCAGGGCCAATTCATCACTACTGAGTCCAAGTGATGATAAGCCCATTTAGTGGGGGGTCCCCGTAGTGCTCCAATGATTAGTGGCAAACATCTTCTCTAATAACCTTAACAAGAACAACGCCTCAGGACGGCATGCTGCTGCGCACACACTTACTCGGAGATAGAAGAGCTGTGGGCTACCCATCCTCCTGTCCTCCTCCTCCACAAAGTCAACCCCTCTTTCCCCCCTAGACCCATAACTGGGCATCTCGTACCATTTCTGCAACCAGCAGAACTAACACAGATAATCACATGCACTAAATTGAGTTGGTTATGGTTCATGAGTCCCACCTCGCCACATAAAGTTGCCCTTAGCATCGCTATGAAATAGGAGAATATGAATACACAATAGAGGGGAAGGGAAGCTCTCATCCCTTGGGATTATGAGATATGGAAGGAAATTGAAGAAGAGGATGTGATAACATGAGTTTAGTTGTTGTTGGTTCTTTGTAACAAAATCTATTTTTCATTTCACTCGTCCCCAAATTGAAAAAAAAAAAAATATATATATATATATATATATATATATATATATATATATATATATATATATATATATATATATATATATATATATATATATATATATATATATATATATATATGTTTTATGAAAAGAGCTCATATCAAAACATGAGGGTGATCATAATTAATTATCATTGGCTGCCAGTGACGGCACTCCACGTCCAATTTATTTTGACTGGAAAGGTTGACATCGATCGCTTGTTTGTTCAAAATGGAATGGACATCTAACATAATCAATTTACTGAAACAATACAAAAATATAAATATTTTGGATGGCATTTGTTGAGAACGGAAACCCATGATTTAAAAGTAAAAAAAAACAATAGAATGTTATTAGGGATTATAACCGGAGAGAATTTCAGTAGTAATTCATTTTAATATTAGTATATTTTCTTTATGTATTGTAATTTTGTTTAGTTATGAATTATATATAAAAAAAAAATACAATTTATACAATTTAAAAAATACTACAATCATAATCAAGACCTGGCGTCCACGTGTGGCCCAGAAAGCAAGGCCCATGTAAGTTATTTAATTAAAGATAGTTAAATTTCCATAGTGTGTTTAATTTATAACAGTAATATTAATCTATTTTGAAATCACATTAGTATATACTGGTTTTGGTGCTGCCTTCAATGCCCAATTTAATTGTGGAAACGACAATATTCCTAACATTCAACCTGACCGGCTAGCAACACCTACTTCAATATGCAGCAATTACGCACTAAGTGTCCGAATAGACATTTTTTGTTTTTGTTTTAAAAGTCACAACAACCGCTTACTGTCCTTGTTTAACTCATTTCCAATTGAAATGAGATGCTTCACGGAGTACAAGTGAAGGCAGCATTTCTACGTCATCCAAAGCGGTCCAGCCAGTCAGCTGACGGAGGACATTGTCGCCGACAACAGAAAGTCAACCAGGAAGAAAGACCAAGACACACAGCCAGGCTGCTAAACAAAACTAGTACTCGGCCGTTTTATCCTACCAACAAGACCGCTTATTTACGCCACGATGGCTTCCCTTTTCAAGAAGAAGACTGTCGATGGTAAGTTTTGTGTGAAAAGCCGATTGATCGGTTATGTTTTTAGCTCCAAGTTAGCCTTGTTTTGAACTCGTTTGACCAGTTTCGGATGTTCCATGAGTCATAGGACACAAACATTGTTACTCTCAACATGACGTCTATAGTTTTTAGGAAATAGACATTTACTAAATGTAAATGATGAATTTATACTTGCATCTCAGCTTCTAAAATGGCTAGGATTGTCATAAAATTGTTCGATTATCCAGTATTCCGTTAAAAATGATTTTAGTTTAGATATCAATGATTATTAAGCCCTTCTTTAATAAAACACCAATTGCAGTATTGATATTTCCGTTTGAATTTTACATTTAAATTAAGCAAATCGTAATTTGTCATCTGTATCTATCTATCTTTCTATCGATCGATCGATCTATCGTGTTATTTGGATAAATCAGCTCGACTTGCCCTGTTTTACACGCTCATGACAGAAAGCTATTTATTATAAACTATAGAGAATTGTCAAAAATCTGAGTGATCTCTTAATTTCTAAAGTATTTTCCTCAGGCTATATAATCAAGCATGACAAGGTCAAAAGCCTGTCAAAACTAATTAATAATTTAAACCATACTTAAATGGGATTATAGAGTGCAGGAGTAGAATGTAGCAAAAAATGACCCCCAAAAAATCTCAGTCCCCTACACCCCAAAATAAGGCCAAATAAAGTAGTTATGGCATTAAAATGAAAATTTTCCAAGCACCTACCTACTCCTCCCAAAGTTCTCCTCCTGGAGTTCACCACAGTGGTGGTCCACATTTGGTTCATACCATCAACTGGGTGTTATCAAGCCAATGTCAGATCTTTTGAGCTTTTTCCTCTCGGTAAAATCCACCAAATCCTTCTTTAGTTCATCTTGTTTCATCGCATCGTTTGTATGGGAAAGTTAATAGTATATCAGCAATCTTAGGTATGCTAAAGCAGCAGCATGCACAAAGTGGGTAAAGAAAGAAGGAAAGGAAGGCGCATTGATAGATGGTTGGAAATAGTTTCTGCTTAATAGGTGATTGAAAAATCAGTGGTGGGGGGGCTTGATCACTTGTATTTGTAGGACGGTATCCCTCCCACTTGAAAACGTTGTTGCTGCGTCACCGACTACGTCTTCAAGTTTCGCTCCTGCAAGTGGTCCAACGTGACGTGACGTGGTTCGACGAAGTTTAAGGAAACCTTCGCTCCATAAAAGGGATTTTTTGGGGGGTTGCTCCTTGAGATCCCCCTCCTATTCTGAAGTATTATGCATCTCCCATTTTTTTATGGATTCCAACATTGAGTGAATTGGATTCCACTCATAATTACCCTGCAAATATTTGATATATTGATTTTTTTTTTCTTTGTAAACGTACTATGGAAAAGATGGTCATTGACAAAGCAGCTTGTTGAAGCTTTTGCTCTGTTGATCATCCTGCATTTTCTCTTTTTCTTCCTGGTGGAGACGGTCGAATGATAATTTGTTGTATTTTAGAAAATTTACTAATATTAAAGTAAAGAATTCTAATCAATATGAATCTATTTCCTGCTATTTGTGTATTTTTATAATTGATTTGTATGTTTGGTTGTATTTTTTAAGAAGAATTACTACTAATTATGGGTATTTTTTAAGAAGAATTACTACTAATTATGGGTAGTTTTTGTGATGGTCAATTTTTGAATTTTTTTATTCATTTTTTTTTAACGGAGATTGTTAGTTTGTGTTTGTTCACACAATTGCTTGACTTGTTTTGCAAGTTGCATTGTTTGTTGTAGATTTTGTAGTCATGCATTGTCTCACATGATTTCATTTAAGATGACTCAGTCATGATGCAAACTGTTAGTCCAGAATTGCTGAGTTGCTGATGGGCGTCTTGCTTACTAATAAAACAACTGGCATATTTGACATACTCCGCTATGCTAAAGTGCTTTAGAAAACACAAAAGCGACCCAATCAATAAAAAAAAAATCACTTTCTAGCCATTCCTGCATCCTTTTTGATGCAGTAACAGTTGAAAGAGGAGTAAACAGTGGTTAGCAATTTTTCAGCTGTAAAGATGCATTAATTGTTTATTATTATTGATTCTAAATGTCTTTTTTGCTTTAACTTCTCAAGAGTTTTTTCCAGGACAGGGGCATCCCCCAACCAACCAGTTCATGTCACAATAGCAACTAAACATAGAAATGTATTATTTTAATACATTCTATTGTGATGCTGGCTAAAAATACACTGACCTGTAAACTATTGTTAGATTTAGCAAAGCAGAAGAAGGAAAGAAATACTGAAATTTCCATCAACTACCCAAATGTCTTCTCGATGCTGACATTTCTTTTCATCACTGAATTTCCTCACCCCATTTCTTTATGTCTAGTGATTTATTTGCATCGGCACTCAATGTGTGAATTCCTGCTGTGTTTTCAAAGGGCAACTTTTGGTCCAAGCGCTTTACATCCAATGTTCTGTCTTTAAGAAATCATCAAGGAACAGTCGAGGGAGTTACGCGGCACCCAGAGACAGATCACAAGAGACAGAAATGCCTTGGAGAAGCAAGAAAAGCAAATGGTGAGACTCATTTAAAAGAATACGCAAACAACTATACTTGAACCATTTAGCCCATATTTTTTCCCACACATTGCATCAATATCCAACTAGAGTTTCCTTGCATTTCAGATCGAAACAGAGACCAACACAGTGCAATTTGCTACTGCAGGGATTATGTCCGTTGAATTAATGGCTCTCAATTAAGAGACATGATGGATCAGATGCTGTGGCTTTGCTTCAGGCAAATCATGCAACTACTATTCCTCTTTATCTCATATCCACATACACACTCCACACACATCGCGATAAAGCTATTTGCGCACAGAGCTCAATATTTCCTCTCGCCGCCACAAAAAAAGAAACAGGCGTGTCCTTTTGCCTCTTTTGTATTAAGTAAATATCACACAGGACATAATTACTTCCCTAGGGGACAAGGTTTTAATTTCACATTCGCCCTAAATACTCAGGTTTTTTTAACCTTACTTGTATGTTTTGAATAGATGAAACCTAGTGGTGGTCATAGATATGACCTACTTTGCAGTTTATTTGTAAGTGTTTTCACATTCACCTGCATAAAAATGCACAATTGCAAAACTGATATTCGCCTAAATTGGTGCACATTAACAAAAAAAAAAGTATTTTTCTTTTTCTTGCAGCAACACACATTCTTTTAAATAGTTTATGTAAAAAATTGATTTTTGATGACGTATCTTATGGTTTTCTGAATTTGATAAGTCAAGATTCACCACTTGAAATAACATAGAAGAAATTAGCAAATCATAATTTTCACATTAGTTGCCTCTGAGTTAATATAAATATTAGGTAGGAATTAGCTGAAGGAATGACCACTGCAGCAACACATTGTCCATCTGTTCTTCACGGATCTATCTGTCCGCCTTAAGGCTCACAGTTGTCGGATACACATTTCGACACCCTTCATTTCACATATACCTCAGGCAAAGTTGGGTCTTTTGTTTGCAACAGATTTTGTCCGTACAACGGACCTTTTTAATACCCACGAGCTCCTTTGTTTGTGATGCACACCTTCCTTTTTTTCCTCTCTCCCCAAATTTCTATTAAGTTGTTGAAGACTTTCACAGCAGGTCTGACACTAATTTATCACATACTCAGTCTGGTGTCTCCGCCAGCCTTGATTCAAACATGAATAATTGATTTTCTCCTATCCAGAATAACAGGCACACTTAAAAAAAAACCAACAGCTCACAGGCCTGACCAGCTTCCCTTAACCTGGAGCTCCACCATTGTCTCTTGGGAAGTGTATCCACACACGCATGACTATGATGCCTCTGGGCATTCCTGTATATTCTGGTGTTTACCAAAGCTAAAAGCGTGGGTTTGCGTGGCACTGTATGTGACCTAAACTATGTTGACTGTGGCTTTAATGTCTATATTTGCACACGCAGTAATTCTCTTGAGATTTGAGAGGATGTTTGTTGGTTTATCAACACTTGGTTTCTTTGAAGGCTATACATTTGTAATGCAACAGACTTCACACACATGCGAGTAAAACAATGTGGTGGTGGACTTCTGGTCTTGAACTAAAAAGGAGTGATCATAATTACAAATGTCGATAGGGGGCCTGCTTTATGCACTTAATATCCAGAAAGTCCTGCAATATTAATTCTGCTCTCCAGGAAGCAGAGATCAAGAAAATGGCGAAGAGTGGGAACCGAGAGGCGTGTAAGATTCTTGCCAAGCAGTTGGTCCAGTTGAGGAAGCAGAAGAACCGCACATACGCCGTGAGCTCCAAAGTCACCAGCATGTCTACTCAGACCAAGGTCATGAACTCCCAAATGAAGATGGCCGGTGCCATGTCTTCCACAGCTAAGGTATTGGTGACAATTTGAAGACCTTTTGTGTGGGATTTAATGAAATTGTATATGTGGAGAGTAACTGTATTTTCTGCACTATAAGGCGCAACTAAAAGACTGGCAATGCAGCCTATAAATGGTTTGATATTAGTTCATTATTGTATGAAATTCCCTTTAGCACAGATCCATCTTGTTGATGTATAACACAACTCCTAACCACTATTATTATGTGATATAGTTTCATCATTTGCATCTCAGCAATGCTAAAATTGTATCCCCAATCCATTCGGCAGACAATGCAAGCGGTGAACAAAAAGATGGATCCACAGAAGACAATAAAGACCATGCAAGATTTCCAGAAAGAAAACATGAAAATGGACATGACGGAAGACATGAGTACGTACACGTATTTTTACGCGCGTGTATTTAGATGATGGACAAACTGCTGTCTGTAGTTCTTCTATTAATTGTTCTCCCTTTCTTGTGCAGTAAACGACACCTTGGATGACTTTTTGGATGAATCTGGAGACGAAGAAGAATCTCAAGACATTGTCAACCAGGTCCTGGATGAAATTGGTATCGAGATCTCAGGAAAGGTAAAGAATTCTACATAAAAATAGCATTTAGTCAAGTTCCGTGTTTCTGCAGAGAGTCCTTGTATCAGGCCACCTGCCTGCCATGCATAAGGCTCCCCTATGTGGCCTGTGTAAGTTATTGCATTGTCTATTAAGCGGGAGCACAAAAAGAACAGAAATCTCCCATGCTTCTGAATTGCAGTTAAATTCCAAATTGTCATCTGGATTTTGTCATTTATTGTACCCGCTGGACAAGAGGAGCTGCCAGTAAACACATTGTCATTTTTTTCCCCCTGCGTACGCAGATGGTCCGAGCTCCAGCTGCAGGAAAGAGCGTCCCCGGCGGTGCCGCCGCATCTAAAAAAACCACAATGTCTGACGAGGAGATCGAGAGACAGCTCCGTGCCCTCGGCGTGGACTAACATACTGGGATGAATCTTATGTCTTTTCATACGGCGACGGACAGTGGTTTTATCAAAGGTTCAACGGTTGCACGCACATACTCGCAAAAACACACAGAGAGTCTTTGACGGATACATTACTGTCTCCTGCCCCAGTTTAGCTCAAATATTTATTATGACATTAGTGAGGCTACAGCCGAGAGCTGGATAAACCATTTACGACTCTAAAAAAGATGGAAGCAACGTGCACTCCTGTTTACGGCGCAGCTCCTTCTTATCTTAAGGGCTACAACGCATATGCAAGTCATTTAAATGTACTGAAACTTGACACTTGTTTGCTTCTCTGTGATTTTTTTCCCCCAAAAACTATACAAAATGAAGAAAGTAATTGGAGATGATAAAATTATACATTTTCTGAGGCATGTAATTTATACTGCTGACTTATGTTACTAAGGAATAGGAATGATCTAGCCACATACTGTTCCATACTGAATTATCGTATGAGCGTTTCTGGGATTTTCTTGGTTATTCTTTATATTATTGTATAAATCTTGGGAGTTTTTTAGCGATTGCAGGATAGCGTCTGTCCTGCCGTCCCTCTTCTCTCTTAGCTGCTGTGCAGTTATGCTTTTTTAAAATTCAAACACTGAAAAAGACAGTCACTGTGATGCAAGAAATTTTCTTCTTCACAAGACAAAGCTGACTCGGACATCATTAATCGTCTCTGGATTTTACACTGTTGCTTTCTTCCTGTTTTGCCCTATTTTTTTTTTTTTGCATGTGTCACATGCAGAATTAACTAATAAAATCATTTGCAAACATCTTTCGAGAAAGTGTATACATCCTTGACAATTGGATTTGAAAGTTCTGTTTTAATTTGTATGTACACACTTGTTTCTTTAATTACCGAATACTGTAAATGGGATTTTATAAGTAATAAAATTTCTTCTGGTAGAACGTGATGTGTATATTTGCCATGTAAATGATCAACAATTGAATTTGGGGTATGTGTTGGGTAATATGTGACTATACTAGTAGTACTAAACAAATGCTCAATTATTCATTAGTCAAGCGTTACGACTGCAGTAAAACATTCACAACACCAGGCGGAGTAGTTGTCCCATTTACTTTTTGGTCTGCAAAAGTACATAAAGCCCATAAACCAACCCATCATAATGCTGACACATAAATAGACAGTTGGGAAATTGCTGTTTTTATGAATTCCCCTTGAATATAAAAATGAGAGAGAACAGTAACAATAGTGTGCGTATGAAACAGCATTTTTTGTGAACTCTTTCACTTAGCAGACCTGCGTTAAGACATTTGACAGAACACAGCAGCTAAAAATGAGTTAGTTTGGTATCTATATAAATTACTATATGAGATGTGGTAGTTATAGTTGGCAAAATGTATTGTGAACTTGACACATTACAGCCACCCAAAATATATTAACAATGTTTGTCCTCCAGCTATTAACAATGGCATCTACTATATATTAAATCTGAATAAATAGTTTGTTGCCTCAGTTCCGACATTTTATGTACTACTCCTACTACTCTCAGTTTTAATTAGCGAAATAAAAGCTGCATCTCTACTTACAAATATAACATCACACCATTTAAGTAGTACAAAGGCACACACGGAAACTTATTCGCTGCCATTGGCAGTGATTGAGTGATAATTCACTACAACCAGCCCTCTCAGTCAAAATTGATTTGACGTCTATCATCAATGGCAGTGAATGAGTTAGTTTTGAAAATAATAAACATTTGGTTAGGCATTATGACCTGTCTATCAGCTTTGGCAAGACAAAAAAATTGATATTTGACACTGCCTGATGGAATAAGGAATTCCGCCATTGTTTATATCATTGGCCGGAGTGTTTTACTCATCTGGGTGATACAGTTTGGACTTAATTTGGCCAAGCAGGAACTGAGGCTGGTTTTGACCCGTTTTTCTCTCTGGCGCCTGTTACAGAACCACACTCGAACCACCTCCTTCTCCAGGTGGAGGCCTTTAGCTATCCTGGCGATTTCCTGGGAAGATGGCTTATTTTTTTCCACAAAGGTGTGCTCAAGCGCCTCCTTGGCTCCCAGGCTGCATTAAGGTTCAAGTGGAGAATAATGAACTCATTAAAAGCTCCAATCACGGGGCAGTGTCAAACAATTATCATTGTACCTGATGGTTGTTCTCCTTTTCCTCTTTCGCTCATTCATTCCAGTTTTATCGTTGTTCAGAGCTGAAGGGGAAGTGAGAGGAAGGGGAATTGTAGAACAGGAGGTGGGAACAAGAAATGGCGACGGGCTCACCTCGAGCAAGCTCGGCCTCGTCCAACCACTTGGCCAGAATGGCTTTCAGTTTGCAGGCATTCTTGAAGCTCAGTTGCAGGTTCTCAAAGCGGCAGATGGTGGTCTGACTGAATTCTGAACCGTGAACGGCAGCCAGGGCCTCGCCCACGTTGGTTTGAGTGTAGCCTATTGCCGCACAAAACACAAAAAATGGGTCATTTTGGCAAGTTTCGAACACACTAGGGGAAGATTTTGGCAATTTAACAGGAAATAACTCTAGATTGCCATCAGTTGTCTCCGTGTCAACATTATAGGGACATCTTGTATTTAAATACATCCGACCTTGTTTTGATATCAGCCATTAAATCTGAAACTACAAGCGGGCGTGCAAAAGTCAAACTGTTCATCTCGTGATAATGCTCACCAAGTTTAATCCTCCTTATCTTAAAGTCATTGGCAAACATCTCCAGTTCTTGTATCTGTGGGGAGTCCATAGCTGGGGTGTCCTCCAACTCCCGGATGCTCTTCTTCTGGATGTTCACTTTCATCTCACCCACAGTGGAGCCCCCCAAGCAATCGTCCGTTAGCAGAAGGGCCGAGGGCAGCGAGGAAAAACCGTGGCCCAATGCGCAGGAACTGCTGCTCAGACCTGGGTCGGGAAACTTGTACAAGCACGGAGTCAAAGAACCTGGGCAGAAAGGCAAAACTGGTATTAGACAGTAGAACATTAAAGAACTAACCCTAACCCAGTTAAATGTTCATTCACCTGCATAAGGTATTACTGTAAGGTAGTATTGATGAGTTATGTAAATGTGACATATGGCCTTTTAGAACATACACTTGCTAATGATTTGATTTGAATCTGGTGATACTTGTGTTATTTTTAGGTTTCTGCTATTTTTATCAGATTGAACGAACAAAAAGAATGAGGGTGAGAGTAGGTAGGTACAATGCAGGAGTTCACTCTTTTTTTAGTCACATTATAGTGCAGAATGTTGTTCTTGATTTTTAACACATTGTTGAACATGGTTCAATCCGCAGTGGCTTCCCAACTTCCTGTCTATGTTCCCCGTGTGTTGATTTCTCTGATTTCCTGCATGTTAAGCTGATTGAGACTTTAAATTCAGGCTCACCAATGCTGTTTGCATATCTCCCTTAACCAACACACCTGAATCAAATGATCAACTCAACAGGAAGTCGTCCAGGAGCCTGCTAGAGAGCTTGATTATTTCTGGTGTGTTGAAGAAGGGAGATTTGGAAAACAAACTGGATAGGTGCCCCCGAGGATCTAAATTGTCCCTAGGTATGAGTGTGGCCATGAATGCTTGTTCAAATCAGTGTGCCCTGGTATTGGTTGCCAAACCAGTTCAGCTCAGCGTGTCCCCAGTCTACTGTCCACTACCCCCGCGACCCATGTGAGGATAAGTGGCAGGTAGGGAAAATAGACGGATGGATTGGACTATTCAGTCACATCGACATTTTGAAGAATTGAAGATGACAGCACCTTTTCAAAGGTAATCAATGCTACCAGCTGACCGCTGTGTTTGAGCAATACTGCGTGGGTTCGCATTAACGATTGAATTATTTTTAAAGTGTCCAACAATTTGAAATCAGGACTGCTTCCTCCACCCCTTTTAATGTGAATAATACATGAATTGAAAGATGAAATCTGGCATAAGCAATGGCTAAGACATTTGAATGGATTGGCTACATACAGTTGTCCCTTGAGAAATTGATATATTTTAAGTGGGGGACTTTTCTTTTCTTTATAAATTAGGTTTGGTTCAATGATAGCTACTACAAAAGTCACAATAAGTTATCACTCAATTTACATCATTCAAGGACAACCTTAAAAAATAAAAACTGTAGATTATTGAAAAAAAAAATTCAATTCTGTCAAAAAGACTAAGGTATTTTTTTTCATACATTCTGTCCACATAGTTATATTTTGTATTGCCATCTTAACCTCCCTGGTGAATTGGTTTGTTTCTGCTCATTCCACATTGTTCCTCTCTGTTTAGACACAAAAATAGTGTTTCTTTATTCTATCAAGCTACTGCACATTCTCCAAAGCCATCCAGCCCTGAAATGAAACAAACAGTGTGTTGTCAATGTTTCTTTTTCTTTCACTCTTTTTTTCCAAATTCATGTTGCACAAAGCTGAGAAGCTGTAAAGACATAAGGTTGGTTATCATAGAGAAGAAAGTGAATTTGGGCTCTCTTGATCATGCTGTTGCCCACGCAGCTGTTTTTTTTTTGGGTGGGGTGGGATGTCAGTGGGAGAAGGGAATTGCCTTGATTGCGGTTTCAATAGCACTTTCGATTTGCTGTTGCGATGTCTAATTCTAAAGCTCCTCGCCGTTGTGTCCTTGAACATTGATTTTTAGAGCTACAACTGACCCCCGAATTTCCTACAAAAAAGAGAGAATACAAAATGGTGATGGTGAAGTGTTTTGTCCACCAGACTTCTTTGCGAAGACAGATGGGATAGGCTCCAGCACCCCACAACCCTCACCTGGATAAGCTGTGTTGAAAATGAATAATTAGAAATATGACTGTGGGGTGGACTATTCATCTTATGTAAAAACAGACAAAACAATGTCATTAGCCATTCATTCATTTTCTGAACTACTTATCCTCACAAAGGTCACAGGGGGTGCTGGAGCATACCCTTGCCCTTGTTACTTGCTGGCAGGCATGTAAAAACATCCATTTAGGAAGCTTTTCACTATAAAATTTACCATTAGGGAGCGTATCAATGGGTAAAGGTGAAATGGTAGCTCTTATGCATAAGCCAGAGAAGTGATTTCCTCATTAAGAGTGCAGTGTTGATGTTGGCACATCGTATTCTATCAAGGTTGTTGTACAAAGTCATTCTTTATTATGTTTCAAATGTGTGATGATATTTTTGATTACCATGTGCAACTTAAATTTGATCCACTCTTCAAAGTAAATTCACTCACTCACTTTTATGATAAATTTAAGGCTTTAAGGCAAAAATAAGAATGTTCAGGTGTTAATTTAACCACATGCTATGAAACAGCACTATTTCATAATTAATGACTGTCAAGATACTTATTGTTTTTGCTCTGTTTAAGCTTTATTATAAATATGACAGAACTGCAATGTTGAATTTTTAAATCCCTACTTAAACTGACATTGGATCGCTCTCTTTTGGGTCTTTAGACTGTGCACGGAGGAACCATAAATAACACTTTGTTTGGCAACGGCATAAAGACAGTCAATCCAAATGTACAATGTTTTTATTTCTTATATTATTATTTCATAATATTACTTGTAACTCTGACACAGAAAATGTTTTTCTGCTTCTAGTTTAAATATTAAACAGTTTGCACAAGGGAACAATTCCATTCCAAACTGTTTGTTTTTGGTAGATATCCATAATTCACAATAAAAACTCTGCTTCTTCATGCGTCATAATAACATCTTAAATATGAGCGCCCAGTGAAGTGTTCAGCAGCACTGAAATTAATGTCGATATTTAACCCTTAGGCGTTTGTCGATATCACTATTTTATCATGTTCATTCTCAACCTTGACTGCATACAGACCAAAATATTTTTCATGGTTAGCAGACTTTTCTTAAATTCCATTGCAAAACTCCACGGGAAGAAAATCAATGTGTCTCTTTTACAAACTAAAATAAATGATGCGTTTTCCTTAACAATCAAAATGAAGTCGTAGAAGAGATGTTGAAAAATGGCTCCTTTAGAGCTCCCGTTGATATGCAACTTCTCGTTTTTAAATGTACTGTTGAATGTGCGTGATTACCTTGCAGCGGGTTTGCAGCGCTCACCATGTTCGGCGGAGGAACACCACATGTTTGCAAGATGCATGTCTGAGAAATACTTGCAGAGAGCATCTCCTGAGCTGTAAATGGATAAAAAGCACAGAGGCCCCCGTGGTCAGAACTGCCATTAAATGAGATGTTTTTGTTTAGTATAACACTGGAAGATCCGGCCATCCAGTCGACAAACTAAATAAATGAATACAATTTTTTTTTAAACATTTTTTTATGTAGCAAACCCAAATTTTGGGTGATACAGTAAGTGAGCATAATCCCAATCTACCTGCCATAATTCCATAAGTGGCTTGCTGGTTGCTGTAGTGACATGGTGTGACAGGATAATGGAGGCTGGGGGTGCTATTGCCAAGATGGTTTCCAAGGGAGCTTGTGGACAGTTGCATCTGGGAACGCTTTGATTGGTGACCCAAGGACAGCCCAGATGAGACTGGACGAAATAGAATTCCAACAATAGAACCATTAGTGTAGGATAGTGTCCAACTAAAAATGACTTATCTCCTGAAATTCTGCCATTTTTTCCCAATCTAAAACTTAGTAGCTCAATCGACCCACGTATTCGTCAAAACCGAGACCCGTGTATTATTATTAAAAATTAACGAATGTACAAAAAGTCAAATTCATATATCCTGGTGGTAATAGAAGAGAGATGATTTTGCAACTTTAGTGTAAGGACCCTATTTTGCTGTATGCATGGCATGTTTAGCAGCACAAGGACACCAAATTACTTCCAAACCCAATGGCTCGAACAAAGATGCTTGGAACAATGTCTTCCACAATGCTTCGCTCGTGTAAAAGGAATAACGTGTTACAGTGCACTGAGATGACTTGCTGGAGATATTTGATTGGATGCATTTTGTCACATAATTGGGATTCTTGTCTTTTCTGTCTGTCGAGTGTGACTGACTGTATATTGGAAGTAATGTGCCTGACATTATTACACAAAGCCTACACTTGGTCTAAAGGCATAATGGCATAATGCCTTTTCACATCATAGTCAAGAGATGTGATGCAAGTAATTGAGGAAGTCAATCGTTGGTAACAATGTTGAACAATACTGCCTAGTATGGAGATAAATGATCATTCTTGTTTTTTTTCCTGTGCGTATTTAAATTATGAAAACTTATTTTAGTATGAATAGAACAAAATGTGACCCAATTCTGCATAGCTAGTACTAATAAGTAATGATGTTAGTAGTATTCAGGGATTCCAATTCGTGAGGTACAATGGGATACTTGGCCACATTTTACTCTGTTTTACTAAAACAGAATACAGACACTTTGATAGGTGAGATTAATTCGCACCACTTACCACTTTACTTTACTTGCACCACTCAAGTGTTTTTTACTGTTTTATTTTAACTTCTGCACTTTATATGGACATTTATTTTGCAATTACAGATTGATGATAAATATTCCAATACATTGTCTAGATTGCATGTGTTTAAGCCTGTCAAAAACAATCAATTAGATTGTATAATGCCCTTTATATTACTTATATAGCAATTTCTTCCCCTGACATTGACCTGGATTTAATTTATCCATCATCCCTTACTATCTGTCATCTTGCCAGCATTAAGTATTTATATGTATTAGTTCAAGTAGTAGGAAGAGTAGTGTTCTTATTTACTTAATGAAAACACAGCGTGAAGAAAAGAAATAACCTGTTGCATTTAGGAACAACTTATGTTATCACGAGTCATTAAATCAATTAATGAAATATGTTATTAAAATACAGAGCACTGATAGATTGGTTAAGAACATTCTAAAAACATCCACCAATCCATTTTATTGAATTCTTCTACTATTCACCTTTATTGAAAATGTAAAGTCTTACATTAACTGAAGAAGTTGTTGTAATTTTTAAATACGGAAGGAAGCAAGAGTAATTACTCTTCGAAAACTTAACTCACAATCATATAATATCAAATTCTTTGATTGTGCCAATTAATTTGAATACGGTGGATAGTAAACACACTGACAAAATGGCATATATGGCAGAACATGATACCAAAGCTACCTGGTCAAAAGTAAAAGCTCCACAGAAACATAAGATGCTACTTCACATTGCAATAGTGGCAATGTTTATCCTTCCTCCCGCGTTGGTTATGCATTCAAAATTTGTGCCAAAGTGAGTGGCGGCCAAAAGAATGAAGTCAGTGTTCCAGACTGAGGCCCACTTACCTGCAGAGACCATGCTGTGGCCGTGGGAGGCGCTTGGCAGGCAGTCGCCGCCAGAGCTGTGGTGCATGAAAATTGGCAGTGGGGATTCTCCTGCTAGAGGCGTGAAAGATTCGCCACCAAATGACTGGGACGTCATCTGGTCTGATGCGGTCCACTTTACCTGAACTTTAAACTTCCCCTTCTCAACTCGCCATCCCCTGGTACTGCCTGCTTCCCTCCCTTTTACTAATAGATCATTTTCACTCTATACTTCATTAGAAGCACTTTCTTTTGCACCTTTGGGGGTTCCTCAAATCTGGCGTGATGTTTTTTTTAATATCCTCTCCACTGAAAATGCTCGAAATGCAAGTGAGTTTTGGCGTTGACCTTGTACAACACATCTAGCATGCATGCCTCGGCTCCCTTTCCTGCATCCCGACAACAGGTAGGTCAGCATCTGTCACTCCCAGAGACTTTGCATCCTCCTGCAGGTATTTATACCCCCTGCAAGTACTCCTCACTCCACCCTAGAAGGCCCCTTCTTTCACATCAACCTCCAGCTGCCAATCCCATGCCACAGCTGTTATTGTGCTTTTCCGTACCTGCCTTTCTGTTATCCAGTTGCCAATCCAGGATTAAGGTACAGAGCGGCGGAGAAATCCGATCTTGCTCAAACCTCGCTCTCTCCCCAAATGCTGCTTCTCCTCTGCCTGATTAAAGGATTCGGTCATATTCTGACGTATTGTGAGCGGAATCCAGAATAGCAGATATTTGATTTCATTTGAATGTATTACTATGTTTATGGGATCAAGTGCACATGTATAGACACAAAAATAGTTCAATTTTAATGACACTTGCATTTTTTCACACTAAATTCTATGCCTTGTGCTATGATTATAAACAAAACAATCATTAGCGACCAATCTGGCTGGAAAATTAAACACTATTTAAAAATAATTGCAAGAATGCTTGTTATAAAATGTATGTAAAAGAAATTAAGTACGGTTCTTAAGTACAAACTGAATATAGGAACTTATTTAATAGCAAAGCACTACTGACAGAATAAGTGTTGTATAGTTGATGTTTAATAATTGTCATATTAATTTTGTCAAAAGTTTCAATTCTGTATTCAAATTGAAAAAAAGTTTGTTTTATTAAAGTGATTTGGGCAACACATTTTGTTTATATGGTAGTATATGATTGACGAAAGCGTATAATTTTTGCTGTGGTTTATTCCCTACCTCATGTAAAAGGCATTTTTGTCAATTTTTATGAATTTCAAAAATGTAAAAGTTCTTCATCTCTGTGCTCACCAACCAGAAAGGGAAACAAATTGCTGCCACTTTGGTGCCTGTTTGGAATTGGGCACTGCTGTTTTCCCAGCATGATATATTCCCCCGACAAGGTCGTCACAATATATAAGACACACAGGAACATGACATCAACAATTGCAGACGTCTTTGTCAGAGCTGAGTTCAGGACTGAGCCCGCCCTCCATATGGGCTCCCTGCTGAGGCTGCAATTGACATTGCGATTATTTAGAGAGAGCTAAAAAGGGGCAAGATGAGTACTGGAGGAAATATTGATTCAGGTGAACAAGACTGAAAGCAGACACAATTTGAAAGACACTCACTCCGTACGGCCGTTAAAAGCATTTTCAATCTTCTCAAAACACTAATTTAGTCGAGGGGGGGCTCTCATTGTGACTTGCAAAAGTTTTTTGAAGCTATTTTGCACACCTTGTTAGATTTAATATCAACTATATCCTTTCCCATTGATTTTTTTTCTCCCTAGGGTTACAGGTTTGAGATGTTTTAGTTGATTTCATGTTGCTTCAGAATGATTCATTCCCCGCTGGGTCCCAGCCATTCTGTGTGGGGTGTGCATCTTCTGCTAGTGCCTCCGTGGGTTTTCTTTGGGCACTCCAGTTTCCTCCCACATCCCTAAAACACATGCATAGTAGGCTGGTTGACCACTCTGAACTGTCCCTAGGTATGAGGGTGAGCTTGAATGATCACTCTTCTCCTTGTGCTCTGTGATTGGCTGGCCACCAATTCAGGGTGCCCCTCGCCTATTGGCACATTTGGCTGGAATAGTCTCCAGCACCCCTGCGCCCTTTTATGAGCATGTACAAATCAATTAGTTATTTTTCATTCATTCTACTTGAGAAAGATGATATGAGATACATTTGAAGTATGAGCTTGGTCGTGGACTTAAATGGGAAGTTGACCTGATTTCCAAAACGGACTGTGTTTAATAGCCACTACATGAGTTATTTATAGCATTTGGCTATTCAAAACATTTCAAAGCTCTAACCTCTTAATGGTACACTTGGACAATGTGTCTCTGATTACTATAGCGACCCCAACTACCTAATTTAATGCTCTAGTACAGCATGGGTATCACTACTAAAATGTCAACAACAGCTATCAATTATCCACCATCACCCATCATTCCAGCGCACTCTGTACTTTTTTTTAATATTGCTTGTCATCCACACGGTCCCGTATTATTAAAAATTCCTGCTGAAATGATCTGACATGATCCTATCAAGTGAACATGTTTTATTAGTGCGGGGAGAGCCAGATATTAAAAAAGACGCACAGTGACACTTGCCGAATAGCATTAAAATCCTTGTTAAAGCACCTTTTGCGGGCAGCGAGGAAGCCATTCTCCCTGTAGAGTTTAATTAGCTGCAGTAACAGAGGAAAAAGTGAACCACTGATAATGCCCATTCCCTTTGGGCCGTGACCTTGGGATCCGCATCCGAGTTGCAGAGCACATCGCTCCGCGGAAAGGCTCAAGTCATGGCTGTGCTGGGAAATGCAGCCATTTAAAATTCCCTGCTGAAATGGAGTTTGAAGCGTGCCGCACTCTGAGGGCTCCTTCTTGCGCTCTGTGTCACGTAGCTTCTGCAACTCAAGAACCGTGAGATTACGCTAAAGTTTTGCTTCATTATATAAAAAAGGTGACTTATTCTCCTGTCCAAAGAAGAGCTTTCTATGCATACATTTCAGGGTTGGGTGGGAAAAGAAACGCAATCTTATTTCTCATCCTGTTAAGCATTCTAACTAATATGACTACGCCATTGTTGTTTGTCAATTCGGTAGGTATATATTCTAGTAATGTACATAACACAGATCATTTTGATTTCTTGGTTTCATGGCCATCCTGCAAACTCAAGTAGATATTATAACATAAATATCAAACATTCTTCCTTTGTCATCCATCTGTCAGGCGCCCTTCTTTTTCGTTTGTTTTAATCTTTTTTAAATGTTTCCTACATTGTGACTTGTATTGTGACAAAATGAAAATTCATTTTAATCTTTGTGAGAGAGGACAAAAAAACTGCTCAAAAGCCAACAATGACTAAATTATAGATTTCCATCACAATATTCTGTACTTTTGTACAGAATAGAATCAAATACGCAACTTTTTTGTCATGTTACTGAATTATATCTTATTAACAAAGAGTCAAATACGAGCAGAATAATAGTGTTGAAATAATTGGACTCAGATTTTTATGCTAATTAACAATCCAATCAATTTAATTGCAAGTCAGTTCATTGGTGTGGTTTGGCAGGTGGTCTCGGGCAGCTGTAGAGGTGGCGAGAAGTGCAACAGTCTCCATCTCAGGGGGAATTAGTACTTGTTGCCTCCACGTGGATGACATCACATTAGATCGGATGGAAAACTTAACTGGCATTCATTGTGCGGCAATCTTGACTTGTTTGCGTTACGGGCTTATCCCAAGCCAGCCAATTATCTCAGAGTGAGTGCAAAAGAAAGTTGCCATTGTCTCCTGATGGTGTCCGTCCCGTGCTGAATGCGGATCACCCGGGCTAAAACAGTGGGCACAATCAGGAAGGACAAAGGTTAAGCTGAGGGGCACGTGTTCACTTGTTGTGTCTGCGTGTGTGTTTATCTTTGGCTCTGCGTCACTATTGTTGATGAAGGTGGGCAGCAGGTGAAAAATAGCTTGTGGGTGGCAGGCGTGATTCAACTTGCTCAAGCGTGCAGTTCTAATTTTGGCGTCGGGGCTATTGCTCTCTTCTCCGTGAGCTGAAACTAAATGGTAGCTTGAAATGTGCTCCATTATTTTTGCTTTGGTTTAAGGCCAAATTTGCAAAACCAAACATTCCAAAGTTGTTTTTTTGGATCTGTGCCTACTTTTGTACCCTCCAGTATTGCTGCAAATACATGGGTTGCCAAAACGTGATATTAGTGTCTCATTATTATGCACAAATTCTTTAGCAATGGATAATGAACTGAGTTTGTGGAACACAGAACTTGTCAGCTCCCACATTTTAGGGGGGAAAAGATTTGAATAAAGCTGTAGTCAGCAGAGCATATTTGAAATAAAATTGTCCATCACCTTTCTCGAGCAGCTCTGCAACCCTTGAGGTATTTTGCACAATCTCTAATAAGTGCGTACTGGCATGTATGATCATTTTTGACCAAAACTCAATTTGTGAGATTTAATGGTTGGGCTGGTAGAGTTTACCAGAGATGAGAATACCAGTACCAGTATAGGTCCCCTTTATTATGAAGCTGTACATTACAAATTTTAATTATAAAAGCACTTTGCTAGAACACTGCTTTTACAATGTGAATAGAGTGACCATAACAGTTCTCTCATGTAATATTGCCAACATTTACATCCATTTGCACAACATACACAGTGTTTCACTGGACAAACACAGACACACGCACACGCATGCACCCAGCCGGGCACTAATCCAACCTGGAGTGGGAACAGACCAGGTAGAGACCTTCTCACAGGTATCATTTTTGTTCCGAGAGCCCATATGGTGTCCCAAATTGCCAGGCTAACACCAAAATAGTGTCCGGCAAACTATTAAGCGTACTTGTTTAAAAACATTTCTGTTTCTTTCCTTCTCTCTGTGTTTAGTTCTTTGTTTATTTTAATCAGTGTGAAGGTCTGACCTGACCTGCACTGTGTGGTGGAAAGATACCTACAGGACAGTGAAACGTAATTACAGCTCCCTCGTCCTATTCTTTCATATTTTTCCCCTGAGGCAAAACAGGAAAAAGTTTAATTGGAGAACCTATTTATTCATGTTGGCAATGCACTCCTACAACTAATTGCACTCTTTGCCAAAGTACATCCAGAGAGCAAAAAAAATATCAAAGAAAAATTAAACTCCAGTTGTATATTCTATGAAATAGACTCAACAACTCCAGGTTTCTCTTGCTTTTCTTTTCGCTTTCCATCACTCAAGCTTGCAAGCACACACGTGCACCCCCCACACACACACACTGAACGTAAAGTTAATTAGCAAAGAGATCATGAGTCTTCTAGCACCTGGCCTTTCTTACATCTAGCATCCCTCCCTCTATCCTTATTTGTACGCACATGCAAATGTACAAAATAAACACTGCCTTTTGAAAGTAGATTTGTAAAACTTCTATATGCAAACTATCATAGATAAAGCCATTTCTAGATATAAACAGTCTACTTTCCGTCCACCCTGCACACATATATACAACAGATACCCATTCATAGACCATTATTGAGGTGGGAACGCAGCCTAGTACCAGATTCTCACAGGTATCGCATCCATACGGTCTGTGAGGTGGACACTGTGTGTGTGGTTGTGTGTGTGTATAATGGATGTTGGGAGTCTAATGAGAATTAGGGGTTCTTTTTGATGAATAAGCAATTTATGGAGTTATGGGTCTGGGCTCCTTTGTGTTTTTGTGTATAAAAAGGCTGCTTTGGTCTCTATGCCGCTTACATTTGCAGTATAAACAAAGCAGTGCAAGGCATTTAATTGCCTTCTGATTTACTTTTTCGCAGTCAATAAGTGCACAATCCATAGTGTGCATATTTTGTTTCGTATTAAGCCAATAGTCGCCTAACAAAAAACACTTACAATAACAAATTAGTGTTGAATACCACAAAAGTTTTACAATTTGGAGTTGAGTGCATATCGTTTCAGATTACCATCACTATAGATTTTTACACTACTTTTCAAGCATTCATTTCTTTTTTTGTTGTTGTTGACATTGTTATGATGGCATCAGAATTAGTAATGATGTAACTTTAATACAAGCATCTGATTACGCCCCTAAAATAATAGAAATGAATTCATGTGCTGAACTTCTCATAGGTTTACAGGGAAATCAAAATATATTTTTCCTTCTACATGGATTCATGCAAACCAAATTAAATAGAAATCAATGGAAATAACAATCAAATACACAACGTAAGCCAAGCCTTGATGACAGAATCTCGACTTGCTTGTTTTGCTCCAGAAAAACAGAGGGCAAGTAGGAGTAACGGGTGGCAAAGGGATTTTTGTCTTGTTTTGGCATTTTTATTCATTATGCCAGGGTTAACAGGGAGTGGGTCACATCACAGTGGAGCTCAAATCTCCTGATGAATATCAAGCACACCTTGCGGACCACTTCGACAACCATCTGCTCGGAGCTACGTCCCTCGCAGCACAAACACATCATACAAAGGCTAATTTCATCAATATATTCAACAAACCTAACTGGAAAGGCAAAGGTTAACCTTTCCATTCGAGGAAAGAAGAGCAGCTCCCCAAACGCCGCTCTTCTTCATCGTTGGCAGATTGCAATCTCTCTTCTGTGCTTAAATGTCACTGTCAAATATTAGTTTATTGAGAGACGCTTATTTACGAATCACCGTCAAATCACCCCAGCAGGTTGTTGTCAAGCATCGTTTTCTCGTGGCTTTGCTTGTATTTTTCTTGCAAATTGCACAATAAATGACAAGAGGAGATGGGAGGCTTCCACTTAGTACGAAGGCCATTGCACTGAATATGAGGATGGAAATAATCATTATACTGTAAGTATAATGGACCCTAGAAATGGTGATTTAAGAAAAAATCAGTTTTGACGATAAGTCTTTCCCTAATGAAAGATGACATTGAAGTTTTTTAATGTGTCATTAATCCCATTGTCCTAAATTGAGTATAGAGTAATTGCATGACGTATGTCCCCAATTTTGAACCGACCAGCACTAAGAGCAATGATTAATGAAGTGGCCAGCTCTTCCAATGCGTCATGTGAGGTGATTCATCAAAGCTAATCAAGAGATCATTATGTAGGCCTCTTTGTTAGTGAGCAGACGCAAAAACACCTGTACTGCACACATTATGTCTTTTAATTATAAAATAACACGAAAGCATTCAATTGGATTTCAATATATAGTGGGTTCTCTTTAATAAAAATATGTAAGATATATATAATATATTATAATTCCTTCACTTTTCTTCTTCAATAGTCAATCTCTGAACTTCTCTGATCTTCATGACAAAATTACAAGTTTGTGTATACTGTAGCTGTGTAAAAGTATTTTATAGAGCTTCTCTAAAATGTGTTGTTTTCAAGGCTATTACAGGGTTACAATTTGACATACACCATCTTTGTACTAGTAAATTGTACTGCATGATTACATGGCATTTTTGTTTTTTCTTTATTTAATGGACCAGTCAGTACTTGGACAAGGCAATTTTATGTACGCCCAACTAAAAAAAAAGCATGCATAGACTTTTCCGCAGATTGCACACTTTGGCCTAATTGTCAATGTTTCATGAATATTTCTCCAAACAGTTCTTATTCTATTTAAGCACATCTTATAAATAGCAAATAGACGCAGAGTAGACATTTCTTCAAGGAAGGCTGATGTAAAAACACATGAAAGAAGCCAAAATTGAGTAGACCAACAACCACTAAGACACGCTAGTCAATTCTTGGAATTGATGTCAAAGCAACTGTCAAATCTTGTTTTAAAAAAAAAAAACCATACACCTTCCCTGTGACCATTTCTCCATGTTTTGTTCCAATTTGATGAAAACTTGCATCAATGAAAATCTTGGATGACATAACTGGCACGAGCACGAATGCAGAAAGGATGATTCAAGCAAATCTCTGGCCGGCTGCAAAATAAAAGTCAGGCTGTATTGTGTAGGCGGTAACTAGGCAACAAGCACAATGACCACCCAGTTTACTTATATGCCCCATAAGTATACAGGATTCAAGAGGACCCACCTAAACAAGAGGTTGAGCCCTGTGGGCGACTACAAGAGGTGACGCTGATGTAAAGCATATCTATTGGCGCACTATGCTTATTTATAATGTTCAAAAGAGCTGCAATGCAGTATTACCAAGAATTGGTTCTAGGAATGAATGTACAGCAACTACAGTATTTGAAGAGTTTCAATTTAAAGCCAGCATGTTTTGCGTGTTCGGGTTTCTTTTCTTTGACTTGTTTTTTTTTAAATGCCTGTGGAATTAAGAATTGTTCTTACAGAATACAGGCCTTTCTTTCCACATAGTCAAAACTTTCTGATGCCTGGGGGGACTATTTCAGGCTTTGGGAAACAGTAAACGATTTTTTGAAGAAGGGAAAAAAATGGACATTTTCAAGGCAAGAGAGTTTTTGTTTTGTTTTGACACCCTTGGATTTATGTCTTAACTTCAAACATTTATGCTATTTCAATCAGTAGGTACATCAACCACCAGGAGGCTATACTAGAGCAGCACAGGGGGGTGGGAAAATGAGTCTGAGCTAAAATGAGGAGTGAAACACAGGCCGTAATCTACCGCTGAGTTCTTTGACTTCACCTGGGTGTTTATTTGTTCATGCCTATTCAGCAGCAGCAGGCTGATTGCAGGTTTTACGGTGTAATTATCTGAATGCTAGTTTGATTGACAAAGATACAATACAGATTGCAGAAGAGGGACAAGTACAGAAAAGTGACCAATAGCCATATCTATAGCGGTACTCAGACGATTGGTCGCCGGACGTTTGGTCGCCGGACGTTTGGTCGCCCGGACGTTTGGTCGCCCGGATGTTTGGTCGCCCGGATGTTTGGTCGCCGGACGTTTGACAACATGACAGAGTTTACTGTTGAAACTAGCTCTCAAAATTACATTCATGAGTTTAATATCTAAATATCTACTGTTGAAACCAGCTCTCAAAACTATATTCACCCGGGCGACCAAACGTCCGGGCGACCAAACGTCCGGGCGACCAAACGTCCGGCGACCAAACGTCCGGGCGACCAAACGTCCGGGCGACCAAACGTCCGGGCGACCAAACGTCCGGGCGACCAAACGTCCGGGCGACCAAACGTCCGGGCGACCAAACGTCCGGGCGACCAAACGTCCGGGCGACCAAACGTCCGGGCGACCAAACGTCCGGGCGACCAAACGTCCGGGCGACCAAACGTCCGGGCGACCAAACGTCCGGGCGACCAAACGTCCGGGCGACCAAACGTCCGGGCGACCAAACGTCCGGGCGACCAAACGTCCGGGCGACCAAACGTCCGGGCGACCAAACGTCCGGGCGACCAAACGTCCGGGCGACCAAACGTCCGGGCGACCAAACGTCCGGGCGACCAAACGTCCGGGCGACCAAACGTCCGGGCGACCAAACCTCCGGTAAACGTCACGATCTATAGCAGGGGTGTCCAATCGTTTTTCTCCAAGGGCCGCTTTCAAAAAAATCAAAGCATGCAGGGGGTCAACTTGAATTCCAGAGAATCGGTTACCAAAAAGATTGTTTTTTTTTTTAAACGTAATCATTTTAAAGTATTAATTCCTAGGCTGCCATTGAAGGCAATAGACATCCAATGACACTGAAACATGATCACTGAATGCCAGGCTTCCCAATTGAAATTGATTTGTTGAGAAATGTGTTTTTTTAAGGGCACGCTGTCGAAAGGCGACCAGCAGATTGGCTGTTAATCGCCATTGGCAAATGCGACAAGTCAGTTGTCGTATTGACTGCGACAAAGCCTCTTTGTGCTCGAGGCCATAATTGTGCATTCACGCTCACATCCTTCTTTCTCTTCACTCATTCTTGGGCTCTGTTTTTTATGCAGCACAAATCACACACACATTTACGTATCCTCCGTTGCCACCGTCAGACAATGGAGATGTTGGAGTGTAGCGTTTTCTTAGCAACCCAGCTGCAGAGATGATAATAATCATTATCACTTCCCCCAAGGAGGTTAGGCGTTGTTTCCGATTGCTTCTTGCTTGAAATGTTAAGCAAAAATGTACATGAATTTTACTGATTCCAGCCCCACACATGCCACATTTTTACTTCCGTTGCTCTCGTGGGGTGTTTTATTGAAATGTTCAGTGGAATTTTGCACTGCTGTTTCTCTTTAAAGTCCCTAAAACGTCCAAAAGATTTGTGCTTAACCAACCATAGACCTTGCTTTGTGCATAAGTTCTACTGAGAAAAGGAAATTATCTGGAATTTTTGTTTTGACTATAACTTTTACTTGGTGGAAGCAACCTAATTGACTTGCGGGTTGCCAGAGTTGAGTACCGACTTTGAAGGCACCACAAGGGTACATTAAACGAAATACGATGATCGGCGCCCACAAGCTCTGTGGGTTTAAAAGTGTGAAAGGAAGAGTGAGTCAACTCTCCAAGAACAAAACAATTAACGTGGCAGCACATATTAACCAAAATGTGCATGCGCTCCGGCCAGTACACATACACTGTTGATAAAAACAAGCTGTTTCCAATGTGTTTGTGGCTCTTTTCGGTGTGCTAAAAGACCAGAGCTCAAACGTTCACATCAAAGTGGCAGTGATGAAAAGAGCAGAGTTCACAGAGCTGACAGTAAAAGGATGGAACAGAAACATATCAGAGAGAAGGACCCAAAATGTGGGCTGATTTGCCCAGATGGGGTAGTTGGACTTAAAGTGCCAGAGGAACGTCAGAACTTTTTGCTATTCATCTCAGTTGGGACGCGGACTCGTAATCAAGGGTGGGTGAATCTGTGCTAGATGAAGCTGTAACTGGATCCTACTTCTATGTTTTGACTTTATTGTGTTGCATGACTTATTTGTCGTAATCGACTCGCGGACCTGGCCGCAGTTGTGGAGTATTATTACATTCAACAGCAGATGTGATTGGATGTAACCTCTGGGCGGTGCTGTTGAATTGCTTACGCAATACGAACTTAACAAATTATTCAGCATAAATCAGGATGACGAAAGTGGTTGGTTTGCTTTGTTTCGGTGTGTTATTTTGTTCATAAAGTGAGTGTAATAGACACAAATACCCTTTTCCCTCTGTGCGCTTTCACCAAAAGATTAATATTCTACGCTGCCACCTCAGTCGTTGCCGGACGTTTGGTCGCCGGACGTTTGGTCGCCCGGACGTTTGGTCGCCGGGTGAATATAATTTTGAGAGCTGGTTTCAACAGTAGATATTTAGATATTAAACTCCCTCTCTCTCATGAATATAATTTTGAGAGCTGGTTTCAACAGTAAACTCTGTCATGTTGTCAAACGTCCGGCGACCAAACATCCGGCGACCAAACGTCCGGCGACCGAACGTCCAGCGACCAAACGTCCGGGCGACCAAACGTCCGGCGACCAATCGTCCGAATACCCACATCAGTATATATTGCGTTGAAGGCTGCGTAAGCGTTGTTTACTAAAAACGTCTACTGAGTCATGGCGCCCATCTCAGTCCTTTTTAATTAAAAACATCTGTTAAAAAAACTCAACTAGATAAGAAGTGGATGTCTGTATTTGGAAAGTATTTGCATTTAGTTTTTTGTGCTAATACCTTTCTCATTACAGATGTACTTCATTTATTTTGGATTAAAAACATGTAATCGGATTCATTATTCCAGCCTGAATTGCTTTCAAATGTACAAGGTTTTCTCTCACAAAGGTTTTTTTCCACACACAATGGAAGGATTTTTAAAAACAAACGGCAACCACTGGGTGCCAATTATAAAAAATAGGCAAAAGAAAGCGATCATCTCTTTAAGATTGAAAACATTCTTCCTTTCCAAGAAATTGTGTCCAGCACGCACAAGGAATTGTTTTAAAGGCTTTTTTAAAGAAGGTCAATTTGCATGGCGCATTTCCCTTTTTAATATTCTGAACTGGCACGAGTAACAAGCGTCTAAAATGTGTGCTCGCCCACTAAAATGTTTTTTTCTTTCTTGTGCTTAAGAGGCAAGGCGCCTAATAGACTCCAGAATGCATACTTTCTTGTGTATAGCATATCTGCATTCTTTATTTTCTCTTGTTTTCTGTTAGGTTTGGTTTTTTGGGGGTTTATTTTGTATTTTTTATTTATTGTGGGATTATTAACTTTGTGTGACATGTCATCCTTATTTTTTCATGGTATGTAGTAGTCCATTCATTTGCGTGTAGTAGTTCTCGCAATGAGTTTAAGATGTCAGGATTTGTTGATTTATTCGTGACTTGCTCCTGGTCCTTGTGTCTCCACTCATTTCAATTATTATAATTCTCTTCAGCCTCTCGTGTACACCTTAGTGTTTCTAATTTTGATTGTGTATTCAAGCCACAGTCTATCTATTCTGATTTCTTTGCTAATATGCAACACGTCAGATTTATTTATTTTTTCTCA
This sequence comes from Stigmatopora argus, assembly GCF_051989625.1. NCBI lineage: Eukaryota > Metazoa > Chordata > Actinopteri > Syngnathiformes > Syngnathidae > Stigmatopora > Stigmatopora argus. The sequence continues at coordinate 10,832,715 of NC_135399.1, forward strand.
TGCAGTATCAATGATTTTATTCAAATTTCAATCATATTCAACCAGGAATCCACATGCAAATGTGTGTGGTATCTCTACATTACACATAAATGTGACAAACCTTGAATGATGTACCAACTGGCCATGTCACCATTGGATCTTCACTCAACATCACACTCAAAGAAAGCCATTTTCAAGCATTGGAATAGTTATGGTATGTATTGTATGCAATACTCGTGCCCACACATCCCATTTCCTTAAGTATTCATGGAGAAGTTGGGGTTAGATTTCTGGTGAAGACTGATATATTTTGGAAAGTAGAAACTTTTTAGCTAGTCCTTTTCACGAGGTTAAAACATGAAAAAGTAACACTAAAACAATGACTTTTTGCAGCATACCTGCAAAGCAGGGAACCGATTATTGGTTATTTTCAGCATTTTTGCTGCCAGTGTAACCAAAATATTTTGAACTGTTCGAATCCATGCAGCTTTTTGTTGACTTTTGGTCAAGGCCTAAATTTGTTATTATGCCCTGCTCTTCAGAGTAAGCGAAAATGAACAAAATAACCCAACATGTTTTCATAGAATCCATTTTGAGTATTGATCTAGAGAAAAATTGTTGTATGAACCTCAACCTTGGAGGAATACGTATGTCTCCGTGCATTGTAGTCATTTAAACTACTTCTTTAAACATACCGTAAGGCCATTTAGGTGATTTTCTTTTAAAAACAAGAGATCTGTTTGATAATAAGTTCTGAAAATATGGACACAAGATAAGAACGAGTGAGTTCTAAATAGCCGTTTTAATTTTCAGGTGAGTTTAAACCGCTAGCTGTTTCTTTCATGAGCCCAAACCCACTGTCATCATTGCTTTAAATGGGTGTTGGTTCAGAGCTGCTCCAGAAGATGTCACAGTCGTGCACACTCGTTACAAGTCAAAACAGGCCTTTAGTTGGTTTCCAACTTTCTCTGGCATCATTTTTACTGTCAGTGCAACTAAAATCTTCTGAACAGTTTGACTCAACTCAGTTTTTGTTGCAATGTGATATCTTGAAAAAGAGCTTCTTGGAGGAGGTTATTTATTATTCATCAATGTATTCTACAGGAATAAGGATTTTTATTGTTATCCTGCAGCGTACGATGACGTTTTGCAGCTGTACAATTCTATAGATAAAACAAAAAACTAACATGATTTTATAAAATCAATGTTGAAAATTTGGGGGAAAAACACCAGCGCTTTGATGGAAGAAAGAGTCAGATTAGTAGATTTAATTGCATTTCTAACACAGTGTAGCATCGAGGGCACTATGCAAATGAGAGCTGCTGGTGTTACAAAGGTGTTGTTTTGAAACGGTTATATGAATCCGTGAGGAGCGGAAATTAAATACAAATTGTCATTCCCGGCAACACTGTCCATTTCGGAGGTGCACTTCGCCTGCTGTTGTGAGACTATCACACTGCCGTATCTTTTCCGAAGGCAGCAGAGACCACGGACAGATATGAAGATGAATTATTATTATGCTCTCTTCGTGTGGGGCTGCTCTGATAAGCCAAACATACAAGCACTTGACAACTGGGGAAATTAAGCAGCATGACAATATGACGGACAGGACTGATCAGCAGAACTAGTGGTATCTAAAGGAAAGCAAAGGAAGCGACAGATAGGGCTGATAAGATAATGCAATCCAGGTGGAAGAGCGGGTTTGAAAAGGCTGTGACAGAGTCATCGGGACAGATCAATTAAAAAGATACAGCTTGGAGAACCTGAGGACTTGCAGTGACTCGATTGGATGAGGAAGGATAGTGCAGGCATTGAGCTAGTAGATATACTGGAGTAAGACGTGCATTATTTGCTGGAGTTTTCAATTAATGAATGAACCTTCTCAAGCACATCGCATGTAACCACTCATCAGTCTTCAACAGCTCTTGTCATTTTCCTTGATAAAATATTGCCACAAAACTAATTATGTTAAGCCAGACTTGAATTATCATCTCTGATTTCCTCAATTAGTGGTCTGCATTTTGGCGTGCCTCAATTATTGGTCGGGTGTGTTTTCCGCTGAAAACACTTTACATGCCCATTGGTAGGTTTAATATCCTTCATTAGAAAAACATTTTCTATGAGACGAAAATGTTCAGTTTGGAATGAAGCCATAAATATCGGGAGGACAAAATTGTTTTGTGTCATGCCCCAGCGAGCAGCTTGCATTCTGAGACCCCACCTTCGTCCCTGAAGGAATGACTCCGTTTAAATATGGCAGTACTTCATCCTTCTGCTGTGCCACGCTGCATCGTTTCAATATGCACTGAAAGCTTCTCCCATCTGCTCGACTCCATCTGCCTGGGTAGGAAAATCCAAACACAACACATTTAACCTGTGAATCTTGGCCAAAAATAATTGCCCCCTTTTAATTGATGAGCTAAAATTGACATTGCTACAGTGTGTATGACAATAACCCAAGCGAAAATTGTTTATATTTAACCTTCTTGATTAATCCACTGAGCATGAACCTTCATTTCGCTTTTTTTCTTTTCTTTTAGTGTTTTCTTCGGTTAAAAGAGAACAAATCATTTCAGAGTTGGCTGAAAATGGTTCCGAAACTCATCAAACATGAAATCGCTCCATTAATTTTAACACTACTGGAGAGACCAGCTATAGTTTTATAATTATTTATGAGGTGGTCGCTTTGGTCCAGCATGTATACATAAAATATTTAGCCGCAAACCGTCTCGTGAATTCATTCATTCATGATAATGTGATACAGGTGGATTGAGAGCAGGAATAGTGGATCTGTTGATTGGCAGAACAAAGAATGGGAAGTGGATGAACTAGACTGATAAATTATAGAGATACAGAGTGAGAAACACAAGGGCAGGGAGTTGATAGCAAAAACTTATAGAGTCCTTGCAAAAATGCATTGACTCTAAAACTAAAGAACTGTTGAGCTCTTGTTCCAGTGCAAGGTGTATAAAAAGGGAAGGAATGTGATTAAAGTGTACAACTTTATTGTATTTTTCTGACTATAAGTTGCATTTTTGGGAAAGGAATTTTTTATTTGATCAGATTTATAACCAATGAATACACAATCAAGACTTATGTGGCATAGAAAAACAACATAACCCACTGTTGGTGATCAGATAGAAAACATAAGTCGCACTTGAGTATCACAAACTATAAACTATGCTAATTATTATATTTATTTTCCTAATTTTAGACATTCCAGACCATCTTTTTTTTACAACTCTAAATTCCTAATAGTACTACATTGTCGGAAAAAGAACAGATTTTTACATTCACTCTCAATATTTTTTTAATTCTAATCAATACGGTAATCAATATGACCTGACAGGTAAAACTAATCAATGATTTATGGACAGAGAATAATAGGGAGTCTTGGCCTGGAGACAATGCATTTTCAGAGACCAATTTGGAAATTCTTAGGGGTATACTTCACTATAAAACCAGCACTTTGCAATTTTCTCAAGGAGAAACATCTTTTGATGAAGTATTAACAAACACTGGGCCATAAGTCTGTTTTATTTGTTTGACTGGCTTTGCAAGTCACGCAAACAAGAGTCATCAATAATTCATCTTAAGTGAAAATATGTTGAGAGAGGTTTACAATAATTTAGGTGCTCCTGTTGCGTGTGTGTTTGAGGGGAAAAGCCTCAAATAAAAAGAATAAACAAAAGTGTTCTGAGAAGTTTGGGGAACTTTTTTGGTTTATGGTAATTGCTTTGCGTTTTATTCTTTTGCTGTACAACTTTTAAAGAGAGGAGAAATGAAAACCGGTCTGTTTCTGCGGTTTTACTGGAAGCAACTGAGGCAGAGATAATCCTCAGAATGAAGAAATGCACTACCCCGGTGCTTACACATTACAAGTCTTTGGCTTATAACCACAACAGTCTACCCTATCTTATTTCAAGGGTTCCTAGACCTCTAACAGGTTTTCACAACTATATAGGTGCTGGTAAAGAAAATCTGATGAAAAAAACATGTATGTATTTACTATTGCTATTGTATTCGTGCTTTACAGACAGACTGATATTAAGTTCAGTGGAAAGAATCCATAGCAAAGCGTTATTGTGCCGTACTCTCGTTCACTAAAAGCACCTGCATCGGCCTTGATATGGTTTTTCAGTCTAGTTGTGTTCGGTCCGCAACCATGGGGACGACTGCGAGCCTGACAGTTGTTCGAATACAGCAATTGAAGCTTGCACAAAGACAGCAAGGCACAAAAGATCATTGCTCATGTTCACAAAACTCGGTTTCTAAGCACATCAATAATAAAAAATGAAAGGAAGGAAAAGATCTAGTAGGAAAAGGTACACATGCAATCCGAATAACTGCACTCTGGAAAGGAGAGTGAGACAAAACCTAATTCAAAATGTGGTAGAGATTCAACACGCGTGGAGAGCATCTGGGGTCAATGTTTCAAGAATGACGGCACACACGAGACCTGTTTTTAAGATTTCGCATTCCTTGCCTCAAGCCACTCTGAAACAACAAACTTGGTCAGAAAGAAATTGACTGGGCGGCTGCCTAGCATTCCAAATTTATGCTCTGTTTCGAAATCAAGGTACTACCAGAATCTGAAGGAAAACAACGGAGGCAAACAACCCACATTGCTTGAGGTCATATGAAAAATCTCCATATGCAGCTATGGTTTGGAATACCTTGTAATAATCTACTGGTGTTGGTCTACTGTGTATTTTTATTTCCAAGGCCAGTGCAGCTGTCTACCAAGAAGTATTAGAGTACTTCATGCACTATAACTTTAGAAAAATGCACATTTTCTTTTTCTACCATGACTTGGCACCATCCCACAGTGTGAAAGCGACCATTATCTGGTTTAAGGACCATGGTATCCTTGATCTTGAATGGCCCGGAAACTCAATTGACCTTAACCACGTTGAAAATCTATGGGGTATTGTGAAGAGGAAAATGCCAGATGCCAAGGCCAACAATGCAGAAGAATGAAGCGCCATTATTAGAAAAAAGCTGGCCTCTCATAACACTCGAGCCTGCCAAAGACTGATCGGCTTCATGCCACGCTGCATTTGTGCTGTAATTCACGCCAAAAGAGCTCAAACTAATTATTGACCACTCTCCATGCTCAGTGGTTGTCTGTTTCATTGTGCCTGGCGATTGGCTGGCCACCAATTCACGGTGCCCACTGCCTGCTACCCATGGTTGGCTGGGATAAACTCCAGCACCCCCTGCTTTCTGGACTTATTCTGTGTGTGCTGTTGTCTTGTTGTTAATATTGTCACCCAGGCTCATTGGCTATGCCGTCTTGAGTCCTCCATTTAGGTTTCCCTCTGTCCTATGTCGTTACTAGCTGGTTTTTTTTTCATAAGGAGTCAGCATATAATCAATAAACAGTCTCCTGGCTTTTTATCAACCACGATGCTATGACGGCAATGACTTATTTTGGGTAATTGAATGGAATGAGAACATTATTGTCTTTGATTTTTCTCAATAATTTACATTCTTTTCAACCAAGAATCTATATGGAGCATATACTCGCATATTGTGATCTTAATCGACAAAATCGGATATGCAGTTGAGAGTCTTGTGCTCTCTTGATTAATTTCAGTGTTTCATATTTGACTCATTAATCCCCCACAAGATCTGTCCAGTGACAGCCTCTTTTTTTTTTTTTTAACAAGGACATTTCTCGTGTTCCCCCTCTGTGCCTGTCGTGTTTATAAGGAGGCAACCTGTCATGGAAAATATACTTTAGCTTGGTTTACAGCACTTCAATTTATGCCCCACCCAGATGTTTAATTAACCAAATGGAGCACAGCGCGTGATGATAATTCCCTGATGTGTGGGCTTTTTACCTGTCTGTAACCCTCTTTCAACTGTACTTTGAGATGAGTGCAAGCTTGTCTTCTTTTTTCAGCAAAAAATCCACATCTCTTTGCAATTGGTTGTTCATAGCTTAAAAACCAACAACAGATCTTATTCACTGTATCTTTGGGTTATCAGTTGCACTTATTACGCTCTCCCCACTGACAGCCTCTTGTGATTTTTTTAGGCTATATCTGAAGAACTGTTATGTTGATGCTTATTTAGCCAGTTATTCCTGATTTTATTATTGTTACTTTAACATATGTTTTTTCTTGGTTTCTGATCAAATAAAAAATGACCCTCCCAAAAATGCAAGGTATATTCCAGTGTGACTTCTATATTTATTTTTCCTCTTTGTGTATTCTTTGGCCGGTGCAACTTCTGCTCAGGTGAGAATTATAGTCCGAAAAATACAGTCATTTTCCCTTGGTGGTCAATTGAATTGAGAAATGCTGACGGCAACTGCCAGTTAGACTCCGCTGATGTCCTGAGACTGAAATATTGCTTTTATATCCACTTTTCATTACTTTTTACATGCGTCATGAGAGTTTAAAGCCAGGATGACAAAAGTTATGCTTGTGTTGTCTTCCACTCAAAGGTTTGGAAAGCCAGTCTTTTACAAAACAACTTTGGGTCCAAGTGCTCAATCCCGCTATCAATTTGTGGTGCATGTTCTTTAAGCAGAACAATTCTGTATTGCAGTGCATTGTCCCAAATCTTTAGCACCTATCCGCTTTATTCAGCTCTTTCTATTGTTTTATTCCTTTGAGCTGCTTGGTACCCCCATGGGTGCTGACAATTAGGTGCCTAAAAATCGAGGCAATCACAATACAGAGAGATTCTAATACGTGATTCTGCAAGCAGCTCCTCTAACATACAGAGTCTGAGACCAAGCTCAAGCCGCTGAGATAATCCATCTGATAAATGTTGGCTATGTGTTCAACTCAGAAAGAAGAGCTGAATAGCTGAATATGCCAAACCTTTTCCATAACTACCTAAAAATCTCAACTCTCGACTGTCAAGTTTACAACAAGCATGTCAAAAATCTGCCAAGAAGGCGTGAAACTATTTGGCAAAAAGTAAATTAGCTCACACCATCGAAGTCTGACAATGCGATAAAACTCTTGAAAGTTTGAGACTGCTGCTGAATTCACAAATGAAAAAGTACCTTCAGAAACACCCTGAGCTGTGCAATGCCAGACACTCAACAATGACTGCAACCGAACTTAAACTTTAAAACAACATCCTGAAGAATAATAAACAATCCCCCGACTAGTGATCTGAGCTTTAAGGAGAATCTTGCAAGACCCTGAGTGTGGTTGTCAAAGTCACCACTCCACTTTGGAATCAAGTGTATTTCTACTTGCGTGCATTCAGGTTTTATTTGAAAGCCTAATTCCGGAAAGTTACCGACACCATTGCGATATTTTTCCATTTCTTTCACTTTATAATTTGTCATCTCTTTTGCAAAGTTTGCAGGATAGCTTCAAAGGCTTTCATCCATTTAGCCCAAGGACTGCGAGCCAGGACTTGGATCTTATAAGCTGCACTGATACATGCACAAATTGTATGAAGTTGAAACGGTGCCAGAAAGCACCAATGCCCAATCAGCTAATGCATGTAATGATCACGTTTCAGATATTTCATTGATCCCAAAGGGAAAATTAGGACTACGCATTTAACATACTGTGAAAGACTTACAACTCCTACTCTAGTAGTTGGAAGCTGAAGGCAATTCATCACTTGATGGTGATTAGGATGGCGTACAACTACTGCCATCAACACGTTTAAATTTTGAACTATGAAGTGCAATCTAACAGTTTTAAAGATGTGGTCATTACAAAATATATTGAAATGCAAAGCACTGCCCCTCATATTAATCTTATCATTTCAGCTGACCCTGATTTTGCAAAAAACAGGTTTCCTGCTTAACATTTGAAATTTCATTCATTTATTTTCAACACCACTAATCCTGGTCAGGGTCGCGGGGTGCTGGAGCCTATCCCAGCTGACTTTGGGGCAAAAGGCGGACTACACCCTAGACTGAGTACATTCCAGATTTGAAGAATCTAAATTGTAACGAAATGTTCGAGGAAATATATAATTCTGTTGAATTAAAGAAATATATAATGAGCCATTTTGATGGTTTAATTTTGGCTATTTCAACGCCGACCCCTGGTTTAGGGCAATTCATTTAAACTAAAAGCGCATTTTATTCAAAACTAACTCTGGTTTATTCTGTTACATCTTTAGATCTATTGGAAGCAATATTAATGATTCTTTCCTTTGACGTAACAAGCTCAAAAGATTCTCTCCCTCAATGTCAAATGACACAGCGTTTGATCATATTGGAAGCGAGCACACGCTCACTGGCGCACACGTCGGCTACGTCTTCGTCATCACCACAGCTCTCTTGTGACACTTTAAAGGCTGGCATCTCTGCAGGGGTGTCATAACAACTTCGTTTATAACAAGATTTTTTTTCTGTGATCTGATACTCTCTGCAGTCCCCCCATTCGGAATTTGCATCCAACTTTGTGCGGAAGCCCTTCGAGGATACCATCTTCCACCGTGACCCTTGACCTTGTGGTGATCAGTGTGAAAGATTAGATATGGCCAAATGTAAAAATAGTGATATATTGAAAATATCTGCTAAGTCTCTGTGAGCATTCGGACGTGTTCGGTGGACGACGGCAGTTTTTTTGCGAGTTTGTTCGAAATATGTGTCTTACCATTTTAAGGCTGAAACTTTAACCAGTATACTTCAAAATGATTAATATGAAGACAAAAACTGTACTAATTAATCTAGCAATCAGAACATGTTAATGAAATAGTGATGTAGTGCCACAATATTTTCTTTTTTTGAATTGAATACATAACTATAGAATGCTGTCTACCTTGGACAGCTCCACATTGCTAACCCGAACACATCACCCTATTTCAGAGTGATAAATATGTTTAATGATGCTCAAGCTAACTGGAGGCGATTCACTCCTGAAATGCATTTGTGATTGCACAGAGAAGAACAAAAGAGTGAGCTGTTACCCCCCATTGATGGAAGAATGATCTTCTATTCATTGCTCCATCTGCTTCTCCACTAATATATTCATAATACTTTCATTTGTTCTAAGCTGCTCTCCGTACAACTATGTCCCTACATTGAATATATTCCATGTGTGAATTACATGAAAAACTATGTTACAATTTTAATCCATAAACCTAATTTTCTGATTTTCGCTTCACGGGAAAGGGAAAGTTTCATTTCCAGAGGAAATTAGAGACCAGTCAACCATACATTTTCCGAGTTTTCCGAGTTTTGTAAACAAATATTTCAATTGGGTTTGTGTTATGACCATGGTAATGGAATCATTTACATTTATACCAATGCCTGGTGTATATGAAACTTTTATTGACAACAGGAAATAAAAAATATATACATACAGAACTAAACTAAACAACAGGTCTCCTGCTCAGAGACAAGCAAGTTGCCAGCAAACAGCAAGCTGGGAATTTGTTGTTAAGCAGCCCCGATCAATCAGAATTGAAACGGACACATCAGCTCCGAAGTGTTAATTGAATCCCAATTCCCGTCTCTGCGCGATCCGAAAAGCGTCGTATTTAATGAGCTAAAATGCGCACGAGCACCAAACAGTTGGGACGGTATATCAATTCAGTGACTGGTTGTCATACATTTATGCTTCCATGGAGACACATAGGAAATCAGCATCTGCTCCCAAGTCCAATAACAGCATGGCTTAAACCACCATATTGTCTGTACGGTGATCTAACTTGTTGAAGGACATTGACGACAACATTTAAAATTACCACCAAAAAACAACAGCTGGACCTTATCCTGTTATATAGTATGACAATAAAAACAACACTCCATTCATTGATGTCTTTATTATATGTTTTTGTTGTGTAATATGGAGGGAAACTTTAATCTATGATGAATCTGACATTTGTTGCCTATTTAAATGATAAACAAAGACAACAGTCAGGAAAAGCTTAGGCGATTGCTATTGGCAAATTCATAACCAGGAGACAACATAGGCACCAATAAATCTGCAATTAATTAATCAGCCCTGATATTAAAATAGAGGTGAATGCAATATAGCTACTAAGTTTCTAAATGGTTCCCTAATGACAAAGGAAAATTCTCCTGAGATCTCACCTAACATGTTTCATCACACCGGATGGACTCTCATGTTGGTTGTGAAATTACCGTGGAGCGTAATTCAACTTGTTAAATACTTCCCACTCCATATCCATTATTGCCTGGTCATTCTGTAAGGGGGACTGGTTCCATTTTGGCCTTTCTCAGATCTGTGGATGTCGTAATTGTCGACAGTGGAACAGTGAAGCCTTTTGATACATGTGTAGTGATCAAGGGATAATTAGTAAATGTGACTTGACTTGACTACTAATGCATTTCTTACACTGTTGACGCCGTCCTAAATTATCATCATTAAATCTTTGAGGTCACAAATAATTAGGTTTGATGACTGCGGTGGCTGCCGTTGCCAAAACAGCCTTTGATGTTTCCTTTTCACTTGAACATACATTTTAAAAGAAACAAAGTTTCTCTAGTTTGAGATTTTGAAAAGAAAAACTTACTGAACCAACTCAAGGCCAAACATAAATGCCTGGGATTGTTTCCTAGTATTACTGCAAATAAGAAAAACCTTGCAGGTAAACCATTCAAATCAGTGGTGTCAAATATGAAGCTCGTGGGCTGGAAGCGGCCTGCTTGGGGGTCCGATTCAGCCCGGGGGGTTGTTTTACCAGACTTTGTTGCTCATTCATACTGTACAGACAGAATCAAATATTTTAGTTTCTTCAACACGGGCGCTGTAAAACTAGATTTCTGTAACTTCTGTGATTGAGAGCGGTCACTTTTGCACTTTCAATATCTTATCCGCAGTGATATTCATTCTCTCGCTCCCACGGTGCCCTCTATGGGAGACAATGAGTGAACAAACAACCTTAAAATGCCCCAAGACCAACAAGAAGTAACCTTTCATCCAGTCCTGCAACAGAAGAGCTTATGTGGTTATTAGCGCTGCTGACTGGAGGGCTGATAAGGCAACGATCTTCGTCTTCACACCTCCTCCTCCTCCGTGCACGGCCACGCGTCTCGGCGCGCGCTCACGTGGGCGCGTCCGCCAGCCGCTTCGTCTCCACAGTGGATGGGTGTCGGCGTGGAGGATGCTATGAGATTGAATGGACAGCATTTACATACAAGGAATGCTATAATCTCCTATAGATGCTCTCTTAAAGCTGAGTAAGTTTTACTTTTTCTTTTTTTTTCACAGTACATAGGCACACTTGTCATTTATCAACCTGCCCGGGGACATTTTGAAAGTACTTGGATCATTTCAGCATCCGCTGTGGTGCAAGTGATGTGCTATATTTTGAACTGGCTGAGCAGTTTTGATAATAAACACTATCCTTTGCAAATCTCCATGCATCCATTTCTAGCCCTCCTGAGGTATGAAACTATGTGAAATTATTTATTGTCCTTTGCGTATCCGCTCACTTTTCAAATTTCTTCCAATGTACGCTACTGCAGCAGGAAGTCGGTTGGGATTACATAAAGAAAAGTAATTTTCCCACTTTCACCCACGTTATCCAAACAGCCCACCCAAGTACAAAAAAGAAAGGAAGATGCGTTTTTAAAAAAAATTTAGGTGACAATAAAGGCTGTGGTGGGTGCGTGCTTTCCTGTTATGCCCTTCAATGAAAATGTTAGACAGCTTCATTCCACAATGTGATGACTGACTAGATGTGGGTGAGTGGGATGTTACGAGAGGTAGGGGTGGAGGTTTGAACGTGATGGGAGAGTGGGGGGTTCAATTTCCTTACGAAGGATTCCTCATCTCGATAATGTGATGATGACACTCATGAATCAAACTTGAGTGACTTGAAGGGAGACAATCGTGGAGTTTTATACAGTGCACCTAAGGGTTGGGAAGCACAGAATTACTCACCATTTTGCTATTGGAAAGTAAGCTACAACCATCTGAATAAGTAGAAAAAAATACTTGGTGTTTTAGTGTATGTGTAAGGAGTATCTGTTTCACTGTCTGAAATGATTGAAACCTCTGTTTATAAGCCGCACCCACCAAATTTGACAAGAAAAGCACATTTTTTTCTCTATATGATGTGACAGATTATTAGACCCAGCTGCACTTACTGTATATTTGGATATTTACACCCAAAAATAGCCTCATAAACTGCACTGGAGTATAAGCCGCAGGGTTCAAATTTTGGAAAATGTAGTGGTTTATAGTCTGAAAATTACAGTATAAATGATGCACCCGTACTTGTTCTGTTGTATTTACCACTTTAAAGATTTTTTTTATTAATGTCTTTATTAATTTTTTGGTCTTGTTCCTTTGTTTGAGCAGCTAATTTCTCTCGGGTTTCATTTCAGTCCGGTAACTGGAAGACAGCAGTGTTACTGTCACTTTTTATACAGTAAAAAGGCAATAACAGCTTCCATTTTGTTGCTCACTTTCAGGAATTTACAAGCATGGATCCCAACAATTAATGACATTGAAAGTCAATAACAGACTTTAGGTACCTAAACCAACAAAGCATGGAGAATAAAACCTTCCTGAAAATATTACTATTGACACGCGTGTAAAATAAAAAAAATGAAATCTGCGTGTGGTGAAATGTTTAAAAAATTATTCCATGCACATCCCACCAGTAGAAGAAATTTAACAGTAACTTGCTGTGTTTTGTTCATGGCTGTGAGATTCTGAAAATGCTAGTGTCAGCCAAGACTGGAAAATTCTAACACATCATTCAGAGTACATCGCTTGGAACTGAAGCTATAAAAGTCCTATTAGAGGCATTGTGAGTCTTGCCGAGCGATGTGAGGATTATCTGTGTTGCACACTGCAGCAGAAGAGTCTAACCTGTAAAGTGTTTACTGACATACTGTGAGGGAATGCAATTCAACAAAGTGCATGGTTAGTGTGGAACGGGAGTGGTTCTAATTAGTAACCAGTTCTTGTACCAACCCTTTGTGGCCAAACAGCTGTAATAAATCTTCTGGAAAGACAGCTATGACATTTTTGGAGTGTGTCTCAGAAATTTGATTTCCTTAAACATTGAGAGGAACATTTACGGGGTCATTGGTTTTAGAAAAGAGAGCTTATGACATATATTGTACCACTTATCAAAGTACTTGGTTGTGTTTGAGACGAAGACTGTCACATAATTAAAAAAATATCTATTATTTAATCTTGATTAAAGAGAGAGGGATTTTTTTGTGTTACTAATTAGTTCCAAATAGGAATTGATGAATCATGTGTATGAGTGCTGTCAAATATATATTGTATGTTATTAGATCTGTATTGCGCTGTCAGATTTAAAGCTTTAGTATTATCTCTAAACAATTTATTCAATGCACATTTATTCATAAATCCCTGAATATACAACAAATGTCTCAAGGGGCTTCACAGTCCACAAATAACAGATTTTTTCATTCATCCTTTAATTTATTATTACATTAATATTGGTGATTCCTAAAGAATAGAAATTAATTACAAAATATAGTGCAATTAGCTCAATTTTTTTGTCTATTCCTGGTATTAGCCACTCAAATGTCATCCAATTTCACACTCCGTAAATATGTTTGTGTGTGTGTCAGAGCCTCTTCGCAAATCTGCTCCAAATAGCAATTTTTGCACTGAATAATTAACTTTCACTCTTTTTGTTTGTATGAATGCACCTGATTTTAGCACCTGCACTTTGAATTAAACGTTGATAAGCATTTTAAAAATGCATTTCACTTTACAACACTTGTGCATTACTCATCACTAGAGAATTTTCAGTGACCTTAGCGACTCACTTTAGCTACTTTCAAAGCCGTTAACTTTATGTGGGTGGCTTGTAGAAGCAGGCCGTGAAATATACTTTGTGCGTGTGTTAACTTAACTTCTCCCAGTATGCACCATCTCTTTTTTTAAACTTTTAATTAGATGACTGGTCTCTTAATCCCAAGCACCGAAAGCCTCATTCATTTAATCGCTGACAAACACAGTACGTCTACTCAAAACAGTAGTGTGCAAAATCTCAACTCTACTGAAAGTATGAAGAAGAACCTACAAAGCAAGGCCATGCATTTGGATGAAATTTCCTTTACGGTCCTAAAGTTGACTGGAAACCATTCCTGGGTGTCGTCTGCCTTTGGTCACAAATGACCAGGGATAAGAGCTGGAATTTGAAAGACCTTTTGAAAGTCAAAATAAGCATTGGCTCAATTCAACTGAAACTGTAAGAAAAATCTTAATTAGCTTTTCACTGCCTGCTTTCATTCCGTGCCCTTCAACCATTTTTAGGGCAAATGCATTCAGTATTTTTTACATAATCCTGGGCAAACATTACAAGGTCCTTACTGCAAAGAGTCAATTGCTTGTTTGAAAAAAAATCAGCTCTCCAGGATAATAACAAAAAAAATATTCAAATGTGGTTTAAATGTGTGGTAGTCTCACTATGGGTAAGTAAGTCACCACCATAAAGCATCCTATTGCAAAAGAATCAAGAAACTGATGATTTACCTTGAAAAAAAAACCTGCAGAAATCAAAGACGTATGGGAGACAAAGTACAGTTGTCATTGAACAAGGTGACAATCCTCAAACAATGATGGTTGGTATCTTAAATGGCAGCTGTAGCCAGCAATTAGAAAACCCAAGGCCTGTTTTTGTAAGTGCATGTGTGGGTGTGGGTGTGAAAGTGAAAATGGTAAAAAGCAAAAGTAATTATATCACTTTTATAAGGCCGTTTCTGGAAAATGAATTTTATTTTTGTATCTAAATCTTAAATTCACTCTAAGCTGTATACGTCAATGTCTTAATATCAGATATTTCCATAGAGACAAAACATTTGAATGATCAAAATTACATGTTTTCACTAAATTATGGCTAACATAGTCAACCTTAAGCTGTTCTTCTGTAATGGCATCGAGAATCAGACTTCATTGACAATAAAATCCTCTTCAAAATCCCAAATTGCTGTTGAAGTCTGATAAATGAATAAGCCTACCATTCATGTTTTTGGGATGTAGGAGGAAACTGGAATACCTGAAGAAATGCACCACAGGTACAGGGAAAACATCCAAACTTCACGCCAGAGCTCGGAATTGAACCATTGACACTCTCCTACCGTGCCACGTAATCTTATCGAACCCCAAAAAATCTACTGTGTGAAGGGTAAGCCCTCAAGCTGCCACGAATTTCATGTATTGGATTGTTTTCAATGCATTTTATCTGCAATAGGCAGGCTGTGTTTAGGCAAAGCCAGTAAGTGGTGTGCTAAACAAAAGGAAAGAGGTTGTTTGTGTACATTTTACCTGCTGTAAGCAAATGATAACACGTGTAATGTTGTTAAATATGTGCAACCCTGTCACCTACTGTGAGTGTGAATGGCTCAAACCGCATGCTGTACACACAGCATCTACAAATACGGAGTCCAGATGATAGTCCGGGTTCTCATTGTACAGTGTAAGGATGTGCAATATACTCTGACACCACACAACTAGTTCACATTCAACATTACTTTTTTATTTATTTATTTTATCTGGCATGAACTCTGTGAGTAGTCATTACACAGAGTCTACCAAACAATCCTTTGCTTCATATTATAGAGAAGAGGAAGATAGAGGTCACAAAATGCTGTCCAACATGGCCACAAATGTACCACCACAATCCCCTTTCCCCTGGAGCTATTTGGAAAGTAGTAATAAGTTTGTGTGTATCTCCTTCTCCTACTCAGTAGTCAGCCAGACATCCGTTTTGTTTTTGTTTTGTAAGAATGGTAGTGATCGGGGTCTTCAAGGAGCATTGTTAGATTTAATCAGACTGAAATTACATATCTGAAATATCATTCCTGAATTTTACATTTGACACTGCCATGTCATCCAACGTTGAAAAGATATTTTTTGAAATGTTTTTTCTAACAAACAAGCTATTATTTTGTGCAAGGAAGATTTTCCACATCGGTGCTAAAAAGGAAAAAAAATGCTTTTTGAACTTTTATAGGCTATTTTACAACTAGTGTTGCTTTTCACTTAAAAAACACATGGCGAGTCCTCTATGAATCTTTTTTTTATTAGGTTGAACAATTTATCCCTTCCTCTGTAGTTCCATTATCATTATTTACCTGTAAGTACAATGTGAAGCCTGATTAAAACTGAAGATCAAAAGGGTAAAATTACCATTTGGGATTGCTTGTCATTTGTCAAGTGTTCCATTGAGCTTTATGTTCAAAATCCAAGACATTACTCATCAACTAAGACATTAGTTACTCTTAACTCCTAATGTTGCTGCAACGTAATAGCTTCTAATACATAGTCATTTTGTTTATTTTACTATCACTCCCTTGCATGTGTAATATTCCTAAAATGTGTCCACTAATTTTTAAATGGGCTCTTTCGCAGACATAATGAATCCTACTCTGATGTAGCATAAAGTGTATCCCCTTAAAAACCATTCCCAATGGAATGGAAAGCCTGGGAACTTTTCAATATTCATTCAAAGATGTTTCGTGTAGATATCGTATTTTTACAGTGTTATTATGAAATTCTCTCCCCAAATTCATAACACATTGAATTCAACAAACACACAATGCAAGTTCACTCCGCCATTCAATTCTAAAAAGCTGCCTGGACTTTGATGACGTCAGGCTTGTCTGATGGCTCCTGGGCAGCAAAATCATTGTGCGCATGACAAACACATATTAAAGTGGGTAAACACATGACTCGGTGCCACTTGACACATACTGGATAATAAAACTGTCGGTGCCCTGATTAGTGATCACGGTGCAAAAAAACAAGTAGGATGTCGACTCTTAAAAACCCAGATGTGATTTATCCTCATACAGGGTTCAACGCTACACGTTATTGATATTGTTCACTACTGATCTGATCTGTCTTCCCTCTTCCTGTAATTCGTTTGCTGTATAGCTCCCCCTTCTCCCCCACAACGTTAAGAATCGTCATATCAAGACAACAGCGCTATGTTTTTAAGAAAGTATTGGTAAATCCTCTGTTCTTTCTTTCAGTCTGTCACAAATAAGTCCAGGTGCAGTTTCTGATCATGTAAACAACCACAATGGGAGTTAACCAAACTCCCATTTGGCACATTAAAACTGTGTCAGGCTCATCATGTAAACAGGGCAGGTTAAAAAGTCCGGATTGGTGTTGTTGCTTTATTTTTTTATTATTGGTATATATGGTATGACATATTTAAAAGGTATTGGCCAAAGTCTTGGAATCTTGCAGTTTCAATCCAATGCCCCCACAAACTTTTGTGCTTGGAAGTTCTCAAGTTTAATTTACTCTGGGTGTAACGAGATTGTGTGCCACAAAATTAAATCGAGACAATTTAATTTTTTTTAAAAAGCGGATAGAAAGAAGTAACAATTGAATTCTCCAGACACACACTATATAAGAAGGTGTTGGAAATGCACCAAGAGTTGCTCGCAATTGCTGTGGAGAAGAAGAAGGTGCAGAAGAATAAGAAGCAGAAACTGAAGTGACACACCAGTAGCTGGGGGGTTCATCCGAAGCAGTGCTTCTTAAATACTGGGCACGTCTGAGCCTAGGAACTCCAATAATAGTCTATATTGTCTGTTGTCTGAATTTTGTCATGCTAAGTGTGTCATTGCATTCCTAACTAGTTAGACAATAAGATTTTTTAAAAATTAACCTTTTCATTTGCCCGTAGGCTTTTCTATAATGTGTTTTGTGCGTTTGATGTAAAGATACCAACGTCCATGACTTAGCCAATCAATGATTATAATCTGTCAGTCTGTTTATCTCAGGTCTTGGAATTACAAAACTCAATTAATTATTGCCAAGAGCGTAATTAAGCAGAACGTCTGCATTGGGTAATTCTATTAGCAATCAATCATGCCACCATTACATTTAACCACGTGCACAAATGAGCGGTGCTCTCCCTTTATTTACCACACAATTTACCTCATTGCAAACCGAGTGTATACCTGACAAATATGGCAAGCATGGTTTTTGATCAAATACAAAATGGCCCTCCCTAAAAGGCGATTCAGGTCCGACTTATATCCAAAAATACTGTGTAAAAACATTATTTTTTATACTTTTTTCTTTTTATGATTATTCAGTCTTAAAAATGATGGGTTGAAATATTATTTAATGGTAATATCATGGGTCAAGGGAAGTGTAAACTGGAATTCAGTTATCGCTTTTTGAGAAAAATCTATCCATGATATGAGCACATTCACATTAAGATCTTGGTCGTCCATGAGGGTCAACTCAATTCCCATGTTATAACTAGTGTAAACAAATATTTTTTCCATTTGGTGTGTATGAGCTTTGTATTAATAATGAACGCATCCAATTTGTTGTGACACACTCACTTGTCTCCATTTCACACCAGGGCAATTATCATCCCCATTACCACCATGAGGAAGGACACTGCTCTCGTGAACCTTGTTGTCAGTCCGTCCGTCTTACTCACCGACTCGTGTCCTCATTTCAGGCTCGACTGCAGCGTTTCATGTGTGTCACGCTGGGCGATTCCTCACATACGCACTTTTTTTTCACCATCGGTTCTCGCTATCTGCAGCGTGCACATGTTTGCAGTAAGCTGGTGAAAAGTCTGTTTATGATTGACTTGAGTTGAGTAGAAAAAAAAGTGGGTTTTTTTGCAAAATTATGATTCAACAAAATCATTATGCCTTACCTTTTAATTAAACAATTCTAAACGTTAGAGGCCAGCTTCCAAGATTTGTCTAGAATTAATGCAAGGTCATGTTTGCTGATGGTTAGCAAAGCAAAAAAAAAAGCTAAAATGAAAAGGTAATCATTTTCTGTTTGCATAATCATAAAGCTATGAATTATGTATAACCAGCAAACTCCTAAACTCTCACACTGAAAATGTTCATTGGTGGGTTCAGGTTCACATATGGCTTATCTGTGAGTTGCATAAATTGACATGTTCTACTCATTCAAATTAGGTTATAAATATTCATTAATAAAATTTAACAATGAATAGATAAGAGAAATTAATAACAAATGGCCTGTGACAAATGCACTGTTTTAGTTTTTTTTTTAAAGCTAATAGGTGTATTCAATTGTATGATGAATACATAAAAGGTGCATAAAAGGTCACGTATTTTAGGAGATTATTGCTAGTAGCTCAACGTTAAAATAACATACAAAACCCTCTGCTGAGTCCAGATGTTCAATGAATAAACGCTGACCTCGGAGACTTTCATTTTAGTCTTTGCCTCCTTGTCTTGGTTGAGTCTGCTTTTTGAACTGATATCAAAAAATGTATAATATATAGGGTAACTATATCCAGGAATAAATGAATACATTTTTTAAGTTTTCACAATATCAAATAAAAATGTGAAAGTTATAAAAATGTTTTCACTGTCTTTTATCACTCTACAAGGTGCCTTTTGTGGAGTAGCCCTCACTTCAATGCTAAACAGATGCAGCAGACAAAGCCAAAGGAGTGTTTCTGTGTCCTTTTATCGTCCGGACATTATTCATTTGCAGCTGTCTGGAGATGCAAATAAATGTCTGTCACAGCACAGTTCTTCAAAACCACACGCCCGCTCTCCTGCACATGCAGATTTCGCCGCCACTTCTTTTGCTGCTGATTTTAGGAGAACAGTGAGAAAGAGATTAAATGTTCTCTTTTTTTCTTCCTCCTTGATTATTGTACAACCTTGTAGGCTTGGCGATCTTTATGCGGGTTGAGCAGATTGGATTTCGGGGGGTTGGGTGGGGTCTCTAGTAGTCTGAGTGAGGTTGTGGTTGTATAAATTGGATGGTTCAACACGTGGCTGGGATTCTTTATTAAGTTTCTTACTTTTCGGCTTCCTTGGGAATTAAACATAGTGCTTTACATGTTGACACCAACTTTTCTTCCAACAATTATTTTATTTTATATTACATTTTATTTTGACATGGCTATAACTCTAAGATTGATTGATGGCTCATTTGGTGGAATTATGTTCTCACGAACCATATTTGCTGTCTAAAGAATTGCAGCATGGCAACTTTTGGAAGATGAATTACTACACATTCAAAGTCCAAACTTCACATGCATGACATGTTTTCTATTTGTACATGATCTCTTTTTTATTGAAGTGACAACAATGAAATATAAACCAAATTAAAATCCATGTCAAATTCAATTATGAGGTTTTAACAATAAGAATCATAAAAGCCTTGCAATCTACATGATCTTGCTACACTAAAGTATAATCTATTGTATGATAACCAGTTTTTAAAAAAATGATATCATTAATCAAACTTATTACAATTAATCAAAGATATTACACAAAATTTTAATGACAAAATCTTGTGGGTCTAGAATAAAATCTTCAAATTTCCCACATGATTTTAATGCTAATATCCCTTTACGGCTTGCCGGACTATTTCTTCATCCGGTGCAGTCAAGTAAATGTCTTGCATATTTATGAATTTTTGTACCAGCCTTTTTTCTCTGTCCATTAAGAGAAATGAAATCTCAATTGGCCCAGTGCTTATCTTCAGATGCCCTTGAACAAAATGCCTCTGATTTAGAACATTTCAAGACAAAAGCAAATCATTTCTTCAGCGTCATGCTGACGCTGCATGTGGATTTAGTCAAATCTGTAAAGGCTCACTACCATTATACTTACGCACGCATTAGGACACCAATCATGTCTATCTGCACAAAAGTAATCCACATGAAGGAATATGGCTAGCCAGAAGCTGAATGACAATACATATCTAAAGCCTTGCAAAATAAACAGCTATTTTTTCCACATTAGAGAAGCAATTAATTCCAGAAAAGCTGTAAGACTATTTCCATATAAAAACCTAAATGGTTTTACCAAAAAAAGGCCACTGAAGCATAATCAACTGTGACTAAGTCCTCTCTGGTACATTTATTTTGTGGTTTTCTAAATGAAAGATGCGAAATATACCATTCTGATATTTGCAGTTGTCAGGCAACCAATTCAGGCTGCTATAAACTCCAGCACCCCCATGCCCTTCGTGAGGTTAAGCGGCATGGTGAATAACTGAATGAATAAATGATGTTTTTTATGAAGTTATGCGAAATACTAGATTGTTTCAGTCAGATTTCGCCAAAATGTGGAGCGAGTGGTTAGCGGGTCGGCCTCACAGCTCTGGGGTCCTGGGTTCAAATCCAGGTCGGTCCACCTGTGAGGAGTTTGCATGTGCACCTCTTCCAAAAAAATCATGGTAGGCTGATTGGACACTCTAAATTGTATGGGTGTAAGTGTGCATGGTTGTCCTTTGTCTCCTTGTGCCCTGCGATCGGCTGGCCACCAGGGTGTCGCCCACATCTGGCCTGGAGTCAGCTGGGATAGGCTCCAGCACCCCCCGCGACCCTAATGAGGATAAAGCGGTTCAGAAAATGAGATGAGATGAGATTGGACTGTGAAATGACCAATTTGTTGACATGTACTATCCGACTGATTCGTACCTCTTGCTACTCCTACCCAATCTAAATCAAAACCAAGCAGAAAGGAATCATAAGGTCTCTTCGAAGAGTTGCCTCTGCTTCTATCTCAGTAAAAGTACTGTAGGTCTACTTCTTGTGTTTCTATAGCAACAGTTCCCACTCATGTCTTCAGGATGAGTTATGCCCAGTTATGGGTGAGGGAGAGCAGCAAGGACACGCATACCTGAGAATTTGGATTCAAACTTTCAATATGAGAAAACACACGAGCCGAAACTAACAACTACAACTCCAGATTGAAGATCCAGGTGACAATTTGACAAATTCTTAGACGATGTAATCCCCCCAAAAGTTTTATTGACCCAAAGGGAGAGACAACACCTCGTATAATTGACCTTCATGTGTAAGACGGTGGAAAACAAAGATGAATGGGCGCAGGGGAATAGAGTGGTCAAGCGAATGTGGTCAGGCGGGCAATTTTATTGGCAGCGTTACCGGTATCACAATATGGGTTAGCAACATTTTGCAAAAAAAAACACTGAATAAATATTAAGCATCCGAAGTGGTTATTGATTGTGTCGTAGTTCATTCACTTGACTCAATGTTTGCTCCATTTGTCTCTCAGTGAGCATGACTGTGAATGGCTAGTTGTATATCTGCCAGCTGATTGGCTGCCCAACATTGCCGGTTTATGCCTAACATCTAAGAAAAGTCAGCAATGATTGTTCCAGTTGCCCATAACTTTGAAAAGTATGCAAGTTATAGAAATCGAATGAATGGATTTTCAGTCACTTTAATGATGCGTCGTCCTTGACGGCCTATCTTTCGTTTCTTGTTCTGAAAATGCTGTCAGCTCTTTCTTTTTACCTGACTCGCAGGAAAAAAATCTTTTTTTCTTGCTGTCACTCCCAGGTGCTGGTGAGCGACAGGCGATGTAATGGCAGAGCTGGAAAGGAGGACGGATCATCGCAGGACAACTACCACTGTCTGAAAATTTACTGGGGGCCGGCCACGCATCGATAGACACTTAGCAGGTGGGAGTGCATAGTCTTGAGTTTGAAGAAAAAAGAAGAAAAAATATATCTCAAATTCTTTGACAGACCTTGAGCAGGGTTGTTAAAAACACTCTACTTAACTAAATCTTGGCATAAAAATGAATTGGTGTTAATGAGGTTGGAACATTTAAAAAGTATAAAAGCTCATTCCACAAGAGAAGGACATAGTAGCTTGAAAAAAAAATGTTTCCAGAAAATAACCCTTTACTTCTTGCTTTTCTGTCCATAGTCATCTATATAATATATTATAAACAACCAAAAGTTTGATTGACTGGCAATGTTTTCCCCCTTTTCATGATTTTTTGGTTGTGGGCAGTAAACAGCAGAATTTTTCAAAATACCGTATTTTCACGACTATAAGGCGCACTTAAAAGTCTTGAATTTCCTCCAAAATAGACAGGGCGCCTTATAATTCAGTGTGCTTTATATATGGAAAAAAATGTGTAATTCTATGAGGGTGCGCCTTATAATGTGGTGCGCCTTATAGTCGTGAAAATACAGTTTGTTAAAGCATTATTTTATCTCATCGTTATTTTGAATTTATTCTCAGGACAGGTACATTTACTCAGGTTTTTGTTTTGTCTGCTGATTATTTCAAATTTAAAGGTACTACATAGAATGACCTGTCTTATATTAAATTGCCATCAATGAATGAACACTTCTGCTTTCAGAATGGATTTTCCCAACTGTACCGAAGGGATGTATTCCACCAGCAGCGGCAATTATGCCACGCTGGAGACCGCCACACTGCCCCCCAAGAAGATCGCCCTTTCGGTGACCCTCTCCGTGGTGGCCATTGTGACCACCTTCCTCAACTGCCTGGTGATCACGGCCATCGCCGTCACCCGCAAGTTGCATCACCCGGCCAACTACCTCATCTGCTCCCTGGCGGTGACCGACCTGTTGGTGGCCGTGCTGGTCATGCCCTTCAGCATCATATACATCCAGAAAGAGAGCTGGTTGATGGGCAAGGTGGTGTGCACCATCTGGCTGAGCGTGGACATCACGTGCTGCACGTGTTCCATCCTTCATCTGGCCGCCATCGCCATCGACCGCTACAGAGCCATCACCGACGCCGTGGAGTACTCGCGCAAACGCACGGGGGCCCGAGCGGGTGCCATGGTGGCCGTGGTGTGGCTCTTGTCCATCCTCATCTCGCTTCCCCCTCTCCTCTGGCGCTATTACACGGGGGACGCAGATCAGGAAGACCAGTGCATCATCCTCCACCATCACATCGCCTTCACCCTGTACTCCACCCTGGGGGCCTTTTACATCCCCCTTTTGCTCATTCTCATCCTCTACTTTAAAATCTACCGGGCCGCTCAGACCCTTTACATGCGGCGGGAGGCCAGCAGGGCGAGCCGTCACTCGTGTATGACCAACGGGAGCACGATTCCTTCCGCCTACGCCGCCGGAGACGGGGGCCCTCGGAGCCCGGAGCCCGTCAGCCCGCAGGAAAAGTCCTTCTCCGACCCCTCGACGGAGGAGCCTCCTCGCGAACGGGCGCGCATTTCCGTCAAAAAGTTCCACTGCAAAGCCCGTCGGCACGACACGCGCAGCACGTCGAGGAGGAGCCAGCTCTCCCAGGGACCACGCATCTCGGGCTCACGGGAACGCAAGGCGGCGTCCACGTTGGGTTTGATCATCGGAGCGTTCGTCATCTGCTGGTTGCCCTTTTTCGTCAAGGAGGTGATCGTCAACACGTGCAGTTCCTGCAGCACGTCCATGGAGATGGCCGACTTCCTGACGTGGCTGGGTTACATCAACTCACTCATCAACCCCCTCATCTACACCATCTTTAATGAGGATTTTAAAAAGGCTTTCCAGAGACTGGTTAGGTGCAGTAGTTACCTCTGATGGTTAATTCGGTGTAACCTATAAGCAGAGTGGGGCACGGGAGGGAATAAAGTTAGGAAAGGGCTGGAATTTGAATTGCCTGAGAGAGAGAGAGAGCTGTAGTGGAAAATGAGTGACTCCAATTCTCATCCGCACTCGACGAGGCACTTTAGCAGACTCAAAGCATCAGAGAAGAGATTTGCATCAAATAAGTGTCCAGCCAGCACTCATTCCCCGTTATAAATAGAATTGACTCTCATTGGTGTTAATTGCAGTGAGTGGTAGGACATGGACATCTTGTTTTCTTTTGTTTGAAATAAAAAGCATCCTTTCTTGCCTTTTCCATGCCAATGCAATCACTTCCATTTAATGTCTGCCCTTCTTAGTTGTCAAGCTGCTAAAATTATTTAAATATATTCTATTTAAGAATTTATCGGATACAGAAAATGATGTATGAAATACATTGTGTTATTGTTCACACATAAAATACACTGTTCACGGAGGCCCTAAAAATGTAGTGTTTCTGAATATTTTTACATAAACTGTACTGTATGTTTCTTCCAAATAGTTTTTGAAATATTTATTCATTTATTTAATATATCTTTTTATATATGTACTTTTGAATTATGCATCCTTACTTACCTACTACATTCACTCCCAGCACTTATCCAGCATTAACTTAATGAATGTGAAACTCAATGGTGGAGAAATCCTCATTACACCCACTCAAGTACTTGGAATAGAGGTACTATTTCCTTACTGCCAGATAATATATTAATGGAAATATTGGAGATGAGTCAAGTGTGAGTGTGTGTGTGTATGTATGTATATCTATATATATATATATATATTTATATATCTTTATATAGATATACTCACACATTGCCTCTAGGAGTGGTTGGGGTTGGTCATTGTACAAAGTTGATAAGTTATCTTATCATTATTCACCAATAAACATTCCTCAGAATAATGTTTGTATGAAGTTAGTATTCTCTTTTTTCTGAGCACGGATTTGACGACAAACCTTACCTCGATACATTTGGATGACCGAGAAGGTTTAATTAATTTTGATTTGCAGATGAGTGCATATCATTCACTCTACCTAATGGATTGAGTAAACACTAATTTTACGCCAATTATATGAGATGCACAGCTATAAATGTTGTACCACAAAGCAGTTAAGTTCAGATAACACAACCATGACACGATTTTACTTAGCTAGTTCCCATTATAATGCATATGGTTGAAACCAAAAAAACAAAAATATCATTTTATTTTATCAAATAATATTCTGCTAAGTGTGTCAGCCTCACAGCTCTGGGGTCCTGGTTTCAAATCCAGGTCACGTCCACCTGTGTGGAGTTTGCATGTTCTTCCCGGGCCTGCGTGGGTTTCCTCCGGGTACTCCGGTTTCCCCCCACATTCCAAAAAAAGCATGTAGGGTAGACTGATTGGACACCATAAATTGACCCTAGGTATGAGTGTGAGTGTGCATGGCTGTCCGTCTCCTTGTGCCCTGCGATCGGCTGCCCACCGATCCAAGGTGTCCCCTGCCTCTGACCTGGAATCAGCTGGGATGGGCTCCAGCACCCACCTGACCCTAATGAGGACAACGCGGTTCACAAAATGAGATGAGAGATGAGAATATTCTTCTAAATTACAGCTCTTAAACCGGCTCTTATTAGTGCGCGCCTTTAGTGCCCATTTGTGATATTATTCCTCGCCCTTGTGGCTTAAAAACTGCAGTGCAATTGACAGATATATGATTTTTCTAAATCAATACACTGTCCAAATGATAGAGCTATGTTAGTTCACATTTATTTAGTTCATTGCTATTCTTTAAAAAATGTTTCAATACTTCTGAAATAATATACTATTGCATATTTGTCGTCGTGTTCTTGATCATACCTCAAGATTTGAACCCTATGCGTGGCAACAGATTCATTCATTCATTTTCTAAAACCGCTTATCCTCACGAGGGTCGTGGGAGGTGCTGGAGCCTATCCCAGCTAACTGTGGGCATCAGGCAACCATTCACGCTCACGCTTAGGGGCAATTTAGAGTGTTCAACCAGCCTACCATGCATGTTTTTGGAATGTCGGAGGAAATCGGAGTACCCGGAGAAAACCCACGCAAGCCCGGGGAGAACATGCAAACTAACAGAGTGATGACCGACCTGAGATCAAACCCACGACCCCCACTGTGAGACCAACGCGCTATCCACGTTCCATCAGGCTGACTGGCAGAACATTGTCGGTGGAAAAAGGTCAAATATTTTTATTCAGAGTGACCTCTGTCGTCACTTATTGGGTAAGTAGAGCATTCGAACGGGACCAGGACGAAATCCATTCAAGCTCAATGGTTGGAGGCTAACGAGGGATTAAAAAAGATATGACAACCAAAGATTCTTCAATTCAAAGGAAGTGAGCACTTTGTGCAATTCGTAACACGCCTTCTCAGAAAACCTCATGGCAAACTACGGCTCACGGGCCAACTGCGGCCTGCAGCCCAGTTTTTATTGGCCCGATGCAATCATTTATTCATTAATTTCCTGAACGATGGATTCCATCTGAAAGATGGAAATTAATCTTACATATTTACGTGTTCATTAACATGAATATGGATATGTTCATGAATATGTACTATTTTGTACTTTAATATGTACTATTTTGTAGTCAACTCAAACTCAAACTAATTCTCACAAGGTTCGCAGGGGGTGCTGGAGCCAATCCCAGCTGACTGAGAAGTAGATCTTGAAGCAAAAAAAGTTTGGACACCCCTAGTGTAAACAGTGGGTGACGCTGATGTGCTGGTTCGACACGTTAGTTGTCGGGATGCCAGGTAGGACTGTTGGCGGATGATCATATCTAACCTGGCAACTTGGACTATGCGCCGGATGCGGTCGTCAGTATGGCGGACAGCGAAAGTGATGTCGAAACTGACGGGCTAGAATTAGCTCTAGAATCATTGTGTGCTCGATACTGCATTGACCCGTCTTCCCTAAAAAGCACAGACTACTGCTCGGGCTTTTGTGAGGTACGTGGGAGCGATCGGCCATCAATATTCGTCATGTATTGTTGTGCTCTACTGCTTGACGTTAGCCTTCTGTTTAGCAACCATTGACGCGATTGTGTGTTAAATCTCTTATGATGGCTGTATAAATGAATCCAAGAGAATAGATGAGCACCAATTTAAGACGCACGCCCGATAAAGTTAGATTTATACTAAAACGAGGTCGTAGTATGCTGCGCCGGGTCCTTGTTTACAGTGATAGCTCAATGCTAAGGAGTGGCTAACTAACGGCATAAGCCAATGTGCCTCGTATTGAGCAAGTGTCACTTGAACTGTGGGCTTTTAATGACGCCCTTTTAGTTAACAAATTGCAATCTGATGATGCAATCATCACCACAGGTTTTTATTTGTGAAATGATTGACTGCAAAAATGAACACTGTTGTGTTTACAATAAAAGATGGACTCATTTGCTGCCATTGTAGGTGTCAAATTTGATCAGATTTGGGAGGTGTGGCAACAATTGGTATAAAGATCATACCTGTCAACCTCTGCCGATAACTGCCCTTATAAATGATGATTGATTCCCCTTACAAACCCCCAAAAAACCTTACAAACACCGTACAGTGTTTGTAAGGTTTTTTGGGGGTTTGTAAGGGGAATCAATAATCATTTATAAGGGCAGTTATCGGCAGAGGTTGACAGGTATGAAAGATGAAACTCTAACAATGCGAGGTGTGAATTGTTATTGTCTTAATTGTTGATGTACCAAAATGTATCACCTAAAGCGTGACTTGTTATTGTCTTAATTGTTGATGTACCAAAATGTATCACCTAAAGTGGATATATTGCAATGCTTTTTCTTGCTTGATCTATTTTGTTTGTTGTCCTGTTGTCCAGTTGGTTGAAGCCTACACGAGCCAATGGCAGGTTCCTCTCCCGCAACTGAAGGTGTTGCAGATGGCGCTGTGCAGTTTCACCAAAGCCACGGCCAAATTCCCCAATGACTGTCAACACGTCCACAATATTCTCAGTCGTCTGGCCTTGTGAGTGTTCTCTTTACCTATTCAGCGAACCCCCAATGGGACCAAGATCTATCTGATCCATGCATAGATTCTCACTTAAAGATAAAAAAATCTACTTATATATGTCATTCTGTACTGTTCCCTGCTTTGAAAAAGCCAACATAGATTGAAAATATATACAGTATTTCTCTTCTACTGTTTTGGCTGGTTTGCCTAATGAGCTTTTATTGTTTTCCAGGAGTATCTTTGAACTTCTACTGTTTTTTAGTAAAGAGGAATTTGAGGAAAAGCCTTTAAAAGACATACTAGACTCGTACCAGGTGAGAAGCCATGCATCTCCTACTTTTAAGTGTATCTCCGTTTCTATTATGTTTTCTTTTTTAACTGCTGACCCAGATGAGGAAGAAACAAATGAATAATCATGATAGCAATTACAAGTAACCGTACCTATTTTTTGTTTCACCAATTCTAAGACAAAATAACTCTTAGCTTGTTGCAATGTTAAGACATTATTTTATTTATAGTGATTTTTACGGTTATGCTGTCTGTAGGACAATAGGGCATTATAAAATGCACTGGTGACTTTTGAGAGAATTAAAAAAATGCCACGATACAATTTTGTCTTTGTAGGCATGCCATACTAAGCTACTAAGATACAGGAATGTGTATCTTCAGCATGCAAAGTTGATCATGAGAAATGGTGGTCCATGGGAGAGTCCGGTGTTGCAAGCAATCATGAAGAATACAGAGTTGCCTTCCAAAGAAGGTAACCCTTGAGTGCAATTGTTACCAAATGCTTAAGTTATTGCTAAGAACTGAAATGATTAGTGTTGTCTGTTTTGGTTGCACAGTGGAGGACTACCTTAGCTCGGAGCTGCCTGTTTTCTTGGAACTGCGGATTCGCTATCTGCAAGCATGTGAGAGAATACAAGAAGCTACGGCCCTGGTCAAAGTCTGTCTGGAGAACCACAAGCCTGGAAAACATTTGTTTTTGCACCAGGCTTATTTAACGTGCCTCTACAAGGCCTCACTACACGAGAACCTTCACAAGCAGGTACTGAGTACTGAATTTGTAAAGCAGGTTTTGTGATTTTATAAATGAAGGCAACCAGTTATTATAGACACACATTTATATATGTATATCCAAAGGAAATTAGATACTGTTTTCTGAGTAGCATGATGAAATTGTAATAAATATACATTTTATTTTTTAGATGGCAGGGATAGATGGGCATGATGCAGTGGAAATCATTTGTAACACCGAGCAAGTTGAAAAAGATGAGCTCATTTTATCACTGTGTAAAGCATTCCTGGTCAAGCAGCTACAAAATGGGGACATGTACTACATGTGGTGAGAAGACCTTTTTTTTGTCTGCCTGTTTTCTGTATGCTTTATGCCAGGACAGATGCATTTTTATGTTGTAGGTTGGAAGTTGATTTTATTAACGTGGTCCTGAGTGTTTTGACATATCACTACTCCCTTCTCTGAAAGTAAAAAAAAACACACACACACAAATTAAGAGTAATAATCTCCACATAAAGAAAAAAAAGGATAGTAGAATTTTATTTTTATTTTTATAAATGGCCATTTAAGGCATAAAGCTGTGTTATTTTGAGGGATTATTTTGGGACCCCAATCTACTTGGTTCTGCGGACGTTGTATTTAAATGATCCTCCGCCAATTTCTCCTAGGGATCTAGTATTCGTCTGGAGCAAGTTGCATCTTCGGGCGCACCCGTCTCGGCAGGACTTCCTGACGGAGTGCTCGCAGCTGGCCTCCTCTGCAAAGAACGTCCGCGCCATCTTTCCCTTCATCAAACTCATCCGTACCGAGGTGCGACTGAGATCTATCGCTTATAATATAATATAACAGGCCGTAACTCTGTCAATAAGTGTATCATCCGTGACTTAAAAGACCAATTTGACACGATGGGTTTTGTTGAGACAGCTGAGTGGCGATGGAGTGACAGTCTGCGTGGAGATCTGCGCCCAGGGCTTACAGATGTGTGACGCCGACCAAGTGGCTCAGTCTTTGGTGTGCAAGACCATTGCCTTCCTGTTACCCGGAGACCTGGAGGTCTGTCGAGCGTGTGCCCTCCTCGTGTTCTGCCTGGAGCGAAACCTGGAAGCGTACCGAACCGTGCACCTGCTTCACAAACATCCTGACCAGGAGCCGCATCCTCACCGCAACCCTGTCCCAACCAACATTCGCTTCAAAATTTTACAGGTATTATTGAGAGGAAATTAGGAGTCTATAGGTGTCCTACCACCATTAAAAACAACTTGATCTCATTTTCTACTGAAAAGAGCCAAAACAAACTTCTCATAATGGGCAATTTGCCAAAAAAGATCATAATTTATTGGCTTTATTTGTCTCTTTTTTTTACTTGGATTTTTCTATCATTTTTTATTCCAGAAAAAAAATGCGCTAAATAAATGGGAATATTCACTAGCATAATTTTGGGGTAGCTTTTATATTCAGTTTGTTTGCTAGAATAGATGCACATTTGTAAATATATTGCATCTCTTCATATTTCAGATGCTGAAGCAACATCTCTCATTTGACCCAGAGTTCTTGAGTATTTTAGCCCTTAGGACCCATTGCTTGGAATTGATAAATGACCAAATAATAAAGGATGCTGTCATGAATGAGATGAGGGAAGAAGAGGAGGAGATAGAGATACAGGAATACTATGATGAGCAGCAAATAAGTACTGTAAAGGATTCATGCCCCCCAGACTTAAATCCCAGTCAGTACACAGAGACTGAACCTAAGGAAAAGCCCTCTTCACTCCAACTTAGCACTGAGAGCCAGCCTGTAAGCCTGACAGATAATGTACCTGTGAAAAAAAGGAAATGGCGAGGAAGACTCGGAAGAAAAGTCCATCTCTTGTCTGACGAGGAAGTGGACCAAGGCGACGATCCAGAGTTCATCTTTGACCTCAAATCCGCGGCGTCGTGTTACAAATCTGTGTATTCGCTAAGATGTAAACGGACCAGGAGGGAAAACTATACTTCTGTCAAGCTTCCCCTTAATCAGAAGAGAGAGTATTTGTCCCGGTGTGTGAAGAGCCAAATGCTAAGAAAGAAAGGCAAGAAGAGGTGGTTGCAAAGTCTCCCTAAAATCGAAACGCCACAGATTATCCAACAGAAATCGGTTGTAAAAGGGAAAAAGCGGGGCAGGAAACCTGCCCAAAGATGGGAGCTCTCTTACCCAGATAATGAAATATCGCTCCCCGAGGATGATTCTGGTCTTGGGGAAAATTCTGATCCGGAACTCGACTCCGTGGAAGAAATTCCCCATCTTGAAAATGAAGGCAAGATTGAGCAACCATCCGAGGACACAAAAGACAGCGAGTGCGAAGATACTTCCTGTCTTTGCATTCCTTCCGTTAGCCCGGCTGTCGAAGCTGATGGTTCAATCCTGGCATTAACGAGCTCGCCATCAGAACTCATGCACAATTACTGTCTAAAGTATACAAACGGTGACAGTGACTCCGTGCAACCCACAGAATCCGCCACGCACAATGACACGCCGCCATCCGTTGAAGAAAGTAACCAATCGCCACAAAAGGTCAGTCAATTGGTCAAAAGATAAGCTCATGCTCATGATTTCCTTATTAACTTCTGAACATAATTTTATCCGTCTTTCGTTGTCATTTGTCTAGGTGAAAGTGGAGTTGACGTGGAGGGAAA
The DNA here is from genome assembly GCF_051989625.1 of Stigmatopora argus. Classification (NCBI taxonomy): domain Eukaryota; kingdom Metazoa; phylum Chordata; class Actinopteri; order Syngnathiformes; family Syngnathidae; genus Stigmatopora; species Stigmatopora argus. The sequence goes on from NC_135399.1 coordinate 10,864,649, forward strand.
AGTTGGAACGAGGGCAAAAATATGCTCACCTGAATTTCTACTGTAGCACCTGTAAGAAAAACTATAAGGGCTTGAATGTCTTGAGGCATTCAATCGCTCACTTCAAAAAGCAGAATAAATGCATCATCTGCGGAAAATGCTTCCAACACATTGTCGTCGGGAAGAAGCACATGTGGGATCATGTGGAGGAAATGTGCAAGAATCATAAAAACTCCGACGCCACCAACGGGACGGACAGCGTTCCGGTCGAGGCTTGCACTAAAAAACAGACGACTTCCAACGAGGACTCTCAGAAACGCCCTAAAAGCAAAGTGTCCAGCCTGAGCAGGGAAGATCGAATCCTCAGAAACCTCCGCACGGTCGTCAGAAAGATGCAGACCCAGTCCAAGAAGTTAAAAAATGGCACTGCTGAAATCGAGTTGGACTTTAAGGACGAGCAGGTCGTTATTCAGGGCGACCTGCTCTTCATCAAAGCTCCCGCCAAGGAGGACGAAGCCAAGGGAGTGACAGAAAATGGCTACGACGTCATGGTCAAGTTCACATTGTGCCCTTCGTCGTCATGCGACCGAGTATATCTGAAACCTGGCACCAGTTTGACCAAGCACGCAGTCAGGTGCCACGTCAACGAAGACGAGGTTCTCAATAAGACTTTTGTCTGGGCCCAGCAGAAATGTACCTATTGCCTTCGGTAAGAATTGAACGGCATTCTTGAATTCGTAACGGAAGAGTTTTGTGCATCTCTTAATGCGTTAACAGCCCGTTAAGTATTCGTATGATCCCACATTTTCCCAAATTCAAAGCATCGCTTCAGAATTGTGAACGCTATAAGTTAGCAATCCAAGAAAAAAAACTATACCCTAGTTGTGGCATGCTCTCTTCATATCTATTTATTCCTGTCCACTTTTTCAGCACGCTGAACACCGATTGACCGATTTTCACCATTCCATTTTCAAAACCTTCCCATTATCCGCCCCTAAATTCCAAAACGTATCTCGCCCTACATTTTCACGTAATCCTACTGGATTGGATGTTTAGCGCCGTCAACGGCAGCCAATGAGTTTCCAACGAAGCGACTTTATTAACGGGCAACGCATCCTTGCGCGACTTCTCACGTAATGGCATTTTCTAGTTCCCATTGTTTTTCTTTCCTTCCCAACAGCGACCTCCAATTCCTCCAGTATTACAAGGAGCACATCCGGCGCCACGACCCCTTCCCGCCGTACTTCTGCTACCACGTGAGCTGCGACCGGCGCTTCTTGACGGTGCACGAACTCAAAGCGCATGTCAGCAGCCACAAGCCCTTCAGTCCCAAGTGCGCTTTCGCCAACTGCGGAAAGCAGTTCTCCAACCTACTCAGCCTCTTCGACCACGAGTGGAGGCACTACATCCCGGTTCCCCAGCGGGACGATCAGCACAAGGCGCCGAGTGGCGAAGCTCCGTGGAAGCAGAGGGTCAAGTTGGACGAGCTTGGGCCGCAGAGCAAGAAAGTCAAACAGGAGCAACTGAGCGTGGGAAAAGCCGCAGATCCCAATCCACGGCACAGCAACGGGATGGAGGAGGAGGCGGAGCAGAGCGGCATCCCGAGGGCCGTCGTTACGGAAAGCCCTCAGAAAAAGAAATTCAAGAAACCCCCCCCTAAGCCGCCCAAGGACCCCTTGAACGTCAAAACCTTGAAGCACGTGTCCATGCTCTCCGAGGGCGTCAACACGTTGGAGGAGCCGCTGATCTCCGAGCACAAGAACTTCAACCCCGTCGAGTTGTCCTACGCGCCTTTCAACAAAATGGCCTTCGCCCGGGTGCCGCCTTCCACCTACATGGATGAATCTCTGCTGTCCATGCGCAAGAGGAGGAGCACCGACGAGGAAGAACTCACGCCGAGACAGTCTCAAAGCCTTGTGGTCCAGATGAACCCCACGCCGAAGAAAGAGGCGTACTATGGCAAATTTAAACACGAACAGAAGATCCGGTATCGATGCGATCGCTGTCTTTCCTCTTTCTGCAGCGTTCAAGAACTTCAAGAACACAAAACTCTTAACACCTGCACCTCTTTATTCGGGTTTGACTCTGACGACGAAAGTTAACATGCCTTATCGAAATCTTTGACCAAAAAGAAAACCTGTACAATATCATTTTCACTTTATTTACGATATGCGAGGGACTGCGTACACTGACACGTTTGTTTTAATCTTCTTTTAGACATTTATGAACAAACGGTCAGCGCTCGTCTGGCATCAGAATCATGAAAATGTCCGCGTGTCTTGCATACCGTTGCCAAACTAGTCCTGAAAAGTGAATTTAGATAAAGTTGCTAGAGTTTAGCATACTTAACATATTCCTTTTTTTCTCAGGCAGTCTTCCAAATGCATTGTTTTCAGGCGGCGAGGGCCAATCAAAAGTCGACGAGCGTGAGAGGAATATCTGATTGGAATTTGCAATCATTTTCAAGATCTTCCTCATTTTGATTGGATTTACGGAAAAATCATGGAACTACTTATTCAACCGCCAAAATATGGAAAGTAAGTCTGCCGAGTTCGCAGTATTAATTTACGTAGGAAATGACACGTAAAATGAAATGGGTATTTTCAGTTGTGCACAATTCTTTAATATGTTAAGTATTTTTCGTATGTACGAGGCTAGGTTATTTATGTGTACAAATGTAAAAATAAATAAATATTTGTTTGGTATAACACCCAACTATTTTTGTTACATAAAACCCGTTTAATTAAACAAATGAAAAACTGCATTTGATTCAGTGTTTATTTAAATGATGCATATTACAATCAAACATAGCTTTCATCGATTCAGAAATGTACTAAAACTTTTTTTTTGCATCTCATCCTGATACCAGGCGTAGAAAATGTACAGGCTTCTTACTTCTATAAACACCTCCGTCAACTACAGGTTAATGAATGCATCATCATAAATCCGTAAACCCCTTTTTTTGCAGGAATATGGTTAGAAAAAGATGCGCTGACCCTGCTTTGTTGGGTGAAATCTTAATATTGCTACTTGCAACTACTGTAATGTGCAAGCAAGTGCATTCACGATATTAGGATGAATTCCTTCCCACATGCAGGTCAAATATGGCATGCTGACCCTCTTTAAGTGACTAGCTCCATCTAGTATTAAAGTAGAAAAGTGCAAAAGAATCAAAGCTTAATTCAAGCTTCTTGTGTGGGCCATATTCAATAATATGCGGACAGTTTCTCCCCATGGGCTGTACTTTATAAAAAATGAGCCTATATATTCATTTTAGGTTATGCAAGACTCCTGAGGTGCTGATATTGCATCAAAACGATTATGGAAGTGAATTAGAACTAGAATTAAAAGACTAAATTATCTGTATTGTAGAGCTGCACAACAGTGTGTCGCCTTTGTAACACCTGAAAAAGCAGTAGCCTACAATGACATTGTAAAGTGCAGACAATTCCCTCCCACCAAGAATAGTTTTGCATAAACGGTAGAGAAGAGAGAAAGAAGAGAAGCCAGGTCCATCGTCAGGTTTTCAGTGTCTGCCATTGGAGCTCCAGTCGTATGGGAGGTAGCTTACTTTGGCCTTTCCGTCAGCCAGGACTCCCTTTAAACTGATCTTTTTAGGTGAGTCGCTCATGTGCTTGAGCACCCACTGCAGCAACTGAAAGGAAGTGAAAGAGGAGCAGTAATTACTTGGATTTTAGCAAATGGAGAAGATTTGTTTTCACGTAAACTTATTGTTTCCAGTACGTTCTCGTCGGTGCCTCCAAAGTCAACCTTGTACCACTTGAAAATCTGACTCAGTCGGACTTCTTTTTTCCCCGAATCCACCACGCAGGCGTCGTCGTTCTCCAAAAAACCCTCGGCCGCCGTGCGAAGCTGCTTATCAATGTTCTGCCGGGGCAAGTACAACGAACTGTAGTGTTTGGATTCAACAACAGTCATAATAATCATGAATATTGTCATGATAAATCAGTTGAGACGATTTGAACGACTGAAAGTCCAGAATCAATCTACCTGTGGTGTGTAGGTCTTGATGGGAGGGCAACCTTTCGCACCACAGTTCAAGGCAAAGTGAATAAGAGGTTCAACGTCTTTGAGCGCCAACTGGTGAGCGTAATCGGAAATAACGGAAAAAAGGTCACTGGATCTGACGCAACTTGAACTCAAAAAGCGTCAAGAAACCGATTACGTTCGATTTCCTTCTGCTTTTGGCGTGTTGTGCATTGCGTGATTTCCTTTAACGTACTTGCAGTCGGGGGTCCGTTTTGGAGAAGGGTCTTCGTAGTTGCGCCACACCTTTCCTGTTCGCTCTGAGCACTCCGTTTTCAATATCCTGTAAGGTGAAGACTTCTCCTCCAATCAGATAGCTGACGTAGTTAAAGAACTACCAAAAAATAGAAAATTAATCAAGTGTGGAGGATTGGAGGCAACAGTAAGGTGGTTGGGAATGTTGGGGTCTTACTCTGTATCTCTGCCAAAAGTTGGTGGGCGCTCCAACGCGAATGTAGCCGTGGATGACCAATGCATTGTAGATGTTGATGAAGAAGGCCAAGGTCTCCTCACGGGAAAGTGAGAGGAGTTCAACCCTCTGCAGCTGAATGGCGAGGTCAGTGTAGCGCTGAAATTCAGGGTTTGCTGACATGCCGTTGTAGTCCACTGACTGCGGAAAATTGATATAGTTGGATTAGAAAAAAGGACGTATACCAGTAAAAAAAAATGAGAGTGCGATGTAAATCGCTCAAACTCATTGTTTGTCTTGTCAGCTTCACATTTTATAAACATACTCAATTGGTTTCAGGTCAGTTTACGAGGAATTTGAATTTACTGCATTTCTTTGGGGTCACAGTGTAGTTAATACGGAATCATATTGCAGTCAAAAAATGTTGGGTATCATATTATAATGATTTTTATATTATAAAAAAATCATGTTAAGACAATTTTCACATTTTAACCTGCTTTTGAAATAATAATTAAAGCTTGTTAAGTTCCGTGTTTTAATTCACCTTGCCATCACCAGAGAGATGCTCTGAGAACAACTTGAGAATCAGCTCCCGTAAATGCGATGACAGTTCAGCCGCTAAGAGTACAAGAGAGAGGGAACAAAATTATTAATTAGTCATGATAACAAATAATCTCATGAGATGCGGTCCAAGATTGTCACCCAAAATCAGCTGCCCCGTGTTGCTTAACATGACAAGCAGTAAAGACAGATGGACAACACTGATATTAAGATGACCAAAAAATTCCAGTTGCCACAAAAGCGCACACGACAAATGAGCAAAGTAGGAAATGTGAAAAGAAAGCAGTTCCCACCAGTCAATATTGAAAGACATCTCAATGCAAGACAGCAAACAAACACAATTTGGTGGGCTTCACTAACTCTGTAGGACATGCCAATTCTTAAAACATCTTGTTGAAAAGGTTTTGGAATAATAATATCGATTATTAGATCAGGAGTGGGCAAACTAGTTCTCAAGGGACGCTGAGGTTTTTGTTCCAACCAATCCAGCACAGACAGTTTGACCAATGAGGTTTCTTCAGAAACAAGAAGCACCTTATTGCCCTTGTAGGGCACCAGAAAAAGTGTCTTCTAGATGGGTTGGAATGAAAACCTGAAATAGTTTGCCCATCCCTGTTATAAATCAACTGAGACATTTCGTCAATAAATAAAAATAAGTGGCGACAGGGATTCGATTTTCACAATATTTGTAAATATTGTTCTACAACGATAAGGTATAAGTAGGCAGGATATGTCATTTGTACTAGAGGTGATTGCTGACTGCAAATGTGGAAAAGTTGGATATTTCATTTTTGTTTGTTTATTTTAACCACCAAAACCACCAATCGACGAAAAGCCAAGCGGAAACCACCAAAGACTGAGCAAGCAGCACTGACAAAGCACAATTTGGAAAAGATTGAAGGAGGCTCCGAAGCATACGCAAGCCACAGTCAGTCCAGGCCTGACCTACCCTTAATGGGGGCGCAGGACGCAGTTTGTCCTGCGTTGAGGGCCGAATGCGGGTCGTCCTCCAGCAACCTGTACAGGGTGTCCCCACTGGCTGCTTCAAATGTGTCATCCAACTCCCCTCGGGCAACCACCATGTACTTCTTCAGCAACAATCCTTGGCCGATATTGAGGGCCTGAGACCGGTCTGGTACAAACAACGCTACAGTCAAGGCTCGACATGACTGCACTGGTATTATAGGAGTTTTGTATTAAAAACCAGAGAGCCAGTTTTAACGCTGACCTACGGCCTTGCTTACCCTTGCCCTTGTCAATCTCCAGCCAGGCAAGCAGTTGATCCTTTGAAAAGCTCTTCTTGTACAAAGTCAAACCTTTCCTCTGAGTGCCAATCAAATTGCCATCTTTAAGTTGGGCAACTGTGTCAGCCATGTCATCTTTCTCACACGCAATCTCTGACAAGGAGTACAACAATAGAAATTTACGTTTCCAGACTCAAGTCGTTTAGCTCGATTTTGACATCTTATACAAAGGTCTCCCACTCACTGAGTAATAGGACACGTGTGGCAAACACAACCGCCCACCTGGCAATTGACCCTCACGTATGCTGTACATCAACCCATTGCCACACAAAAACTACAACTGTAAAAAGGTAATGTCTTTAAAAAGTGTTTTGATCTCATAGTTTGCGGTATTATACGTACAGTTTTAACACTTTCAACTCCGACCGTTTAACATTTCAGTTTACAGGACATGATCACACTGTTGCACACTTAATGTCGAAAGACCAAACGTTGCATAGACGCACGTACTTGCCAACATTTCCTCATCAAATGGATCAACTTTTAAAAATGGTGCTATATAATACTCGCTCTAGAAACAATGTAGAAAACCTATTTGAATCATTTTGAGAGGGAAAAGTCTGATGAGTTTTGTACTTTTCAGGGTGTGACGCACTTGGATGTACAAATCTTGAGTTATCTATGCTTCTTATTCCAAAACACTGTCTTTCATTACAAAACTTATTTGTGCAACATACGTTTTTCATCACGATTAGCGCCCAAAGTAGCATCCTGTGACTGTTTCCCATCTGGTAGCGGCAGAGCAGGACCTGTAAGAGGTTCTTCCTTGACCATCTTTACCAACTTTTCCAGCTCCTGTGGAGACTTCAAAAGCGACACAGATGATTATAACTTCAATCAGCCACTTTTGAGGTTTATTTTGGTGTTATCAAACACATTGTCTTCTCACCAGTTTCTGTAATTTTTCATGCCCTCCAATATACTGGTTGTTGAAGAATATTTGAGGCACCGTGATTCGTCCCGTCAGCTTCTGCACCGGCAACTGTAGCTCCGGATGCTCATTGAGATCGACGACACAGATCGGAACTCCCAAACGTTTCACAATGGCCTTTGCCTGCATGCAGTGTGGGCAGCCTTGGATGGAGTAAATGGTTACCCGACCCTTGTCACTGTTTTTAAACTCCTCCATCTATGGCAGCAATGGAAAGAACATTGAATAGACTGTTAAGTTTCTACAAAACACATTCATTACACATGAATTAATATGATAACATGTTGCCGGTAAATGTGATCATGTTTCACTGACATTGATCGCTGTCAGGCCTCCCAGTCAAAATGGATTGGACCTGTATTACCATCATTGGCAGCCCATGAGTTAATACTTAATAACCTACTAACCATTTTTTAAAAACTCTTCCAACCGGTAAATGCTTTAAAGAATTGACTAGTGATTCTGTGATTTTGAAATCAGTTTGGTCTTTACAATCTAACCTGCCATTGAAGCTTGCCAACACTTGATCAGATTCTCAAACTGTTTGTAAACATTAGTCAAATATTAAATGTTATGCCTAGTTAAAGTCCAAACCTATCGAAAAAATAGGAAGTAGAAAAAGCCACAATTTAAGCTTGACTTGGTCGACTAAGAATCTGTACAAAAAAACTGAAAACATTCTTAATTTTAAAATCAAAATTATGATCAAGGTAAAGAAATAACTTCTCGTATTCTTATATTAAACTAAAATACGTTTATATTGAGTGTAACTATACAATGTAAATGATTAATCTCGACACACTGTCTTTACTGGCATTTAAAAAAAACATAAGATTTTGAACATTTAGAATAGCGACACTGTCCAAAGTGCAAATTAAGATTCTATAAATGGTTGATCTTGGACTACATATCCGGGTAAATTACTCAACTGAAGACCCACGATCACAAAATTATATTTTATTTTTTAGTTTCGAGCTAATACATATTAATACACGTCACATACCTGGAAATTACATTACCTGTAAATCGGGTTGGAATATCCTGGTAGATCGCGGAATAAACAGTTACATAACAGCCACTGATGTAATGCCCCGATTGTGTAAATTCCTAGAAGAGTGTTTTTTTCAGGTTAGAGTTAATTTAAATATGTGTACAATCTTAGATTGAGAATATTCAGACTACTCAAACAAGCATTAGCTGTTGACAGCGACTAAGCTACTGCGGGCGGCTAGCTCGAGCATTTTGATGATGCGTTCATGACCCTCCGTAGATATAAACTTTAACCAGCAGAGGGCAGTAAAGCGCAAAGACGTGCCTTTTTCAACCTCTGTTGTAGGAAATAAGTTGATGTTTTCGCCTGTGCAAGTTAGCTAGCTTACTTTGCTAGGCGAAACATGTCAACGTTAAGTGAAGTAGAGCGTTCTGGTTGTTTAAAATTACTTAAATTATTGTCAGATGTGGACCTTTTCTCGCTGTGTGACACCGTTACTAATAAAATGATTGCTGTGGAGAATGTTACAGGTATTTGATCTCATATCAGTTGCTTATCAAATGTGTCACATTTCTACGTAGTAGTGACACATTACTTCATTTTTGGTGTAATTGCACAGTTTAAATTATTCTTTAAAATACTGCTTTAAACAAATTTAACGCTGAATTGCAGCGACACGCGGTTGTCGTAAAGAAACGACTAAGTGTTAGTCTTGTTAAAAAAATGAATTAACTCAGTCAAATCTATCATTTTCTGTGGGATGTTTAGTACTGAAGAAAGTTGCTTTCCCTTTTTTATATATACAGAAGCCAGAGAGACAATCATTTCCTTCTCTAAAAATGCAGAGGAGCTGCTGAAAAGGAAGAAAGTTCACAGAGACATCATATTCAAGTATCTGGCAAAGGAAGGGGTCTTAATGTCCCCCAATATTGAAAAACACCAGTTGGTGAAGAGGACACTGGAGTTCTGGTCTACTGAAATGGTCAGGACATTGAAATATATGCACGCACTGAAAAAAGGATGATATTTTTGTACCCATATTCTGTATTTTCCTTTTTTTGATGGATCTGAAATAATATGATGTATGAATGGCTTCCCTTGAGCAGAGACCAAAATATTTTTCTTCTTTTTGATTCCTTTTTGTAGGCGGCTGTTAAAGAACATATTCAGCAGGGGACGGACGACACGGCAGAGAGACGGCGAAAGAGGACGGAGGACGATACGTCAAACGTGGAGGCGGATTATGATTGCGAGACTTTGATTCTGGGGCAGCAGTTCTGCAGTTGGTTCTTTCAACTGTTGAATAGCCAGAACCCCTTACTGGGCCAGCAACCTCAAGACTGGGGACCACAGCACTTCTGGACAGATGCAAAGCTCCGCCTTTTTTCCAGGTATCAATGTCTGGGCATATTAAATGATAAGAAATGAGATATAATATGATTGAGGAAAAAGGTTCACAAAATCTGAAAATATGATTTTTCACGTTTGGTCGCTAATGTTGTAAATGTCATCCACAGTGCCGGCAGTGAGCAAATGGAGGAGTTTGCAGGGGCCGAACTGGTCAGCTGTCGTCTTCTGGCGTTGACTAAGGAGGAACGTCTTCATTTCAGCCCCAACCTGGAAGCAAATGGCCTTAAGGCGCTGACCTCTCCCCACGGTTTGGTTCTGGTGGCCGTGGCTGGAACCATCCACAGAGACTCGGCCTGCCTTGGAATATTTGAGCAAATATTTGGACTCATTCGCTCACCCATGGACAATAACTGTTGGAAGATCAAGTTTGTCAAAATGATAATCAGAGGGCAGGATTCCATGATCGGGACTCAGACTCCAGCACCGGCTCTGATGTACAGCTCCAGTGACTTGCTCATGCTTTCCACTCAGTGATTTTTAAGACTGTTTTTAATTTATTTTATCATGTTTTTAAGACAATGCCGATGTCAGTCATTTAGCCATGAATGATTTAAGGAATTTTGAAAACATTTCAGTTCCACAAGAATCTATTGTTGCTTAAAACAAAAACAAAATCATTTTCCCCAGCATATCAGTTTGATTTTATGTCACCATAAGCTTCTTTGCTGACATTACCTTCACTGATAACTGTCATTTTTATATATATTAATCAAATAAACTTTATTGCATATTCATAATTTAACACATTTCAACTGAAATTGAGTACATCTTTTCAGAGTCAGGCTGAGTGTTTAGCACGTCGACTTCAGAGTTGAGTTCGATCGTGTGGAGTTTGCGTGTTCAACATAGGCTTGTGTGGGTTTTCTTTGGGTACGCCGCTTTTCTCCTACATCCCGAAAAACATGCAGTTTTACCATGAATGGTTACCCTTTGTCTCCTTGTGCCCTGCTATTGGCTGGCCACCGATTCAGGGAGTGCATATAGTTAGCTGGGATAGACTCCAGCACCCCCTGTGACCCTTGTGAAGATAAACGGTTCGAAAAATATAAAGTTTTAATGTACAACATGGGTCAAAAAATCCCCTAATCCACATTCCATGTTAGTTTCCCTTTGTAATGGAATTTTTATTCATGATTTTGTGAATTTATTCTATTTTCACATCACAAATCCTGACAATTGAACAAGGATGTGGATTAGAAGTGGCTGTTCCCAAATTGTCCGCTAAGTGGGGGTGTATCTCCACCACTGCATGGCTGCACCTCCTTCATTCTGTCCTTCCCACCGAGACCAGCCGGTCTAAATCGTCTCTAATCTCTTGTGCGACCGCCGGCTCGCTCATTCCCTCCGCCGTCCGCCATGGCGACCGCAGAAAGTCTCTTCTCCGATCCGAGCAGCACCTAAAAAGTCACCCATCGTCCTTCTTTTCCCCCAACCGCCGGACACGCGCGTATCCCACTCACCCGGGGGTTTTGGGTGGGCTCCAAAGGTGTGGAATTCCTTGACAAGGACGCATTCCCGAGGTGGAAAACGGGTAAGCATTCCAGTTTGCCAAGTCTCGTGTGTTCTTAATCGAAGTGAGCCAACTTGTTTGAGGAGATTAAGGTTAAAAGCGACGCGTTTCCTTATGAGCGAGCTCTTCACCAGATCAACGAACATCTCCTTTTTGCATTCCACGAATGCACCTTTGAAGAATTTGCACCGAAGGCTGCGGCCGTGTCGTCTTTTTTTCCCCCTCAATGACGGATCTTGCACGGAAATATAATCTAATAGTTTGCACAGTCTGACCAGGTGAGTGCATCCAGTGTCTCCCATGCTGCATGCAAGAACCTGGAAATTTCCCAACAGTCTTCTCCATTAACCCACATTAATTCCATGGATTTTCCAATTCCACGCTGCAGAGCCTTTAAATTGCACCCCCACTTTTGCAGCTTCACATGACAGAATTCCAGTTGCCACAAGACCTCAGTGGGAATCGGTCACGATCCAACCACACCCCGGTGTGAGTGGGGGGTTCTGCTGTGGACCCACTTTTGGCACAGCTGCTTATTGGGGTACGAAAAGGCCATCCAGCTGTCACTAAAGCATTCCAGCTGTGCGTTGTTGACCCTCACTGAGGAGCGCTTGTGTTGCCCCCCTCACACAGAAGAACCACTGTTTCCACCTCAGGAAAGTCCAGAAACCAGCTGCTTCCCCCCTTCCCTTCTTTTTTTTTCTTTTTTACATCTCCATGTTACACACTAGTGGGGAATTTCAAGCCAGAACATTCAAAGGCAAGATCATTTTTGGCGGAAAACACCTTTACGGGTTCTGGCTATTTTTTCCATGCATGGCCATTTGAGTTTATGATACGGGAAAAACAAGGTGCCAGTGTAAGATGATAAAGTGTCCAGGTGTATACATAGTTACCTATTCAGAAATAGTCGTTGGACTTGACTCAAGACCAGGTGATTCATTTAGTAATATGAGAGAAGGTGTGGCACGCCTACTCAACGCTCCCTTTCACCACTGTTTATTTGAGGTGTTTTTTCTCAGTGAACGATGGGGTTTAAAAGGCCATGATGGTCTGTCATAATTCTATTCATTTTTATACTTTCAGACTTTTTTCACATGTTTTTATTGTTGTGGTCCAGTGGACAAGTGGTTAGTGCGTCTGCTTCGCACTTCTGGGCTCGAGGGTTTGATCCCAGTATGCTGAATTATGGTCTTTTAGCAATAAATATAGATTTAATTCTACAGTCTTGATCTGTCCTTTGCATTTGACGTCATTCTAGGTTTTTTTTCCCCAGATTGGTAGCAATGATTGAGTTGTGTTTGAGTAAAATACACAAGAATTAGTCTGCCTTTCAACAAACTGTTAGGATGTTGATTGTTTCAGGCAATTTAAATTTTTTTTTTGACCAAACCTTGAGTGGTATGAGTCATTAATTTTTTAATCGTCTTTGGAGGAGTGCCAACTTCTGATTTGTTTCACAGAAAAAAATCAATGCATATTGAATTAGTCTGTTAGCTGAAGTCCTGCCATCCGGCCATTTTCAGTACTTGTTCACATTTGACTTGCATATGATAGGACGCGACCAGCATGTAGAATATGTAGTCACCAGACAATTGCAGAAAAATACTGTTTAAAAATAAGCAGATTTAAAACGAGACTCCTCACTCTGATTTTAATTGGAAGATGTGTCTTTCCAATTTATTTGTGTGTTGCATTTACTGCGCCACTCTAGAGATGAAACATTTTGGTTTGTATCTTTAAAGTTCACACCCCGAAAATCAATTGTCTTTTTATTGACTGCCAGATTTCGACAAGGCAGGCCTTGTAATTCCAATGTCAAATGAAATTATCACAGTCTGATTTGTGCCTTGAAATCAGGAACATGCTTAACATTTCTTTCCACTAATCACTTCTCCCACAGGCAACCATTAGCAGTCGGCGCCAATCCTGCTCTCGTCATTACTGTGTTAACGCGAACTCGGCGGGTTGTACCCAGCCTGACGCCGTTCTTACTGTCCGTCTGCGCAGGGCGACATGGCCGATCCCGACCCGGAGCCCGTTACGTCGAGAGCGGGGCACCGCCTCGGGGCCCCGGAGACTCTTGGCATCAGTACGCTGGACCCGGCACACAAGCCCCCTGCCATGCCCGCCGGGAGGCACGTCCCCATCAGAGTCCATATGTTGGACGACACTGAGGAGCTCTTTGACGTCTCTGTGAGTTTCCAAAAATATTGTTTTTATGAATTAAGAGTCAGATGATTAGTTGAGATGGGAAGTGCATGTTGTCACTGTTTTATTTACACTTTACTGTGTACCAATTTGTCATGTTTCATCCATGAAATGGTCTCCAATGCCTTTTTCTCACTTTCTCCCAAATAATTGAATGACCCTACTATTATTTTTTTGCGGTTGAAGGTTCAATCCCACGTCTGTCCTCACTGTGTGGAGTTTGCATGTTCTCCCTGGGCTTGCGTGGGTTTTCTACGGGTACTCCGGTTTACTCCCACATCCCAAAAACATGCAAGATAGGCTAATTGTATGTCACATTGCCCCTAGGTAAGAGTGTTAGCATCAATGGTTCTCTTTTGTTCCCTTGTGCCCTGCGATTGGCTGGCCATCGATTCTGGGTGTCCCCCCCCCCCCACGCGAACCAAACTGAGCTTGACACCCCTGTTTTATAGTCTGTGTGATGCAAGCTGTTAAATTAGAATACTGATTGATTTTTTTTTGCTTTTATGTTCCTGACTGAAGATGTGTTTATAACTATAGTTGATTTCAGCAAGATATCTTATTGAAATTATTTGTATTTTACTTTTAAGCTTGTTTTTTAAACTTGCTCCTTTTAACTAAACTCAAATAAACAAATACCAGGGTGAGGATTCAATAAGAACTCCTGGTTGGACCATGAAAAACCATTTATCTCTTGGGGAGGAGGGGAGAGTTCAGCCATTCACGGATGACAATGGCAAAATGTGGAGGGGCCAGAATTTGCATGAAAATTGAACTTCATTCCAAACACTGATAACTAGCCAGATCGCATTATGCAGAGTATATGAGAAAAGAATACAAAGCGTTACTTGTCCTGTATGATGCAATATAGTTACAACAAAACTGAGGTAAATGTAAATGTAAGCATTCATGAATGGACAATGTTGCACAGACATTCAAGTCTGCTTTGGTATTTAAAATTTAAAGCTAGTTATTTGCAACTGTTTGTTTGGAGTAAACTGCCGTGGGTATCAATAAAAATAAGACCTCAATTCTGGGAACACTTTGGAAAAGATTTTTTTCAGAGAAGATTAATAGAAGGCGAATTTAAGAATAACAGCAGGCTGAAGGAAATGTTTTTATTTACATTTTGACTATTGTCACAAGATTTGCAACTAGAAAACCTTATCTTTCTATTTGGCAACATACCCACAAGGAATGTGCAATCGTGTTTTAAATAATTGTTGGATCGAAATGTAAACAAGAGCCCACTTTGGCTAAAAATAGCCTTTACCAAATTATAAATTAAGATGACTCCTCCTCCTGTCGCCCAGTATTTGAATTCTCCAATCATGTACGATTTAAATTCCCCTCTAGCACGGACAAATTTGTCCCCAAATGCAAAGTATCGCATTAACCGATATGATGTAGCTTGCTGCTGACCTGAATCAAGCTTTTGTTGCAGATCTGCCCAAGCAAAAGGAAGCATTATTCAGTCAATTTAACACGCATTATGTGCTAACAAATTCACTCTGCCCCATCTTGTTTTGCCTCAAGGCATCTTCCTAACAAAGACAAACGCACTCTCCTAACTTTACTGTGACTACCTGCTGACTCCCATTGATTACATTCATTTTTTCCTTAGCCTCGGTAAGAACATTTTTGTCTTTTACTGCAAAAATCAATACCTGAAGTCACCTCATAAGTGTTTTTTTTAATTGTTCTCAAGCTCCTGGGCCTCTCAAGACCCCCTTTGGGAGGCAAAGCTCTGCAAAAGTGCTGCTTGACAACATACATTGTCAATTATTAATAGAATTTTTAATCAGCTAATGGAGAGCTGCCAAGCTTTCTCAGTCTGTTCACATTTATACTTCCAGGAAGTATAAGATCGACATGAAACATTTTCTGCTGTAAAGGACATCAAAAGTCTGCAGTTTTTAACCCCCAGCAGTTCAAAGGGGCCAGGTTTCCAGCTGAGTGGGCAGGGTGTCATATGGTTGAGAAACAAAAGGGGCCATCTTGTCATGTTGGGGGTCACATTCCATACTGTGGCCTACTTTGCCTCCTGACTGGGAGCACCCATAGGTAGATGGTAATAATGTTTGGCCACACAGACTTGAATAACAGTAAAGGACATCAGCCACAGGGGGAAAATGTTCAAGAGATCAGAATCTTTTCTAGAGGTGAATACACACAATTTATTTCCATTTATATTTCTTTTTTAGATTTTATATTGTCTGCAGTCAAACGGATTGCAATTGCTGTTTGTACTTTAGCTGGAACAGGTTATTTTGCTTGTACAGACTTCAGACAAAAACAACTTAGACTGATCAGTGATGCTTTGACGCACGTGTTTGCTCAAGGCATTTTCAAAGTTGCCTGTGCAGAGTGTGATAAAATGGGGGTTGGGATGTGGAAATACTTTTTTAGGCGGCACAACATGGAAAAATGTTGTCACCCACAATGCCATTAAAAGAAACTCGAAGCATATGTTTTCTACAGTTTTTGTAATGTGGAATAGGCTCGATACCTATGGACTTGATTTAACTATAATTCGACAATACTTGTGGGTAATCTCTTTTTTGCACATTTTATCTTAAATTGGCGTTTTAAGTACTGCACTTTCACACAATCCCCTTTTACTACTACTACTAACACTACCATACTGTGTTTTATAATCCACTGTGCCTTGTATGTGAAACAAATTGCAAAATAGGTTATTCATTCAAGGTGTGCTTTATAATCCGGTGCGCCTTATAGTGCGGAAAATACAGTAATTCTTCAATGTGTTGGCACTTCAACAATTGATTTTCTGCAATCTCAGTCTTATTTGTGTGCATTCTGTCATTTTTGGGTGTCTTCAATTGCCAATGAAAGGAACAGTAATTGGCTGGCCTGAAACCAGCACACATTTATATTGGGCTTCAATCATTACAAGTGACTTTATATATGGTTTCACCACACTTGCATTGTCTTCTTCGCATTATGAGTCAGGGCATTTAAGATTTTGAACAGTCTTTTGCCGCCTTTGTTTGTTTTCAGTCGATGTTATCAGAGGATAATCCATCATTATAACAGATAATACTCTAATCTGTCTGTTGAGACTGGGGTTGGGAAAAAAAACTTGAAGCTTGCCCTGGAGGGAACACAATGAATAGGCTGCATAAAAACAATGTGTACTTGAAAAGTATACCAAAGGATATACATATTCTGTCTATCATCCTATCTGGTTTGCCATCACGCGCACATACTCAATTCACAACGGCTCTTGATGGGCGACCATTCAATGATATGGTTGGCCTGCCATCAGGTTTTAGAACTTCTAGCTAGCCACCAGGCAGTTCTTGGTCCTCTTAAAACACAATTTTGTCATCATTTTGGATAATTCGCCAAATTCCCATCCCCATGAGCAGAGACCACCCAAGCCAGCAAAGTACTATAAAGAATGGGCCTTTATGGTTTCCACTGGACTCTCACTATAGTCAAGAATGCTTATAGAGCCACCATACTGTCACCCATTCACATTGATGGGACCCAATTAGAGCAGTAGCAATGGGCCTTGTCACCATCTGAATGGTGGTGAGGACCTAAGTACATCATGAAGGACTTGTTTTAACCAGTTCCTCGGTATGCTGACTTGAGTGACTTCTGACAGCTGTGAAGCAATGGCTAAAATGTAACAATTTATTCCAAGCTGTCTGATAACGTATCAAAAATGGTGCATTGCTGCAATGTTTCCATCTTTGAAATTCCAGAGTGCACAACAACAGAATATCAAGTCGTCCACCTTAAAGATATTTGACAAGTATACTCGTCAATGGCAGCGATTGTTTGGATTCTAATCAAGAAGTAGTCAATTCAAATTGAGTTGTGCAGACTTAAACTCATCTTTTTTATTTTTTGAACACCTATAAATCAACAAAATTGGATGTGATAGACTAGAGCTCACTTTAGTGCAAGCCTAATGAGGAAAAGAGCAATAAAAAATATTATTTTAGACTATCAAGGGGTTCTCAGTAGCTCATATTTTACGGAGTTTATTTTAAAGTACGACATGTTGATTGGGAGGAGCGGTAGAGCTCAGATTTGAGGTTGGAGATGAATGTTTCCTTTTCTTCTCTTAGAGCGGATGCGACACGCTAAATCCTTTTAAAACCGGTCGCCGTGGTGGGGATGCTGTGTTTCTCTTTGCTCATCGCTCACGGCGCAAAACTGCCAGTGTTTTAGTCACACAGGATTTGCGAGCAGACTTTTTTTTTCACAGGGTTTCAGAGGCTAAAAGATTTTGATATATCTGGTGCAGTTTTGGTGAAGCAACCATTAATTACAGACCCTTTTGTAAGCATGTTACAGTTTTTCAAAACCATTAGCGTCTCCCCCATTTTCCGATATGAGTCATCCACAATACAGATTTTTGAGTACTAAGCTGCATTCAGACTGGCCCTATTTTTTGTGTGTGTTATGTTTTATCATTTTTTTGACTTCAATTGCTGCAGATTTTGATCCCTATCAGATCAATCATCAATTTAATTGAACTCCAAGTCAACCAGCAGAGTTGGCTTGCCTGTAATAAGCAAAGCAAATGAAGGAACAGTGAAAGGTCTTCCTCCTTCCACGCCAAACACCAAAATAATTGCCGCCCCTCAAGGGAGACATCAAGAGAATCTTGATATGGCAATAATTTTGGAAATTGCTTTTTTCCAAGCGTCGTTTCCTGCGCTCTTCACTCAAGATATTTTATTATGACTCCACACTTTGGGGAGTCCTAAAATACACTTATCTTGCTTTGTCTTTTTTCCCAGTAGAACAGCTTTTAAGCTATTGTCATTTTTTTAGATACATATATAATAGGAAAGCAGACAGTAAGATTGCACAAAAGGGTTTATAGTCCCTCTAGGAACATACAGTATATGACAATTAAATGCAGGCTGAATCATTGAAAGGTTGCACAGAATCAGGCGGCCTGTGTGTGGGTTGCCATGGCTACAACAGAGGTTGGGTGAGGAGCGTCGGTGGAGAGAGTCTTCCAATGATGTGAAAGAAATAGTGGTGGCGGGGATTGAGTCTTGATGCGTAAGCGTGGTTATACTCGCCACACAGCAATTACAGATTATATTTACCATAACCAGCTCTCCAATATGGTTTCAGTTTGATTGAAGGTACTCCTATCCCATCTCCTTAAACATGCCACTGAAGTGTTATCATATTCCCCCCAATCACCACCTTGTGTAGTATAATGTGTCACAATAGCAGCTGTTTATAAGTAATGAATGAAAAGTAATCTAATGTAGGGAACCTAAAAAGCAATTTCTTCCAGATGTGCCAATTACAATATTTGACCTCTTTTTTGTTGCATAGAAAATCAAAGATGTATTCTCTTGCATCAGAAACATGAACAGATCCATGTTTTTTTTTGTAGATTTTAAAGTGGGACTAAGTGTTTACAAAAAAAACAAGTGAAATTAAAATAATCCATGACTCTTGAACACGTTTGTTGTCATTAACTGTGAAAGATGTCTAATCTTTTTGAGCTAGAAGAGATTGAGAATGAAAGAAAGTTTGCCAGTTAATAAGCATGTGTACCCTGAGACAGTATTTGCTTTTTGGTTGACCTAGTTGTGATTGGGCTGGCATGGCGGGCTTCTCCATGGAATTCACACGTGTCCAAGGAAGGTTTTGCGTCATACTTGCATCAGCTGTTTGTCTGCACTTTATTCACATGATCTATGAACTCCTGTTTGCCTTTTTCTCATAGCTGGAAATTGAAATTCCACACTGGGGAGGCAGAAATGTGGGAGTGTCGCTTATCTGCCCCCTCCCTCGTATCCTGGCAATGTAATTCCGTCGCAGAGGGCGGGAGTCACCATAGATGAGAAAGCGAGGGAATAGAGTGGTGGCTGATGGCTGATGAGAATACTAAAATGCTTGGAATGTTGGGAACATTCTTCTATCTTTATGGAAGGCGTGAAGATTAATGGTGAACCCTAATTCTTACTCTCCAAGAAGAGGGAGTAACAGCGGGGTTGATTGTGGAGTGGCTCATTTACTTAATAAGGGAATGCATCACTGGGTCTACAAACAAATTGGTTTGTTACTGATTGTTAAGGTATTCATTATGAATAGTGGTTGCGCTAAATTCTTCAGCCAAAATGAGTCTAGAGGTAATACTGAGGTAGTTCATAACACAGCAAATATAATCTACTTTAAAGTGTATCTCTGGTAAATTCGAATGTAAATTTTTCTTAAGAGTCTTATAAAGTGCTTTGAAATACAATGTGTGATTATAATCAGTAAAATTATTTTAATATGGTCAAACATGGTTCACAAAAATGTGCAAAGTTGTGGTAAATTCCACCTTAGAGGACCAAGGAGCGTCCTTAGTGTTGGCATTTGAAGCAGGATACAGTACTTAAAATACACTGCTGAAACATTTCTATACAGCAGTTGTTTTGTATACTGTGCACGCTTTAATGGGCAACCCACCCAGCATTATAAATCTCTCTTGTGGTTCCTATGGTAACCATCTATGGATGTACCTTAGGTGGAACATCCTCATGATCCGATCGACTCAAGGGGTTCATGTCTCCCGAGAAATGTAGCCTGCGATCCCAATTGTGACAGAAGGAGCAAAGTGGATGCCATGACATTTCCAGCTCATTCATGCATTATTCCTTTCAAGCTCTTCTTTCCCTTGGAGGAATCTCTGTGATCGGTTCATTACGGCAGCAGGGTCCCCCTCTGACTTGGTTGTAGTAGGGTTGTATTTCTCGGGTGTAGTTGACTCCTCCTCGCCCCAGCCGTCTGTGATTTTATTCTGCCCTCAATTAAGGGTAGACGCCTTCTGGGATTGGGTGTGTGCAACGCCACGGCCCCCTTTAATAAATTATGAATACCTCATTGAAATTCAGGAGGACAATTAACACATCTAAAATAAGATGTGTGAGATTTATTCCCATGATGCTCTGCTGCTTGTGTACCTGGGAGCACTGTCTTTACCTTGCTTGTCCTTGTCTCCAGTAACTTTGTTCTTTGTGACCTGCATGCTTAGGGGTTTCATTTAGTGGAACCTGACTTGATGTATATGTCAACTTGTTTGACAGTTAAGGTACCAATTGTTTAGTTTTCATCACCGGATGTGCAATTTTGAGAACAGGTCTGCGTCGTGATTACAAGCCTGACAAATCGCTATTATGTCATTGAATATGAGGGCTCTCTCAGGAATATGGAGGCTACGTGTGAGTGGGTAGGTATAGATGAAAAAAATTCTAGGTGAGGAATGTCGTACATGAACACATGCATTGTAGAGATTGTTCTTTTTTTTTCTTTTGCGTGCGATGAATAAAGAATGAGCCTGCATCTGTGGTATTAAAGTGACAACTGTTCAATCATGTCACGCAGAGAAAAGCTAAGCCATAGATTCGTCGATCCCCGAGCTAAAGTGAAGCTAAAGAATCAAACCTCTTTGACATTCTTCAAGTGTCCAACTTTTGAAGCTCAGGTTCAGGGTTCGATCCCAGACGGGTCCTCGCTGTGTGAGAATCTAGATATTGAGTTTTAAATGTTCATACTGCATTCAGATCTGATTCGTTCATATCTTTTCACATACAAACTATGGCCAACCAAGATGTAACCAAATGCATGGAAAGAAAAAAAGTTCAATTCATCAAACATGCCAAGGTTTTTTTTGTATCTAATGACCCACATGGCATGTGCATTGCACATGTTTCTGTTACCTTGGAGATCTGGTTGAAAAATGCTTTAACTTCACTGCACTAAAATCCATTTGCAACCAAATCAAAACATACTTCAAGTTACACTTCATAACCTTTACAAGCAGAGTACTTCAAGCCTTGCTTCATCCATTGTTGATGTGTTGTTCAATTAGTCAGGAGGATTTCTTCTTGCTGACCCTAAATCCAAGCATAGCCAAGCATTCGCTCAGTACGCTTGGTGAGCGTGATTGTAGTGCTATCACAACCCAGCTAGTCGGCTTAGCCAGACAGCCAGTGATTTCGGATGTTTCTGAGAATAGTCAAAATAGGATGTGGTCTTAGCGACTTTTGCACTTTATCCTCCCAAATCCATGCATGTGGTGGCAGTAATTGCATCATTATGTCACGCAGGCACACAAATTGTAACCAACGCCCAAGAATTTTATCCCAAAAAAAGGCATTTTAGAGGAAGAAGAATATTAGTTCAATTTAAAGAGACTTCCTGCTCCTCCAAATTTGTTCCCATTTGTTCCCCCTCATTTATTAGGAAGCAAAATTCTTTCAACGTTGCCATGGTTACTGCAAGCCACGTCTACGAAATGTCTTAAATCCTTCCAGGAAGTGATGGCCTACACACACTGGGCAACAGCTGTCGGCCTTATTCCAGTGTATGCCTGTCACTTGAATGGAGAAGGAGAACTTCTCGTAGCACAGAGTGGCCTCAGGCCGAAATTTTACTTGATGCCAGTTGTGATTTACCCAAAGAAAAAAATGACCCACATTGTCAGTTTCCTTATTTTTTATTTCACTCAGCAGATTCGGCAATACTCTTTTGCCAGAAGTTTATGATTTACAGATGATAAACTGAGGCAGACATGAGCTCCCAGCACATTTTCACTTGCCATCTTTACCTAGCCAACACTGTTGCCAAGCAACCAGGCTGTCACAATCCTACTCATTGTTCTTATTCAAAGATTTTATTTACTTTGGCAATTTCAATGTAAATGGGACTGTAATCCCAATCTATTAACTTCACACAGAACGGTGCTATATTGGTTTGCATACTGCCAATTTCAATTCTGATCTTTATCAATGGCATTTTCATGTTCTCATTTTGATGGCTCGAGTTCTCTCCTAATAATCAAGATTCTATTCAGAGTTCAAAAATATGTTTAGGGTTGCGAAGTGGTTAAAAATTTGCAATATGGTGGCACTCAGATTATAAAGTGTGCATTATGTTTTCAGTGCTGGGTACGTACGACATATAGTAATACCCATAGTAAGTTCTTAACATCACGTTACATCTGTAAAGAGACTTTCTGTCAAAAGAAATCAACATCGTTTGCATATTCAGCCCATTTACCACTACTAACTAGAATGCTCCTCCCCAATGGAGGCTTATCCTGAAAAGATTAAAATGTTACTTAAGATCTTATTGATGTTTGCCTTCCGAGTGAGTTAATCCCTCGTGTCCAACAAACCTAAAAAATGATATTTACACTGGATTGGTGACAATGTACATTTCCATCGTCATATGAGACTGTGACCTACATATAACATGTCGGAAGCAGCCAGAGGTTTGTCTGCGCCTCTGTGTGACACATTAGTGATCAAGTTCATTGTGTCACGAGCTCACGAGCTCACGAGCTCTCTGCAGCGTTAGCTGAGTTTGCATCACAGCTTCTGGATTTGCCACTCTTCTTGGATAAGTCGTTTAAGGCTAATCTAAAAGAGGCCAATTGATTGGTCTCTCCTGAAGAGCAGCATGTGCCGCTGTCATTATTTATTACTGGCAGAGATTAAGGTTAAAAGCAAGAACATGCAGCAGGGCAAACAGCAACAAGCCAATCTTCAACTTCATATAGTTTCATTTATTCCACTGTGTTGTGTAGCTATTGAGCATTAAAGCAAGTGCTGACTATGAACCGTGTTTACTGTAGAAGCATAACATGGTTTTTCATAACAAGCTGTTGCTAGAATGCGTACTATCTGTTGTGTTTTTAATCTATTACACTGTAGCACATTCATTGATGTTACATTTAAGTTGTCTCAAAACATTGCTGGGTTATTTGAAGGTCAGGTAGGTTTCAAGGTGGAAAGTGCATTGTGTGGTTAAAAATCTTTGTTGCACCTCTGTGCTGACCTTGAGGATCTTGGCTCTCCTTTCCACTCAATTAATCTCCTGATTAGAATGTTGATTGCTATTATTTTTACAATTTGCCCTTTCATCTGTATTCCAAACATTCGGTCACGGTTCACATCAGCTCTCTTTTATTCACAGAAAGATATTTAATTGAAAAATGATTCATGTAATATTGGGTGTACAAATACATTTCCTTCATGATTTGTTTATTGGTGGGGCTTTAAAGTAGTTATCATAGAGCTTTCCATGTTGTTCCCATTTACCCAGAAATATATAGTTTAGACTACACTATATTCCCATTTTTTCTTCAGGATAATCTGTTAGTGTTATGTTAAAAAAATAAGTAAATATTTGGATTCATGTTACGTCATTAAAATATAAATTGAATTAACTTTTGAATACTTTGTTTTTTAAAATTGATCAATAAACTTTTGCATTGCGGCCTTACAAATGGCAAAAATGCTACAGATTTCAATGCGTATGCTTAGCACCTTTTATTCAGATTCTCAGTCTGCCTTTCTTTACTGCCCCTTAATGTGAAGTGAAGCATTCACACCGTGTGAGTGACTTTAATCCCTCACAGGGGACAGAGTTTGCTGTGGTGGCCGAGCAGCAGGAGGTCCAGAATTTGCCGGATTCTGAAAAGGATTCAGACAGATGAAAGAGAGAGGGCAATCGTTTTGGTCTTTCCAGTCGCCTTAAAACCTCCTTTCGCCCTCCCGCTCACTCTAATGAGTTAGGTTCTGTTAACCTCGGCCACGAAAACATTTAGCGGCGTCTCACTTCAGTGCACTTTTGAGATAATACCAGAGCTTTTTTGTTAGCCTGCCAAAGAAAGTCGGGTCTGCCCTTTAACGTTTTGCTAAAGCAGTCAGTAAAAATGCACACCCACAAGTGTTTGATTTGCTTGATCTATGACGCTGCAGCAAACGGCAGGAGATCCGTGCACAAAGCACTGAGCCATTATTCAAACTAAACTCATACGAAACGATCCTTACTTAATTCTTCTCCAAGCAAAATCAATGGTAAATATAGCAGCGGTTCCGCCGTCTGCCAAAACTCCCCATTGAATTCTTCTGGCGTTATTTCCACGGTTGTCCTATTGGCACCTTATGGCAAGACTCCTGCGATGGGATGATCCTTGACAGCTGTAGTAACACTATTCCTTCAATATTTTTCCTGGTCATTGTGTGTAGAGGAAACCTCAAAGGTTTTCCCAGCCGTCTCCTCCTATGGATGCTCCCCCTTCAGCCCACTTTTGGGTTCTTATTAGGATAGGGGCTGTAAAACTGTTGATATAGAGTGCACACGCCACACACATGTGTTTGCATCCACACATGCTGGGTGTGAGTGTGTGTGATTACCAGTGGGTTTTCACCCTCCATTCTCTCCTTGTCAGCTTGCAGTTTGTAGTCGAGCAACCCCAGGAACCTCAGCAGTGCATGACCTGAATATCAATGAGCTTTCCCTGCCATTGACCTCTCTGTCCTACCCCTTCCTTACAGTGTGTGTAATACAACCGGCACAACCATTCAGACAGCACATGCCAAAAACCCACTGCCAGGAGTTGCTTCTTGTATGATATGGTAAATAGTTGGGCTACCACCGAACCCATGGGAAACCAGGCCAGGAAGTTGGATGTAGTATCCACATATGTTTTTTATAAAAGCACTACAGTGCGGGAATGAATCTTCCTGCTACTGGACGCACTTTTAGTAATGGGAACCCAACCCTGCGAGCATAAACGCTGCGGTTCGCCTTTTAAGTTCAATAACATCCAGATTTGTCTGCCGCACTGGTGTTGAAGTCGCATTGCCTGGAAGACAATCAATGTTCTTGGCAATATTATTGCTCTTGCTGCATCCCAGCCTTTAAATCATTGTCATCCTTGACCTTCAGTCTATCATGATAGGCCTCACAGGTCTATGCCTCTCACTGTGTGACTGATGTTCTGCTATTCCATCAGTTAAAACCAAGCCAGGAAGACCACTGGATGCTTGGAAACACATAGTTGTGACCAGTTTTTAAATCAGAGTAAATATTTTGTCTAACCAAGGCTAAGAATCTGTCTTAAATACCATCAATTACTACTGTAGTGGCCCGTGACAAGCTTTGCTTTGTTCCGCCTGAGCCTACAGGCAATCACAGTTTGTTTACGCACACATCAGTGGAGTGTTGGGGGTGGTGTGGGTAAATTCTGATAAGGCTGGCACATCATGGGTGAACTGGATCATTCCAACATCTACCAAAATTAGCAGGGATTATAATAGAATTATCTGACCCTTCATGGCTGGTATTTGCTAGAGGAGCTGATTTATTTTTGGTCTCTTTGGTGAGGGTTTTTGTTGTTATTTGCCCTGCAGTGGAAGCCCAATGGATGCAGACATTTGTCATCTTTGTTTAGACATCCTCCGTCAGCTGGGGAGGAGGCATTTGGAGGTCAGTGTAGTGGTGCGTGGATGATTTCAAGTGGTGCAACACATGTAAACAGAATCAACACCCTTATGTCAAAACCTAATGAGCCCTGACACTCCTAACATTCTCCCTCCCTGGTACCAAATAAGAACAGAGCAGGGGTCTTTGACCAATTTCACAAAGGACTGCAGTGAGTGCGGGGTTTCATTCCAACAGATGGTGCACAGAGTTTATCTTCATGAGCAGGGGTGCCCAACTCTGGTCTTCGAGTGCATCTATCCAGTCTGCTTTCCATATTTCTTTCCTCTACCACACCTGAATCAAATGAAGATCTGGAGGGGCCATCAGATTAATGAGAAAATCTGCATCTTCATTTAGACAGAATGTGCTTGTGCCAAAGGAAATGGATTTCAACACCACAGTCAGATTTGAATCGATGTTTTTTATTGCATCCGCAAGCATTACAAGGATAAATGGTGTTGAAAATGAATTCATGAATGAAAAAAATGTTAATTCCATGTCTAATGACAAGGTGCCCAAGACCTGTCAGTACCGATATGATACTCTTACATTTCGATGATGCTGTGTCAGTGTTTGCACGAGTACCGTCACATAATGAGTGAAGCTTTTTCCAAAGAAACCTCCTTTTTGCTTCAAATATTGCAGCGTGGACCACTTGCACCGTGTCTCCAAAGTGCAACAGCTGCATTTAATCAGCCCCCCAAATCTAATCGGCCTGCAGCCTCACGCATCTCGGCTCGGATGCTGCCTTATTTTCTAGTGACAGTAGATTTACAAGACAGGATATGAGAGTGCTTCAGCCTGACAAAAGCGCTGCTTAACTTTTATTGTTTTCACCTCTTGCTCTTGCTGCTCTGATATTGAAATTTACTAAGTTGTACAAAAATGTGTCGCCATGCAGGCTCTGTATGTACACTGTGATATTGACATGATGTAAAGCGAAGGTTGTTAGAGGAAGATTATAGATTTGGGCGTGGAAGTCTAGCTTTTTACACTAAGCTGCTGCTTTGGTTTTCATTGATGGAGCATTAAATACTAACAGAGCACACTAAGACTTCAGACTTGGTTGACTTGTAACAAGGGGGTTTAACTGTCTATCTTGAGGTGTAAAATTAGAGTTGACTCTGCTCGCTGGAAAATTTCCCTCACCCAAAAGTAGATCATTAGCCAAGTTAGGGGGATTTTCACTCATAATGTAATGCACTCCCTTGTTTGTGCTGACCAATCACAAGGAAGCATTCGGCCTGCGGCAATCCTGTGCAGTTTTCTCCTACGAGAGGTGAGTTTAGGTCGCTGCCATAGAAGTGTTACCGTCCATGTTTGCTTTATTTGTGCGTCATTGCCCCGGAAACAACCACACAGATAGTTTGTCATAAAACGGCTCGTCGCGTGTGTTGCAACAAGCAGGGAAGTAGGCTTTGTAGTCGTGCCTTTCTTTGTGAGTGGGGTGGAGTTCATGGAGAAGTTCAGACTTGTTTTCCACTTGGTGTCATTAAGCTCCAGGGTTTTTACTTGTCCCCAACGTGGAATCCTCCTTTGTTTTTCTTTTATTGTCCGTTTACAACAGGCCACTTGGAGTCTAGTCGATTGTTATCAGCAGAGTTACGAAAGCTACTCAGAAAATATAGTCAGTTTAAATGTATTTTAACTACTATTGTGACACATTTCATTGATTTTCATTATGAAAACTGAAAAATACAGTTAAGATAGTAGCGCTGCTACTGCCCATGAACTGAAGACCAAAACTGGTTATTTGAATGAGAAAGTAAAATGTCATCATGCCATTGGGCCAATTTTAACGCTTCATGTCCATCATATCCTTTTGTTTGATTTCTCCCCTGACCCACAGGTAAAAGCTTCTGGCAAGGTCCTATTCGACCTAGTGTGCACCCACATGAATCTCATCGAGGGCGATTACTTCGGGCTGGAGTTTCAAAACCATCAAAAGATAACGGTGAGCAAACAGGACATGTAAAGTCAAATGGATAATTGTGAACTAGGCTGTTTTATCAAACCAGGAATTCTCTCTTCTCATCTTCTCATGACCAATACATGTTGATTTTATCTTCTCAACAGGTTTGGCTGGATCCTATCAAGCCTATTATGAAGCAGCTCAGACGTGAGTATTTTTTTTTTGCGTGTTCAGAAATGGATGTTTTCATTAAGGTGCAAGTCTGACAAGGTTGTGGCAAATTCTATTTTGATACCTCATGTTCCTAACAGGACCAAAATACACGACATTGAGGTTTGCTGTGAAATATTTCCCTCCAGACCATACCCAGCTGCTTGAGGAGCTGACTCGGTGGGTTTCTTTCCGCATTAATAAAACTATGTTCGCCTCATTAGGTTGGCATTGACTCTACTTTGTTATATGGTGGTTTAAAGACATTTTGGTACCTTCACGTGGAGTTCGCTTAAAGTTGTATAATATGGAATTTAAATTGTTTTTTTCCAGGTATTTGTTTTCCCTCCAGATTA
This sequence comes from Stigmatopora argus, assembly GCF_051989625.1. Classification (NCBI taxonomy): domain Eukaryota; kingdom Metazoa; phylum Chordata; class Actinopteri; order Syngnathiformes; family Syngnathidae; genus Stigmatopora; species Stigmatopora argus. The sequence continues at coordinate 10,892,750 of NC_135399.1, forward strand.
AAAACGATATTTCCAGCGGGCGTCTGACTTCCAATGACACCAGTGCTGCCCTGATGGTCTCTCACATTATGCAGTGTGAGTTCTTAAGTGTTCCCTTTTTTAGCCTGCAGACCAATAAATTACAGACACTAGTATGCTTTCTGACTCAAGTGTGTGTTTTCAATTAGTGCCTCACAATAGGCTCATCCTTTTTTAATACACGTATTGGCCCCGAGTGCTTTGTGAGGCGTGTCTTAATATAATCCCACCCCTGCTTGTCTTACTTAACCTTGTCATTTTTTTCCCTTTTCAGCTGAGATTGGTGACTTTGAGGAGAGCCAGTGCCGGTCACATCTCCTCAACAATAAGTACATTCCTGACCAGATGCCCTTGATCGACAAGATCATGGAGTTCCACTCGATGAATATGTAAGCAAGGGATTTCCAAATAGTTATTTAATTAATTCCTATAAAGTCCCCCAAGTTTTTGCTGTTTAGTGCTGAGTGACCACCCCCATACACACAAATATATGAGCACCCCTGCTCCATAGTCTTTATTTCTAAAGGCACCATACGTGGATTTATTTGTCCACTGCCCAGTGAAAATGAGTTTTCATGCACCAAATAATTCACAGCTGTTGCCAGCACATTTTCAAAGTTTAAGGTTCGATTCGGGGTTGTTGTGTGAAACCCAGGGGTCCTTTTTCACAAGGTTTGAATTCAAGCCAAAAGCAACAGCTCAAAATGATTTCACCACGGGTGAACATCTACTCTTCAAAAGGAGCTCCTTTTTAATGCACTTCCTCCTTTCACTTATTTTTTCCCCCCTAAAGGTCTCAGCTGATAACTAAAGCAGTGTTAGTGCGTGGAGATTAGCAGCTCATTAATCACTGTACGCTAGCTGAAGGAAGGTTTCTTTGCTGATAAGAATAGCTGCTCATTCCTTTCTTAACTTTGCCAAATTGCACGTGAACACAATTGACCTGCATCCATTCACAATATTTTAATTAGGAATCAATCAATAGCGTAAAGTGTTTTAATCAATGTACACTCGTTTTGATAGTGGTCAGACACCGGCCGAATCTGACTTCCAGTTGCTGGAAGTGGCACGCCGCCTGGAAATGTACGGGATTCGTCTCCACCCAGCCAAAGACCGTGAAGGTTCGCGGCTAAGCCTTGCTGTGGCACACACGGGTGTCCTGGTCTTACAGGTGAGCTTTGCTAGAAGAACTATTGTAGATCATAGGTTGACTTTATCGTATACATCTCCACAGGGGCATACAAAGATTAACTCTTTCAACTGGTCGAAAGTGCGGAAATTGAGCTTCAAGAGGAAACGATTCCTTATTAAGCTCAGGGCTGATGGGAATGTAAGTTCACTCGCTGAAATGAATGCTCAAAAATAAAGCAAATTTTGCAATGCATTTGTTGTGCCTGTGTTCTCCAGAGTTCCTATCAAGACACTCTGGAGTTCTTGATGGCCAGCAGAGACTGTTGTAAAGTCTTTTGGAAGATCTGTGTGGAATACCACGCCTTCTTCCGGCTGTTTGAGGAACCCAAACCCAAGCCCAAACCTGTGCTGTTCACACGAGGCTCCTCTTTCAGATTCAGGTAACATAAATGGGCAACAGGCTGCTTTTTTTTCCTTTCGGGATAACACAGATAATTCTACATGTCTGAATAGTCTCCTTCAGTACCTTTGCCTGTCTCAACAGCGGCCGCACGCAGAAGCAGGTGATTGACTTTGTGAAGGAGGCCGAATTTAAAAAGCTTCCTTTCGAAAGGTAAAATAAAGGCGATTTGACACATTTGATCCTAGAGTCTTGCTTTTAACACTGGTTTTGACTGCTAGGAAACACAGTCGAGTACAACAAAACAGCCGCCTGTCGCCTTTGCTTTCACCACACCACCAAAATGTGCCAAAAGAAGTGAGTGGAGTTTTAATGGAATGTTTTGTGCTCTGTAAAACTCAGTTAAACAAATCAGCATGTTTAAATCTCTTCTCTAGAGCGGTGCTTTCGGGGACCGAGTTGACACTCCATCACAGCACCAATGGAAGGAGTCAGCATTATTGAGTTCAAAAGAAACACCCGAAGCGCCGGTGAGCCCAGCTCACCAGAACAACAGCCACGAAGACAGATCTCCGCCCGGGAAAGCTGAGACAAGAGCCTGGAGTCGGCCGGCTCATCTCGACCATCTGGCAACAGGTTCAACTTCTCTGTCCGCGAAAGGCGACATACCTTCTATTTACATAGAGAAAGATAGGCACTATGATCTAAGCAGGGATGTGTTTGTTTGGACTGAGAGCTGCAGGGAGCAGGTTCCGTATCAGTGTGGGTCTGACTCGGGAGAAATACACAGGCCTGTGCAGCTCCACCAGGAGGAGTTTCAGGGTTTGAGGCAGTACATGGAGCACACTAAGTCATCTAAATGCGGTCTGATCCCTGAGTTTAGGAGTCCTAGCATAGAAAGGACACACAGTAGAAATAAACACAGCAGCAGCCCGGTCACAGTTCAACAAGTAACCGGGAATCAGATTCTCTCTGTAACGGGCACTTTTCATCCTCATGGGTCAGTCAGTCACGTTGAACAGAATGGCTACGGAGCCGGAGCCGCCCCAAGCCGTTCTCACCGCTCTCGAAAGCACCACAAAGGCAAACAACGGCCTCCCGCCGACTTAAATTCAACAGCATACTCTCCCAAGAGAGAACCGCCACCCGTGCTGTCTCCAACTGAGAGAATGGCTGCCCTCGAGCGCCGCATGATAGCTAACGGGCTCTCAGCCCCGGGCAGAACTAAAACCAGCTCGGGAGGTAAACGGCAGGTTGGAGTCGCGCACGTGGGGGCGGTTCAGTTTAGCGAAGGCTGTAACACTAGCGCTTCGGAGTCGGAGTCTGAGGTAGAGGGGAGTAACAGACAACTCATGTTTGGGGATTTGGCTCAGGCCACTTCACACCTACCGAAAAGCAAGTATTCCTTTGGTAGCCTCCAACTAGACGAGGAGGCGGACGAAGACGCGTGCCACACCTTCAGTGATGAGGAGTGCGTCCAAATAATCAGTGGCTAGTTTAAAAAAAAATCAACAGTAAATTAAAAGGAATTTTCCGATTTCCTGTGTCATAACTGTAATAGTCCAGTTCAACTTCACTGTGTGAATAACCTCTAGTTTTTCCACTTTTCCATATTTCCAGTGTCTATTGTCACACTAGAATGAATTAGGTTTGTCTTCGGAGGTTCTACTGTCTTTGTCGTTCGCAAAGGCCCATATCTACTGGGCTTCAAGTCTTTAGAAATAGGGATATTTTTCACAAATGATCTGGCAGTAAATGCTCAAAGCCAGACCTCCCTGTTGAAATAGATTGGGTGTCTGTCAATGTCAATTGCAGACAATGACTTCAAAGCTTCCCATGAAACCACAAGTGCCATGTTGACATTCAATATTGTAGCAAAACTCCAGAGAATTTTTGCTTATTTTTTTGCTCTTTGTGGTTTATTGAAATGCCTTATGACTTCCAATAGAGATGGAAAAACCCTAAAATAAGTAGTATATTTAGATATCCTTCTGCTACAAGTGAACATTATGCCCATTAGGCACTAACTCTAATGCAATTTTTGAGTTATTGTTTGAATAGCATGTGACTGTGCAATGTGAATCAGTACCTTGTTGTGGTGCAGAGACAGAGTTCCATCCCTCAGAAAAAATATTTTTGATAGTTAATATTTATTGTGCGGTCCAAAAACCCATGTACTTTTTCTTTTTAACTGCCATGATTAATCGTGGTCGGACAAGGAACAACATTCAAAACATGTCCTTTTTACGCCTACAATCTTGGGCAACATGAAATACCAGTGGTGGCTTGTTCAGACTGAAGTGAAGGTTGATCTGTCCCACAGTTCAAAGTTACTCAAATTGTTTGCACCAACCATCTCAAGGTAGACCAAGTCACTTCAAAGTACAACATGCACTTTGTTTCCATTTTTTGGTTATTTTTCTGCTTTGTCTGCATGTTTCCTTTTTGTTTTCAATGTATTTGATCTTTTTATGTCTCTTTGCATGAAGCTGTTGTCTATCTTTTCTTTTCTTTTTCACTTTCAATCTGTTACTCCATGTCCAGTAAACTCAACTTTGGATGTTCTATTTTTTTTTAATTCTTGTAAATGTTCAACTCTGTGGCATGACATCATATTTACTGTTCAATCTGCATTTGGATGTTATGCCATTTTAGTGGGGACTTGCTTCATGTTTCACTCTCTTTAGTGCATGCATTTATAATTTGAACATCTGCCCATTTTTGTGCACTCTTAATTAAGGTTAATGTGTTTGTTAGCATGAATTCCCTCCTTTTATCTGCACTCCCTTTGCATCTTCACTCTTGTGTTCATGTGCTGCTTGTCTTAAGATTTGCATGAATCTAACATTCACACACAATATATATGTAAATAAAAGAAATTGCTTTTATGAGGTCATAGTCCAGAATCTTCTTTTGGTATCAAGAGATCTTTGTTCACACTCAATGCCGTTTTGCAGTACCTGTTCCTCTCTTTAATAGTTGTAGTATAAGTGTAAACTGTAGTGTGGTTTAATACTTGTGGTGGTAATTTCCTGTTGCTTTGTCATGGTTTGCGGTTTATGATTCTTCCTACTTCACTGTTTACAGTAAATCCCCAACCAAAGCGAAGTCAATGTAATTACTGTTGTGGTGTTGTAGATGACAACATACTGATCCAGTACAAGAACATAATTAACATGATGTATTTTTAGATTTAATTACTGAATTGGCCAATGCAGGAATTAAAAAAAAAACCTGCACATATTGAATGACTCAGTGACAAAATGTTCTACAGTTCATGTATTGGATCTCATGAGCATGTGCAGTTGATTCTAATGGGACCGGTGAGTGTAGTGTTTTTGCGGTATGTTTTTATTGCACAAAGCCTGCCCATGCTGTCTGGATTACTGAGTGAGTCAACAAGACTGATGTTTCACTTGTACAGACAGTGCCTGGGTTATCCTTTTAACAAGGGAAACTCCAATGGTCCCTCAGATTCTGTCCATAACTGTAGTTTGCTCTTTTCTAGGAGTTGTATTGGTCTACAACTCACGCAATTAAATTAAGTGAATGTAAGGCAGCCCAAACAAATCATTGACATTGCTGAGTTTACACTCCTATCTTTCCAATAGGAGGACTGACAAGCAGTCCGTACCTGTCCACGTCGTCCGCGCAATCGCACGGTCTGCTCAATGGCCAGACGTCTCTGGAGGTGGGCAGTCAGAGTCCGGACGTCCGGCAACCTTCGCCTCTCACCAGCCCCCTCCTCAATGACGCTTGCAGCATTCGCACAGATGATGAAGACGAGGTGCGCCGGAAGGTTTGTGCTCTGTCCAGTCGTACGCATCAGATCGATAAATGCCTGTGAAGTCTTTTGTCCATGTTAGTTTGTTTTATAGCCAATGTTACACGACTAGGACACATTTGTTGGTTTAATTAGTCTTTGGTGACCACTGTGTATGTTTGATGCCTCCGCAGAGGTTCCCGACAGACAGGGCCTACTTCATCGCCAAGGAGTTGCTGACCACAGAGAGGACGTACGTCAAGGACTTGGAGGTGGTGACCGTGGTAAGACGAAACCGGGGCACCTGACGTGTCGCTTTTACTCTTTGTTTTTTCTCCTCTCGCCGTCCTCTGGGGGAGATGTCATTGATTATCTGGCTTAGCTGCTCCATTGCTGAGCGCCCGCCAAGAGATTGAGGCAAACGATGACACGGGCATATTTGGAAAGATTACATTTTCATACCCATTCTGCACACTCGGAAGTATCCAATCGAGGCCACCGATGTATTTTTTAAAAGAGATTTACAAAACTATCTCTGACTTTATGTAGAATTAACACTGGCTCAAGCATGAAAAATATTGACTTTGTCGGCACTTTGAGCAAATGTAGAATTATTTACAATAGTTGCAACATTATGCTTAAAAAACGCTGTGTTAAAAGTTATATTTTATTGAATTATATTATATATATCCATCTATCTATCTGTTAACCATCTGAAGGACAAAAGGCAGCCTAAAAGTACCAAGTGTCATCATTTATTCACTCAATCATGGGTGTTCTTAATATCGTTGTCATGTATATTTGAAATTGTGCCGCAAACCACGTCATTCACTCATCCCTGACACTTTTATCACCTTGGTATCTTGAGCCAGAGCTCTCTTCCTTCTCATAAATATTTGGCTTGGCTCGTGTCCCATCTATTTTTCAGCCATGCACTCCATCTTTCTAAATCCCTCAAATCATTGCTGGTGAAGTCATCTAAACTGCTGGTTCGCCGCGCACCCGTAGACCTTTTCTCGACATGTCAGCTTTTAAATGAAGATCTTCCACTGCCTGTATGCAATTTAATATTTTATTATCAAATGGATTATAATCCCTCATCCGGGAATTCAAATATATATAGCACACCAGTCCAACTAAAGTTCAGTTGTTGGTTTTGACTTAAAAAATGTCAAAAGTTGAATACCTAATATACCTAAGTCTATTTGACTTGGAATGATTGGCATCCAATCACAAGGCTCATACACAGTTAAACAAGCAGTTCATTGAATGAACATAGTTCAGCTAAAATTTGCCTGAATCTGCTCTTAATAGTCAATATTCGCTTTAATATTTTCTTTTCTTTTTCAAATGTATTTACATCTTTAACAACATACAGAAGGAAAACAGTAAATTCTTTAACAAAAAAAATCAGTCAATAAAAGAAAGCCATAAAGTCAAACCCAAATATATTTATATATACTGTCAAAAGGAGCATACTTATGCAATACTCTAAATGCATAATTCATTGAAATGTTATAGATTTTGTCTCTTAAATTATCAAGAGGGTGCATAAGATGATGCTTCCTTAAAACTGTGCAAGATATGAATAATTCTATGAAATTGGACACTATATCTTAGTCATCTTCCACTTTGACATCAGATTTAAATGTATTACTATTACATTTTGACTAGGATTTTAATAATTCAATATTTGCTCAGTGAACATTCTTTAGTCACTATCCTTTTTCTTGTTCTTCATTCTGATATTTTTCTGATTCCATCTTAAAATGACAATAGAAAAGATGGTACTGGAACTTTCTGACTTTTTTCTTCTGTTCGTGGGGGGGATTTTCAGTCTTTCCAGAACATCATTGAACAGGAAGAGGAAGCCCCAGAGTCTTTCAAGAAGGCCATTTTTTCCACGCTTGAGCCGCTGCACAAGTTTCACACGGGTTTTCTCAGGGAGGTGGAACAGAGGCTGGCTTTGTGGTGAGAATGGCAGTTTAAAAAAAAAAACGTAACCTGTTTTGGTCTTCCTTTTGCTTGATGACAGCAGGAGATGTTGTCGCTATGGTAACTGGCATGCCGCATGAGGCAGATATTTGCTCGCCGTCGGGTTTCGGCTGCCTGATTTCTTTTAATGATGTTTTGCTTTCCCCAAAACACGTAGTGTTGACTCATGTGTTAAGTCTGGGTGACTGTAGGCTTTTGTAGATGTAAACTCCAAATGCCAACATAAATTAGTCTGCTGACTTGATATAATTGCACGCACAAATAACTTGCGCTGACAAAGATCTTTAAAGGTTAGTAGACACGTGTAAAACATTTGTAATGTGATGTAAGTCACCTAGGTTGGACCAGAAAATATTCTTGAAATGGCCAGAAAGATGCAATACAGTGGGATGCTTAGATGATTTATGTACAGTGCTGCTGTAATTTGTGTTGGAACTCAAAGGTGACACCTTGTGGCTAACTCTTTAAATATCAAGGTTTTTTTCCCTGGTAATTCATTCTCAAAGGAATTCGAGGCAAAACTGTAATTAACTAATTGAAAGTGTCGTGTTTGCTCAGGGAAGGGCGTTCCAATGCTCACATTAAAGGAGACTACCAGCGCATTGGGGATGTCATGCTGAAGAACTTGCAAGGTTTGAAGGTGAGTGTTGTAACATTGTTATCATGTTTCCGGCGCCCAAAATCGAAATTGATTACAGTAATACCTCGCCAATTCGCGGGTCGACGATTGCAGATTCACCACATCGCGGCTCGGATCCGTAAAATAGATAGGAAAAGTTTATTGTGCAGTTATTCACCTATTTCGGCAGGTCTTGGAATCCATTAACCGCGATAAACGGGGTATTACTGTACACGCCGTCCAGGTAGCCAATTAGTTAACAATTATAACTTCATCCACAGCCTTTAACAGCCAACCTGCATAACCAGAGCGACATCCTCATGGAGCTAGAGAAGGCGTGTAGGACGTCACGCAGATTAGAAGGCCTCTGCCGGGAATTTGAATTGCAGAAGGTGTGCTACGTGCCCCTCAACGTCTTCATCCTGCGACCTCTGCATCGCCTCGTGCACTACAAGCATATCTTGGAACGTCTGTGCAAACACTACCCAGCAACACATGTGGACTTCAGGGACTGCAGAGGTAACATACACAGTTGTTTAGCGCGATTCAGGACATGCAGATAACTAAATTTGTCACATTGACTTATTTTTTTTATCCATACATGTATTAATGTAAAATAAAATACTGAAATTATATAGCTTCCTAGATTGATTTTAGCATGCTGTCAGGTTTTGAGCCCTAAGATAATGGAGAGAAACTGTTTAAGTGACTCCCTCCTCCCAGAGTTAAAGCTGAAAAGTGCAACAGAGTGTAGGTTGAACTCAAGCTGCTAATGGGAGCCATATATGATTATATTTTCATAACTTGCATTTGTTTCACGGGACGTAGTTTGGACACCTTTTTTGTCTTTTTGGTTCACAAAACATTACATTGTGTATATGAGTCATATCACAGTATTAATTTGAATGACTGTCACTCCTCCTGGTTGGTGTGCAGCTGCTTTGGCAGATGCTTCTGAGGTGGTGGAGCTACTCCAGGGCAGTATTGTGAAAATGGAAAACTTTCAGAAGCTTTTAGAGCTGAAGAAAGATCTGATTGGAGTGGACAATCTGGTTGTTCCTGGTCGGGTAAGAAAACATTCATTGGACGACATATATTATTGTTTTTTTTAGACTCATGAATAAAAGTGATTCTGATTGGATTTTTTTTCAGGAGTTTATCAGGTTTGGCTGCCTTAGCAAACTGTCTGGGAAAGGCCTCCAGCAACGAATGTTTTTCTTGGTAAGGCCCATTTGATCAGATTAGATCAAAATCTTACCGTTCCTAACTCCATTGTTTTATATACTATTCATAGCCTTGGTGGTGTTTAAAGCAAAATAATCTCTTTACTTTAAATTCACTATAAGTGTGCAGTATTAACATGACATTATTGATTAGCATTCTGCAAATGTTTTGACCATTGAAATTTGCTACAATCAATCATTTCAATTTTTCCATTTCTCTGTGTGGTTATAGTTCAACGATGTCATTTTGTACAGCAGCCGAGGGATGACGGGCACCAATCAGTTCAAAATTCACGGACAGCTCCCCCTTCACGGCATGACAGTGAGTCGCTCTTGTTTAGAGTCAAAGTCGCTAAAATGACCGCAATTGGCTGGTCCTTTGCAAGCACAAGCAGCCATGAATGTCAGAAAGGCAGCTCAGTGCAAAACAAACACCCTGAATTTCTAGAATAATCACATCGGGTTTAATCCTTCCCGTCTATTTTGGTCCTCTCTGTCCTACTTATCGCCATCCCCTTGCATCTGCGTGTCTCCTTCCAGATCAGAGAGAGTGAAGATGAGTGGGGTGTTCCTCATGCCTTCACTTTGGTCAGCCAGCGGCAGACGGTGGTAGTAGCAGCCAGGTAAGGTCAAAAGGGCGCAAATCACACATGCCTGAATTGTCTTATTCATGATATTTGAGTGTTTTGTACATTCCTTATTGCAGTTCTTTATCGGAGATGGAAAAGTGGATGGACGACATTGAGATGGCAGTAGAACTGTCAAAAAATAATAACGGCCCATCATCTGATCTCATGAGCTGCACCTTGACTGAAAGCAGTAAGTTAACATGCACCAAAACTGTGACCGCAGCCTGTTTTTAGCTGCAAAAATGACTTTTTTTCTCAGACTAATAGTCCATCCAGTCCACTTCTATGACTAACTTGGTTTTAACAGAATTTAGTGTATTTTTGCCCCTACAACTCTAACCTTTGTTTCTTACTTTGGCATTGCCAATTCATGTCTGTGTAAAACAACATAGTGAGGAATTCAGAGGCCTAAAAGTCCAAAAAGTTTCATTTTGTTGATATTCCCGGGACTCCACAGTCACACAAACATATTAAGCCTTGATGTTCATGACAATTTTCATCGGAGGGGTCACCAAAGTGTTTTAAATTGAGAAGTAATATTTCATATGAAGGATTACTAAAACCATAAATTTCTCATTGCACCTTTACGTTAATAAAGTAGCTTTCATTTGTAGTATATGCCCCAAGTTAAAATCCTGTGGTGAAACGGTCCATTTTTTAAAATCAATTATTTCATAACATTTTGACAGCCTATAGCACTGGTGTCAAAGTGGCGGCCCGGTGGCCAAATCTGGCCCGCTGCATCATTTTGTGTGGCCCGGGAAAGTAAATCATGAGTGCCGACTTTCAACTTAGGATCAAATTAAAATGAAGATTATAGATGTATATTATATTTCCTTATTTTCTCCCCTTAAATCAATAATTGCAATTTTTTAAATCTATATTTTCTTTGTTTTTAGTTCAAAAATAATTTTGTAAAATCTAAAAATATATAAAAATATTTTCTGTTTTCCACTTTGACATGGAGCATAATTAAAGAAAAAAATGTTTCCTTTTACAATGAAAAACAAATGATTAAATAAATGATTTTCCCTTACTAAAAAAAAAAGCTCAAATAAACATTGTTTTAGATCTATAAAAAAACTGAATATTCAGGGATTTTGATCCAGTTCTTTTAATCCATTTATAAAAAAAAATCTAAATCTCTAATCTAAATAAAATGGTCCGGCCCACGTGAAATCAAGTTGACACCCTTGGCTTATAGCATCTTCAGCCTTCTTCCAGTTTTTCTTCAATTACAGCGATGACCAAAAAGAAGAAAATTTGTGTAAATAACCAACCAACCTCTACTCTAGCTTCCCTCTTTCCAACCTGTCCCCTCGTCCCGCTGGATTGTCTCGCAGTAACATCCTCCCGACTTTCCCAGAATGCCCCGATGAGTTCTCGGCAGAGGGGGAGTCTGAAGATGACACGGCGGCGTCGCACATCTCCCTGGAGAGGGCCGCCCCTCACCGCAGTAACACCATGGTGCACGTGTGTTGGCACAGGAACACCAGCGTGGCCATGGTGGATTTTAGCATAGCTGTGGAGGTACCGGACCAACGTCGAGCTCTGCGATAACTCCCTTCTCCTCTCTTGCCTCCCTTTTGGTTTGCTTTATCTATGTTGCCCAGTGTTTCCCCTCTGTGGAGTCGCGTAGGCACTTTCCAGTGAGAACAATATCCTCACATACTAGTCTTTTTTTTAGTTACTAAAGGATTCTGGTAAATGTAAATGTACAGTGGAAGTGGGCTACTCCCCCATCACCCCGCTCTAAAGTTCCATCTGATATTTCTATGTTTTCAATTCTGCATTATGTTGACTTCAACCCTATCGAACACAAATCAGATCAACAACAATTTATGATTGACCTTAGTATGTCTCTTCCACTGGAAAAAATGAGGATGTTGTTCACGCTGCCCAATGTGAAATCCCACACAAACGTGGCTTTTCTTATTTGTCCCTTTCTCTCCAGCCTCACTGCGTCACTCCTCCCTACTTGCACTATCCGATGGTCAAACACAAAGTTACTTAACACGCTACCCGATCATGTTTCGGGAGCTACGTGTGCGTAGGCCGGCGGCTGAATGGCCGCTGCATAACAGCATATTCTCCACAGCCTTGCCTGGATGTTGCTGACCGTAGTGCTGTTGACCTTGACCCTTGCACCTGCATGCCTATGCTTCACCTACTCCGTCTCTGTGTTTCTGTCCCTGTTTTTCCATTTCTCTTCCTCCCGCCAAACCACGCGGCCGTGCCTTCCCCCGGCTAGAGGGCCCTAGTCCAGTCGTTGAGAATAAGGTGTACCCGCGCAATGGCCAGGGACCAGTGCCTCTGTGCGTTATCTGCTGGTACCGAGTACAGAGCCTCTCCATTAGTGAAGCCCGAAGGAGTCTAGAGGTAAAAGAAAGAGCCAGGCAGACAGCACAGGCACAACCTTAGGCACACTTGCACAGGCTCATTGAGACATATATTTGGCTTTGGAGTGATATATATTTTTTTATAATACATAGATCTAAAATTTATTACAATGTCAAGTGAGCTTATTTGAACCTTGTGCATGCTTTATTATGCACATATACAATTAGTCAATGTTTACGCCAAATTATATCCTCGTCTGTATATGCCATTGTGCATGTTAGGGTCATTCTGAAATTTTACTCAAATATGCCTTTAGGAAGATTGGTGTGTCTGATTTAGATATGAGAGTTGTTGATCTTTTATTTGCTTTTACATGAGATATGAGCACTGTATCATGCAGTGGATTCAAGTCAACTCATTTCTCTGTTTAAAACCTCTTTAGTTTCCTGTCAATGTTTTACTTTCTAAAACAACCAAACATATAATCTCGTGTTTAGCCAAAAGTCATTAACTGGCGTCTATTAAGATAATGATGGTGTAAATCTTTTTTTCACTTATTAAAAAGATGTTAGTAAAATACTGCTCTTGAATTAGACCCACAATAAAGCAATGTCAGGTTTGAAAAGTCAAATATAGTTAAACACTTGATTCTTAGGGACTGAGTTGTTTATTATTGGAGCTTAGCAATAGCATAAAAAAGTGATATTTATATTTCACATTTGCTGTTATTCCTAGAACCAGCTATCGGGAAACCTATTACGGAAGTTCAAGAATAGTAATGGCTGGCAGAAGCTCTGGGTGGTCTTCACAAACTTCAGCCTGTTTTTCTACAAGTCCCACCAGGTCCTATAATTTTTCACCTAAAATATACTTCTGCTTTTGTTTTATACCAAAGGTTGCATAAAATATTTTTTGTTTTAATGCCGTGTTGCTCCTTTCAGGACGACTACCCCCTGGCCAGCCTTCCCTTGCTGGGCTACTCGGTCACCATTCCCTCGGAGTCAGAAAACATCCACAAGGACTACGTTTTCAAATTGCATTTCAAGTCTCACGTCTACTACTTCCGATCGGAGAGCGAATACACCTTTGAAAGGTAACTCACACTTAGTGTTGGGTTCTATTACTTAACTTCAAAAAAAGAATATATTCCACAATTCTTACAGAAATAGTAATGCCTTAATTTCTCAATCAGTGAAGAAAGTCATTAGTTACATTACTACTTATATAATACTACATCAGCAATTCTCAAGATGGCTCATGTAGGTTGTTTTTTTTCTTGCCCTCAGGTGGATGGAGGTTATCCGCAGTGCAACAGCCCCCTTCGGTCGCGCACGGGTGCTGAACAATAAGGAGACCCACACACATTGAGTCGGACATGTTGGATATTAGTCCATGTGTCCATGCACATGTTGGTGCTTTTTTTAAACTGTTCTAATGGTGACATGTCCGCTGGTTTCGACTGCATCAGAGGCTGCATTTCTTCTCGTCATTTTTACAGCTCAACTCTGAAACCTTTTTACAAGATGTCATTTTATACTGTTTTTCTAATAATCGCTACGACTTCCTATTCCTGGTTTTCACAAACTAAGTAGAAACATCTGTATGTTCTTTTTGGTGGCCTTTTGTTGTTTTGTAGGATATTTCACTTGTGGTGGCAAACAAATACGTACTGGACTCTCTAATGTTTTTTTTAAAAATTTGTTTTTAATACAAGAAGAATGTTTCCTTTGCGGTACACCATGCAGTTCAAGTCAATGTAAAACAGGCCACCCTTAAAAACTTAAAGCTGTGCACCTGGCCTGGTTTGTTTTCCTGTTAAAAAGTATGATTACACTGTAAAATGGTTGTTAGCAACTGTCAGTAACAATTCAATTCAACAACAATATTGTCACATTTCTTTTTTCTTTTATTTTCAGTCAAATGTTCTCAACCATTGCAGAGTGAAAAAAAAAAATGTAACAGAAAGCTTCCCATATGATGATGAAAAATTAATAGAAACGTTCAATTAAGATTGTCTTTGCTTTTCATTTAATTAACAAGATGAACTCTGACCAGGAACGAAGCTTGGGTGGGTGGTGGATCGGGGGTATCTCCATTAGAACCCCATCCACGTCAGCTCATGGGCAGCATGGGATCTGATCAAATTTGTTCTGTCACTGTCTTTGACTTTTGGACATCTGATCTTTTTATAAGTCCAAACATCTGGTAATGGGCTTGGCGTTTTGGGCTTTAATATAAAGTTCAAAAGTTCTCTCCCCATTGGATTGACACTTAGCAAATGAATCCCAATTGAAAAAGCATATCCAAGTATGTAACCTTAGAAGTCAAAAACAAACACTGAAGTGCATGTCACCGCAATGTTCATAATGTGCAATATTGTATCTTAAAGTATTAAAGCCCAACCAAAAAGTATTTACAGTACGTTATTATGAAAACAATGTATTTGTTTTGAAGTATTAATGCCCAACCTAAAAGTATTTGCAGCCCCAGCCCCCTGACTAATGCACTCTATGATGAAAACGATGTCTTTTTTTGTGTCTATGTGTAATAGGCGTGGCCGAGGCGTGGCTGTGGTCAGAGTTCAAAAGACCCGCCCCCACGCCGCCATTTTTCAAAATGGCGGATGAGCCGGAGGCTGGGCGCGTTGGACTGCTGAGCTGCTCAGAATTGACGATTTCCCGAAGAAAGACCCGACAAACTTCTTCCAGGACAATGCAGCGCGTTCGGTACTTTGTCTTTTGGGGATTTCTTAGCCCCTGTTCTCATTTTAAGAGTGCTTTTTGACGGGAGCGTGCTTCATTGGCGTGATGTAGCCTCGACGTGGATGCAAACACAAATGTTTGCTAGCAAGTTGGCTACATTGCGTCACCTATTGCTCTTAATGTTTAAAAAGAAACCCTTCCATTGTGTGTTTCAGTCGATCAACGAGGACAGACTGCTGGGAAACATCAAGAATGTGGCCATAACGGCCAAAAAGGAGCAGTTTGTCGGCAAAGTGAGTCTTTTTTTAATAGTTTCTAATTCCTCTACCCGTGTAATTGGATTGGATAAATTTATTATTCCCGTATTCGGGAAATTTTGTTGTCACAGTAATGTTTAGATATCAGCGACCAGTGTTCACGGCTTTCCTAAATTAGCTTGTTTAGCATCATGATACACTCCAATTTTGAATGAAGACACTTTAACTGGGTTGGCGTTGATTTTTAATAGCAAGATCCTGTGTGGGTAACTCACACTCACACTAGTGCCATCAAGTGGAGGTGTAAGGAATAAACAGTACACTTATAGAATACGTATATACCATTGCCCTTCCCTTTCCTAAAGACTTCAGGGCTTGGACCTTTTGATTTTTAATTGTGGTTTTGACAAAACCTAAGCGAGACATTCATTCAACCGTAGCGCAGGGGTCATTTTTGACTCGTATAAACAACCATTTTTCCTCCGTCTAAGAGCTTTGTGAGACATATTTTATGTTTTTGATTGAATGGGAGTCATTTGTGCATCAAAATGGTTAAATAAGCAATGACATAATCATGCTGTGGTGTTTTGCAGAGGTTTAAAGCCACGGAGATGGTGGAAGCTGTCCAAATCTACAAGACCAAAGAAGTCGTGTATGACGTAAGACCTGTTTTTCAGGTTATTTGATTTATTATTTTCATGTCATGTGTACTAAAAATACTCTATTTTGCTTCTCTTCAAGGTCCACCCAAGTTTACCAAATCAATGCTAAAGAAAGGTGACTTTGGAGTGTGGCACAGCCTTTGACACCAACATCTTGAGGGCCCCTATCCAGTATGCTTTCCATATCTCCCACCACATTCGAATCAAATGATCAAGGTGTGATGGAGGACATGGAAAATAAACTGGACTGGGGCCCTCAAGGACTGCAGTTGGAGGTTGTTTATTTTCTTGTAATGTGTACTAAACCTACTCATTGTGTATGTTGCTTCTCTTCAGTGTCCACCCAAGTTTACCAAATCAACGCTGAAGAAAGATGACCAGACAAACTTCCCCAAAAAGGGTGACATTGGTGGATGGCACACTTTTTGACAGCAACATCCCCTCAGGTACTTGTCATTATAGAGCAGGTGTCTCCAACTCTGGTCCTCAGGGTCCCTATCCAGTATGCTTTCCATATCTCCCACCACATTTGAATCAAATGATCAAGGTGTGATGGAGGACATGGAAAATAAACTGGACTGGGGCCCTCGAGGATGGCAGTTGGAGATCCCTCTTATAAAGACATTTTTAAGTCGCCCTGTTTCTGCAGTGGACGGCTAATATTTTTTCCTCCTAGGCCTTTAATATTGTGTGCCTTCTTTTGCAGTGGGATGGAGGCCTGCTGACAAGAGAGCCTTTCTGATGTTGGTAAAACATAACTTCTTTTTTTATTTAACTAATCCTGGACTTAGTCTATTGTGTGTTGACCCTCTTTTTTATTTTCCAGAATGCCAAGAAGAGATTCTTTGTCCATGAACAGCAACACATCTTTAAATGCTAGCTGGCTTATGTGGACCCACTCTGATAACCCCTTTTTTTGTGGAAAAATAAAAGTTCTTGAAATGTACATTTGCATTCTTTTTTGCTAGTTATAAGAAAAAACAAGTGGCTTGACATTTGAAAGTTTTTATTCAAAGGTACACATTGGTATGGACCGTCTTCTCGACAAGATTAAAACACTTAGAAATATTTCAACATACATTTAGTCTGAAAAAAAAATGTAAGCAATTTTGAATTTTTACTTACACAAATTAAAAGACTTAGAAAAATTTCAACAGCACTTATAATAAAAAAATCAACATAACACTTAGGCAAAAAAAGAATTTTTTTAAAATGATAAAACACTTAGAATATAAACACCAAAAATTAAAGGAAAAAAAAGACCATTGAGGGTCTTGGGTCTTTTTTCGCCAAGTGTTTTAACAAAGAAAAATGACACTCAAATCTCTTTATTGAAATTTCTGATTGAAAAAAAAAAAGGAATCCTCCTCACCTTAGGGATTGGGACATCACCTATAAAATAAGAGGGGAGTTAGTAAATTGCAACTTTAGTCAATAAAATAATGTGAGATTGGAATGTTTTGACTTGGATATATTACAATATAACCCAGAAATAAGCTGCTTCTGGTAGCCAGCGCTATCACATTTCGATCTTAATCCATATGAAATATATAAGCATCAGACGAAATAGTGCGTGCCTAAAATACAGAAATAGCACTCGTTACTGACACTGCGGCGTAAGAAACGATGTGCCAAATAGGCGTGAAAATACGGTATTAACCTCAGAGCAGAGTTCAGAGACGATGCATCATCTTCAAGTGGGCAACCTGGGAAGATCAGCTGGTCCTCCAGGGTCTGGATATCACCATGGACCTGGTGCGTGCAAAAACAAAGTGCAAAAGTTATCATATACAGTGGTACCTCGAGATACGAGCTTTATCCATTCCGGAAATGAGCTCGTATGACGAGATTCTCGTAACTCGAGCGGACGTTTTCCATTGAAATGAATGGAAAACAAATTAATTTGTTCCAGCCCTCTGAAAAACCACCAAAAACAGGATATTGGATTGGAAAACATGCTTTATTTCTTCTAATTCGCCATCTATTAACAAAGTAACACATAACTAGTGGTTTAATAGTAATAAAATGTTGGCGGTTTGCCACGCCTCCACCCTCACTCGTTACTGACACTGCGGCGTAAGAAACGATGCGCCAAATAGGCGTGAAAATATGGTACTAACCTCAGAGCAGAGTTCAGAGACGATGCATCATCTTCAAGTGGGCAACCTGGGAAGATCACCTGGTCCTCCAGGGTCTGGACATCACCATGGACCTGGTGCGTGCAAAAACAAAGTGCAAAAGTTATCATATACAGTGGTACCTCGAGATACGAGCTTTATCCGTTCCGGAAATGAGCTCGTATGACGAGATTCTCGTAACTCGAGCGGACGTTTTCCATTGAAATGAATGGAAAACAAATTAATTTGTTCCAGCCCTCTGAAAAAACACCAAAAACAGGATATTGGATTAGAAAACATGCTTTATTTCTTCTAATTCGCCATCTATTAACAAAGTAACATATAACTAGTGGTTTAATAGTAATAAAACGTTGGCGGTTTGCCACGCCTCCACCCTCACTCGTTACTGACACTGCGGCGTAAGAAACGATGCGCCAAATAGGCGTGAAAATATGGTACTAACCTCAGAGCAGAGTTCAGAGACGATGCATCATCTTCAAGTGGGCAACCTGGGAAGATCACCTGGTCCTCCAGGGTCTGGACATCACCATGGACCTGGTGCGTGCAAAAACAAAGTGCAAAAGTTATCATATACAGTGGTACCTCGAGATACGAGCTTTATCCGTTCCGGAAATGAGCTCGTATGACGAGATTCTCGTAACTCGAGCGGACGTTTTCCATTGAAATGAATGGAAAACAAATTAATTTGTTCCAGCCCTCTGAAAAAACACCAAAAACAGGATATTGGATTAGAAAACATGCTTTATTTCTTCTAATTCGCCATCTATTAACAAAGTAACACAACTAGTGGTTTAATAGTAATAAAATGTTGGCGGTTTGCCACGCCTCCACCCTCACGTTCGCTATCCATGGACTGTTTGCTGTTGTATTGCCTTCAAAATATTCCCCAAATGATGCACACAAATGTCCTCACAATAGGATAACGCACGACCACTTGCCAACGAGAAATAGTCTTTAAGGAACGATGGCGGGACCTTTCCTAAGAAAGAATAACAGGAAATGACATAGCTGAGCTTCCCACGTAGTGATTGTGGGTAATGAAGTTTTATTCTGAGAAAGGTTGCCATTGCCTACGAGTGTTGTGTGCAGGAGTATACTTCATTACCCAGAAAGCCCTCTTTTTGCATGTGCGTTGTGCATTTCCTGGTCCTAGGAGGAACTCGTCTGAATTATTCGTTCCGTGCTCGTAAATATTGTTATACACGAAAGATATGCAAAAAAGACCTGGCTTGGTCGCATAACGGGCGAATTATTCGATCGAAATTTCCCCCGTAAGACGAGCATTTTGTATGACGAGCGGTCGTATGACAAGGTCCCACTGTACAGAGACTGGAGATTCAACAGATGTGTTTAGGTGGGTTTTTTTTTGGTCATTAGTATTACCTTGATACCTTGGCCCAGTCTCCTCTCCCCTCAAGGGTGTGCATGGTTCTGGACACACGGGAATAGCTGCATCTTGATTGAACCAAGCTATTTGGGAAGTGCAAACAATTATTACAGGAAAGAGAAATCTTCAAGTAAATGATCAAGATAAAGAATGAAAATAAGTTAGTGAATACTCGGTGCTAATTTCCCCTTTCCAGACAAAGCGATTCAATATACAGACTGATGTTAAAAGCTCGGAGAAAGTCGGCTTGACAATTTTTGTATAAATGATTTTTGTTTTAAAACAGAATTACAAATTGGAAAAGGGCGTTTAGCAATCGCAGTGAAAACTATCATTACATTCAACACACCTTCACCTGGCAGACTGACCGTTGATATATCGGCTTTGTTTGATAAAATGAAGTCTTCCCCCACGACTCAATAATGGAGAGAATACGGACAAAATAATTTTGAAGTCAAATGTCGTGAGGCTAATGCTAAGCTAGCTAGCTAGTGACATGCCAAGGAGCCCATACTTCAAATGTCGACGGTGTGTTCGACCTGGCAATAAACTAACAGATTTGTTGGCGTTTTGGCTCAATTGATTCCTAAAAAAATCTCCCGGTAGGGTGTTAAAAATGCACATAGGCCAGTAAATTGCTCTAGTCTAGGGCTTACCTCGTTTGGGTGCTAGTCGTTCGACCGACGGCATGGAAATGGCTGCTCCAAGGGGCGAGATGCTGCGCAGCTGCATAATTTAAGCACCTGCGTCACCAATGGGCGTAACCACGCCCATAGGAGGTGATTTGTCCTCCCGACTCAATGACCATGTTTGGAAGATGACGTACTATAGTCGCCATTTTTGTAGTCTTGATGCTGTAAAAGAGTGTGTTCGTTTTTTTTTAATATAAAAAGCCTTACTTTGCATGGTCATTTTAAAAAAATAAAAAGCCTTACTATACATGGTCATTTTTTTAAAGAAAAAAGCCTTACTATACATGGTCATTTTTTACAAATTAAAAAGCCTTACTATATACTATGTCGTATTTTAAGAAAAAAAGCCTTACTATACTATGTCGTTTTTTTTTAAAGAAAAAAAGCCTTACTATATACACTATGTCGTTTTTTAGGAAAAAAACCTTACTATACTATGTCGTTTTTTAGGAAAAAAGCCTTACTATACTATGTCGTTTTTTAGGAAAAAAAGCCTTACTATACTATGTCGTTTTTTAAGAAAAAAAAGCCTTACTATACTATGTCGTTTTTTAAAGAAAAAAAGCCTTACTATATACCAGGGGTGTCAAACTCATTTGGCATCGTGGGCCACATACGGCCTAGGGAGATGTCAAATGGATATCACCATCAAGACATAAAATATGTAGATTTACATTTAGCGAAAGAACAATCTGTTTTTGTTTTGTTTAAATTTACCTGATTTTGATGTCTTGTTTAACCGATGAAAGTGGAAGCTGGCCAATGCAGGGGGTCCGGGAGGGGTCAGCATTGAGCTGACCTGAAACCGGCGGAGGTGTCACATCAACGGGGGCGGAGCGCAGTGAGTTGACAGCAAGAGGCGGCCACCATCGACGCTCTTTTTTTTACGGGCGCTCTTCGTTGACAACAATGATTCCAAACGACGACGCGGATCTCGACTCGAACGCGACCAAAACCTGCTAAAGTGACCAATGGAACCAAAATCGCTCACCGTTGCGTGACAGCATGGCCCGATTTGGAGCTCACGGTCCCCGCTGAAGAGGATGGCCGATGCGGATTAGACGCCGGGGACATCCCTCGCTATCATTTGAGACTTTCAAAGTGGCTTTTCTGTCAATCCAGCGATGTCCACTCTCGCTCAATCGGAGACGAGGAAGTTTACCAGAGGTCTGGGCAAGCCCGGAACGGCAGCCGAACTCCGGCAAAGTGTCTCCGAGGTGGTCAGGACCTCCGTGTTGGTGGTGAGTCAACAACATCTTAACTTTCGCACTTATTTGTCCCCCCCTCCTGTCTACATCGTGTGTATTTATTTGAGCAAATGTCAAGGAAGGAAGAGTGAAACTGCAGAGTGGCATGCACGTGGCTGACCGCAAAGCAGCTGCTTTGGGATTTTGGAGTCACATTTGTGGAGTGGGTGAGAGAATCAATTGCTGAACATGAATGAGGGATTGTTGTTCTGTTCAATGAGCGATAGTGTGCGACTCTTTCAATGAATGAATGGAAACACAAGCTGTTTTGACAATGCTTTGTATTGAGCGCTTCACCCAGGTTGGAGCGCTCAGTATAAGGCATGTCATGAAGTGTCTATGCACATTTTTTAAAAAAGAATCTGCTACCTAAGTTGCCCCCTTGCACAATATTTAATTTCTGCAATAATGTTTATATCAAATGTTGGTTATTCATAGACACTTGCATGATATCTGCAACATTTTGTAGTACATATTATGGGGTGGAGTTTAGAATGAAGGGACAGTTATAGGGATTTGTGGCCCACTGACAATTTTGGTGATTTAAAAAAAGACATAACACCATCAAGACCTGGCGTAGACATTAAAATTTGGGTCATACAGGCCATAATATTAGCATCTGTTATACAATTGTGGCCTACATGACTCAAAATGTGAATTCCAGGGCTCTAATTCTGGTTATGGCACCCAATAACACTACATTTTTTTATATATTCATCATATTTATTTTTTAATGAATAGTAAATGTGAAAAATGACTTGTAATAGTCCACTGTGTCTCTTGGTACAGTTTAGAATTAAAGTAATCAAATCTAAAGTGTGCATGTTCTGCCACATGTACGACTAGAAAAAGACCTGAACTTCCATGTGTACCTCCTAAAGTAATTCAAACCATTTCCAATGGGATGACATGGTATAATGACTTCCCAAAAAGGGAGGAAGGGCTGTCTGTTTCTTGCTTCCAAGTATTCATTGACACTGACATATAGCATCCACATTTGGAACGTTTGTGGCACGAGTATCCGCCACAGCTGCCTGCAGTATCACTTTTCCAGGAGGGGAAAAAGAAGTCGATCCTTTTGTTGCGTGGAAGGCTGTTCAGTGCGCCGACGTTCCTGGAAGAAGTTGCTAGGTAACTGAAACAGACACCATCTTGCATCTCAGTCAATATCCTAGACGTCCAAACATACCTTACATTATTTATTCATTGTCACTGCTGTGCTCACTGCACAGCAATGGGAGATTGGAGTGCTAATATGAAGTTGGGGAATTTTTTTTTGCTCCCAGTGGTTGTTGAAGTACTTGGCCGTGTGTTGCTATCAACTTTAATCCAGCTGTTCCATTGTTGATCCCATTGTTTATCATGTGGAGATAAACTGTATGTAGAAGTGAATGCTGTGTTTGCCAGGCCTTGGCATTTTTGACAAGAATGCAAGCGCTCGCATGACTGTTGTCCACGCAGCACGTCATTAAGTCCTCCATGAAACATGTAAATGGCACACGAATAGAGGGTTTGTTTGAGGAAAAGCGGGGGACTGTGGCTTCTTTTTACTACAATGATGTGTCTTTATAAATATTTGCCTTTTGTTTTCTAAGGGTAAGTTTCTTGATCCTTCTCTGGACTCAAGTACAGTTTTATCCTGATTGTTATTCAAGTATTAATTGTTGAGGCAACCTTGCATTGTGGCCTAAAATGTACTGTATCTTTATCCGTGTTGAATCACGAGCCATGAAGTGATTCATTAGTGTATTAAACAGTACATCACATATTAACTTGAGCTCAAGTGATGAATGTTTGTTTGTGTCCTTAATGATGGGAACAAAACCGATTGATTGTGGTTGGAAATTTTAAACGAGTGCATGCGGTTTATTGAGCAGCCGAGAGATAGTTATGCAATTATCATCAATATTTTGCCTGCCAACTAGTAGTGCTGCTATACCCTCCAATCTATCTCAGCCAATAGCTGTTACTTTTTGTGCGATCTCACTAATCATAATCAAAACTGAGATAACAGTTTCACTTTGAAATGACCTTTTAATCTAATTTACGGCATAACATTTTTCATATTAAGGTCTAATTAGGGTAAGCTTAGATTCTTTTTTTCTTCCATATCTGAATGCGTTTTTTTTCTTGTTACCTGGGTTTTTTTCTTTGTGGTGTTCAACAGACATATTTCGTGATTGCAACTGAGATTGCACAATTGACCTAAGGGTGCAACTTTTCAGCTACACTATCTCCACTGTTTGCACTCACAGGTACGTTGCAGGACCAAGCATGTCTGAAGAATAACTCCCTGCCAGTGTTATTTTGGGCCTCGGCAATACATTTCCAACTCTCTGCCTTTGTAATAAATGGACAGTTGTTCTCTGTGTTTAAGGTACTGAAATTGTATTTAAAAAGAGCAGTGTCGAACTGGTTGGTAATCAGTCATCCTGTTTCTTTGTCTGCTTTTTGGCTGTGTCATTTAACAAGCATCTCTAGGCACCACTTGTTGTTTCTGAACACGTGTGTGAATGTGGATCTTTTGCATAAAGGCATTCATCCATTTTTTTTATTGCTGTGGTGTAACTTGTCATTTGAAACATTGATTCCCTTTTCTCTCTCTCTTTTTTGAGTTGCACTCTGGCTGAGATCAATGGGTGAATGTCATCCTTGTCAGTTATATAATGGTTTACTTTTGGATTAAACAGACACATGGGGGAAATCGTGCATTAACGTCATAGTCCCACACCATAGTCAGGGTACATTTTTCCCCCTCGTCTCCTCAGGAAGTGCCCCTGACTTCCTGTGTTCCATGTCATGGTGGGAAAGCAGTGTCTGAGTAGTTTTCAGTTAGATAGAGCAGGTTTCTTTATTTTGGGAGTGATCTGCCACATAGCATAGTTCTCTCATGAAGTAATTACAATATTCGTTTTTCCCCCTCTTCGTGAGTGTACTGCCCCATAACTGACCCATATTAACAATATACTGTTAAATTGTAATGTGAAGTGACACAATACACATCATAATGAAAACTTTAGCGTCCAACAAAATGTGTAAATCGAGAAATTCTTAATAATAATAATTAAAACTGATTAGATCTTCAGATTTTTTTTCCCTCATAAACAGCCTTTCACCATTGGAAATCACAGGTGAAGTTCCCATACATGCATGATTCTCGTTTAAAGTTTACAAAATGTAAAAGTTCTACTAGTGCAGATGATGATTGTACTTCTGTTTTAGTGCAGACACTTTGCTGGGGAGGAGGT
The DNA here is from genome assembly GCF_051989625.1 of Stigmatopora argus. Classification (NCBI taxonomy): domain Eukaryota; kingdom Metazoa; phylum Chordata; class Actinopteri; order Syngnathiformes; family Syngnathidae; genus Stigmatopora; species Stigmatopora argus. The sequence goes on from NC_135399.1 coordinate 10,917,201, forward strand.
TTGTTTGGTGGCGGATGGAATGTGCTCACTGTGGCGCAAGCAGTTTGTTTAGTTTTACCATGCTCTCGTCCGTTCAAATGGAAAATGAGCGGAAGGGCAGTGCAACATGGTGGTTAATCATATGAAAGCCTTCAGCATCCCTATGCTCTGTCGGTGTACTTCAAATAAAAATTACTCCAAATTTGTAAGTCAAATGCTTACTTGGACAAGTTGCTGAAACTCAAAACTAGTATATTCTGAAGTACAGCGGTAGACCGTCAAGTAAATACTATATGTTACAGTGTCGTGTTTTGCTACAGAGTTGTGGCACATTATCATCAGCAGACATAATCCAATTCAGGTTACTGGGATTCCAGTCATTCTCCCATTAAGGTTGCTATTCTGGATCAATGGGGCACTGACACCAACCTAGTGCTAACGGCCAATTTTTTTATTTTTTAGACTACATTCTACTACAAAATTTCCCGTGAATCTGAATGAATACAAGAGTGTCGTATTAGGCTAACAACCCCTTCTCAGTGGGTAATCTTCTTTGAAGGCCTTGTCCTCCTGTGGCCCCCTGTGGTCAGTGACCCTTCACTCTCTCGTTAGACAAATAACACAAGCTGCTGTTGCAGAGGTGTACTGAGCCTTGTAAGAAGTCCAGACATACCAGTAGAGACAAGTGCCGTGGAAGGAATTATTAAAAGTGGAAATTTGTTCTGCATTGTGGTAAATTGCCAGGGGAACTATCTAACATTTCCATTCCAGGCTGCTGACTTTTAACAGACTGTTGAAAGATGAAAGTAAAAGTTTAAGTTCTTATCATTCATCAGGGATTTCCCATAAATGAATGTGTGCTTTGAATTCACTGACCACGTGGCACGTAAACACACAATTATTCACGTCAACTGATCGGTGAGCTACTGCTACTTTTTGGTCTTTTTCCCACAGTTCACACTGTTCATTTCATAAAAGATAATCCTTGCAGACCCCTTTGTAGGTGGTTTGTGCACTGAGCTGTGTGTGGATATGACCTGCCAGAGGGGTTTGTCTCTAATGACTTCTCACCAGGCAGATGCATAGCTCGGATTCTTTAATCTGACACTGTGGTTGTGAAGCAAGGAGAGGGAGGTGTAGGAAAGACTGGACACATTTCTTTCTAAAACTCCCTATGTGTGGAAAAAAAATGGAATGACTGGCATTTTATGGCGAGGTGTGTCCGAAAGGTTATAGTGGTGATGTCACCCCACTTCTGAATACTTTTCTGACACGTTTTGTAATAGATAAATAAATAATGTCTAGTACGAAATCAAAAGTGAAATGTCTGACGCATTTGTATTAGAATTACATGGATTTTCAGTACTTGAGCAGTTGAAAGCTTTGTGGACTCGCAGTAATCACAAATTCTCTCAGAAGTCTTTATTTATTTATTTTTCTTTTCAAAGCCAGTGTATATATGTAAGACCGTTCCTTATGAGGTTTTGCTTATGTTTGCTTAGAAGCTATTTGTTAAGGATTCAGCATTGAGAAGCAGGATCAGTGTGTACTGAGCTAGGGCAGGCAGATGACATGATTTTGCCTATGCTGGGGAAGTAGTGCTACTCCCCTTCATCATGCATGTTTATGATGTCAAGTGGACAAAGTGATCCTACACAGTTCTCCCTTGTACGTTTGATCACGCATTAGGTTTTGAAGTGGGTCTTTAAATAGACTACCAAGCATGGTCGTCAACACAACGTTCTTCACCATTTTGCTTGACTACTCTGGCTTCACTTGAGGACAGTGTACACGAGTGCTGTTCTTTTAGCAAAGTGTGCCAAAGTACCATGTTCTTTGTCCGTATGTATAGGTTTTGAAAAAGGAGTGAAAATACGATTTCATTTCTTTTTCCCCCCTGTAATAACAAGGTCCAGTAAGACTATCCCTGTTTTGATAATGGGATTCAGAATCATTGATGCTGATAAAGGCATTTGTGTTTCCACTTAAGGTCGCCTGAGACCTACAAAAATGTCAAATCCATTTGGGTTACCATAGCAACCATACTGCTCATTGAATAAATTAGCATGATTCTCGAGGCAAGCTCAGCTCATAACGGGCCAACAGCTGAGGCCGGATCAGCTGCAAATAATGAGATTGTTTTGTCCTGAGTGGGCACCGTTGTGGTTACTGGATGTATGCCGTCTGTGTATGTCGTCTGTCTGCGTGAGTGACAAGGATAGATGTTAGTGGCAAAAGAATGTGTGTTCTGTTGTTAAGACACAAACAGGATCAGCAAAAGTGTTCGTGATTACTGTCTTGTCACGCCATTTTAAGATAACAATGTCGTCTGAACATGGCCAATTGTTAAGGTTTAATTCAAATCAGGGAGTCTCTGCTCTCCGTTAATTTTATAAGATTATAAATTTATGAGATATTTGTCATACAATCCAGATAGTGTGTTAACTTTCAAGCATACAAGCAAAATGGGATAAAGTATTACACTCTGGTTCCAGAGAAAATTATCTCTCAAGGATTATAGGGGGTTCTCCTTTTTGCCCGAAAATCTAAAATTGACTATATCAGTACATATTTTTATAACACTAAAATATCTCATTAAACCTTTTCCCCCTCACATCTGTTTGTGAGTCCCTAGAGAGTTTTGGGGCACAGCAAAATTTGCCAAAGAACCAATGTGTCCTGAAGGTGTACCCTGTCCTCCACCTCTCACATTTCCTTTTTCCCCAGATTGTCACCAGCGCTCGCTGAAGCGGGCTCAAGAGGATTTCCGCTGATTACAAAAAACCCAGATTAGCTAATCCCTGAGGTTTCCCAAACACCAACCACCCCCTTCACTCCAATGACACGGACTTTAAGTCTCAAACACATTACAAAAACGCATCTAGATATCTCCCTGAATGCTTTGATAGGTATACACACCTGTGAAAGCTGCTAAAAAAATGCTTTAAAAATGGAAACTCTGTTGTCTAGCCTTCAGATAGCATCATGCTTCTAAAGTCGTTTATTTTGGTGAACATCATCTGATTTGATACAATTCTGTCAATGCCGTGGAATCAGAGCTCAATTGGAGAAATCCAAATGTAAGGCAAGCCTTCAGAATATAGCAGACAAAGTTGTTATTAGCACCAGTTCAGCGGTTTCACCCTTCTAAGGCCTCATGCCAGACCAGTGTGAACTTGCCTCGAATTTCGACTTCCACGCTTCATGTCAAAGCTTGACCTCGATGACGGGCGCGCCATAAAATTTGACTGCTGTTCAGTCGCCACAATTCTGCGTCAGCATGTTTTAATTTGAGGGCCTGAAAAAAACTGCAACAATCACCATTTAGTAACACTTAGTTGCTATTTTGTAGAGTTTAAAGGACTGTATTTATATAGTCTAAATGAGACTGGTTTGGCAACTTAATAATTTTATTGTTTTATACTGTGCAGTTCAACCCATAATTATACCGAGTCTAATAAAAGTGTTTGTTCAGTCAATAGATAAAAAAGGATACAATTTCACACGTGTAGTTAATTTTGTAAACCCAAATTAACCTGATATTTTTGTTGGAATGTGTTTGGAGAACTTAAACATTAACTGTGAAGTCCCAAAAAGGTAAAATTATGGCCCCCAATATTGAAAAATTCAAAAACAAACTATAACTCAATAATCAGTTTTTTAAAGTTACTCTTAGTGCAGTTTTACGGTAACCATAAGAAATCATCCTTTATGAAAATAACTGTAATTGTAAAAAACCTGTAGGTGGCAGTAAAAACATTCCACCCCGCTGGTGAAAGAAAAAGCATATTTACCCTGCTTCTTTTAAGCTCTTCATTGTTTTATTTACATTATTCACAATTTACCACAAGTAAATATTATATTTTCCCATCTCTGAATGCTGTTGCAAATTTGAGCTATTTTGATTTTAGTGTTCCCTGCCAGCCTGTGTAAGGATGTATGTTAGTGTGACATCATTCAAAATTGTCTGCTCATGCCAAAATGACACTAAGAGACTGACTTCTAATCTTTTCTGCATATTTGAGCCATATAGAAGTGGTAAAGCCAACCTGAGACCTCACATTTCATTCGACATGGCACTAAAGTGTGTGCGTCTATTGTGTCAAGTTTATTCTTAGCTTGGTGGCCTTGCTCTCAAGCAGCGGAAGTAGTACCCCTCTGTTTGGTCGTCCACAATATATGCTCCATCCTGAAATACCAAGTTTAAAGGAAGAGGATGCGGGCCTCATGTGTTTGTTTTATTAATTTCACAGCCAAGATAAGATGACATTCTTATTTCTTCACAATTATCTGATGTGGTTCTCCTGTTTCATGTCAACTATTCTGGGGTTTTCAAATGTGAAGTATGTGACTCTTTGACATTCTTGGACGATGTGTGCAGTCCACCCACGTGTGCAACTTTTGGGATTGTCTGAAACAAATCAGGGAAGTTATATCATCAAGTCATATTGCTGCATCAACAATAGTAGGGATATGTTTCAATACTGTCATAGTCAGCCATTTCATTAATGTTCCCTTTTGAAATTCTGAGGAATTTCCCAACTATGGTTGTCGCAACTGTTTCCTAGTTTTGAGACTGGTGGTCAGAAATGGTTCATTTCTATGTCAGAATCATATGAATGTTCACAAAACCTGTTAGTCATTCATATATTGATATGGTCATCCCTAATTCTATTTTTTACTCCAGCATGACCTGAACAGGGTTAAACATTTGGGTGGCAATGTATCATCAAATAAATAATAATTATTATTTTTATATGAATGTTCACAAAACCTGTTAGTAGTTGATATATTGCTATGGTCATCCCTAATTATATTTTTTACTCCAGCATGACCTGAACATGGTTAAACATTTGGGTGGCAATGTATAATCAAATAAATAATAATAATATTTTTTATAATAATAAAAATAGTGGGACATCGGTCTTATTCTCACACGCACATAAGCAGGAAACAGTCGCTTCCCTTTTCTAAGTCCTTCTATGGTCCTGTCTGACAGCCAACCTGCATTGTGAGGCTGTATAAATGGTAGATGTCCACGAGATTGTGGACACGCTTATTCCCTGCTGACTTCTGAACACTGAAACGCAGCCAGCTGCAGCCTTTTCCTTCTTTTCCAAGAGACTTTCTCAGAAGAAAGGCCAGCTCCTCTTGAAGCTGGCCTCTTTGAACGACACATGGTGCGTCAAGTCGTTTTATTTAGATTGTCCATGCCTTCAAGTGAAAAAGGGAAACTCAAGATGACCCTAAAATTTACACACGTGCATTCTGTGACGCTTTACTACGACTCCGCCCAGCAGTTGCTGTCAATGAGTTGAAAGTGCTGTTGCTTGCGGCTTTGAACACGGACCTTGTCCGACAAATGTTGTGACTGACCTTCAAATCTGCAGCAAATATGTTGCCTTTGTATCCAATGAGCTGTTTCGTTTACGAGGATGCACTGTATGGAAGATGAAGGAAGGAATTAATATTTAATAACCTGTACGTCACCTCTAATGGCATCATAAACTACTACTAACAGGCCAGCTTGAAGATTCACTCTTGAAAATGGAGTTTTTGAATGTTAAGACATGTTATATAGGTAGGTATATGATATGAGAGCGTGTTACTTCCTCCCGACAGTCCACAACCATACTGTCATTGTAAGAGTAATCTATGCCATCACTGCCCTTATCTCCTCTGCAGCTGCTGCAGATTTAAGCAGAGCAGCACTGCGTGGAATGTCACAGCTTCCACACCCCACAGAGGATACTGTGATACAGTCTTTCCATCTAAACATCCACCGACTGACAGGGCAGTGGTGTGTTTATTTATCCAGACCCAGTCATTATCTACCATAGATTTTAAAGTCAAGGTTTAGTGGACCTGACACAATCCTGCTGTGTAGGTCAAAATGGTGCTTTTTTTAGTGCCACAGATATCGTCAGTTGTTCAAGGGAAAGACGATGGTCAGTGATTCAGCACTCGCTTGGGGGACGTGGAGAATTATCCATGAGCAGAGGATAATGTTGCAAAATGTACTCATCCATCGATTCTGATAGCATCTCTTCTTTCTACCATAGATTATACAATTGAATCAAAATGAGTGACCTGGCTATTTTAGGTGGAGTCACATGTACTAGTTTGAGTTCTCATTGCTGTATAGGGGAAAGAAACTATACAACACTCACATCCAAACAAGCTTATGATTGTTTTGAGACAAATAAGACCCCATAATTAGTGTTGTATCAAGATCACATTTACCACTGGGCAATTTTGCAATATCATGCGCACCAAGGTCAAATGAACACGTGACAAATCACATTCTGACTGGAAATAATGATTTGAATACAAACATGCTCGCTCTTGCACCAGTGGAATCTGTGTCTTCAAGGTGGAAAATGTGTGTGGCAGCTTGTACACTTGAACTTATGTTTGCACACAGTAATGAGTCATTCTTAAGTTGAGTTGGCTCCTAAAAAGTAACATACCTGTCTCACACACACAAAATACACTCATCCTCAATCTTGATAATGACAACCAACACCTGTGTTGCTTCATTCTTTGTCTGATTTGACTCATTTTGCTGCAGCTTTATCTTTTTCTCACGTTTGTCTCATCGCCTTTTGTTGTAACTATTTTGCAGTATGTTGCAAAACAACAACAAAAAGCTTGAAGACACACACATGAAATGAATTCTTCACTGCTTGCCGAACACTCTTGCTCAAACATGTCTGATGTCATCTCCAAATGCGTTTCAATTGTTATGTGCAACGTGCATATTTATTGCCGCTACATTTTGACAGAATTCTGGACTGCATGACAGTTTTATTGCGCTTGGTAATGACATAGTGCACCTTGTTTATTGCGGGGATTACAACCGTCTCAACTGTGATAATTGCTCTTGTATCGTTATCATTGTTGTGAAGAAAGGTGTGATTGACTTGAGATTTTAGGAATACGTTTAGAGGATGTGAAACTTGAACTCTCATTTCATAGCCCTCACTATACAACATGATAACTGTGTTTTTATTTCTTGAATCTACTCGTGGTGGTTTGCCTCCTCTGCCCTGTGGCTTCTTTCATTGTACAGTCAAATGTAGTTCAGTGTGCCAGGCTGCTGAAATATTAACAACAGCAGCAGCGGTAGGCAAGAAGGAATGCGAGTGTTCATAGTGGAACGCTGATAGGATGCCGGCATCATTAGTCTGGATTCGCTACTGCGATTGTGTTCGTTTCCTCCGAAGGTGAATTGTGAAATACACACAGAAGTAATTGGGTCTGTTTGCTGTACCGCAATTTGGGACTTGAATAAAAGCAGTTAAAACTGCTTGACTCGGGAGTTCATTGGTGCGTATGCAGCGCACTGCTCTGTTTTGTTTTATTAACGGAGAATCCCTTTTCTCTTCTGCGTATTGGTTTATCAGCAATGGTAGGGATATGGTTGAATTTTTCTGTGAAAAGTGAGGTGGAAGTTTGTCAATAAAAAAAAACTGATACCTGAATTCTTAATTTTGCAAGAGGGTTATTTACAATAAATATGCAAAGTAGTTTAAACAAAAGCAAATATTGTGGTCTGATCTTCCATCTCTTTGCTTTTCTTCATAAGACTTGCATGATTTATCCATCATTCCAAATGATCAAATTTTAGTTATTCTGCTTATGTTATATCTGCACTCTTGGCAGACTCTACGGTTTGAGATAAAAAAAAAGCTGCCAATATCAGCATGATGTCGTCAAATCCTCTCATTTCACTGTTTGGTAACAGACTGATGCTAGCTTTATTTTGTATTTATATCTAATCCTATTTGTTGCTTGATGGGCCTGTTCTTCTTAAAGCAGCTGACTGATGTGTTTAGTATCACTTCGATGAGAATCACCCCTTTGGCCTCGGCATCGCATCTGAACTAGAAAAGCATTCAGCCATATTGGCGTTTGCCTGTTTGCAAGAGCAAACTCCCTCTGGATATAACCTCGCATTTACTGTAACCCATTTATTTCATACTCGCTCATGTGTTTTTGAAAAGGAGTCGTGGCTTCAAGAATGAATATTCAACCACTTTATTAAAAATCTATGGAGCAAATGCAATGCACTATTTACTAAATAAAATGAATTGAATTGAATGCTTTTATTGTCACTATACGAGTATAATGCGATTTAAAGCTTCACCATAAAGTGCACAAACAACAACAACAAACAGTCAAATAATTAAATAAGTAATAAGTAGTCAACATGAATAAGTAGGGAATTGCACAGGGAAGTAGAACGAAAAATGGGTAACGCAATGAAACAATTATGCCTGTTTACTGTAAGGTCATCAGTGAGGCTGCTGCAGAGCTCGCTAAGTATCCTTCATCCCTCCCATCCCTTGTCCTGCGCTCTTCCTCCCTCACTCACTTGCTCGATGCATCTCGCCTGCCGACTGGCTTATTCCAGCCTGCACGGACAGAGTGGAGTGGCTAACAAATACACCAGGGCTCTCCTCTGCTTGCGCATGTATTTCTACTTCCCTTTCCATCCCGCTCTTTGGGGTCACCATTCTGGCTCTTTGTGACTCCCTGGGTCAGAACCGTCGGCTCGCAGGGTCACATCATGGATCGGGGAGGGACGGGGCAGAGGGGAGGAAGGTGGATCAGCCACGGGCTCTTGTAAGTGATGCTCCTTTGGACCTGGAGGGATGGGGTGCACCACCAGCACCGTCGTCTTTGACGGGCTGCGAACTGTGTTGGAGAGAAACTGTAGCGGCTACATCTGTAAAGGAGCCGCTGAGCCCATCGGGCCATCTGAGGTTGAGCGAGCGCTGAGTAGGAGGGAGTCTCGTATCTTTCCGACGCCAAGAGTGTTTAAGGTGAGCGTGTGTGCGTCTCTGTGGGAGGGATTCTAATTGGAAACTGGTTGGTTGAGTATTTTCAATGTATTATTTGTTTGGAGAACCCAAGGCACAGGTTGAGTTGAAATGTTTTCCCATTTTGGATGTTTGTAACTGTAGTTAAACTGAAGACAAATATTAATGTATGTGTTTTTTCTTTTTCTTTCAGTGCATATCCATTTTTTTGAATATTTTAATACTGAATTTAGGCTTATTTTTTGGTGTTTTTAAAATGATAGCATCACGGTACAGTATGTTGTCATTGACACAGTGAAAAGGGCTATTAATGCATTTTTAATGTCTTATTTTATTCATAGTAGTTTGCAGTGCACGGTGTAGAGTTGCATTGCATCGTACTATGTAATATTATCACTTTCTTAGCTAATTGAGTTAACCAAAAACGTCTCTGTACGATGTGATGCAATTATGCCACACCGCCAACTACAAGCACAACAATTGCACATTTATAAAAAAAACAAAACTATATTTTAGATGTTTGTTTAAGTGGCCATAGTCATTTGTTTAAGTCCATTTTGACAAACAGGAATGATGCAGCTACTTTAGAAATCCTGAACCTCATTATGAGCCGTGAGTGTGTGCATGAAGAGAAATCTAAATGGCACAAATCGATGTTGGCAGCCTGCAAAAGCCCAACGCTGACTTGAAGTAATATATTGCAGCCAACCAAGACACTGAGGAGATATTTTGCTTAACGTTCTTTTCGATTTTGTGTCATATTTAAAATACATATACACTTTACAATATAGGGACTCATTCACAGCCATTGGGTTGCTTGGGAAGTCAAATATATGTGTTAACTAGGACTGCTTATGGTGATTACATTGTTTTATATGCAATGCAAGTTCTCAATATTGGAGCCCTTCCATGTATACAAAGTCCTTGCAAAACGGATCTCGTAAGTGCAAGGATGACATTAAGACAAAGGTGAATGCAGTCCTTTCCCTTCACTTCCTTTCAGACAAACCTAAAAATAGGGCAGTACACTAGGAATTCCTTGCTAAGGATCATTTGTTATTCATTTCATTTGTAGCTAAGATATAGCCGATTCAGCAACAAGACTGTGTTAATAGGAGCGTTGGAAATGTAGGGCAGTCGGAGTGCTAGATCTTGCCTTCTGCTAAGCGCTACACGGGTTAAAGCCTCTGCAGGCTGGCATGAGGATGAGGAGGGGCCGGCAGGCGTCGGGGCACAGAGGTCTCTCTGTCTGCCGGAAATCAATCACCATTCTTTATCTGACAGGCGACAGGCTCGCCTGGACTGCCGCTACTCCGTACCAGCTTGTCTTGGACTTCCGCTTGTTGTCGTGTGCTCGACGGTGTGTGTCTCCTTTCCCGTGATGGCTCATCAGCAGAAATCCCAGCGACAGTGGCCTTATCTGGAAGCAGGGAATTAGGTCAAGGGCAGTGTTTTCTCCCTTGGCTCGGGAAGGTCTTATCACGTAGATGGAGTTCAATTAATGCCCCATCAGCAGGCGTCACTCTTTTCAATCGATAGTTTAATGCGGGGACGCACTAATGTGCAGTCCTCATCACATTCTCCAGTACCCGCAACACCTTTCCCACCGCTGCAATCCATTAAGCCAGACGATGAGATGATATTAATTGTCCCCTTTTTAATTCCTTCTGATTGCTATAAGTCATTACTGGGCAAAGGGGTTTTTATAATAGTAGGTGAGAGAAGGAAGGAACCCATATTGTTCTAATTTTAACTTCAAATGTGTTTTTGGATTCGCTCACAAACACTTTTTTTCACCGGACTAAATGTTTCCCTGGCTCAAGCAAAAATTGCGGTAGCGTGCACTTTACTTAGAGTGCACTTGGATAGGGAATCAGGATGTGTTGGCTCAGTGCAGCCATTCACACTTGCAGTGAAAAAGCACCTGCACCTATAGATCTTCTCTCTTCATGTTTCCGTTACGTAGATAATAACGGGGTGGCCAGGTTGTCTTTCCAGATTTGTAAACATTTATTTTGCTTTATTTTCACATGTTGGCAAGCTCTATTTCCTCACAGTGACTCAACTTAAAGCAAAATTAAAGAGTGTATTCCAACATGAGAAATGAGGTTTAATATGTTCCTTTCAATTACCATACCCAAATAAAAGTGACAGAACACCAAAATAAAATGAAAAGAGTAATAAAAAAAACCTACAAAGAGGGTCTCTGAATAATAATTATTAGCATTTTGAACATGCTTCTTACTCAATAAAGCATCAAGGTAAATTTGTGATTTCATGTTCATTCATGTTTATGTCAGTATTGCATAAAATGATCAAATATATATTTTTTCTGTAATCAGATGCATTTAGAAGCGAATCTGTGTTATTCGAATAATTGAATTAAAAATAGATCACATGCACACAGACTTTCATTTTTCAAGTCAATTGCTATTGGCTAGTATAAAATACATTATTCCTCCTGTTTAACCTTTACTGCTCTTATGTATTTCCATTCATTGCTTCCATCCTGAATTTCAATGGGCCAAAACAGTGCTGACGTATCTGATTATTTTTTTTGTCGGCGGAATGTTGTTGCAAAAGAAAAGTTGTGTTGACGCCAGCTTGCTTTAAGATAAAGGTGTCTTTCATCCCATGTCTTGGGAGTAGTGATTCCCACATACCACATGAAACTTTTGCTCGCAATGAACCACATCTAATGAGATGTTCCCTTTTGTGGGGGAGTTGAAGAAATACCAAAGCATGTCTGCATGTCATCAACTTTAAATGAGGCTCTTTTTAAATTATAATCAACAAAATTGTATCCATTTTTATAGTAATGGATATGAGCGTTTATGATGCTGTAATGTGGCTTGTAGATGTACACCAACAGTAGCAGGCCTGTTTTTTTCCCTAGTGATTGCCTTCAAATTTTGAGTCATTTAAGCCTAATTGCTGAAACCATAGCGTTTATCTCCAGCATTCACTTGAAATCCATCCTAGAAATTTGAATGGCTCCCCGATGGCATTGGCGAATCATTTAAATGTGGCTTTGCAGTAATCAATAAGAACTTTTATTGAGGATTTGCTGTATATCAATTTCACTGTCTTATGCTTCTTATACAGACTCTTGGAAAGTTGATTGTAAGTGCATACACACCCATGGTCTTGGCTTTTGAGATATTTCACCTTTCAGTAGGATGTGAAAGTGTCTCAAAACCTAAGACCACACATGTATTTGTAAATCAAGCCGGTACCTTGTGCTAATCAAAGTTGTATCTTTTACATCCGGCCACTTAAGAGCTGTTTTGATTAACTTTGGGGTCAGATCTAGCCAGGGGCTCACAGCTGGTGGTCTCCAGTTGCAAAGCGGCGGGAAGAGGTGGGTTGTGTTTTTTTTTGTATTGTTCCAGGTTACACCCTGTTTTACTTTGGCTCACACTGAGATCCTATCACGCATTTGTTACGCAAGAAATGCAAATATGGTCCTGTCAAGGCTGACTTTGGACTATATCTATTGTCTTGACTTATTTTCTGAGATGATCAGAAAGTGAATCAATACAGAAGAAGTTAAAAAACGGTCTCATTTTATCATTTACACCGATGGCCAAAAGTTTTGAGACACTTTCTCATCTAGTAAAGGAGAAGTGTCTCAAAATATTTGATTTTTGGGAATCAGAAAGCTGCATCTAAAGATTTGAAGCAACCCTGTGTGCCATCCTATTTTCACAACTGCTATCTGTTGAGGTGTTCACCAGACAGAAAGTAAAAATGAGGGCAGACACTGCCTTCTGGTTCATCCGTGACTCCCTCATGGCCCGGGGATGCTCCATGAACCGACTACAGTATATGACACATGGAGGCATTATCTTGTTGAGGCTAAAATTAGCCTCTTAAAGTTGTGTTTCCAGGCAGCTGATTCAATTCTGTTTTGCTTACACGCGTGTGGGGAGAGCCCGAGATGATGTTTTTTTTATCACATAATATAAACATCTGTTGCAGCCCAGATCCCAAAAAAAACACTATGTGGTACATTTGTGAAGTGCCGCCAGAAGTGGACATAAAACAGTGTTTAACCACGTTGCTGCTGCTTTCAAGTGAGTGTTCTTGTAAACCTTTAAATCTAGTGAGAGTATGAGTCCTCAGCTGCTTACAAATCTTACGAATGTTGTCATTCCTTGCAAATGGCATTATTTACCAAGTGTAATTTTATCTTTATAAGATTTTAATCAAACTCATTAGATTGTGTAATCTTAAAAAGATGTGGGTGGGGTGGATTTTAATAGCTAAGAACCACTGGAACAAAGATAATTGAGTCCCAATTTGTAATCTGAAAAATACGCATAAAATAAAATTGCCTCTTTCATTTTTCAGACATGTAGATATTCTTTAATTTTGGTCACAAATCAGTTTCCGGCTCCTCCAGACAATATGATGTAGATCATTAACTACTTCTCATTCGTCACTGTTATTTCCCGCATAAAGCAAAAAATGCTGATCCCAATCAGGACCATTGGCCATTCCAAACATAGTTTCTGGTCTGCTAACCATAAAGGTGTTTGTTTTTTTCAAGTTTAGCCTGACATGCTTGGGTCACTCTAGTCTTTCAGAGCTATAAAAACCTTCTTTATCCCATTCCTTTTTTCTTCAAATTCTCTACAGAAATTGCCTTTACAGTTGACATCATCAAATACATTTTCAGTAGCCACCGTTGCTATATATTTGGATTTAAAATCATTGTTCCTGCAGATCCTATTGCCTCTTTGAGGGTGGGTTGCAGAGCATATGTGACAGTGGAAAGGGAGCAGCTGTTTGAGATCTGACCTGGTCTCACGCCTCGTCTTAAACTGACACCATCTTGAAAAGATAACATCCTCTGTAATGGCCGGTCCCATTCCAAGGTGGGTTGACTAGGATTGCATCATAGTGGAATGCCCCTGGAGCAGTTGTATCAACAAGTAGCGAGACAGAAGCTGGGTCTAATCTCACCTCTGGACTTCTGTGCCATCACCATCCAATCCACAGTCACGCTATGGATTCTGGCATGTATTTAATTCACGTCTGAAAACTTTTTTACCTTCGCTCTAAGTTTGAACGCAATCCATTCCCAAAGGAAAGTAGAGTTGATTCCAGGATCAAACTATGCCTCTTTATAACGGTTTAAGTTTTGTTTTTTAATAGTCATACAAGTGTAAAGAATAAGTTGAAATTAAAAAAATGTCATTGCAACACTAAGAGAAAGGCCTTAACTGATTATTGACGATTGTGCCATGGTTTTTGCGATTCAATTAAAAATGTGACAGTATTGTATCTAGTATGCAACGAAAATTTACATAGGGTCGCTTTGTTTGACTTGGCATTGGTCCACTTGACTTCCTTCTGCCCTTCAGGAAAGCACATTTTGCTTGGGCCACTGAAATCTGACGACCAGGAGTCTGGCATTTTATCTTTTCGTCCTTGTGCTTCGTCATTGCTAAATTACGGATTCTGACTCACTTATAGGTTCTCTCATGGGGTAAACTCATGCTAGACAAACATTATGTGACGTCATCTCGGTCTCTTGCGGCTCTTACTTCAGCTGTCCCTTCAGATGCCTTTAGTCAAGCCCCACGACTATGTTTTGAATTATGAACACATTTCTTTTGCTTTGTCTTCGTCAGCCCCCGTGTTGCTCTGCAGGTGGATCGTACAGGGTCAGATAGCAACTGTGTATGAGTGTGTCCATGTGTTGGGGGTGTTTAACTCCCATAGGCAGCACAGCCGAGTGTAGGAGGGGCCTTCTCCTCAAGTTGGGCGTGAGCCCAGCACGCTCAGACAGATCAGTCAGTTAAAAAGGAGGGTGTGAGCTCAAGACTGTGAGAGGGAGTGAAGCCTCCAGAAGTTTATTCCAAAGTTAGGATTCTCCTCTGTTGGATATGCTGGCTAACTACTTCTTTTGGAGATCTCTTTTGGAATTTTCTTAGCACAGCTGTTGACAATGCAAGGAAGGGCAAGTAAAGCTCCAAAGAAGGAGCTCGTGATTGAAAGTCCACAACAGTATAAGAGCTCGACTGTAGCGGAGGCTGAGGTGGACTCGGTGCCACAGGTGGTGGTAAGGCATTGCAAATGAAAAGCTTTAAAATGATGTGCACCATGATGTCTTACAGAGGGTAAACACGGGGATGTAAGTCGAAAAGCAGGTGTCATGTGGGCGGCCTTACTAGTCATCACGGTCATTATATGCGTGACATCTACATGCTTACTATGCTGCTTTAGAACCATGAGAAAAGGGATGCCGGATTCCAGTTCACTTTATTACTGTGGCTCGTAAAACATTTTTATTTGGCTCAAAAGTCAGACTTCATTGGTCACTCCAGCGTAACGCGGCTGGCCTACAAAGATTCAAAGGGTTTTGTGATGTCATTGCTGTTTTGTATACAGTATGGGGTATTTCTTTATGTCATTGCGCATGATAGACATTTGTATATTGTTTTAAAGCTAAAAGCATCATGGTTTTCAAAGCTCTACTGGATGCATTTCAAGTGAGCTGAGGAAGTGAGATCATACTTGGTGGCTAGCAATTTTTTTTAATAACATAGTTCTGTGTGACTGACCTCTTTGGGCTATTGATGAAGCATGTGGAAAAGCCCAGAGGGGAATTAATAGAGACAATAGCCAACGTCAACACAGTTTAGGGTAGGACCTCATCACAGTTAAATCCATGAAGGGAATTGATATAAAGAAACTTTTCTGAATCTATCCGGAGGCAACAGTTCAAACTTTATTGTCCTTTAATTGAAAGGCGCACTATTTCTGACAATAGCGTATTGTTTTGAATGCGATTCTACTTTTGCTTCAATGGAATTCATGGAAAACATTATTTTACTGCACAATATAAAGGTTTTCATTTTCCTTTGTACTGTATTTATTCAACTTTCTTAAATTGGTCAGTGTAACACCATGCACACCATGTCTTTTGGTCATAGATACATCTGTAAAGCTTTGTATTTGGTAGTGGAGTATTTCACTTAACTGATTTTGTGATCAAGTTCAATGCTCGACGCTTCGTTTATTCTACCTAAAAAATGTGCCGTTTTATTCTCTGTTTTAATTGTCAAGTGAGATGTTGCAAACTGATGTAGATTTTGCAAAATCCCTTTTTTTTATTCATTGTTTTGTGATGAGGGTGAGGAAACATCAGGGTTTCATTTCAGGAGACTTGGGATGTGGTGACCGCAAAGGCAAATAATGCTTATTATTCACATCTTGTTCTCACATCTCTCATCTCCTGAAACAAATTCTGACCCTTCTTAGCACTCAGGGTGTGTCTTTCCAAGAAAATACCAGAATCCATAAAAATGGCTTTCCTTTATTGATGAATCATCCTTTCTCTTCCTACGTGCCTCCTTTTTTCGTGTTGTGTTTGTTTAATTAATTGCGATTTGCCTTTTGTTTTTACAGGTAAAACCTAAGGTGATCGAACCGCTGGACTATGAAAATGTTCTGGTGCAGAGGAAGACTCAGATTCTTAGCGATGTCCTCAGGGATATGCTGCAGTTCCCCTTTGAGGACTTTGAGGTGAGTTCCTAATGGGCAGACATTATGCATTTATACTCAAATTTGCAACAACAACAACAACAACAAAAGTTCCAGCCAAGGCAGATGGATTGGCTTTAGTAGGGTTCATTTGAAGTTATGACTATGGGAGTCTTACTTGCACTTTGATTTACTATTTCCACATGTTACTAAATAATCATCTTACTCAGGCTTTAGATGAATAACTCCAATGCTTAATTTTTATGTTGCTGTCATCACGCAAAGCCCTATTTAAATTTATATCATTGAAATGTGCCCAAGTTTTCACTGTTATTTCCATAATACTAGCATGTTTTCTTTGTTTGTTTGGCTTTTGCAAGGCCTTTCCTTTGGGCTTATGTTGTAAGCACTGGGTGGGGTCGCCCGGACCGGCTTTTCCTTTGTTTACATCCTTCCACGCTGTAGAAAAAAGGAAGGTCATGGGTCATCAGTTTAATTGGCTCATTCCGTCCTTAATGTTGTGACAGAGCGAGCGTTATCTGCAGCCACATTGTGCGGGACATTCGTTTCCTCCCGGGTTCCACATCAAGGCAGGAATATTTAATGGAAACCTAGTTCTGTGCTTTTACCTTCGGAAATTGGACCTTGCCGTGTTATCAAAAGGACAAATGTTAGAGTTTGAATTTTGTTTTCACAGCTGAATAGGACATCTTTAATCACTGACCTTGACATTTGGACTTAATGTGTGTGCAAACCCAGTTTTTTCAGTTTAATCACAAATAGTTCTTTTGGGAAGCTTTAAAGATTTAAAAATCAGCACAGTATTCTGCATCGTGTTCTCGCTTGTTGCAAAAAGATCATAGTATTGCTGTATACAAGTGTTAGATCGTCTGCCTGACAGCCCAATGATAGAAAATGGCATCTGCTCCTGCCCCTTCAGATGCTGCGAAAGTCAGGTTTAAAAAGCCTTTTTTGTATTCATATCTCAACAGGGGTTGGTTGGAAGGAAAAGGTTATGGTTGGGGGTAAAGTGAAAGCCAAAACAAGCAGAATGAGCTCCTGTGTCAGTGAGTTGTTATTGTCAAAATTCCAGTATTTGTCTATTCTTCCTTAACTGAATTTCTATCAGATATCTCTTTTATATCATCCCCGCTGCCGCATCAAAAGTCAAATGTTGGCGCTGGCCTTCTCTGAGACAATGTTTATACTCGCTCCATCTGGTTTGTATTTAGAAGATGTTGGCATAGTGCTCTTTTGTGCTGGTTTCTCCACACTCTCTCGATGAATCTGAAAGTGTTTGTCCAAGATTATCCACCTTTTTGCCTTATTCAGTTTGAAGTGTGTTCCAAGTCCAGCCGTCAGAATCCAGCAGTATTGGGTTTTATGCTTTCCAAAACAAAGCGTCATTTGGGCGTTACTACCTTTTGTCCTGAACTCAAGAGATTTTCACTATGTTTTCTCCTAATCCAAAGACTTTTGAGGCTGGACCCCTTAAAAACAGCTTGAGCAAAGTGCAAAATCAAACCGATAGACTAGTTCTCTTTAAAATCTAATGATATTAACAGGTTATTGTGTCATAATTGTGAACCCAGCATTTCTTGAAGACGTACTAGCAATCCCAAAAATATGATTTGTCATTTGCTGGTTACCTTACTTTGAGCCTTATTTTCACTCTTCTAAAAATATAAGTATCGGGTCGGTGTCGGCAAAACATGTCTGGAGTTAAATCGGATTTAAGTTGAAAACTCGGCATCGGGACTTGCATATATATGCCTTAATAATATGGTCATTTGTTATGAAAAAATTTAATCAGATTTTACTGTTGCTCTCATAGACTGTAAACTAGATAGCCACGCGGGGTATTACTTTCTGAGAGGAAAAGATCAGAGCACAAGCTCGTCTGAATCCCCTACCGACACAGAAAGCACAACACTCTTCAGTCCACTTGGATAAAGCAGAACATTTGCTCGCTCCCAGATTAATGTTTCTCACTTAAATCTTGTATTTAGTATATTTCCGCCGACCATCGCAGGGATTTAGCAGGATTGAATCACTTAGTTTGACAGTGATGTAAAGATTGTGTACAGAATTAATTCTCCTGCAAAGACCCAAGAAAAATAATCATTGCTAGTCTGTGGACCTACCCAAAGAACGTCATATGTTATCACAGCATTGCCTTGCAATAGCACATTAAGGGATTTTAGATTCAGTGCAACTGCCCTCTTCATTTCATTTGTCTTTAATCGTTATGTTTTATCTTTGTGTATCAAATTCATTCATTCTCAACCTCTGTGTTGCAGATTTCGACTTTGCGACGGCAAGGCAGAAGTCCCTACCAAACGCTGCCTGACAATGCCGAGAGGGAAGCTCAGAGCCTGTTTGTCCAAGAGGTGCACATGTGTTTCTATTCACTCTTTTACCTCATTCATGAATCACCGTTAGCCTTGTGCTGTGTAAAATACAATACCTCCCCACTTTGAACCCACCAAGGTGTGTACAGTACAGTAAAATATCACACTACAGTACTGTATGGCTAGTAAAAAATAACAAAGCCTAACCAAGTGTTGAACTAGGCAATGAAACAGAATTGATATATACATGGAAAAGCTGTTCCCCAAAGCTGGAATGTAATCACTTGTTAAAGAGTGACAGTAATGTGAGTCATTACAGAATTTGTTGCTTGAATTTGCAGTAATGCATGTAGGATATCAGGCAGACTGTTTATTTCACATGAAATATAGCCTGTGTCTGACTGTCGCCTGTTGCATGAAGAACTGCGCTCATTACTGATCATTACGCTGTTAATCAAACTATTTATGTTGGCTCTTTGTAGTTATTCTGTGTGCAGGCCTAGGGATGATAACGGGAAATGAATACTCGGACGTTTATCAAATGTCTGGTACATCTCTTATTTTTGCTGTTTATAGTTCTGCCAGCTAGTCTTGAACGTGTCAGTTTAATGGGTTAGTTTCATTAAATGGTAGACTTTTGCAATAGAGGTTGGACAGTGTTCCCCACTTATCTAAGACTTATGTTGCAATTTTAAAATAGCATGAAATCGTTCTTCGGCATCATCGGAAAAAATAAATACTTTGGTCAATTTGCCATTTAGGTCAATGGTCACTTTTGGAAAAGTTCTGTGTAATGCCTCAAAGACACAAATGATTCCACTCAGGTGTTGCTTGATACAGTCAAGACACTTAAAAAGATCAGATCAGTGCAACCCCATTTGGTTTCTCAACTGCTCCCTGGATTAGATTGCACTTCATCTGATATTGTAAAATATCTGTTAAACAAACATCAGTGAGCCGCTCCTATCTTTGACTTTTGTCCGTGAACGGATGCCTTTTTCCAAGAAAGTGAAACGAAAGCACTCCCACTTGGCTTGTGCTCGGAGATGTCAAACAAAGGTGGAGAGAACAAAGAATGCTCATTGTTGTTCCTTTTTTTCCTGATTGATATTGATGAATTGTTTCCTTTTAGCTTCCGAAGTCTTTTGTTTAGTAGTCATATTTTTATCCATAATGTATTCTCAATTACCGGCAATGTCAAATACCCCATTATATGGTTTTACCTCCATCATTTTAGCCCTAATCATGACCAAGAATAAATTCCAGTGGGAAGATTTGCATGTACAATAATCATTCGAAACTGTTTTCTTTTTTCCTTGTCGGTAATGTATTTATTATACTGATAACCAATTAAACAGTTAGTAGATTTAGTAGGAGTCAGTCTGATTTTTTATAAAATAAGTGATAAGGGGTACGGAAAATGAATAAGTTGACTGTACTGAAAAATTATAAATTTTTACTTTCTCTATGAAGTTCTCAAAGTTTACTATGGCACAATTGACAGTAATTTTTATTGATAATATAATTACTGAAGTTTTGTTATCACAACATTTGTCATTGTTTTCTCAAAAAGAATATTACTCATGCTCTTGAAATTCCTTTTTTGTTGTTTTTTGGGGGGTGTAAAAATGTCAAATTCCTACATATGTGTAGGTAATTATAAATATAAGCAATATTTGAATATGATATCAGCAACTTATTCATTACGGTGAGTCCAACTTTAGCTTGCAGCTGGCCACATTTCTATTTCAAACCTATAATTACAATATGTACGCGGTGTGGTTTAAACACGTTACACGTATAATTAGTGGTTTGTAATCAGCTTTTGCTATGTCCCCTCAGTGTATTAAGACCTACAAGACTGACTGGCATGTTGTCAACTACAAGTATGAAGCTTATTCTGGAGACTTCCGCCAGCTTCCCAAGTAAGCCCTTTTACAAACCTCAGCATCTTTTATTGATGGCAGCAAAGTGGAAGGAATCGCATTTGTAAGATGAATATCCAAGAACAGATGCTTCATTTAGTGCAAAAAAGTAGCATTTTCAAGGGTTCAATTGTTTAACTGCTTTTTTTACAGCATTGTAGTTACATAATCATAGTTACAAGGCAACACGAGTTCCCATTTCCCTCAAGCGAAAATGCAATTCTTATTTTTATGGTCCTAAAGTTCCTTTCGACTGAGTGGAAACCACCCTAATTTTCGGGATAGTGTGTCACTAGATCGCCTTGCCCTGCCTCTTCCTCTTCCCTAAAGAATACCACTTTTACATTCATTTTGTTTGGATGCAGTGTTGACGACGTTCTCGCGTCCGCTGTTGTCAGACACTTTGACGCTGCGCAGACAGTCGGGAAGTTAAAACAATGCATCGTGACGTGGGTCGCCTGTTAAAAACTTCATATTAAATCCTCAAGTGATTCTCGATGATAGCTTTCTCTTTTTTTCACTCTAGTGGGCATGTTTCCATGAATAGTCTTAGCTGGAAAATACATTTTCCAGAGTGGCCTGCTTACTTACGTCTGCTTTTAGGCAGCTGCAGAGTATTCAAATTCTTTATGGCGTTATTAGCTCACCCAGTAAAACAACAAATGGCCACTACTACGTATTTAATATCAATTTAAATTTTATTTTAGTTCCATTGGTCAGCATTTCACCTAGATGTTAGTGAGTGGGTTTTATAACATTTATTATCACAATTTACAGCAAAGTTTCAAGGCCGGAAAAACTAGCAGTCCACGTCTTTGAAGTGGACGAGGACGTTGACAAAGATGAGGTGAGTTGCTGTCAGGTGATTTTTTTTTTTAACTCAGTAGAACCTTTTGAAGTGTGTTTGAAAAGCATCACAATGTTTATGTAAATTGTCAGGGGTGTTGACAATTCTTAAAATTCTAGAATCCCCAATTGACTCCCCAATATTTTTCCATAATAATTAATGAAAATAGACATAATGTATTACTGTTTTTTTTCCATGAAGGAATTTTGTGATGATTATATGTGCCATCTCCCCAACACTAACTGCTTTGTAATTATAGCAAAACATAGTGTTTTGTTGCAAAATATAGTCTGGTATGTTTGTGGTGGAGTGTTGCAGCATGACTTTGGACTTTGTAATGCATTGTTGCATGGGGCTATTAAGATGACCGCATACAGTACTCCACCAATTTTTCCTCAACATTGTGGTTGATCCTAAACGTGCAATGTTTAATGAATTGGTCATACTGATGCTGGCTGGTGATCAAGCCTCTTTTGTAGACTGAGCTTTGCTGGGAGTAGAAAAATAGACCAAATAATAGCTGACCTTGAGCCTCAGAAATGTGTCCATATGCTAGTTATGAACAAATGCCGCTAAGATTTTTTAAAATACTTTACTAGTCTTGACATTTTGTGTTTTAATTAAATTATTAATGACAATAGGCGTCGTTTAATATGACCACCATTTTGGTCATAATATTCAAATAGTCATTAAAACTGAATCCGCCATAACCGTACCTGAATTAAAGTCAATAACAGTTCAAGTAACGTACTGCAAAACAAATTCAAAATTTGATGCACGTACATTAGGTCGTTTTTGGCATGAAAAAATCTGTAATTTTCCGCCAAACAAGATCTTTTCGCAAAAATTCAAAAGTACTGATTTGTTTCCCTCTGGAGTGTTGTCGAGACACTGACGAGGACAATCAGGCCGTGAAGTCTTCCAGATGGTTTGGTGATTTCTCCATTCGGACCATTAGAAAATTTGTTGTGAGAATAATCTAAAGGAAAAAAGGGAGGAGTGAGTTGTGTTGGATCACTACAGCAACATCTTGAAATGCCATTTGACCTTTTCAAGTACCAGTGTCAGGAAAAAAGGTTTTCACTTTTGATCCTCAAGTATAAAATGCATGCAAAGTTGATCTAAACCAGGACAAGCTTTTGAGATTTTCCTCCTTTCCCCACACCATTCCTTCCTCTATTGGTCAACTGTATTCTTAAAGCTCTTAAAATCTGATGTAATGTTTGGAATGCTTTCTGGCAAAGGTCATTGTTTCTTAATGCCCCACCTCTGAATGTGCAAATAACCTGAGATGAGCTAGGCCACAGGCAAGATCTTCCTATTTATTTGGGCTAACACGCAGCGCTTGTTTAATGTTCTCCTGCCTGCTTATTTAGACTGAGTCAGACCTACACCACATTGGACTCTGGGCCGTCTCAAAGCCAAGAGATCACAGGGTTTTTGCACAGTGAGGTTGTTCCTTGGCATGCTGGCTTCTAAGCATCCGTGATACAGTATTTAATGTTCTCGAACTATACTATTGTTTAGCCTTCCTTATTTGGCTTTTTTGCCTGAAATTCTTATTGGCGGATCCTGTCTCCACTTTTCATTAACTTTATCTTATACAGAAGGGTTGAATAGTCATTATAGATGTTTGTACCCTACAGGATACGGCGTCGCTTGGATCTCAAAAAGATGGGATCACCAAACATGGTTGGCTCTATAAAGGCAACATGAACAGCGCCATCAGTGTTACGATGAGGGTAAGAAGGACATAAAATTATGATGATTTTCTAAGTCTCTGTGTTGAATGGATCAGTGCTGAATTGCAATGAGCCAATAAAAGGAGTGTGTAAAGTGATTCTAGAAAGTACCACACAATATAGTCACATACTGACTGACCAGATGCAGCTATCTTTTTTATGACTGTAATCTTCATATTATAGCTTAAATGCAGACTGTTTTATTAACAGTGAACACAGTTGCCGTCTCCAAGCTAAACATGAGTTTTTTTGGTTTGTTTTGTTTTACAACATCAGTCGTTCAAGAGGAGATACTTCCATCTGACGCAGTTGGGAGACGGTTCTTACAATTTAAACTTTTACAAGGATGAGAAGATCTCCAAAGAGCCTAAAGGAACTATTTTCTTGGATTCCTGTATGGGTGTTGTTCAGGTATGCAGTACTTACATACTACTTGGGCAGGATGTAAATATTCAACCATAGTTTACCAAAAGTAAATGATTGTCACTATGGCTCTATCCTCCTCAATATGGTAGACCAAAGTTTAAACCTAATTTTGCCAATGTTTAATGGGGTCTCATTCCAAGTCTCTTTGCTGTTAATTTGTATGTGGAAACCTGAGTAGAATCAAGACAACTGTTTACTCCATTTTAGCGCTGACTTTCAGCTGTTGAAACAAGTGAATACAAAAGTCTCATGGCCTTACAATCAGTGCCACATGCTCCCATTTGAATGAAGGCCGAGAAGCACTGCGTGTATTATGGTTTGTCATCTCAGTGGATAGACGGGGCCCACTCTGACCCAGTTTTGCTGTAATTGGATGTCTACTGGGGAATACAAGATGGTGGAAGGTCAGGTGTTGGCCCTGGGAACAAGTGGGAGAGGCTTTAATCATTTCCCATACTTAATCATGTGTGCTGGGCCCTTTAGTTCTTCTTGAATCTTAATTCTATAATACACCAACCCATATCTCGACCATTAAAATAACATGCCACATATAGACATATATTTTTATTCATACATGGCTACTTTTATTTTTCCACTCAACACTCCTCCCTGTGTTTATTCAGCCAGCCTAATAATATCCAATCACCTTTCCCTCTGCTGTGACTGCCCCAATATTATCATAACACTGCATTACAGTCCAAATCACGGCAATTCACTAAAGCTTGATAACTATTTTACTCTTTGCGGTTGACAAATTGCAGCCCGCTCAACCGTTTTAATTGATTCTGAATCCCCGGTTACGTCACTACTCCAGTTTTTCATTGCAATGCATGGATGGAAAAACTCTTCTATTCTTAAATGGCCCAACCCGTATAATTTCAGAGACAGCTTACATCTGGGTGGCCCCTCTTTCCAAAAAGTGACTCATGCTATATAGCTGCTTCACGCAAACCGGGCCGACTAGTTTAATCCAGAATCCATTGGATTTGAAAATGCTTGGTGTTTCTATTGATTTTTGTTGCTCGGCAGTGATGATGACGTCAGCATTAAAGTGAAGCAAGATGCTGTTTGATAAAGCCACGATCTATTAAAATAACATGTTTCTAGTGATTTGGCAATAACAAATTGTGGAGTAGAAAGACAAAAGTCACATATGGATGTCTAATATTGAATTATACTATTAGCTAAATGTGTTCTTTAGAAAAGGGGCCAAAGATGATCGTATTTTTCCACCTCCCCCCTGATATTTTTTGCACTGCAAAGATCTTATCGTTTGCTCTTCAGACATAAATTTGTGATTTTTATCTTCCACCATGCTGCAGAATTATAAGGTTCGTAGGTTTGCTTTCGAGCTGAAGATGCAAGACAAGAGCACCTACCTGTTGGCTGCCGACAGTGAAGGAGAGATGGAGGATTGGATCAACTCGCTTAACAAGATCTTGCACAGCAGCTTCGAGATTGCCATGCAGGACAAAAGGAACGGAGACAGCCATGATGGTCCGTTTGCTTTTCTGTCATTTATATTTATCCTTTCTTTGGTCCCATTCTGGTTTTGTTTCTAAAAAGTACCAGTCTCTCACTGATTTCTTATTTTGTTTATTCTCCAGATGATGATCTTGGGAAATCAGACAGTTCTTCTGGGAGTATGGACAGTTTTCAGGTACTGGAGCCGCTTTTCTCAGGCACATCACCTGAATTCTGTAAGAAAACGAATAAAAATACACAATACCTACCTTCTTTATCTTGGTTTCAGGTGTTACTTGGTCAGATCCTTTCTTTAAATACACAACTTTATCTGCATTCCTAATTAAATTGATTTCTGTATTCCAGTAGTTTCCAGTTTGCATGCTGGTATGATGCCAAAGTATTGTAAAAAAAAACAATTATAATAGTCACTCAGCTGGAAAACAGATTTACAGTTAAAGGTTATGGCACACTTTAATTATCTGCACCACCTGAAACTGTAAAACGTAAATATGCAATTTCCAGATGTGACCAAAAATCTGCTAATGATTAAACCACCTGACTAAAAATCTCTACAGTCAGGGTGTGCCTGTTTGTCTAGAAATGCAGACCCTTTGTCTTTTTAAATAAGTCTCTTTTTCCCCCCCAACTCAAGAGTGCAAAAGATATAGAGTTAAGAATGAGAAATGAGACGAGATTGAAGCTGTTCACACTTG
Source organism: Stigmatopora argus (assembly GCF_051989625.1). Classification (NCBI taxonomy): domain Eukaryota; kingdom Metazoa; phylum Chordata; class Actinopteri; order Syngnathiformes; family Syngnathidae; genus Stigmatopora; species Stigmatopora argus. The sequence goes on from NC_135399.1 coordinate 10,942,970, forward strand.
ACCCGGACACACAGGTCAGTAAGCACAAGAACTCTGACACATTCGATCCAAAATGCAACCGATGCACATGGGGATCCTTCTGTTCTACACTCTTTTAGAAACTGGATTTCTCCGGAATAGAACCAGATGTGAAGCAGTTTGAAGAGAAATTTGGCAAACGTGTGCTCATTAACTGCAATGACCTCTCCTTTAATCTGCAAAGCTGTGTGGCTGAGAATGAGGAGGGACCAACAACAAATGTGAGTTTCCGTTCGCAGCAGGCAAATGTAATTATCTGTTTGACTAAATACATAAAGCGCATGGATGGTCATTGCGGACTGTTTTGCTGCTCAGAGACTATTGACATAGCAACCAGACCGTGGGCTTTGCGCTAGCAATTTTGACTGTCTCCTTCATCAGAAACTCCCTTTTAAGAGCTCAACTTGTGTTTTTTTAGGGATTTAAAAAAACAACACATGTTCACAAAATGCGGCTATATTTGTACTTTTTCTTTAGGTGGAGCCATTTTATGTGACTTTGTCACTCTTCGACATCCAAAATGGACGCAAGATCTCGTCCGACTTCCATGTGGATCTCAACCATCCTTCTGTCAGAGGCATGATGCCCAATTATGAGAGTCAGTATTTAAATGGGGGAGGCGATGTCATCCCTGAAGGCCCGCGATTGGTTCATGGAGTGCCTGAAGCTGTCATGCGCTTTCCACGTCAGGTAAAAAAAATGAAATCATATAACTCCCTTTATTGCTACTCAAGTTAACTTTCCAAATGTCACACACTCTTACCCACTTTTAATTCACTTGTAGGGAGTGTTCTCTGTAACATGCCCCCACCCTGATATCTTCCTGGTGGCTCGCATTGAGAAAGTGCTGCAGGGAGGAATCAATCACTGTGCTGAGCCTTACATGAAGAGTTCTGACTCCACTAAGGTACGGGTGGTACACTTGTTAAGAAAAAAAAGTCCTGTTACACTTACATTTGGGTTGGATAGCCTTGACCTTGGCTGTATATCTTCTACTTGTGTTTACATGAGACGTAACTTGGCAGTATTTCACAAAATCATATCAGCACTTGTCATTGGGCAACAATCCAACGTAATGAAGTCTTGAGCGCAGATGTTTTGGATTGCATGGAGCTTCCCGCACATGACGATTTTTAAGTAGAAAGAAGAATAAACTGAATTCCTCTTTATATACGAAAGCATAAAAGTTAACACAATCACTCTAATACGGCTAAATCTAGTCATTTAAATAATTATAATGACAAATATTGACTGGTTTTAAAAGGTTATCTTAGTAATGTAAATTTAATATCGTATTCAATGAGATATTATATTATATTATTTGTATTCTTTATATAAGATGTTGACATTTTTATATGCATAATTTCATATGTTTAACAATGTGTTCCTTTTTAGGTGGCTCAGAAAGTATTAAAAAATGCCAAGCTGGCTTGCAATCGCTTGGGCCAGTATAGGATGCCTTTTGGCTGGTCAGCAAGGTACTTTATATTGGCACATGTGAAAATAATGTAAAAAAAATGGTATTGGATAACCCCCAAAATAGAATTTCTATTTTGTTGTCCACAGGAAAATACACATTGCTTAATTATCATATCTGAACTTTAAATTGTCTCTGTTGCAGGCCATTGTTCAAAGACGCTTCAGGGACACTGGACAAAAGTGCTCGCTTTTCACCTTTGTACAGGCAGGATAACAACAAGTTGTCCAATGACGACATGCTTAAACTGCTGGCCGACTTCAGAAAGTTTGTATTTATCCACTATAACATTTGTAGTTTTCAACATGTGTCGAAATGCTGTCAAATCCTATCAAAAATAATCTTGATTTTCACATCCTTAAATTCATCATTAGCAGATGTATATAACAATGTTGTGTTCCAGGCCAGAGAAGATGGCCAAGCTGCCCGTGATCCTCGGAAATCTTGACGTTACCGTTGACAATGTTGCCCCTGACTTGACCAGTAAGAGCTTCAAAGTAACTTCTCGGTCAAATCAACCACGGCTCGAGTTACCGTCCGACTGTTTATGTACTTTGCCTTCATGCTGCTTCTGCAGATTGTGTTTCCTCATCCTACATTCCTGTGAAGCAGTTCGACGTGAGCGAGAAGTGCCCCGTTTTCTTTGAAGTGGAGGAGTTTGTGCCATATATAGCCAAATGTTCCCAACCATTCACGATCTACAACAATCACCTCTACGTCTACCCCAAATTCTTGAAGTACGACGGACAAAAGTCTTTTGCAAAGGTATGACCCTAGGGCTATTACCAAATTGAATTACTAGCGAAATACTTGTTAACTTCTTGTTTCTGACCAAAGGCAAGGAACTTGGCGGTCTGCATCGAGTTCATGGACTCGGATGATGAAGATGCTTTACCGCTTAAGGTAAAATGTATCATGTATTTAAGAATTACTGTATTTTTTTACTAGAATTCATACTTTTTTTTTAATAGTTTGGCTGGATTTAAGTTCAACTTGTGTTTTTTTTTCTCTCTGACCACTGACAGCCTGTTATGATTTTTTTTCCAGGCTAAAGTTATCTGAAATATGTCAATGTTTTATGTTAACAGTTGTCTCCCTAGCTTGTTGTTCTCCATTTTATCATTGTTACTTATGTTTGATTTTCGTTATATTATTATTATGTTGGCTGTTGGCTATAAATGCGATTTATAGTCCGGAAAATGCGCACTACAACCCCATACCTGGCAAACTTTTACCTAACATTGCTGTCATTCCACAGTGCATCTATGGGCGACCTGGTGGGCCTTTGTTTAGTAAAAATGCCTTTGCTGCGGTATTGCATCACCAGCAGAACCCTGAGTTTTATGATGAGGTAATGACTGACTACAGTGTGTAATTCCAATCAGTGCCAGAATGTGTATCATGATTTCTCTATTGCAGTTTAAGATTGAGCTTCCAACCCAGCTCCATGAGAAACATCATCTTCTATTCACTCTCTACCACGTCAGTTGTGAGAGCAACAGCAAGGCCAGCACAAAAAAGAGAGAGCAGGTTGAGACGCAAGGTAGCCAAGTACCTTATTATCCTTGCCTGTTCAAAGTTCTCACTTAAGTTGCTGCTTTTTTACAAATGTATTTACATTCATCCCCCATTCTCAGTTGGTTACGCGTGGCTTCCCCTCCTAAAAGACGGCCGGGTGGTCATGAATGAGTGTAACATCCCTGTGGCGGCCAACCTGCCTGCTGGGTATCTCAGCTCCCAGGAAGGTGCCAGCAAGGTAAGAGATAATTGGTCAAGTATTTTGCCGTTAGGCATAAATGTATGATTGGAGTGATCCTAAGTACCTAGGCCCACTGCACCTCAGCTAAAATGGTCACTTTGTACAAACCTGGGCTGTTCACGCCCAAAAATTGACCCTTGCATGTTCACATGCACATGAAAATGCTGTATACCAGAAAGACAGTGACTCCTGGTGTTCTATAGGGAAATAGCATTGTATTATTGTTGTTGTTATTCTTGTTCTTGTTGTATCAGATTTACAATTTTCCATTTTACAATTTTAGTAGCAGTGATGAAATTCACTTAATTCACAGATTTTTTTTTTGTATTTCTACAAAGTATTTTTGATTGGCTATTAGATCAGCTACTTTATATAATCCTATTTGCGTGTATAAAATACACGAGTTGGGTTTTTTGGTGGGTTGCTTTAAAAAAAATAAAAAATAAAACATCTATATATTTATTCACAGCATTCAGGTCCAGAAGTCAAATGGGTGGATGGAGGCAAGCCTTTGTTTAAAGTGTCTACTCATTTGGTGTCCACCATTTACACTCAGGTTTGTTTAGACTGCCCTAAGTACTGAATTACGTCACAATTCCACTACTTGTACTTCTGTAGCTCACCGTGACCATTTTTGTTTTTTCAGGATCAACATTTGCACAATTTCTTTCATCACTATCAGAGCACAACATCATCAGGAGGCGAGCTGGTCAAATACCTGAAGGTGGGTATACAGTACATGTATAAATAAATAGTTAAAATGAAGATTTCACAATGCATTGATAAAGTCTCCATTTGAATGTTAATTATGATGTCAACATTAGAACTACAGCATGTTGCTATTGCGTTACATGTATGCAGGTTTAGAGTTGTCTGAACTTGATGAAGTCCAACGCCCTGAATTTTTCATGGCATATTTTCCTCCTTGTATCACCGTGCAATCATACAAACATTCTCGGTTGTTTTTTTTTAATTAAAAAAATAAGGGTTCAAATAAATAGAGATTTATCATCTTATATTGTTTCTGTAGTTTTTTTCAAACTGTTCAAATGAATAGAGATTGATTGATAAATAATCCTAAAACTATTATATTTTTACCCCAACTAAAAGATATGGTTCGCCAGGTGTAGATAATTTTAACAAGTGCAAAATTTTGTGGTTTGTATTGCAATGAGCAGGTTTACCAAGTATTATGACCTCTTCCCATAATTACCAGCCTTTTAGTAACACCCCTTTTTTTTGCTTACAGTGCACATGAATACTAAAAAAAACATTATTTAACTGAGCAGTAAACTTTAAATGCCTAACAGTATAGATAATAGACCGCTGCTTGCTGTAATTAACCTTCTCAATGACACCTTTTTTGTCTCCTCCTCCCTCAGAGCCTGCACGCCATGGAGAGTCACGTGATGATCAAATTCTTGCCCACCGTACTCAATCAGCTGTTCAGGGTGCTGACCAGTGCTAGCCAGGAAGACGTGGCGGTCAACGTAACCAGGCAAGTGTCTTCGACAAGATCTCCATACGACAGAAGGCATTCTTGGTCAAATTGTGACACATTTTACTTGTTGGTCTTGTAGAGTCATGATCCACATAGTAGCCCAGTGTCATGAAGAGGGATTGGAACACTACCTGAGATCATATGTGAAGGTTAGAATAAAACAACGTTGCTCCACCTACTTTGCATTCCTCTGGATTCTGTCTCTTTATTGTTATTTTGGTGTTTTTGCAGTTTGTTTTCAAAACTGAGCCCCACACTACTTCGTCCGCACGAACCGTGCACGAAGAGTTGGCTAAAGCCATGACTGCCATATTGAAACCTTCCACTGACTTCCTCACATGTAACAAGCTGCTCAAGGTAATACAGTGGTGATTTTTTTTAGTGTGACTCAGTTGTGTATATACATTCGTTTTTTATTGTCTTTTTTTGCAGTACTCCTGGTATTTCTTTGAAGCTTTAGTCAAGTCCATGGCTCAGTATTTGATTGAGAGTTGTAAAGTGAAGGTAGGTTTACTCTTAGTTGACTCAGGGGTGTTTGTGATTGTTGTAAGACAGCTCATCTCCTTGGCAACATGTCCAGGCTTGTGAAAAGCCAGAGTGGTGCAGTCCAAATAGTATTAAGTCTATTCAAAATGTTGCTCAGGGCGCAGCTTAATTTTTTGCATTTGTTCATACCCCAAGTGAGGTATTTACATCAGAATATTGTATGTTTGTAAACAGCATGCTTATTGTATAGAGCACAAAGTTTCTCAAAATCAGAAAAGCGATATCATTGATATAAGATGAAAGGCTCTACAATATCATTTTTCGAGATTAGTAGATTTTTTTTTTCATGTCAGCTATCCCGGAATCAGAGATTCTCCGCTTCATTCCATCACACTGTGGAAACTGTGGTCAACATGATGATGCCTCACATCACGCAGAAGTACAAAGACAATCTCGATGCAGCCAGAAACGCCAACCACAGCCTGGCTGTCTTCATTAAGGTGTCCTTCTTTTGAGTTCCAGTCTCTTTAATTCAGAATGTGTAGATGTCGCTGACAAAAACTCTTTCCGCAGCGCTGTTTCAACCTCATGGACCGAGGTTTTATGTTCAAACAAATCAATAACTACATGAACTGCTTTATGCCTGGAGATCCAAAGGTATGCTGTGTTCTTATTCACATATTGGCTGCCATTGATGGAACTGAAAGAGTTCATTGATGTGAATATTTCTCATTTAAGGGTTTGTATTTTATGTTTTATGTTATTTCTAATACAGACGTTATTTGAGTTCAAGTTCGAATTCCTGCGTGTTGTGTGCAACCACGAGCATTATGTTCCTTTAAACCTGCCTATGCCTTTTGGAAAAGGGAGGATACTTCGATTTCAAGGTCAGTGAGTCATAAATGGGACTTTATGAATTTCCTTTGTGAATCCACTTAAAATCCTTTTCATTTTCAATGCCACCTTATGTGAAATTGTCTCTGAGAAATACCCAAGCTGCAAATAAAAGTTCTTTCCAACCTAACCCAGCTATTTCATTTTGGAAACCATTTACTCTAGTCAGGAGGAAATTAAAAGGCTCGATTTCATCGTTTGCTCATGAAGGTGCCGCAATGAATTTGACCTCTGAATTGACATTAAATTCTCTTGCAAATAGTCTCCAAAACGTATTAAAAGTTATGCTTTGTTTTGCTTGGCTACTAGCGAATCAGAGCAGTATATTTGTAAGGTTTATTGCATATTGAAAGGACAAATATTCTATTGAAGAAATTCTATTCTATTCACTCATAGAAGTAGTTCTGCTAAGCGCTAAATTGTCTAATGCACCAGTACGTGGACCTTGAACCGGTTCATTTCCTGGTTGCAGTCTCCATTCCTTCCGAAAATATGTATTCTGATTTAATTGTGTCTGATTGAAATGAGATTTGTGACTTTCAATTAACATTGATGAGTTTGTGTAGTTTCCTGTGCACCAATTAAGCTCTTGTGCCTGCACTTCCTACCCTCAGACCTCCAACTCGATTACTCGCTGACTGACGACTTTTGTAAGAACCATTTCCTGGTTGGGCTGCTTCTCCGTGAGGTCAACGCAGCCTTGCAGGAGTTCAGGGAAATTCGACAAATAGCCATCCAAGTGCTGAAGAACCTGATGATAAAGCACACCTTCGACGACCGCTACACCTCAAAAGTAAGCGTCTCAGTCTTTACTGAGGGGGGCTTTTGCTCTTTCTCTCATTCACCTCAGTTTGGGATTTTTGGTGGAGACTTGCTGCTGAGTGATTCATGTATTTGCCAGAGTCAGCAGGCCAGGCTGGCGACCCTCTACTTGCCTTTGTTTGGTTTGCTGCAAGAAAATGTCAACAGGCTGAATGTGAAGGAAGTGACCCCCTTTACCATAAACCACTATAACAATGTAAGGGCGACATCCTATGGCATATCTTGAACCTACATGCAACTTTATCACTAAAATCATTACGCAAATCTACATTATGTTTCTGGTGCTTGCTTGTTCATGCGACTTTTACTCTCTGATTGCCATTGACAGCAATTTACCAATCTATTTTGATGGCATTTTATGTTGACGACTGTTTTAATATGTATATTTAAAGTTGAAAATGAGAAAATGTATCATTTTGTGGACATTAAAATCATCTTGTTTCTATCAGAACGGACGAGATGATTCCCTCCTCAGCAATGTTCTGATGACACCTCCTAGATCCAGCACTTTTTTGGACACAAGCTTGCACAAAGATGTGTTTGGAGTCATCTCTGGCACTGGTGAGTTAAAAAAAAAGTGCTGTTGAAGAAACATGGGCGAGAAAAATACATTATCTTCATGATAGAAACGACAGAATAACAAAAAAAACGGTCCTCTTTCATACAGCGTCTCCTCACACATCCTCAACACCCAACATTAACTCTGTGCGCCACGCAGATTCGCGAGGGTCCCTCATCAGCACAGATTCCGGCAACAGTCTGTCAGAGAGGAACAACGTGGAAAAGGGCAACTCTTTAGACAAGGTGCATTTTACGAGACGACCGCAAACTTTTTTTTCCTCCAAAGTTCATTTTGACTATGGTTCAAAACCTGAAATGTCTATAATAAGCGCTTGCGATGTTTGTGTGTGTTACAGAGTCAGCCTGCCTCGTCACTGAGCAGTTCCCTGCTCCGATGCGATAAACTGGAGCAGGCGGAGATCAAGAGCTTCCTCATGTGTTTTCTACATGTTCTTAAAAGCATGTCTGAGGGTAAGATGTCATTATTTCAGAAGGTAGACTAAATACAGCCAATTGAATTTGATGTTGCCACTATGCAGATGCTTTGTTCACCTACTGGAATAAAGCTACCTCCGCTGAGCTGATGGACTTCTTTACGCTTGTCGAGTAAGAAGCCTCAACATCCTTGTTTTTAGATGGGCATAATTGTTCCCTTCAATTTTATGCAGTCATTTTCTCTTCCTCTTTCCCTTTCTTAGAGTTTGTCTGCATCAATTCAGATATATGGGAAAGCGATACATCGCAAGGTAATGTTGTTTCGGTCATGAGAAAAGATTTACACATTTTAAACTTTTTTTTTTAACAATGGCTATGAGGGCCCAGATTTCAACTTCCAGGGGTCTTTAGTTGTTTGCTCTACTTCTTTCTTTCTAACTCCCCATTGCTGTTTCTCCACTCACATTAATGCTGGCAAGTTTAACACTGAATTAAAAGATGGCTCCTGCCCTCTCCTGCTTGGTAAGCCGTCTGTGTGGAATAGACTACAAATGCATGATTCTTATTTTTTTTCTGTGAGATTTTAGTGCTGTGATTACTCTCATGACAACGTGCATGGCTGCCTTATACAGTTTACCTCAACACTACCAATTCATTGAACGTATTAGCGATTGCTTGACAACTATGTCACAATGTAACATCTTTATAACGGGGCGGCTTTACACTTGTTGTATTCAAAACTTTTAATCACAATGAATATGAATGTCATGGCAATACGTTGGTGGTGCAGAATATAAAACAAACAAAATATGAATCAAAAGTCATGATCAGAAGTTATTGGACATGTGTATGCTTACATCTGCAACCGTAAAAGCCAGCCTTGCCATCACGTTCATTTGCATTAATTTCTGACCGCAACGATCTATTCAAAGTCCCGGCACCTCACAGGTCTGAGGGTTTTGTTTGAAATAATGTTTAAAAAAATTCCATATCCTCCACTGGCTTCCGCGCGCTATTCATAAGTCCACCTAACATGCTGTTTTAACCCTGCTCCGCTGTAGAGTCTGGTAGACTCATCAACAATCTCTGTCCTGTTTCCTCATCAGGAACCAGGACGGGGCAGGACACGTAGCGCATGAGCGGAAATCTCAGACTCTGCCTGTGTCCCGTAACAGGGCGGGAATGATGCATGCCCGCTTACAGCAACTCAGCAGCCTGGATAACGCATACACATTTAACCACAGTAAGTGCTCCATACTGGACTATCAACATGCATATTAAAACCAGAAATCACGAAAAAGCTGACATTTTCATGATTTCTATACCGTCATCACCGACTGACAAAGTCATCTGCTTCAAAACCCAATCTGCCATCAAAATGAAAATAACCACTCTAGGGGCCCAGTTAGCTTATTCTGCCCTTTTTGACAAGTCTCTTACTGAATTTCTTTGTGCTTTCAGTGTAAAAAAGATTTCAAGTATTCTTGGAATATCTGTAGAACATGGTAAGAATGTATCAGGATGACAGGCAGTTCCCTGAGATTCACCCCGTTTGCACTAGAAATTAATTGGTTCAATTATGGGTTTTTTTCAGATTTTTTTGTCCACTAATTACGGGATCATCATGTAACTGATATTTTACAGCGTTTTAATACAGAGAAACCTCATGATACAAGTAAAATCTGTTCCTCACGTTTTAAAATAGTTAATATTTTTTCATTTATTCGTAGATTTTTTTCAATTGTTTTACTTAGACTATGTTTTACTTAAACCGCAACCATCAAACACACAATAAAACTGTTTTATTCGCATATAAGCCACACTGGAATAACAATAAAAGGAGCTGTCCACATTGTATAATCAGATGTTTACATTGAAAGACCTACAGTTCATTAATCTGTAAAAATCCATAAATCAGCTTGTTTATCATTGCAAAAATATGAAAATACATTTATGCGGGTAAGCACATCTTTAATTCATTTTTAATAATCTCACTTTTAGCCTTTTGTAAGTCGTGGTACACTGAAAATTGTATTAAATGTGAACAAATTACAGCTATCTGCTCCCTTTTAGCTTACAGCCAGACTGATGCAGATGTTTTAAATCACTCTCTGCTGGAGGCCAACATCGCCACCGAGGTCTGCCTCACCGTCCTGGACACTCTCAGCATCTTTATCATGGGTTTCAAGGTAGAAATCACCATTAACCTAATACTGTGTTGTTGTTTTTTTTCCAATTATTAGTCCAAAAACTTTGCTTTTGTCTTGTAATTCTAGACCCAACTCTGCTCAGACCACGGTCACAGTCCGCTAATGAAGAAAGTTTTCGATGTTCACCTCTGTTTTCTGAGGATCAATCAGTCGGAAACTGCCCTCAAGCAGGTCTTCACTTCATTACGCACGTTCATCTACAAGGTAGAGAAGACGCCCCTTTCATTGTCGTCATTTCCTTAGACTGTCAATCGAGGTCATGGTGTTTTTGTCTTGGCAGTTTCCCAGCACGTTTTTTGAAGGCCGGGCTGACATGTGCGCCGCGTTCTGCTACGAGATCCTGAAGTGTTGTAACTCCAAACTGAGCTCCATTCGCAGCGATGCCGCTCATCTGCTGTATTTTCTCATGAAAAGCAATTTTGACTACACAGGACGCAAGTCTTTTGTCAGGACCCACTTGCAGGTGGAGTGAGCATCCTTTTAAGAATAGGATTTAGATTGCTTTACTTTATCGACTTGACTTCAAGTGTTCTTTATGCTTTTAGGTGGTAATTGCTGTCAGTCAGTTGATAGCGGATGTCATTGGTATTGGAAGTACACGTTTCCAACATTCCTTGTCCATAATTAACAACTGTGCCAACAGTGATAAAACAATCAAGGTCAGAATTCATTTGGTTAAACTGAGTCATTGTGTAATCATTTTGCGATTAAAATAAAAAAATATCCCTCAACAGAACACAGCTTTCCCGTCCGACGTTAAGGACCTGACCAAACGTATCCGAACGGTGTTGATGGCGACCGCGCAGATGAAGGAGCACGAACGTGACCCCGAAATGCTGGTGGACCTTCAGTACAGCCTGGCCAAGTCTTACACCAGCACACCTGAGCTCCGCAAAACCTGGCTGGACAGCATGGCTCGAATCCATGTGAAGAATGGAGATTTGTCAGAGGTCTGTTACCAAAAAAAAGAGACTCTAACAGACATATTTCTGTTTTGTCAAAGTGAGATGAGAGGAATTGCCACTATACAACAGTTAGAGCTCTAATTTTTGACAGAATGTCAAAACAAATTGACTGTCATGGAAGGCGTTGATTTCACGGCATGGGGCAAATGAAAGAAGAAATTGAGCAAAGTGCAGCAGTGCACACAGACACTGGCTTAAAGTGTTAAAGTTAAGTCTGTGTTTTTACTGTTATTTGTTTTAGGCGGCCATGTGCTATGTTCACGTAGCAGCACTGGTGGCAGAATACCTGCGGAGAAAAGGTAATCTCCATTTAAATATTTTCTACTTTCCTGGATATTAACATCTTCGTTCCTGCAGGCATGTTCAAACAAGGATGTTCAGCGTTTCAAGTCGTGACGCCAAACATTGACGAAGAGGCTGCCATGATGGAGGATGTTGGCATGCAGGATGTCCACTTCAATGAAGTAACTTTTTTACTAATCTTGTAATTAGGAAACGTGAAGCCCAGTAGCGATTTGTCGTTGATGGCGGTTAATGAGTGTAAGGGGGTGTCATGTGTATAATATCAACGTTTCTAACAGGACGTCCTCATGGAGCTTTTAGAGGAGTGCGCCGATGGCCTTTGGAAAGCCGAACGCTACGAGCTCATCTCGGACATCTACAAGTTAATCATCCCCATTTACGAGAAGCGTCGAGATTTCGAGGTACCCGTTCTAATCACAAGACAATTCAATTGAGTGAAGCTTTTTTCATCATGCTGTTGATTCTCTGCGCAGAAACTCGCCCATTTGTACGACACGCTGCATCGGGCGTACAGTAAAGTGTCGGAGGTGATGCACACAGGAAAGCGGCTATTGGGGACCTACTTCAGAGTAGCTTTCTTTGGCCAGGTGAGTCAAAATCTCAGGTTTACATTCGTGAAATTGTTTAGCCCTCGTGTTTAATCAGGGTTGTTGATCTTATGGAATCCGTTCTAACAAAGATTTCTTATTTTTTGCCCTCTTTCAAGGCAGCGGTAAGTTGTGCAGTTGCACTTTGCAAGTGTCTCCAAGGTGCATTTTCGCGGTGCTGCGGGTCCTATTCTCCATTGCACTTGTATCGAACCATTTCCAACTTCAGTCAGCTGTTGAAAAATCATGACAGCTTCTGCTTTTGTTGCATGGCGACTTCAATGTTTCATCTCATGCCATTTGTAATAGCAATCCATAGTTTCTGGGGGGGGTTGTTTAGCCTGACACACACACACACACACACACATTGTAATAATATTTTTACTCCTCTCTATACTGCAAGCATTACCAGTTTACTGATTCTGAGGCTGAGGTAAATGAGTGTCGTAGTTGGCATTGTAGGACTAAATTGTGATTAGAGGGTGTATTCTTGTCCTTGTCTTATTAAACCGTCAATGCAGTGCCGACATCGTGCTGTTTTGATTACTACATAAATGAAATAATGCAGCTTCTGGACCACGAGTCTAAGTTCCTGTGCCTTTTTTAATAATCAGATGCTATTTATGTTGTTGTTTTATTTTATTTTTATACCTGTTACACAATGACAGCTGTGGGAAAGGCGTTTTAAGAGACTGGGCCAAATAAATTAGCAGGATTTGTCTGTCAACCCATTACATGTATATTTTATACACATTTCCACGTGCATCGCCTAAGATTTAGCTTTGTGGTTTATGGTAAATATGACCGTGCCAATGGAATCATGCTGTCTTCCGTCTTTGTTTCCTGGGTCTTCTCTTTAAAATGGTTTTAGTCGTCAGTAGAGTAACACTCACAGGCCACTACATTAGTATCAGCTCATCGGGGTCTCATTGAATTGTGCAGCTGTACCTAATGTTGTGACCATTGATTGTTCCTGTTGCTTTGGTGTGCTTTTGGACCTTAGCTTGTGGGTTGATTGAGTTCCAATTGGTGGCCTACTGTGATTTTAAATGAATTGGGTATGTATATATTTATACTTTTTTTCCTCTTCATTTTGTTATCCTAGGGTTTCTTTGAGGATGAAGATGGAAAGGAATATATCTACAAAGAACCCAAATTCACACCGCTGTCCGAGATATCGCAAAGGCTCCTGAAGTTGTACTCAGACAAGTTTGGCCAGGAGAACGTAAAAATGATTCAAGACTCTGGAAAGGTATTTCCTTCTATTTAAAAGTATAGTTGTTTTGGTTTGTTTGGGATATCTGCTCAAATGCAAACACTAAAACCCTGCAACCTGACATCCATCCATTTTTTTAGCATTTTAATAGCCTTTAATGTTTTGTGAAATTCAACGTTTTGTTCAAATGGTTACAATGGATCTTCTGGCCTTGTTTCATCTACAGATCAACCCTAAGGACTTGGACTCTAAGTTTGCGTACATCCAAGTGACGCATGTGACGCCTTACTTGGAGGACAAGGAACTGGCGGACAGGAAGACTGATTTTGAAAAAAGCCACAACATTCGCCGCTTTGTTTTCGAGATGCCTTTCACCGTGTCGGGGAAAAAACAAGGCGGGGTGGAGGAGCAGTGCAAACGCAGGACCATTCTTACCAGTAGGTGCCAACTCTCACGCCTCCATTTATTATTCAGAGGCGTGTTCCAATCATTTTTTTAATATCTTCCAGTCATTATTGGTGTTGCTCACCTCCTTTTGAGACAATAAGCAGTTGTCACGTTTTTCTTACAAAGATCTAGATTAGATCCTGAACACGTGAGCTTGTTTCCTCAAGGACTTTCCCCAGGCTGCAATTATGCGTGTTTATTGCTTTACGATGTAACAAATCCAAAAGTTCAAGCACAGATCCTTATCTTCAGTCAGTGTTACTTTGTGTCCTCCGGAGAGACAGCGGTTCACCCGCCTTGCGTTCTGTCCCCTCTAGCCACGCATCGTTTCCCTTACGTGAAGAAGCGCATCGCCGTCATGTACCAGCAGCACAACGACCTCAGCCCCATCGAGGTGGCCATCGACGAGATGAGCAAGAAGGTGGCTGAGATTAATCAGCTGTGCTCCTCCAGCGAGGTGGACATGATTCGGCTGCAGCTCAAACTGCAGGGAAGCATCAGCGTCCAGGTCAGGACATCAAGCAGTTCAAAAAGTGTTCAAAACATTTAACTCAAATTGACAGCCTCAAATTGTAGGACACTCCGGGTGGGTGAACATTCTAAATTGCCACTAGGTATGAGTGTGAGGGTGAATGATTGTCCTTTTGTGCCCTGTGATTGGCTGCCCCCCATTCAGGGAGTCCCTGTAGTTAGCTGGGATAGGCTCCAGCACCCCCCGCGACTCTTGGGAGAATAAGCGGTTCAGAAAAGGAATGAATGAATGTTTTTACAAAAAAAAATCCCCAAAAACAAGAAGTCGATGTTCATGATTTAGTATCACATGCCACACAAAATGATGTTAGTGAACCAGATCTGGCCCGCGGACCTTCATTTTGACAAGAGCTGAAGTGCTAAAACTGACTACTGTGACTTCTAACTTTGAGTAAAAAAAAACACATCCATGCTCAGGTGAACGCCGGGCCACTGGCGTACGCTCGTGCTTTTCTGGATGATGCCAGTGCCAAGAAGTATCCCGATAACAAGGTCAAACTACTGAAAGAGGTCTTTAGGTGAGACTGCTCCTGACAGATGTTACCTCTGTTTGTCTTTACGGCCTTTGAATTGATCCCGACGCCGTCGCCTTTGCACGCAGGCATTTCGTGGAGGCGTGCGGCCACGGCTTGGGCATCAATGAGAGGCTCATCAAAGAGGACCAGCAGGAATATCACGACGAGATGAAGGCCAACTACAGAGACCTGGCCAGAGAGCTGTCAATCATCATGCACGAGCAAGTCAGTACAGTGCGTTCAAAGTACAAGGTGTCATCCTTGACATGCATGTTGATAACGCCATTTTCTGTTTTCTCCTGGCGCTGACATGAGCAGATTGGATGGTAATGATAATGATCTTCAGTGTTGTTGTTGATCGATTTGGACAGATTTATGCATGCGCGTTTTTACATTCATTTGGATAGGTTACGACACTCAAAAAGAGTTTGCCTTACCGGGCTTTGTTACTGTCATCCAATCCAATCCAGAGACCTTTCTGTGCCCTTGTGGATGATGGGTCTTTACAATCTTTCCCTTTTTTCCCTTCTACAATATGTAGTGGTCCGTCCTAGTATAGCATCTACCAGTAATTATTTCAATTTTAACTCTATTGATTTTGACATTGCCTTGCAGATAAGCACTGTGGAAGACGGCATCAAAAGCGCTCTTCCCGACTCGCTTCACATCTTCAACGCCATCAGTGGCACGCCAACGGGGGCCACCATTCAGGGCATCCCCAGCTCTTCTTCTGTGGTATGAAGAGCCGAAAGCGCTCAGTCAAGGCACCGAGGAGCTCCTCCAGTCGCAGACTGAACAATTTTTGTTGTCCTCAACTAAAGACTAAAACCATTTGTATTGTGCACACATTTGTTACGTGGTTAAAGGGGGGTTCCGCATCATTATGTGGTGTCATTTATCCCAAAAGAAACTGGACATGTTCCTGTTCCTCATTACTTCTTTTTTTATGCCCTCACGTGACATTGTTTTTTCTCATAGTTGTTGCGTTTTTATGTACAGTAAACTTTTATAAATCACTAGACGCAGTACACATCACCCTTTTACATTTTTATTTCTACAATTTTAGCCTCCTGTATTTTAGCCAATATGCTGAACTCCTAGGAAGGTTTTACTATTTAAAGCCATTGTATCAAAAAAAGGAAGTGTAAACGGAGTTGTGTATTTGTGTATATATTAAAAGAAAAAGGAGCGTGTGCAATATTTGCAAAGGATTTTGCTGCGTGGAACTCATACACTGTACAGATTTTCTTCACCTTCATGCCAAAGCGAGGAGGTGGAACCTGACACTGCGGGGGATCGATTGAAGCTTTTATCAGATTTGCGATCATTCGATTGAATTTTTTTTATATATATAAATATATTTGGGAAGGAGTGTTTTGTTGTTTGTCCCCAACATAAGTTCTGCTGTAAGCTGATGTTTCCCTGACGCATTTCTTTGAATAAAATACACTAATTCCTCTGCAACTTCTTTTGTGTTCTGAATGTTTTTATAGAGTTAACAGGGACTCCGTATCAGTCATATTATATCGCTCAACCGCCCACCATAAAAGCCAGAGTCAGCAAGATAGGAGGATGTCTGAATGTCTAGTAAGCATTATCAAGGAGGAAACATTGAATGGTCTTCCATTTGAAAGCAGCTGGTTTGCATTATGGCAGGTAAATTTTGTTTCATTCGCTTATTTTATTAAGGATAACTGAGTATTCTTGCATGTTTTTAGCCACAGATGTGAAGGAGCTAAGGAAAGAGAAGACCCGAGGGACGGTAATGATTTTTTTGGCTACTCTTCACAACAATGTAGGCAATCAAAAAATGTTTCCATGATTTGCTGGTGTGATAAAATTGTAGACGAGTGGTTGTATCTTTTTCTTGAGAGGTTTAATTTTATTAGGAAAGAACAAAGTGAACCATACACTTTCATGGGACAATTTAAAACCGATGAGGTAGGGCTTAACGTTCTTCTGCACATTGGTTTGATTCCTCCATTCATTTGGTGTCCTCCTGAATATTAAACTGCCTATTGGGCTTGGTGGATTCAAGCAGGAGCTCGTACAGTTGACCAATCTGTTCATCTTGGAAGTCCTTCAGTTTGTCTTCCATCATGTTGATCCCGAATTTCACGGAGCCGTTTTTTTCCCTCACGGATTCCAGAACCTGCGACTGAAGAGTGTCTTTGTAGTCCTCCCATTCCACCATGAAGCTCTTGGCTTCTTCGGGCGAAGCGGTCTTGTGTCTTCTAAACTCATCTTTCACGTAGTTGTCGCCAAGGGCTCTCAAATGTATCGGCATGAACCGGTGGAGCACCAGAATCCTCTTGTACAACGAACAAACCTTGGAGACGTGGGTAGTAGACATGGCTGGTAGGCCTGGGAAACAGAGATGTGATCAGTATATGGTTCAAAAAGCGTATTTACTTATTTAATGGCACTGAGGGAAAGAAATATCAAATTAGACCTGGAATGAGTGACAGTTACATAAAATGACTACTATGTTCCAGTACTGTTGACTGCCAAAGACACACAATACATTTTGACCGCGATTGGAGGATCTTGACATTGGAAATTGAATTGGACGTCTATGATCGTCAATGGCAGCCGATTAATTGATGAAATCAGATAGAACTCGTTCGAAGAGTAGTACGGTTTTCGATTCGTGTCCTTATTTAAGTGATATTCCAAAGTCAATGTTGGTCAATGTAAAAAAAATTAAAAAGACTCATTTTCAACCATACAGTGGTTGGATCGTCTATCGCCGTCAATGCAGAAAATGAAAATATTTTCATATTTACCTAACACGTCCTTTATCGAGATCCTGACATTGCTGCTTCTCAGAGTCAATAATCAAATCTCGCGATACCTTATGCGATACTACAGTGTCCTGTAAAGCACAAAAACAAACTGAAATCAGAAAGTTGCACTTGAATCGGTGAATAGTCATCGGAAACAGTTGAGTTTTGGGCTGGTGAGTATTTTATTCAATTACACTGTTAAAAATGTATTCGTCAAATGTTAAACAAAGTTATCTGTGACTGTATTTTCTCATATGCCCTGTGATTTAACTTTTTGGGCCAAAGCTAAACATAAAATTGTAGTCAAAGAAGCATGTATTTTAAATTAGCTACATATTGTGTAATTTTTAAACATTTTCAATCTGAGTGTTTAGATCCCTGTGATGTTTCCTTCTTTTTTTCAGGATATCACAGTCTGTAGCTACCCGCTCAGCATATTTTTCATTGTGGTCAATGAGTTCTGCGAAAGATTCTCCTACTATGGCATGCGAGGTGAGCAGATCGATTTGGCATATAAGCCGCATTTGATTTATGAAATTGTTCATGCATTCTCCTCAGCTGTCCTGGTGCTGTACTTTAAGTACTTTCTGCTGTGGGACGATGACACGGCCACCTCCATCTACCACACTTTTGTCGCCCTGTGCTACCTCACCCCAATTCTGGGGGCCATTGTGGCCGACTCCTGGCTGGGAAAATTCAAGTGAGTCAATCTGATTAGCCATTTCTTCCGTTTCATAATTTGTACTGATACATTCAATCCTGACATTTTCATGTATTTACTCCTCTCAGGACTATCATCTACCTGTCCATTGTGTACGCATTGGGTCAGGTGACCATGGCTGTCGGTGCCATCCACGACATCACGGACACAAACAAAGATGGGACGCCTGACAACCTTACCTTCCACATGTGGGTTTTTTTGCGAATGGATATAATACGCCCGAAATGTATATATTGACAGCCTGTTTTTTACAGTAACTCATGCATTTGTCCATATCCAGCGTAATGTCAATGGTGGGTCTCTTCCTCATTGCCCTGGGCACTGGTGGCATCAAACCATGCGTAGCCGCCTTTGGTGGGGACCAGTTCAACGACCACCAAGTGAGTTGTAACTAAGATTCATCAAAATTTAGCTCGTTACAACTCGTGGGACAGGATGTCAAGCTTCGGCACATTTTTTTCCGGCAGTTTTGAAGTCTTCTAGAACTAATTTGTGTCCAAAACCTGTTTGAGTATTGGCATCAAATCTTGTATTAAGTATGTCATAGTTGATAAGAGTACTGTAGACTGAGACCGTGCTGACCCTAGCGTAAACAACATAAAAACATATCCTAGCTGGTCCGCCATCATTCACAGACCATTAATGTAGCAGGCCACACTGCCGTGCATGCAGCATTAAAGAATTAAAAGATAAGAGGCTCATAATAGCAGAAAAGCATCACGCAAATTTCAACAAGTCTGCTTTAAAAGGTGAATATTTGTCAAATGTGATCCTATACTTTTGTACAGGAGAATCAGAGGCGAACATTTTTCTCGGTGTTTTACCTGTGCATCAATGGAGGCAGCCTCCTGTCCACCATAATCACTCCCATTCTGAGAGGTAAGGGAAAGTTGACCACATGCAAAGTAGCTCTCTTACGGCAAATGTCATTGCAATGTTACATTAGACAATACAGTCGGTTGTAATTTTACAAACACAATTAGTGCTGTCAATAGTTGCATTTAAAAACACTTGAAACTGTGAATACAAAATAATTAAAGGTAAAAGAGTTGTTTAATTGTGTTGCTATGTATTTGTTTGCATGCTGCAGCTCAAGAATGTGGCATCCACAGCAAGCAGAGCTGCTATCCTCTCGCATTTGGAGTCCCTGCCGCTTTGATGGTGATAGCGCTGGGTATGTATTATAGAGTAAATATACAGGTGTCAAACTGACATCATTTTCTCGGGCTTGTGAAAGTAAATCATGTGCATCATCTTTTTAGTTTTTTTGTGAAATAAAAATTCTGTAGTAACATATTCAAGTCTCTTCATTTTAAATGAAAATGAAATAATGCAGTATATATTTAGAAATATAATTGTAGTGAGTTTGACACTTTTGCTGTTAATATTTTTTTGTCTTTTTATTTTCTTTTAAAATCGGAATCTTACTTAATAATGACAGCAACAATGTCTTTCATCACTGGTAAAGTTGTATTGCTCCCTACTTGAAAAACAACAACTTTGAACAATAACGTAATGTTTCGTTGACCAGTGGTTTTCATCGTCGGCAGCGGGATGTACTACAAAGCAGAACCACAAGGAAACATCATGATGGACGTTTCAAAATGCATCGGCGTAAGTCTGTTTTTTTGTTTCTCCACTATTTTCTTCCTTTTTCTTCTTCAGGTCTCTGTCACGTCATTACCTTTTGTTTTATTTGCTGTCAGTTTGCTGTTAAAAACCGCTACAGGCACAGAAGCAGCAAGTACCCCAAAAGGCAGCACTGGATGGACTGGGCAGAGGAAAAATATGATGTAAGTTTGCTGTGACACTGACTGCATTTTTTTTCTTCCTATCAGCAGTTTTATTTATTTTTAACAGGAGTGCCTAATATTATTCTGTAATTTTTGGCTCTTGCTCTTTAGAAACTACTAATTGCGCAAATTAAAATGGTGCTGAAGGTTCTCTTCCTGTACATTCCACTTCCAATGTTCTGGACTCTCTTTGACCAGAAGGTATTTATTTCACTGTAACCGTTTCTTCATGGAACAAAACTCAATACAACACTAAAATATGAAGGGGAACAGTTATTAAAGTGTAGCCTCTGTTCAAAATGCCAATTTCTGCTTCATCTGCAATGATTGCCTGCCAAACATTTTCATCCAGGGTTCCAGGTGGACTTTGCAGGCCACCACTATGGATGGACACTTTGTAAGTTGCCTACATAAAAACAACTTGAAATGGAGAGGGATTCATTAAACGGATGCACGACTAACATCAATATTTTTGCAGGGCTCTCTGGTCATCCAGCCTGATCAGATGCAGGTAGGCTTAAGTCAAGTCTTGTGTGTGTATATCACTGGCCTCACTCGCAGTGTCTGATTTTATCAGACTGTCAATCCCGTCCTGATCTTGACCCTGGTGCCCATCATGGACAGTGCCATCTACCCTCTCATCAAAAAATGTGGCCTGAACTTCACGTAAGTAACACTAGAGGGTGACTAAGTCTTTGCCAAAGTCATTATTCATTACTCATATTAGTAAACTTGCTTTTATAGCTGCAGTCTGTCTGCAAATGTTTAAAAAAAATGCTTTTAAATTTTATTCAGGTAAAGCACCTTGGGTATGAAATGTCCTGTATATTAAACTAATAAAACTGTAATTTCAATGATCAAAACAATAATGTGCTTTATAATGAAATGGGATTTATGTAGATAAATGAAGTGATATATTGTGGGTAATATATTACATAAGAAAATAACATCACATGTTTGTTTTAATAGGCCACTGAAAAGAATGACTGTGGGGATGTTTCTCGCAGCATTGGCCTTCATCTGCGCTGCTCTGGTTCAGGTTGAAATCGATGTAAGTGGATGATGAAATATTGCATGTGGATGTCGTTTTACATTCCGGTGGGTCTTTGCTCATATTTTGTTCCTCCTAATAATTGGGGACAAAAACAGCACTACAAGGAAAAAAATGACTTAACTTTGCTCCTGTCTCTTTTCTCTTTCTTTGTATTTTTAGAAAACACTACCCACCTTCCCAACAGACTCTCAGAGCCAGTTAAAATTATTAAACATGGGTGCTCAGCCACTCAAAGTCCAATTACCCGATCATGTTCAGATGGATATCCTTTCTAATCAGGTATTTCTTAATCTGATTATTTATTACCCTGCTTTTAAATATTTGTATCCTGGTAATAATGTACACTTTTATAGGATTCCTATAATCCAGTCATTAGTGCATCATTGAAAATGAAATAATAATAATCAGCCAGACATTATGTTTGTCAATCAGCTCAATAGGGACAATTGATGATCATTTCAAGTGTATTTCATGAAATAAGTTATACTAATTACTTCCCGGGTCTTAAATGTAACCTAACATTGTATTTGTGTGTGCCTGTGATGCCAGGCCAGTGACGAGTACTTGACATTTGGAAAGGAAGAAATCAATGTGACCGTGGAAAGCCCCGTTGGAGTAACAAGAACGATTTTATTAATGAACAATGAACGACAGACACTTCTACTTCCCTCAAACATCTCCCAAGAGTGGCAGCTGGTGAGCTCAATAAAATTTAAATAAATAAAAAAGCTTCGGTGAAGCAAGTTAGTATTTAATGTTTACTTTCCCCTCAGACTCGGGATCTCAAAACCAAACCGCAGCAAGGAAATAACGAAATCAGGTAGATTACATTTTTATGATGTCTATCTGCAATAGGGTGGTAAAAAAAGTTTTTATTGGCCTGCAGTAGAAGATGAAAATATATATTTGAATATGGTCCGCACAAGAAGCTTAAATGCAGCTCTTTAGCACTTCTCTGCATTAACATAAATAGTACCTCTCCATTAGTTTAGGGGTCAAAACATGTTGAAATCAATACTATAGAAACTGTAGCATTTGGGTATTTTATTTTTAATAGACAGATTTGTTCTTTTTCAGGTTCATAAACGGAATGTCAACACCAGTGAACGTGTCCATTGCTGGAGCAGACCCAACTTTACTTGAGCCATTATTCTATTCCAACTATTCCCGAATCAAAAATGGAATGTAAGTGTTTAAAAACAATACACTATTGTTATCAAAACAAGAAGAATAGTTACGCTGCTAAAATAGTAACATGATTTTCCATTCTCCAGTACCACGTTCACCTTGAGGAGTGAATCAGGGTCATGCGAATACAGTAGGGAGTTTGGATTTGGAAGTTCATATACCTTCTTCATCCACAGCACGTTCAAGTTTGGACCTTCTGTGAGTTACACACATTTTTGTGATATATTCTCTACTTTTTTCACCGTTTCACATCTTGATGGCTTTTTTTCTTTTAGTGCCACGAGTCTATTACTGCTGTAGAAGACATCCAGCCCAACTCTGTTCACATGGCCCTTCAGATCCCACAGTACTTCTTCATCACGGCAGGCGAAGTCATGTTTTCCGTTACAGGTCTAGAGTTCTCTTACTCTCAGGTAAACACATACTGTATGGTACAGTGTGTTCATGTCCCCACACTTTTGTACAGTAACTGAAAGAACAGAGTACAGTTGACCCTGTTTTGTTTTTATTTCTAAGGCGCCAAGTAACATGAAGGCAGTGTTGCAAGCAGGGTGGTTGCTTACTGTCGCTATAGGCAACTTCATTGTTTTGATCGTGGCCGAACTTGCCAAGATTCCCGAACGGGTAAGAAAAAATAAAACAAATAACATAAATAACAAAGTTCTGTTCCTGCGCCGTTAAGGATTGTTTTTTTTTTTTTGTTTCAAGTGGGCTGAGTACGTCCTCTTCGCTTCGCTCCTGATTGCCGTGTGTTTCATCTTCTCCATCATGGCATACTTCTACACTTACATGGACCCTACAGAAATTGAGGCCCAATTCAAAAAGAATGCAGATGATGATGATGACAAGGATGATGGAAGCTTAAAACGGGAAATGGCTATTAAGAAAGACTCTTTTGAGAGTGATGATGGGAAAGATGAAAACAAACAAACTGAAATGTGAAAAACACAGTATGGCATTTATAAGTGAATGTGTGTGTAAAAAGTTTTTCAGGCAGGTATCATTTCTTGACTATATCAGGGGAATTAAAAACTTTAGGATAGAAACAACAAATGCACTTGTTTTCCTTTGAAGATACTTGCTGAACTTTTATAGTCCACCTTGATTTTGTAACATAATAAATCATTTTGATGACTATTGTGTGATGGGCAAAGGGATTGATTACGTAACAGTTCATGCTTATTTAGATGAGATTAGATTAGATAAGTTTATTCATCCCATATTTGGAAAATGTCATTGTCACAGTAGCAAGAGGGTGAGAATACACAGGAAAATACATTTTAGACATAAATAAATAGGACATTTGGAAGCAAAACAAATTTATAGTGAATAATTTGAAAGAAATTGTGTTGTCAATTGCAAATTTCACTTCCGTTGTGAAATGTGAGTTCAATTTTCCTGGGTATTTATTTAGTTGTGGCATAAATATATACTAAAACAGACTTGTGTCACGACTTGTGTTCGTCTGTGACGCGTATGACCTACAGTGACGTCAACCTAACACCGCAAGGTTCTTCCCTCTGATTGGCTGTGGCCACAAAATGAAAATGACATTAACAAAGATGGCGCTGAGTGGGATAGAAAAGTGTTAAGAGCAACAAACGATACAACTATACAACAGTGTATGCTTGGTAACTATTTGGGGAATACATCGCGGCCGGACCTCCGATTCGACAGACAGAGGATTTCGATGATATTTCGAGGCCTCGCTTAAGGCATCCGAGATAAAACAAATAGCGAAGTGGAAGTGTTTGCCAACTAGCGGTTGTTGTAGCTTTAGCGTTGCGAGCGTTAGCTAACTGCGGAAGGCAAGGGGACGTGGTTCGAAGTACACGGGCACTCCAGTTGATCTTTATCTTGTCAACGCAACAACTTTGGCTCCCGACAGCGTGATCAGCCTCGCCGGCCGAGACTGCAGCGTGGACCACCGTGTCCTCTAAACACATCGCGGAAGAGGAAAGCTGTAAAACGAGGTGCCGAAAGGCGTCTTCTTAGCTGACCCTGACGCCATGGCTCACTCCCCGATACAAAGTGGGCTTCCGGGGATTCAGGTACATTCACCACATCGAGCGACGAGTGGCTTATTTTGATCGTATTTCTGCTGTCTGTGTGTTTCTTGTGTATTAAATGTGACCACTTGCCTCAAACTACAGCAAGACTTAAACTTACAGCTGTGTGTAATAAGATCATATTGGTTTTAAAATGAGTGTCATATGATTTACTCCGTTCACTTCTCATTCTTAAACATTGCAACAGCATTATTTTATAGGTAAATGGCCAGATTAAGAAGTGTTTATTCTAATAATAATAGCAGAAATGTGGGTTGACAATTATGGCAAAATCTACTCATGTTTATAAGTTGGAAATTGGGTTTATTATTGCCTGTCATTGACATCATTAGATGTCCACTTAATTGAAAGAGGGAGTACTATCTATGTTCATGCTTATGTTTCAGTGGTTTTGGCAGGACAGGGTGTCCAATCCATTTTGACAGGGACAGGCTGCCAGTCAAAATGGATTGGACATCTTGCACCGTCAATGTCTGCCATTGGTTTGGCAAAAAAAGTGGTGATATTATTCAACTAATAATATTGTGTTTAGTTAGACGTCAACATCCATTTTCTTTTGTGCTTGTCCACGTGAGGTTCATAGATAAACTGGGGCTTATCCATACCTTTGGTCGAAGGCTGGTCTACACCTTGCACTGGTCGCTAGTCAATCGTAAAGCATGTAGGCGTATCGCAATTCACATTCGCAATGATGGACATGTTAGGATCGTCATGTTTTTGGAATGTGGGAGGAAACCGGAGTACCAGGAGAAAGCCAGTATCAACATGAAATGATAAATGCATATTTTTGAGAAGTGTCACTACATTTTTGCCATCTTGACTTTAAAGTGTTTTACTATCCTACATGAAATATTTCATTGTTTCTCTTTTTTTTTTTTAATTATCAAATATAACGTTGTGCACACCTGCATAATTATGTTGTCGACAACAGAGGAACACAAAACCAAGTGGGAGGTGGGCTTTGGCCAGTGGCATTAAACGTGCTGACGGTGGCGATGGTGAGTACTTTAACGTGGTGCTTGTTGTTTTTGTGGAGGAAAAGCCATCATCGTTTTCACCTGGATGAGCGAGCACACTAATGTTTGGATAGTTTTTTGCTTGTGTTCTTTCTGCACTGCATTACTGTGTGCCGACCAATGGCTTTTTATAAAGTTCCATTGCTACCAAATTGAGTAGCCGCCGCCCACCTCCATCCCAACAATACACTTTTTATGAGAGAGCAACAACTGGGCATACATCATTCCCTAACATGCATTAGCACTTTTACAGGAAATGCTTCTCCTGGGATGGACACTCATGAGGAATTAGCAAACACATTACCATCATAGGGCCGGTTTACTTGCTAGATTAAGCGTTGACTTGCAATCAACAATATATGTTGGTGGGTTTTTTTGTTTTTTGTTTTTCAAATCCTGTGTTGAAACCAAAACACAAAGTGAATTTGTGTCGCTCTACTAAAATGTTCGCCTATGTTACCTGAAGCGTTTGGTCTAACAATTGAGTAGTTCAAAAGGAAATGGGAGCGCCCCACTTCAGGCCCTTTATTCCACTTTAGCACTCTACAGGGAAATCAGACATTTAGTTGAGTCAATAGGTACCTTACACACCAATCTCCTAAATTTTGTTTGTGATTTTTAAATGAATTAAACTAACATGGACGGTTAGCTGTTGACAGGGCACTCATTGAAATACTATTAAATTGGAGGGAAAAAATACTTTAGAGTGTGTATTTTTGTTTTCAACATTTTTGAAAAGTGCCACTGTCTTTATGAAAGATTTTATACATTTCTACATGCATTTATCCACATAAAAAAACAATAATTTAGTAAAAAAAATATTAATTTTAGAATAAAATGCAAAAATTACCAAAAATGTCACTTTCCATAACAGATTTAATATTTTTTATTGAGAAATACTAAACAAAAAAAACTATAACCGCCATCCATACTGCCAAATTCAAATCAATGAGTTAATTGAACCCTGCTCTGGTCTCTCGCAGAACCTCAAAGCCAATCCGGAGGAGCTTTTCACCAAGCTGGAGAGGATAGGCAAAGGTTCCTTCGGCGAAGTGTTTAAAGGCATTGACAATCGCAGTCAAAAGGTGGTGGCCATTAAAATAATTGACCTGGAAGAAGCGGAGGACGAAATTGAGGACGTCCAACAGGAAATCACAGTTCTCAGCCAGTGTGACAGTCCTTTTATCACCAAGTACTTTGGATCCTATCTCAAGGTGAGCTCAAGAAGGAACATACTGTTTCAAACGTGTAGCACGCCGTGCCCCATTGTAATGCCACATAAATAATGCAGTCCCCGTGGTTTCTTAGGCACACCCTTCAGTATTTCAAGAAATCGCCACGTACGCCCCCTTGTTGGTAAAATAAATGACTTTGTCAAAGAGGGCTGCAGGTGAATGATCAGGTTTCACTTACTATTGATGGCAAGCGTCCAATCCATTTTGTCTGGTAGCCATCGGCAGTGGATAATCACTACCGACCCTCCTGATCAAATGTCTATCACGGTCAATGGCGGGGAATTAGTTAAAGGTAACGATTGGTCTTAGAGTAAGATATAAGGGGGAACCAAATAATGTTTTAGCCGTCTCTAATTGAGTCGGTGACCACAACAGGTCTGCGGTGAGTTGTAGATACTATTTGTTACAATACATTCTCACATTGTGCGATTTTGCTTACAGTGACTCTAATGGCGCTTAGTGTGGTACTTAAGGGCAGCAAAGAGAGTAACGGTAGTCCATTAGGTGAATTATGCCTCTGGCTAAAGGAGAGACTTGCGGCTTTTGGAACGCACGTAGTGTCAGGAGGATATTTTTGTGTGTGTGGTTAGAGATGTCTTATACAACTAGCGCAAAACACAGGAAATGGAGAGATATTTTCGGACAGGAACAGATACTCTTGTCTTTGACAGAGACGGACGGGTGTCCACTCTATTTGAGCTGAGAACACTGCCAGCCTCTCTTGGTACAAATGGGTTGGACGTCCATCGCAGTCATTGCAATAGATACAGAAGCATGATGATAGTTAATATACAAAGCGCAGTAAAAAAAGATTGGAACATAAATACAAATACAAATGAAAAGTTGACAACGATACGGTTTTCTGGAAAACCAATTTAGATATTGACTCATTGTATTGCATTTTTTTTTAATTTTTTGGTTGAATCCTCAAAATTCCTTTAATTTTTCAGGGAACAAAACTATGGATTATTATGGAATATCTTGGTGGAGGCTCTGCTCTCGATTTGGTAAGTTAACAAAATCACCAATAGAGTCCTTCATGGTCTTTTTTTTCCTCGCAAATATGAAGTTCTGAGGACGATTCGGACAAATTAATGTGATTGACTGTTACTAAACGAATTTTTTTTTTCTAGTTGGAGCCAGGCGCCCTCGATGAGACGCAGATTGCCACCATTTTGAGAGAAATTCTCAAGGGGCTTGAATATCTACATTCTGAAAAGAAAATTCACAGAGATATCAAAGGTAACAGAAATAAACACTCACACTTTTGGTTAATCTATTGAAAAATACTGTTTTAGTACAGCAGCAGGAAATGTTGTCACCCCTTTCAAAAATTGTCCGTAAATGTCTAAATTCATCAGATGGTTTTTAATGTGGTTTGGGAAAAATCTGGGGGGGGATATTTAAGCAATTATTTGTTAGCCTTAACGTTTTTGATAAAACACACTTTGTAATGTATTAAAAAAAGCAGTTCAACATCTTGTTTAATTGCCTGCACTTTTTAGCTGCCAACGTGTTGCTGTCGGAACAAGGTGACGTCAAGCTGGCAGACTTTGGTGTGGCAGGTCAGCTGACTGACACGCAGATAAAAAGGAACACCTTTGTTGGGACTCCTTTCTGGATGGCGCCCGAAGTCATAAAACAATCAGCGTATGATTCCAAGGTCAGAATTATTACATATTAATGCAGCAAAGGTAAAAATGTTCAAGGGCTAAATGTGAATCATCCAAAATCTCATTGATCATAGTAACTCCTATATTAAAAATAAAAATGGCTTTTTATCTAATTGTTGCATCATACACAGTTCATGATGAATGTGATGACTCAATGTATTTTTTTTTTCCTATTTACAAAAAAAGAAAACAATTTGACCATTAGGGGAAAAGAGAACAAAATCATAATCGTGCTTAAAAAAATCTTTTACCAGCCTCTGAATAACAACTGCCGATGAGTCAGCACTCTTTGACATCACAGACAGTGCGTCACGCGCTTCAAATAAACCCCAGCCTGCCTGTTTCATTTCATGTCAATACTTCATCACTTAATGTGCCTCCTTTTCTGCTCACCGATTGGCTGCGCAGGCGGACATCTGGTCGCTGGGAATTACGGCGATCGAGCTGGCTAAAGGCGAGCCCCCCCACTCCGAGCTCCATCCCATGAAAGTATTGTTCCTCATCCCGAAGAACAATCCACCCACGCTTGAGGGCAATTACAGTAAACCTCTGAAAGAATTTGTGGAAGCTTGTTTGAATAAGGAGCCCAGTTTTGTGAGTTGACAGTTTTCCTACCTCAAATTAGTTTGGAGGTATCCTCCCCTCATTTTGTTAAATATTTTCGCAGAGACCGACTGCCAAAGAGCTGCTCAAGCACAAGCTGATCGTCCGGCATGCCAAAAAGACATCTTATCTGGCCGAGTTGATCGACAGGTACAAGAGATGGAAAGCGGAGCAGTCCAGAGACGAGTCCAGCTCAGAAGATTCGGACGAGTACGTAAAACGGTGCCCTGACGTCAGAGTGACCAACTAAACTGACTGGCCGGCCTTGTCGTCGCAGGGAGACACAAGGACAAGCGTCAGGAGGCAAAGCCACCGCCAAAGACTCCTGGAACTTCCCCGACAAGGACAAAAAGGTCCAGAACGGAACTGTGCAACATGCCGATTTGGAGGTCAAACCGGTAAGAATGATTATTTTATATGAAACTAGCCTGTCATTTTGCTGCCTGCACGGGAGGCTTTGTGTTGTGGGTTTAAAAAATATTTTCAAGAGTTCTTTTTCTGTTTATATATAACGACTCAGAAACTGGATGTGTTCGTATGTAGTATGTGGATGACATATAAAATCGGGATTTAAAACGTCTTTCATACTTACACGTACATTAAAAGATGGAGACTTTTGAGAGGGTACATTTTCCAACTCTACAGGAGCAGGAGAGCCCAAAGAGGCCTTTGTCGCAGAGTTTATCGTCCATCTTCTCTCCGCTTTTCTCGGAGGTAACGGACACCGGAGCAATTCTGAACAAAAAAGCAAAGTCCAGGCCTCGCCTCTGATCTCTTATCCGCCTTTCTTCCAGTTGAAAGCCAAGGGAGAGACCAGCAATGGCAAACCGGAGGCAGCCGAGGCACTGCAAGAGGCCATTTTGATTGCTGAAGACATTCACCCGGGCGTTTGTGACTCACTAGTGGCTGAACTGCTGCAAAGACTTCAGAGGTAACAGAAGTGTGCCACCTGAAAGAATTTAAATGTTCTTTTTCATCCCCAGTGAGTTTCAGGGCAGAATTTTTTTGTCATTGTCAGGTTTTCCGTGCTTCAGACCGCCAGCACTCAATGAGAAGAAGTACAATCGAGCGGCTCGGCATCTCTTTCGCCTCCCAGTGCACACGCGCACCACTAGACGGCCCGTCGTCGGCCGGGGGCGCGTTTGCCATTCTGCGAGAGCGGACTGAAGCCATCCAACTCTCCAGAGGGGTGCGCGCATGAAGCGTTCTTTTGAAAACTCAGGTATCCTGCTTTTAAGGTCCTCCGGGAGGTCAAACGAGCTTGACGGGATGGTTGTACAAACGTGTAAATAATTAAGCACATTTCTACAGATACCAGAACAAAAATAATATTGGTAATAATAATGATAATAATAATGTGGTTGTACAAATGGCCAAACACAGAGTGTAGATAATATTGATTGTGGAGGAAATATTTTAAGAGTAGAAGGACCATACATGAGATTGCCTTCTCTTTGATTTGTCAACAAAGCCACGTCTTTGTTTGTTCGATGCCCTAACATTTCACATTATGCTAATATCAAATGGATCATTCACACACGGCAAGCTTTCCCAAAAATGGGTCGAGCTCTGTTTTATTTTCTTTCTTTCTTTATAAAATATAATGCTGTAAGGTATCTGTCATGGTAGCAAAGGGCTGAAAAGATAAGAGTATGAGTCCATACGATCTCCACTTTTTTGGGCATTGAACTGTTCCGTTTTCTATGACGTTCAAACCCGTTGAGATGCACCAAGTTAGAATAAAATAAAGATGGGAGCAAATTTCTCCTCGGTGCTGAGCTTCTAAAGAGTGGCAGTTCTCACCTTGCTGTATCAAAGAGGTGACGTTTTCACGTCTTTGGCACACTGGAGTCTCTTTAAGCTAACCTGCCTTTGCCACGGGAAACTTTGTTTTCTTCCGTCGATTGGCCACAGCGTGCTCATCTACTTTGCAAATTGTCACACCGTCTTCCTCTGATTGCACTTGGACTTTCAACAAATGCCTTTTAACTTTTTTCTAGCCATAAAGAAAAAGCATGAAGAGTAAATCAGAGTGTAGCACTACGGTGGTCCAAACAATGGCTTAGGGGCCAATTCCCCCCTCCTCCAATCACTAGCCTTTTTATGCAGGGAGCTTTATTAAAAACACAAAAATAACATTTCTCTTTGATTCAATACTTTCTGCCACGTGTCCAAGCTACATTTCAAAATGAATTGTTCTGAATCACGATTGGAACTTTTTGACTTTAAAGCTTGAGCAGCGTGGTAGTGTTTTATTAGTTTTAATAGTCATGCCATAACACTGGTGAACAATTTTCATTTGACTTAGTCCGACAGCTGTTTTTTTTAACCCATCTTTGGGTGTGCAATCTAAAACTAACCTCAGTGGAGAAAAGAAAAATTGCCGTGCTGCAATTTTGGTATGTATCACCATCCTAAACATGTAGTTCTGAACATAAAAATCTGATAATTTTTAAATTGTTCCCCAGTGTAATTGCTTGATGAATTAAATTTAGCATGTTGAATAAAGCGTTTCAAAGTGGGCCATCATTTGGACCCCACGTGGATTCTTTTTGGAGTCATGTGCGATCTTCGGTCGCGTGGGTGCGAGCGACGGTACAGCGGTATGAAGCCTGGCGGTCATCCCTCTCGAGGCGTGCATTGTAGCACACGTCGAGCGGGACGTCGTCCCTGCTGATTGCTGACGTGACGAACCGGGAGGTCCGGCAGTCGATGATCATGTTCTGGTGCCACCTACGGCGATGTCTATTGCCGTCAATGGCCGCGAATGAGTGAAAATGCTGAAATCTGTGAATGCTCTGACTGAAATAGGAAGTTTTACGTTGCCAGAGTGTAAATGAGCAAACTGAAGTCCTGAAAATCAAATACTACAGTCGACTGACTGGGAGTGGTTTTGTTTTGTTGTCGTAACACACCGCCGTTGACATTTCTGTTCCTGCTCCACAGTGGAATGTGCCATGTGAGAACTTATTTCAACAAATCCATTTATGATTTGCACCCTTTACATGCTCAATATAGACAGACTCATTTTTCAATTGTATTTTTTGTGTGTGTCGCACTTTGTCTGATTTGTATTTTGTGGCTAAAATGCGGTACTTAAAAAGGACGCTGTATTCTGACGCGCTTTTATTGTCATCCCACTTTTCTTATTTCATGTGTTATGGCAATAAAGCACGGTGTGACGGCCAGGATTAAGAATGTGTTAGCACAACTATATTCTTCTCTCAAACTATTTTTATAACCCAGAGGAACAGTATTATTTAATAGTGCTAGTAAAGTTTGGTGATGTGCCCTAAAGATTAGGTGAACACTGGAAAGCAGATGTACATTTTATATGACGACTCCAATAGACGTGTTTGTTCAATTGAGACAGTGCTGTTTGGTTTATTGGACGTTGTCAGATGATTATGACAGAAATAAAAAAACAAAAATGGCACCGATCGACACGTTTTTCCTGTCATTCCTTGAAACGGTGCTAAAGATGTGTATTGATGTTATGCTTTTTGTTTTTTGTAGGAACGTGCTATAGGAATGTCTCAGGCTGCTCGTCACTGTGAATTCAAAGTTTGTAGACAAGGTAAATTCATTGGCCGCAGTTGACGTTATCCGATATTTAATCCATTTTGAATGTCAGTGAATAACACTGGGCAATAATGTGTAAAAATAAGTTCAAATTGAGCTACAACAGTCGACTTCTATGTTAAGCACACTCAAAGAGCGAGCGCGGCCTCTACTGGCTAACTCCAAACCATGTGCCAACAATAAGTCAGCAAATTTATCAGCTCTGAGACCAAAAAAAAGTATGCCCATTTCATATTTCATTGTTCAGTATGTAAACATTAGATTTTTTTTTTTACAAAACTAGCAAATATGTTAAAGGGACAGACAACACCTAGAACAAATGTTCTTAAAAAAGCTTACAAATGGTGAGTACCCGACCCCCTCAAAAAAACACGTCTTATTTGTGTCAGCAAATACCTCACAGCAAGTTTATTTATACATCCAAAAACAAAAGATCAAATTTGTCACACTATATACAGATATTACATACAGTGTTTGTACACATATTACATTAACTTGTACACAAGAAAAATAGACATAAAAATGTAAACCTTTTGTATACAAAAAAATACCTTAGACAAATAAACAAGGACCCATACCAAAATGTGACTAGATTAGAGCTCATCCTAGCATTCCAAACCATACAACAGTACATTCAATGAATACGGAATTTTTCAGCCATCTCTCAATACAAGCAAGTTAGTTACATGTGGCTGCGAGCCCTGTTCATTTCCTTCTAAAACCAGAGAGTGGGGCGTGGCAACTACTCATGCTAAATAGGGATACAGCAGTATTACCTTGTTTTGCTCGCAAAGAAACAACCCAAATATAATAGTTTTTTTCCACTTAATGTAAGAACACTGCAGGTGTCGGTGGTTGAGCTACAAAGATGAGCGTTCTCTTTGGAAAGGAGGAACTGGGCCTTCTCATAGCTGGAAATGGAAGATGGGGACTAGAGTTGGTAACAAGCAAGCCAATATTGGGGGGGATTAATATTAGGGGTGTCAGAACACATGCAGTGACAAACGGCAGGCTTAAATCCTTTTACTTTTGTGCAAATCCAACTTGAACGAGTCTGTCCGCTAAATACATGGTAGACGCATATATACCTATGTTTTGATACCTTTTTGAACCTATGCAATCTCTCCTGGGGGTTTTAATAACTATTTTGTTTTAAATTTTAAATCCTTCCGCTAGAACAGTTCTAACTGACATAACAACGCACAAGGCAAACAGACAAGTTCCATCTGACGGCCCACAGAGCTTTACAACCCGTTTTGATCACCATTTTAAAAACCATGAGACTTGTTCTACACGCTACACGTTTTCACTCGACACATCGCGATACTATTTCTGCCTGTTTGCTACTCAATAATTCACCGACAACCCCCAGGGTAGAGAGACCGTTATGCTGTACACTCAATGCCTTGTAAAATGTAAAAATCCAGATCATTCATGTTCAAGAAATCCTGCTACAAAACTTGACTGAGCCGTTTTCACATGCAGGCTGCCATTGATCACCAAATCAAGGGAATAGGTCAAAAATAGGTATATCATAGCAATATTGGACGTTTGGCGCCGACAATATCAAAGATAAGCGTTCACGCACCAGTAGCATCACCATACACCTGCCTGGTGAAAGACACATGGGAAATTACAATACAAATGTGCGTTCTTAAATGTCATGTTGCCGGGAAATGATTTTGAACAGAAATTCATCACATTTTAAGGAGGCGCTGCATTTTCGGACTGATAGGCCTATTCTTTTTGACTGCATGACAGCCCCACTATGGACACCCCTTTAAAAGTTAAATGAGGACTAAAAGTTAACAGAGAGCACCTTGGAAATTAGACACCGAAATCCCTGCATAACTATCTAACTATCGCACGCCGACTGGCAGGTGGCGCCGTACATGAGAACGTCTGTGTGTTTATTGCTTTTAGTAACCTTTTGTGTACTGGGTCGCGTGACCGATAGTGAGGTTAGATTTAGACGAGGAATCAAACGGATATATGAGCACATGTACAGCATACACACCGTATAAAAAGTTTTTAAAGTATTTAGGTGAATTGATAAATGAGTCTACATATTTCAGGAGGGTATGATTTTTCTGAGTTTTTTTTTCCTTTTTTTTAAACGAGCAATGTATTATGAAACAGGTGAAATCGAAGCAAAAGTTGGGAGAGAGTCGTTCGAAGGCTTAACGAGCAAACTTTTTTTCCGGGATTCGGCGACGGCAACGTCATCGGTCCGTTAGCCACGTTTACTACGGATGTGCGATTGACAGAATGGCAAGGCAACAAATATGCAGATTAAATCCCAGATACAGCAACCTTGATTTATGAGTTAATTTCATTGTAAAATAGGATTAAGATAGCCAGGTGCTCAAATAAGGAAATGCATTTTAAAGCAGAATGTCATTTTTAATATTTTTGTATACCTTTACAGTTGATCGTGTCTGAAGTTAAAAAATCCAATTAAAACTATCTGACGTATTTTTCCAAATCTGCCATACTAGTCCTTTTGGTCTGTATATTGAAGCCTTGTAAAAAATCATGGGTTTTTTTCAGAATGCAAAAGACTGAATTAAAAAAAAAAAAAGTATTTTATTAGAAAAATTACTCATTTTAGGGTGATGATATGATCGCTTAAATATGACGTGCTAATAACCAAAGTTGATTAAAAATTTCATCTTGTTCTTCAAATTATCCAGCCCTACTAGTAAGGACAAATAGTACAAGTTGTAACACAGTTATAAACTATGGTGCTCATAAGTCAAGAGTTAATTTCGCAAACCATTTGAAGAGATCCCATTGCGTTGTGCAAACATTTGTGTTTAAATGTTTGCAATATGCCGTCGCCTAACAAACGCAGTTTGAACATTTTTCTTTTTCCATATCAAGCGTTTAACTCATTGGCTGCTTCTGACGGCTACATACGTCAATTGATTTGGACTGGGAGTGTTGTCAGCGACAAATCCTTCGATCATTCGCTCCCAGGCCATCCGGTTCAAATTCCGCTTCAATTGCTAGCGATGGTAGCCGACAATTTTCAAGGACATGGAGGGGGAAAAAAGACTCCATACACGCGCTTAGTTACTCTGCGTGAAAGGGGTGGAGGCGCTATTGGCACTTGCAGTGGTGGCACTAACAATGGAGAAGCCGGCGGGCGGCGCCGTGGAGCTGTGGCTGGGCTGCAGGTCGTTGGGAATGCCGCTGTGCGACGCCAGCTGGTGGCCAAAGGCAGCGCTGAACTGCGGGAGCTGCTGCTTGGGCTGGTGGGAGGTCATGGGGTCGTGCGGGGACGAGGAAAGGGGGCCCGGCGGCGCGGCCAGAGGCTGCAGCGTCACCGAGTTGACGGCGTGGGCGCCGGCCGGAGGGGTGGACAGCGACGTGGATATGAGATGATTCTCCGCCGTCATGAGATTACCGAACTGGGCTGGGTCGGCGAGGGGCAGGGGGAGGTTGTTCCACGATGAGCGTGGTGGTTCCAGTAGCATGGGGGCATCTGACTGGAAGGGGCCGGCGTGGGGCGAGGAGGGGATTTGGTCGCCATACGGGGACGACGAGGCCGCGTCCGACTTAGCCAAGATGTGAGGGGGGCGCGCGCAGGCGAACGTCCGCTCGGGGGCCTGAGCGAGGGGCGCCACGGAGGCGGCAGGTGACGTCTGGGCAAGGTCCGCGGGTTGGGTGGGCGGCGACGAGGGGAAGTGGCCCGCCGTGGACTGTAGAATGTTGTCTTCCAGTTCCAGGCTGGGGAAGTTCTCCGTCGGGAGGCGACTGTGAAGGATGTCGGCCATGCCTCCCGGTTGGCCCGCGCCCGAAAAGACGGTCATGGCTCGGTGGTCCACTCCTTCTGAGGTCGTGAGGTCTCCTATGGATGTCAGACACACCAAGGAATCTGGGTACGACCCCATGGCTTGCAGGGCACGGACCAGCTCCTCGGCTTCTTCTGTGGTAGGTAGCAACTCCCCGTTTTTGCCTAAACACACACACATTAACTTTTAGATATAGACTTGCTTGTCACCAGAAAAGAGAGCTGGCTGATATACAAAAAAACAATTTTGAGTGTGCAGTGGCATTAATCTGCCACTAACTGGTCAGGTTTGGTACTACGACACTTTGCTCATCTCA
The DNA here is from genome assembly GCF_051989625.1 of Stigmatopora argus. Lineage (NCBI taxonomy): Eukaryota > Metazoa > Chordata > Actinopteri > Syngnathiformes > Syngnathidae > Stigmatopora > Stigmatopora argus. The sequence goes on from NC_135399.1 coordinate 10,979,530, forward strand.
AGTGGGCCATATACTAGAGAGCAGTGAAGAGTTAAAACACTGAGAACTGTATACAATGTCTAACTTTACATGGAAGTGTATGCTTGTAAGGGCACCTTCAAACAAGTCGAAATCCTGAAGATCATCAGGTAGTCTGGGTAGAACGTCAGAAAAATCCTCCTGGTTTAGCTCGAGGTCGTTCGGAATGTCTTCCATTTCATTCGTGATGTCGTCGGGTAGTTCGTCTGTACTCAATTCTGGTGTCGATGGGCTCCTGCCAACGAACGGGGAAACGTTAGGAACCCGTTTTGAATGTACGGGGAAATGTTATCGGTTGGTCCAGACCTGATGCTGGCCTGCGTAGACAGTGCGAGGCTCATCGACGGCAGCCCCAGGTAGCCCTGAGGCAGCGCTGGAGGAATGGGTTTCTGAGGCCGCCGTGGCAATTTCCTCTTCTTCTTGTGTTTTTTGGTGAGTGCCGGTGGTTTGGTCTTTTTGCGTGGCTTGCGTTGGAGCTGCTGTTGTTGTTGCTGCTGGTGGTGGTGATGGTTGTGGTGGTGTTGGTGATGGTGTTGTTGCACTCGCCGATTGCCGTCCCCACGTAGGAAGTTATCCTGTGTGCAACGTAGACAATTGACTTTCCAGCGCGTCCCCAACTGCGGCGACGTTCGACGCAAGACGTACCATTTTTTTGGCATGCTCTTCGCAGAGTGGCGTCTGATGCGTGATATCAAACACGGGAATGGAGCACTGCTGACCGTCTGCGAACTTGGCGGTGCAGCTTGCAAACAGCTGCTGTGAGCGATTCAACAGAATGTCTACAGCCAAATGTTAAGGAAGGAGGAAGACAAAAAAGACCGCAAATGAACGGGATTAAACTGCGGAGGACGTAAACTAGGAAGGATACGCTGAAAACAATGTTTGGTGAAGGGCAGCGCTCGGTTGCCGCAGGCCTGGCCTTTTGTGCTGCCCGTACACCTGCCTGCATCCGTGCTCTGGAGTCTCGCAGTTGCCTCGCCGTGGCGATGCCCTGAAACAGCACTAAACAAGAGACATTTTGGTTTAATAGCCCATTAAGCCAAAATTTCTCATCAAATATTTTGTAGTTTTTGTCATTTTTGACACTACCTTGAGGGGCTTTGAGAGGAACCATGCATCTCCTGGATGAGCTGACCGGCGCAGTCCGGGTTTTTGCTGGCAGCATGCACCAAAGCTTTGCGGTATGCATAGCGGTACCTCTTCTGACGGATACTCGCCCGCTCCTGCCTGCACATGTGCTTGTACTTTTGCTGCAGATATGAGCAAAGTCTCAGCAATCGCGTTCTCCGCGAGGAGCCGGCGTCGTCCTCCGACCTATTTTGGGAACAGACATTTATTTGTCGTTGTCATCTGGAAAGTTGGGCTGATTTGCCTGTTAACGTTTGATTACTGACCCGTTGTGCGGCCTCCAACTATTCAGGCCCGGAACAAATCTTTCCGCTTCGTCTTCTTCGTCATCGTCGTCGTTGTCAGCACTGTCCTCCGACCAGTCCAGTCCTGTAAGAGAACCCGTTAGGAAAAATTTCTTGGACGAACCCGTTAGCCCAATTGCCGAGTGTTGTGTCCAGTTGAGCACCTAAATGAGAAAAGAGGTCTCCGTATTCCTGGTGTCTCTTGGCACAGAGGCGTACCAAATGTTGTAGTCTGGAGAGGCAGCGGGCTGACGGTGAGTAAGAGGTGGGCCGCATGATGACCACGTGATTGGAAGAAAGGGGTGTTTTCCTGCTGAGCGATGGCCCCGGCCCCGATGGCTGCACGGGACTGGGTGTTGCATTAACGGGTACCCCGGGAGGCAAGTACTTGACTGTCTGAGGTGGTGCTGGATTGCATAAAAGACCCTGCTGAGGGGGCGGCTGGAGAAGACCTGACTGCTGCCGTGGGGCGTGCGTGTTGAGCGGAGAGGAGTTGTGGACACGGGGGCCGGGCGTGGGACTAAAGTGCTCAGAAGGGCTCTGGAAAGGGTCTGCATTCTGGCAGATTTTCTGGTTCAGCACCAGCCGGCTCTGCAACTTCTTCTTGATAGCGTTGCTCTTACGAAGAAGACCAATCTCCTCCCCGTCCACGTCATCCTCGTAAAAGGTAAACGGGTCCAGGAGTTCCCCATCGGGAAGGGCTAGCAGACGCGTACAGGGTGGCGATGGCGGAAGTTCGTTCAGACCGTTGGAAGCTAATGGTAACGGTAATGAGGGCAATGTTATGTTCAGGGCCACCGACTCGAGGTGGGCCCGCGAACGCATTTCCTCCAGAGCGTCATGTTTCTTCTTCCGTTCCTTCTTTGGGATGAAGCCGAGGACCTGTAGGTGACTGTTGCAGTACCTGAAACAACAAGGTCAATTCCTGTAGTTAATCAGCTGTACATGCGTCTTATGTGCGTACCTGTCTAACAGATGCCAGAAGTCACAACCAGCCACTGATGGCTTCAGAGCACTGTTATTACGCACCTGCGATCCTCTGACTTGGGGATGGGGTTGGTACACCGCTGGCTGTTATATTTGGCCACATATTCGCACTGCTTGAAGGGCGCTGTCTTGTCTTCCAAAACGTGCCGGATGCAGAAAGCGTAGCCATTGAGTCTGCGTTGCTTGCAGAGCTTCGGGCTGTACGAGCACAATGGCTTATTGTCCACCTCTGAGAAATGTATGTGTTTGCCTTCATACATCACGTGACTCTTGTCCTTGACAACATCAGCTGATGGAAGCAAGAAATACATGATTAATACTGGAAATATACTTCCATGGACGTCATTTCTTCAGCACAGATTTCCGTTGTACACTGAAAATATGCTTTTTATCCTCACCAGTTAGACAATTTAATCAGTGATACTACAAAGACCAGTTCTACCAGTGTTCGATCTACTATATATTGTATTGGCCCCTAAATTTTTTTACTCGTGAAGACTAAGATACACTAATACACAAGGTTTTTTGTTATGATGACAAAATTAATGTTTATACCGCCCGATTGTGTGATCAATATGTTACAACTTCGTAAGTGACAATCCTACAAAAGTAATAATCTATTAATAAGTCTCCTGTTTCCAAGCGCATAATTGAAATGATTGTTTTACACAAAATATTGTAGTCCAAGTGTCACGTGAACTCAGGTCGTCCGATTAGAAACACACATAAATAGATCAGTAGGCGTATGTGTTGTAGTTGAAAGAAATGGTACACTAGGGTTCATGTAATGAAAACACTAAGCTACAGGTCACTATTAAGCACAACCCATCTACCTAAGCAGTCGCTATCGTTGACTTAAAAGGGTTCGATTTGATATCGCGCGCGCAAGTCTTGCCGAAGCGTCCGTATAGAACACAACTTTAGGATTTAAATAAAAATAGCAGCAATCGTGTTATTGTTAAATCTATTACATATCAATTGCCAAAATAGTCACTAAGGGTTGTTTACAAACGATTTTAGCCAATCAATGCCTGACGTACTGAGCTAGCTTGTAAATGTTAGCACATAGTCCGAAGAGCAGTTTCTAAATAGTATTTTCCTAAAAAAATAAAGTTAACTGGAGATCGCGGTTGCGTAAGGCTTTTATCACAAACATATTGTAGTAATTTGATCGATGGATGTTTTATTTACCTCTCGGCTGCTTTGAAGCACCCTATTTTGCTGGCTTAGCTAGCTAGCTAAGGAAGCTAAAAACACGAATTAGTAGGCGGTAGCCAACCAGGAAACGGAAACCTCAACAAATGGCGAAACACCACGGGGTTCTATGTGTATATTGATCATTTGTCATTTAAATCCTGAAATGAGCATACACAGATGCAATCATTGGAACTATACTATTTATTCCATTTTATATAAACATTCCCGATAAACAGTCAGAAACAAAAGGGCTTCACACAAAGTTTAGGCCGGTGGGGGGTGCTCCAGTAAAATATATTTATAGAGGTTGATAACGTTAGGTAATGAGGCTTATGACAACTTTACCCCCCAAAAATTAAACTTAATCTTCAGGTTGTGTTTTCACAGACAAATAATGATGTTCAAATATTTTGAGAAAAATTCGAACGTTAGAGGCCTGTTAGCTTTGGCAGCATCGGCATCGAGTGGTCGACACCTCCCGGGCGAAAAGCTGCGCGCAACGAATTAGCTCCAACTCGATGTCGAGGTCTCGCTTACCTTGAATTGGTACGGGCCGCTGTACGGTATTCGCCCCCAGATAGACGGCTGAAATGTCTAATACGATCCGCTAGGCTATCCGTGCATCGATGTCCCGAGATAGATTTCCATTAGTGATCTTCATCGAGCCAGGCGCGCCTTGATTTACGAATCCATGTAAAATATGCGAGCGATCAAATTTTAAGCAGTAGGTAGGGTGCTAAGGATTTTGTCAGTTCCACGGCAGACTCCCTCACAGCACCACTACAGGCACTGCGGGGACATGACAACAACCCGCTCGACAACAACAACCTCTCCAACCATATTGGAAATTCAACTTTGTTAAAAGCGCCCACAGTGTCGAAGTGCAACAAAAAGTGTGACAGTGTCTTTGCCGGGTTTTGCATTTAGTGCACTTTAATGGCGCTAGGTCCGAGCGGGGCTGTTTGAGTGACAAATCCACATAGAAGCGTCCACTTCATCTCGGTGGAAGTGTCTGCGTATAACGTGCCCTGCTGCAGCCTGCCAGCCACACTCTCACCCGCTGTTCACTGATGATGGACCACGTGTCATGTACCAAAACACAAACTCCAGCTCCATCAGTGCATGTCAGCATCAAACTAGACATTTTCCAATTTTCCATTTAAAAAATAAAATAACAATAACGTCTGCAAACATTCACAGGAATCACGCCCGAAAAGTAAATTAACACATACACTGGTAATGTTGCATTATGAAGGAAAATGTAATATTAAACTTATAGGTAATAATAATATAGTGTAAACACTGTTAGGAGTTTATTAAAACTGCTAAAAAGCCGATTATATGTCCATATGCAGTGCATCTGCAGGGCTGAAAAAAGGCATGTGAGTTTAATGCTCAGCATCATGAAAATAATGACTGAGGCCTAAAAATGATCCCCCCCCCCCAAAAAAAAATTCACATTGTGCCAATCAGTGAATGCAATTAATAAATTATTTGAAACAATTTTTAGGGAGCATAACTGTATACTTCTCCGGTAAAATACGCAAGATGCACGTTCATCAAACCCTCTAATAAAATGATAAAACATGATAAACCAATTAATAAATAAAATAATTATCATAATGTTGAAACATAAAGAATAAATGTAAAATGCAGTACAATGATGCACAAATATGCCTTATGCATGACAACTTAATGGTCTGCCATTAAATGATATTATTTCCACGCATTAAAATGTACTCTAGCAACAATGAAAACAAACAATGTGAGAGCTGCATCACAAATGCTTTGTTCCCAACCTGACTTGGCAACCTTGATGATATAATAATACATATACCTTTGATAGTGCTTCCTTCACTATAAACACTTGAAGGTTGAGAACAGTTGACCTTGGACATCTTATTACCTATCTTACTACTTGCCCCCCTGTTCTCCAAAGTCAACATATCGAATGAAAAGACTGCTTGTCTTTTTCACATTCCATCAAGGGTGTCTTTTTCCAGGGACGGTGATCTAAAATGACATAAAATGTTCACTTTTCTATTATACCTTTAATGAAATGAGGTCAGCTGGAGCGGTAATTCACCTCAGATATGACTCCCGTAATCCTTCACAGCCAAAGCCCCCATGGTCTTTTGTACGCAATCCTGCGAGTTCACGTGGGTGCTACATTTTGTATGAGCATGTGTCGCACAGAAACGTGTGATATCATGCAATGAGCACACCTATGCCACTCTTTTATCACTTGTGAGCTAAAAGGGGCTACACACATTCCAGTAATTAGGCTGAATTTCATCAATTTACAAATAGAGGAGCATTTAGAAGGCACAAGAAAAAAATAATTTGCAATCAATATGCAATTGCCAAAAACTAACAGTTTGTCTCACTTTCATTTAATTTTCTGTTCTCTGCATGATCTGATATCTGCTAAATTTAGATAATTCTTTATTATAAATTATTTTTTTATTTGCCAGAACTGTATGAAGTATCAAAAATCACCAATGAATTAATGAACATTATTCTTAATAAGCAGGAAAGTGGCCTTGTAATGAAAACACAAACCATTCCAACAAGCAGTGCACCTGACTTTGCTATGGTGCCGTTTGGATTTAGCAATCTCGTTGTGAACTCAGTTATTCCAGGATAGATGGGATATAAAGAGAGCACTTTTGCTTGGGAACGGTGAAGCTGACCTTGATGAATTATAAAGCTGTCCTTTTGGAGGTCATTGCCAGTAAAGTAGCCAGTGTCAGCTCCTATAACAGACATCACCATTGGTGAATTCTTTCTGATATCGTCAAATTCTGGCGTAAACCCACAATTACGTGCGACTTCTTGAAGGGCAGCCTTGCAGAGATAGATTAATTGAAGATAAAGTACCACTTATATATATTCACACGTCAACTTAATGCTTTTCCTTCCAGTACTATCCCATGTCAAACACCTTGAGTCATCCATACACCCCCCACCCCCCATACAATGCTGATGTGTGCACTTGAGCAATGGTTAATAGTGGAGCTGCTATTAACACCAGCATTACATATTTTCCAGATCACACTGCTACCAAACACAATAAGATGCCTAGGCCTAGTCTATCCTCGGCACAGGAAGATAACATTCTAAGAGCAGGCCCGTACTTGGGTGATAACATTCACTGAAGCTTGTCAAAAATGTTAAATGGGACTTCCTAATGCAATCTTTCTCCGCTGACTCACTAAGATTCATGATGTCTGTTTTGAACATTTCCCATGTTTACATGCCCTAAATTTTTCAGCAGCGTTCTACAATATGCATTGCATTTGCCCATTTTCTCATCCATGTATCCAAAACCGTAGCTGGGTTTGTATGGGATCCGTTATTCATCATTATCGCATTTTAGGACCTGGTGTGTGCATGTTATCCTACCAAAAGCAACCGAATTAACAAAAGAGTCACCCTTCCTGGAGAAAAAAACGTTGACATTGACCAAGACAGGTACATCAAATAGAGTATGGAATACAATTACAACTTACAAGGCTTGTATTAGGCATATCATTAACATTCCCAGACCATTCCGACATGAACATCATCCATCAGGTCCTGTAATCTCACTGCTAGTGTTAAAACCAAGGCAGTGACGCATCAATGCGACCAACTCAGTTCAAAGGTCTTGCCTTAACTGTTGACAATCGTGTTCAAAGTATTTCCACAAAATGTGTTTCCTTAATGTCTTTCCAAACATTAGGACCATTTGATGAAAATCTTGCATATTGCTATTGATATGTCACAAGCCTCACAGTATGCTTGTATTATAATGCAAAGGTATTCATTCCGAGTTACATTAAATCAAATGAGGTGGCTGACAAATTTGCTATACATTAGTGAAAAAGTCTTCATAATTTTCTCTACTTTGCATATCCCATTGAAAACGGGTCACTCAGCAGAAACAAAGATGTGCACTGTCACAAACAAACTCAATTAGTGAGTTTATGACGTGACATACTGTTATCATTGTTTGCTGCAGTTAAGCCTCCTTTGAATAAAAAAATACAGTCAGCTTTGCTGGAAAAGACAGTCGACGACTGTTATGTGAGCGATAGCCACAATCAATATATATATAATATAGTTCCCCATAAACATGTATCATTTTACATCTGAATTTATTGTTGTTCTACTACTGTACCACAGCAGTTTTGAAGATATAGTAGTCTGAAATGGTGTCGATAATGTAAATTTGAGGTTTATTTGTAACATTTTGGAATCCAGTTTGAAAATATTAGCCTTTGGGAATGAAAAAGGTCAACAGATTAATCATCAAAATATGACATTTAGCAATTATTTTAGTAAGAAGATATTGTCTAGACATTTGTCATGTCAAAGTTTTACAGGGTGGAATAAACAGGAAATAATTGAATTTGTAAGCACCAGAGTCATTGGGGAAAGAAAAAAAACAAAATACGAGGCACATCTGGACTCATTTCTAAATAGCAGGCCTGGAGAAGTTTATGTCATTTTGTAAACAAAGGTTCAAAGCTTAAATGGCATAACTCAGACACTCTGCTAAGAAAAACAACGGAAACAGTCCAAACAAAATACAGTAGAGCAAGTTTATTTGGTGCCATTTAGTGGAGATATATTAAGATGGAAATACTGTTTACATTTGAAATTTCTACAAATAAATCTGCTCTATAGAAGAAAATACATTCATACAAAAGCAGTTTGTTTCACTAACTACTTTAGACACGTTCATTTCACATCCATTTGCCAAGTAACATCATTAAAATATCACCATCAACATCATTTCCCATCTCCTGTAAAATTAATTTTATAGAAAACATTCAAGCCTTCTATTCATTAAAGTTGTGTTCAGATTGCTCTCTATTTTTGTCACCCCAGACTTCATGGATATTAATATTTTCACAGTTTAGAGAATATAGTATTTGAAACATGTTTATTATGTTAGCAAACTGACTGTTTAATTAAATAATGTAGTATTATGATTGTAACATAGTGTTACTTGTGCCACATTGATACAAAAAAACAAGATAACAATGCTTAGAGTCAAAAGAGAAACTTAAATATAATATGTATTATGGATAGAAAGGCAGTATTTGTATGGAAAAAAGTTGTAATATTACAAAAATACAGTGTGTATATTTGGTGTTCTTGTGAATTTTGACAATACTATCACCTTTAAAATAGCCCATTTAAATAGAGACTTTATTCCAATGTCACCATTTGTTTGTGGTGTTATTCTTCCTCAGCCTTGCTCTAGTATGCCAACTTTTCATGACTAATCCCCAATTGAAAAGAAAACAGAATGACACTTTGTAGTGGACTTTATGTCATTTTTCCATTCATTATAATTGTTGAAGATGTAAAAAAAGGCAACAACACACAGTCCCCTTGTGAAAAGTTACTTCAACATTCTATGGAGGTGATTCATTTATACATCTCAGGAAATAAGAAAAAAGTTTGGATTTTTAAAAATCATTACAAGTTGATAAAAGCCAAACTCACTGTTGTTTTTTTTTCTTCCCCCAACAGCTACAATCACAGAGTTGATGAGGCCACGGGCTCTTCTGGTATGCCGTCAAGAGGGGCTCCTGGGAGAGATTCCATGTCAGTAGCTGACACAGACTGGCTGAGTTCTCTCAGGGAGCTTTTGGTTATGTCCAGGCATGCGCGTTTCAGGATGTGACGCACTTTTTTACCCAGAAGCACATAGAGCACTGGGTTAACGCAGCTATGGAAAAATCCTAAGCTGTTGGCCAGAGGAAATCCCTTCTTGAGTACATTATGTAGATAGAGTGAGGAATGTATGGATAGCTCCATTAGGCTAAAAATGTGGAAAGGGGCCCAGCATAAAAAGAAGGCCAGGATCATGGCTGAGACTGTTTTGGTGAAGCTGGACAGGCGGACGGAGCCGTGGGATTGGTTCACCCTCACTGTCAGAAGGATGCCAGTCACACAGATAGCGGAGAAAGGCAGGAGGAAGCCCACCGTGGTACGGATGGAGACTATTAGAATGTGTGTGGTGGCCGCTGAGTGTCCATCCTGCGCGTGGAAGTTATTGAAACACACTACTTTGTCGTGTAAGCGCACCGTGTCCCGGAAGATGAGCGCAGGGCAGCTCATGGTGGCGGACGCGACCCATATGCAAGCGCTGGTGAACCAGGCTCGGCCCACCGTTCGGTACCTCTGGGACCAGTTGTGATATACCAGTGAGACGTATCTGTCCACGCTGAGCACGGTGAGGAACAGAACGCTGGCGTACATGTTCATGACCAACACGAAGGAGTTAATCTTGCATATGGCCACGCCGAAATCCCAGTGAAAGTCGCGTAGGATGTAGTCGATGTAGAAGGGGAGGAAGAGGACGAAGACAAAGTCGGCCAAAGCCAGGTTGAGCAACCAGATGTTGTTGACGGTCCTTTTGCTCTTGCATCCCGTCACCCAGATGACAGTTCCGTTTCCGATCAGACCCAGGATGAAGGAAATGATGTAAATGACCACCGAGATGATGTGCATGGCTTCTTTCTGCCTGTGGTCGACTTTGAGTTCATCGGCGTCGCCGTACTCCAGGTAGTAGTCGTAGCTGTAGTTTCCGTAATCCTCGCCGGAGTCGTCCATTGCTGTTTGGAGATTGCCTGCGAGGGGAAATCTGATGGTCAAATTGAGGAAGATGATGGCAATCAAGAAATTGGGATGAAAGTAACTGCGGAGTTTGAGCCTCACACCTGGAAGGTTTCCAAAATGTCATTCGCTTTCTGTGTTGAAGTAGTGCTGGGTGTGCCCTGGATAAGCCTGGAACATATTGTGAACATCCCCTTGGCTCAATATTGCAGCAAGTGACATGGTTGACAGAAAAGGCAGGAGGAACCACAAGTGCATGAATCATTCTCTGCTTGCACGGTTAAGGAACTTTTTTTGTTGTTGTTGAAAGGATAGACATAATAGTTGTGTAAGTTACTTTCCACTGCAGTCAGCTATTCGAGTGAAAAGTCGAAGTCTTCTTCATATGACATTTTGTAACTTTTCAAAAGTGGAAGAGCGATACACTGTACTTTAGTTAGTACATTCAATTCGAGATTCGAGATAGAAGCTAAAATTATGATTAAATCCACCAAGGTTAAAAGTGCAATGGTTTATCAACAGCGCGATGACGTAACGCTACTGCTTTGTAATCATTTTACGGCACACTGATAAAAACTTAGTTTTGTAGACCTTGAAAAGATAAAAAAATAATATTTACTTGTCCCTCAACTACTATTTTCAGTCGCATATTATTGACAATTAGGCAAGGAATTGTTATTATGAATTGTTTTAGTGTAAAATATTGTCAACCTTCGCTGTCGTGCAATTTTATGAATTACAGTAATACAAATGTGAGTGGGGAAAAATACACAAGCTTGACGGAGGACCGGAAAAATGCACTATAGTTCCATTTTATGGATAATACAGCTTTTATGGCCTTCAAAACAATTCACTCTGAGCAATTAGTCATTTTTGGGATTACTTAAAAAAAAACGGAACATTTTAATATTGAGGGGGAAACTATCACTAAAACCACTGTAAAGTGAAGAATGACAACATCTTAATACAGTGCGCATACATCAGTTCCACTCAGCATCATTTTCTCCTTTACATAACTGCCCAGATTCCTCATCTGCATGCCTTTTCCACACTATTAAATAGATTACAAGGCTATCATACCGAGCTCAGTAGATGCAAGTGGAGGAATTTAAATCCCCATCCAACGAGCTGGAGTCGCCGATGAAAAATCGCTGGCCGCCCTGGACTTGCTCTTTTCCGGATCCCGCCGCTAAACGTCTCCGTCCAGACGACCGTGTGTTCTCTTTCCGCGAAGCCATCCAAACTAAACTTTGTTGGATGGTGGGTTCCTTTTTGCGCGGAGATGTGTGGAGTGGGCGCGCCTAGCCTTCGAGCGCACGCACGTACGCACGCACGCACGCACGCACGTACGCACGCACCACGGAGGGGAGCAAAGTTGTTATTGGTCGCCCGCGCGGACAAGAATGCGTTCATTCATTGGCGCTTTGGCTTCTCCTCACAGCCGCTCAATAAACACAGAGGAATTGAATCTTGCAGATTTTTTTAACGACATGCCAAAATGTCAGGCGTGTGCCAAGCGTGCACAGTCCTTCACTGATTTAGAGCGTTGCGTTTTTTGGCAGCATTTTCAATAAAATGACACGTTTGCCTGCATACTCCCTAAACCAGGGGTGTTCAAACTGGCTGCTTTCAGAAATAAACTTATAAATCATTCGAATTTAATTGGTTAAATGTGAGATTGGGATTTGGGTAAAAAAAAAAGTCAGTTTATTTATTCATTCATTTTCTGAACAGCGTATTGGGGTTGCAGGGGGTGCTGGAGTCTATCCCAGTTAACTTCAGGCACCAGGTGGGGGCACCCTCAATGGGTAGCCAACCAATCGAGGGACAACCACACTCATACCTTGGGTCTATTTAGAGAGTGATCATTTAGCTTATCATACATGTTTTTTGGTGATGTAGGATGGAACTGGAGTACCCGGGTAAAAGACACGCAAGCCCTGGGAGAACATGCAAACTCCACACAGTGGGATTGAACTCACTACCCCAGAACTGTGAGGCCGACGCGCTAACACTCGTCGTCCGGGCCACCCCGTATTTATTTTTAAATCCATTCTTTTTTTAAAGGATTAACTCATTTTTTCATGTGTCATTGTAGAGAAAAAACATCAACAAAACCACTACTACCAGGAAGTGGCTACCTTCTTAGCCAATCCAATGTGAGTACACCCTATAGCCCGCCCTTCCTCATGACATCTCTAATACCCATTTTCCAATGCACCTGTGTTCAAATCTCTATTTATATGCGTGGGTATCCAAGGCGGAAACTGACTTGTTATCCTAGTAAACTGACTGCACAAAGTAAACTTAAAATGACACATATCATTAAAAATAGGCTGTATATCTTGCATCTTTTTACATCAAGGGGGAGACTGAGCATCTCTCGCTCTCTTTTATTATTTTTCCCCCCCTCGCATCACCTACTCGTCCTTCATTGAATCATCCTGTGCAACCACTTCCTGTCTCCGGGTTGTCTTCATGCGTGCCCTTGCACGAGGAGGAGTTTGCCGATGAACTTCCAGTAGCTGCACGGCCGCCGCCTTCTCCACGCTCCCCTCCTTCCCCCCCGACCACCACCACCACCATCATCATCATCATCATCATCTGCAGCAGCAGTCCAGTGCCTCCCGGACCTTTAAAGAAGAAAGCAGCACCCCCACCCCTCCACCAGCTTCCATCTCATCCTTCCCCGTCAGTCTCTTCTTCGGCACCTCCCCGCCTGCCACGATGGGCTGCAAGCTCCACACTACCTTGTTGTGTTAATACCGAGATATTTCAGTCATCAAATATGAATCATGCGTTTGATATTTCTGGACACTTTGCTCGTCAGCATTCTCACGCTTTGGCTTCACGTATCACCAGCGTCATCCGGTAAGTAGCGCTGCATGATTATTACATTTTTTTCTTGGTATTTTACCTTCCGTGCTATCAGTTGCATCCTGGGCAATTTTTGCGTATTTTGGCGTCTCTTGGTTAGATAAGAAGGAGAGATGTTTGTATGTGCTACGACTTAAACGTGCCGGTGTAGGACAGTCCTTAAACATGCCAGCTTTATTCACTGTGCTAAAAACGCTACTGTATTCGAATTAAAAAAAAACATACATACATACTTATATATGCACTCGAAATGAAGAGGGATCTTATCCTAACCGCACTATACTGACTGTCTTATGGAAGTGGGCTGATCATGATAAAGCACTTTTGGAAATACACAATCCAAGTCAGATGAATTAGAATAATTGCTGCAAAAGTCATCACACCCTGGATTCCCCCCGCGTATTACTACTACAGCTCGGTACTAAAAAAAATGTGGCAGTGACATCCCGAACTCTTTGGCAACGTGTGTCGAGGACCCGAGGATGACGGCCGGCCGGCTCAGGTGCGCGTGTGTGAAACTCTCTTGCAGCTTCTCACAGTGCAGAGGACAAGGTTGAGAGGGACGCAGTGCCGGTGAAGCAACAGGCGACTGCAGCACTCGTTTCAGAAAAGCCCACCCGACGTCTGGCGGAGAAGGTGATCGCCTACCCATCCCGCCTCGTTTACTACCTGAACGAGGACTCGGAGAGTGCCGCCCATGACCTGGACACGCGGGCCAAAAGCCAAGCCGCACAGGGTCAGGTAGGCAAATTTCAAGCTGAGTCAGATTGGATTTTGTTCTCATCAGCAGAGAGACTCAGCACCCATCCTCTTTTCCGAGCACATAAATTTCTGCCTAAAATCATGCTGTGCGAAGAAAGCTGCACCCAAGCCAAACCGCCATCTGCCATTCGTTCACCACATCTGTTTAGGTTGTCCACTGGGGATGCGATAGCTCATTTTTACCTGGTCAGGAAATAACTGCAGTCCAATTTTCTCTGTCCTACTATCAACTATACTTACCGCATGCCAGCCTGTATAGTTTCCACAACCGTTTTTTTCCCGCTGTTTTTCATTTTTTTGCCATCTTTAATGGAACACAGCGAAAAACGGGGGAATACTGCAGAAATATTTTTCACAGTAAAACCCCTTTTTTTGCTGCTTTTGCGGTATAATACTGCGCAACTCTGAAATTGGGATTTGTATCAATACCATCTGACTGCAGTAATTCTTGGACTGGTTTTGAAAATGGCAAAACTGTTTTGAACAAGATAGTTTGTAATGACGACTATTTTATAATACCACTATGTTTTAATTAATTGGGGTAATGTGCAAAGACTAAACTGTTTTTCCATCAGTTTTCCCAATTCTTTGTGTTTAGATAAAACGGCGCCAAGTGATACACTTCTGTGATGAGTCACACCTCCCTCGCTATTAATTAATTACGTGGTATATTACTCAAATATCATAACAAAGCCCCTTTCTACAGATACAGTGTGACTTTTTTTTAATTCATAAAAAGGTGATGCTACATACGAGCAAGCTGAGCGGGTAAATGGAAGCCTATTTGTTCAAAGTGTTAATGTGTAAAGATTTATTTTTTTACTCTTCAAATTTAGTAGTGTTGTTAATGTTGCTGTTCTCTACAGTGAGTAAAATTTAGAAGACATTCATTTTACCGTAATTGAGCCTCAACCAAAGTACAGTAAAACTGCCGGTCAAGAATAAAACATTTATTCATGATGCAGGCAGTATTTTAAGAAATATTTTGACAGTCTTAGACGTTAAAGTGTGTAAATAGGTAAATCATATATTGATTCCTTCCACCCATGTTTTGTTAACCACTAACGCATAACATTACAATCAAATATAAGCATATCAGTTTGCGGCTACCTTTGGTATTTTACAAGACTGCATAGATGTCACCTTTCGTGAATTCTGGCTCGACACTGCAAATTTCTCCTTGTTACTGAACCGGGGTGCTAAAGTCTTAGTTTAAAACTAAATAATTTCAATCGCCTAACCCTCTGAAATAGGACTTCTTCCAGATTTCATTTAGGCATGCTGGAGCCTTTTTCTTCAAGTTTTTATTTTGAGCTATTGGGTATTTTGGAGTCTTCTTCTGACTCGAGTGAATAATTTATCGCTGATGGAACTGAGTTCTTGTGATATCGTGTGCAGACTTTGGGGCACATCTCTTCCCCAAAGATGTTAGTTGAATTCCCAAGTTACGGAGCACAGCAGTATATGAATTTCGAGGTGTCTCTGAACTTTTTGAAAAGTGCAAATGTACTTGCAAATTAATATTTTCTTTCTCCACCCTACAGGCAATCCACCTCGCTCAGGTCAGCTTCCAGATAGAAGCGTTCGGCACCCGATTTGTTCTCGATCTAACCCTGAACAAGTAAGTTCGCCTCTATAATTACATTTGAGTTTACCCCTGTGCCATTGGTTGCACCTACGACAACAATATGAATCAATCCAAGCTGCGCGTTCACATCCCTGCCGACATATAGACAAACAAATATCCCGAGCACGCTTTGATCCGAGCCGGTGTGGTTGTGATTCATGAAAAATGTTCAGACTGTGGTTTATCCTTTGGTGTATGAGCTCGTCTCCCGAAGTAGCATCGGCTGCTGAGGTTGGATGGGCAGTAGCTGCCCCACCACTGCATTTCTGCCCACACTGTGGTGAAATAGCTACACTCCTTATTATAGTAAGTCTAAAAAATGTAACAAAGACAAGATCGGGATAGGGATCAAATTATAAACTCTTTGTATAATTGAAGAGTCGTCTTTGCCATTGAGAAATTAATGTAAACAGTGCCTTGTTAAAATTGGTTTAGTCATTTTTTTGTTGCATAATCTTACATAGAAAGGAACTAATCCTTAGCAGTAGCACAAATGTAAAAAGCTAAACTATGAATGACGTCTGTGTGAATTTTTTTTTTTTGATGAGTGGAACATTTGTTAAAAGAATTGAAAGATATTCTCAGAGGAAGCTGCCAAATGTGGACTATTCTCTCGCTTTCTTCTTCTTCTTTTTTTATTTCTAAAGCTTCCAGACTTCAGACAAAGACGCGTGTCATTTAATGTTATTTCGGAAAGATCAGCTTTTTAATGAGGTTTTAATTGGCTTGATTCGAAACGAGCTTAGAGACAGACGCTCTGCAGATCCCGCTTGGAGACATGAGGCTCCGGACACTCAATGATATTGATTTAGTTCCTCCGCTCGGTAGCCGGTCTACATATGTGAGAGCTTAATGTGTATGTGTACAAAGGATTTTGAAATACTAATTGAATCCCTGGGCTCTTAATGCGATTTAAAGCTGGGTTCTGTCATAAAGTATGGTAATTTCATACAGACTTCATGGCTGAGTGGAGTCAGATATCAAGGCTACTGCACGGGCGTGATTTGTAACCCCTTCCCAATCACGGAGGAAGTGGCGGTTTATTTTAACACCAGAAAATAATTGTCATCCCACGAGGCAGCCGACGTGTGCTTTCCCGCAGCTGCGCCAATAGCGGAAGAGATTGCAGAATCGTTGCATTGTTGTTGATCACGGGGAGACCACTACGCAGGATTATCGGGTTTTTCTTCGACGGGAAGGTTCATTTTCAATGCAGTATCTGAATTCCCTCTTTTCTGATGGGGGAATTCACAGATATAGACCGGGTCTGACATTGTAGTTCACAGAGGAATCATTTTCAAGAATGTCCACAACATTCAATTTCTTCGATTAGTCAAATAACTGGGTGACCTCGCTACGTTTAGGTCATCTTTGCGATGCTATATTCAGCTCTTGTGCTCAGTTGGAATTGCATTTGCTGTTAATTTGACAATCCTGCTTACAGGACAGGTACTTCTTAATTCATCTGACAGTGTCTACACAAAACTTGTCAAAAGGTTTTCCGATGATCATGTAATTATCGCATTTTAGCCTCTTTTTTTAGAGGACAAGAGGAGCAAAATATTATGAACACATCTCAGTAGGATGCAGTGCAGTATTAAGATGCAAGACAGCAAACTGCAGCATGATAAATACATTATGCGGCCCCCATTGCAGTTCACTTCCTGGTTCGGGGAGGATGCTTTTCTACAAGAAACTTGTACTTATGTAACACCCCAAAAGTTGGTGACTGCTGTGGTGTACTTTATAAATTGACGGTTTGGTCATAATTTCGCTTATCACAGTTCTTTTGTCTGGTGGAACATTCTGATTTGATAAAAATAAATACATATAATGGAGTAATAAGTATTACTCCATTTCTGTATTTTGAATAAGAGTACTTTATACTCCATTCATGCAGCACATAATTAGCATGTCCAAAGTAGGTTTGCTATTCCCAATCATCTGCCAAATATTGTGAACACTTTTAAAAATATGATAGTAAACCATCAACAGTGGTCTTCAAACACAAGACCAAAAAATAATGTATTTTTGCCGTGTGGCAAGCGCTTAACATGATAACAAGTGCCACATGCTGAGGCATCTACAAAGTGTATTAGATGTTAAATAATTTAAAATGTCTGATTGAAATGTGTATTGACTTGCGTGGCTGCTGCTGGGACTTAATAGACCCGCCCTTTAAAAAAAAAACAAGGTGGTTTTACAGCTCTGTACTTTGAGTGGAGGAGAATGCACGGCCACCTACGCCCCGCCTGTGTTGATGGATCAGATTTGGCAGCTCCTATAAGGGTGTTTTTGTTGTAAGCCACGCCTTCCTCACAATTTTGAGGATATGAAAGCTCTGGCTTGGTATGGGAATTGCACATTCTTATTCTTACTGCAATTACCAGGACAAGACTATAGAAATGTATCGTATGATGAAAGTACTTCATATTTTTGGGGATGTTTGTCACATTAAATCCCTGTCTTTCAAGAAAGAATGTTAATTTTAGTAAAACACCATATTTGCTGCCCTGTGGTTTAGTGGTTAGCGCATCGGCCTCACAGTTCTGAGATTGAAGGTTCAATCCATGGACTTTGCATGTTCTCATTTGGCCTACGTGGGTTTTCTCCGGGTCCTCTTGTTTCCTTCCACATTCCCAAAACATGCATGGCTGGTTGAACACTCTAAATTGCCCCTCGGTATGAGTGGGAGTGTGAATGGTTGTCCGTCTCCTCGTGCTCTACGATTGGCTGTCAATTATTTCCCATAGCTGGCTGGGACAGGCTCCAGCACCCCCCCTTGTGAGACTAGGCAGGACAGAAAATGAATGAATAAACATAGTACCATATTTGGAGCATTGCTCTCTATTCAGCTAATTGCAATGAAAAGAATATTGATAAAGGTACATGCTAATGCTTTGGCTGGTGAGCTGCAGAAGAAGGGAACGCGATGTTCTGAATATGAAGCATCTCTTTTCATCCGCTTTCAAAGCAGATTTTTATCCATGCGTTGGGGCTACGATAATTGGGCGTGACAGTGCTGGGCGTCACTGCAGGAGTTCAAGCTTCTTTTAATGCGGTGTCAGACATCAGAACCTCCTGCAGCGTTTCGGTTGCCTCGCTTTGCTGCCTTTGCGCTGTGGCTGCTGCATTGTGGCACTTGTGTGCAAGCCTCAAGACGTCTACACACACTCCCCAGTTCAGCAAAGGCTCAATTAAAGAAGCTCACATTCCGTGGCTGGTCCTTCCGACCCATGCGCACGCACACAATTATTACTTGATGGCTTGGCCTACTCTCCGCTCCACGCCTTGTGTGTCACGCTAAAAATAGCACCTCACTTAGGAGTCACTCTCACGCCTTGAGCATCCTTTCGTAATAATGCACTTCTCGCTAGCACGCTTCTGAGCATCACTCACAAATGTCACGCCGCCGGGGTGTGTGTCACCGGACACAATTTGCCAAGTAATCGTTTTTTTCTCTCCCCCGTTTTCGCAATCGTGATTGGAAGCTCTTCTCTGAAAAAAGGATGTTTTTTTTCCATCAGTGGGGCGACTCAAGGGGAAAAAACACCTTTGTTGCAAAAATTGAACTCTCGGAAGTCAGCACACAGATTGAATGTACAGTATGTGATGGTAATGGACACTGACAGTGGGCTCTCTACAGGACGTTTTTGTTCAGGGTTGAAGGTGATATCCACCATTTGCCTTTGCTGCATTCAATTTTGAGCTTATGGTCAGGCTGAGCTTTGTAATTTTATCATCAGAGAAATTTGAAGTGGTACCTGAACTCAAGAGAGCACTCGCTTCCTTTTCGATGTATAAAAGTTGATAGTTTTACTTTGTGCACATAGTAGATGCACATAAAAACAAGAGCCACTCAATTGAATGTAGTGTGTCTACATGTGTTGGTTGGTGAAACACTTCCAGATTTTTATTCCTACACAAGAAGTGAAACCACTCTCAAGGATCAAATGTTCAAAATAAACTGTGTGACCGGAACTCCTGAGGTCATGATCCCTAAAATACAATGTAGTCTGTACAACATTTTTGTGTGTGTACCTTCAGTTTAAGTGCATTTTATAGAACTAGTTTAGGTCCTTTTCAACATTTTTTAACCATAGTTTTATATTTAGCAGAACAAGGCTATTTTTCTTTATTAAAACCAACGGCAAAAAAACATGGTGTTTGATTTGAATTTAAAAAATGATTTAATATGAAAGGAAGTTCAGTGACAAATTTGTTTTGCAGCTGATTAAATTAATAAGCTAACCATACATTTTTTATTGCACTTGAGTCTCCCATGTGGCTTGTTATGGTAATCAAAATATTAAAAATGCTGTTAATGTTAAACAGTGGGCTTGAGGTTAGCCACATATATACAAAAATGGCTGTATTGTGACATCCTCCTTTCACAGAAGGCATTTTTTTTGTCTTTTCAGCGATCTGCTGTCTTCAAATTATGTTGAGATCCACTACGAAGGCGATAAACCTGTCCTATCGAAGGTAACAGAAATGTAGTGGACTGCATGTGTTGTGCTAGAAAGTTGAAGAGATGGATTTGTGGATAAATAAATGTTGATATGGATGAGTGCTCAAGTGTATGTTATGACCAATTTTGATCCAAGCTGTATTTGTGTAAATGGCAAATTTAGGAACAAGAGTTTTGATCAGTGTTTTACAATTCATTTGGAACTATCAGGCAGCATGTAAAAGAAAATACTTCAAAACAAAAATGAGTATGAAACCAATGAAATACAGAACAGCTCAGGAAAAAACATAACAGTACCAGCTCTTTTTACATGGTGGGGGAGGAAGTGAGTTTTAAGAAATGATTGGAGCAGGGCAGAGTAACTAATGAGATCCATTATAATATTCCGCCCTAACGAGGATAATCATACTCCGTTTGAACTGACCCGTGAGGGGTATTACTTTAACAGCATGTTTTGTGTTATCATGGTGCCAGTTTGCACTTGGAGTTTTCTGTAAAAATAAAGAAATTGATGTGTATGTTGTGTATGTATATGTGTATGTATATATATGTATGTGTATATGTGTGTGTGTATATATATTTATATATATATATATATATATATATATATATATATATATATATATATATATATATATATATATAAAATAAACTCCCATTACTTGTAATATTATTTTTGCTTTATCCATCAAAGCTTATTATAATAGCCTCTGTAAGAGTAAAGCACTCAATACAATTAGATTGTCCAAATGTTAAGGCCTGGTACACATTAGGCAAGTGAGGTAGTAAGCAGGTTATAGAATAAGATTCTTTTTGCGGCTGCTGAATCAGGCTGAATGGGTTGGGTGTACTGTAGCTGAATCAGCAGGCTTCCGCTCGCCCCGCAGCCTCCTGCTGGAGTTCTGCTCACGTGACGAGGGAGGGAAAGCACTCTGCAGTGTCAGTGCAGTGTTAGATGGGTGAAATGCGAGAAAAAGAAAGCGGGTGGGAAAGTGAGCCAGAGTCCTTCACTCACCCGGCGTCTTGACATCTGAGTCACGGATAGCACCGAGACCTACTTTGTAATGTCTTCACGATCCCCATTAACAGGAGAGCATCGTTTTCTGCAAGATGAAATGGCACCTCTTCTGGGGTTTCTTATTTGAAATATTCCAGCCAA
Organism: Stigmatopora argus; assembly: GCF_051989625.1. Classification (NCBI taxonomy): domain Eukaryota; kingdom Metazoa; phylum Chordata; class Actinopteri; order Syngnathiformes; family Syngnathidae; genus Stigmatopora; species Stigmatopora argus. The sequence continues at coordinate 11,000,655 of NC_135399.1, forward strand.
AGGAGAACAAGATAAATGGGAAAAATACCCAGGTGTACAAGGATGTGTGTAGTATGACATCAGTGGTGGGTGGTCAGACCCTAACATAATTGTTCCATAAAACTGTCCTTATTCATTACTAGCAGTTATTCACCGTGTACAAGGAAGTTGATTTTTGTCTCAGTACTACTAGCCGATATGTTATACACTACTATATTCGCAATGTTTCTTTAAGCAATTATATTACTGGTATTTCCACTTAGGGTCATAATGTTGGCCCTCAATGATGTCAGCAATTGCGGCTTCTCAGAATGAATGCGTATAATTTGACCTGTTTTTAGTAGCATGTCTTTTTCCCTCAGGGCGGTGAGCACTGTTACTACCACGGGCAGGTGAGAGGCAAGAGTGACTCCCGTGTGGCCTTATCTACCTGCAATGGGCTGCAGTAAGTGAACTGAATTGTGCACTAACATTTCGGTCTCATGCACACTAATATTGACCCAATATTGAACGCTCTTTTGTCTTTTCAGTGGAATGTTTGACGATGGAGCCCATGTATACCTGATTGAGCCACTGCAACCGACTCATTTGATTGTAAGTTATTGGCTTAGCCTTGATCTGATAATATAAGTTATTTTTGGGAATATTGCTGCTGCAGCATTAACTTAAGAAATTGTGCAAATGTTGACTATTTGATTTGTTGTATAAGCAATGCTATGCTACTCAAAGTAGAGTAGAAATCCTACTCAAGGTCAAGCCACAAGGTAGCCACTCATCGCTTTTTTCGATTTTGGCATCGTGTTAGACCTAGACGCCATTATTATTTGACGGCTTTGCAATTTTTGTCATCGTATCTTTCCCTTGACCGTCCATCGGCATTTGACTTTGGAACAGCGTTGCAAAATTGCTGCGTGCCATGACATTTTTCTGCAACCAACTGCAGTTTGGAATTAGTTAGAGAAACATTACCTTTGTCACGTATCTTTAACGCTAGTATAATTTACACTATCCACAGCAAATACCTCCAAAAGTAATCGCTAGTTGGGCAGCAATTCTACAACAACCCTCTAAAGTTAAGTGGCATTTCTTTGGCAAAGGAAGTTAATCCTTAAAAAGTCTGCAAAGCCTAAACTCTCAAATGTGGATGTTTTTATTTATGTATTTATTTATTTTCAACCTGATTGCGATGATCTATTTAACGTATCAATGTGGAAGGACTTTAAGTTGGTCCTTGCGTCCTTGTATTTATTTTTTATTTTTTTAATGGCCCTCATTGAAAACCAGTTCAGACACCTTTGGTCTTAATGGGACACAAAAGTGAATGGAAAAGGGGACAATAGTGCTCATTAGAAGTAAGGAGCACTATTGTGTCTGCATCATAGTAGTTAAAAGCCGATATTTCCAGAAAGAAGCCGTTGTCAGACATTTTTAAATGCCAATGCTATTTTAGGCACTCAAATGCGAGTAATTGCAGGTATACTGTGTAGTATATTAATCATTAATTAAGTCTTTGAAGGTCATTTATCCTCAAAGTTGTCTATTGTTTTAACTTAAACTATAGTAGTACGTGGGGGGGGAAAACGAAAACCCTATATTTATCCGAGGATTGAAAAATTAATGTGAGTGGCAATAACGAACACTTTTGACAGTTTCCTGTCCCAGGTCAGTGGCCTACGCCCTCTTTGACGTCAAATGACTAACAAACATATTTGGGATGCTTATAGATTAGAATTTGGCGGTAGGAAAGGGTGGACAGGAGAAATGTTGGAACCTTGAATTGTAGGAACAGAAGGCAAGGATTGTGAGGCCTTTTCCCCGAACCCCGGTTTCCTCTCATAAAAAAGAGGAAGCAGAAAGGGAAAGAGACGAAGATCTGGGAGATCCGCAGGGAGTCAAGGTGACAGAGTAGATAAGCCTTGGAAGTTGGAATCCATAGTGTCAGACATTGATTTTGCCCCATAGAATCTCAATAGTGTATTTTTTGTCAGCTGTCGGTTATGAATTCAACAAAAAAGGCCTTATAAGAAGTTAAGGGTTAGGTAGATTTCCATATTGTGCGACTGGTACATCATGAGTCTTGGACTGTGTGGATTCCCTTTTTCTTATATTCAAGATTCAATGTGAAAACATGTAGGTTTTTAGTTCTCAACACATTCCTTGGACCTTGTAGCTTATTGTGCTTTCACCCTTTAGGCTACAGAAGCAAGGCCTCATCAGCTCAGAAGAGGTGCCTCGCTCCATTGGAAGAATGAGTCACAGCAACTGGGCAAGGATTTACAACACTGTCAAACATCATCTTTGAAAACATCCTTGCTTTCAGGGCCTCCACCCCAGCTTGTCACATATTTCTTATTAACCACCTCATTTGGATAATACATTATGCCATACACACATATACAGCCACTTGCGGGCTACAAGGAAATTCCAGTATCCAAACAGGAAATTACAACAAATATTTCTCTAGAAATTGCTTTCGAACGTGTTGCTCTGCCAGGCAGTAACTTTTCCCAATTGCCATTGGAATTGACTGATATTTCCGTGTGTGGGAATGATGAATACAGCCATTTTTGGAATTGAACCTCAATTTGAGGGCCACGCAAAACGATGTGGCGGCCCGGTTCTGGCCCCCAGACTGCGAGTTTGACAGTAGAATCTTTTGGATTATCACTTGTGCAGATGTATATAACGTTTTGGCTATAAATGCTCCCTGCGTATTTTAATGGGGGCTTCTGTGTGTTGTTTACACTGACAGCGGAGGAAGAGAGACTCTTCTCGGAGCTGGATGACTTGTCCTGGCTGAAGCGCCGGAAAAAGCGAGCTGTGAGTGTCTGAACTCATCTCTAGAGAGACAACAAAAACTTCCCCTCACCCGCCTGTGAATTGTTATGCAATGATGTCAAGTGTTTGCATAGTTTTACCTGGACTCCAAAGCATATCACACCAGGGCTCTGCTTTTGGAAGAAGAATATAGTACACATTTTAAATCGATTTCGCCACTGCAGAATATCTGATGCTCTTATTTTCCAGGTATCTGTATTTGAAGAGATGAAATATTTGGAGATCATGATTGTCTCTGACCACAGTATGGTAAGTGTTCTCTACCATGTTTTTTTTAGATAGAGTTCTTTAAAAGTTTTAGCTACTTGCAAAACCAATACACAAATAACTCTTTCTATTTCCTTGCAGTACAAACGCCAAAAAAACAAGCAGCACACAGGCAATATTGCCAAGTCGGTGGTGAATCTTGTGGATGCTGTGAGTAAGGTCTTCCTTTTTTTTCCCCCCTTCCCCCCTCAGTTGGCCGAACACTTTCGGTACAAACTGAGTCACTCGGTAACACTAAGGCGGCACTATTGGCTTTGGTGAGATTTTCTCCCTGGCGTTCCCTGCCACGATTCTTGCATAAAATTCCGCTATTTAGGATAGGATAATCCCACAAAGGGACTTTTCAGAAAGTACCTTAACACGTAAGCTGTTTTTTTCCCCTCGTGTTGGCATATTGATCTTGTTTGTTTTCGCCATGTCTTTTGAAGGCCACATGAAGCGTCAAAGCAAGGTAACGTCGTAAACAAACCGCAGCAGCTCTGTTTTTGTTTTTACTGCAACGTGGCGGTCTGAGTCAGGGTTTCCTCAACCTGAAATGCACATATTTCACGATTGAGAAACTCTCACGGCACACCAACCAACACAAAGGCTACAAAAATACATATAAACAGGAACAATGATGATCTTGTCTTCATTTTTTCTTGCTCGGTGTTAAATCTGAGCCACTTTCTTTGAATTTAAAGGTTTTATTTTCTCGTGTACATGTAAAGAGACACTATGCTCTTGCCGACCTTATCATTTTTCTTCAATTCTTCAGTATTTGCGGTGTTTGCAAATGGCGGGCCTTTTTTGTGCAGTGTTATTTGATCTTCTCTCAGTAGTCCAGACGGCAATGTGCATTATTGATCTGAATCTGTGCTCTCGCTTCTGTTTGCCCTCCATTCCCCTGCACACATCAATGGCAGGTCTTCAAAGAGCAGCTGCGGACTCGCGTGGTGCTGGTTGCTTCGGAGATCTGGACAGACAAAGATCGTATTCCGGTCAGCGTGAGACCTTTGGAAATGCTGCGGGACTTTTCCAAGTACCGCCTGCAGAGCATCAAGCACCACGCGGACGCCGTGCACCTCTTCTCGTAAGCTCCGGAAATCACCTTTTGACGCTGCGTGATGGCTGCCCTTGATGTCTTTTTCTTTTTTTTTTGGTTTGTTTGTTTATTTTCTAGAAATGTGACCTTTCACTACGGCAGAAGCAGCGCAGCCTACTTTGGGGGCATGTGTACTGTGACCCGGGGGGTCGGCGTCAATGAGGTCAGATTCAGTCCGCACGCGTGGCCTTTATAACACGCCGTCAGTAGGGGTGATTGACCCTCCGTTGCCGTCACAGTATGGCAGCACCTGGTCAATGGCGAGCTCGTTATCCCAGAGCCTGGCTCAGAATCTGGCCATCCAGTGGGACCCCGCATTGAAGAGAAGTATGCATTTGATTTGGCGTTTCTTACTGTATATGAGCCAGGGCGGGTGGCTGGAACGATTACCCAGATTGTTGAAAACAAGATTAGGAAGCCGGTGGTTGGCTTGGTCTGAGTGGTAAAAGGAGGTTTGAGGTTTTGAAGATGACCTCTGAAACTGCACGTCTTGTGCTGCTGTTTCCAGTAGAGGGATTTGTGGCAAAACTAGAGTAATCTGGGGATATCATCATTGAAAAGCCATCTTTAGCGATTTAACCGCTTGTGGTTATTCAGCAGATGTTTTCAAAGCTCTGTAAATAAACCCAATCCACTTGCCTGGCACGTTTTTGTTTGTTTATGCGTGCGACCTGCCCATTTTCAGTAGGCGTGTACTCTTCCCTAATGTAAAAGTCACTGCCATAGTGGGAAAGGAAATGGATTACGTTTAATGCTAGCCATTCAATAACATGCTGGCTTCTTTTAATGGGGAAATTTTTGCTTATATTAACGCAGTATTTTCATTGCGGCTCTTTGAATTGTGCAGGTAATAATGTGATAACTTGATTTCTAAATATAATGTTTAATGTTGCTGTCCTAATGAAGTGTACAATGTATCTTAATGTAAATATTCACACTTTTACTTCAAGTATTAAGTGAAAATAGTAAGTCTTAAAATATTTCTCTACTCTCTGCCCTTTCTTGTCCCTGTGATTTACAGAGGAATGCGGTTGCACTGAGTCGTGGACTGGCTGCATAATGGAGGACACTGGGTAATGACCAGAAGGATTACTTTATTGGCTGTGTCCCATCTATAGAGTTGTAAAGTTGGAAATGTTTTTGGGACTGAGAATCTATGATCATTTGCATGGATTAGCATAATTAACTCAGTGTTTACCATTTATGGAGATGACGTCCAATTTATTTGAACTGGGAATGTTTGCTGCCAGTCCTTCATTCAAATGGATTGGACGCCTGCCGATGCAAGTGAGTGAATTAGTACACAAAATCTGGGATGTTGAAGTCATCTTTGTGTTATTTTTAAATGTTATATAACAGTTATTTAATTTGAAAAATGAAGGAAAAAAACTATATTCTCCGAAAATTAGTTTTATTTCTAAATGTATAGTTGGAACAAATTTGAAGTTAATGCATGAGATTTAAATTTCATCTGACAGATGTTTCATCCCTCCATCCTCAGAATCCAACACCCACGGAAATTCTCCAAATGCAGCATCTCGGACTACAAGGACTTCCTCTTGAAAGGTGGAGGCTCGTGTCTTTTTAACAGGCCAACCAAGGTTCGCTACTCACGACTCCGCACGGACAGATGAGAAAGGGTCAGAATCACTCCACTTTTGCCAAGTCAACATTTCCACTTATTTTGGCAGCTGTACGAGCCCACCGAGTGCGGGAATGGATTCGTGGAAGTGGGGGAGGAGTGCGACTGCGGCGCGAGAGCTGTGAGTTTTCTTGGTTGGAGATGCCACGCGCCTGCCTTCCAATTGCTACAGCTCTGTTTCTATTTTCAGGAGTGCTACAAGGGATGCTGCAAAAAGTGCTCACTGGCTAACGGGGCGCACTGCAGCGACGGCCCCTGCTGCAATACCACGTGCCTGGTAACAGTTTGACTGGATGCGCAGTCTTTTTAAAAAACATATTTAGTCAGACTTGAAAAATGTATTTTCATACATATCTGTTTTTTTAATTTTTCTGCAGTTCTTCCAAAGAGGTTACAGTTGCCGCTACGCCGTGAATGACTGCGATATATCAGAGACGTGCACCGGAGACTCTGGACAGGTTTCATAGTCCAAAAATTTCAGTGATTAACTATGTTAAAATATTGGTGTGTTATCTCAGAATTAGCTTTTTAAACACATTTTGGCTAATATAAGACAAAGACATCGAGACTCAGTTATTTATTTATTTTATTCCAATTTTGTCAGGAGCTTTGTCTCTTTTGGCCAAGCAGTTTTGAATAGTTTCATTGTCTCGTTTGACAAACATTTTAAGTACGGTAGATATTGCTGATGATATTGTCTGTTAAAAGGAGCTTCTTCTGCCTCCTTATTTGGCATTTTCCTTTTCCAAAAACTTGTTTTTTTTTTCTTGGTTGTACTTGTTACTACTTTATTATGTTACCTAGATGATTGGTGAAATAAATTTTGTTCAGTTGGTCAGGGTAGCGTGGTACCGAAACATCCCAGTGGCTTGTTGCCTGCAGCTTTAGGAAAGGTGGAAAGCAGTGATGTAGTCATTATGTCACGGTGGTAGCATGTTAGTATCCATTCCTTTGATAAATGGGTTTTGCATTTTTTTAACACTTTACTATCTTCACCACTAAACGGATCTAGCAAAGTCACCTCATTGACCCATTGATTAATGGACTGTGTTGTAATGGAGGGGAAGTTAAGAGCCGCTGCATACGCTGACATTTTATGTGTGATGAAATGCAATCATCGTGGTGCGAGGTTAGGAAGAGATGTGGAAGGGGAGGGGATACGGGGGGGGCACTCTGGGGCTGTGTAGAGATTATGCTTTATCATATTTTTGGGGGGAGGGCATATTAGTTGTGTTATTATTATTGTTGATTTGAGTATTGTTGTTGTTATCCTAAGTTCCTCCTTGGTTTCGTCTGATTTTTAAGTTGCTTTTTAATTTGTTTTATTTTATTAACTAATCAATTATGCTCCATTGTTTTAATGACACATTTGTTTTACCTCTTGACAGTGTCCTCCTAACCTTCATAAACAAGATGGATACCATTGCCAGGTGGACCAGGTACGCATTATCATAAAGTTTTAATAGCAAGTAAAGACAATGCCAAAAGTACATACAGACGTCTTTAATTCAATCTCCCATCTAAAGGGGCGCTGTTACAGTGGAGAGTGTAAGACCAGAGAGAACCAGTGCAGATACAACTGGGGGCCAAGTAAGATGAATAGACTGCTCTAAACAAAGTTCAGCTGCACTACAGTTCACCCTTCTCTGTTTTTTTTAATCTCGTCAGAGGCTGGAGGCTCCGAGAAGTTCTGCTACGAGAAGTTAAACACAGAAGGCACCGAAAAGGGCAACTGTGGAAGGGATGGCGAAAAATGGATTCAGTGCAGCAAACAGTGAGTCACGAGAGAAACTTCCTGCAAGTAAAGACTGTCCAAATTGACAGAGATGGTGTAAATTGTTAGCTCTTTTGTGGGGGCTACGTCTTGTCAACATGTATTGGACTTCTATTCAACTGGGGTTTATTTGACAGTTGCCCCCGGTTACAGCATCGGGCTTGCAATTTTGGAATGGTCGCAGATTCTGTGACAGTTTTTCCTGCTGATCTGTTCGAAGGGTTTGTGTTATATTCCCCCCACCCTGGAGGGAGAGGGAGAGAAAGAGAGAGAGAGAGACCTAGTCCAGTTTGAAAAAAAAAAAAAACCTCAAGCAATTTTGTTGATGCAGTATTTCTGATTCAACTCTTGCAACCAAAAAAATGTCAGGTGCATAATAGTATTTTACCAGTGATGGACAACAATGAAAGCAGCCCAAACACAGGTCTTGATGTGAAATGCAATTGTTTAGGAAGATTAATGAGCATGTTGTTCTGTGCGTTCTTTTCACAGCGATGTCTTCTGTGGTTACCTCTTGTGTTCTAACATCGGGCGCAACCCCCGCATTGGAATAATGAAAGGAGATATCACCCCCACGTCGTTTAACCATCAAGGCAGGCTGATTGACTGCAGGTAAAGATGGCTGTGTCGTCAGAGTCTACGAGCGTACGGTACGAGCACGTTTGCCGCATTCCTTCCCTGGCAGTGGCGGACACGTTCTTTTGGACGATGAGACCGATTTAGGCTACGTGGATGACGGGAGTCCTTGTGGGCCGTCCATGATGTGCCTTGACCACAAGTGTCTGTCCATCCAGTCACTCAACATTAGCACCTGCCCCATTGGACCTAATGGACAAGTGTGCTCCGCCCACGGGGTGAGTCCCACTGTGAGGCAACTCGAGGAGTAGCCACACTTTTTTAAAAAGAATAATCATAAAATCTTCCAAAAATGAGAAATTAAGATAAGGAAGGGCTAACATGCTGCGCCAGTGTTCCATTGTCATAATTGTTTAAGGAACAAATATTGTATCACCATCCTCAAAGGCATAGATTTAGCTTTTCTCACCAAAATAACTACATATTTGTACAGTTTACTGAGGGCAGTCTATTTATTATATAATTGTATAGCTATAGTTTGCCACCCCTTCACAAACTGTTCTTTTCTTGCTTCTAAAACGGTACATGCCTGCCATCCGCTGGCGTTTTTCAGCACCATAATTGCCTAGAAATCCATTCCCTGAAAGCATTGCTGCTTATTAACATTATGATGCAATACAACTTCAAATTCATCATTTAGTTTGGATTCAGCAGTTGAGACACTTTCTCTGTTGGATGACAAAATAAGGGAAAGCATTCTAAATGTGGAATTTGTATGACCGTAGAGCAGTGGTTCCCAAACTGGGGGGCGTGCCCCCCTAGGGAGGCGTAAAGAGAGAATTCAAGGGGGGCGTGAAGTCATCTGCTAAAAAAATGTTTAAATAGATTATAAGAATAATAAAATCAAAGAACAAATATCTGCCATTAAATACATGCAAAATATGATTATAGCAGTCACTCCAACGGTCCAACCCGTTTTCTATTAACAGAGATCTATTTTCCTGAACAATGCTAAGAAATAGATGCAATAAAATAAAATAAGTTCACATGAGCAAAAGAGGAAGTGGGAGGGGGGGGCGTGCGGGTCTACTGGAAGCAAGAAGGGGGGCGTCAGGTAAGATAGTTTGGGAACCACTGCTGTAGAGTGTATTCGATGTCCACGTATTGCGATGCATTCATGTGCTGTGTCCAGGTGTGCAACAATGAAGCCACTTGCACGTGTGACTCCACGTGGGCGGGGACGGACTGTAGTATGCCTGACCCTCCTAAAATCGTTGAGACGACTCCAACTCCAGGGCCCAAAGGTTAGTTTTAAAAGTTGTCACCTTTTTTTCTCTCTTGTAAAAGGTAATTTCAACACGTTTGCATTTAAACCTTTAAAATGAGAGTACATTTTTTTTCTCTTGACCTCTACATGCAAAGCCTTTTCTTTTCACCATCGTATAATACAAATGTTCAAAATGAGTGACAAACATTTTTTAAATAATTAATTTACCCTCCGTTAATAATACGGTGCCGTGTTTTACTATTGTTCACTATGGGGATGAATGAATATTAAGACTAATTATATCTTGAAAGAACCATGTTGATGTTTGATGTAAAACAGCAAGTGATTTTAGACACGGGATTTGATTGTATGTAGATGCAGAGGGGGAAGTTGGACGTGGCAGTTTAGGTGGGGACTGGTGGGCATCGGAGGCCTGTTGTTTGTCTTCTGCCTGGGTGGTAACCATGCACCTTTTCCCTCCACACAGTGAGCGTGGCCACTAACAGGCTGATAGGGGCAGTAGCAGGGACCATTCTGGCCCTGGGGGTGATTTTTGGAGGCACAGGGTGGGGAATAGAGTAAGCATTTTTAACCCTTTCACAGCTCTTCCTCTCATAGTGGTGCCTCAGTGTGCGGGCGGTTTCGTGAGCCGGCCTGAGCCCGTGTGTGCGTCCCGGTGGCTTTGTGTCTTCTTGTGTTGGTGATGACCATATGTACAATTGTGTCTTCTGATTGGTTGTTTTCAGTGTCGTGTGATTGATTGATGGACCCTCCCCTCTTCCTTCTGCTCACCCTCCCTCTCCTCCCGCTTCCCGGTGTTCCCCCATCTTCCTCATCTGCCTTCCTTCTTTCTTCTCTCCTTCTTAGTCGTCATGTGGTTGCTCCTGTGATCCTCTCCTTTCTGGGGCATGTGGGGTATTTAGAAGGAAAACTGGCCACAAGCCGAAGAGGTGTCCACTTAGCGACCCGGCCTTTCTGTGTGCTCACCCCGAAAAAGCATTCTCTGCGTCGTGCGGGGCACACAAAGAGACGGCACCCATCAATCTGTTTCCTCAAACATTTGATGGGTGCTCAACCTTGGGCGGGCAGCCCGCTGACGATCACACCACGAAAACTCTAGAACGGGGACTGGAGAGCATGCGGGACATTGTCGGAGTCTGTAATCGTGTGTAGTTCCATGTTATCGCTCCGGCCAGCCAGCGTAGAAGCTCATGTGTCTTTCCCCCCATCACCCTTTGCAGGTCCTAGTGCCACCAATCTAATAATAGGCTCCATCGCCGGAGCCATCCTTGTGGCTGCCATAGTGCTGGGGGGGACTGGATGGGGTTTTAAGTAAGCAAACACGCCGCATGCCTCTCCTGCTCGACCTCCAGCATCCACGCTGCTTTTAGACGCCAGGGTTTGAGCTCCTGCTGCAGAATCTGCACGCCGACCACACGTGATGCGTTCACGCGTTGTGTGTGAGGGAGGGGCGACGTCTGTAGCAGAACCTCAAACCGATCGGGCGGAACGGGCCGAGATCGGTGCTTGATATGCATGCTCGGACGAGAGTTCAAAAAGCTTCAGATGTGTATTGTTGCTATTTTCAGCTAAATGGGGAGGAGTCAGCCAGCCGTTTTAGGCCGTGTGTTTTGGATTTTTAGAATAGATGCTCGTAAATGGAGTAAAAAAAAAAAGTGCAGTATATAAAATCCAAGAGTCAGAAGTTGTTGTTATTTATTCAAGTTGGTTAGAGAGCACTTTAAGATCAGCTGCAATAGAAACAAAGTGCTGAACATAAATACAACTTGGACGGAAGGACAACGGAATTTACTGTAATTTAGAAACTTAATAAGACATTTTATCTGTAAAATATTCTCGCGATATTGAAAGCCAAGAAAAAGATATGGTTTCTAAGGTTAATTTTTCAATTGTAAGTGTTGTATTGATCTTTATTATATAATCTATATTATACTATATGATCCACTTGCCCATCATTCGTTCCCCCGTTCTTTGGCTGCCTGCTTCACACACTTGGTTTACAGACGAGGCACATTGCACTGCATGACACAACACACAATGGTAGTTGTGCCTTAACGAGCCTGCTATTGGATCAGGTGCATGACACGATGAGTGCTAGGAGCCCCACAACAAGCCACAGTACGGGGAGGTTGTGCATTACCCCTGTTGTCCTATTTGTTGTTGTGCCATTTTTGGGGTTGTTCCCGCCGCTGTTGTTGTTGTTGATGATGTCTTTCCTTCCACTGTAGACTACAGTGGTACCTCAACTTACGAATTTAATTCGTTCCAGAACTTGTTTAGTAACTTGCATTTTTTTGTAAATAGAGGAGTATCGTATATGTAAATTCTCTAATTTGTTCGACGGTCCACACAAAAACTACCAAATAAACCCTTTAAAAATTATCAGTGTTCAAATTTTGAAACACAAAAATGAGAGAAATGATAAGAACATTGTTTATTAATGTATTTAAATAAATATCATATTCAAAAACATTTTCTTTTCGTGTAGGTGCATAAGTGTAAGGATATTGCTATAGAATATTAGTCATGGGTGGATAACAGGGCCCGCTTCATGTTATTCGCACCAACAATTTTAAATAAAGCTTTAACCATCCTCAAAAAACTTTAAAAAATATAATTTAAATTGTACGGGAATCGTCAAGCAGGACACAACGTCTCCGTGACAATTCCAAAATAAAATAACGGACACAGGAAATGTATTGACTTTTGATTGATTTTGTTAGTTGGATCTTCTTTTCATATATTGGATGAGCAATTTTTATATCAAAGGCCTTCGTAACCAGAAAATTCCGTATATAGAAGAATTCGTAAGCAAAGGTACCACTGTATTTGGAATGTATAGTATATCCGCTTCCCTTTTCCTACTGGTAAAAAGACATTGTCAGCTACCGTCGGCATGCATGCACAGTTTGTCTGCAAGGAGTAGGTGAGGTTTTCTGCATTCACAGACTGTTTTCTGGAGTTGGATTCATTAAAAGGAAATGTAAGATTTGAACCTTCAATGTTAAAAAGAACAAAGTAATGGATGTAAAATTGTCTGTGAATGTCAGCACCTCTCAAAAACTTTTTGTAGTTGTGCAACATGGAGCAGACCTGCTCTCACTTTAGCGTCCATTTCAGATTTGACCTTATTTCACTTCTGTACGGTGAACCCACACCATTTGGCCAAAACAAATTTACATATTCTGAGATTTTTAGGTGAGGGAACAAAGCTTTTATTCCAAAATGGAAAACCTAGGTCACAATTTGACATCACATAGTGTTGCTAGGTGCCAAGCAACTATTTTGTCTAGTCTACTAGGGAAAAAAAGTGCCATATTTTCCGGACGATAAGTCACATTTATTTCATAGTTTCATTGGGCCTGTGGTTACTATGTTTTTTGTTTTACTCCCTGACCACCGATGTTTTTGTTTTTTTTGGTATTTTTCTGTTGCTCTCCATTTTAATATTGCTACTTTAACGTATGTTAAAATTACCGTCTCAAAAATGCGACTCACTCCAGTGTGACTTATACATATTTTTTTATTTCCCCTCTTAATGGCGTATTATTTGGCTGTCATCATCCAATGACTCACAAATTCACAGTAGGGATGTTGGCCAAAATTACACAATTTTTTTCACCAATTCTACGCAATTTCCGATCGCCGATTTCATCATTTTTTTCGGGGGTGGTGGGGCTTATTTGACAGGCCAAAATTGAATCGTCAAATTATTCGTAAGTGAGCCACGAGATCGTGCAGAAGTTCCTTCTCTCACTTTGGCTTGCGTCCTTGGCACCAAAATGGCAACAAAGCAATACTTTACCCCTAAAAATGTTCCATAGCGAATCGCCACTCTGCCAGGTGACGCTCTATTTCAAAGTTATTCACCAACGCTATCATGGAACGAGTGAGCCTGCACACTCATGTTGCACCTCATGTTGACATTGCTAACACGAGACTAATGCGTGTTTCTTGTCTCCTGCTAAGAAATGTGAAGAAGCGGCGCTACGACCCCAACGCCTCAGCCATTTAACCCCGAAGGGGCAGACGCCGATCACAGACGGACTCCTCTAAGGCGTCTTTAGTTTGCTACCCGACAGCTGGATTGCACTTATTGCTGCTGACCGTTGGCATTAGATTTACTTGAATAATAAGACTATGTATTTAAAAAAAACGGAAAAAATATAGTGGACATTTGAACAAATTCCTGTGTAGTGACATTAGACGCGCGCAACCTTTTAGCCTTTTCACATCACCCATCACGCGCACGCCTGATTTGTAGAATGACGGAGCTCCTCTACCGCCTCCTCTTTCAGTGCCAGCCAGCGCACAAGTGCCGGGTTGGGTTCCGCGCAAGCTCTCGGACCCGACACCCGCTCCGTCGCTATCGCTGGCCCTCCGTCGGCTCCGCATGGCCGCGTAAGCTGTGAATAGTCCGCAAAAACACGTCCTTCCAAAGGGAGAGGAAATCAATGCGGGAGGAAATAGCCTCATTCAAAACCACCGTACGGACTGCATGCGAGAAGCAGGCCATAGAGCAAATGCTGTCCAGAACTGTACATAATTCCAGCATTCCATCTTTGAAATGATTTTACAATGACTTTTTTTTTGCCATTTACATTAGCATGTTTTATAGCAGGCTATTAAAACATTAATAATCCAGACGCCGGGGCCAAAAAACGGGCACCTCGTCAAAGAGAAGCATGTCAGCTCTGGCCAGCTCAAGCGTGACACGTGGTCCAGTCGCAGTATTGAAGTTGAAGAAAAAGCCAAAGAAGCAATCACCATGAACATATGGATGTTGCACACGGAGCACTTTGCCCTCCGGCCGGGGCTCACCCGTCGACGCGCCACCACATCCGGCTTAGCCTTTTACTCTCTTGGTAGGATTCGAGTCGACAGGAATCGCTGCATGCAATCACTACTGTATAGTGGGCTTATAATAATTCTATATGGGAATTCCCCAGGATCTGTAAGAAAATACGCTGAAAAAAAAGATAAGGTGCATGTCAACAATGAAACATTTAACTTTTATTTACTATGCAACAGAGAGATATTGCACAAAAGGGACGAGTCGTGGAATTTGGAGGGGAAAAAATGTTGTTTTTTTCGACGCTAATCGTCAAATTCTATATTTGGCCTCTCCTTCATCTTGTTCCATTTTGCTTCAAAGACAAACCACTAAAAGAGCTTATTTGTGTATTTTCAATGGGGAGAAAGCAAATGAGGTAGAGCAATTCTTTATGTGTGCGTGTGTCCCATCTGATGTTTTTAAATCATGTTCACACTAAATGGTGCCTGTACATACCGGGGTCTCGTGCAGGGTTCTTCTCGTTGTCCTCTCCAGGTGGTGGCGGGTGTGTTTTCCTCCATGTCCTACATCTGCTTGTCCACACTCCTCTCTCACTGCATCATGTACACTTGAACTAGTCAATAAACTACTGACTCCTTTTAACGTTTCTTCTTCTTCTTTCTTTCTTTTTCACTTGATTTTTTTCCTCTGACGCCGATCAGCTATCGGCAGCAAACGAGAAACTCAAATCACACTGTTAATTTGTCCGCTGTTTGGAAACTATTGCTCAAAACATCCGTGAAGGCTGATAAACATTTATACTGTGGAATTGTAGCGGCTTAAAAACTGGCCCAGTTTGTATTGACATTTTAGCAAACACTATAGATGTTACTTGGCTTTTGGACTTTTCATACCTGTCAACCTCTGCCGATAACTGCCCTTATAAATGATTATGATTCCCCTTACAAACCCCCCAAAAACCTTACAAACACCGTACGAGTCGTACGGTGTTTGTAAGGTTTTTGGGGGGTTTGTAAGAGGAATCATAATCATTTATAAGGGCAGTTATCGGAGAGGTTGACAGGTATGACTTTTACACGACACTCAGATCCAGATTGCTTGTCCAACAAATTAGAAAATAACCTTTGCCAAACTATGCAACGCTTGAAAAAAATTTGCCGGGGACAGACTGATTTTCCGGCAAGTATCTTTAATACATCTGGAATATATTGGCACCATTATTCTATAGAATAGAGTTAGAAATAAAACTGCTGTAATCATGGAAAGACACAACTCAACCAATAAATTGTTACCATTAATGAATATGGACAAAGGCTTTAGCTGCAAGACTAAAACAAATTATTCCTACTATAATTCATCACGACCAAACCGGTTTTATTAAAGGAAGAAGCTTCAACAATATCCACCAATTGCTAAACCTCATCAGTTTGCTAACGAAATAGACAAAGCAATTGTTCCATCGTTAGAAAGAATAAAAGCATTCAATCAAGTTAATTGGATCTTTCTCTTCAAATACTGAGAAAATATGGCTTTGGAGAACCATTTCTCCGCTGAATAACATTTCGCAACACCCTCAAAACCATAACCAAGTTTAACAGGATTAGGTTTTAGTCTCGTTGTTCGTTCACTTCGGCCTCGCTCTCCCCCTAATCCATTTGTTAAAGTCTTATTTTTTTTGTCAGTTTTAAAGGTACATTATGTTTCTCCATAGTATTATTATAGTATTATTGTTTTTTTTTCTTATCCTCTTCTTCCGATGATTACAATGACAATTCCCTAAAGCAACATTTCAAGTCGGCCACTCACTGTGAAGATAATAACACCTGACGTCACACATGCACCTGACATTTCAGTAAAAGCATGGAAATGGAACTGCGCTCACGTGTTATTTTTTTTTTTTTTTTTTTATAAATCTTGACTCAATTTTTCCATTCAGTAAATTTATACGTCAGTGGTTGTTATTTTAAAAAATGCATTAAAATGTCTCATTTACTCATTTAATTTGGAAAACGTTTAGCACCCAGAAAGTTTTTTAAACATGATTACAGGATTGCCTAGTTAGTTAATTTATCCATGAGTATGTCAAATGGCTAAAGAGTACTAAAAAGTTATTTCTGTACCTGCCGAAATGCTTTTTAATATATTTATTCCGCTTTAGCTGAGGTTGGGGTCATGGGGGCAGTGGATTTAGGCCAAGGGGACAAAAGCTGCAGCTCCAAGGATTTTTGGGACATATTACACCCCCCCAAAGACCCCCCCACCCTCCACTACAATAAGGTAAATTCACACCTACACCTGTATGACATATTACTAGTGGTTTTGTTTATTTAAAATCAGTATTTTGGAATTTAGAAGAACTCAAAAAGTTGTCAAAACAGTGTTGGTTGTACGACTTAACATTTTTTCACCCTTACATGTTATAATTATATTATATTATAATTATAATTATTATAATATTAATATCGAGACATAAAGAATATTAAAAAATAAATATAAAAAAGGCGAGGAGTCATTTTTGACATATTTTTTGTCATGATGAAAAATAATAGTAAGTGCATTTCATGAAAAAATATTAAAATAAATGTCCATGACTTGGTCATTTATTCAGACATATTTCAGATTGTGTATGAATATGTATTTAATTATAGTAATTCCACTTTTTAATGTTTTTAAAAACTCTACTTAGACTTAATTTTGAGCTTGCAATTGAGTTAAAAAAAAAACAGGAGGCTGACCAAAAAAAAAAAACATGAGACATAACTGGGTTTACTGTATTCCCCCCTCCTCCCATTCTTCTTAGTGGTTGAAGAAATATTTTCATCAGTCCTTTTCTCCATAGGTAAACCTTTTCCTCTGCACATTTGTGACTATTCAACACAGTCGCTCACTTTAATTTACGGAGACGGAGCCCCATGCATTTGTGACAGTCAAGTTGTGTGATAAGTGCTGACAAAAGGCAGACGCCTCACCGAAGACCAAAGCGACTGTCATTCAACACTTGTCATCGATCATCACACTTGAAATGGTAAGTGAATTTCAATGGAATCCCAGTGGATAGATATCTTGCCCAAAGATGTCTTTTAAGGCCAAACTGTTGCTCCCGTTGCTCAACGGGCCCCGCAGATGTCCCCCCTGGCCGCCACGGTCTTGGCGCTGAGCTGCGTGTGCGCGATGCCCCTGCACCTCCAGGTGGACCCCCTGACCGTGCCCCGCACCAACCCGCAGTGCTGGGACTCGGCGTCTGCTGTGCTCCTGGAGATGCGCTCGCCCAGGCTGGCCGACACGGTGCCCGCTTTCTGGGACCTGATGGTGGTCCTCCGGGCGTCGGACGAGGACAAGCACGCCGCCCTCTTCTGGGACTTGGCGCGAGTCTTCTGGGAAATCTATTTGGACTGCGTCATGTCGAGGAGCCACGGCCTGGGACGCCGCCGGTACATCACCGGCGAGCACCCCCTCGCAACGGACAGTGAGTATAGCCCATTAAGTATATTTATTATTTGATCCTTTTTTGATATTTCATGTGAATAGTATATAAAAATAGCATGCAACCACAATACTTGTTGTGAAACAGTTGCTTCTTTGAAAGTATCATCATCTAATTAGTTTTCATTAGCCTTTTAGTTGTTAAAAGATTGAAATGTACTTTAAATTTGGCAAGGATGTTTTTGAGCAAATTCTTCTGTATCTCAGAAATATCTGCTCAAATTATAAATATTATATTATAAATTATTACAAATTATTATAATTATAAATATCTACTCCAATGTATGCATGTGCACAACCTTAAAAGATGGAATTATGTAAAATAGTTAAATGAAAGTACAAATTATAGGGAAATATTCACATATTTAATTGAGATATCGTCATTGTTGGGATAGTTTCGTGTTTCATTTGGGGCTAAAATTGGTTATGATCATAGTGGATTTATTTATTTAGCAATAGATGTACTTTAGAATTACCTTATACAACTGTGCATACATTTTTACAATCAGCTAAAATGTAGTACAATAGCTTGATGTATGCTTTTGTGTGTTTATTTATCTAGAATCGTTCAAATTCAACAGCTCAGGAGAAAACTGGAGATTAAGGCTGAGCTTTCAAGTGAGACACAATGATCACATCAAAAGCACGAAGAGGAAAATTAATGCGTACTGATAAAACTCCATGACACCACTTGCTAACTGGATGCTTGTAATGTATTCACCATCTTTTTATTTTCCTCAGGTTACACAGAAGTTTTTTTTTTTAGATATCTCTTCAAAATTGTCACCCATATCTCATCAAGAGGGAGAAAAAAATAATTATAATAACTCAGCCATGTGTTGCTCCACAATGGTAAGGTCTTTTTTGTATTCTTACTTTTTTTTCCCCTCCTCAAAGGTAACGAGGTCCATTTTTGATTCACATTTGGAGTTAATGTCCTTTAAATATGCATACAGTAGGCTGCAGTAAACTGCATTAGTCAAACTTAATAATAATACTTTATTCTCTAGTACAGTTTTAGTTGTGTTCCTATTAATAAGTTTTCCTCATTTTGCTCTAATACTTTTTCGTAAATTGCCACCGTTGAGCTCTCCGAGCTTTTATTTTGTGACTTGCGGTCACCCAATTTGAGATTTTGAGTTAGATCAAAGATTTAGATATCAAATAAATCTGTATATATTTTTAAGCTTTATTATTTATTATTTAGATGTAGACTTGGACAAGGGGTGTCAAACTCATTTTTTTGTCAGGAGTCACCTCATATTTACAGAGAGGCAATACGTATCATTTATACATTTGTAATATTCAATCACAAACTTCACTCTTAATGTTTGCCTGGACTTGTTCAATTCTGATTAAAACCACGAAGAGCAAAGTTGGTACGTACTGATAAAACTCCATGACACCGCTTGCTACCTGGACGCTTGTAATTTATCCACCATCTTTGTATTTTCTCTTTTGTAAATACAGCCATTTATTTGTCTGTTTTGAATGATAACTTAGGTAAAGTCCCTGCTCACTAATTAACCTTTAGTCTGAAATCTGCAATGTATTGCTAAAACATTTATGTAAAAGCAAATATATAAAACAGACGCCCAAGTGCGTGCCACAATTATTATTTTGGTGGCCACAGCCTGTTTTTTTTCATACTTCATCATATGTCAAGGTATGAACTTTTAAGAAAATAAATATATAAAATAAGCACTTCTGTTGACTATACACTATACCCCTGCTATTTGTCGCTCTTTTTAAGAAGTACATACAGACACCTGACACCAGAGGGCGCTAATCAACTATCAGAAAGTAAATACACATCGCCAAGCGTATGTAAGTTCGAGATGTGAAATGTCAGACTCAGGAGGGTTAGTAACCGGCGGTCATCTTAAAGCAGTAATTACAGGCGCGTTCTGAATGAACGTGGCTACGATTCCAGCTAGATTTGAATACTTGTATGCAGTTAGCCTATTGTATTTATGAAGAAAACCGTTTGAAAATCGAGCCACTCACAGCTACTTCTAAGTAAACGCTCAATTGACATGTTTAGCGACTATCGCACTGACACAAAATGGCCGACAAGCGATAACAGCTGCCCCGGTAGGCTCAGCGTACTTTTCCCATCTAGTTCTATATACATGTGACATTTATGGCGTTAACCATTATGAATTCTTTTTAGCAAATCACGCCGGGTTTCTTTCTAGCTGTATTTCTCCTGAAATGGCGAGATGAACGTGTCATCATAAAGACTGTTTTTATTAATAGTTATTGAAGAAACAACAAATCCACGATCGTAGAGAGTAACAAAAGCACACAAAATGTCTCAGGAAATGTACCAGAATGTGATCACATCCTCCGACTCCAGGTTAGCCCCTTTTAATATATACTACTAACTTTATAATTTTGGTATAACAAAGTATACGACGTCCATGTGTTAGACAAACGCTTGACATCAGAATGACGATGAAAGAGATCGTTCAAATTTACAATTGCACTTGCAAAATGTTGCTACGCCATGCTATTTTTGTTCTGGGTATCTTTCAACTTTGAAAGGTTGTTGTTTCTGTAAAATGGTAAAGTGTCATAATTATCCCCCCCAAAAATAAGATACTTCACTTTAGTCAGAAACTAGTGAGTATTTTTTTTTATTCACGTATAAAGTAGGGGTGTAACGATATATCGATTCGTAGACTTGTAGTTTTGTTATGTTATGTTTGTTTAGTCTTGTAGATTTCTTAACCATGTGATAAACAGCCATCACCCGAACTATATACGGACTGTATTTCCAACACATCTAATCGATTGATCGCCCAGTCCTAACTGCATTTTTTTTTCAATTTACGAAATTGACTTTTGCATTGACATTTCAAGTCTTGTGATTCCACACAGCCAGAATAAAGACTTAGTCCCCAGCGGCAACGCCGCCCCTAAAACCCCAATCCAGATTCTGCACGAGTATGGCGTGAAACATGGCAAAATCCCCACCTACGTGCTAGTGAAATCCGAAGGGGAGGTTCACCAGCCCAGCTTTGTGTTCAGCGTGACCGTCGGAGAAGTCTGCGGCAAAGGTAAACCTTGTGTGCGCTGCTTATGTAAAACACATACTGTTCTATATGATGACACATCCTCCGTTGCCACGTACCAGGTGAAGGTTCCAGTAAAAAGGCAGCCAAACACTTAGCCGCTGAAGTTGCCCTGCGCATTCTTCAGGTGGACATCACCACCATGTAAGCACATTTGTTAGTCATTCAATGACTTTTTGCAGAGAGAGACACTTTTGTAGATTTTGCCCCTTGCCCTTATGGTGAAAATTTGTTCGCAGTTGGTTAACTATCGGTGTTGTTCCCTACAGGAGCTCTCCCATCAAGTCTGAGAGCAACGGTGTTGTACCAGAATCAAATGGCGCCTCAAACTCTGTGGGTACGCTGCAGGTAAGGTTATTGGAGTGTGGACAATCTTAATGAACCCTTTATAGTGTGTGACTGTGACTTTTTGGTAATAAAAAAGAAACAAAAAAACAAAAAAAGACCTTGCACATATTTAGACGCAATATCTCATTTATAATTAATGGTGTATCTATATATTTTTTATTATGATCATCATGGTTGTATTTGAAAAAATATCTTTATTTTTAAAAGAATACATCATATAAATTGATCAAATGTCAATTAAAACAACATGGATGCAATTAAAAGAAATAAAAAAAGAAATATACCATGGTCATGGCCTCCCGTAACACACACACACTGCTTCATTAAAATAATAATAATAATAATAAGTTTCATACTGTCATAGCCTGCCATTGACAATGATCGATGTTGAATTTATTTCAACTGGGAAGACTGCCTGTAAATATGTGACTGGCAGAAACCTAAAAACATTTACCCAGTTCATGTTTTCGACCAAATAGATGCGTCTTATATTCTGTTTTGGGGCTTTCAGAAAGGTTTTTGATAAAAGAGCACATCCTGAAGGAAGACACTCATGTTTTCGTCACGGGACGATGTGTCTTCGCCTCTTCTAGGAGTTGTCCTTGCAGAGAGGCTGGCGTCTCCCTGACTACACGGTTCTGACGGAGACTGGTCCACCACACAGGCGAGAATTTACCGTCACCTGCACAGTGGAATCCCTGTCAGAGACAGGTAAGACGCGCGTCAACATGTCAGGGGACCGCCCGTCTTTATCAGCCCTTTTTTCTTATCAACAGCCTCGGGAATTTCCAAAAAATCTGCGAAGAAAGCAGCCGCCGACAAGATGGTGGCAAAACTTCAAAGTCTGTCAGGCTCCACTGAAATCACATGGGTGGGTCAATTGGTACTCGTCCGACTTGAGGCGTAAATGAGCTATCTTGACTCGGTTTTGTCTTGACAGACGCCGAAACCGTGGGTCCGATTTGAAAACCTCAAGAACTCGTCGGCCGAGAAGATCTCTCTCCTGAGGAGGAACCCCCTCAGCATTCCCAACATGGATTACATTCAGATGCTGGCCGAGCTGTCGGCGGAGCAAAAATTTGACATCGCTTACTCGGATATCGGTATGATCTCACTTTTCATGATGGGTTCGTCATATTTATTTGAGATATGGTTTTTCATTCAATGCGTTCAACTGCACGAGGGCCGCCGCAAGCTAAATAGCTAATCACTAAGATGTCATTGACATAGCATTACTTTCAGAAAAATTGCCATTTTATTTTTATAATGTATTGTCCTCATTTTTGCTTTTAATGAAGCACAGGGTTCAGGCTAATATTTTAGCCTTATAGCGCTGCTAACTTCAGTTCGCCATGCTGATTTAGATTTAAAGGTAAGTTGTAACAAGTTCTAATTTTATTGTGTATTTTCCACATTTTGGGTGTAAATAGAGCAAGCATTGTATGGGAAGAACATTTGGGCATATTTTGCTCACGTGGGACGTGTCTTATTCGCCTGTCAATATATTTGGAAATATATAAATCTTTGAATTTCCACAAGCAATAACATTTTGAGTATCAGACAACTAAAATTAGACGAAACCTTATTGTGTATTCATTCATCAACTAAAACTAGACGAAGACTAACATATTTTGAAATGACCAAGACTAACGCCTGTTTCTGTCCAAAAGACTGAGATTAAGGCAAAAATGAAAATGGCTGGCAAAACAATACTGTCTGTTGTCTTGGCAAGTCATTCATGTAGAAATGTAGAAAGCCGTTTGTTTCCATGGCAACTGAGCAAACCCCACCGATGAGCGAAAGGATCTCTGAGGAACAATGACTGTGTTCCACAGATGAGTTGACCGCTAACGGGCAATACCAGTGTCTTGTGGAGCTGTCCACCTACCCCGTCACCGTGTGCCACGGCACGGGCATCTCCCCCACTAACGCACACCACGCTGCTGCACACAGCGCCCTCCAGTACGTCAAAATCGTGGCCTCCAAGTAAAACCCACCAACTGGACCAGAAGGTACATTTTAACACAAATAAACCGGAACCCCCTAGGATGCTAGGACATTCGTGTGTCAAGGAATTCTTTCATCCATTTATTTCTGGCTGAAGTGCTCGTGTGTATTCTACGCATCTGTATACCACGTCGGAAAATAAAACTCATTGGAAAAAAATAAGCGCTTTTTTCAGCATATACTTGGCCAGGTAGCAAGTAACGAAAGGGTGTTACATGCCAAAAGATAGTGGAAAAAGTTGGGTGAAATGAACCACACGCCAAAGGTCCGGTTTTATTCGTACAAGCACTAGGTAGCAGCAGTGTACAGTGTCGATGGAAAGATATGTACTTTGTTTCAATTGCACTTTTTATAGACGGTACCATCAGGAAACCGAGCAGACGCGGTCCGGCCCATGACACGAACAGAACCTTTTGATAAGGCTTCTGCAACAATCATTGGCAGGCGACACATGCAGGCGGAACTATAGACGGAGGGCTGGTTTTCCTTTCCTTTCCATTTTTTTTCCCCCTAAAGAGCGTCATGTCGCTACAGAAAATGGAAAGATGGGGCTCATTTTCTAGATGCACTGTAGTATTTACACTTCCTCTAGAGTTGTATGGCAGATGAGCAAAGAGTTACATTTACCGTGTGTGGATGTCAATCTACTGTCAGACATGTTTGGCAAGAACTCAGCTTGTCCTTTAGCTTCAATATCATTAAACAGTTGCGAATGGCAGAACTTCCTATTACCAGCGAGTGTGTGTGTGTGTCATTCTTGAATGTATTAAGGCACAGCAAGTGAAACTATACTGGAATAGTTGGGGGAAATAGAGACAGAATAACGGACTGTTTTCTCTACTAGCATCGGCGTTAAAAGAGCAGTTGTATGTGTAAATCTTTAAGTTGCTAGTTATGGATTCAGCTTTAAAATGATAACATCTGCTCTCATATCAGGTTGTTGTATTTTCCTTGAATGAGCAGCAGGGGTCTCTGCCTTCTTATGGTAGACTAAGTAGCTGCCTGGACATGACTGACTGACTGTACACTAAATGGACGGAAGGTCTTTTGTAATTATTGGGGAGTTGGAGTCTCACACCAAAGCTTTTGGTTTGGAGTGGTCCAGATGTATCCACGTTTTTACTTTCTGTAGGTGCCTAAACCATTGCCAAGGGTCCTTGAAGCATGTTGATAAACTTTTCTAAAGACAAAAATCCAATGAATGGTTTTAGGCATAGGAAATGGAGCTATTTGTTCAATACGAATCGATATCGTGATAGGTTCAGCACAATCGAATCGAACAAATCAACTCACTTGATTGCAATGGAAAACGTTGATCAATCATAGATCCAATGTTTAACCACCAACAATTGTTAAAATGACTTTTTATGGCTTGAATTGAACTTTAGTGACAGGGTTAAATGTCCACAGAAAATCATATTGAAATCGGTCAAAGGGCCTCGAGTTCAAGCAGATGTTGAAAGATGTCGCTGATATGGCCCTGATCGAGTGACTAACTGAAAACCCAGTGTTTTTTTACACAGATGTAGTTAAAATCCGATTGGAGCAGTGGTTGGAAGTTACAAGCTGAGAGTGAAGAAACATTGTTGTAACTAACATGTTGTCAAATGTGTGTGTGCTCTGTGACAAAGAGCCATGCAGTTTCACGAGTTATTACCCGTCACAAACTGTATTAAAAGGCAAAAAATAAATAAAATCTGATGAGATATTTTATAAAAATACCTATTTGTCTACAACCTTAACGATGTATTAAATATGGCCGGGTGCCATTGAAAGCTCTCTAAGCATGCACGTGGTCGTAGCTATGTATGGGCGTCCGTGTTTAAGGCCGACTGGGGAGTCGTTTAAATAGCTGAAGAAAGGTCTAGGTGGGACTCGTAAGCACGACGGAGTGAGGTGCTCCCTCCAATCGCGGCGCAGAGCATCGCAGGACCCCGGCGGGGCTCGCTCACGTCCAAATGCGTATTTTAGTGTTTCTTTTCACCGATGTGCCACAGGTTCACTGTCGGTTCCATGTTGATAAATCCGGGGGTTTTCCGCAGCTCCCAGTACGTGTTGTTAGAGACCCATCGTTCCCTGTGATTAGCGTCAACCACCTTCCTGCAACAAGAAATGTCAAGTGGAGTGTCAAAAATTATGGAACTTGCATTGGCGGCCATTTAAGGAAATAGACGTTCCTTGTGACCCTCCCATTTTGCAAACACCAAAAAGCTCAGTTATTGTTGTCGTTTAGTCTCAACTTTGTTGGACGTTTTGTGTAGGTTGCTAAGGAAAGCCAATTCTACTTTGCCATCAACTTTTGTGTCCTGGTGACGCGGTTGTTAGAGCCCTAATAAAACTAGTCTTAAAAGGGCTAAGTTGCCATTCGCAAATTAACATAAAAAATGGAAATGAACATGCAGTAGTTCATGTCTTACTTGAAGAAAAATGGCTCCTGTTTGACATTATTCTCTTCGTTCCACTTCCTCCTGGACCTCTGCAGGTCTTCGATTCGCTGCTTCTCGGAGGCAGCCAGCTCCACGTTTCCCTCTTCGAGGTGTCTATTGTGTGACAGAGGACACATTTATTGACTAACATTTCCGACCGCTTTGCAGAGTTTGCTTGTCGGTGCGCCCGTGACCTTTGATCGGGTCTGAAGCGTGCGTCCGTTCGCGGCAGGACGTCCTTCAACTCGGGACAGAGCTCGTTGAGTTCGGTGGCAAACCTAGTGAAGCCGTAGTATAGCTCGTAGTTCGTCGGCATGGAGCCTGGCGGAAATGCAACACCGTCAAATGTTCAGTTGGAGTTGGAAAGGAGCCCTGCTGCAAAATCGATGAGAAATTGACAGCCTGTCCTAAAAGTTTTACGATGCTTACCCGGCCTCCAGATACATTTGGCAGAAGGTGGGACGCCGCAGTACAGTCCCTCGTGCCATTTTCCGAAAAGCCTGTGGATAACTTTCCCTTCTTGGTCCATTACAAATCCTTGAATCTCGTTCACATTCGAACTCCAGTAGTTGCCCTAAAGGAAGTAGAATCACTATTAGTGTATGTAGTCCAGGTGAGCTGGATTGAAACCTGTAATTACCTTGACAAAAGTGAGTTTGCAGAGACAAGCGCTGCTTTTCGTGTTTCTGATGGTGATCTCGCCATAGTGTTCGATCCAACGCCGGCCGCTGAGGATGTTGTGCACGCACGTGGTGACTTTGTTCCATTCGTAGTGATCTGCAAACCTGAAAAGGCAATGAATGTTCATTAAAAACAATGATCAATGGATATTGTCATCCATTCAGCCTTTAGTTAGGTCAATTGAGCTCTTTTGTTTTCAATGACACCTTGTTTACAAAACACAAAAAACAATGTGTGTATGTACACACTACAACCTAATCAAGGCTCACAATTGCATATATACTGCAAAACACCTAAGTGAGTTTTTAAAGTCATTTAAATATATTCTAAATAGTATAATATAATATAGAAGTGTTTAATGAATCTGTAGAAAGATGTCTCAGATCAAGTTGTGTATTCAATTCAATAGCTCTACATTTTAGAATTCATGCATTAATTATACTCAGAGGTAAAAATAGTTGCACCACTAGGGGCTTATTACTCCCACAACCGTGCATATCGGATATTTGCAGTGCAGTCTATGGAGCTGTGAAGACTTAAATCCAAACCGCATAGAAAAACACACCATGTCGAACTGCTGTTATGGTTTTCTTTGACCCAGTATGAGTGTTACCTTGGAAGCACAAGGCTCACTGTCCCCACTGGCAATATCTCCATTGATTTTCCCCAGAATTTGTTTTTCCATCTGACATCTGTGGGATGAAAAACAGAAATATTAAAGTATTAGTGTATGGAAATCCAAATGCATCGTACTAATGTTGGATCTACGACTAGTGATGTCCTGAGACTAGCCAGGGCTAGTCTATATTATCAGCGAAATTCGACGGAAGACTCCATATACATTGTCCCATTTACTGTAGTGCAGAACTACCTTGCCAGAAGGTGAAGTTCTTGGATTCACAGTGGCAGGCGGAGATGGGAGGGTGGTGGCTGACCTTGAGAGAAGAAATCAAAGTTGACATTGTCATCCTCAACTATACAAAATGGGAAATGTCCATTTGTGAATGTTAAGCTTTGCGAGTGACTGTACCTGTTCAGAGAAAAAACAGAAACCCTTGTCTTCTCGTATACATTCGTATGTCTCTCCAAGGAGCGGGTTGAATGGCTTACTTCCGGCTCTGTAGTAGGTGGACGAGTATCCTGAGACAGCAAAGGCAGCCACTAGAACCTGGTAGAAGCAAAACAATGCCAATACTGACAGCAAGCAGAAGGCACCAACCAGCGGGTGGGTTTCATAGACATGGTGAGACAGCGGTCTCTCGTCGTCACCGGCAGGCAAAAGAGCTTTACCATGCGTTCAAATGGGTCCTCTGTTTCGGAAGCCTTGTCCAGCAGCTCGCTGTACTCCAGCTCTTCGCACATGCGCTGCAGCGTGTTGAGAGGCTCATTGAGCTCCACGGGCATGGAGACTTTGGACAGATCCTTGCCGATGTTGTTGCGCAAGATGTTCCACAGGTTGATGTTGCCCGTGTCGGGACACGGTGCCGGCAGGCAGTTGCGCCGCCCGTTGCGGAAGGCGCACCCGGCAAAGTCTCCGTTGGCCACTGAGAAGTGAAAACATCTCATGTCGCTTATTTGCTTTAGGGATGCCTTTGTGATGCTGTTTCATCTTAGTATTGTTATTTTGATTCTAGTCATTAATTTTAAATTCTCAAGAATGTCAATGGCAACATTTCTGTCACCAAACTAATGTTAACAATTGGACATTTCAACAACATTTATACATATTAAAATTCCCCCGCATGTAAAATACCACATCTCACCATACCAAGCTGACTTGTACCTAAGCAGTGTTTTTTTCATTTCACTGACTAAACTGTAAGTGAAGTGTAGTAAATAATATAATTATTGTACCAGTCAGATATAGTTGTTTCCGAGACATGACTACTAAGGAGCTACCTCTGATGCTGCGTCTAAGGAAGTGTGGGATTTGACAGAGATGAAAGAGGGAGATCCCACAACTCCCACACATTAAGCCCAAGAAAAGATCTTGGCACAGAGCAGCCGAGCAAAGTCCCGCCACAACGATAAATGAGATCTCCTAGCGTGAGTCAGTGTTTCGCTTTCTCAGAGTCCTCTGTCACGCTATTTCGCTCAATTTCTGACTCAAAACTGGAATCCAAGTTGGCGACGGCGCCCAGCGAGGTAGACCTACTTTGTCTGGAGACGTTATCGGTCACGCTGGCGTTGTCCTCCGAGATGTTATCGCTCACGTCACTGACGTATGACTCATCATCTGAACCCTGAAAGGAAACGTTTTTTAGCAAAGACTCAGTATAGAGTCCGATGCAAAATGCAGGCAGGTTTGGCTATGAGTGGAAGAAACTGTGCATCCCATAGAGAGACGTTTCAGCTTATTTTTCATGCAACCCTATCTGTATAAACTCATGTTGCAGTGCTCTGGGCTTGGCCGACATGGTTTTCTTTTTTAGGATTAGTTGACTGATTAATTATAATGTCTGTAGCCATTGACTTGAGAGTCTGCTATGAGTTGACGATTCTGAGGATCACAGTATCACTAAACCATTATCAACATAGTTGTAGACTAATGGATTAATTGGCGGCCCTATTTTCAAATATTTTTTTAAACAGCTAAAAGCTTAATTCTACTAAAATGTAATAGAACTAAAACACCAAATTTCAGCCAAGGGGTTATGAGGTCTCCCCTCCAATTAGCAAGCAACTCCTCTACGATGGAGTGTGTGTTAAATCCACTATTTTACCTATTACTACTATTTTATTCGCCTTTGAGTCTCAAAATACCTCATTCTCTGACGAGCTGGCTGACAGGAGCACTTCCTGGGCATCAAAGAACTCCGAGACGGACTCCGACATGGAGAGTCGGCTCTCATTAGACGCTTGCTGAGTCAGCGGGATCCCCATCTGCTCAGCAACCTGCCAGAAAACACATGCAAACGTGAGTTAATTTGATGGCAAGATTCCATCCCTTTCTAATGACTAATTTTCCTGTAATATTTATGTCAGCGTCCGCACTGAATAATGAACACTTAAAACAGAATGGAGACTGATGAAAAATACATCTGTCAGTATGGCCGTTGATCAATAAGGCAGAAAAGCAATAATGCAACTACTACCTGGTCACCCTGTTGTTCCATCAATAGAGGAGCTCTAAATTAGCGTTGCCATAATGAAAACAGTTGCCTACCTCGTCAGGAGTGGAGATGATATTCACACTCACGACCTGTTCTGACAGGACAGACTCCGAGTGGATGCGGTTCAGTCGGGTCCGAAGTTCTGCGTTTTGGGACACAGCCTTGAGGGGAAAAATGAATTAGGTGGTTGTGGTGTTCATATTTCATTGGATCATGGTCCATTGCTAGGCAATTGGTTTCTAATCCATTTTAACTGGAAAGGCTGCCAGCCAATAGCTGCGTTTCTACTGCAGTTTTTCGCAAACTAAAAGCAATGTTTCTGAAGGTTTTGGCAAAGTATAATGGCGACCAAAGCATAGTTCCCTAGAAGTCAGTTTTTGATAAAGCCTCTTAACCTTCCGTAATAGATTTTGATCTGAAAATCATCATGAACGCGTAAAAACGATATCTGATTTTTTCTTTAAATGCAGTCATTTCCAACACTAGTTCTTCATAGCAAAATTTCAGGTTTGCAATTTACCCAGGGTAATAAAGTCAGTATCACATTGTTTTAGTGCCATTGAAGTAGAACTTCTGTCGATGTCAGCAAATAAGTTAGATCGGTGCAAGTAACTTAACTTTATTACATACTTTATTTTATTCAGTACTGAATCATAATATGCTGCATGTGAAGGTTCCTGGGTACTGCGACATTTCCCTCTTGTCTGTAGGCGGCCAACCCAGTAAAGTACCAGTGCGTTTCCTTCTGTCTGAGAGCCACGACCAGGGTATACTGCAGGTCACATCATCCGGTAATGTCGTGTATTATGTCAAAAAGCGGCTTTAGTCTGCCAATTTCCAAGCTGCCAGAGTGAAACGGCCAACATGAAAACACAATGAAAGCTAAAGCGATATTGATTCGGGTCCACTGAAGTGTTAAAATGTAACTGTATAGTGACGGTTGTCTATCATTTTCCCGCAGGGCTGTTTGCCAAGAAATGTGACCTCCAGCTTTTGAACAGTGTGGTCATATAAGCTAAGCTTTTAACTAGGAAGAATGCAAAACCCAATTTTGCCATTGTGATGAAACGAGTGAGGAATAGTCCAATTACAGTAAGTCACTGGGGCAGAGAAGGCAGGTCTAAGGAGCAGCATTTTAATGAAGTCTTTTCGTTACCAATTATTGTGAGAAAAGATGATTGAACGTCAACCTTCTCACACATCACTTTGTGAATAAACAATGTATAGTGGTTAAAACTAGTGATAGTAGACGTGTTTAAATTGGAGTTATTTCGTCAGCACTTTCTTGGCTAATCAGTATCATATTAAGCAGACACCTTCTTTGCGCATAGAGATGAGGTCAAGCTTATTACCTGTGACAGAGACTTCCTGAGGGAATTGATCTGGGATGATTGGTGGGTCTGATCCTGGTCAGACAGGATCTGCTTGATCTTTTCCTTCTCTATGGCTACTGTGTTGAAAGCCGACTTGAGCAGAGTGTGTACTGCGCATAAACAGAAGGACACAAAAAATGGTGATCGTTCACGCGGCACAATTCCTTGACGTCAGCTGCTTTGAATCTAGTGTACCGTTCTTAAAACAGATTACATAAGTGTAAGCGTGAGGGGTAGTATAATGTTAGCCAACACTGTTGTTTGGAGTTCTACAAAATGCAAGTCTCGTAGGCGTTGATGTGTCAGGATGTAAAATAACTTTACGAGGGTGCGGAGGGATAACAGAGGGACGCCGTTGATGGCTGTACCATTATATAATGGAGCAATGCCTCCGAGCTATTGCTTGCGGTCCACTGCAGCTGTACGGCATCACACATGTGAAACGCCTGACTGTTCACTGCGCCTCTTCATATAAGTACCTGCATACGTTCTTGAACATGGTAAAGATACTTTCCAGATTTTCCCGCAGTAAACGAGGCGGAGTACCATTTTGACTGAATGAAACGGCAAATTGTGAAAAGAACGTTTATATTTTGATGAGAGGGCAGGGGCTTTTCATTGTTTGAGTCACAATTGATCCACTCCACCAGAGTAATGGAACTCATAAATTTTTCACAAATCCACAGTAGTCAATATTGTCATTGTTAAGCTTTCAATTTGTTTCATTCAACTTTTTATGGTATTAAGTAGAGATTAAAATGTATATTGGTCAAGATCAGTGTCTAAAAAATCAACTGTTGGCTGATATGTGACCTTCCTGACATAGTAGACAATAACAGGGCAGACATTTCAAGCTATTCTTAGCACATTCTATGTTGAAATCTAGCATCGTGCATTGTATGCACAAAATACTCATAAATATAGTAAAATGCATTAGTGCGTTGCATTGATTAAATACACACATTTTTGTCTTTTTAGCACAGATGTTACCAATATATCTATTGGCTTATAAAAATAATGTATTGGCAAATTGATCTTTCCTCACCCAATTAGATGATAAACATTTGACCCATGCACTCATCACCTTACGTTCCATTGATTTCAACCATGCTATTTTGTTATTTAGATAAGCCCCGTGACTGACTTCAATGGCTCAATCAAAGTTGTAGCAAAATAATTGCAGCATGTTTGGATGCTGACCTTTTTGGGCAATGGTGCAGAATTCCTCTTGCAGTTTAATGTAGTCACTGGTACACTCTATGCTGTCCACCAGCCGAGAGACGGGAGCTTGAAAGTCCCCCATCTCGGCACAGAGGTTAGGGTTGGATGAGTGGAGGCGAATAGGCGACATGCTGGATGACAGCGGGACCTAAAGAGAGATGATGCGTGTTAATCAACCGAGAAGTGTAATCATGTCGAGAGCTAGCGTACGTAGTCATTCTATGGAAGTCATTCATCCTTGAGACCCTTGAAACCCATGTGTATGAAAAGAATGTTTTTTTTTTTATGAAGCACACAATGAATGAAACAAATGAGATAAAATATGGGCCAAAAAAATACACAAATGAAAAACAAGCAGAGACGACCAATAATGCAAGGAAGGCAAAATACAGTATAATCATTGCATATGGTCGATACTATTGACCTCTTTGTGTATGTGACGTAGAGCAAATAAACCAAAGTGGTACCTGAAGCTGGAATTTGGCATCTTTGCCGACACTTTTTGTCCTCCATCTTCTGTTCAAGCGTTTTTCTTTCTTTGACAATTCTACGCAAGCAGTCTATGTGGCAAATGTGAATCACAGTATGCAATAGAGGGGTTAATAAGACAGCACGGTCACACCAAAGCAAAAGTGGGTGTATAAATTGACTGTTGTGAAGTTAAAAATCAGACAACATTCCAACAAATGAGAAGCAAATGAAATACTATGGAAAATGCGATGGGTGGCAGGTGAAGCATAAGCACACTCCTGTCCGACTGAGAATACAAAGCACTACTTGCACTTTCTAAAACTGTCACACCGTCATTTTCTGATCTAGCAATTAAGTCTGAGCGCCATTATCCAGTGCATGCAGGTATTCTATCCACACGTTTATGCTTTCCACCTGTATATCTGCAAAGTTGGGTGCCGACTGAGTCCTTTGTAGAATCTCCAAGCTTTGCAATAGACCACTCAACTCGGTCAGGTTGGACTGGCATCTGGCAAGATCTGAAATTATTCGTGTTAAGATTCTGATTACTTTGAAATTGTATCATCGGGGATCATTTTTGACGCACTATTGAGGATAGTTATAAGAAATTTGGAAACTCGCTGCATGAATGGAGTCAACAGAACAGAACGCACCTTCTGCACATTTGTCCATCTCTTCGGATTCCTGCAGCCAGGCAGCCACCTTGCTTTGACCGTTGCTGTAGGAGACAGGCAGGCTGCTGCTGGTAGGGACTGGCGTTTGCCATGGCAACCCACACGGTTTAGCTTGCTTTAAAAGGATACAGGGGACAGTTTTGAGAAAAGCAACACTCCAGAATTCAAAATATTCAGTCGCATATCCACTAGCATTAGACCTTTTTTTTATAATGAAGTTAATTCTGCTGACAGGTTTTCTTTTGACAAACTAACTGAGCAGATGCACGAATGTTCATTATCTGAAATTGTGGCTTAAGGGATAAGAAAGATGGGATTATAGAAGATGGTAGGAGGTAATGGGGTGTTTTCCAACCACTTCAGGCATCTCTTTGATTCTGGGTATGGGATGTAGTGGTCTATTTTCAACACACTGTCTAACATACTGGCACTTTCAATGGAAATAGTCCACACCGTTTATGATAAAGGAGGCAGAACACAAAGTATTCTGACGCCGGACAGGAAAATGACGCCTTTATCTGAATGCTCAGATTCATTTTTACTTGTCAAGTTACCATTACAATAATAGTCCACTAATTGACCACATATTCACAGCCATTTGACATTGATTTAATTACAGTCCAAAGACGAGAATGACCTTCCAACAAAGACGGTTACTATTCACGCCACGATTAAGACTCACTGTGAACAATTTGCTTCGGTTTCTGTCTCAAGAGACATACCTTGGCGTCATGTCCAATATTTGAAGAGGCTTGTGGCGACTCTGCAACCACTGATGGAGGGAATGTCCGCATGGAGGGGTCCCGAGGAGATCGTACGATCTCGTTCTGTCGGTAAAGACGGTGATATCGCAACCTGGACACCCATAGGTCAAAGATTTCCTGTGGTTTGACCTACCAAGTAACATGAACAATTATTGTTTATTTGACCTTGGTTATCTTCTAAGTCGATACTGAAATGACAATATTGACATTGCGCTACCTTGAGGTGATAGATATGCTCCTCGGTGTCCAGGTCAATACGACGAGCTTTCTTTTTGATGGACATGACAGAGAGGCCCACGTCAATGCTGCCATGCAGTTTGCCTTTCTGGATCTGGGACACGTTGATTCAAGTTGAGATTCATACTCTTCATTAATGATTTAGCACTATAGTTTATCAAGACGCTTCCATTTTGGCATAACATACAGAGTCTTGAAAACATTACAACCGAATCATTGTTGCCACGCTGGCCTGCTTGTGCCTGGGGGTTTGAGTCAGGGTTACTTACATCAATGGGGGACTTGGAATATTTCAGGATGCCATTGTCCAAAACGAAAAATCGCTGCAAAGGAAATAACTGTTAGTTGATAAAAACAATAGGGAAAAATCTGACTGTTAATCCCAAATGAGGAATTGTGTTTGTACCTGCAATAACTTGAATCCAAATGTGTTGTTGTGGTGGATTTTGGGATGGCTAGGGACTTATTTGGACTCATTTGAAACAAAATGTAACAGCTAAATGTGGACTGAAAATCTCTCTTTTCTGGAGCAGCAATGATTCCAATTTGAGTCCTCGATAAATTGTTGCTTGGAAGTGTTTTTGCTTTTGTTGTTGGGACAAAAACTGCCAATTGGGCCTACCTTGTGCCAGCCTTTCAGTGGCCATTTTCGCTTCTTCAGCATAAACCCTTCATGCTTATCTGGCCTCTGGACGTTGCTTTGACCAATTCTCAGCCCCTCGATGATTTCCCAGCTGTCTGCCTCCTGAAGTGGAACAAAACAATGTAATGTCAGAAATCATCTGCTTGTTCCTCCAGACGGAAAAGAGACAGACCACATGAACAAATTGGGGGGAGGTGCGTGTCCTGCGCAACGTGAAATGGAGGAAACCCTTCAGTCGTCTCTCTTACATAATGTTTGTACTGCCTTTTATCTCATCCCTCATGTGCTCCGAGTATTTCCCCTCCATTATCTTCCTCCCGACTATGCTCTTCTTGCCTTTAGTGGGTCTATAAATCAAAGTGACATCTCTAGGGCAAAGATAAGGCAAGGTCAGGCAAGGAAGGGTATAACCCCACTGCCCAGCTGGGAGAGCCTTTAAGAATTTACCACAAGTAGGGAGTCCCAATTTGGGACTCTGAGGATGACCCTTGTGAATTACAGTCACTGACCAGATTATTGGGGTCACAAAAGATAGAAAATTCCAAATTGAAACCTAGCCGCTTATGCTCTGAACAAAGCAATTGGCTTGTTTTTTGTCTGGGCAAGGATGAAATGGAAAATGCTACTTGGTAGTTTTTTTTGTTTCTTTGTTTACATTTTGTGTCACATCATTCCTAAAGTCTGATGATTGGTTGGATGCTGTTGTGCAAAGGTGAGCCCTTTAGGGAAAGCCCAGCGATGGGGGTTGGCGATAAAAGGTCATTCATAGGAAGCATGAGTGGGCATACTAAAGAGCTTGGCTCGATGGCTTTGCGGTCACATTACAGATTTTGGGCTAGTGAAGTAGCTTATTTACTGAGCTTTTCTGTTCTTTCCTCCTATTCTTTGACCCTGAAAGCATAAATGAACAAAGCCACTTTGATTTCCTGCACTCTGTTCACTTTTATTGATCTCACTGCAGAATAATTTAAACCCGAATCAGTGAACAAGTTTGGATTTCTTACACCTAAATAGCTTGGTCCCTTGTTTTTATTCCGCTTGACGATATGATATCTATGTGAGAAACATTATTTGGTTGGTGTTGTGGAAACAGAATGGTCTAATCCATTCTTTTCATTCACAACCCTTCAGAGATATCGTAAACGTGTTCATCCCTGCAATGAATCAACCTATTACAAAAAGACTTTCACTGCGCAAGGACAAGCACTCCTTCTGGACATGTTAAGCTAAATCAGCACTATAAATATCAGTGCAGCGCCCCACTTCTGATGGCTTTTACTTGCGCACATCTGCTTCTACAATGCCAGCTGAGGAGTACACGTCCCTGAGTCTGAGGACATGCCAATGAGACTTGCTAAAGACATTTCAATCGTTCCAAACTATTCAACACACATAAGCGTTACAGAGCCCCCCCCCCCCCCCCCCCCCCCCCCCCCAATCCTCTCCTTTTCAGCGAACAATGCATCCTTTATGCATGTCAAAGAGGCACACAATACAGTAGAAACACAAAGTTTCTGGTAAAGATATGCTGACATTTCTGTCTGTATCATGCATGACATGTCTTTTGAATAGTTGAGAAGATAACATGCAACACCCCCAAAAAGTGTTAACATATGAGCCAGCTAGTGCTCACTTGGGTAATACTTGATTGCTCTTTGCAGTGCCTGCAAAGTGAACAGTAGCTGTCAGCAAACAAGGACCGTGTCAAGTATTGATTTGAAAATGGAAGCTATCAAGAAAATGTTAAGCTATCAATTTTCAGAGCCAAACTAGCATAACCCCTTCCAAGAAAATACTAAAACTTTAAAAGTCGTCCTAGCAGCGTTCAGAATGGTTATGTTCAAGAGCCATGATATCCTTAGCATTGGGAATTTAATGTATTTTTTTAATTTAACATTTCGATTGATTTAGTGACAAATATGTGGAGGAAATGTACATGAACTTCATTATTGTACATGGATCGACTGCAGGAACTCTTCTACACTATTTTGTAAAGGTTGACGATTTCTGCTGCTTTTTAATGATATTTTAAGCGATAAATAGGAAAGGTGGGTGTTGCTTAAGGGACTACTTCACCATTTTAACCTGGAATATATTGTTATCAAGAGCCATTAAGAAACACTGAAGAGGAGAGGAGGATGTTTAACTCTCTGCACCATTCGGCATTAAGGCTTGTAGCACGTACATGTTCGTGAACAGGCACTAACTCTTATGAAACCAACTCCTTTTCCCATTAGAGCACTCCAACAAGAACAAAAGCTTCCTGACAGCATACCACAGTGTGCCACAAGAGTACCAACCTCCACCAGTTCCCTCATAAAACATTCAGCAATGGGAAAGGGGTAGAGTCATGGCTTCCACTTTCATCTTTAGGCAGTGGTAAAATACATTAGGGGCAGTCGGGAGAGTCAAAATGGTTTTCGTCGTGGGGCTTCCAAAATTTGATCAGATTTGACCTTTGATTTTTATCTCAAAAGAATAATGTGGTTCTATCTAGGACAGTCCTGAAAGTCTGAAGGTTGGTTGAAGGCTATAGAGGTGCTTACAATTTTACAACTAAATGACTTCATTATGTGTTGGTGTCTGAAAGCCATAATACACTCCCTTTTTTAATTTAATGAGCTATTTGGATAGATATGAATTTATTTAATTTTTTGGGCAATTTTGTATGGTATTGATTCCCATTGTCATTAACGCCAAATTGGCTTTGCATAAATGCCTGCTACGGAAGTTTGATTTTTCATTGGTGTATAGTCAAAGCAAGGCTTCCTCTAAGAACAGATTCATTTTCAAGAAACCTGAAATGGAGAGTGAAAATTATATCGTGCATCCTCGCAGTGTGACGGCCGTTGAGCTTTTGTTCCTTAGCATTTTTTTTACCACTGATCCCATGTCAATTGCCAAGTTTTGGGCAAGGGAATGATAGGCTTAAAGAAATCGCAAAGCTTAAGCTTTCAAATGATGATGACCTTATGTCTGTCCGAATGATCCCAGAAGCTTAAAAGAAAAAAGAAACTCTATAGTGGCCATTGTAATTGTTTGTATTACCCATTGAATTGGAACTTGGTATTTTTGGGGTCATTTGTAACCGTTTCAGTACTTTTTGAGCCTGGATAGTTTTGTACCTGCCGGCTGTCGCGCTGCGACGAGGATGAAGATGAAGCACTCTTGTGCACTGGTGTGGAGGTCTTGTTGAGCATCACAGAGCTCCTATCTTCTGAACTCATGGCCCGGCCATGGGCGCCTCGCTGTGAGTGCTGGGAGTGAGACATGGTAAAAGGCTGTTGGCTTTGCAGATTAGCTGGTTACCTGATGATTGATCGTCATCTGAAACATAAGAGGGAGACAATTTATAGCATTAAAAAATATGCAGCGCTTGTACTTTTTGGCTATTGGTACCACGTTGGTATTCTGTCCTGGTCACTTCTTGTTTTGGCCCCAAGATACAGGTGTTATTGAAAATTCACACATTTCTGTGGTCCATTTGTTAGCTCGCTTGTCTGCTTTTTTGTGTTTGTTTTCAAGATAACTCAAGGACAAAAGAATACCAAACTTGTTTCATATGTTTGTGTATTCATATAGTTATTGAAAATGATGCACATTTTAAGAAATTAGATTATCCCTGCCAGATTGCCCAGTTCTAGTCTAGTTTTGTATTTTTCCTGCGAGCTTTATGTTGTTCTTTACTGCTTAGAGGTATAAAAAGAAAAATGGCTCAAACCAAGTAAACACATTAAAAATCCTGCCAACACAATTTATGCTGAACCTCCTCAACACTGTTGCGAACAAACCGATTGGATGGATGTTTTTGGCGAATGCGCTTGGCAATAAATCTAGGATTATTGTGAGACAGTATCAGAGATCAGTATGACCAGCAAATATGCAATCACATGATCAATTCATGTCACTCTCGTGGTTAATCAGATCAGATAAAACTATTCTAAATCTGTATTTGTTTTAAGGCGGATACAAAAAAGGATGGATCAGTACTGTCACTAGTATATTACGATTTGATGCCAAATTCTATAATAGTTATATTATAGTTGCAAGTTATCAAAAGGAAAATCATTTTACAAATATACTTATTCAAGATGCATGGACACACAATACACGATCATAAAGCAAATTTAATCATAAACCTTTGAATCAAAATGAATCAAGATGTTTCAATAGTCCCCAGTTGCTACTAATCTGTTTTAAGACGGTAAAGCATGCACTTTCGGATGATCTTAATTTGTCCGCCTGAATATACATACTTCAATTGGATTTTCCCTTTTGTGAGAGTAAAATTAATGACTTCGATTAAGGCTTTGGGCTGTATGGTTGGATAACATCAGCATAATAAACTCTAATCACATCGAGCTTTATGAAATTAAAATGGCACATCCTTCATTTGCTGACAGTAAGTTATCACACTAGTACTGTATAGAAAGACCCAGTGGTTTTAACACTATGGGGAAACTTCAGTCCACTAAACAGCTCTGTACACCTCAGCATTACGCACTCAACTATGCACTACACTTACACACAATAATGTATTATTCAAGTCCTTTAACAATGTCCCCATCCCCTTAACTGTCTAAAGCCAACTAAGATCTCAGCTAGGGCACGACAAGATTCCAAGTATTGTCACATTGTGTTGTATAGTGCACTGCTAAGCCTATTTAAAAGAACCACACAAGGAAGTGGAATTGAGTGCTTTAACATGAGAATCAACTGCTCAATTTTAGATTAAATGGAGGACAAAACATGACTTAATAGTTAATTAAAACATGCACATGTTCCTAGGTTAGATGCCAGAAAGCTCTTTTTACAGGCAAGATTACTTCCATTATAGTTATTGACTGCCCAAGGTGGTCATACATGTCCAATCTATTTTAACTGGGAGTGTTGGCAGAGAATAATCAATAATCTGTGAGGAAAAAGGTTAGGATGCCACTAATGTAAAGCTTTGTGGTTTTAAGGCAAGCAGGTGCAGAAAACCTCTGGTAATCTCAATTTATGAGGTGTAAAATATAAAGCAGAAAGTGGACACATTTTCATATTGTTAGCTTTAACTAGGCGAGATGGCTTTCCCGTATGAAGATAGGTGCCATGTGAGGGACTCGGCTCAAGACTTGATTAGTCATGAGGTTAATCTTCTAAATCCAGTCTCCGTGATTATGGCGCTCTGTGAGCACAGGGACAAAGCTAGCGTCACCAAATAGAGTAGTTGCACTACAGTAACTAAACACGGGTGACCAGGAACTTATACTAATGTACCTACATTCCGTCATATAGTGCAGGGGTCAATTTTCATTTAATTTTCAACATATCCTTTAAATTAATGCCAAAAATAGACTCTGGACCGGATATAAAATTTTACATTTAAGCCAAAAAATAACACTATAGCAAGGACATAATCTTCAGCCACTAATACACACTCACAACTACGAAGGGTTAACTAGCAAATTTACAAAACTCATAATGCAACTGCATCATTATTTTAGTGTTCATTTCCTATAAAATTAGCCACATTTGTGTGACATACGGATAATATTAACTGTCACTGTAAGGAATGGAACTACAATACATTTAATATTAACATTTGGAGCTAGTGATAATACAGAGCGGAAATGGGTCATGTGAGTTGGAAGGGAGCCGACCCCCTCTGCCTTGTTTCCTCTTTTTTAGTTTTCTCCGTGGCCATATTCTTGAAAAAAACAAAAAAAAACATTCAACATTGTGAGTGTTGCACCTTCCGTTGTGCATGGAAATGTTATTTCTGTCAGAACAGTCATAGAAGCTGAACATAAACTTTCAAGTATAAGCATAATGCTGACAACATCAATTGAACTACAATCTCGCAACATAATGGTTGCCAATACTGTCCTTTATTAAAGCATGGAATGAGCAATTGAATTTAAATTACTTAATGTAATTATGTAGTAAATCAATTAAAGGCCCTTGAATGGAATCATTGCAGAATATTGTATCCTTTTCCAAAGAATCCATAATGTAGTATACATCATGAAATCTTTGCCATCCCTCAAAAAATCCCTATCCCCCACCCATAAATACTTTTCTAGACCCGCCTCTGTTGCCATCATATTCCATTATATCCATGACAACTGGAAGGGCAAAAAAAAGTATCTGAGCCCATCTCCTTCCCTGTTGGACCATCATGGTCTTGATCTGTGATGACGAATGAATTTTCAACTTAACTGGCTAATAATGCACACGGATCAAAAGAGTAGACAGACAGGGAGGGCAGCGATGAGGTGTTACGTCTCATTCAAGTGACGCTCATCTTTTTCCTAACAACAGTGACTGGACAGAGCCAGCTGATCCTGGGCTGCATTTATTACATCATCTGGGTAGAGCTGTTTAACTCTGAAATGATTTTGGGGCACTTGGGAAAAAAACGACTGAATAAGAAACTTAATCTTTGCGGGGGAAAATTAGAGTCGGGAAACAGCATCGAGTCTCTTAGGCAGTGAATATGACAAACTGAGGCAAAAGAGAGATCGTTAAAGATGAGTCATAGTGCTGTTCAAAAACAGACGGGTTATTGTTTTCATTTTAGAGAGATGGATAAAAGAGCATGTGCAAAAAGATTATTCAAATGGGATTCATACAGGGCACTTTTCGAGAACGCAAAACTGTGGTTTAGTTATTGATATGCAAATTGCAGGGATATTCGTCACAATACAATTTTGATAGAACCAGGGTCAATACGCATGAGAAGCGATGAGGACGTCTTCAACTTTAGGGGTTTTCAGCAAGGCCAAAGGAAGCCAGTGTTGCAACTGCAATAAACTGCCAAATACTCTCCACTTACTTCTGCTTGCAATGAATTAATTCACGTGATTCGATGCCATTTTAAACACCTGCAAGGTCACTGGCTGACCTTGCCCATTAAACCTGGCAGGTATTGTGGAGCAATCTCATCAACTTGGACAACTTTCTCTTTGGGCGAACTGCCAACCTTCCCAATATGGATGGAGTATTAAGAATAGATAAAACATTTAAAATCGATAACACTTTGGAGGGGAAATAAATCGAAGTTGAAGAAAATGGTTAAAACTTGCTGTTTAACTGACATGAATAGTTTACATCAACTGATGCCATGCCTGGATGCTTTACTGCTCCTTCCCCTGGCATCCCTAATTTGTGGGCTTCCAAAAATAAGCAAATGCGGTTCCGAGCAAGTCAGCGAATAGAAAAGGCAAAGCTAATAAACTGACGACACAGTTTCCAGATGCTAGTTATGTGGTGTTCATATCTGCTCGGTCCTCAGTGGTCCACTCCGGATGCAAATGCATGAATAGGATGCTCGGCTCTCTCCGGCTGGGAGGATGGACACAACACAGCAGTATGCCTCAAATAAAAAACTGCCTTCTGTTGCAATCTGCCATTTCTCAAGTGATCGCGCAGTCAGCCAGTCAAAAAAAGCTTATTGCCTTACCACAGAAACGGTGGTGTAACGACCATGTCTTGACAGTTCTTGGCGCAGGGAACAATTGAGCTGCTCTCTCTTTCTCTCTCTCTCTCCCCTGCCTGGGAGCGATGGACGACTTATCAAACGGAAGCCGTTGTAGCCCAAGTCTACTTCCAAAACGTCAATAGATCGCAGCGGACATGTTTTGCGCGTAGGCCACGACACAGTGGGAAGTCAGAAAAAAAAGTGCTGTGGTTGCCTCTTTCCTTGTGTGGGAGTTGCGATGCTCGGCTCGGCTCGGCTCGACTCGGCCGCACTCGGCTAAGCTCCGCCCTGCAGCAGGATTCACTTTGAGTGGCAAGAAAGCAACGGAATGGATCGTGGCGGACGGACACCAAAACACGGATATGGAGTAGGGAAACGTCTGGGGGAAAAAACATTTTATTCATTTTTCTGAACCGTTCATCCTCACAAGGATCGCGGGAGTATAGGTGACTTCCGGCACTTGGCATGATTGAACCTTATTGGTTTGCCATGAACTGAATATGGTTTCTTCAGATGAGTTTAAAAAAAGACTGCCAGCTAGAATATTTTAATTTCAACCAAGGTGCTCAAAATAGCCTTGCCGTTTAAAAAAAAAACACAAACCAATTACCTCACTAGATAGACTGACCTCTACGTTTGATAGCGGCTGACGTAAAATGGAATGACGTATTGGTCATCTGACTGATGAGCGGTAGATAGACAATTATTATAATTATTTGAAAATTGAACATATTCCTTGGTTTGTGTGTTCTTTATTTTTTAATCTAAAAGGGTAAAGAATTCTTTTTTGGCAACGTCCGAAGTAAAATGATATGACGTAGGTAGTCACCTGACCGATGACGTGTCCACGTGACCAATGACGTAAATTCATCTGCTAAAACGCACATGTAAGTTAGTCACCGGCGAACATTGGAGGACCGCAAACGTAACGCCTAAAACATTTAACAGTTGACTGGCTTGAGATCTTTTAGAGGTAAGTAAAGTTATTGATGTTCTTTTTTTATATTGCTTCTCCTTAGTAAACTTTGTTTTAAGTCAACCGAGTTCTGCTTTATAGCGACAATGTTGTCTTCCCGGTTGATCGTACTTTATTATTAGGGTCGAATAAAAGTAATTCAAATTTTCTTTATATTTTTACTGTTCACAAAAATATAACCTCTCAATGAAGATAAATCGCATTTATCGTCAACTGATTTTCTCAGCTACGTTTTCATGTCTGCTTCTCTTGCTGGAAATTGACCAGTTTTCAAATTATAATAGTTGTGGACGGGAAGAGATTTTGTAAGCACCGCTTAATTGCATAACTAGTAACCGAGCTCCCCCTGCCGGTGGAATATGTAGTACTGTTATGCCCCACAGGCACTCATAATTTAGATTTTTTAAATAATATGTGTGCTTGTCTGCCTTTCATTTACATAGACAGAATGCCTGGAGATGTGAATAAAGGGAAGAAGGCCTTTGTACAAAAGTGTGCGCAGTGTCACACTGTGGACAATGGAGGGAAGCACAAGGTCGGCCCGAACCTTTGGGGTTTATTTGGTCGCAAAACAGGCCAGGCAGAAGGCTACAGTTATACGGATGCAAACAAAAGTAAAGGTAGGAAACTGTTAATGTGTCTAATGATGATGATGGCAAATTCTAGATAGTTCTTTGGTAGAGAGAACCCTTCTCTTGGATTTCAGGCATTGTCTGGGATGAGAACACACTTAATGTCTACTTGGAGAATCCCAAAAAGTACATTCCCGGAACAAAGATGATCTTTGCTGGCATTAAAAAGAAGAATGAGCGTGCTGACCTTATAGAATATCTTAAATCTGCAACTTCATAAAAAAAACAAGCAAATGCAATAGGTAGTTGTTTTTTGCATGATGTCTTTCTTGTAAAAGGTAGAATAGGTTATGACCGGTTCCTTTTTATATATACGCATATAACTTATTAATTCAAATGCTGTATTGTATTGTTTTGTTTGTAACAGACTGTTTTTTTTTTTTACATTGAATAAAACACTTCACAAAATACATTGTCCAAGTGTCATGTCCGATTCTTCTTTTTTTTTCTTAAAGTAGTTTCAAAGTATGTTTTGTTATGACCATACTAACACTTGAATGTTTTTTTCCTTCAGATTTTGATTCCAAACAAACTCAGCTTTGCAGGTGAAGTATACATTTTTCATATTCTACTTTGTCGAGTCTATTTCTGATAGCATAAAATAATTTTAATAAGTAAAACTTGTCCATGCAGTGGATTCCACACAGAAAATGTATCATATATGTTTATCATAGATGTTAATTTGAAATTTATGAATACTGTGTACATGCTCTTGTAGTTGACCACAGTTTGTCAAATAGCTCCCTCTAGTGTTCACAAAGGCAGTTGCACAAAGCCAAAGGACCCAGCATTCTTCCACTTAAATGCCAGCACTTGATGATTAAGTCTCAACAGGTGTGTGAAGATACACACTTCCTGTTTTACGGCGTGGGCTGGAGTTGCATCAAGCGTCGTTGGAGTCTGTAAAGGGACGATCGCG
The DNA here is from genome assembly GCF_051989625.1 of Stigmatopora argus. NCBI lineage: Eukaryota > Metazoa > Chordata > Actinopteri > Syngnathiformes > Syngnathidae > Stigmatopora > Stigmatopora argus. The sequence goes on from NC_135399.1 coordinate 11,045,408, forward strand.
TGTTTTATAGTCTGCTAAATAAGAATCCGTCGCGTAGATGTGTGTTGCGTTGCCGAAATATGCATTTTGGAGCGATTTTGGAACGAGGGCGAGCCGTCGATGCCTTTCGACGGGCTTTGGGTGTCGAACCGAGCCCGAGGAGCTTTCAAGCTGAGCTGCATGACGAAGCCCACGTCACGTCAGCTGGGCCGAACCAAGCACAGGCAATCGCAGTCGTTTGCACACAACAAGACGCACACGCGCCGCGCTGATGCTCGCTCGTGGATCTCCCTCTTCTGATGTTTTTTTTTATTTCCACGGATCCTTTTCCCGTGGGCCACCCCCTTCGTCCCCAATAGTAGCTAGCGACCAACTTGGAGGAACCGAGATGATTTTCAAAGAAGGACTCCCCTCGGAGCGCCACCTGGAACGGATGGATGGCCAGTGATTCTCTAACCTGGTGGACCTCCAGCACGAGCTCATAGATGATCTTCACCCGTGCGACTTGGTGGCTTTGCTTCGCCGAGGAGCGTCTGGAGCCAGGCGGAAAGCAGCAGGTATGGCAGTGGCCAATATGGTGTGTTTCTCTGACGTGGAAACTTTCCTGGACTCGCACCCCGAGTTATTCGAGGACTACCTGAACCGAAAGGGCACTTATGGCATGGTGGAGAAGTGGCTGAAGAAGCACCAGGCGAAGAAGGAGGAGAAGGGGCACAAGGTGGCCGCGATCCCGGCTGCGTCGAGGGAGGACCGGGAGCGCGAGCGTGAGCGGGACCGGGGCGCCGCGCTGAGGGCCAGCTGGGCCAGCAAATGCGACGGTCTCCAGCGGAGAGCCTCGCAGAAGGAGCTGCGCAAAACTTTTGCTCGCTCCAAAGCCGTCAACGTCAACCGAACGTACGACGAGCAAGTGACCTCCAGGACCGCGGAGCCGCTGAGCAGCATGCGGCGGAGAGCCCTCCTGAGGAAGGCCAGCTCGCTGCCCCCGACCACGGCGCACATTCTGAGCGCCTTGCTGGAGTCCAGAGTCAACATCCCGCAGTACCCGTCCACGGCCGTGGATTTTAAATACTACCTGAAGGAGAACAATGAGAGGGAGTTCTTCCTGGAGCTGGTCAAAGACATCTCCAACGACTTGGACCTGACCAGCCTCAGCTACAAAATCCTGGTGTTCGTGTGCATCATGGTGGATGCAGACCGCTGCTCCCTCTTCCTGGTGGAGGGCACCGGGAACAAGAAGACGCTGGTGTCCAAGTTCTTCGACGTGCACGCGGGCACCGCCGTGTTGCCCTCCATGAACTCGGGCGAAGTGCAGGTGCCCTGGGGCAAGGGTATCATCGGATACGTGTCTGAGCATGGGGAGACGGTCAATATTCCGGATGCTTACCAGGTCTGGCCTCCAAATAACCATTCATTGCCTTCCCATTTAATATATCATAATAATATAATGCATAGTTGTGCAGGTTAGATATGATCTATATGTGGAATAGCAACAACAAAAAACATGCAACACCTAGAAAATTTTTCCCAACTGCTTCTCATATATTTATTACAGCCTTTTTTGCTCTATATTTACCCAAAATTGCCAATGATTCATAAAGGACAATCTGGAATTGATTAGGCTTCTCAAACTTTTTCCATACCAATGACACTCAAGGATATTAATTTGGCATGCATTCGCATTAACTCGTTCTCAATATCATCCTCTGTCATCTATGGAAGACTATGAAATAATTTCAGCCTGTTTTTGAACAATCTGTACATAACTAACTGTGCCTAAAATGTTCCTGGCAAATCATCCAGACTCACGCGATGTAAGTTGGTGATGGGCTCTACTTAAAAGGTTCATCGGAAAGGTGTGAACCTATTTGCAAGCTTAATGCATTATTGAAATATATTCTTTGGTTGTGTGCTATGCCTTTCCAAACTTCTTAAATTTCACCCAAAACCCTTTAAATTTGTAGAAGCTAATGCCTAAGTGCCACATTTTTCATAAACTTTTCCAATTTCTATACAGCAAGTTGACTAAAATGTATGTATGGCAAGAAATTAACTCAGTGCTTCTGTAATGTGGTCCACAGAAAACAAATTCATTCATTTTCCAAATCGCTCATCCTCACATGGGTCGCAGGAATTTGACAAATTGTGTTTTAAAAATTTCAACTCCTTAAAATTCAATAGACAAAAAACCTTTCTGGTGTAGCACTGGTTTTCTTGGCTTTTTTCCAGCCTATACATCACCATGGATAGATGAACAATAATACATTAATCTGTAAAATCTTTAATTTAGTCCATGTAAACATTGCCAAATGACTTTTTAGACCACAAAAACCTGGTACATGAAGGCAGGCAAACATTACAGCCCAATAACGCTTATGACCCGCTTGAGTTTCTTTGTTTCTATTGGTCAAAAATGTGCAAAAATATTGCCTAGAATGTGACAGTAGGCATAGTCAGTCATTTTGTAGACAAATGAGACATTTTTGTCATCTTTAGGAGTTGATCACATTCTGTCCTTGTCTTTGGTGCTCGCAGGATCGTCGTTTCAGTGATGAAGTTGACAAGCTGACGGGCTACAAGACCAAGTCGCTCTTGTGCATGCCCATTCGCAACAGCGATGGCGAGATTATCGGTGTGGCTCAAGCCATCAACAAGACCTCAAGTTTGGAACTCTTCACTGAAGATGATGAAAAGGTGAGCTTTCTATTATGTCGGGGCGACCGCTCTTGTCAATTTAACATTTGCAGACCATACCATTATTAACTCGTTTATTATACTTTGTTTGATTTTCATATGCGCTTTCCTCGCAGCTAATCATCTTGCCTGTCGGGGGGCTATTTCGTCTAAAACAATTAGGCTAAGCACACAGGCAATTCATTTTTGAAAGGTTTACATTCATTTGACTAAATTAGAATACTGAACACTGATTTTTATAATAGTTTATATGAACAATTTACTGGAAATTGTTAGTGCAGTTTCAGTTTGAACATCCTAGTGAGGATAAGCAATTCAGTAAAGGGATAAATACATTTTGTTTTTCGGCAGGATTGGTTGGTTTTTGGCCAAGAAGCTTATTAGTGCCTTACTGCTACCCACTGATATTGTCCTTTTTTAATTGCAAGGGAACCAATCTGTATTGATGGTGCTCGGATGTGTGCTACCCCCAATTAGATACCAGGATCAGAAACTCGCCCCATCTCAAGTTTTGAATATATCTTGAGAAAAATATTGTCCAAGTGAACCCTCTTAACTTGAAAAGAATTCCATCAGTCAACACATTAATATAGCAAATTAGTTTGCAATGTGTACAAGTGCCGTTGCACCTGAGATAAAAGTTAACTGGTTCCATGAGCCCAGTATCATTACACCAAGACATTTTTTCAGCAGAGCTTTGAATAAAGTGTAAAATCAATAATATGAAATTCCTGAAAATAGCTGAATTTGACGTCAAGATCTGATTTTAATGGTGTCGTATTTTCTGCACTATAATGCGCATCTAAAAGAATCCCATTCGCCTTATCTATGATGAATATGGGTTAATCATTGTATGAAATTCCCTTTAGCACAGCTCCATCTAGTTGATGTATAACACCATCCCCTACTACTACTACTGCGTTTTATAATCTGGTACGCCTTTTACCAAAAAAAATGCTATTGAAGTTGCACCTTATAGTGCTTAACAGTGTGTTTGTTGTCCAACCGTTTTCCAGTGGTATCGTTCAGAATGTTCTAGGCGCTTTGTATCTGAGCTTCTTGTATACAGCTTCAGACATTTTTTTCTTTTCATTTTATGATTGCACAACAGTTTGAGAGAAAAGCGAGTGCGGGAGCCAGATGGAAGGTTCACAAGCCTCACAAATCATGTGTGGCATTTCAAACATTCATTAGTCTCTGCTGGATTCGGGTGTTAGTGGTACATGAGCGGAACAATGCTTCTGCGGCATTATATTTTCATGCCATGTATGTTGATATGGTAGGTGTAGTAAAAGTAAAAGCAATCTCCCTCTTTTTTTTTGCTTTCAAGGCAATGAAACACTAATTAGTTCTTCCCCTGAAAGACTGCCTGTAATCTTTACTCGGAATTTCTCATTTGCGATGCAGTGCGGATATGTATAAAGTATCTGTGGTTCTGTTGAGTAACACCAAGTCGTCTGGTTTTCCGTTTGGTCCCAGTTTGAAGTGTTCTAGAATGACAGTCTTTGAGTCTTTTAATAGGTAATTGGGTTGAAAGGTGTTTGCGTTTCAATCACGAGGGTGTTGCTATTTTAACTTCTAGTTTGTAATTGTGAGTCACTCAAAAAGGACAAGTTAATTTGACTGTCATTGTTTTCAGGACTTATTTCAATGGAATCAATCTACATTTCCAAGGGGGCTCAAACTTCCAAAATGCTGTTTAGTGCTAGATCAATTCTGTTAACTGGGATACTTTCCATCATATGTCTATTTTTTCGCAATTATGACGTACATCTGATAGACTGCAGGCAGTATTTTCTCTACCTTGTTTGGATGCCGTGCTTTATAAAATGCTTAGTGGTATGAGCGTCGTTGTGGTTTCTCTGGTTTGATTCGTGCTCGTGTTGGTTGTGTCAGGGCGTAAAACGTGTGCCAAATATATCACGGATCGACCGTTTCGCTTTGATGGGTACCCGGTCGATTGGTCGCCAGTCTTTTGGTCGCCCGGGAGGTTATTGATAATTACCATTTAAATCGTTGCTCAAATTCCCTAAATACAAACTGTGAATTACTATTTAGTCATACTTAATGCCCTATTAATTATTAGGCTAAAGAAAAGCTCCAAATTTCCCGGACCTTTATTGTTTTTTGTTGGAGAACTTGTTAAGACCCTGACTGACGTACCTTCCTAAGGGGACAACTCATGTACATACAAACTCTTCTACACTCACACGTCGGCTCAGTGAAACTGCTCATGGCCATTGTTGGCTTTTATTGATGCGTAGACCGTGTTGTTTTACCTTGTTTTGTCGCCGGTCGTTTGATCGTCGGTCTTTTGGTCGCCCGTTGTCACGTTCCGGGCGACCAAAAGACCGGCGACCAATCGACCGCACACAGCTTTGAAGATTCAGTCACTTTATAACCTGCGGTATAATATTTAAGTACTAATTCACATGCGGTTAGTCGTCAGACAATATTTGCCTGGTTGCCTATTTCAGTGTACTCAAAGGTTCTTGCCAAAAGTTAGAGCTAGTATATTCCCTCAGTTGCTAGCTTTATGGATTTATTTTTCACTTCTTGTGTGCGCAGTGTTCTACTTTTGTTTGGAGGTATCAACCACAAAGCTTAATGGTTGCCAGTTAGACTGGCTCTGGGGCACTTTGGAGGTGAAAACTGCACAATTGGGAAGAAAAGAGGGTGTAAATGGAACAGTGTTGCTTTATTGCTGGTTGAGATGAATTACAATGTTGAGTGGATTTTTTTTTTTATTGTTTTAGTACCATATGTGCGCTGCATGGTTTTTCTTTCTGAACAGCAGAATCAATGAACACTAACAGATACCAAAAAAAAAGATAATTTGAATGTATTTTCTTGGCAGTTTCATAGATTTTATTTGGTAAGTCTTTGCCAAATAGAATATGTTGTCAGTTTACCACTAATAAATCAGCATAGGAATATTAGCCTTGGCATAATTATTCACACTTTACTTTCACTTTATTCATCATCATTTAATGGAACAATTTGTCATTTTTTTCTTAGCGACATCAGTGGCATACCTGAATTGTTGTTTTCCTCTCCGTGCTATGCTTTAAGTGGCTTTAGCGTTGCAGTAATAATGCACTAAAGCCCTCTATGGATGAATTAGTAATGAAAACTAATGGTGGTATTAATACACAACACCATAAACTGCAGTGATTCAGGTCTCAGTAATAAGAGAAATTGTCTTACTCTTAACTAGGTTAGGCAATAGAGCAATATGAAATGTCATTACAAACATTTTAGATTGTCTGCAATGAACATTTATTTGCATCCTGAAACTGTATACGCTATCTAAACACATGCTGGTTGGGTTTAATCCCATGCTGCTTTAATTTTGCTGTGATGATCCTCTGCAGGATGGAAGGCCTTTGGGGGGGCTTTAGTATAATGACTCAGTCTATGTATAATTGCATTGTCTTTATAAACCATTATAGCGGTGGTCTTGTGTGCATAAACCTCATTATGCAACTACATATAACGCATGTTCATTTTGAGAGGTTATTTTTTCTCACTAAGTTCTCGCTTATAAACTTTTCCAACAAAAGAAGTCAACTTCAAGTGTCTTGATAAGACGCTGCTCATTGGAGGGAAAACTTTCAGTTCAACACTCAAATATCTAAGAAAAATATCCCCATTTTATGCATAGGTCATCTTCATTTGCAAAGTTGAATTTCCTTGACCAACAATCTAAAACCTCTTAGTGAAACAATGATATTATCCCTTTGTTAAATGGTTTTGAGGCTACCTGAAAATGCTAAATTGTCTCTAGAAAATTAGTAGTGCACCATGGCAGAGATGGCCAAGCAGACAAGAACCAGTTAGTAAGTGCGCCTAAAGGGTTTCTGTCACTAACAGCAGTTTAGATCGGGTGGAGTGGCTGCTCTTGAAACCACATCTGTTGGGATCAAGTACCTTATTTTAAGACAGACTTGGGCTCAATTAAGTGAAAACGGCACTCGATGTTTTGTAAAAAAGAACAGAAGGATCACTATGCCTCTTTTGGACTGTGCCGCCTTTTCATAATGTAGCAATATCGCAAAGTCAATATCTGTACCGGCTGTACTGAGCTTCTCAAATGTTGCTAATTATCCACACACGTCAACCGCCAGTGCTTTTGAATGAAAGGTCACGATTTTGTCTCAACATCAAGCCTTGAAAAGACAGGTTTGTTGATTGAAATCATGTTGGCAAAACAACCATAAAAGTGATTCTTTGGTTAACAGCATTCACCTTCCAACAATTCTCAAAGCTCGGTTCCTGGTGAATTATTTGCTAGTTTGCATTTATGGAGATTGTTCGGAGAAATGACGACCTTATCATTTCTCACAGCATGCGTTATATAAAAGAGCCGTTTCAGAGCACCGAGTCATTGTAGGTTAGTAAGGCAGAATCTCGTCCCTGAACTTAGATTATTATTTTTTTAATCCACTCTTACTGCTGGTTAGTTCACAAGTCTCCAGGCAAAAACCTGCGTTTGTAATGCAATCTTGTAATGTGGCCTGTCTGACAAAACATAATTAGCACGAACACTGCTCTTCTTGCGTTTGCCTGTTAGTAGCACAGACCAATCCATATCCAGATTCCCAAAGCCCCCCCTTTGCTAATGAATCTTCCTCCGCTTTGCCTATTGATGACTGCTTCCGTTCCAAAGATCATTATTAGAAAATTCCAGGAGACTGCTGAAAAAGTGTAATGCATCTGTTTATTGCCCAGTAAGTATCATTCCCTTTGTCCAAAAATACCAACAAACCAAGCAGTGTAAATGATCTAATGATTTCTAATCATTGCGTCAAGTTAAATTGCTAGCGGCAATATAATTGGCAACGATCATACGGTCGGCGAAAAGGGTCATCGTGGATGAAAGACAGAAAAAAAGCATTAAACTGGTCAAAAATATTTAATATTTTACCCTTTGATAATAATGCTCGTGAACTGATTTTTTTTGGTCATACCCAAAGCGCTGCTAAACACGCAAAGTCTGTTTTTATTTTTATATTACAAAGAGGGACACATTTTAATTACTACAGTACCATATGTAGACTTCAACATGTGTTATTAAGCCCCTTTGTGCCAAATCAAATGAATGTGCATTATAAGTCAGGCACTACGGGGAGCAAGAAATGCTGTTTGATTCCATTATTTATGTATAGAATATACGAACACACATTTACTATTGTATAAGCCCAAGGCACAGTTAGTCAGACAGATCAGTCAAATGCTAAAATGTCATTGTCGATTGATGAATCCACTATTTTATGACGTCGTCCAAAGCCTTTTTTTGGCACTGATTCAAAGGGCTTTTTCTTTTTTCTACTCAAATAAAAAGTGAGCAATGTATTTTCAATCTGCTATAAAACAAGCATACGTTGACCCTAAGTTCCTATTAAGAAGTTCTCAAAAACATTAATAAAAAAAAAAAAACAAGACTAAATGTTATATTGTTGAAGAAAAATAATGTATCGTATTTTTACGACTATAAGGCGCACCACATTATAAGGTGCACGCAATGAACAACACATTTTAATTTTTTATATAAAGCACACTGGATTATAAGGCGCCCTGTCTATTTTGTGCGCCTCATAGTCGTGAAAATACGGTAATCTTTCCTGGTGCGATACAGTAACGTAGACTTTAGTTTGGTGTTGAAAGGATGACAAAGACACTCAGGTTTCTGGACTTTTGGTTTGCAGCACACGAACATGATATTGATTTTACAATAATTACACAACGTGATTGTTGAGGAATAGTCAGTTAAACGCAAAATATAAGGGTGTCAGAAGTTTCAGGTGATACGTCACGTTCAATAAGGAAAGTGCTCCACGGGCACAAAGCAGCTCTTATATTCTGGCCTGTTGCAGAATTTTGCTGAAAAAACAGATGTCAGTAATTTGGTGCCATTAGCCACTGGACATGAGCTTCACTGCGACCGCTGGTGATAATAATGGACGATAAAGCAATTTTATTTTGGTGTGTGCAGGTACTGCAGATGTACCTGCCCTTCTGTGGCATTGCCATCTCCAACGCTCAACTCTTCGCCGCCTCCAGGAAAGAATACGACAGGAGTCGGGTAAGTGACCCCGCCGCTCTTCCCTTCTTTGGAATCGGCAAAAGCGCCGCCGATGCTTGCCGATCAGGGTATTCGGACGTTTGGTCGCTCGGAAGGTTATTGATAATTACCATTTAAAATTGTTGCTCAAATTCCCTAAATACAAACTGCGAATTATTATTTTGTCATACTTAATGCCCTATAAATTATTAGGCTAAAGAAAAGCTCCAAATTTCCTGTACTTTTATTGTGTTTTGTTGGAGAACTTGTTAAGACCCTGACTGACGTAGCTTCTTAAAGGGACAACGCATATACATACAAACTCTTATACACTCACACGTCCGCTCATTGAAACTGCTTAGGGCCATTGTTGGCTTTGATTGATGCGTAGACCGTGTTGTTTTACCTTGTTTGGTCGCCGGACTTTTGGTCGCCGGACCAAACGTCCGGCGACCAAACGTCCGGTCACGGCCGATCAGATGGGCCCATTTCCAAATAGTGCTTGGAAATGCACACAATACACCACATATCTTTGAGGGAACATTATGAGATGTACTTGTTCATGCAACTCGTTCATCTGCTATGAGAGAACATTATGAGAACGCAGTTCTGTGGGAGGGGAATGATTTTTTATTTGTTTTATTTTTTTCATGTGCTTTGTATTAGATTCTCTGTACACTGCCATACATCAAGGACTTAATTCGCTTTGACTGGGGAAGCTAATCATGTCGCATTGTTCCTATGTTTTGAAACACAATGTTTCTATAGTCGAAGAAGTGGAGCTCACTGAATAGTTATTATGCTTTAGAAGACAAACTCTCCGACAGTTGTTGCAGCGCTTTCTTTGTTGGCTTCCGATATTCAGGCTCTCCTCGAGGTCGTCAACGACCTGTTTGAAGAACAGACCGACCTGGAGAAAATTGTCAGGAAGATCATGCATCGGGCTCAGACGTTGTTAAAGTGCGAGCGCTGTTCCGTTCAATTGTTGGAGGACATCGAGTCACCGGTATTGTGCCTTCGGAACGTCACATTTTGTGCGCCTGGCACGTGTTTGCTCCAAATTAGGAAAGAAATGTGGAAAGTAAATGTAGTGATTTGTCCTTTTTGAATGTTACAGGTGGTGAAGTTCACCAAGTCTTTTGAATTATTGTCACCAAAGTGCAGCGCTGATGTTGAAACAAGGTACGTTTGAGGTTTGACTCTCCAGAAAGACCTTCATTAGATGTGGCCAAATGGGAAAAAATCTACTTTTGCTTTTCATTACTTCTCTTTTCATCTGGCTAACCTTTTCTCTGCGTGTCATATTTTTCTACATTTTGCATCTCGAATCTGTAAAGCTTTCATCAATGACTGAATAAAAAGAAAGGGAAAAAAAAAACATCTTCTACTCCAGGAGTGAAGAATAACAGGCCGAGTGTGGGAGCTGTCTTTAATTTAATTTTGAGAGTTCTCGCCACCGCTGGGCATAGCTGGGTGTGGAATGATTGAATTATTGTTTAGAATGTTTTGATGAACACCTTGTAAACTGCCCACAGCATTAGGAACACTAAGATCCAATAAGATTCTCTTTTTTTTTGATAAAACACTGTGGATCAAGTATTCTCTGAACACTACATTTACTGCTCCACTATCAGTTGATAAAACACACTGAGCAATACATTGTCACGTAACATTAATCATTCCTACTTTGATAAAGTAGCGTCAGACAGGACTTCAACTGGTATTATTCTTGTTTATTTCCTAGTTTCAAGGACAGCATGGAAAAGTCTTCTTACTCTGATTGGCTCATTAACAACAGCATTGCAGAGCTGGTCGCATCCACGGGACTTCCTGTGAACATCAGCGACGCTTACCAGGATCCTCGCTTTGATGCTGAGGTAATCGTTACATTTGTTTGCATTTTTCAAAAGAGAAATGCCGTGGTTGTGCTTTGTCAGACAAGTTGATCCACTCGCTTGAGGGCAAAAATACAATTTTACAGCACAGTTTTTCCAAAATTTGACAGTAAGATCCACATTAATTTTCCAAATGTCGCATTCAAGTTTCACAAAAACCTTTCCATTCATTCCTGTTCATTTCCACCTCCATTCTGCAAAAGATGATTTCCATTGGCGGACCCGTAAACATGGTCATTATTTTTTACGGAAAACTCCTGATTAAAGCCCACTGATATGTAACAAGAGTAATTAGAGTCCATTGTCAACATTATTGGACCTGCAAAAAAATACAACTCATTATTACTCACATTTATAATAAACTCAACTATGAACAAATCTGTATTGGGTCTTATTGACCGAACCCACAAAAGTAATATTTGGCTCCCATTGACTGTCGCCCCAAAAACTCTCCATTGACATTCATTGTTTTTGACTTCACATTTAATATAAATCCCATTTGTGTAATTGAAATACAAGGTTCACTTAGCTATTTTTTATGATTTACATTTAAACACATTACGATAACAATAGACAATGGTTACTGTTTTTGAGTGTCAATAGTGTTTTTTTTTCTTTCTGCAGCTACAGTCTTAAATAGAATTCTGAGTAAATTATATGTAAATACTGAATGTTCCTGATGCAGATGGAGGACTGTCATTGTTATTAATGTATTTGCCATTATTTTTCTAGGCGGATCAGTTTTCGGACTTCCACATTCGCTCTGTGCTTTGTGTTCCTATATGGAACAGCGATCACCAAATTATTGGTAAGTCAACAATGAAAGTTCATTTCCAACTAATGTAGCATTTACTCTAAGTGCATTTTGTGTCAATGGAATCTTGTATAAGATACAAGATGCCTCCATATGAGTTCTTATGTCCATCTTTTTGTTGTGATATGCATTCATTTTCTGACCCGCTTTATCCTCACAATGTGGGCATAATTGGACACACATGATTACATTGAATTATAATTGGCCCTGTGCTCTATTTATATTGCTTCAAGACAAATTTCAGTGACGGGGTTTATATCGGAGGCTGAATGTTTGCGATTAGATCCAGTCTAAACTCGGCTTGGGTTGCCTCATTGTCCGCTTTGTATTTGTGAATTAGCCCCGCGGCCGACAGCACACTGACACTGCGATAAATCATCGATCCTTTCCCGACCCGTTGGTGGTGCTAAATACTTCTGTGAGCAGCGATAATAGCGGGCTTCAACATTTCCAACATTTCACTTAGGAAAGGATTGTTTTCATTGAGTGAAAAGGGACCGTCGTATTTGTAGAATGTGTGTGTGTCATTGTATGCACAACATTTCTTTTGTGTAGGTGTTCACGTATTTGTCAAGGACGGGAAGCAGAGTAAAAAAAAATAGGACATGATAAACAAATGAAACGAAGTGCAGTGTGTGGGTGGTACCAGAGGATCTGAAGTGAAAAAAAATGACACAAACAAATCAGCCAAAGATGATGTTCTCAATTCAATTCAAGGATACTTTGACAAAAGGAGGGTGCTGGTGTTGTCTCCCAAGGTAACTGAGCGCTCATTCAAATTGAAGTCCAACTAAATTCTTCTGTGATTACAGCAGAAATAGTGAGGTTCCCTATAGACCAAATTTGGGCCGTTCGTTAAAAGCACTAACTGTGGGAAAAACAAAGTGTTCATTATCGGCCATTAGCTTTCAATATGAATATATCTGGAAATAAAGCTTTTTAATTGAATAACTTCAGTTCTAATGAGTATTTTCGAACAAATGTTGAATGTATAAGCATGTGAATATATTTAATATTCTTTTCAAATGAGTGGATTTTGTTTTATTTATAAAATTGTTGACATTTTTACTCTGTGAGGTTCCCAGTAGTCCTTGCTCCTCACATCATCCTTCACATTTCTTGTTTTTTCATCGATTTCTGCAACATTTTCCAGGCAGTTCTGTAGCCACAACAAACTTCAATCTGGCCTTTTTAGCTCCTCACCGATTGTGCCTTCCGTTTTGTTAAACACGCCGAGCCCGTAAACTGTCACACAGTAGGACGTGCCATGATTAAACATAATGAAATCACTACAATACATTTTACAAGGGGCCCCAAGCAGCCATTTAGTTTGCTAGTCACAGTGGGCACTGATCATAAAATTAAGAAGATAATGTATTGGATGGGTAAATTACTACAAATTTTAATATCATATCGCAACAAACATTTCCTGCTCATTAGAATGTACAAATATTACACATCAATGAGCAATACTGTTAAACATGTACTAATGTTAACAAAACATGACCTAAACAAGGCAATCCAGAGTTTACTGAAGAAGATTTCCTATTTTAATCCAACATGCCATGAATTGCAAGCTCTTATTTTCAGATAAAATGTTGAGACATTTTTTGTTGTTGTTGTTTGAAGCTTTGCTAAAGTTTTCCCAGGTCACTGTGCAAATTACCCTTCCGTTTTAGTTAGTGGGAACATGGCAAAAATCCAACTGCAGTCCACTGTCATAATGTGCAAAGTGCATAACATTTTTGATACTTGGGGCTCTCTCCCGGACCAATCAAATGGCACTTCAGGGAGTGCATAGGCGCTTCCCTTTAGACCAAAGCCAAGCTCCAACAGTCCCCTTGAATTTAATCAATAAATCACCAGTAACTGCTTACACTGCCAGTTACAAATTGCTTGGCCCATTTATCAAATTGTACAGAGGCTGATAAACTTCTCACCTCATTGAACAAGAACGTGCCCTCTACGGTATATCCACTTATCATTAGCATAACGCTTGCTTTTTAACATTAAACTGTGCGTTGTGCTGTTTGTTGAGTTGTTTTTGTGGTCCCGATTGATTGGAGACTTAAAGTGGACAGATGAGAATGAAATTAATTCAATATTATTTTATGCATGCCATCTCCAGGGCCCTTTGCAGATCTTTTTTGGTGACATGGTCATCAAAGTAATTGATTTCGAACTTCTTGTTGCCTGTACGCAACGAGTTAGCCAGTAGAGGGTGCTCAAGTTATTTGTGAACTTGAGCTTTTGGCCAACTACGTAACTATGCAAAGATTTTACAGGTTTCCACAAAGTCTGGGTACATAGGAGATTTCACTGTTTTATTTATCACATTCCATGGAGTTCACCTGAATTTTTAAAGCACATTAAATGATGCATTGAACTTGGTGAAAATCATGTTTAAAATATTATTACCATTACAACTGAATGAAGTTTGAGATGTTTTTTTTTTTAAATCATCTACCCTTACCTTGAAGGAAGAAAGAAAAAATAATCTATATATGCAAATAACGTATTTGGCTGGACCATTTTAGATACTTCCATTTGATTGGCTAAAATATAAAGCAGTACTGGCATTTAAAAATGTGTACTAATGGCTATATTGCCCTTCCCATTATTTACATTTATCATTATTTACATTTTTCTCAACTATCTCACACCATGTAAAATTAAATTCTGTGTATTTATATTTTATCAAACAAGAGTCTTTCCGCTTGGAGTCACTTGGCCAAGGTCTTGTTTTGCACTTGAAATGACATCACAGCTTTAGCACATTTGACTGACACACTTTAAAGCGTATACTATTTACTGTTTATTATGACCCGTGAAACACCACAACAATATCCATCAATGGAATATTCCTTTTAGTGTGTTTTCTACTTTAATTAGGCTACGAGAGAAGCCAGTTAAATACACCAAAGGCATCGCTCCCTCTGTGTTATTGTTGACATTATTAATGGAATATTCATTTTGCACTTGTCCTTTGCACTAGCGCGTACAAATTCACAACCTGAATTTATGCAAAAATCTATCTTAATTATTCTTGGGAACATCATTTGTGGCATAATCCAGGTTTGATCAAAGAGGCCATTTTATCTTATTTCTCCTTGGATTTTTTTCGAACAGGTGTGGCTCAAGTGTTGAATCGCCTTGATGGGAAACCGTTTGATGACGAGGACCAGCGTCTTTTTGAGGTATGGCTCTCTGCCTCATTAATATTTCATTTCATCAGTGGTCGGACTTGTTTTGATATGTCATTATTTTTATTTTTTCAGGCGTTTGTCATCTTTTGTGGCCTGGGAATCAACAACACTATCATGTATGACCAGGTGAAGAAGTCCTGGGCCAAGCAATCCGTGGCTCTAGATGTAAGAATGCCAGTCAATCGTAGATTTTCCTGTGCCGTAGTGTGGGTGTCTGTGGGTGTAAAGTGGAATGAACTCAATCCCAGGGAAACAGAAAAAACAGGAACGGCAGGGGTACTCAAAAGGTTTTAGTCAAAGAGACTGAAAACGAAGTGCAAACAACAGCCGGGAAACCAAAAACAAAAAGATGAAACATACTCTGACGCACACCTAACACTAAACTAATTCTGGGTGTTTTTTTCTACTCAGAATTATTGTTTAGTCAGATATTTTTCCTGACAAAATGTGCTAATCTCGGTGTGGATCTTTTAGGGGAACGTTAATGAGAGGTTGAGCAAAGAAATCCCTCATCTCCCCTTTTTTCGTAACCATTAGGGGTTGAACAACAAAGTATTTTTTTGTAGTCGACTGTAACGTGATGAAAGTTGGGTCGAAATAGATTAATCATTGGTATCACACTGTAAAGATATCTACATTTTATTTTTGTAGAGGAATGGTGATACCACAATGAATTAATGTGTAGCATTGCCAAATAATGATCACACGTGAGCCACTGCAGGTCTGCGGAAGATATTTATCTCTGCTAATAAAGGAAACATGACAAATGAAATCAAGGTTGACATAGGCGCTCACTTGGAGGCGAGACTCTCTCAACCAAAGCAGTGTCATGCTAATGTGCAGCCATCCCCCCACTCAGCGACTCACTGCCAACTTTAATGAATTGAAAAATTGAATGTGTGTCTCTGGTGTCATTATTTTTCAGGTGCTTTCCTACCACGCCACTTGCTCCAAGACTGAAGTCGACAAATTCAAGGTAAATGTCATTTACTACAGTAGTATAGCAGTAATGAACCTTGTACTACAACTGTTTGGTTTAAAAAAAGACACACAAAAAAACATTATACAGCTACGTGCCTTGGTTTGTTTTTCTGCTGCTCAGTCAGATGATGAAAAAGGTACCAGAACCATGAACCTTGGTAGTGGCATTGAGAGTAGGCCAAGGGAAAAACCCATTATTTTTTCAGGAAGGTACATACGGGAACTCGTTAGACTTTCCTGCGCATTGTTGGATATTTTAACCCCCCCTCATTAAATTTTACATGTATCTTTAAAACAGGTACTATGCTTTATTTCGTTGGTGCAGACTTTGCAGGTATATCGTCATAGCCTATTTTTTCATAGCCTATTTTTCATTGAAGTTCATTTGATCAGTTTTCTGGTTGAAAATGTGCCGGTCGATGCCCACCCGACGACACCCCCACATCTTACTGCTATGAATTCAAATATCAAAATATTTTTTGCACTAGACTGCCAACAGACACAGGCAGTTAGTTACATTTATTAGCCTAGAAACATGGAAAAAGTGTAAGTTTGATTCTAAAAGCTTGTCTTGACCATAGGGTGGTAGTTTAAAACAGTCATGCAGTAAAAAAAACTTGAATTTAACTACTGTGACTTGAGAATATGCAGTGATATTAGATCTTTTCCCACAAAAGATAAAGAATATTGCTGTCCTTAAAGCATTATACCATCACCCCATAGATGCTATTCCTTAGCCAGTCTGTTATTTCATATATTTTAGCATTGCAATAGATATGAAGGCTAAGCATAGCAATATTACATTTTAATTGAATGGAAAATCCAAATGCATCTATAGCCAATTTTCTTATGCCTCTATTATGTATGAGAATGTACAATTGTTTATATGGCATGCAATTAACTTTTTTAATAAGTTATTTTTCACGAGATGATAATCTCACATTAATTACTTTCATGGAACCAGACAAAGGATTATAAATAGATGCGCACTTTACCTTTACAATTTTTAGCCCATTGACTACATGAGTATAGAGATTTCCGAATTAAAAAATAAAGCAGTCACAGAATATGTAACGTAAACACCAATTAATATACATTTGCTATATTCATTCATTATAAAATGGAAAAAATATTTTACATTTTTAATTGGCCTGACATTTGTGAAATATAGATATGACCTATTTTCCCCGCAGTTCCAAGTGAAGCATGTTCCCGTGTGACCATTACAGCAAAATAGGCGCCCACCTCACCCGTCACCCCCACCCCCACCCCCACCCCCACCCCTCACTGCCTGCCTGTGTGATCTCTTCAGCAATGTGCTCTCCATCGTCACACCACCCCGAGCCGCCGCCACCACAACCCCCTTCTTTCATAACTGCTCTACATATGGATTCTTACTGAGTGCGCTTATCTGCAAGAGCCGCTGGTGTCAGTAAAAAAAAAAAGATTGACTTTTCTGAAGAACCGTAGAGAGTAAGAGAGATCAAAATACATTAACAGTAGTGCAGGAATTGGTGGTTGAGGAAAAAAACTCAAATACATATACAGTGCTACCTCTGCTTACAAAATTAATTGATTCCTGAAGTGGTTTTGTGCCTTGATTTTAGTTTTTGTAAATAAATACCTGCATATTTTGTATGTAGAAACGTTCGTAAGTGGTACTCCAAACATTTGCAGGACCACTTTGATTTACTAAAATGGTATAGATGCATTACATGATCATCTAAATTGTGAAGAGAGCGAAAGAAACATTTGTTAGACCACACTTCACTATGAATAGGATTAATTGGGATCATTTATGTAAAATGCTTGACTAACAATGTCGCATTTTGTTTCTAATCATCCGCAAAAGCACACAGTGTAATATGGTTTTAAGGCCCCCTCATTATTGTGAGCCCTCAACGCATCCTTTGACCTCCGCAGCCTCTGAACTCATTTCCTCTTTCCCTCTGGGTGTTCTGCACTTCTGTTCCAGGCCGTCAACATTCCCCTGGTGTGCGAACTGGGAATTGACAAGCTCTCCTTTGACGATTTTTCCCTGGACGTTGACGCCATGATAACAGCTGCGCTGAGGATGTTCATGGAGCTGGGAATGGTTCCTAAATTTAAGATCGACTATGAGGTGAGGATTTGGGGAAAAAATATAAACAAACGAAATTTGCACTTATGTATATGCACAGACAGACCCTAGCAGTATCATTGCAGCCTTGTAAAACTTCATTATTTTGAAAAAAAAAACCATACAAAATGTCACCTATTGCCTCTTTTCTTGCACGTGACAGACTGTTGTCATGTTCCCTAAAATCCAGGGCTAGAACAAACTAAAGCTTCTGT
Organism: Stigmatopora argus; assembly: GCF_051989625.1. Lineage (NCBI taxonomy): Eukaryota > Metazoa > Chordata > Actinopteri > Syngnathiformes > Syngnathidae > Stigmatopora > Stigmatopora argus. The sequence goes on from NC_135399.1 coordinate 11,063,372, forward strand.
GCTGGCGTAAATATTATCTACAAAAACTGACTTATAGTTTTAACCACAATTTTACTTAAGGTTTTATCAATACGGCACTAAAATACTGGTGTCTGCGAATACGCAGACAAAACACTTTTTATTTTTTACACCACGGGTATTGGTACAATATTGGCATATGCTCATATCGGCGGCTGAAAAATGATGTCCAAAATGAAAAATATCGTTTTGATTTCATCCCGAATCCAATTATTTTACTGAAATAACAAAATTACCGCCACTGGAAGTTGCCTTGCCGCCAGCAAATAGCTCGGTAGGGTGTACTTCTCTTGCTGCAAAAGGCAGCCCGCGAATGAGGGCGTATTGACTCGGCGCCGCTATTAGCACTTACTGTGGAACAGCACCCATGACATTCGCTTCCCTCTTTTAAATCTTTTTTATCTTCTTGCCCCCTTTGAGCAACTAAAAATGGCACTACCAGGGTGTCTATCCTGCTTTGGCAACTTTTCTTTTACGCTCCGTCCCGTGTGAGCAAACATGTCTTTTCTCATGTTGAGTCAACTGCACCACAAGGTGCATTTAAAAGCTCCTCCAACAAAACCGTTCCAAAATGATTACTTCGATTAACCGCCGGAAGCAAAAATGAAAGCAACAGACCACCAAAATATAATACGAATAGTACAAAGGAGGTGTCAGAGAACCACTAATTATTAATATTTTGAACATGTGTTTTACTCAGTGGGTCGAGTTAAGTATTATCATAGGTAATATGGATTTTTAGGAGGCTCAGTTTCCTGTTCTTGTATTGCATTTTACATGGTTTTTCATGGTTTCTGCCACCATAGCCTGACACCAGTGGTAATACGAGGGGCATGGAGTCCTCGCTGAAGGCTTGAATAATAAACGCGAGGTCGACAAATGCTAAAACTCTCACTTATCTTCTCCTGCAATGGCCTTTGTTTACTTTCCAGACTCTGTGCAGATGGCTGCTGACTGTCAGGAAAAACTACCGCATGGTTCTGTACCACAATTGGAGACATGCCTTCAACGTGTGCCAATGCATGTTCGCAATGCTGACGGTAAATGCTGTTGCTTTAAGGTTCCTTTTCCTAATCAGATTCTAGTTTAATTCCATATGTACAATATGAATGAGCTACAAAGTCAGGCAGAACAACCCCATTGGCCAGTTCTGGCCCGGGGGCCCTATGTTTGACACACATTTTTTTTGTCAAAGGAACCAACAGACAATGTTGATGATGACACTGTTTAGTTTAGTCGAAATTTTAATTATAGGTTTATCCATTTTCAAGCAAATCAAGTAAGGGGATAGAATATTATTGACATGCATTAAAGTGGAAGGTATAGTAAGTATATTGTCTTGTGAATTTTCTACAAACAATTATTCAATTCTCGTGAGGACTGCATATAGAAACTTTTTGGTGTGCAAATGTTAATGGGGGAAATGCAATCACTTTATCATTGATCAACAGTGAAGGGATGCTTGGGAATTCATGCACGCACTGAGAAAATCTATGACAGGATTTCATAACATGGCAGAGTAAAATGTGTTTATTTAACATGCATCGATAGCTAAAATGCCATTTTTTTTAAATTACAAATTCTACAGCTTAATGGATGTCACTGAAAGCAGCTTTGTGCCCCCCACCAACATTTTCACCTTTTTGACAATTTTGTTATGTTTTTAATTATTTTTCTTAGTCAAAACTAATTAGCAGGACCTTGCCCTTTTAGTCGGTAATTAACCATGCTAATTAAATCTAGCCAATATAAAACGTGTGCAATGAGCGGAAAGCTTTGGTTCATGTCATAGAATATTTTATTTGACGCCGAGGTTTTTTTTCTTTTTATATGACCAGTTATTTATTTGCTTTGTATTTCTAACACGCTCATGTCACATTACTATTAATTGCTCAGCAAACATTTTTGGATGTGATTTTATAATCTTCCAACCAGACGGCTGGCTTCCAGGAGACGCTGACTGAAGTGGAGATCTTAGCGCTTATCGTGGGTTGCGTGTGTCACGATTTGGACCACCGGGGTACCAACAATGCCTTCCAGGCCAAGTAAGTGTCTCATCTCTGCTGTGTTGGGTGTCGTATTGCCATCTGTGGCAAACAGAGCGGTAAAACTGTTTATTTGCTTTTTATTCAAAAATATTCTTTCTCTAGTATTTGTATTTTCACCTGTTGTAGGTGAGCCTGGACCATAAATCTTATGATGAATGGGTGTTCATTGTACTAAGTGTTGCTGAGGATGTGTTATGTAAATGATATACGCACACGCTCATATTTCATAAGCTTGCGTAATCTAATGACAGCCAATGCAACATCTATATCATAAATTCAGCCTCTACAATCATACTAATAATACTCATTGTCGGCGAGTTAGAGTATTCATTTACATTATTGTTTGTTATTGTGTTAGACATTATATAATTCCCTTGACTGTAATTCAATACACAAGCTGCAAAATTAGAATGGGCTCATTATAATGCAGTGGAGTTCATTTTACTTTTTTTTTGCATTTGTTTACTCCAACGAGTGACGATTCCTTTTGAAAGCAAAACATTTAAACAAACGGACAAAAATAAATGTTAAAGATGAAATGGTGAAAGTAAATGTTGTTTCCAGGACCGGCTCGGCTCTGTCTCTGCTTTACGGAACCTCAGCTACGCTTGAGCATCACCACTTCAACCACGCTGTCATGATCCTGCAAAGCGAGGTAAGCTTGCTTTTGGCTTACTTTGTTCTTGTTGTTTTTCCTCTGCTGTTATGCAGTGCCCCAGATGTTCCTCTCGAGCCAGTGGCTTCACAAGCAACTCCACATTTGCTTCCATTTACACTTAGTGTGGCGTAGCCTTGACATTTGCGGTTCCCACAGGAAGAAACTCATCTTTGACATGATGTTTCCCAACAAACAATAATAATGATGATAATGGTTGAAAGGAGAAAATGACTTCTCATCATCACGTTGGCAGCTGGAGCAAATAGAAAGCAGCATAATGTGCAGCATTCTAGTTTAGTAATAGTTCATAACTGCAGCCGTCATTTATTTCTTTTTCCAGTCTATTTTCATTAACAAATATAGTTGATGCGCCTGAAGGCAAACATGTGGCCACTGTAATAATATGTGACGCCAGTAAACAAATAGCTTATGTTGCCTTCAAATCAATGCAATTACTGGGGTGATAGATTTAGTGGTAATTGGTTGGGCAATAGAAAGACATTTTATCAGGTGAGTAGTTTTTTTGTTGTTGTTCTAATTAAAGACAGAAGCAGAGGCTTAGTTGCTGCTTTCATTATGCTGACAATACACTACGCTGACAAATGTTTTCTCCTGGTACTACTTTTGAACTAGCTCTATCCTATTAGCATATAAATTAATAGGGTAGCTAATTCAAAGAAAAGGCTCAAGTTTAGAAACGGCTAGCTTGCATGAACTATTTATTATAATATACATTTTTGCATATGAGTCCCTCCCAATGCGTAACTAACTCTGCGGCTCCTCTGTTTTTCTATAACACTATAAAAATATACAACTGCGTTTTGAATGAAGGTGGGAGTAAACCTATTGTGGCAAAACTTTGAAATTGATCACATTAAAACATACAATTGGAATACTTGATGATTATTTAATGATGCTGTTGTACTGATGACAATTCACTCTTGTGGCAGCAATTTGCTCCTGTCAATGGTAAATCAAATCAAAAAGTTGGACTTCATTAAAAAAAATATGTATACCAAAAGCAGACAAGCCCATTTCATCCAAAATGAAAAAGACAGTCAAAATGAAACCGACAAATCCAAAGTAGTGTCATCTCTATTGACGCCAATTACAAGCCCGTGCATATTTAGACTTTACATACTCTTCATCTCTTCAAACATGTGTTCATAATTTGTAGTCCATAAATCCTATTCCTAGCCAAACTATTTTAATGCATCTTATAGTCCGTACAATACAGTACCTTTAAATTTAAAACCAAGCGGGGAAAGTCATATTTTACTAAGTTCAATGCTTTTGTGTTTGAACTCTAAGTTGGCAAATTTAGATACAATCTGCTGTGCCTGTCTTTGTGAGTTTTGATTGAATCTAAATATATTGTGTGACTTGACTTCCCAGGGTCACAACATTTTCTCCAACCTCTCATCCACCGAGTACAGCAACCTCATGCAACTACTCAAACAGTCTATTCTGGCCACAGACCTCACTCTTTACTTTGAGTAAGTTTTCCATCTTATTTCAAATGAAAAGGCTATTTATTTCACATTGACCGAGTTTTGCACTTGTTCTTATTTTGGTTCACATTGCCCCCTAACGGATATTACTTGTCTTACACTCGCCTTCAGAAACAGAAGCACGTTTTTTGAGCTGGTCAACAAAGGGGAGTACAACTGGAATGTGAAGGCCCACAGAGACATGTGCAGGTGACTTCTGCGTGAAAAAAAATGTGCCAAAAATTGAAATATGGAACAGATAAACACAGGCTGTCCTCGTCCATGATAGGTCGATGATGATGACAGCATGCGATCTTGGAGCTGTCACCAAGCCCTGGGAGATATCCCGCAAGGTGAGCCGTTTTGGGGTCGCCAGAGACCCCATAGTGTTTTCATCCCACTTTTTGTTGCAGGTGGCCGAATTGGTGACCAGCGAGTTTTTTGAGCAAGGTGACAGGGAGCGATCGGAGCTCAAGCTCACACCTTCGGTAAGTCATTTCCTTCGCTTATATTATGTACATGTATATTGGATCATAGCTTCCAAAATTCCAAATTACCAACACTGTAATTAAACTATTTAATTCTAAGTTCTGATTCAAATTCTATAAATGTCAAAGTGAGGAAATGTACATTCTGAACTCTTGGCACACCACAAAGAGACCAAAAATTGCTTATTCCTTCCAAACCCCCATTAGCATTCTACTCTAGTTTCTTGCGGACTCATCTAATGCGTCATTTTTTTGTATTTGCTTCACTCTGAGCTGCTGATGTTTTATGAATACATCTGACTGTTTGATTATGAGGCTTTGAAGGCCAGCTCTTTTTTTTTTTCTAAACCATTTTCTAGGAGTGCAAATCTACATAGACATTTCTCTAGGCCAATGGCAACCTTTTTCTTTTTTAAATGTGCAATTAAGTACAATGACTAATCAAGCCAGGCCATATTGCCCCAGTGTGCAGCCCCCCTCAACCCAACCCCCATGTCAACCTTGTACTGTTTAAGGCGTGGGAGTCAGAAATGAAATATTAACTTCTGCAGTGAGTTGTAGTCGCTATCTCTGAAGTGCAGCCTCTTGGTAAATGCAGCAGAAGAAAGAAAAGGTGGCAGAGAAAGAAAAAAAGAGAATAATTATTTTTGTTGCAGTAATGCCGCTTGGACGTTTGCATCCCTATGAGACAAAATTGGAAAAAAGCCTGCTTAGTCTCGTGTTTGTCTTTTAGGCAATTTTTGACCGGAATAGAAAAGACGAACTGCCTGGTCTTCAATTGGAGTGGATTGACGGAATTTGCGCCCCACTTTATGAGGTAAGTTTGTCAAACTGGGGGGAAAAAAAATACAAAAACGGGACTTCTTATACCTATGTCCAAAGAGTGTAAATCCTTCCCATCGTTCTTCATCCGCTGGCCCCGTAAAAATATCTGGGCTGCCCAAGAAGCTTGAGTTCAGCCTACATTATGTTGCACTACTCAGTTAGCAGCACTAGAGGGAGCTTGTAGCTCAGGGGTCAAAATCGCAAATCATGTAATCAATCAATCCATGTAAAAATGGAGCTGTTTCCGTAGCGCTCATACTCATCCGGGGCCGCGGGGTTGCCGTAAGCGGGGGCCGATCGCAGGGCACAAGGAGACAAACAACCATTCACGGGTACTCGGTCGTTTGGTCGCTGGTCTTTTGGTCGCCTAGAAGGTTATTGATAATTACCATTTAAACCGTTGCTCAAATTCCCTAAATACAAACTGCGAATTATACTCTTATACACTCACACGTCCGCTCAGTGAAACTGCTCCGGGCCATTGTTGGCTTTTATTGATGCGTAGACTGTGTTGTTTTACCCTTTTTTGGTCGTCGGTCTTTTGGTCGTCGGTCTTTTGGTCGCCCGTTGTTTGGGTCCGGGCGACCAAAAGACCGGCGACCAAAAGACGGGCGACCAAACGACCGCACACGCCATTCACGCTCACACTCATGCCTAGGGGCAATTTAGAGTGTTCAACTAGCCTACCATGCATGTTTTTGAAATGTGGGAGGAAACGGGGACACCCGACAAAAATATCTAGCCCAATCTGATTCCGATTCGCAGATGAGTATAGACGGATTTTATTTCTGAAAACGGCCCTCAGAGGAATTAGTCTGGACGGGCCTGGTTTAAAATCGCCTTGGGCTGGATATCAAAGAAGCCTGTTAGGACGGACGGACTGTAGATTTTCTTTTCATGACCGCACTGCGGTATTGCTCGCAAGTACTGCAAGTACTGCTACAGTCCATCTCTGCGAGGCAGAATGTGAGAGAATGCGCGTTTGCCAATGACGTCAATGAACCAGGCGGCCTCGCCCCCCGTTGTGTGGGCAACCGAAGGCGTGTGGAGGCGAAGCAGGCGAGACGGGATGCGGAGCACGCGCGGCCGTCACAAGCGCCCAACGCCAATCCCACCCCCTGTCGCGTTTATTCAATTAGGCGCTAAGAACACATTGGGATTTTTGTGTTCAGAAGCATCAAAGCGGACGCGTTACCTGCGCGGGGGTGTTTGGTGGCTGACGTTGGGTCGCAGATGCTGATGCGCACCGCCCGCCAATTAAATTGGGGAGGGAGATGTGAGGCGCTGGAACATTTCTTTCTTGATCTTATGCTGCAAGAACCGTCTCATAATAAACATACACACACGTGTGAACTACACTTGTTTTATTATTATTATTTTTAAAAAATGAATGCAGAATTAAGAAAGCCCCACAAAACTATATTTATACACCATATACTATATAAACATGCATTTTGAATAATACATTTAGTAATATGTATATATTTTTCATTTCTATTGATTTTAGTCATCCATATGGCTGCAGTGAATTATTTGTTATTCCTTTTAATGGTAGTTTTTATTTATTGCAGTTAATCTTTCTTTTTTTTTACTGATTGTAGTTCTCATGATTTCATGTTTTCTTTAACAATAATAACTGCTGTTGCAATAAAAAAAATCTTATTTTCCTTTGTGTCCAGACTCTGGTCAAGGTTAATCCTAAACTCAAGCCCATGCTGGAGATGATCCAAGTAAACCGGTCCAAATGGGAGGAGCTCAACGAAAAGCGGCAACACGAACACGGCGGTCCTGACCCGGTGCAGCCCGCCAACTCCCCCTGCCGGAGCAAGCGCACAGACCGCTCGGCCTCTGAACCGGTTGGTTAGTGACTCTTACCTTAAGATCTCTGCTCCTCTTTTGGGGTCCTCGGCCCTTTTTTGCTCCGACGAGCGAGCTAGAAATGCTCCGCGAGCTACGCTAGTACGTCGGCGGCCGAGCCGAGTACGCCCTTTCGCACGTGGAGGCGCGGGATGCCAAAATGGAGAATGTCAAGGATGATGTCTGTAAATGTGTACATACTGTAAGCTGCTGGGGACCGTGTTGCGTTCAAGTGATGTGACCAAGCCGAAGTTTGTCGGAGTGGGCGCGCTTGCTCCGCCTCTTCCCCTCCTGTGCCTTGTTTTAAAGATTGCATGGGCTCCTTTTACATGAACACTGTGGAAAATGGCACCTGTGATGGAGTTGTTGTTGTTATTGTTGTTTTGTTGGCCGTTATATTCCTAATACTCCCTAACATCAAGTATAATTGCCTATAAATATGCCAGCCTCATGGTGGTGGCAAAGCACTACTTTGGTCTCAATCAGGCGTGTCCAAACTACTCCCTCTTTGATGGGCTGGCAGCAAATGAGGAAAAGATCATTAAATGAAATGCCCTACACAAGTATCTGAAATTCATCCTATATTCTGTTGCACTTCTCAGTTTTAACACGAGATGGAGCCAGTCACTTAAACGGTGCCTCTTTAATAGCCAAGTATTGAAATCAAAATGTGCCAAAATAAGTTGTAAAATGTGTTTTTAGCTTGTTAAAAAAAACACTTGTATCCCCCAATTTTAGTTTTCATGTTTTACCGCGTGAACATTGGAATCTTTTAAACCAAGTTATTTCTTTTTAAAACATCATTTTCCAAATGCTACCAGTGAAATGGTTGAATTTGCAATCATGATGGTATATAAAAGTCAAACTGTTTAATACAGGACCCGACCTTATCTCGCAAACTGAGGAAATATTCACACGCACACACACGAACACAATGTGCCTTGATGACGTTGCTGTGTATTTCTGCTCAAGTAAGCCATTTAATCTTACGGAATAATTCTTGGAAACGGTGTTATATCTCGGAAAACAGTTACAGCCCTTCTCGTTAACTCTTTTGACAGAGTTTCAAGTCCACGGATGACTGACTGACTGACTCCCACTTTAGTGGTACTCAAGTCCTCATTGGGTCACGAGCCACTAATTTTGCCTTTGACGTGTGTTGTATTTTCGCGGCATTCCTTTTTGAAATATGTGACCTTGTGCCAGGCATGGTTTTTAATATCTTTTCATGGGACAACTTTTAAGTGGCATGTTTTTAAAGACTTCTGTGTTGCATTTACAGATGATGTAGCGACCACGGGACCGTAACAAATACCTCGGATTTCCACACAGATGCATGTCGTCAATTGTACTGCATGAGATTGTGGTAACTATGAATATCATTGTTCTATTTTTCTATCTTATCCCCACCACTATTCCTGTCTCTCTTTTTTTTTCTTTTGAGATGTAAGTCACATGAAGTGAGGTGTTTCTTTTCTTTGGGGGTTTTCTGACTTATGGGATGAGAGAAAAAGCCCTGGCATGATGAAAAATTGCAATGTTTCTGACTTTCTGTGCGCCACTTTGAATAAACATGATGCTGCTACGTAGATTGGCCTTTGCTGACTTGATTTTTGCAGTCACGCGCTGCCCTCGTGTGGACAGAATTTTACACGCACCTTAAAACGTGAACGCCCAAAAAATTATGCAAAAAAAAAAAAAAACTAAAAAAACGGGTAGCATCATGTCATAGACTTTTCCCCACCAATCTAAGTATATGCATTTGTTAGATAAAAGTCATGTCAATTCATTGGCTGAATAGGTGTCCAATCCATATTGACTGGGAGGGTCGGCAGCAGTGAAATTGGAATTGGACGTCGAACGCTGTCAGCGGTTGGGAACGGGTGAGGAGCATTTTGTATTTTCTGTCTGCGATTAATGAATGCTATTCTGCCGTGTTCACATTCATCCAAATGAATGAATAAGCAAGCGTAGCACGTGACAAAGCCAAGGCTGCGCCAGCGCCGCTCTTGACGGCGGCTGACGTCAGCAAGGCAACGTGTAGGCGGTGGCGTGGGTGGAAAATGATTCCCAAATGAGGATGTGCGGCCAGGGGAAGAAAAGCTGTCAGGAAGAGGCTAGATCACCCTCAGCTTAGCCTGCTGTCAGACCCCACTGTGAACCCATCCATTCAACAAAAAAATGGTAGAAAAAAATAGATGCAAATATTTCAAAGGGGCTCTTTTAGTTAGCTTTATTGCACAAAGGGTGGTGACAAAAACACACTGGATGTTATTATTGTAATATCTGAAGAGACTAGGAAAAGGAATCCTGTTTTAATTGTAATAATCCAAAACACATTTGTTGACACGTATCAAAAAATGTTGATGTCAGACAGTAGCTTTTTTTTTCCATTATTCAATTCATTAGGGTAGTAAACTGGGTTAATGGCATCTTAACAATGATCAAGAAACGGTTTGCAGTATACTTATAAAATGTAGTACTTATTCTCCCTCCCTGGAATTGTGATTAAATGATGATTCCAAAAAGTCTGACCCCATTTTGTAGGCCAATAATTTTGACTATTTTCGTTGGAATGAGCTCAAATTTTAGCATGTGTAAAAACGTTTCAATTATTTGTGTGTAACCTTTGGCATTTCTATCTTTTCAGGTTGAGAAATGCCATTCACTTCAAAAGAAAAGGCATTTTGCGTGTTAAATTATGCCCGGACCTAGACACTGAATGCATTTGCAACGTGCCTCTGCACATATTTTGCAATGAAGGCACCAACTACAAAACAAATTAGGACCAAAAATGTCAAGAAAAAGGCTGGAATTGGGCTTTCCATATTTGCTCTTCTAACACTCTTCCCAGGACTACGCAGGAAGGCTTCACAAACCTGCTCCAGTCTCTGCTGTCTCCAAAATGATTGGTCTATGAAATGGGGTCAAACATTTTGGAACACCCCGTATTTGTGAGCCAAACTCAATGGAAAAATGTGCACTAAACAGGTAAAAGTTTGCTTTTGCTAAAATTATAGGTGCTACTCAAAATATCAGCTCATATCCTAGTTGGGATTATGGCATATTACCCTGGAAATGCCTGAAGTTAAGCAAGGTTGAGCCTGGCAGGGCTCTCAAACACTAAAGCGATACTGAGACCCCTGGTGTAGAGCATTTTTAGGCTTTATTTAATATTGTGCTATTTCTTTGTTCTTAACTTGGCACATTTGCCATGAGGTTACACAGAGAACAAGATAAACTGATGGAAAGTTGAATATCTAAACAGATGTTATGCTGTTGAGCTTTAAATGCTATAGTTTCTTAAAATATCCTATATATACACATATATTTGTGGGACATTCAATGAAAAAGGTACACTAAACAGGTAAAAGTTTGCTTTTGCTGAAATTATAAGTCCTACTTAAATATCAGATCTCATGTCCTAGTTGGGGTAATGGCATACTACCCTGAAAATGCCTTAAGTTAAGCAAGATTAAACCTGGTTAGTACTTGGATAGGACACTGCCTGGGAATACCAGGTGCTGTAAGCTCTTATGTTACCAAGGAGAATTGGCTCAAGTGCTCATTTAACCTGTTAGAAGCAGTGGGATCTCTAATTTACATTCATTCTTGTGGGGGCCCATGGCCTAACTGGTAAGTCATAACCCTCGAAACCTCACACCTCTGGCCGCATAGGGACCGGGAGACTGCTTCCCCACAAAAATGCCCTCTGACCCTACAGCTGCTTTTTTGGGGTGATGTGTCCATGCCACTTGGGTGGGTGACAGCCCAAATCTTTGCCTATAGATGCAGCCACAAAACCCTCACTCACCCTTACTTAGATTGGCTTATGTAGATTGGTCAGCCAAACTCAATGTCAAATGTGCACTACACAGGTCAATGCTTGGTTTTGCTCAACTTATAGGTGCTATGCAAAAGATCCAATATCATGTCCTGGTTGGCCTTCTGGCATACTACCCTGAAAAAACTGGAGGTTAAGCAGGGTTGTGCATGGTTACTACTTGGATGGGAGAGACTGCCTTGGAATACTGGGTGCTGGAAGCTCTTATGTTTGCTCACTTTGAGAAGCAGATTGATCCACAATATACACAAAGTCCTCACTCCCACTTACTTAGATTGGCTTATGTAAATTGGTTGGCCAAACTCAATGTCAAATGTGCACTACACTGGTCAATGCTTGGTTTTGCTCAAATTATGGGTGCTACGCAAAACATCCAATATCATGTCCTGGTTGGCCTTCTGGCATACTACCCTGAAAAAACTGGAGGATAAGCTGGGTTGTGCATGGTTACTACTTGGATGGGAGAGACTGCCTTGGAATACTGGGTGCTGGAAGCTCTTATGTTTGCTCACTTTGAGAAGCAGATTGATCCACAATATACACAAAGCCCTCACTCCCACTTACATAGATTGGCTTATGTAAATTGGTTGGCCAAACTCAATGTCAAATGTGCACTGCACAGGTCAATGCTCGGTTATGCTCAATTTATAGGTGCTACGCAAAACATCCAATATCATATTCTAGTTGGCCTTCTGGCATACGACCCTGAAAAAACTCTGGAGTTGAGGCAGGGTTGTGCATGGTTACTACTTGGATGGGAGACTGCCTTGGAATACTGGTTGCTGGAAGCTCTTATGTTTGCTCACTTAACCTTGTGAGAAGCAGTTTAATCCACAATATACACAAGGCCCTCACTCACCTTTACTTATAAGTATTTGTGCGGCAAACTTCATGAAAAATGTCAAAGTATGCTTTTGGTAAAACTGCTATTCAAAACATCTAATATGTCCTGGTTGGTAAAGTCATGTCAAGTATTTTCTTTTTGTAGGTAAAACTATAGCGGCTCCGGCGGCCGGGTGGTTAGAGCGTTGGCTTCTGAGATATCAGGTCCTGTGTTCAAATCCTGGCCCGGTGTACGTTTTGTTTATTTTTTTTCGTGGCCAAAACGCATGTCAATTTTTTTTTTTTTTTAACTAAAACTGAGCTAAGTGCCCAACGCATCTCTACTCTGCTCTCGACTGGTTAACTATTTTTCTCTTTTTCACCCTAAAGGAAGGACATCAGATCTGATCTTACTACCTTCCATATGGTAAGCTGACACTCTACTTGTTGAGCTAAGTGCCCAACCCAGCACCCTACTGTGCTCTGGACTGACTAACAAATTTTCTTTTTTACCTTAACAGTCACAAGTTGGAGGACTTGGGAATCAATCCGGCTACCTTTTGCATGGAACTGGCTTACTATTTATCTGTTTTACCTGAACAGTAACAACTTGAAAAACCTGCAAATCGATCCAATTAATATACATACATAACATTACGTAAATAATGTTATGTATACATTCGTTTGCACACACCTATTCATACATACAGACAGGCGTGTACGTATTTGTGCGGCAAACTTCATGAAAAATGCCAAAGTTTCCTCTTGCTAAAACTATAGATGCTACTCAAAACATCTAATATCATGTCCTGGTTGGTGAAGTTATGTCAAGTCTTTTTTTTTGTAAGTAAAACTTTAGCTGTTTATTTTTTTCATGCCCAAAACCCATGTCAATTTTTTTTTTTTAACTAAAACTATTGGGGGCTCCGCCAGCAGAGTGGTTAGAGCATCAGCCTCTGACATCCAGGGTCCTGGGTTCGCATCCCGGTCACTGCCTGGAAACAAAAATCTTGGTTCCAAGTGTGTTGGTGTCCACCCCCGCCAAAGGCGGGGGTGGACACCAAGTGTGTTGGTCCCCTCCCGCCGAAGGCGGGAGGGGACACCAAGAGTCCTGGTCCCCTCCCGCCGAAGGCGGGAGGGGACCAACTGTCTTAATGTCCCCTCCCGCCGAAGGCGGGAGGGGACCAATATGTTTTGCTGCCCCCTCCCACCAAAGGCGGGAGGGGGACCAATATTTTTGTTTCCAGGTAGTGACCGGGATGCGAACCCAGGACCCTGGATGTCAGAGGCTAATGCTCTAACTGCTCAGCCAGCAGAGCACACAATAATTTTAGTAAAAAAAAAAAATTTGACTTGTGTTTTGAGCTCAAAACACATGTCAAATTTTTTTTTTTTACTAAAATTATTGTGTGCTCTGCTGGCTGAGCAGTTAGAGCATTAGCCTCTGACATCCAGGGTCCTGGGTTCGCATCCCGGTCACTACCTGGAAACAAAAATATTGGTCCCCCTCCCGCCTTTGGTGGGAGGGGGCAGCAAAACATATTGGTCCCCTCCCGCCTTCGGCGGGAGGGGACATTAAGACAGTTGGTCCCCTCCCGCCTTCGGCGGGAGGGGACCAGGACTCTTGGACCAACACACTTGGTGTCCACCCCCGCCTTCGGCGGGGGTGGACACCAACACACTTGGTCCCCTCCCGCCTTCGGCGGGAGGGGACCAACACACTTGGTCCCCTCCCGCCTTCGGCGGGAGGGAACCAAGACTTTTGTTTCCAGGCAGTGCCCGGGATGCGAACCCAGGACCCTGGATGTCAGAGGCTGATGCTCTAACCACTCTGCTGGCGGAGCCCCCAATAGTTTTAGTTAAAAAAAAAAAAATGACATGGGTTTTGGGCATGAAAAAAATAAACAAAAGGTATACCGAGCGGGGATTTGAACACGGGACTTTAGATCTTAGAAGCCGACGCTCTAACCACTCAGCCGCCAGATCCGCTAAAGTTTTCCTTACAAAAAAAAAAGACTTGACATGACTTCACCAACCAGGACATGATATTAGATGTTTTGAGTAGCATCTATAGTTTTAGCAAGAGGAAACTTTGGCATTTTACATGAAGTTTGCCACACAAATACTTATAAGTAAGTGTGAGTGAGGGCTTTGTGTATATTGTGGATTAAACTGCTTCTCACGAGGTTAAGTGAGCAAACACAAGAGCTTCCAGCACCTGGGATTCCAAGGCAGTCCCCCATCCAAGTAGTAACCATGCACAACCTTGCTTAACCTCCAGCGTTTTTTCAGGCTGGTAATGCCAGAAGGCCAACCAGGACATGATATTGGATCTTTTGCATAGCACCTATAATTTGAGCAAAAGCAAGCATTGACCAGTGTATTGCACATTTGACATTGAGTTTGGCCGACGAATCTACATAAGCCAATCTAAGTGTGAGTGAGGGCTTTGTGTATATTGTGGATCAAACTGCTTCTCCCAAGGTTAAGTGAGCAAATATAAGAGCTTCCAGCACCCAGTATTCCAAGGCAGTCTCTCCCATCCAAGTAGTAACCATGCACAACCTTGCTTTACCTCCATGGGCCCCCATAAGAATGAATGTAAATTAGAGATCCCACTGTTTCTCACAGGTTAAATGAGCACTTGAGCCAATTCTCCTTGGTAACATAAGAGCTTACAGCACCTGGTATTCCCAGGCAGTCTCCCATCCTAATACAAACCAGGGCCAAACCCACTTAGCTTCCAAGATCAGACATGATTTGTGGGTAGTATGCCATAAGCCCACTAGGACAAGATCTGATATTTTGATCATGTTAGCAAAACCAAACTTTTACCTGTTAAGTGAACATTTTTCAATGAAGGCCCGCAAATATATAGGATATAGACAAACTATAGCATCTAAAGCACAACTCCATAACATCTGTTTAGATATTCAACTTTCCATCAGTTTATCTTGCTCTCTGTGTAACCTCATGGAAAATGTGCCAAGTTAAGAACAAGGAAATGCTAATACAATATTAAATAAAGCCTACAAATACTCTCCACCAGGGGTCTCAATCTCACTTTAGTGTTTGAGACCCGAGCTCTAACATAACAGCGCCTGGCATTACCATCCGATATTTTGGGTAGCACCTCTAATGTTAGCAAAACCAAACATTTGCCTGTCTAGTGCACATTTTTCATTGAGTTTGGGCCGCTAAGACAGGGTGTTCTTAAATGTTTGACCCCATTTCATAGACCAATAATTTTGAGGTAGGAGACAGTGGAGCAGGTTCGTGAAGCCTTCCTGGATAGTCCTCGGAAGAGTGCTAGAAAAGAAAGTGTGGAAAACCACATTCCAGCCCTTTTCTTGAATTTTTTGGTGCCAGGTCCTAATTTGTTTTGTAGTTGGTGCCTTTGCAAAATTTGTGAAGAAGGCACGCTGCACTGTCTTCGGCATACTCTAACACTCAAACATGGCATTTCTGAAACCTGAAAAGATAGAAATGCCCAATGTTACACACAAAAACTTGAGTTAATTTCAACGAAAATTATCAAAAATAATTGGCCTACGAAATGGGCTCAAACATTTTGGAACATCCTGTATTTGTATTAGTACAACTTTAAATGTAAAATATGTCACATGATGTAGGTTTCAAACAGTAGGACCGACAACAAGTGAGCATTACGATCTTTGCAAAAGCATCAAGTGCAATCCACTCACTGGGTTGGCTGTGTTTCTAAAGATTTGGCAAACATTTTGATTAGAAAACATTTAAGCTGCTTAAACAGGTTTATTTCACAAAGCTGCAAAAAAGTCAACTTATAGTAAATGAACAAAGCAATTGACTGGAAACTTAAACTACTAAAAAAATGTTTGTTTCCAAAAGCGGATTCCAAAATAGTTTCTAGTAGTCTTTGGTAGCGGAAAAAAAACGGTGCTGCGGTTATTAACTCATTCGCTTCCATTGTTGACCATAGACATCTCAGTGCCATGTTTCAGTGCCATTGACGCCGACGGGTGTCAGATCCATTTGAAAAGGAAGGGTTGGCTCACTGGCTCACTGGTTCACTGCCAAACCTTAAGGTTCAAATGGCTTAAATGCCTATTTCTATCCTTTGCAGCTAGTGAGTTACATTAAAAAATAGTTTTGTTTTGTCAGTAACACCACGGGGGAGCTTAGGGTACATAAACAAAGAGAGACAATCGTCTAAAGTCAAGTCGAGGTCCAAGCAAGGATACACACGCAAAATGGCATTACGTCAACAGCGTGACACACATTCATCGTATCGTACGCCGCACGTACTCAACGCAAGTTGATTCTGTTACGAAGTACAAATATACACTATTAGGAGTGGGAGGCAGACAAAAGCTTTGGAGAAGGCACAGAGCATCAGTAACGTACTATTAACACGGTGGAACAAAAAAAACTCTACCAAAAACATTTAGCCCAAATCTTTGATAACCAGCCTTTAATAATGCCAGATTCGGCCTGCGCTTAGGACTTTAAACTGGATATCAAAGACATGAAAGTAAATGTTCTTTTTCGTAGAAGTGAGCCGAACGTTATCGCTCAGTTAAAGAGCGGAATACCACATATGGCACCAACCTCGGGAATCTCCTTCCACGGTTACGGAAGTGTGTGTGAGGGAGGTCGGGGTGGGCGGGGTTAGAGGAGGTTCCGGTTCCCGAATATGTTCCCGGGGTCCACGTAGTCCTTGACGGACTGCAGCATGCCCAACCCCACGTTGGAGATGGTCTGCCTCATCCACTCCTTGCGAAGCTTCCCCACTGCCAAGGTACAATAGAAACGAATGAGGATGGAGGGGGTCGGGGATGGGGAATGAAAAGGGGGATGTTTCGGGTGGGGGACGTGGGCACGGCTGATTGCTCGGCAGGCTGCTGTGAGCCAATCAATCTTATGAGAGTGAGTGAATAAACAGAGAGTGATAAATGCTTTTATTCAGCCAGGAGAAATGTTTTGCATGGCATGATTTATAGAGCTCAGCAGACTATCAAACTCATTAGGCCTCATGGGCGCGCTTGTGTGTGTGTGTGTGTGTGTGTGTGTAAGCGGGCTCCCATAGGGGGATAAGGAGGCGGTCCTACAAAGCAGCCCACCCAACCACCCTCGCTCACTTACTTACTTACTTCCCCTCCAGCGAGGGCAAAGTTAACTCAATGGCTTCCGTTGTTTCTATACTAAGACGCAAAACTGAAATTTTGCTATGGAAAATTGCGAATAAAATTGCCTGAATTCCTTTAAATAGACTAATAACTGCCAAAAATGTTTTTATACTTCTGTATGGATGTTTTTCAGAAGTTTCAATGTCAAGATGTATCGCATGATCAATTGAAATGAAAATATTGTTTTTGTGTTGAATTGCAAGCCATGTAAATAAAAGAGCATATGAACGTCACCAACTGGCGTATTACAATATGAAACGGAAGCGATCTTGTGTCCTCTTTTTGTTCTAATCTTGCGACTGTGCCATTTGAAAGAAATGCAATTCAGTGCGTTAGCGTGAATCCAGCTTCATTCTTTGTCACATTGCAAAAGATATGAATGTTCTAAGAGTGGAGGCAAAAGTTGCACGCACATTTGGGGGTCGCTTGATCGATTAAAAGCAGCATAATGCTAGCGTTTGGGAAAGACTGAGCCTGAGAACAGGTGCTCCTTACTGTGTAAACACTAAAAAGTGGCCAACGTAATGACAGGAGATTGGACGGGGGGAGCTCCCGCCCCCACGGAGACAGGACGAGTCCTGACATATTTGTTATTAGAGTCCAGCCAAGGAGAGCCAGATGGGGATCAGGCTGTGAGGGGCTCCTGACACAAGAGGGCAGACAAGGGGGTCACCGGGGGGGCTGTGATAGCACACGCACCTCCAGATGGTGACAGAGGAACCAATCAGCTGCTGCCTCATAACTACCAAAAAAAGAAGAAAAAACGGTGCTCTCCAGGAGCACCCTCCCCCTTTGGTTCCACTACCTCCACACCTCCTCCTGGGGAGGAGAGAAAACAGAAGGTGGCAGGACTGCATCATTGCCTCCATCAGCGTGATAATTTACACATCTATCTTGTCGCCCTCGCGCTCTCTCTCTCGTCGGCCGTCACCATCAATCTCCGGCGGGCGATTTCGCAGCTGTGGCGAGCCGGAAAGAGCGACGCGGACGAAGGCCTCGTCCAGCCACCGAGAAGCGGAGCTCAACCCAATCGCGTCTATCTTGCGCCAGCGCTGCTCGCCGGCCAAGGTGAGGACGGAGGGCTCCCGGTCGAGGTAGAGCACGTCGGGCCCCGCCCCCTCAGTATTGATAGATGGAGCAGCGTGCAGGTGATGGATGCTCAGAGGCTCCTCGCTGCTGCCGCGCCAGTGACCCACTTGAAACACTGCTTTAACAAGCACTCATCCATTTTCTATCAGGCTTATCCTGTTTGGGGTCACGGGTGTCTGGAGAGCAACCCGCACGAGTTTACAGCAAGCGGCGGGGTACACCCTGGATGGATCGCCTGTCAATCAAATGGATGACACAAACTGCGGCGATATGGCACAGTGGTAAAGTAGTTGTCTACCCAACGCAAAGCCATTGGAGTCCATCGAAGCTAGCATTTACCAAATCCACATCACAGCGACCGAAACGATGGCCGAGGAGCTAAAACGCCAATGCCAATCCCTATTTTTCACCTGGTTCAAGCACCACAAAAGATCAACTCTTACTGGGAAAACCAACATGTCGGGGGCACTCATGAGTGACGACCCCTCCATAGATTTAAAATACTACCTCATCTCGTACTGGTTATCTGATAATTGGATGTGTGCTATCCAGTTACTGCTCGATCCCACATAAAAGCAGACACTAAAATGTTTCAGCCTTGATCCTGAAATTTTACAGGTAAGAAAGGGGACAATGTGACTCCTGTGGGTTAAGCCACTCGCGAGCACACGTTAGGATCGTGTCGCGTGCAACGGAGACAGTGGTGAATCGCTGGACATAAAAAAAAGTGTATTTGTTGCTGTGCCCTCCAACCTGGCCATCCTTGAGTACATCTGTTTGCTTTGATACACAAAAGCCATTGGAAGCGGCGCCATTTGTCAGCGGCTGATTGTACCCAGACAAACTGGTCTGTCCCCGGCCAGATAGCGAGCCCCACCGTTATTAATCACAATTACAGAGTGGGTCTCGCACAGCGAAGTCACATCAATACGTTCCCCATCTCCTCTCCCCCTCCCTCACGCAGGAGGCTCGGGGTGGCCCGGGCCACCGTTTGGAGGTCAGCATTCAAGCGGGAAGACTGGCGGCATCATTTAGGTCGGCCCACGCCACCTCCTTTTTATTAGCCATCTTTTAATTTTGAACCCGTCCCCCGCCTTTGGGGAAATATTGCAATTTAATATCGCGGCTGATTCACTGCATACTGTTTTTGACAGGTGTGATGAATAGCCTGAAGTGATGTATGAAAACAGCCAGGCGGATGGCAATATAGATAAGGCGGGCATTTCGCCGAGCCCTGATGGGGCCGGCGGAGTCGCTCGGCTGCCCTTCCCTGCTCACGTTTCATTTTCCTGCCGCCGAGACGAACAAATGGCTTTGTCGCAGACCCGCAAAAGAGGCCAAAACCTCCGTTTGGCGCTCGCCTGTCAATGCTCTCAACTCTCACTGAGGTGGGAAACACGCATATCGATTTGTAACAATTTGACTCATGTAGGACCCCAAACATGACATGGAAAACATTTACATGTGCGCTCACTGCTCCTAGTATCAAAAGTGGCCTATACGAAGTGTAGTATGGTGCCAAATACGAATCAAATAGACAGAAAATATTATCACAATCTAAAAAAGGGTCTTTTCCTACCTCCATGGTGATGTGATAAACTGCCTCCATTAGCAAGGATCTCTTCTCGAGCAGCATGCTGAAGAGAAAGAAAGAAAACATCAGACTTGAGTCATCCATTCTCATTGTGTGAGCATATTCTTGCATGGGCCAATGGACTGAGGTACCTCCACTTGTTCATAGACATGCACTGGCTCTGCGAGACCCCTGTAGTTGAAGGCGAAGTAAAAGTAGACGCAGGCACCGGCATCGTAGGTTTGCGTCACCCTGAAAATCAAGAGAGAGGTATTTAAATACTTGCCTGTGAATGGTTTGGATTGTGGTACTGCCAATGAAGTCTAATTTTATATTTGGTCCTATGAAGGGTACAGCTCAGATGTATGCATCAGAAATTGACTGGTGGGATTTTATATTTTGAAAAGGCTGCCTCATGGGAAGCAACTTTGGTTTAATCTTCCCACAGCTATCTTTAGTATCAAGCATTGTTTGCCTTGATTTCCCCTGCATTTGGTTAGTGAGTGACCAGTGAAGGGTGTACTTTGCCTCTCAGTCAAAATGTCAACTGTGATAGTCTTCAGCTAATCCACGACGCTGAGAACATCCTTTAAAGAATGGATGAATGAATAAATAAGATTGATCACCTTGGCTATTATCATCAAAAACTCAAATTGGCACAACCCCCTCCCACGCTATTGCAGATATTTTCCACTAAAATCTTCACAGATTTGTATATTTTTATTTTTCATTTCCTAGAAGATAATTTTATAATTTGAAGAACCTAAAAAAATCAATATGGTCTCAAAAAGAAAGCCAAACACAAACTTCCTGTGAATGTCTGTCCTTCCAAATCAAAAGCCTCTTAAGTTGAGAGTAAAGACGAGCCCCCCAACTCGGAGCCTCTCGGGCGGCCTCGCTCCCCGCCAAGCGGCCGAGGGCAGAGCCCTTGTTCATTTGACATGGCCCATCGCCTGGCACGCTGGCTACCCCAGAGGTTAAATAGACAAATCAATCATGTGACAGACCGCGGCCGGGAAATGAATAGCTGTGGCATAATCAGGCGGAGGCCTAATCTGTCCACCAGCATAGAGAGGCTGCCTGGCTTGCCGTCTGGAAACATCTCAAAAGAAACACGCAAGTAAATCTTTTGTTTTCTTCTAGTTGGTCCATTAGAGAGCCTTTCTATGCCCATTTACAAAAACACTGCCTCACTACTACCCCAGGTGACTTTGTACAGCAGCTGTACATCAAATGAGGAAGCTAGAATTTAGAATATTGTATTCATTTTCAACTATGGCACGGTGTACGAGTTGTTATCACGTCCACCTCATCAGCACATCGCCCTAAAAAAGCTATCACTTTTCAGAAGAGACAATTCCACACAGTTGAATGGCAAATGTTACCTGCACGTTGATAATGGAGGAAACTGAACTCCTCTGTCTTTACACTCTCCTACAATGCGAGCTTTAACATTCCGGCAGATGTCCAGAACCCTGCAATTCAAGAATATGGGTTAAATATTTTTATTTTGTGGTAGGAATATCGACGATAATAAAAAGGGGACTAAAGAAGTGGACGTGAAAACAGAGACCAGCACAAAAGAGGTTTCCATTGGTGCGGAAATGGCCGCCAGCATGTGCAGCCTTGCAGAAGGCGACGAGGGGGATGTATAATGAGCCGAGCTCCCGCGCTCACTTCGACCGCTCGCTTTTTCGTCATGCGTGTATACGTGTGGGGGTCAAAGACGAAAAGCACAAAACATGGCGCTTACTGAAACTCGATCCCACTACTTTGTAACTCTTTTTTGGATTGAGCAAGTGAGTTGTAGTACAACAGAACAGTCTATGTGCGATCCTATGATGTCATCGAAGAGCTCAGCATGATGTCTCAGATGTCAGTTTAACAACCAATAAGGAATTAATTATGTGTACAATTTGTCTATTACAAAGCCTTGTTTCGTAACACTTGGTCAAAACGGAGGAGTCTCAACGAGAAACACGAACAAAGAATCTGTGCCAATTCGTTCAGTGTAAAGCAACTGATATTAATCAGTGGAAGTGATTTTTTTTCATCACTGACTGATAAAGGGAATTACACAAAGAACCCACGATTATTGAATGTTTGGTAGTGTTGTGCCGGCAAAAAAATTCTACTCGATATCAATACACCAAAAAATACTCAAGAACATTTTTCATTTGACACTAAAAATATATATATATTTATATATAGACAAACAATTGTAATCATTTAGAACAATATTGAAAGGTAATACTATGCGCGTGGTTGATGGGGGCTACCAGTCTGTTGTGAAGGGTACTTATACTTTTGGAATCAAATATTGTATTCGGATACCACATTTGGATTTTGTTTTTGTATAATTTTATATATTTTTGACAACTATAGTGTAGTATGCAGAAAAAATAAATCACCAAAATAGTGTAGTTACCTGTCCCATGGTACAGAGGTCTCAAAAGACTCCCCAATCACATAGTAGTCCATGCCCAAGTCCTGTTCAGAGAGGAATATTAACATATAGAGGTACATAATGAGTATCTATGGCTCATCTCGGTTTCCATCAGAACCATACATCCATCTTTCTAGCCGTCCTACAATTCCACACTTAGAAAAAGTCAAATTCAAAATTTTAACCCAACCAATTTCACCGGCTTTTCATCTTTTGATGGAATATTCAATAACACACTCAAGTTCTAAATACAGAAAGCCAGACTTCAGTTGAAGTGAATATGTAATTATTTGCTCCAACTCGGGATCAAAACCACACAGCCACTGTGACCACAAAGCACACAAACAACTGAGCTAAACACTTGGGCTGACAGCTCAGTGGTCAACTTGCTCTTTTAAAAAGCATAAGCGACCATTTCACACAACTTATCATTTCGAGTTCTACTCAGAGATAGAAGTATGTCCCGCATACTTTCCCATGCGATTATTTAACTCTGTGTACCAAATTACCCGTATTCACTTGGTAAAATGAGTTAAGAATAATCTAAATAACAAGTTACTTAAGAAAAGGAAAACATTTGAGTTACGGCCTTTTAAATTCGCATGACTAATAGAGGTTGTATTTTGTACAGTGCATCCAGTCTGTACCGCTTCCATGTATGCGTGCGTCATTCCTCCACTTTTTCCACTTCCTTTGAAAGTCTGACTGGATGGATTTGAGTTATGAGTTAGCCTTTAACTGCTACAAGTGGAATGGAATCAAAAGACAAGTAATTGTACCAATAAAAACCAACACACTCTAGGGTGGGAGAAGGCATGACAAGAACTATGACCGCATCAGATTACTAAGGGCCTGGAGGTCACCGTGCAGAGGCTTCTTGTGCTGCTCACTACACTGGAGTCTGTCACAGGCCCTGCCCAGCTGCCCATCAGCTAAAAAAAGCTAAAAAAACAACAAGAGCGGTCACCCACCCGGAGGTATGCGATGACAAAGGTCAACATGTAGCCCCTCTGCCCATTGTCCTCTCCGGCTGCCAGGCCACTGGAAAAAAGATAACAGGGTTAATATTCAACAGTGGCTTCTTTGTGAGACGCTCTCACGGCAGCTGTGTGCGAGCCTGTCAATCCAACAATGTGCCGATCAATGGGGCTGTGCTGGCTGCGTCGCCGCAGGTCAGCCGCACATCCATCACCTGCGGAGTGTAATCAAATTTTCATCTAGCACCCAAACTAATCAGGCCAAGCTCATTAGAAAATCACTATATCGATTCATGCCGTTTCCCAACAGCAGAGGAAAATACCCCTTGCGGAGTCGCTCTTATCCATCACTGGCGCTTGATCGTCTTTTACTGGAAATAATGCAATGAAGCCGGGGATGTGCTGTGCACCTGCCAAATTTCTTATGATGCAATTGCTGCTTATCAAAAGGTCAGTCCTCCAGCTCAGCCAATAACAATCTAATAGTCGTGAACAATCAATACTACACAGTATTGTAGTAAGCCATCCCTACAAGAACGCCTACACCCACTGCTTTTTGGCCAAATTGAACTTATTTAAGTATTTCAGATGATGAAGAGGTAACACCATTAAACCGAAATGTATATAGTTTTGAACCAACGTGCAAAATCAGACGTTACAGTCCTTAGTACAAGTGTCATATATTCCTAATATTTTGGCTATTTGCTCCAAATAAGAGGTCTCTACATAAG
Organism: Stigmatopora argus; assembly: GCF_051989625.1. Classification (NCBI taxonomy): domain Eukaryota; kingdom Metazoa; phylum Chordata; class Actinopteri; order Syngnathiformes; family Syngnathidae; genus Stigmatopora; species Stigmatopora argus. The sequence goes on from NC_135399.1 coordinate 11,087,406, forward strand.
CCCACTCTGTATTAGAGTCATGTGTTAAGTAAAAAATAATAATTGCCAAGACTATAGTTGTTTTATTGACAACTTAACACATAACAATGGGACCTCATTTTGAATGGGGTGTTTATTTTGTATGGGTTTTTGGACAAAAAGATCCTTCTCCAATAACACCAAAAAACGACGCTTGAATGACTGAACTATTAAAGACAGCCAGATGGATACTAAATTAATAGTGTAAGTTTACCTACATTGTACATATAAAGTGAGTACGTATTTTCTCCCTTTGTGTCCTATAGCTGTCAAAGGTCAAGAATGAGTAAAAAGCTGAAGTAGTTCCAGGCTGTGGTGTGACATAATTATAAGGAAATGCTTCAAATTGGCCTAAATCATCAATGGGGCAACCCAGTGAGCGTGATGTAGAACTGAAAGCCCCCCACCCCCCAGACCTCATTGATCAGCACCAGCAAAGGCAAGCCAGGCAGGAGGACATCCACAGGTGATCCATCACTGCAAACTAAGACAAACAACTGAGTGCCACACCAAGCTCAAAGAGTCCTTTTCAGTTACTTCTACTTATGGCTGCCGAAGTTAAGTGGGGTGACTGATATCTTTGAGAGCGTTGCACAGCCACAGATGTCTGTGTGCAATTGTTGTTGGGACATATGATTGGATTCAACTCGAAAGGAAACATTACATTTTCACAAAGTTGCAAGAAACAGTTCTAAAGTTTAAAATGGATGACGTCTGAATTGTGAGTTGCATTTTTTTTAAATTAAAGTCAATTCCAGATAACTAGCATTTTTTTTCTTAAAGCCAGACATAACATAAAATAATTTGTCCTTATGGCAAACATCATCTCAGTTTCATGCCTTGTAATCCACTGATTTTATTTCCTCACAATATTATCATTTGATAGTGTTATTTTTTTTCATGGACAATTATATATTCCTGGAATAATTCCCCTTCATAAAAAGTATTGGGGTAAATCTTATGTTAGCTTATATTTTCATTATTTTAGAAGGATTTTATTTATAGGACACAGGCTATTCTAAATTTAGTGTAGCACACATCTTTCAGTGTAGTACTAAGCTGTGCTGTTACTAAACTTCATTAATACAGTAGTTCTCGTGCAGAGACAATATCGACACATTTAATTAATTGCCACGGTCAATTTCAGTCAGAAAAAAATGAACCGCTTGTTTAACTGTTTAGTGTCAAAAATGTATCTGTTTTTTACTCAACATTATAAGTATTGCAGGGGTGTTAAAAGTAGAAATTGTATAATGGGTCTGATTTCCTAAATTTCAATGACAATATCAATTAAAACGTTCAAAGCATTTTTTAAGGAGTGGATTGATTAAGACACTTAATGAATTTCAAGGGAGTGGGAAGTGTCAAACTAAAAGATTTTGATTTATTTATATATAACTCAGATTTTTAAGTATTGCAAACAGCTGTTAATTATAGCCCTATAGTAATATTATTTACAGTGAGCTAAAAGGGAAGGAAGTACTGACCCGAATTTTGCAGCAATGTCATAAACTTGTTTCTCGTGCTGCAAGACCTTCTCTCGGTCCCCCTCGAACAGCAGGGTGGCCACACACAAGCGGTTCTGGTCAAAGCCTTTGAACTGAGGATTTAAGAGACCGAGGTACATTTTTCATGAGAAACACTTGTAGATTGCCTACGACACTGAACGTGCGTGCTGGTGTTGTACCTTGGTGATGTACAATTTCTTTAGGCCTTCCAGAAATGAGGTGAAAAGTGACGACACTTGAGGCTTGAGGGCGTGACCTGTGGACACACCAGTTAAGGGTTAGCCATAAAGACGTGGACGCCAAGAAGGATTTACTTTCAAACATTCGTCATAGTCTCCAGCTAGCATCGTCCAAGAATGACAGATCAGACCGCTCAAGAGCTATTTGGGCTCTCAAACAAAAAAGGAGGAGAAAATTTCAGCAACATTTCAATAACTTTACGACGGGCCCGTGGCTGCTGCTGCTGCTGACAGCAACTATAAATCACAGCTTTCTGAAGGGAACCAGACTTGACTCTGTGATATCAGTCTTCCTCATACACACTTTTTTTGATTTATTCCTGATCAGACATACGAAAAGGGCCTGCAGACAAGAAAAATGGGGGCCCAAGGCCAACAGGACCGTTATCAATCAAGTCACGCATGATGTTGCCCAGATTTAACAGTTAATTTATTCCTCATTGCCCATGCTTCAATCTCTTCATCACTGCTGGCCTGATTTTTTTCTGCCTCCATGTCTTCACCTATGTCAACACCCTCACACAGTTTAATTAATAACTCAACATCCAAGAAGAAACATCTCAAATTGCCCCAACCTTTATACAGCGCGCCTCCCTTTCACATAGTGTAGAAAAGCTTAGTGATCATGTCAACGGTTTCATTTTTCATCTTGAATGAGTAGACAGGCACGACTAAATCGCACGTGTAGTACCAATCTGAGAAGGACTTGCGAAGGCAACAATTGATCGTACTCAACATGATTAAAAGTGTGAAACAAGCCACTAATGAGCCCAAGGAACGTATTGTGAAGCCGTGAGTTTTAGTTATTAGGGGGGAAACCTGGTTGCTTCCTCTTGCGTGCTTAATGCTCAGAAGTGCCTACTTGGTGAAAAGCGGAAATCTAGGCGAGATAATGAGATCCCTAGAGGCTAGGGGAGTTTTACTCAGATCTCTGGTGATGCCAGATGCATTGGCTAGACCTTAAGGAACAGCATCATAAAACTTCAATGGAATGACTACTTCACTTGGGCCAAGAGCCATTTTTCATTATGTTGCACCTTATCTTTATGTGGAGAGAAAAAAAATACAACCAGTTCCCTCCATTCAAGGAATAAGAAGAAAGAAGAATAGGTAGTAGGTTCAAGTATAAAAAAGGACAGATGGAAAGAAAAAAAAAGACGTTAAAAAAAATCTGTTGAAGTGATTTGCACAAATCTTACAGTACTTACCAAATCTAAATTGTTCATTATCCATAAGTCTGATAGATGCAGGAGCACACCTCTAAAAGAACAAGAGACAAAAGTAATGACAAAATAAATGAAAATCAATTTAACTTTATTAATAAGAAAGAAAGAAAAAAAGGTCAAACATCAAAAATCAACCAGAAACAACTAGAAGATTAGGATTCTTGTTTGCTAGACTGGATAAATCAATTGTGCATTTTTTTTTTTTAAAGACAATCGTTCATCCAATTTTTTTTTAGTTTCAGCCAAGAAATGTTGCCTGTCAAATTTACATCTATTTCAAAACTGTGGAAATTATTTTTGATATATTTTCTGGATTCTTGTATTTTTGGCTAGTTAAGATAAAATATTTGGTAACACTAAAACAAAACAAAATGGGCCTTTTAATTATATATAGTTCTTAGAAACTGATTCATACTGATGGAAAATAAGTTTTAAAAAATGAATTTCAATTATGTGACCAAAGTGTAAACTTCATAATAACCTATAAAAATTCCAATCTTATCTCAGTATACAATTTTAGTGATTTTTCCCCTTTATTGTACCTTTTTGCACTGTAGATTTTAAATGAATACTAAAGCTGTAAATGTCACTCATAAAAGTAATTGGGTGCATAAACATTTTTAAATCTTAGATATGTATGTAATAAAATAGTGCAATATTACCTGTCTGGCAACTTCTCGAAGACACGTAACCCCCTTCTCAAAGTTGGGGAACACCACCGAGCCGTATTTCTGATATTCGGGCATTGGGCGAATCTTCATTGTCACTTCAGTGACCACACCCAGAGTTCCTGTAGAAAAATCAGAGATTATGAAAAGGACAAAATGGGAACATGTTAAGGTCAGTCATTTATATGAACTCAGCACTCATTGGAGCTTTTATTTTATTTTTTTACAGGGGTCTGGTAAGTGTCTTGAGGGTCCTGTTGGTGACCTTTGTCTCACATTTCACCAAAGGGGTCTGGTTTTCTCCCAGGGTGTGGGAGGGAGCAAGAAAGATTTATCAGCTAGGAGAATGAGGAAATAAAGCAAGACTCTCTCAAAGATAGGCAGGCCCAGAGCCACAACACATATACAGAACTAAACCTCTGACCCACCCTTTCACCCCAGAAAAACTGTTCATTAGTTGCTGCATGAGAGAAGAAGCCACAGTGCTGGAATACGTGATTGCAGAAATAACAGTAGAAAGAAAAGGAGGTGAAGCACTAAAAATGTATATTGGGAGTCAGAAATGTTTTTTAAAGGTATTTATTAGTGTTGCACTGATGCCTATATACTCTAATGATCACTGCGCTAAAATGACAATCGGTTTTGAGGGGTACTAAGAGATAACTTGCCTATGAAAAAGATTTAGTGTCCAACCCCTCATCTCCTTAGCCAAGATTGTCCCCAAATACACAAAGAATTTTGCTTGAGTTTTATGTATATTTGTGAATGCCATTGCTTTTATGAATGAGCGTTACCAGCAACAGTAATTATGGTTTGTCAAACACACAAAAAGATCACAGCAGTCTTGACCGTAAAAGAAGAGTTTCTTTGCCATTTCTGCTCATTTTACTTGTAAATCTTTATAATTGTAAGCTCACTTGTACTGTATTTTAATGGCAAATTTTTAACAATGGATCTGTATAAAAGTCAAGTTAACTACCTAATCACATGCAGCAGTTTATAACATGCCTTTCCTTAATATAGACAGTGTCTTGTCTCTTATTAGATGATCTCCATCAGCCTGATATGGCTTTTAATGAAGTCTCAAATGTGACAATACAAGACACAGGCTGCTCCCCAGTGGCCCAGTGGCAAGCTTGCAGCCAATTTACTCCACTCAGGACCCCCATGCTTCCGATAGGGAGGGGGCAAGATAGGAGGTACTCGTGTGCAGTCATTGGCTGCTATTCATGCTGCTTGACACCCAACCCATTTTGACTTAGGGATTGGACGTCTAGCACCGTTGGCTCATGACTAAGCAGCAGCAGAATACTACATATTAATGGAATTGCAGCACAGCTAATAAAATGCTTTTTTACTTCACTTAACTAGCAAAGCAGAGTTTAAGGTTAAACAGTTGTGTTGGAATGTACAAGCTGAGTCCAGGCCAGTCAGACCAAGGACAAGGCCCTGCAGACACGTGGGTAAGCATGAGAATAATCCTCATGTTGCCACGTTATCAGACAGACAAGAGTGGACACAGCTGCAAATGTACTCAAACGCTAGGCATAAAGATGAAGTAAAAAAAAAAAAAAGTGAGCAGACCTTCAGATCCCATGATGAAGTGGTGAACATCCGGCCCTGTAGACATGCGAGGGCCCTGACAGCTCTTCTCAATCACCCCACGTGGCGTCACCATCTTAACATGTATAACCTATTCCCATAGAGAGCAGAAAAAGGTGACATACAGTTCTCAGTCAGAAATGTTTTCCATTTTTTTTGGTTTCCAAATTAGAACCGTCGCTCCACATCATGTGGGACCACTTTTGCTATGGTCTGTAATTCAGAGGGTGTAAGTGAAAATATTTCCATCTTATGAACAGACAGGCACGCACCAGATCCTCAATGTTGCCATAGATGTTTTTCTTCATGCCGGATGCTCTGGTTGCCACCCAACCGCCCACAGAACTGAACTCCATGGAGTCCGGCTCATGGCCTGTGCAGTAGCCCATCTCGTTAAGCTGACAACACAAGAGGAAGCATTATTAAAAATGGAAAGTAATCTTTTTAAGAGTGTATCTTTAAAGATAAACACATTCATAAATTAAGAATGAATTTTGTAGTTTGGTTATATTAAAGAAAACCTTTCAAAGGGTATTTAAAAAAAACTATTTAACAGCTATTATGTATTCATCCTTTCAATCATGAAAGATACAAAAACAATCAATCACAGAAATACATTTATATAATCACAGGATTCACTTTCAATATCTTCAACCATTAATTTTACAAGCCAAATTATATTGCAGCACTAGACTGAGGCTTGTGGCATCCATTTTTATTGAGGTTTAAGTAATCAAATGTGATTCCTTTCAGTGTCAATATATAATTTGTCACTGCTATGAGGGCTAGGAGTCTTTGGTAAATTTCCAAAAATCTCCACAAGAGGGCATTAAAATAAGAAATGATTCAAGCAGTGACCTTTTACTGTAATTTCTATGACATGGATAATGACAAGTTAGCACCAACTCAAGCTATGATAAGTATCAACTACCGACTCTTTACGAGTTGTGGAGACTCACCTGTCGCTCCAAGTCCTGACCAATGATGCCGGCTTCCAAATGAGCTGTTAGATTTTGTTCATCAATCCACAGAATGCGATTCTAAGTGTAGGTGGAAAAAAAAGGCATTTGTGAGTCGTTTTACTGTGTGAAGTTGTTAGTAGTGTGAACTTGGTGCTGCCATTACATTGTGTGCAGTGGGGCCACCATTTTCATGTGCCCAAGGTTAAACTCAATTTAATATCTAATTTCAAATATATGACTCTTATTTGGGCCGCCAAGCATCGGGCTTAGGGTTACCTGCATGGGGTCATCGTGCCCCGCTCTCCCATCAATTACATTGCAGAGGTAATAAAGTTTACGTTCCTGCTTTGCTGCTTCTTTCACTCACCCGAGTCACGTCACCTTCAACCTCTGACCTCAGCAACAAAGTATCAGTTGAACAGCAGCGTATTTTTATTTTCACACGGTTCAAAGGACAAAACTGTACTGGATATTTGCTGCTTTATATTATGTTGTAAAAATTTTACATTATCGTGTGCCGGAGAAAGAGCTGGATTTACATTATGATTAATGGCTGCTGCCAAACCCTTACATTTGTGTTATGCAAGTAGTATGTTTTCACATTCATGCAGTGGAGATGTTTTACTACTATTGTTACAGTGATGGCTTTGTTGTAAGTAGCAATTATTAAATGATTTTTTTTTGTGTGTGTGGGGATAATAGAATGTTGTGTAAATCTAATTCCAACATCAACAACTGGCATTGTTTTAGAATTAAAACTATTTGTAAATACTGTAATAATGGATGTAAAATCAATCTTTATGGCCCCATTGTGTTCAAATAAAACGAACTAAATTGCACATGTATTTAATGCAACATCTCACATATGGTATTAAACAAATATTACATTTGCACGCCAGTTCGACAAGTTTGACAACACAAAAAGAGGAAAAAGGAAAACACAAATGTGCAGTGAGTGGGTGTTACATTAACAAAATATGTGTAGGTTTACAAGGAATTTAGTAGTACTGTGAGAAAGATACTTAGCCATTTACAGTACATACCATTTGAGAGGTATCCAGGGACACGATACAGCGAGCTTCATCTGCGGGACACTCGAGGGCACTAGAAACACTTGTGCCGCCTGTAATGGGGTCATTTGCTCATTAATGGGGTTTAGTTCATTAACTAATTAATTCACTGCCATCTTCCCAGCTAAAATAGATCAGATCTCTATCGCTATTAATGGCAGTCAATGAGTTAAAAAGCATGGACATTGACTGAAAAACCCACATTTTAAATTGGCATTGACCTTTTATTTCATTCTTACATGATTTTTTTTCTGACTTTGGGTGCCAAATTGCATTTAAAGTGTCCAGAATGTCATTCTTCAAGCGAAATTTAGTCGATTAAATAAATGAGTAACAAATTCCCGACAGAGAAGTTGTACTAGTCCACAGCAAGACCGCATGTTTAATTTTAAATAACGCTTTATTTATATACTTTCTGCTTAATACAGAACCTTTTAGAACTATGAAGTGGAAACCCCCAGGGAACTTTTATCAGAATTCAGCGCTCCAGATACTAGTGGGCGAGGCAAAAGAACAAAGACCGGATGTATTTGCATAATAAGGTACGGTGTCATAACAGTTATCTATTTCAAATGATATCGATTTGAATCGTAAACACGATTGCATTCAGATAGAAAACAAAATAACACCTCAACCTGAACACACTCCCATATTATAGTTGAAACTGTTTAGAACACTGTAAAAATGTCTTTGTTGATCTTTTAAAAAAGTAAACTTTGACAACTTACCTCCGTATGGTATTAAACAAACGTCATGTTTGCATGCCAGTTCGACAAGTTTGACAACATCAGTGTGGCAATCTGCAAAGAGACAAGACATCATCTTCAGATATGAGGATATCATAATAGATATAAATATACTAGCATTCAAGCTCGTCGAGGGCAAACATAAATTAAGTCTCGTAGCACCTGGTAAAATAAATAAAAACTGACATAGGTGATAAATTGTGTGTTTATATTGGCACAGCCATTAGAGAAGGAAAACAGGGTGTGTATTCATTTTCCAGAGGCTATTCCTAAGTGAAGTAAAACTGGATAAAGTGGTGCTCTTTGTGGTGAGATGATCCGAATCAATACAAATGTGTTGCAGCCAATAACAGACCTGACGTAAGGTCACAGTTAGTGGGTGCACGTAAGCGTGCTTAAGTGTTTTTAGCAGCAGAGTGAAATGCCTGCATCCTGTTAAAGTCTACTGACTGACAGACAAGAGACATGCGCGTCCGTTAAAATGAACATCCGAACTAAGTTTAAGACACAAAAAATAAACAGGTTGGCTGAACTATAAGACAGACTATACATTGTAGTCAGGAATGGAACTGACTGAACAATTAAATAAGTGTTCGGACTGTAAAGGAAAAAAAAATACAACAAATCCAAACTGGTTTTGCACAGCGTCTAACTTGGAAACAGCACACATTGTAAGTTAGAATCATCAATGCAGGCCAAAATTGGATAGGAACCATCCTCCATCGGACACCTTTTATGAAGTCTACTATCACACTTATCTAAAAAAATTAATGATATGGCTGAAATAAAACATATGGCAAAGACATAAAAGAAGAAACTCACCGGGCCACACCACCACATCGGGAATGCGACCGACTCTCCCTTCTCGAATGGCAAAGATTTCATGTAAGCAATGCCCTGTCAAAAGCAAAGTGCACAAGGGAAAAACAATTAAACATTCTCACAGGTGAGACTAAAGTTTATCCCAGTGAGTGTTACCGTGGCTGCGGAAAACGCGGTCCTCGGCATCGTGTGAAAAAGAAATACCAGAGGATTTCAAATCCTCCACAAATGGCTGATTAAGAGTGGGAAGTGGTATGGCGCTGCTGTTCAGGAGGGGCTGAGACAAGACAAAACAAAACATTGTTATTTACTTGCTTGCGCTTACTGCGGACAGAACAATGGTGAAAAAGCTCTTTTACGGTTGCCGGAGTTTTGTGCTGCACACTGGCTCCAAAAGTGCTTTCAAACCAGTCTTTGAGCGCTGGCATGATCAAACCACTTAATCTATATCTGAAAAGAGAACAGGAGGATACATAGCATTTTTTCCTTCATCTTTAGCTTGCACATTTACACAAGAGCAGTTGAGAAACATTCTTTTTTTCCAAGTCATTACTTAAATAGCATTTACATATCTCAGATACATGTCACTCACATCCTTCCTGCACTCAATGGTAACTTCAACTTCAACTCCATGAGTCATTTATGATATTATACAGATTGTTCGAAAATACTGCAATAAATAAAACACTTGGTTCCATTTATAGGACACCATCAATGAAGTGTTATCATACATATTATTAATTCTCTTTTATGTTCCCATTTGTGTGCAGGAGGTTTTGCAGATCTTTGCCTAAAATATAGAGCTTTCCTTCTGTTTTACTGTTGTTCTCAAACCTCATAAAACACTTTTTTTAGTACAAGCATAATGAATTAAATCAAAATAGACATAATAGCAATCCAATCTGTATTATATAAGAGCCACTAGGTGGCACCCGTGTGGTATCACGGAGTTGGGCGGTGGATTGCTGGTGAAATGATTGATGCAACACCCCCCCAAGATTACAGTTACAGGATAGAATCCTTACACAAGATGGTCACGTGAGTGATTAGGTCTGTCATTTGGCCTCGGGAGAAATAGTTTAACAAGTTGAAAAGAGTTTTGTTCAACTTCTCTTACTTTTTTCCAGTGAACTCTGCTTGGCCTTTCTTATTAAAGAAGAACCTGGAATCGTTGTAGCCCCAACCATTCCATTTCATGATCTCCTGCCTGGAAGAACATAGAAGAATACAATGACAATAGTGAAGGTATGGGGTTCATCAGATGTTACAACTTTCTTAAGTTAAAGCAAAAAGGACCGCCAAATGATCCGATACCCGCTCTCACAAAAGCCAAACTGTCTTTAGGAGACATTAATGGACATACTCCAAATATTTACTACAACCTTCAAGTCTTAAAGTACAATTTGAAAATATTTTGTTTGAGGGAAAATTAAGCCCCTAAATCAGGGGTAGGGAACCTATGGCTCGGGAGCCATATGTGGCTCTTCACTAACCTGTGAGGTAAAATATGTATTTAAACCACTGGTGACAGAGCCGAGTCCCGAATGCGCCAACAGGAGCGTCACTATGGCGCTGACACTCTTTTACTTCAATCGGATGTTGACGCCATAAATATAATTGAGTTGACTGTATGTTTTGCTTTTACTTTAGATTTTAAGACTTCTTTCCCTTCTACTATATACTCTCGCCAGTATGCATTTCCTATGAAGACAACACTAAAGGAGTTTTAGCATTGTACTAAATTTAACAGGTACCATTGTACGATTGGAAATATAATCCATGGCATTGGCATTACTTGGCAAAAGTGACACATTCATACAGTGTTGCCCAGGCAACTAGCAAAGTCGTCATATTACATTAACTGAACATTAACATTTCCTGTTAGCCATAAAAACAATCTTTCAACAGGCCACAACTTCCTCCAGTGGATCAAATGTAACGTAAATCCAACAGAACAGACTTGACTAAAACAATCCCTCTGATACGAGAAAATAATAATAAAATAATATAATGTGTAAATGACAAATACTATTTTGTAAAAATCCCAATCCCCAGATGTAAAAACCTAACTAAAACGTTTTGGAAGAAACCCTTCATCCAGACTGAGGGGGTTATTTACCGCAAAATGACTGTGCTAAGTGGAATTTCTCAAACAAATACTACCTGTGTTCACTGACCTCATGACCACCAATTAAGCAAGTGATGATATGTAAAAATGTATAAGCTACTTTTCTGCATGTGTGCTCTCTGCCAAAAAAAGGAGAAAACGAAAGCATTCAATTAATTGGGGATGATGTCACATTATACTTATCAACTGGTCACACGAGAATTCCATCATGAATATGTCATTGGGAAAATGTAAAATGTAGTAACCTCTATAAATTCTTTACATTATATAGATCATCCGGAAACATATTGCAATAAAAAACCATACTCTATGTTCGGTGATTATATTACTTTTGCAGTATTTGAAACTTGTCAGGTTACACAGGTCAGAACTTTGTTAAGGGAAACGGGGCCAGATTCTTTTCTACACGTTACTGCAGCTGTTGAAACCGATTTGACGCCAAAAGACAGCTGTGCCTTCCAGAGGTTCTTTGAATGCATCTCGGCTGTCAATAGGTTGAAAGTCAGACCACCATAACTCTTAACCAATCAAATCAAGCAAAGAAGCCCAAGTTGGATTCACAGTCTCATCTCTCTGTTGCAAAAACGAATTAACGCCGTAAGCACGTGAAACCAAATGTCGCAGAAACGCTGGAAAAGTTTGTCCCTGTAAATAATAATAAAATATACGTGAAATACCGAGTACACATCTTGAGTGACCTTTCGACAAGTTATATTGAAGATCCACTACATACTTGGTCCATTTTTCCTTGTCGATCACTCATCCTCGTAACTTAAGTGAACAACAGAAAGTACAATAAACTAACAATATCATGTAATGTGAATTAATTAAGACAATGGATGTTACACAAAACCGCACCCACACAGAATAAAACTAGTGCTAGGCAGAAAGCATTCTGACCAAAACCGTTTTCTGCGTCTTACTATGGAATTTAGACTCGTCTGAAAGGTAAATAGATCACGTATAAGGTCATCGCCGCAATCGCTTTGAGTTTTTATGGCGTGAGTTACATAGCTTAAGCTTATGAGGGGGATGTGTGGACCCTCCTCAACCCCCGCTCCATCACAGCCTTGTACCTCCTCCTCGGCATGGTCGTCTTCTCCTGCCGTGGGACATCCGCCTCGATCCCCTGGGCTTTACACTCCGCGGCTACTATAGCGGAACCGCTAGCCGCCGATGTTCGCAAATGCCCTGCAATTATCCTCAAACTCTGCTGGGAGACTCGCTGGCTGTCGGAGACGGAGCCGCTGTCGGACGCCATGCTGCTTCCGTGTTTGTGACGGGAGGGAGAGGAACTGTCACAGGCTTTAGGAGGAAAGTGTGTGGCGTTCATGCAAATCCGGAAAAAAAGAATTTTGTGGCTCTCTGACTTCCTAAAAACGCCCTTTTGCACGACGTTGTTCTCTTTTTTTCCCCATTAACTGTTTCCTGGTTAATAATGTCTACGAACAAAGGCCACTTTACTGATTAAAGAAGTATCTTCCTTTTTTCCTTCAAAAAGTACACATTGTTCAGCATGCATGGTTAACAATCAATTAAACGGCAATTTGACCCCAAAATCGCGATAGCCTGCTTCAAGTTGTAATGTCAATCATCTATTGCTGCTACACTTTAAACCGGCGATTTCACACACAGTTGCAACATTTACCACACAGAGAAGGAGGACTTGAAGTCACCACGATTTTCCCAGCATGCCTTGCTGCTCACATTTATGCAAAGACTGCAATTACAGTGCACTCATTTTTCCATGAACTACAATTGAGCAACGACAAATGGTTCTTCTTTTTCACGGAAAAAGCACAATTTCAATACATGTCTAACCTTTATACACAAATGTTGACAATTGAATTTAAAACATTTTACTTTGGTAAGAAAAGGGTGTATAAATGAGTCTGTTTGCATATTTTGATTACATTTTATATAAAAATAAATAAACATGCAATGCGCAATTTTTGAACCTTGACATAATTCATACAATTATGTTAACTACTAAGTATAAAAATGGTAGCTGTAACTTGTGAACTGTTTTTATTAACTGGATATGTTGGAGGTATGTTTAGTAAACTAGAAATTACCCTGAACCAACATGGATTCACTGTTGACTTTTCTACCTCACCTCCACTGAGTCATTAGACCAGCATGGCTACTGTTTCCATATGTCACCACTGAACACTTAAAAAATGATTTAAAACCTACAGATGACTATAAACCATACTGAAATTGATAGTTTAATTCAATCCTGATCAAGCTGTAAACCAATCAGAGAAAACTTGAACATATAGGAAAACTTTATTTTGAGCAGGGGGGGAAAAAAAACAGGAAAAATGTATCAAATATCCAGATCTTTACGAACTCCTTTCCCTTTATGGCCTTGTTAGATTTAACTTCCAAAACAAAGTTCTGTAATGCACTGACTACGAGAAGTGAGAGTCTGAGTGTATCACAGAACTTTATTTGGAAAGCCACAGTGCCACCTCATAGGTTTATCTTCATCCACTAGAGTGACATGGAGTTCCCTTGACCTGCAAAAAAAAAACACAAAAACCACCATACATCTGTTGTAGTTTAAAACACTTCCAACGTTCATGCATAAAATGTCTTTTTTTGGGACCAATGTGTGCCTTTGGTGTGAACGCTCCATATGGAACAGGCCTTCTGGGTGGCAAAGTAGTATACTATCAGTCAGGTACTGCATGCCAGATGGGAGTCTTATACAGATTTGCAGTAGTTTTAACAGGTTTTGCAGACTCACAACTATTAAAGAAGCAATTGTTATGTATATATACTGTCAAAAAAACATCTCTTTAACGGAGTTGGTTCCACTTGTAGTTTCTACCTGTTGAGCCTTGAGGATTCAACAGGCCTTGGCAAAGCTGATACCACCAAGTCAAATTGTTGACAGTGTAGAAAAAAAAGGAAGAAAAAAAGGGAAAAAAATGTGCACAAGGTCAGCGGTTGACCATTATCTAACAGCCATTAAGATACACTTGCTACTTCGACAGTATTCACTTGACAGCAACTTTTGGCAAAACGTCACCTTTAAATCATAACATGAAGATCACGGGGCCGAATAGAGGTAAGGTGGATACTTCAAGAGCCATATTGGGTAGCCATACGGTACCTGAGAGGTAGACATAAGCGGTCAGATGCAGGAGCCAAACAGTCTGCTGGTAAAAATGCAAGGAAAAGGAGTGAAGTGAGGACGTTGCAGAGCCACCCAGCGAGGAAGGGAGAGAGAGACAGATTGAGAGATCACCGATGCCACTCTTTCTTTGCGCCGCTTCATGTGCTGACGTGCAAAGGGGATTGAAGTGGAGGTGGTCGTTGGGTTCGATCGCCGTCGTTTTCCCTTTTTCTTCTGCCTGCTACCTCGTCGCGAATGAGCGCTGCGTGCAGTTGACTCTGTGCAGCTGGAAGAATGTCGACGTGGAGCTGCCAAACGTGAACGCGTGCACATGAGCGCGCTTCACGGGAGAGCATGGAGGGCTGGGGGGGTGAAAAAAAAAAACCTTTTTTTTTTGCATGTGTGTCATTGCACGCTAGAGGACTGCACTTTACTGTGGGTGCCTTTACACAACGGTAGTACTTTTTGAAGACTGTCCTATTATATGGACAACTATTTTTACGACACCAAAACTATGCAATGTTTCAACAACAGTCCGACGTGGATGTTATCTATAAGTCATTTTGAGTGACACTTTGTTAATACAAGAGCAAGATTAAAAAAATAAAACAATAAAGCTTCAGTGAATTACAAAAGTCTACACACCCCAGGTTTTAGTGAGAGGAAAAAGAGCAAGTTCACTTCAAAATCGTTAAGTACAATACAAAAACATTATAAAAAAGACAGTTGGTCAAAGCGTATAAGTAGGGAAAACAGCTAATTTTAGCAGATCTCTAATAATGGAGAAAATAAACGGGAAAATTTATAGTGTTATGACATTTATACCCAGGTACATACATACTAATAGCACATGCACATTAGACAATGGGTCTTAATGACAGGGTGGAAAATTTGGGATACTCACGTTTGATTGCCTACCTTGGTGGGCCACTTCCTGGAAACACTGGCTTTTCTTCAGGGTTTTAAACCAATTATTCATTTAAATTATGAAACCAGATTCTTTCTGCCAGGATGGACATGATAAAGATGTTGCCTTTCCCTTTAACCCCACTATCTCCATTGGCTATGTGTACTTTTCTTTGCTTTCATTCTTTCGCCCAATTGAGTCATGGGCTATAGTTCACACTGGTGGAAAAAGCTTTGATCATTTATCTTGTCCCCTTTTTTTCTTCAAATTTCAAAAATATGGCATTTGAACTGGTGTGTACACTGTTTATATGCCATAATCATCAGCAATTCTACATTTCCAGGATTTTTAATCATTAACTGAATGTATATAGTATAGTATGGTCCTAAACTTGTTTGTCAAGCAGGAGTATAGAGGGAATAATAGATTCACTTCCAAACTACAGGTAAATTAATCTAAGTTGAAATTCAAAAAGCTATTTTGGTTGGAGAGAAACAGAAACATCCACAACCAGAAGAGGGCGCTGCGAAACAACCAAGCCCTCACAGCTTGTGACGTATGTACGCACCACTATACTTTTTCCCCCTTCAACATCTCCAAATGTTTTATAACATGTACAATTAACATTTAAACGGAACGTTAAAGCTTTCAAAAGTCACACGCGCTTGGGAACGAGTATGATTCGGTATAGAGAGAGTTAAAAAGGCCAATGGTGGTCGTCGCGCACGCCTCGCGGACGTGGACCGGCGAGGATGGGGCGAGGCCGGCCGAGTGACAACCGGGAAGCAGCAGCTTGGTGGGCGGGACCAGACTTTCCCATGATGTTGGTTGGGTAAAAGGAAGCATTATTTTCTCTACTATTCAGACACCGAGACGGACTATCTGCTGACCGTTTTTGTTCCAACCGGACCACCGAGGAGGAAATAAAAAGACGTTTCGATCGCGTCTCGCGAGGTTGCCCGAGGAACGCCTGTTCATTTAATGATGACAGAAATAGAGGTGATGCATTCCGGACAACAGGTAAATAGGACGACAAGTATTGACAAGTTTGCTGAAATAATGTTAAAATATAATTCTGCCTTAAGAAATATCTGACATGTGTCATTATGTTCTAATTTAGGATACATTGGCTTTTCCTTTTCTATTCTGTATCTCATCTAGAGATGACGTTTCTAAAACTCAGTAACAATTAGCCTTGTTTTATTTTCTTCCTTAATCAACATATGGCCTCGATCTCCAGCAGTTGTATTTTATTTTAAAAAAAAAGATCGAGAAAGAAAAGCAGGGTTTATTTTCTCGTTCTCAGTATCGTGAGATCCCCTTCAGAGCATGTGATCACCTCCGATCTGATACGGTGGAGGCGGAACCAGTTACAACCAGCCCAAACACATTTTATGACTTTGACAAGTGTTGAAAATCGTGTCATACAAGTCTCTAACAGAAATCCCCTATATTCTGGATCATTCTCTACCTTGCTCTGTGACGCGATGGTGGGTTTTGCTCGAGCAGAACATGTTCAAACATGCCCAATGGCACTTGACTTTATCCGGCTATGACATTAAATAAATGACCTAGAGCTGTGTCCTAATAAACACGATTTTGGAAATGACATTTCTGCTTTACGAACTGCACTCATTGAACTACTAACGCGTCAGAATTCGTCATACATCTTACACATGTGTTATACATACACTATTACACTTATCTGAATGTACATCAATCTTTACCTTTTGTAGTGTATACTATACACTAACTAAAGTATAGATACAACATATACTCTGATGTGGGCAAGAGAGACCTATCATTATTGTTTTTAAATTATGGTGGTTTAAGGTCATTATACATGAGAATACTGAAGCCACTGCTGTTTTGGGGTGTGTGCTATCATTAGGGGTCAAGAGTTCATGTTGTCTGGTCTATGATGAAAGGAGTGTCCCCCCCTTGTGTACCTTTTTCCCCCCAAACAAAAACCTCCCAACACACACAGGTTCCTCAACTCTCACCCATTTTGACTGCATGTGTGACTTGATCTGATGGTATGTCTGTAATGGTTTAAAATGTTGGCAACAGGATAATAGTTGTCTAAATGGAAGGCTAGTTTTGCATGATGCTGAATACAAATGTGCATTGTTTGAGAGTGAGAACAGGGAAATGAGTCCTTATTTTAATGGTCTTAGTTTCCTTGTTCTGTTGGCAACGTAGGCCCGGTGACGATAAACTGTCTAAAATTGAGCCTATCATGAGTGAGACATAATGGCCAACAGGCTGCGTGCAAGGAACAGCAATTGTGTCGAGACAACACACCGACATTTTGTGTCGTATCTTCAAAACGGGGAAGTGCGATGCCTGTCTGCCTCGACCGTTGGGAGCCCGTGTAAATGCCAAATGGTCAGTCTAGAGTTATCTTTTAACATGATGCAACACGGGGGTAAGGAGTGGGTCACTGGAATGAATCAGAACTTTCTAGCTTTGGTTCCTAGCCAGCTTTCCCTTCCTTGAAAGCCATATGAATTATCCCTACTTCTGAGCAATATACAAGTCACATGCTTCAAAGACTTCCACGCATGTTGGGTTGACGAAACACTCTGGGTGCTTGTGAAATCGTTTCCTTCTGTAAATAAGCTGTGGTTATTAACTCAAAGAATGCAGCAGTAGAAGTTTATTTTAGAATGACTTTGTTTATAAAGTAGAATCTTTCTGGCTTTTAGCGCTATCCAGCAGAGCTTAAACATTAAACATGTGAAAATAAACGAGCAGCTCATATAAGTTGCACTTGACTTAAAATAAAAAAAATATTTGCACTCATTAAATCATAGCACAAATGACGCCAAATATTACACTACTAAACTGAAGACACATCAACGAGTAACGAACTTTCCAAGTCAAATAATTGGTTTCAAGACAGATTTTTTTTTTCGAAAGTCAGAAATGTTAAAGTATGAACCTGCATTTTTTTCAAAGATTAAGTGGCGACTGTGCATAGCAAGTCAAATTAGGGCATAACAGTTATAAAAAGGTTGGAACCATCATAGAAGCATTAAAAGTGATTATAGATTTGATGATACATAATGATCACTCATTAAATACTATCTAAAGGATCTATTGGTTATCGACAGATTCGGGAAAATATATTGTCCTAAAAAATGTTGTTATGACAGGCCTAGTTAATCTTAGTGCTATAAGGTCCAGAGTCAAATTTTAGTTTTAATCTTTGCGTATATATTTTTTTAATGTTCACCTGGGAATTATGTCGCTGCAGCTTCCTCTTACACCCCAAAATTAGCCCGGAAGCCCAGTCTGACTTTTGCCATGTCCAAGATACATGGACAAGCCAGTCGGGTCTTTTGTGGTTTGGACTGCAAGACACAAACAGGATCTGAAAGAACCAATCACAAAAGTTTTAGTCAATTTGTATTTCACAAACAATCATGGCATGCAATGAATTGCCTGTACCAGTGAACAATAACTGATGTGGGGAAAAATCTGTGGGGATTAAATAAAAATGCTAAAAGTCCAGCATTTATGACGTTAGGTCCCGTTGACTCAATTCAGAGCTTGTGCTCAAAGTTTGTTTGGTGTTCTCACACACAATGAGACTTTACGTTGTACAAGTAATGAATGATAGGACTCTAAAAAAAGTGGTATCACGTCCTCTACAGCATCCTCTTCCTCTTATAAAAGGAAAAAAGCCGACATTCCAAATCCCCCAGGAGTGTAAACAAGATTTTACATCACACATTGAGTGTAAATGCCTGTTAGTTTATACACATTTCCTGTGATTATATTGTGACATCCACGATGGATCCCGAGACTAGCAAAATATCAGATGGAATACCAGCTTGTTAATGACGACAAGTGGGCTAGAAAATGGCCTCAGGTGTATATTGTTTCACATTGTGTGGTTGAATGAGGTCTTTACTGTGAAAGTTAACTTGCCTGGGGCATTTATTTCCACCTTTTACACAATGGGAGGACTTTTTGTACGTGGTTTCAACTGGCTAAATAGAGCAGTAACATCCATTGTGGTCATTAATGGTGATTTTGTCAACAAGGTTCAGCGGGGAACAGGGTGTGGCGGATGCAAAAACGCTTACCACTGCCTGGCTTCATTTCTCCTCGCTCCGCCCAACGTCCCACTGCACAACCAATCCTAACGGCATCGCTGCTTTTTTTGCAGGACATGGACCTGATCGACATTCTGTGGAGACAGGACATCGATTTGGGGGCACGCCGTGAAGTGTTTGATTATAGCCACCGTCAGAAGGAGCACGAGCTGCAGAGGCAGCAGGAGCTGGCGGAGGAGAAGAGGCTGCACCTCATCCGTGAGCAGGAAAAGGCTCTCCTGGCACAGCTGCTACTTGACGAGGAGACGGGGGAATATGTGCCGCGGCCCCTGCCCGGCGCACCGCCGCAGTCGGCTACCGTTCCCTTGGAGGCTGCACAGGTACTTGCACCTTAACTCTATTATGCATGAAAGGCCCAAGCCACTCCTTTTTTTACGGTTGCTAAGTTACCTCTGTGTCATTAGTGAGGGAAAGGTGGTTCTGTAGTTTAGTTGTCTTTGATTCTAGAGACTTATGTAATATACAATGTACCTTGACAAACAAGTTTAAATTCTTCTGTGACTAAAGCACATCATTCAATGTTTAATACTTTCACTAATTTAATTAAAATTATCCAGCAGTCACGTTGCATGTTGTTAAATTTAGATGGCTTCCCAAAGTCAACGTCTAATAGGGTGAGAATTCTGGTTAAACAACACAAATGGGTCAAATTTTTTAGAGCGTAAAATAATTTATTTACTTATTCCATCAGACCGTCCCTTTTGTTTCCTATAAAGGATTATGCAGAAAGTTCTCATTCTATGAATTAAAAAAAAAAAACACAAATGTGGCACCTTTTCATGAGATTGTTACTGCTAGTACTTTGAGGAACCAAGGTTGAGACTCAAAAACTTTTGGTACAATGGTGATAGTTCCCAACTATGTCACCGGCTGGTAGTCAAGCAAGCCAACCGCTGAGCTAAAATCCCACTAAGTCATGTCTGCTTCAAACATTCCTTCAAAGTTTGAGTCTCGTTTTGTAACTTTGCGTAGGAGCTGCACTTGTCGAAGTATTAAAGTTTTGTTCTTTCAACTTGATCATAATAGCAGGTCAATCAATCTCTATTATAGGATGTCAGCTTCACACAGCATAGTGGCGAGTCGTTGTCATTAGACGAATGCTTACAGCTTCTTGCGGAGACGTTTCCCGCCGAAGAAAATGGGGTAAGGAGCCACTCCAATGCTTACAAAGGGGTCCTTCAACGCAATGTTTGTAAAATGCTAAAAACGTCATGCTTTGCTTCCTAGGTCGCGTCCATTGGCCTGGACACGAGTTCCGGCAGCTGCAGCGTTCTGACACCCCCCGAGCAGCCAACGTTGGCGCCAATCATGCTTTCACCTGATCCTTTGACAGCACCCCAGTCACAGAAGGAGTCTCTGGATATTGAGCAGGCCTGGATGGAGCTGCTGTCACTTCCCGAGCTGCAGGTACGAGCTGAGCAATTAGCTAATTAAAGTATCCAAACAAACACATAGCTCCACTTTGAGAATGATTCAATTTTGGAAAGCTTTGCCTTGGCCAGTACAAAAGTAGCAATGTGGCACTAACCCGTTCTAGTTAACAGCTTGTGGTCATGGGTGAGGCTCAATTTTCCTAGCTGCATTTGGCAGATAACACTGGATCCACTTTGCTTTCCACATTATAATAGCCATTATGCAATTCAGAATTGGGCAACGCACTGGGGACAGCCTACAATAAGGTTTAACAGGTGTGGCAGAAGAAATCTATGTATACACATGTACTGTATCGAGTAAGTGGTTTTAGAAACTGTTGTCTTATAAAAATAGAGTTGTTTTTATTTAAATGCAGTTGACGGGTGTGCCGAAAAGTTGGTTTAGTTTTCTAATTTGTTTTTGTTTTCAGCAATGTCTGAACCTCCAAATCGAAGAGGCATTCGAGCCGACGGCCTACCCTGTCCCCCCCAACAACACTGAAGCACAGGAACCAAACTACTCCTTTTATCCCATGTCAAGTCCGGTCGAAAAGAAGATCAATTTAAACATGGGTCCTCCAGTTTTTCTGAATACGTTTGATAGCTCAGTTCCCAGCATGACCCCAGCAGACAATGCAAACCAAATTAAATCGGAAGTTCCCCAGTTAAACACTCATTTTAACATTAATAGCTTTTGCAACACATTTTACCCTGACCCCATGATGGAGGGGAGCAGCAGTCAACAGGACCTTGACGAGAAAAAATGCAACATCGAGCCCCATGTTCACGACTTGTACAGCCTCTCGCCTGATGACACATTTGAGCGGGGAAAATCCAATCTGCCTGCAGAAGTGCCTGACTTAGACTCTGGACTTTCATCAAGTCCCCATTCTTGCTCGCCTGGGAAATCTCTGTATGGAGACGAGGGTCTGGACGGGGGCGATTCTGACTTAGAAGAGATGGACCAGAACCCTGGAAGTGCAAATTCTGACTACTCTGAGATGTTCACATTGAACTTCCAACCTGATGACGATCAGCCGGCCTTTCCCTTGTCCACGTTAACGGGGCACATGCAAAACCAGCAGGATGAGCCCAACGGACAAATGACGGATCTGGACGAAGACAACGGCCATCGTTCTTCCCCTTTCACTAAAGACAAACGCAAGAGAGGGTCAGATTTGCGTCTCTCTAGAGACCAACAGAGGGCCAAGGCCCTCAAGATTCCCTTCAGCATCGACATGATCATAAACCTGCCCGTCGACGATTACAACGAGCTGATCTCAAAGAATGAGCTAAATGAGACCCAGCTGGCTCTGGTTCGAGACATCCGCCGCCGTGGCAAGAACAAGGTGGCGGCCCAGAACTGCCGCAAGCGCAAGATGGAGAACATCGTGGGGCTGGAGAGCGACTTGGACTCGCTCAAGGAGGAGAAAGTGCGCCTCCTCGGCGAGAAGTCCCGCAGTGCGAGCAGACTGAGAGAGATGAAGAGAAAGCTGAACACTCTCTACCTGGAGGTGTTCAATATGTTGAAGGACGAGGATGGCAACTCTATTTCCCCCTCAGACTTTTCGCTGCAGCAGTCAACCGAAGGCAGTGTCTTCCTGGTTCCCCGCACTAAAAAGACCTTTCTCAAGAGCTAAGACCAACCCTTCTTTTTACCAATATACTGCAGTCATGTAGTCGCACTATGCAATGAATTTCTCAGCTTTATGCTCTGTCGAAGTCGGATGGATAGCTTTTGGTTTTTGTTATATTTTTGATATTTTATCTCTTTTGTACTCTACCTTCATAGTTGACGTGATTATTTGTAAATAGACATCTGAGATGAATAAAACTTAATGTACCTGTAAATATTCATACTGTATATTGTATATGTTTGCTAACTTAAAGATTTTTAACGACACCCCCTATGATTTGCTGCACAGGTTCTTAAGCTTTTCAATAAACCATCCCAAAGCTATATGGCTTCATTTTTCTATAAAAGCTTAGCATTGTAAAGTTGAACTATGGCCTGACTGGATACCAATTGGATATAAAGTCTGGGGCTTTGTTACGTAACTCACCACGTTCAAGTTACTTCTGGACATGGAAAACTCATACAGCTACAAAATTGAAATAGCTAGGGGCATTTAGTCCAAGTTCCAATCACTTCCTCTATATTTGCTGCAGTTATTTGGGCAGTACCGGTAACCTAAATCTTTTAATACGAAGCCGGTTAAGTCACACCCGCCTTATTATTGTTGCACAACAAAGGCCACAATTGTTGATGCATGACACTTTTACCATGATCCGACCAGGCCTACAATCAACACGCAATCACTGTTTGCCTTCCATGCACTTTCACACACAAACAACACCTTTGACCGACCAAGCCCATGTGTAAGAAGAATTAAAAAAAATTAAAAAAAAGTTACACATCTAAATAGGTAAAAATCCATCCTGGAATTACTTGTTACAAAAATGTTCAAACGAGCTCAGCAAGAACTTAAAATATATATATAAAAAACAAAACAGATCAAAGAAAAATCCCTTTATTTAAACTTAGCAAGTCATGCATACTCCCTATTTAATTTTAATAGCAGTTCGGGACACCCCTTCTTAATTGCTAAAAATACATTTTATACAGCATTCATTTATGTTAAAGACCCAATCATAATTAGATTAACAAAACAAAAACATGCAGTGTATACAACAGGCATGATAGGGGAAATGAAGTTTCAATTTGTCATATTAAGGACTGTTAATGACCTTGGCTAGGGCTTTGGCATCGAAGATAAAATGGAAACAATGGTGATAAACCGCAAGGAATCCCATTGCAATTCACAATTGCAGGTCTATTTTTTGTTGACTATGTGTATACATCATTGAAGAAGCACAGAGGAAATTTACATTAACACCCTGTGAGCCTGATAAATGGATCATGCATATTTTTTTGGCTATTATTATAGCTATTGGAGTTTAAAGATCGTGAACCAAACATTAACATTTTAATTCATATTTTGTAGGACTCTCACTTAAGCCCAAATAATGGCTGTTCAAGTAGAAAATACACCGGTTGCATAGCAACTTAATGTATCGCTAAATTTAATTTTCTGGGGTGACTTTGAACAAGGACTTATGAAATACTAATTTATTAGAATTTCCATTGTTAAAGCCTCATTTTTGTTTAAGTAGCATCAACTTATTTTGTGAATGTGGGTGGAGTGGACCTCGTATTTAAACGCAGGGTTTAGTCAGGGGATGTCACCGGTTATGCCCGTTTGTCATTTTTTTTAAACAACCTTAGATAATATTTGTAAAAAGGCTTACCCATCCAGACCCTTCCGTGTTATTGCCATTTCCGTCCTCTTTCCACATCTGCAAATCAAGCAAAATGGTTACTCTTACCTGCTCGCTCTTGATCAAATGAGCTCTTGTGAAATACTCCTTTCTCAAGTCTGACACCTACAGTATTTAGTGGATAAACTGACTCAAGAGGAAGCCCCCCAACATGTCCATTCGCTAGCTGGCTTCAGGAAGTTGGCGTTGCGCTCACTGCCGCCTTCTCCTTCTCCTCCCCTCTCTCACTGTGCTGGCGCTGGCTGAAGATTTTGCTTGCTGTCTGACCGCCATCTGCAATCCTCCACACTAGCGACGCTGCAGGCACTCGTGGCTCCTATAATGGCCTAGGGCTACTCCATCATCGCCTTGTCCATAATTGCATACATAAGGCAAGACAACCTCACGTGGCTTGACTGCACCAGTTTTATTCAGGCTTTGCACAAACTAGAATTCCCTAAAATCTAATGGACAAACTTGGAAGGGATTTACTGTGTTCACATACAATAATCAAAACACACTTGACTCAACAGAGGAACTGTTACAGCTATTCTGAAGGACAAAATCCAGGGTAAACTAAGCCATATAGAAAAAAAAAAAGAAAAAAAGAAAAGATATAAACAACGCGCTTAAGGTTGGTTGGAAAAAATAATCGAAAACTCTCGACCCCTGAAACCACAGGCACAATACCCACACTTGAAACGCACAGGGGGACAGTGACTTTGCAGGCAAACATCTATCAAAATAAGGTATCAATGCGATTGAATGTAAAGTCCTTCTTTCATAACAAGTCTGACTCATGTGCTCCTCTAATGCCTCAAAGTAACCTGCAGCTTTCCTGACAATTCCTTTGCTCACCGCCTTGCCTCCCCTGCTAAGAACTGAAGCCTGTTGAATGGATACAGGATAGAACAAACAGTTATTCTACACTTGCACGGGCTCACTCTGTACTCTGCTACGAGGGTTGCCGCGAGCGCCGATTGCAAACTTACCAAAATACGATTTAATAGCGCCTTGAGCCATAGCCGCCGCCACCGCTGCCACCTCCGCCGGAGCCGGACCCGTAGCCACCTAAGAATGCAATGCTAGACTAAGTTCTGCTTAATTGCCATTGTTTGACAACAGAAAAGACAACTGACCTCCATATGGACCACCTGAGTTCCTACCACCAAAACTGTTTCCCTTCATGGGCCCATAGTTGGACTGATGGCTACCATAGCTGTCACAATTATTGTAACTTCCGCCTCCGCCGTAACCTGACAAAACAAACGGCGTTAAAAACGAAACGTGAATGCAATCAGCGAATGCAGAGAGGCTTCCATGTGTAAGCAAAGGCTTTACCTCCACCATTACCCCGGTAACCTCCATCGCAGCCGCCACCATATCCACCACCCTGATTATCATATCCTCCCCCTCCATAGTTTCCTCGTCCCCCGTAACCTCCTCCTCCTCCACCACCATAATTTCCACCAGGACCTAAAATCAGGAAAACAAAAAAATACTTAATACTTATTCAGCCCTCAAGCAAACTTTAACACAGGTACTCACCATCATAGTCATCATATCCACCTCGTCCTCCACCGTAGCTATCTGAAAGGAAAGTAAATATGATTTATTATTAAAGAAAGACTGTGGATAACTAGTTTCCACATCTCTGTGGGAATTTAGAATATTACAATGGCACTTGAAGTGCTCTCTGTGTAGTTAATGAATAATGATCGTTTATTTTTTTCATTACAGGGCACCCCGGCATATTCAGTTTGCTTGTTGTAAAGTAATAAATTTGCATATTTTCAGTCTTCTGTTTAGGCAACACACAAAAAAAATCATTAGTGTCTAAAAATCCAAAAACAAGACGACGCACCTCGACCATAGCTACCACCACCACCGCCGCCGCCTCCGCCGCCGCCACCACCACCGCCTCCATAATTACTATTTCGGCTCATGTAGTTACTGGATCCTCCACTTCTCCCTAAAACGGACAGATTAAAATATATGCAAATGAGTGTGTAGAAAGAAATGCATTAACTTAAGGAATGGGTGCTTACCCCTGGAATTAGACATCACGTTCATTTCTTGCTTGGAAAGTGCTTTCCTGACTTCACAATTGTGCGCATTGATGGTATGGTACTTCTGAGCTTCAGGGCAAATTGGAGATTTTAAATACTCGGCCCGTAAACAACATCACCAAAAATATAACGATATTCACATACCAACAATTTTATCAACGGTGTCATGGTCATCAAAGGTGACGAAGCAGAAGCCTCTTTTCTTGCCAGTTTGTCGTTCCTCCATGATTTCGATGGTTTCAATCTTGCCGTATTTTTTGAAATAGTCTCGGATGTGGTACTCTTCCGTGTCCTCTTTGATACCGCCCACGAAAATCTTCTTAACCGTCAGGTGAGCGCCCGGTTTATTGGAATCCTGTAGCAAAAGTGATGACCACAATCACGGTGAGTCACTACCGCATGTGTCACGCATTTTCCCGCTGAGCAGTTTTGGTACCTCTCTGGACACGGCCCTCTTGGGTTCAACGACTCGGCCGTCAACTTTATGAGGCCTTTCTTTCATGGCGTCGTCCACCTCCAGCGTGGAGGAATAAGTCACAAAGCCAAAGCCCCTTGACCGCTTGGTACTGGGATCTCTCATCACCTAAGAAACAACACCCTAATGTCATAAAACACAACAAACTAACTTCCATCTGAAGTGGGGAAAAAATATTACACACAAAAAACAACAACAACTGTATTTGCCCTGATAAAGGTAATTGAATTAGTTTCACATGGCAACACTAAAACACATACCACACAGTCTGTCAGTGATCCCCATTGCTCGAAATGGGCCCGTAAACTCTCCTCTGTGGTTTCAAAGCTCAGGCCACCAATAAAGAGCTTCCTGAGCTGCTCTGGTTCTTTACAGTCACGGTCCTGCACATTTAACACAACTATGTAAAACACTTACAACAGAAAAACATTGACATTTCACAACATGAGATCCATTAAATGCGTGCCTAACAAAAGGTTAGTTTTAATATGATTGAGGTACTGATGCAACGTTAAGTAAATGTTTCTTTTTCGTGCAACCCTATTAAACATGATACTAAATTTATGACAATTGCATATGATCTTTCGACAATATGATGGAGTTAAATACTTTTGTTTGTGGTCTAGGTCCATTTTTGATCATTTCTACACCTGATAGTAAGGCATGAGTTAGTGTAGAGAAAAATAGGTATATATGGATATTATGAAATCAATTTAAAATTATTTTGGGGGCACCTTTCTGACTTCCTCCTCTCAAAGTATTACCTCATTTTAAGACTCTATATGTAGTTACTATGCTGAACACTGCCTTCCTTCCCTCAAACCTGCTTTTGTCCTGCCATCTTTTCCTTTCTTCATGCACGTTTTTCATTGAAACATTCCCACATACCTTCTTCCTGCACTTAAACCTGCTTTTCTGCCTTTCTTACCTCCCTTCCTTCCATCTCAGACCTGCTTTTATCTTCTTGCCTTCCTTCCTTCATTCCCCCTTTTTAATTTGCACCTTTCCTGACTTTCTTTAAAAGTACTTTCTGCCTTCCTTCTTGGGAACCTGTCAAATGTTGCCATAGAATCAAGAATTGACTCAAATCATCTGGCATTATTCACGGTATGTGCACAAATAAAAGAATTATTTGAAAAATACACGATACCTAATTTCCCCAAGCCGTGTACTACCATGCGATGATATTACGGCGCGTGTGCCGTAACGAGGTTGGTGGGTTTAAAACACGCAGTACACTACATCGTTAAATCGAACAATGAATATAATAATTTAACGAATGTAATTTCGCGAAAACACATCGATCGTCTGTAGTTTAAGATGTCAATTTCAGTAATTTCGGCCCCCAGCTGCATGGGAAGCTAAGTCCTTGTAGCGCTTCCGCTAGCTCAAGTGGCAATTCGAGGCACACATGCGCGAGCTTTTAGAAAGCGAGGCACAAAGATCAAAGGCAAAACGTCAACTTATTGCTGATATCAAAGCGCTCTGATGACGCCAACGGAACCGCCATACATGGTTTGCATCGTTTGATTATGGAAAAGAAAAGATGGAAAGATTCCCGACCTCCATTTTGCAGTTGATTTCAGTTCGGAGACGGAGCTGATCACGTGACCCGGTCCACCCGCGACGTCATCAGCACATTCGAGATTGTTCTGTGAAATAAAATAAAAAAACAGCACCAGACTGATTTAATAGTAGCGGTAATTTGAATAATAATTTTGGATTGTAGCATTTGTTTTTATGATGACATCTTTTGTGTTTATAGGTCAGGGGAATGCGCAGGCAATAACAACCAAATTGCGCTACCTAGCGGTAGAATGGTTCTCATGTAAGGGGCAAAATATCTTTACGAATCATACATTTACATTTAAGAGTAAGCTTTCAATCAGAATTATAAGTTTCAACAAATCGACACATGATTCAAACATTAAAAATACCTTGTGTTCTGCATTACCAAGTAAAAAAATGACAAATTAAAAAACATATTTAATGCTGCAGAGAAAATTTTGCTTATTTAAAGTACACAAAGCAAATATTTTATGGTTAGTTGTAATAAAGATTATTGTTTAACCTTTCATGCATATTTCTCCACTAAATATTGTTGTCACATTCGTGTGAGCATAATTACCCCCTGCCAATTGCGTTATAGTATATTTATATTTTGCGAGCCCATATAATATTCAATTGTTGTCTTAGTATTGTCCGGAAGGATTTCACAATAAATAATAAAGAAAATGAAACAAATTTTAAGTGAAATTAAAGAATTGAATGAGCCATTATGAAAAAAATAAATAAAAAATGAATTAAATTAAAAAAAATATATAGAACGCAAATTTAAAAGGCCATGACTAAATAATCAGTGCATTTTACACTAGGAAATTCATCATTATTTATAAAAATCACTTGTGACCTCACATTGCTTAACTCTCTAGCTGCCATAGACTGCAATAGACTATACCATACATTTGAATTTATTATAATAAAACTAATTGGACGTGAACTCCCACCAATTATTTTACTAACTACCACAATTCATAATCAGCGACAGTAAATGAGTTAAACTTGTCCACTGTAGTGACCACTGTCCCCGAGAAAGGTTTAAATCTGCTACTTCTAATGGAGTAAACATGACAGAGTGGTCAGCTCTTCCTTACTTAGATATTCAGATGAGAACGTTTGGATGTTAATAGGCAGATGCCACAAAGCCTACTTGAAGCCTAACCAGCAAGTCCAAATATATGGCTGCTTTATGGTACAGACAATACTTGTCATTAACTTTATTGTTCTCTATAAGGAAAATACAACCCCAATAAAAAAGGCTAATGCTGTTCTGAGACTGTTAACGTTCAGTATTTGTAATGGGTCCACATGCAGACATGCCTTGTGATCATGTTGGACTAGTTGGTGGTTGGAGGGATGAGAGATTGGAGAGAAAGTGCCTCATAACGCCAGCTTGCAAGTTTTAACTGGAAGGCACCAATTTTCGATTCAATTATTTGTCATCCAATGCAATGATTAAATGATTTTTTGACTGTACATAAATTTGATCCAAATAAGGACTTGGTGTTTTACCATCACAGCCTCTAAATCAAACTATAACTCTATTGTGATTCAATTGGCTTTGCTACTTTTCCACCTTTGCGTGTGAAAAAGTTCAATATAAATGCATTGTAGTGATACGGCAACTAAATGCTGGATTTTGATTTCTTGCCAAGTATTTCAGTACAGTAGAACTAAACCTGCGCCTTTGATGGATGAACTTGCTTTAGTGCTTGTGTCATAGTAGATAAATAAACCTGATGTATTAGCACCGGTCCATAGCCATCATAAACTAACAGGGGGAGTGTTAGTTTTTCATATTGACAATAGAACTTATAAAGTTACGATCATTACCGCGGATCTCAGTGAGCCTGATAAATAACATCTGAATGAAAAGAACCTATTTGTAATTTTGGGAGGTACATTTTTGAAGAATGTGGGCTTTTTAAGAATAGATATAAATCAGGGACTTGCCGTGTTGTGTGTTATTTTAGAACTATTCATCACAGCAAGATTGGTCCAAGATCTAATAGCAAGGAACAATTAATTTGCTTGAGAAAAAAGAAAGAATAAGAATGAATGTTTAATGACTGTCATTAAAAGGCTTTAACAAGCTGGCCTTGCTTATGATGCTTTGTGTTGTAAAGCAATCCATTGAATCAGGTAACGGCTCGCGTAGACTAAAAGGCGGCACTTAAGGCCATTTTAAATAATGAATATTGGTTCATCGGTATCCTACACCTGCAAAATGTGGCCAGTTGTATATTTGGTAAGTATCGACACTGAAGCAAAAACATTTACAGTATAGCTTCAGTGTGTGTGTGCTATTGATGATATGATTCAAGTAAATACTAACTGGGTCACACACAATTAGATGGAAACTATATTAGATGCTTATAAGACCAAATAAACACATCAAAAACTACACATGTATTTTGTAATAGTATATCAGACTAGTATAAGCCAGGTAAACATGAAAAACTGTAGAGATTCAAGTTTGAACTACAACTGCGCCATTCCGGTTCACTTATTTTTTTTAATTATAACCATTCGGAAGTGAATTGGTCGGTATATTTTTGGTTGTTGTTCTACTGCAAAACCCAAGTACACCTTGGCAAGCGGTCAAAACTAAATCCCAACATTTTTTAATCAGGATAGCAAAATTAATGGTTCCAATAGTCACAAAGGGTTGTGTCGATTGAACCAGCTCCAGACTATCATATTTTTTTTACTGCTGGTTCTTCTTATGATGCTATGTGAAAATTACAGAAAACAGAATGAGACACACACACACACCTTCCAAAAGGTTTACCTCTACCTAAAGTAAAGTACAATGCCCCAAAACATCCATTACAATTTAAACATGTCCAACAAAGAGCTCACACTTCTGAAATACACTAAACTACCAAATATATGCATGAATTGTATTCTTTTAAGTTAGGTTTCACTAGATGGCAGCATGGTCCACGAAAAAGCAAAGGTTTCCTTCTCTTATCACAGCACACTTCAAGCTCAACAGGGCTTCCAGACAAGTAACGGTTATTTCCCCCCTGTGATGACATGGCTGTCTGTTACCTTAAAATTTTAAATATATTTCTTTGTTCCCATCTAGGGAACACTTCTATAAAACATTATTTTTATGTGTAAAACATTTGGTCAATGGGAATTCTCATTAAAGCTCAATTTTTAAACATTATACTGTTTATTTTATTTATTTAAATTTTGTTATTGTAGTCTACATTGCCCGGATTGCCCTGATATGGCATAGACTTGGCCCCACGTGCACTAACCGTACAGTAGATAACCCATGTTTTGGGCAGACGGACATACGCACACGGAAACAGGGAGGAAATGGACATCCAGAAGAGGAAAACCAAGCAGTACATTTAGATGGTGTCTACACCTTTTCACATGCGAGTACAAAGCCGCTCTCACACATTGGTGTTGACTGCAATCGCTCCTCTGGGAATTGAGGGAAAGAACAATTCCTTGCATCTGTTTCCTGCTCACTCGCATAGAGGAAACTGGGTATAAATCAGCGCAAATATAAATAGTATCAGCATTCAATTTACACAAGATTGGCGGAGCCGTGCATTTTTGCTTCTGTGCAACTGATATGTGCATATTTGCATTCAACAGAGGACACATAAAATAAATGAGATGCCTCAGGTGTTGATGGCACTTTAGACCTACAGCATCAGCAACAAAATCTTAACATTGTTTTCTGTTGGGGGAATAAAAGTAATGTTCTGTGTACACAAACATAGCACAGACAGCTAAATATGTCATTCAAATTGGAAGCGTTCAGGCTATCTACATTGTAATGATATTGACGTACACCGTGAAAAAAGTCAAACCTAACGTTGCACTTGAAAGTTAACAATTTAGCTTGAAATTTGGAATAATTCTACTAAAGCAAGTCATTCTGTTTTTAGTATGAAACTAGGATAATATGGAAGAACACCTTTCCCTTTTAATTCCATAGCTTCCTTTTGGACAATGATCATTAAATCTTCACTCCGACTTGTTTGTTTTGCAATAACAGTTAAAGACTCAAATACCTCGTATTTTAACTCAAAGCTACAGACATTGACACATGTTGTCAGCGTGATAATATTCACCGATTCTCTTAATACTGATAGGTACATGACGGAGTGTTTGACACTGTCAGGTAAGCCTGGACAAATCTCTTTTGAATGTGCCTCAGGTCAGGAATGATTTGATGTCTCTCGATGTACGTAGACAGAAAATTCCAGACATTGTTATCTCCAAATGGACAATCCAGTGGAGGAATTTGGTGACTATGTAGTGTGCACTTTTGCTAAAGTCACTGCCAATAAGAAGCATAATCCTGCAATGTGATTAAACCGGCACAATGACCTTGCGTGTCTTGCTTTGTTTTAGTGCGAAATGGCAAGGGAAGGCAGCGGTGCACGGAAACAGTCCAATGCATCAGACTATTGATGAGGCGCAGATAGGGTGCTGTAATAAAAACCTTTATTTACAGCTCTGACACAGGGCCACTAATTGACTGCCTGGAGGAAAACAAATGTTCAGACTCACCGCTCTCACACGTTCAGTAATAATAAGCAGTTTGTTGTTGTCTGTGTATCACCCGAGTCATGTGACCATCACAAGCACAGCCTCTCTTTTGAACACAATTTGGAGTTCAAACACAAAAAGTAGTGTGGGGATCTAATCTTTCCTCATGAGTGAGTTAAAGCTATTCTACCTGCTTTTGAATGAGAAATGGGCTACATTTTGGCCTGGTTGCCAGTCAGTCACGGGTGCAATGATCTGTAAGATTGTGAAAACCAGACCTAACAGAATACGGATGTATAGAAAATATAACAGGACTTTACTTAATGAATAAACTGTTGTGGTCTTTAAAACGTTGCTTGGATATGTGATTCAGTCAATCTTTAGTGTACCACTAGAGAGAGCCCAGCCTACTCATAAAACAAATTGAGAACCACCAATAGAGGATAACTGGATGTCCAAATGTGTACTGTATATATGACCTCACCCAAGGAGAAACAAACAAACCAACCGTGCCCAAGACAGCATTACCTCAATGTTCTTGAAAATAAAAAGGAAGAATGGGGAGGAAGGATTTCCTGTCCTACCCAGCGTCACATCTCTTTCACCGTGACAAGCGTTTATAGAGATGTGGGCAACTCCAAGGCTGTTCCAGGCGTCATGGCCCTCCCTCCAGGGTGTACGGGGGGGGAAAGGAGGAAGGGGACAGATGTGAGATCTCTTCCTGCCACTAATTTCTGTGTACAGACAACAAATGAGCCCAAAAGTGCTGCTTTCACAGTTTTCCGCCGCCCCGACGTTGAGATCCCTGGTCGAATGAGACAAAGGGATGCCGGGATGATGAAGTCCCGAGCTGCGCTGGGCAGGTGTTTCATTCGTCTCTCGGGGGGTCGGGGAGTACACCTGCCCGCTACAAAGCTAGCGTGATGGATTGAAGAGGCGCTATCTGACTCAGCACCTAAAGAGCTCTACCTGGGATTACAGCAGAGAGGGCCTGATTGAGGCGTGCTGTCATTCCGCAAACAATAACACACATTTATCTTTCCTATCAAGTGCAATGATCACATCGCTAATGTGCAGAAGAGGATACAAGAACCAAACAGGTGAAGCTGCAATGATGCTTGATGGTGCTCGGAGACAGTTCGGCTAAGAATACACTATTAATTGCAAGTCGGTGGCCACAAGTCTCGAACCCAGCATTATTTCTATTTAATATATACACTGCAAATATATACACCCCAATGAAATAATAAAAATCGTAGCGCTTGCATGGTCCCATGAGTCAGTGACTAATGTTGTATAATAGCGGGTACCGGCAGGGGTCATTTTACAAGTGGAAAACCTCAGTGGGGTTTTCACACACTACTATTGGAGAAATATTATCACCATCAGTTCATTTTCCTTTACTTTCAGATAAGTAAACATGGAGGATCATTATATTTGCAATCTGTGCATATAACATGCCACAGATGCATATTTGGAAAATATTAGAGGAATTTTATTTTGGGGGTGAAATATAGTACAATTAACAAATTACCATTTGGAAAATGTCACAGAATCTTCATGGACCATTTATAGCCACACATACAGAATATGCATGATTTTTAAAACGATGTCTAAAAGACTTCATTTATTCATTTTTTTGAACTGCTTGTCCTCACTAGGGTCATGGGGGTGCTGGAGCCTATCCCAGCCAACCATGGGCAGTAGGCAGGGGACACCTTGAATTGGTTGCCAGTCAATCGCAAAGAACAATACCTTATGATAATAATATTCCTCAAATTGGGAGGATAATTTCAAAAACCCAAACTATTTTTTCAATGTTTGACCCTAAAGTCTACTTTTGATGGAATGGTTCACCCCCAAAATATGCATCTCGCTGAATCCTAATTATAATTAAAACAACGAGAAAAAAACTAGTTCTGATTACTTGAATAATCAATGGAGCAATCATCATAATATCGCATTGTTAAAAATATGTAAGAGCTGCAATAACTGACTTCATGAACAGCACGAATAATTTAAGTAGCTTTCATTTTTTTAAACGTAACATGCATTATTCGTTTGCAAAATATTTTTTCTTTTACTAAAATCACAGGGCGCTTTAATTCAGACCGTATCCGTGAATGCTCACTATGTTACCATTTCTGACAGTATCAAGGAAATTCATTCCGAATTCCCCTTTCCATAACATAAATAAAGGAAGCGGAAACTGTAATGCTCTTTGAGACAAACAGGTGGAGGTGATGATCTAACAAATGTGTCCTGCCCACATTTTGACTTGTAGCTGCGCGCACTTTCATCTGCAGAAAGAATCTCAATATCTGAGTGAACTTTGTTGCATCCATGCAGCATGCCTTCCTTATCTTGTCCCCTCATGCTTATCTGGCCCGTTGTACACTGCGGTTCTATAATGAGCGTCACGCCTGCACCTCTCCACATGTGGATGGGCCTCCACATCCGTCCACACACAATGAGCAGTGGGTGATGCTTACATGTGTAATGTTCCACTCCCACACCTGAGCGTCATCCTCCATATGTGCCCACCACATGCACGCATCCAAGTGCGAAAACTGCCTAAAGTCGGGGGGGGATGCAGAACGTGGAAGCCCCAGTTTAGGGCGGCACTGACAGATTTAAAGGATGTTGTGGATTTCAGCGTGTGGGTGGTAAAGGATACGCGTGACATGTAGCGTGCGGCAGTGGCGTGGAGTGATGGCATCCTCTATTTAATGAGCACATGCCTATAGTTCCACCCAGCTGTAAATCTGCCTGCTATCACTCCAATACAGGAAGCATTATCTAATAAGTGAAACTAGAGTGACTAATTTCAATAGGGGCTTATACCTCCCACTGCGCTGTAGGAGAAGAAAACGGAGTGCCAACGTGTTGACTAAAAAGCAGCTGATCAGACGCCGCCATTGGGTGATGGAGACAAAACACAAGTAGATATATCCCAGATGTCTAAAGCTAGGTAGAGTGTGTACTGGGCTCTCTCTTTCTCTCTGGCTTGTCCTCTCAGCCTTGATTTGTAGAGTGCTGGTGTCAAAGGGGACTACTTTGTAGATGCTGTGTACTGCTTACCTGTTTCTCCACCGAAAGGGCAGTAAATGTCACGCCGTGACCCTTTCTGGAGTGTCTCACTCCGACCATTATGAGGTTCCTGGGGTGGATGCAGAAACATATGGCTAAATTAACTGGAAGAAATGCAGTGATTTTACAACAGTCTAAATAGACACATAAAACATTTGTAAAATGGCATTTATTATACATTATATTGATCGTCGTTTAGTGTATAGAGTTCTTTTACGTGCTTGTATAAAAGGGATCGTGATGCAATTTTCTTTTTTTAGTGTCCAAGATATGATACTTGAATGAGTTATTAAATTATCATCAACCTAAGATTTGTTCGCGTTTCATTGATTCCCATATGAACCAATGGGGGAAAAATACATTTCTACTCCTTCAGTTTGTTTGATTTTGCAATTTCCACTTTACTCCATTATGAGCCACTTTGACACTTTGTTTCAAAAATGTTCCAAAAATATTTGTACGTATACCTAGATATAGACTCACTAACCAACGAGGCTTGATGCCTTCCAAACTTTTTTGCACATGGAAACAAAGCCCAACTCTCCCACTCATCCCGCATTATAATGCATTGCATTCATTATGTCCTCTATTATATATTAATGCATGTGTTCGGTGGCCTGTACGGGGATGTAAAATTGTTATACATGAAAGATGTGGTGTAAAAAAGGTTGTAAGCATATTTAAATGTCTTTGTGAATACTTTGTGATAATGCTGTTTTTCTTTCAATAATTGCTGACTAGTCTTCTAATCTTGTGATATCATCAATGTTGGATGAAAAGGGTTGATGATACTGCTGCTCCTGTGCTTTTTAGGAAAACATGCTGACTACACTTTGTCCAGGGGATTTTCCAAAGCATTCAAGCACAGGACCATTAGAGGTAGGCGAAGCCATGTGACGATAACCACGGGATGAAAGCTAGTTTGCAAATTTAAGATGGAAAAATATGGTCCCATTCTGCCCGTTCACTGATTATTGGCGTCCAATCCAGTTCAAATGGATTTAGACGCCTACTTTAATCAATGCTATCTCATCTATACCTAACCACAGAATTTGGATAATTTTATTGATAAACACTTGTTCATAAGATTTGACTACATAAATAACAAAAATGAGAATTGAACATTTTGATAAATGTTTTATCATTTTAAACAGAAATGATTAATTTCAATTTATATTAGCCAGATTTTAGCCTGTTGAATTTCTCTGAAGAGTCACAAATGAATGATGAATAGAATAAAACCCCTCACAGCATGTTATTGTTGGTGTTTGCCAATGCAAAGTAATGAAGATTATATTTAACATCTTAATGAAGGAATAATCATGCGGTCTATCACAGAACCGCCCCCCCTACCACCCCCCCACTTCATTTTTCTAAAACAGTGTCCCTCAATCAAAACGACATCCTTAAAATCCAGTCATCATGCTGTCACCTAAACCACACATGTAGAGTAAATAAAAATACTCATTCAGATCCGATGGGTGAGGGCCATTTTTCAAAGGCTGACATCCATAATATGGCTGGTGAAACTCCAAAGAGGTTTTAGGTCTCAGCTTAATTAGATCCTGCAGAGTTAAATCAAATCAGTCTAAACGAGAGCAGAGAACCAAAACCTCCCCACGCAAACAGGCGTCTCCTGTCTGCCCGCGTCGCATGCTTGCCACCCTGCCAACTCTCCTTTTGTCTGGATGTGGCCCCGAGTTCCAAAGTCAAGACATCTCTCTTCTCCTTCCTTTTGTTTCTGTATCGTCGCGAAAAAAGTCATTGAGAAAAATGGGGAGCTCTGCCCTCCTGTACACGCCACTTAACCTTGACAAGTCAATATGATGCAAATGCAATTTGCTTATCTCCTCCAGACATGAAGACGGGTCTTGCTGCCACAAGAG
Source organism: Stigmatopora argus (assembly GCF_051989625.1). Taxonomy (NCBI): domain Eukaryota; kingdom Metazoa; phylum Chordata; class Actinopteri; order Syngnathiformes; family Syngnathidae; genus Stigmatopora; species Stigmatopora argus. Next base: position 11,124,881 of record NC_135399.1, read on the forward strand.
CATGTTGCTACATTAGCGTTGGCCATAGTCACCTTTTGAACAACTAAAGTGCGACATTCTTAACTTACTCTCTGCTGTTAGCAAAGACACAAGTCTAATAAATTTTTTTAATGCGCAAAAAATTCTTTGGATGACATGATACTGTATGCTTTCCTACTATATTGTGATCAATGTTCCCTCTAAGCTGCACGCATGCGCAATTGCGCACTACTTATCGTCTTCTCTGCACACAGCAAATCATATGGAGCGTACAAAATAAAATCCCAATTTTTTATTTTTTTTCTTTAGCTGTGAGGCCGACGTGCGAACCACTCATCCGCTGGGCCGCCCATTCATAGATACTATTAATCATTACATTTTATTATTACTAAATCATTTATGTGTAGTAGACTTGCACCAGCTTATGGCAGGTGTGATACTGGTGTGTGCCCATAGCGAGCAATGATGATGTTGCTCACACCGGTACTCAGTGTGCTCAGGGAGGTTGTCTTTCTGCCCAGACAAACAAAAAATTAGAGGGAACATTGATTGTGATTCAATTTTTGTGCTTCTATATTTTTCTAAGATATAATTTACCTGAAGATATGACTTATTCACAACAGTTATCTCATTCGAATGTGGTATGTCAGAATCTAACCACAGGTGTGAGTGTGTTTCAGTCAGGTGAAGCAAGACCCTCAGCATCTGGCTGGTCCTCCCTGGCTAGAAAAAACAGTCTTCTCTGTGCTGCAGGGTGGCTTCGGACCAGCGTCATTAGTCAGCAGGCCCAGGACACCTTTCAGTCATCCCACCACATAAGGCGATGTGATTGATAGTCACCAGCCCACGAATAACGCACTCGGGGTCCGGGATGGTCACTTCATGTTTCGGTTAAAGAAGCGGAGGTCCGCAACTCCCGTCCTGTCTCTTTGCCATCACTCCACTTGAAGGTGAGATGATTTAGGAGGCTGGGAGAAAGTTAATTTCTCTTGATCATTGTGTGCAACCTGGAGCCTTAATGGCAGGCGTAATTAATTCTGCTGATGTTAATCACCAGGGCTGGTCCCCACAATTATCAGCCCTGTGCAGATGGGGCACGGCGCAGACATGAAAAATTAGGAAAATGAATCTGTAATGGGGTGGCAGATCTAATCTGTGTCAGAGAAAACAAAGTTAAGGAAGAGCAAAGAGCCTCAGGATTCCAGGTGAAAGCCAAAACAAAAACCTGTGTGGCAGAGCTGAAAAATCTCGCCGGAATGTCCAAAGCATTTAGTAATTACTACGCTTTTCTTAATTCATCACTGAGAGATCAACATCTCGGTCTTGAACAATTCTTTGGTGTGGAGGGGAGCCACGGTGGTCACGTTTGTGGGGACGGAAAGGTTAATCAGCTTCCACTCGTGGCTGTGTGGGCTTTGCAATCACCACGTTTACTCACTGGATGGATTAAAAAAAACACACACACACACACACAAAAACACTTTGCCATACACAGAAAAATGATAGGCCAATTCATGATATATGTCAACTGAGGTTAAGCAAAAAGGAGGAAAACTGCAATCAATGAGCGCACACGCACACTGATTGTTTCAATCACAGGCCTTACCGAGGAAAGAATTACTAAAGCATTACCGGTCAAAGGACACACAATCCCAGAGGACATTTCCCTCTGCCAACGTCAAACAAAATTAAGCAAAATACAACTGATTAATTGAATTGTAGCAGAGCCATTTTTCAAGCCCTTACTTGGCTATGGCAGTGGGGGCATGCCGTCATTGCTATTTGGTCTGCTTAATTAGTCTTGCACCTAGTTTGCACATTCTTACAAAGTCTGGGCCATGGTAATAATAATAAATCTTTAGGCATCATAATTGTTCTTGGAAAGGTAAAAAAAAAAGTCAGTAGCAATAGACTCGGATGCTGCTCTTTTATTGATGAGACATGTAAGCTGCTCTGAAAAAATTGCTACTGCAGCGTATTTTAATAATTGCAACTGATAGCAAACCATGAATGTTTCAATCTGAATTCTGCTTTTGACAGATAATGTGAGTCTCAGGTAATCATCATCATGAATGAGCCAATTTCTTTTAAGAGCATTTCAAATAGAGGTAAGCTCAAATGCACACATTTCGTGAAAGCAATAAAAAAAAACTTTAGGCAGTGCATGACTACACAAAGTTAAATGTTGTGGAAATTAATTCCATGTCATGGAGTCAAACTCTTTTGAGAAAATGTCACATAACAGTGGAATGAAAGATCACCCAGAGAAACTAAAGCTTGCGAGGTCTTGACGAAAAGAGCCGCAGTACACAAAGCAAAATGTCAACACAATGATTTTAAATTTGTTCCATGACCATGTTCTATATCTCAAATCATGTAAAATGACACTCAATATAACTGTACTTTATAAATAAATTGACTCACCCGATGTTGTAGTGGTTCGATTGCTTGACTTTGGTGCGATTGTGTTTTCGTCTCTATCTGCGCCCAATGACTGACTGGCGACCAGTCTAGGATGTCGTCCGTCTTTCCCCCAAAGTCAGCTGCAATAAGCTCCAGCACCCCCGACCCTGATGAGGACAAGCAATGTTGAAAATGAATGAACACAATTGACTCCTTGTCTGATGTCAGCGTTTATGGCATTGAAACATGATCATTCACTGCCATATCTCTCAGTTAAAAGGGATTTGACATTTATCACCATAGTGGCAGACAATGAGTTTAACCAAATTTTTGCTAAAGGTATGGTATTTTGGTCATAATACATCAATTAAATGGCCATTGTGTCGCTAAAATTAGTCATCTTTACAGAGGATAAAGAATACATGACTGTGCCAAGTTAGTAAAAGAAGGCCCTGTAAATATCTCATGGTAATACAAATTTAAAAAGCCGGTCAGATGCCACACACCCTTCAAAAATAAAACATTTAGCTGTCGTTAGGCATTCGGCCATCTAAAAAATATTGACGATATTTCAGTTAACTTCTATGTTTTTCCCCAACCTCAATATACAGCAAAGGTCAAAGGCTCGTTTTGTAGTAATTACTCACAAGGGGGCATTCCTGAGGTGAAAGCCAACGAGGAATAATAGATGGCATGCTTGTTTTGTTCATTGTTCTTTGGTCAGGTGCGAGCAGGTGTTTACACAGGCCACACACACTTGCAGAGCGAAGGACGTACGAAGCATTTCAAAATGCCCTGCTAGAGTTGCACGGCGCACATTTATCAAACATACACACAATCCTGACTGAGACTTACAAATTGTTTTGTTTTTTTCTGTGTGTGTGTATTATACAACAATTACGGCTAGGCATTGGGAAACTGTAAAATCTCGCTACAGGACGGCAAGGATACGGAATTCCTTCGAGAGGACGCCTTGATGGAGATTAGTATGGTCATAATTCCGGCAGATTATATGCTAATGCACTTTCGCTGTTTGTGGGAGGAAATTGCATTGTGGTTATTAGCGTGACACCGGAGTTCTGTGATGTGACGCCCCCATTGGCTCTCAGATGTCCTCCAAGGATTTACATTTTTATTACAACATGAAGCATGGTGATATAACGCCACAGCAATCCCCCCCTTCCCACCTCACACACACAAACACACACGCGTGCACTCTCAACCTGAAAGATTTAATTGAATGTATTCAAATGTGATTCATTGAACAATTACACTCTCATTCTGCTAGTGCAATTGTTTTGCCTATACCGGGTTCTCCATCCCCTCTCCTCATCTTCTTGCTAACACTCCCACTCCCTTTAAATTAGAAAATCGGCCTGGCCTTTGAGGGGAAATCAATAGGTGCATTAATTACAGCAATTCATTACCCAAATAAACGCAGGACTCAACCTTTGCTAGGATACAAATTTGGGGGGCGTGAAGAGACAAAAGGCCCACGCCGGTAATCCCTGTTGCATTAATCTGGGGGATCAAACCCCGGGGAGTGTCCGGCGCCCGATTAATCCGAGCACGCAGACGGTGACTTATAGGCGCTGAATACAAAGGGGGTCACATGACTGGACTGGCGCTCTCTCCTCCTCTCAGCTCTAGTAATGGGAATACTGCCGGCCCACAATGCAGCGGGGCTGACGGGGCAGGCCCCTCGGTCCCCAGATCCCTGCCCATTCCAAGGCTTGTCCCTCTTAAATTCTTCCCGTACAGAGACTGTGGTGAAGGCAGAGGACGCAGCTAAAGGACATCCCTCTCCCTCACTGTCATCTCTACACTGCTAGCCTATTTGTGAATTATACATATCTCCAGCATTGGCCATAATAAAAGATGATAATGATGGATCACACATATAAATTACTGTTGAGTGGATTGGTAGGTCACATGTTTTTGTTTGTGTGAGAGCTGAACAGCTTTTGGGAAAAGAAGAAATGAATAAGTGGAATATAATATCAAGTGCGAGAGTTGTGGTGGCGCTTGTCATACTGTTTAGTTGCTAACACTAAATGGCAAGTTATACAGATGGGTGTGGTTTATGTGGGTCTTTTCCTAAAATTTTAATGTTGGCACGTCTATTCCGCAAGGAGTTTGATACGAGATGATATGGGCATACCTAATTAAGTGTTTTGTTGAGGGAATAGCTCTGCTTTCGAAAAAGTTGCTTCTGTCTCCACCATTCCGTGTCAGTCGTGACCTAGTTCAACAAAGTTAGGTGTACTTTAGGGTCCAGTGGACTCCGAGTACGGGTGAGAGTCGCTCTTTGCAAAGCGCTTTGTTTAATGCAAGCTGACGTTTCATTGCCCTCGAATTTTCAGAAGATCTGACCCGACCCACTTTCCTTGTCCACAGTGAAGCCCCCTCTCTTTCTTTCAGAAAACTTTCAAGAGAAATCCCGATATATTGCTGCGATAAACTCACATGCTTGTTACGTTCTGTGCTGTTCACTCTCTTGACGGATTTCAATAGGTAAAAACCAAAAAGCGTTCCGTTATTTATAAAATTCCATTTAAATTGGCAGTAATCCAGAAGCGCTGCTAATTAAAAATCAATCTGTGGGCCATTAGCGAGAAGGTGTGCGCCAAGGTTGTGTGTATCAGAGGATCGTTTGTAAATGTGGCTGGCTGTGGAAAAGAGGTTCACAAGTGAGATAATCTGGGGACCTGCTGTTTCTTAACTTAACAATTGATACTATGTGTAAAGATGCTGAACTTGTAGTCTGCACTAATTGATCCACTTTGCCTTATTGGGAGAAAGCTGAGAAATAAATGTGGGTGTTCATTGCATGCGAGCGACTCCATAGATAACTATTAAAGGTGGAGTTGTTGCCCTGATTCTGATGCTTGTGGAAGGCATCGCGGAGCAGGAAGACATTTGTCTGCTTTAGCACGAGTGCTCCACAATGTTTAAGCGATAAATCTTGGCAAACTCCAACCAGCACCTTGGGAACAAAAACCTGGAACCCCGGACTGTGCAACTTATTAAAGTTGTTGGGGTGTATTCCGTAGCACCTTTCCAAAATCTGCCCAATTACAGAGGTGAGGCGACTGACGGCTACAAATGTCTCCCTGCGGTTTTGAATCTTACCGCGTACACACTTTTGTTGCCGGTACCAAAGTCGGAGGTAGAATATATTGCACCAGTTACTTCAAATTAAAAGACGAATGCACTTCTCTGGTCAGTATATTCTCTTTCTATTATTTCTGAGGAGAAAATTGTTTGCAAATGGGAATAAATTGGTTGACTCACCTAGAGGAAGATAAAGCGATTACCATAAACATTTAAAGGTTCAGGTGCATAAGGCTTAAAAGTGACCAAAATTTAATAATGGAAGGGATACAATAACAGTTAGTTAAAAAAAACGCCTGTGTAAAAATGTATGTTAATTGGTGATAATGAATTTGCCCCCCCCAATCAAATATCCTAACATTAATTTATAAAGTGCTTCTCAAACAAACAATACTACACAAACACAGATGAACACCATTTAGATTCACTTAGCCTCCCACCCACATCCGAACCATCAAATTTAGCACCTCTCATCCCATATTAATTGTACATTGTGCAATAAGTTTAGGTACAATTTATTATTTCATTAAACAAAACAAAACAAAAAATCACCCATTTACTGACTTGAGTAAGGAAAACTGTTCTGAAAGTTAAATGAATTCTTAATTTCCTTTTTTTTCTTCCACATACGCTAGTGACTAAACATACTTTTGCTTATTTCCATGCGCCGCGAGGCAAACGGGGAGAAATGGCGAGCAAGGGCCGAGTGTGTAAGACACAGCTAGGTGTCGCATGCTTTTGATAATGCATGAGTCTCTAGAGCGATGGCTGCTGTGACGGAGCGAGCTCAAGGAGAGCTCAATAACAGAGCTGTCAATGTATTCCCTATTTGAGTGTATTTTTAGTGGCCGCCATCACCAAGCCTCATGCATATTTCAATAGATCTTTTGTATATTAGGTGCACGGGCAGCCACAAAGCGGAGTGAAGACGAGCACAACACGACTCCGAAGAAATATGAGCTTGATTGTGAGATTTGACAGAAGAGCTCTGCGCGGCCCTCGATAGGTTGCCTCTGACTTTGAGTGGATGGGCCAGCAGGACCTTCATTGATTGCATTTGGAGACAACAAAGAGATGACATTGAGCTCACTGCAGGAATGAGAGCAAAAAGATGTACAACACATTAAACTTGCAGGGCCAGCCGCCACGTAATAACACTGGAAAGGGGGCGAAAAAGTGAAGAAAATTAATGGATGCGCTCACAGGCGGGATGCGAACGTACGCAATCGTTTTCACGCAGACACGGGAAGGTTTTCATTTGATCAAGATTCTTCAAAGCTATGATTAGATACTGAATTGGACACAAAGGGGCATGCCCAAATCACTGCGTGTCATTTTCGACGCATACCGTCAGTTTTACAGCACTAAATGTATTGCTTTGGATTATATAAATAAGCTTGATTGGTATTTATTGCAAGTATTTATATTTATAGTTAGCATTTTAATAGCCATGTAGTAGAACATCAATGTGTTAGGCGAATGATGTATGCATAGACCGACAGCACCTTGTTTTCACATTTGTTGATGAGAGTGTAAATTTCTGCTGCACTGTTTGACAACCTGATTGCTCTTCATACTATAAAAATGTTAAGGGAAATTGATGAGCAGCCTGGGAGACATACAACGTTGTGGTGCAGCTCTGAAAGGAACAATATTTGGTCTTCCATTGGCTCTCGATTAGAGGTGGAACTAATCCACCTGATTTGTGGGTCATTCCAGTATTGGGGGCCATTTTATGTCCCGCCCAATCTTCCCATCTACACAAAATACTAAAATATTCAGTTTCTCGGCATCTTGACTTGTACTGGGACCGAATCTAAGACGACAAAATTGCAATTATGTTTGGAATATCATCTAAAATGGCTTTAACCTTCTTCCACTTCACCTTAATAAATTCAATCTGAAATCTAACACACAATTCATGTGATAGGCTGGGCTTGAAACTATCAGTTTTCCAAAAGAATGTTGATTATTTTCTAAAATAGACAGTCTTACCCTATTTTATATGACCCTGTCATGCAAATGATACAAATATGTAGCCCACCTTATCCCTTTAACTATTTACATCAGTAAACTGAGCTCATCAAGCATTTGTTAGTCTGCGATTAAAGCAGAAAATCTGAAAAACAAAGGCTTATTTTAGAAAAATCTCTAATTTTGGAAGGATCCTAGAATAATGTCTATATTCATCTGTACATCCATTTTTGGGGCTCTTTGGGAGCAGCAACATAAACTTGATAACTTTCTATGAATATGGTATGTTAGGCACTATTAACATTAGCACCCAACCTCAACCAATGAGAATGTGACATATTTTTGTTCCCACTGCCGCACCGCCCATCCCCACCAACTGCTGGTTGATTACATCAGCCTAAATCATCAAATCAAATGCTTGAAGCTCAATGATGATGCAGATGATGATTCATAACTCTGTAGCTGACAGCAATGACTAAGCAGGCATCACGACATCATCTTGACATTAGTACAACTTCAACTCTTTTGATACTCAACAAAAGAGAATTGGGGAAACCCCAGGAGATTTTCCATGACATTAAAGTCCTGGAATTTTACACGTGGCGGTAGCTGGATTCTATTACAGAATCGATGCGTATCCGCCTCGGTTTTAATAGAAAAGAGACACCTCCATCCCCCATGTAAAAATGGAAATTTGGCTACAATGAGGCTGTGGGGTTAAATGTCCTCAGATGTCAAGATGTGTTTACGTCTCATTGGGGATTGCACTGCAAAGCAATGCCAAGATAGGGAGTGCTTCAATGGGCGTCTACTAGATGATTTGTCTGTGTAAGGAAAACGTTTTGAGACACACCACTTGAGCAAGAAATAAATCTGTCTCAAATTGGGCAAGAGTCTTTGGTTCCCATGAGTTGTAATTATTCATCTCCCCAAGATTTTGATGACAACTCCAACAGTGGGACCAGTTCTGAACTAATCCTAGAGTTCCAATGTACAAAACAAGTAGAGATTGATTAACGAATGTCTTTGGATGAACATATCTTTTGCCTTCAATTGGAGACTAATACCTAACTGAATTGCATCAATTTAACTTGGCAATGAGATTTAGAATATGATATTTATATATTGTGACGATATCCTGATGTAACTCACAAGGCCACACCTTCTTAAAGGCACAAAATACACCCCCAAAAATAATTAATTTGGCACGACATGATTTACAGGCCGACCATGGCATGAAAAAAAAACTTCAATGATTCAAAGCGGTTGTAGTACATGACAAATTTTATATTTTTATCCACACCGCTGCATAATTTTGCTTCCAAAAGGCGATTCGAGATCATCTGAGGCAAGGAAACAAACAGTCAAGGAGCGTCGGAATGGAGGTAGCCATCTTATTTAGAGCTGTAATTACGCACACAGAGAATAGCAAAGTCAAAATATGCCTACTGCATTGGAAATCCATTGTGTGTAAGGATTGCCCTAGAACTTTCAAGGTGCTCTAACGAGAGGTAGAGGAGCGGTCACATTGATGGCACAGGGGCCATCAGATTTCCATTATTGACTGCAGCAGATATTGCACTGTAGCGCTGTGTAAATTGGTTCCTGAGGGCCTTTCAGCTCTCTGAGCAGGGGCAAAGTGTGCAGGTTGTTCACCCCCACCCCTCTGCTGTGTAAATCCTAGCGGCCGACCACTTCCCAGTCCCTTCACCGGTACCGGGGCCCCTCCTGTGATCAATACCTAATTCCAGGCCCCGCAATCAGCCAATGTTGCCCCGGCAACGCTGATGTCACACAAGTTGGGCACGGGCTGTTGCAACAAATCATTTTCTCTAAGCAAACCTAATTGAGTATTTTCACAGTAGGAGGAGACGATTTACACACAGCGCTCCAATCTGAAGGAACGCTCCGAGTTCGCCTCGGCTGCTGACCTTACGAGGGAGGCAGGAGGAAGTAACCATAGCAACACAGTTTACCTTGGAGCAGTGGAAGGCGGATAATGATTGTGGTTCCGAGGGGGGGAAAAGGGTTTGATTTCTAGGAGTATGATTGTAAACTACGTTAATTGAGGCTCTTGTCGAGTTAAAATTTCGCAGAGATTTCACAAACAATGAAATATGCCTTTGTTATTATCATATTGTAGAAACTGAAGTTGATATATTGGACTTTAGAGTCACAACTTGTATTCTTTTTCTTTAGTGTTTTAGTTGTAGTGCTTTTTCCAAAGACATTTTTTCCCAGTCAGGCAGACGTTGAGTGAATGACCTGAAAGTCCTTAAACATTGTTAAGAAAGATTCAGAGAGAGCGAGGGAGGCCACCACTTGGCTCTAGATGAACTCTCCCATGAGCCGCCACGGCCCCTGATTCAATCAGAGCGTCTCCACGTCCGGCATTTTCTGGCACTGATGTATTGCCGGTTGCAAGCGATGGTGTGCGCCATCACTGCGCGGATCAAGTTATGCCACACTTATTTTACGGCTTTTTCATTCCATGTCTGTCCGCAGATCTTGAGATTTGTTTGATCTACCAGGTGTGATCCCTTTATCTGAACGTGCTTTGAGGAAGGCGGGATGAAGGTCAAATGGCAACCAAAAGATTTTTGGGCCAAGGAAGGCTGGGAAATGTTTAAATATGGCATCCAGACTTTTGGGACAGCCCAAATATGCAAGGCATCACTGTAATAATAAAAGACAATTCAAATTGGATTATGGGTGCATGACAACTTTAAATAGCACGATATTTAGATATTGCTCCAATTCTTCCTTAAGAAAGATATGAATATTTCTATTCAACATAATACTGGATTCATGTATTTTACAGTTGTACATTCAGAGGTTGAAGTTCAAGTCAATGTTTTCTACTTGATAGAGTATGGAGATATTCTAATTCAGAGCGCCAAGTGTACATTTCCATATTATTACCCAAATGTATTCCTGGGCCGCATTGCTTTATTCAAGGTGACATTGCGTTCTTTGCATTAGAGCGTGACAATATCCTGAATATGATTATATGGTACTGCTTCAACGTGTCATTTTTTGCATGAAACAGATTAAATAAATATAAGTGAATTAATCTTGCCTATTCTTGCCTCTCTAAAGTCAACAAAAGGTGAGCTTCTGCTTTGTACTGCACATTCCCGACACCTCGAAGCGAACAGATGAGGCATCATTGACATCCTACGCTTGGTTTTCCTTCTCCATCATTCTGTTGAAAATATTATGTATGGCCGTGAAACCCAATTTGAATTAATATATTTTATGAAAGACGGTGTCAATCTCATCCATTTTATTGACTTGAAGCCCACATTTCATAAGTGGAATGTGGGGGTTCAGGCAAGGGGAGCGTTAACATTAATTAATATTTGTTGCAGTGAAAATGAAACCCAGATCCTTGCTAATTTCAATAGACAATTAATCATGGGTATCTGTAATTACACCGGGGAGTTTACAAATGATTTTTTTAAGGGGGCAGAGTAAAGGAAAGGAGATAAACCTCTTGCCATCCCAATCATTGGCTTCACACCAATCTTAGCAAAAAGAGCAATTAGAGCAAACAGCGGCAGAGCACTAATTGCACACCGGGAGAAGATGAAGGCGCAATCTTAATTGCAGTCAACCCACATGCATGCATGCACACCCGTGCTTGAGGAAAAGAACAACTGAGGATCACTAGCTCCAGGTGCCGCAGTAAAAATGAGCTTAATAGGAGTCTGACCACCCTTGACGCGTCGACAACCGCATCCTGTCGTTGACCACGCGCACAGCTATGCCCCCCAACGCGCGTCATGTTGCCATTTTTCTAACAAAAGAAACTGAGCTATTTGCCATAGATGACTTCGATTGACTTTTGAGCCACTCAAGATGGGGACAATAAATAAACACGATGTACTTCAGTTCAATTCAAATGATTACCTGCCAAGTTAATAATTTGCTAGTGTAGCAGTATTCTTTCAACCTGAAATAAATTGTCTGTTATGATGAAGTAATGCTTTAAGATCACGCCTAAATTGGAGTAAAAAAAAATTGGAAAATCATAAAACTAGAACAAAGACTATAATAAAAATATTAATTAAGAGGTGGAGAAGAGGTCATTTAACACCTTAAAATGATCACTTAAAAAATAGATCAATTCAATCTATTTGGTCACATTTTTATTTAACTGTTTCCAAACTTGTCATCTACTATTAGTTTAAATAAATCCCAAATGTGCTGCTTCCTGTCTGAACGCTACATTTTTACAGCACAACGATCTTAGTGGTAATTAGGACTGAAATGTTGGTCTCATTAATCGTCACCAGAGCCCAAGTAAGAAATCGGTACGTCCACAAAGAAAAGTCCACTGGACTATTAAAAGGGGACACCCACATTATTTTGATGATGTATTCCTAAGAATATGAACTACATTGGCAAGGGATGCAAATGTACGTAAGATGAGAACAATTGAGTGATGAATTTGTGAGTCACAGCAAGAAACTCTTATCTCTCCTCAGGACTTTTTCAAAAGTAAGCCTAAAAACGTGTGCCTAGAATTATTTCTATCCAAGTATTGACAATATTGGAAACTTTGATGTTATACAACAATACCGAGTTCATCCCCGTGCTTTGCCAAACACATTCTGAGAAAGTGTTTGAGAAGTTTATTTAAAGAAGAAGGAGCAGTTCAAGAGGTACTGTTCATTGTTACCAACTGAATTAGAAGGACATTGAACGATGAGTAGCACCCGCCGGCGATATCCAGCGTGTAAGAAGATACAAGAGCAGACACGCTGCTGGAGCCTCACATGCTTCCTGCATAACCATATCTGTTTAACTTCCTCATCAGGGCTTTATTAATGCAATGCTTGTCTTCCCTCTAATAATGAAACAACACAAATAAAATAAATGGTGATCAATGGAGGAGAACCAGGACAGATGAGGAGTCTGTCACGCTGGGGATGATACCAATTTATCTCTTTAATGCATCTCCATGGGGTTCTCTCACTAAAGGATACACATTAGTAAAGCCTTCATTTCAATGGGAAACGCGTGAGAAGAATGCGAACGGCGCCGAGACTTGTGGATCGGCCGCACTACTCGTTCATTCACTTGACTATCGAGATTACTACGACTATGTTAGACTTTAGGATCCATAGGATAAACCTAAAATGTACCTTATTAATAGCAGTATTCCCAATCGGTTCTGTCATTTGCCAGACAGAGCTCGATGGCCAACTACCGCAAAGCTAGAGTTCGCTTACCGAGAATTTATGTTTTTTCCCATTTTTCAATACAGAGTCCTCACTCAAATAGGAACATGGCTATCTAAAGCATTGTCAAAACATTTGATTACAAGGTGAAACTTTAAAATAAAAACTGAACTAAGTTGATGTTAGGCATGACACAATGCGCCCTGCTAGCATGAATATTTCATGTTTCCCACATTGAACAGGTTGACTTGGCTAGATGCCATAATGTAATGTATACAACTATACGCTGGTTCGATAAAAGATCCGCCAAAATACTGTTTATTTTAATTATTTTATATTGAAGCATTCTGAGGGGCAAAGAAAAAGATGTGGACGGTTGCCTCTGAAAACTGCACTAAAAGTTGCATGGATCATACAGATGTATGTTATGATATTAAGTGGTCGGTATTAGTAAAACAAAACAACTTATTGAGAGTCAGTCCGAGTCCATGGTTACTACTTTTAAAAGTTTTTTTAAAGTTCTTAGTGAGATTGCTCTACTTATTTGAAAAAAAAAAATCACTAAATTCCTATTTCTTTTTCAATGTCAGGTTTCATCAAACTACTCTGTTTATCAATCTCCAAGTGAGTATTCCCACAAATGTTGTGATAGCGGTTACAACCAAACCTGTGGTGAAGCAAATCGCAAATGTGGTATGCACCCTGTGATTTTGTGCTGCAATAAACAAGTGAGTGTGGCAAGAGAAGGACATCCAAATGGGATGGTCAAGGAGGAGAATGCGTGGCAGTAAATAACATGCTCTGCCCCAACGGGTCACCGCCTCGTTGCATCAGCAAGTCAACGACTAGAGCAGACTTCACTTCTCTTGAGGCACATTCATCACATGCAACAACTTGCAACTTCTTCGTGTGTGTGTGTGTGTGTGTGTGTGTGTGTGTGTGTGTACGTTTTTCTGCATTTTCTTGGGGAGGGGACAATGGCAGTTAAGGAGGCCCAAGGTCAAATTTAGACTGGCTCATAAATTGTTTTGTTTGATGGCCAACATTTGCCTCACTAGCAAGGGGAAGGCCAAGACCATAAAAACATAAAAAAAGGGCCGCCCAGCTGTAGACTTGGCTGCCAGTATTGTTGTCCCGTGGAGGACGGGACTCTCCCAGTGGACGTATGACTGGCTCCAAAGATGATTCTGGTCAACATGGAGAGCTATTACTCAAGACACATTGATCTCTCATTCATGCTGGGAAGCTTTAAACTTTAAGGTAGAAAACAACCTGAAGGATATTGTTGACGAGCTCGTGTCAGTTAAATTTTTTTATGTTTAATTCAGGTCAGTGTGGTCCATATTTACTATTTTATGACAATTTATTTGATGAATTGTCTTTGATATAAGTTTACATCTTGTCAGTCTTGTGTTCTCATTAGTTTTGTACTGGAGATTTAGATGAGGCTAAAGCTAATGTATGTATGTGTATGTATGTATGTATGTATATGTATGTGTATATATGTGTATATATGTGTATGTATGTGTATGTATGTATATGTATGTGTATGTGTGTGTATGTATGTGTATGTATGTGTATGTATGTGTATGTATGTGTGTGTGTATGCATGTGTATGTGTATATATGTGTAGATGTGTATATGTTTGTATATGTGTATGTATGTGTATGTATGTGTATTTATGTGCATGTATGTGCATGTATGTGTATGTATGTGTTTGTATATATATATATATATATATATATATATATATATATATATATATATATTTTTTTTTAAACATATTTTTAAAAACATTTAATAATTGGATGCTCTTAATGGATCTAGAGGCAGCCAACTGCAACGAACCTTGTCCAATCAGGCCATAATATATCTGATAAGTCAATATTTTATTTCCTTAATGCGCATCTTGATGGTTTTTTGATTCAAAAAAAGGGGCTCCTAATTACATTTTAAAGAAAATTTATGGTTGATTCTGAGGCTTTTTGATGGCATTTGTGGCCAGTCATAAAAATGCAGATTGCCATCTTATAGTCCAATTAAAGCGTCCTATTCAAAAGGGCTTTAAGCGGCTCAGAGTCCTTCCATAGCACACTAATGTCCCAGTAGATGTTGTGCACATAGCTGAGGTTGGGAGATGCCCAGTAAATCACAGCAGTAGGCAGATTTCGGGGCTGCCTAATAGCCGTTGCTGAGTCGATACTAACAAATGAAGCGCGGGTGCGATGGTTGCGCTTAGGAGGGGGATTTGGGAATCCCTGGACAGGACCCCCGTGTAGGCTCGCCACGGTGCAAAGGCTCAAACCTCATTCCTCCGGCCCTCCCCCCCGTCGCCTCACTCAGCTACATCTGCCGCTAATTACCGCCGCCATAATGAGCCTTTGCACCTGAGCTAAATAAAAGTCCCTCACACGGCCGAAAACCAGCACTGTGGGTGTCAGCAAAGCCCCGTGCTTGGTTGCCCCGTACACGAGCACCACCACCTCCTCTAATGCCAACCTGTCTTTTTTGTGCATAAGTGTGTGGGGATATTAAATGTGGTGAATGGAGGCGCTACTGGCTACACATAAAACCCCCTACAGGTTCTCCATTCACAGCCTCGGCCACAAAGCGGATAATGACTTCCATAAAACTGTCGGGAGGGAAGAATAAATGTGTATAGCATACACGGCAATAATTCACATGCGCCTTCAAGTAGCCGGATGAAAAAGATTAAATAGTTGAGCAGGCACTGTGGAAATATTTTGACGTTGAATAAAAAAAACAAATCAACTTTTACCTCAGAAAGTTTCACTTCCAGGAATGCACCATCTCTTTGTGTTGGGATGCATTTTTGCAGTTTCTGCGTCCACTGCGCTCACTTCCCACGTGGTGCGTTTCCTAAAACAATAATGCAGGTTTTTGTTTGCTGGACTTTAACTAACGATCTCATTGTGTAAGTACTGAAAACATGGGTTGCAATGGACCAAAATGAATATTATTCTGTGATTTCACTTTTACTCCCCTTATACTTCTTGACAGATTCAAACCATTCCATCAGCCACAGATATTTATTTTCACCAAAATTCGAATTAAGACTTATTCTATATAGTTTTCTTCTCATTCTCCATTCCTTTACTGATTAAAGTATTTCAACTTAAAAATGTTGACCTCATATCAACTAACACAATCAATTAAAAGCTTTTTTATTTAATTACTCACTTTCACCATACCGTTTTAGTCTCACATTGAAGAGCCCGAGAGTTCAGTTAATTGTGAAGCCTTTATGCTTATTTCCCGTTCAAATTCTAGAAAAAAACTATGTTATTTTCTCCAACAATTATCATTCCTGTGCAGTTGACTATATTAATAGTACTTTTGGAAAGCGTTGACTCATCTACACTTGACAGTTCAGTCATTCATTATGTGTTATGATTCAGATAAATGGCATTTTTAGAGCTCTGTAGTTTTATTATAATAGCATCATCATTAATGAAACAAAAAAAAGAATCCCCCCCCTCTCCCAAAATCTGATTTACTCGAACGTGAAGCAGCAGGCGAGTTTGAGCGAGGTTCTTTTGACAAATGAACACGACAGGCGAGGGGGAAAATAATTTGACAGGTGACAAATGTTGAGCAGCGATACAATCTGAAATGCAGGCCACCTGAAATATGGCTCGCTCTATTAAAATCATTCATGGAGGATATTAAATAGTTCTTTAAAGACTTCAAACACCCGATAAGGTGCTTTTTGTGTTTGGCTAAATGTTTTGAGATTACAGTTTGCATGAAATCAATGGAGGATCATTGCGACTGGACTTCCCTAAGATCACCATACGGTAAATAGTGATTCTTGGTACTATTTTTCTGTTTATAGTCAAAAACAGTTCAAGAGAAAAATGTGAATAAACACATATCACCCTGGAATTATCAGTTTTCATTATAAAAAACATAAAACATCACATCTAAATGGAGCATAACAATGTTGATTTTCGCAACCTTATCTTTGCTCTTTAATTTAGATTATTTTTAAAGGTAATTTTTACGCAAAAGACAAATAGAAGCTCCACCATCTTCGCAAACCCCCCAAAACATCTGATGTACAATTTCAAAACTGCATAAAATCTTTCACCCACAGGTCAGGTTGAACAATTATGCGGAGAAACGTGATGTGCATGTGATTTATGACTTGCGAGCCAAGATTTTTCTCCAAGCTTTAACAATTTCCAAGTCAACACAAATCAAAGCAAAATGTGGACATATATTGCAAAAACAGGCAAGTCAGGTCATTCATATCATGTACAAAATTGAAGATGAAAACAGGGCAGTTCAACATTGCAGCAAATTCTTTATTCTTATTATTATTTGTATGCTCTGCTTGAAGAAGCACTACATTCAATTTGTTATTGCAAATGATTCCAGCATAACCTTCCGTCGTATTGTTGTCTGTGCTATCGATGAATATAAAGTATTTGCTCTCCAAAATTACGGTCCAATCATCCTTTACTTTTGTGTTTTTGTCTTTATTATAACACACACAAAAGGAGCAGTCATTGTTTTACATCTGTAACATAAATTAGTTAACACCTGTACAATAAACACAGCGCCTAATTAGTCTTTGTGAATTGTTTTGCGTGTTTGTTTGAGTTTTACAGAAACCTATGATTTAGTGTTCATGAATTTATGCAACAAGAGTGTGGAGCAGGTTCTGCAGGCCATAACTCACCAGCCAAAAGTTGGCCTTATTTACATTGTACAAACTACAGCTGTATTCTTCATTTTGTGGCGAGAAACATACGGTGTAAATCCTCGTGAGACTACAAGACATAATACTATACAGTTTAAGCTTGTATCACGGGCGGAAAACATTGAGCGTAACATGGGAGCGACAAAAGAATGAACTTTGTTATGGTGAAGATCAATTGTCATAAAGATTTTGCACATCTGAAAGTATAAAGTATGGGGCAAAGTCACTAAGGTTTTGTGTTGTGTATGTTTTAGAGGAAGATGGCAAGATGGGAATTAAAAATGCAAGTGTTTTGGGGGCGGGGCTAACAGATCACGTAAGGTTTTTCCAACCCAAATGTTATTTTTACAGCCTTTGGCAAGGAGCCTTTTGTTTCATCAGGCCATATCTTTATCATTTATGCATTGATGGGAACACAAGGTTTTTGGGGTGAGAGACACTCATTCCCTAATGCGTTTCCCTTCATTCAGCCACGGGGCTCGGCTTAATGGGTTCTCCTGTTCCCTACTGTTCTGTGTGGCATTGGGAAAATAACACTCAATTGTATTTTACATTCTGAACACGTGTCTTTCAACTTTTTTTGCATTTGCATATGCAAGGAGTTTGCCACTCCACAGAATTCCGCAGGCAATTAAAGCAAACTGCGGATGTGTTTCATATTTTGTATTGATCAGGTTGCTTTATTTAATTCAATTTCAGCGTATCCTAACTTGGGCCGGCAAGGGAAATCGTTAGAAAATCCATAAGCGGAAGCGAGGGAGACAAAAGAATTGACTGCTTTCAAACTCCTGCAGGCAGCTTGAATAATCAAGCAAAACAGCTTGCAGGGATGATGAAAATTGTTTCTTTGCAAATCTGTCTATCAAATACCCTCCAAAAAGAGAGAAATGTTTCTTCAAGCTTCTGCCCCCCCAAAAAAGCAATTTCCAGGAAAATCCTACATAAATAATTGAACTTTATCGAAGTTAAACTGGATGCACTTAAGTGCTGAATCCCATTTACCATGAGAGTGAATGTGATTGGTTCATTCTGAACAATGCCGCATGACAGGTAACATGTGCACACTTTTACTTCCCTTTTCAGAACTACGTAGGTTTTTCAATTACCTATTGTTGGAAAGACCATATGTCAATTTTGAAATGATTCATCTCAGTATCATTTGCAATGATACAAAAATCTGGCAATTGGGGGTGTAGATTTTTAAAATATAATCTATTTTCTATTCTAACCATGAAAGATCAGGGCAAGCAAAAAACAGCAAGGTCCAAAGTGTGATAAGATGGTCCCGGTCAAGTAACGTTGGCCTGAGCTCAAGTGGTGTGGTGAGCCGTGTGCTTTTATTGCAGTGGTGCACAATCCAGATGTAGTGAGGTGGAGCTCTTCCCACCGGAGCCGCCTCCCCAGGTGCCTGGAGGTCCACTTCCAATCTATTTGCCGTAATTGCCGTCACAGTGTACACCTTAGAGTCGTCTAATTCCCTCTTTTATTTCAGTCACGATGAGGGAGACCATCTGTCCTCCTGCCGCTGCATTCCCCCATTCTAGGACGCCAGGTTGTGCAAGAAAACACACACACCCACACACAGATGGAAAAAAAAGACCAGCACATGCCAGCATTTTCATCCCAGACACCAGCGCTTGAATGCGTCACACCTTCAGTCCCGCCAAAGACACAAGACCACTTCAGGCTTTTACGAGGTGCTAGTGAGGATGACCACAGTGCTTTTGCATGAAAGATGAAAGATGTCCAAATAATAAATGTAAAATGACACTCCTTTCCATCTGCTTTTTTCTCTTTTCTATTCACTCACAAAATCCAAGAGGCTTTCCTCGCACCCAATCACATAAGTTTCTGCTAAAGGCACACTAGCTTTCATCAGGAATGAAGTAAATATCCATTCCTTCAATGACCACTTCAATTTCCAAGTCAATTTTAGAATCAACCTAGGAACAATCCAAATAAGACCTTCTTCATGGGATGAACCTTAAAAAAAAATACATCTACTGATTGGACGATGGCTCCTCTTGTCACACTCCCCACCGGCCAATCCACATTAAGGCACATAATGACGTATTAGTCAAGGGGGAAGCGTGAAGGAAACCATACTTTTCCATCCAAAAAGCTTTCAGCAATGTTCTTTGCTCCTCTTTAAACATCAGAACGCCCAGGTTCAAATTCCCAGAAGGCAGCCAAGTGGCTGGGTTGTTTAAAACTAACAACTCAACTGGTCTCTTTTGTAAATCACTTTTCTACCCAGTAAGTCTAGAAGAGAGCCATTTAGTGCCAATAGCCTCCTTCAGGTTTTGTTTGACAGGTCCTTATTTGGTCGGTCTTACCATTTTTCCTCAATTATCTGCACACACGTTCTGGTAGGCTACCCATTTCCCAATGCACCCTATTTAATTGCATCCATAGTTCTAGCCATACAGTAGTTCACCGTAATCTCCAAATACATAAATTGAATCAAAGAGCAAAAATATGGCCCTCCTCCTATTTTCATACATGGACTGCCTGCCTCGCGCCTCTCTACCCACGTTTTTGTTTGTGGCTTTAGCGTCCACGGCGCCGCTGATTTAAATACCATCCCATCTCATTAACATGCACAGATAGAGCCGGGAGGGCCAATTACATTCATCTTGTCATGTGGCCGGGCTTCCGAGTCATTAATATTTTACGGCAATCTGCTCCCCCGGCCGCGCAGGCAACACACCAGTGCTCTTACATTATTCTGGGACGGCGCATCAGAAACATCCCGTGAATCCGCGCTCCGGCAGGTCATGACAATGTAAGCATGAAAAATGATGGCGCAGGGGCGAGTGGGGGAAGGGAGCTCACAGAATACAGGTACATATGATTGTAGGATTATCACTAGATAACAGAAGCAAAGAAACAAGAGATGTTTGTGTTTCTTGACATCAACAGTGTTTCCATCAAAAGCGATGCAGTCCAGCCGGTCCTTTTTTTAACATATTCAACTATTTATCCATTGCATTCATTTTCCACAGCGTTTATACTCTTTGTCGGGGTTGCAGGGTGCTGGAGCCTATCCCTGCTGACTTCAGGAAAAAGGTAGACTGCCATAAAATAGCTGAGGACACCCATGAAAATAAAGCTATTTTGGTCGATCATTCAGTTCAGTGAACAGAAGCAAATTGTATAAAAATATTCGCAGAGGCAGCTGCAAAGGTTGCATTGGGTAATCCGGTAAGGTTAGTAAAAGCTGAACAAAAGAAGTTGTTGTGGGGAAAATGGCCACAATGGCAGACGTAGTCGGGGTCAAATTGATTTGACGATTCTGCCTATTTCACAAAAAAAAATAGAATATTGTTCATTCATTCATCTGTACGGCAGATCCTCGAGCAGGAATCAACCCCGCGCTTGCCCACACCGAATTAGGCGAGTGAACCACTACACTATCAGATGGCCTTTACAATATTGTTATTTAAATAGTAGTTTTAATTAAAAATGTGAAACCTCCATTGAACTGATTCCGAAGACTCATCCCTAACAAACTTTTACATTGTTTCATTGATTGCTTATTAAATTTCCCGAGATGCTTCGCAAGCGGTTCGCTACAGTCGGTGGGTTGAACTCTAACGTTTTGTTTGACTTGGCGCTCGTCGGAATTGTCCGACCTGCGTTCGATTTGACAGTTTCACTGTATATGATGCCTGTGTATCAAATGCCATGGTGAGGTCTAACCGATGGAGCATTTCATGAGTTGCCCGATGAACTCAAGTAAATCCAAGGGCAATCATCGTGTAGAAATCTATAACACGAGCTCCTGTAATTCCTCTAACGATTTCTGTAATGAAAGTAGGCAGTCTACGTTCCGCAGTGGAGAGCAAGCGGAGCCTGAGGAGACGAGCTCGACACCACTCAGAGTGGTAACAGCAGCCTTTGCTGACGTGCCTCCTGGCTCCGTTGTGTACCTCCTGACAAATAGGCTGCGCTGGCGTTCGCGTGGAGAGACGCGGCCTCGCAATGTGAGGGGCAGAGTCACTTAGCGGGACAATTTTCTCACACAGCGTGATCCTCTCGCTACATCTCGAGACCAGAAATTACATTCAGCCGAGTGAATTTGCCTTTTCACTGCACCTTTTTAGACCCGGTAATTTAACTGATATCATTTCAAGAATAGAAATAGTGCAATGCAGTGTTGCTTTCAGAAACAAGTTGCATTTGTTATTGTGGCCACACACGAGACCTGCTAAAGCTAAATTAGTCAGTGAGAGCGTAATGCAGGGCTTTTCTGACAAGTTTAATCCAAGTTGGAGACTTAATACCTTTACTGTAGACTCAGACGATTTATTTGGCTCTTTTTTAAAATTTCATTAATTTCAATTTATCTTCCAATCAATTGTTTTCACAATATTTTTTGAACTTGGATTTTCTTCTTGATTTTATTCATTTAAATAGTCAAAGATTTTAAATTTAGATCCGAAGGTTTAAAGAATGTGGAATAAAAACAGAAGAAACGAGCGTACCCACAATCCAAATATGAATTACATATTAACATAACACTGAATGTTACGTAGTATTTTTAAGTTTTAAAATGTATTGCTTTACATGTAAAAGGCCTTGATGCGATAATGAGTAGCACTGACTAATGTCTTCTGTTCCATATTAGCAATTAATCTATTTTTTTGGAAACAAAGGAAGGGAAAATGTCATTTTTAGTATGATGTAAGGTTACAGTAAGTTTTTTTTTGCATGTTTAGCCCATAATGAACACGCTCCAAACCATCAACATTGAACTCTATTACTCCATTTCCACCATATATAATCAATTTTATATGATATGGTTGATCACTGAACTTCACTTTCTTCTCAATTCAAAATTCTGCTCCTTAAACTATGCAAGCTGACTTCCAATACCACAGTACAGTAATACTGTACAACAAATGTAGTGAGGAATCCAAAAAGGACGTTCTGTACTGGACTAAATGAAGTTTAAAAGCCTAGCTGTCAATAGAAATGTCAGCACACGACAAACAAAAAGTTTCCCAGCAGAAATGCAATATCGCCCTGAGCTTATCATCATTCAATTACAGAGAACCAAACAACCATTAAGAACTACGCAGCAGACGCCCTAACCACTAGGCCAAAGACCCCCTAAAAATCTCTTCCTTCAATTGTACTAACGATATATTTTATTCTCCCATCCGCAAAACTGGAATTGCTCCAATCCATCTTGAAGTCGTCCCAAAAGAAGTCCACTTTCTCTTTGGTGACATAAGTCCTAAAATACTCGGTAAAAATAATAGATACATAAATGCAATAAAGAGTAATACCCCTAAAATCTTCTACCCATTACTCATGTGTCTTATCTGTCTTGTCATAGCAGGGCATTCCTCCTATGTCATTTCTCAAACAGCCAGCTCGAGCAAAGCACGTGAGGAGCACGCCTACCCGCATTTTGCATATCAACAATCTCTCAGCTGACAAATGTTAGCTTTAATAAAAACCACAAAGCGAAGACGGGAGTCGGGGAGGGAGTAAGCGCAGACAATTTACCAGGAAATGAAAACGTGGAATTGTCTACGGGAAACATCAGAATCATCATAATCATTTGTCAAACCATGATCCATATCTTTCCTCCAGCTCCCATTGTATATCCGCTCGGGGTAGCATTCATTGTTTTCAAACTTTGGGATCGTTAGCACTGGTTTAGCAGTTTCTTCTTCTTCTTAAAAAAAAAAAAAAAAAGACCTAAGCTCAGCATAAGTGAAGAAAACGAGGATGCTGAGGGCATAACTAAAAAAAAGACATCAAATGTTGAAAGATGAAGAACTATTATTACTGGTACACAGCAAAAAAAAGAAACAAAAATCTGCATTTCTTTAGTTAAAATGTGCACTAAAATTGTCAAATTTTATCAGTCAAAATGACTTTTAATTGGTTTAATGGAACAATGTGACCAGTCTTTACTTAGGCATCGGGTCTCAAAGATTGGGATCATGCAATTTTAAGAAAATCGTGACGTAACCTGCACAAATATGTTCAAATTCATCCCCGATGAGATCCATGTATAACTTTTAAGTACCAAATATCAAACTTGTTTTGTCTCGTGACACCATCTGCACTGAAAGGAAGGAAAGAGTGTGATAAAACGTCAGGAAAGAAAAACAAACCCCTTCTGCCAGTGGAGCAGTCTATTAAAAAAAACAAATGGTGTTGAACGGAAAATAATCCAGATTGCAAGTTTTACTACAAGTGCGGAACATGTTGAAAATAAACGTGTTTCCTGATAACAATCCTTTATCTACATATACTGTATTTTCTGAATGGGTTCTATTCCTCTTTTCAACCATATTTGGCTCAAAAATGTTTAATTGCTCCATCTGTACTATCCCCATCGGGATATCTCCCTCCATGCAGACCATGCAGATCGACGCGAGAAGAAAAGCGTTTTTTGGGAGATGAAACGTCCTCAGCAGATGACGCCGTAGGCTAAGCCCTTCTGCCATGTTCACCGAACAGGAAACAAGTTTGCGTCGTTGGCGAGCCATCTGGAGTCTGTTGCTCGATACCTGTGTGTGGTCCATTCCCATCCAAGCGCTTGATGGTCTGTGTGAAGGTGATTTCCACTAATCTAAACACCATTGAGCACCAGATACTCTGACTTGAATGAAAAATGGCAGTATTTAATTTTTGGATTTGGAGCACAATTGTGTAAATATGTTAAACTGCTACTCTGGGTTCATCGTGTGTCATTATGAGAATTTCGTGAGGCAATCAGGTGGCGTGAGTGGGATTCAGAAGATGTGATGCAAGGTATGTAAGAAGCATGTTGCATAAGAACCAGCCAAACAAGAGCGTAGCAACGTCTCCGGTGGCAGCAGATGAACATTGATTAAGCTCAAATGTCGATGGCCGCCGTGGAAACAACTTGATTATCAGCTGCTTGTGATGGGGTGGATGCATGATCAAAGGCTATTAATGTGTCAGCGGTATTTCAGCTCGGAGACAAATGGCACTCATGTGATGATGATGATGATGATGATGATGATGATGGGGAAGAAAAGCTATAGTGACCCAGAATAAAGCATCCTTTTAAATCAGGGGTCTTAGGTTCCTGGGCTACATTCATGCCAACCAAATCTCAAGTGGGCCGCACCAGTTTATTTTTGGCCTAAAAAGTGAACTGACATGCTTGAACAAATGTTCATTCCCACCTTTCCATTCAAAATGGATTGTCTCGTGCAGTCAATGGCACTTAAAGATGAGCATCCACAGTCCGTTTCAATGAATTGAACATTCATATCATTGTCAATAACAGGCAATGAGTTCATTAAGTCTCACTCTTTGTTAAACTTCAATTTTCGGATACTTACAGGACACTTGCAGTAAATTTTGGATAATTTCCAATTGTTTTGGGAGGACTTGTCTACACTTGTGGTGGAATTTGGCAGGGTCAATTGCCACTTTTTGCATTTCTTTGATCCAACATAGGTTCACCTCAGACCCCATTGATGTATTCATCCTAAAAATCCCAGGTTAAAAGATATTTTCAAAGTGATTCCTGATTGGCTGCAAACATATACGTACACCCATATGTTTTAGTAGAGAGGCCGCTTTTTGCTCAAGGCTCTCCCTGCGCAGTAAATACCCCACGTCTCCCGTGACTTTATTTACAGTCAGAAAGTCCGAAGCGTCTGCATTAGCACGAGAGATTTATCGCTCTCAGTGCTTACCTTTGAGAGGCGCCGTAACTCTTTGACTGCGGGGGCCGTGTAATAAGGGTGCAGAAAGATGTGCGACAACGCGGCCTTCGGAGAACTTCCTTTGAGATCCGATCTGGACCGACGGCGTAAACGGGAAGTCCTGAGTAATGGCGGGGGTAATTGGGAAAATGGCTCAGCTAGAATATGAGCTGCGTTCTGGAGTTAATGGAAGGAACACTTTGCTGGGTGTGAATCACCGATAATGCGTCCTTAACTTCGGGTCAAGCAGTCAGGCTTTCTTTTTGTTGTTGTTGTTTTTTTTAATCTTGTGATCAAAGGAGGTTGTTGTTTCCAATTTCCTAACACAAACTTTTGTTAACTTAAATTTAGGCTGACACACCAAAGTGTTGTGTGAGGAGTACTACCACTACTACCACTACTACGACTACTACTACAACTATGTACTACAATAAAAACGCTGTGGAAAAGAATTCAAAGTGAAAGAGAATGAGAAAATGTAGTCTAAGTGGTCAAATTATGAGGTGAATAGCTTAAACACAATCTGTTATCCAAATATATTGAAACAAATGTTCCCATTGTAAGGAAATGGAAATGGGCAAAAAATATTTCATTTTAAATTCTTTTTCCCCCCTTAAACCACTTGAGGTCACTTTGTTGTTGATGATACAAACTAAAATTGTTTCGCTATCATTATTTCTTAACCGATCAGATTGTAATTTCATGTACATTGTAGGCATGCATATCCATTGATTCTCTAATGCTAATTTTGCTTTTTTTTACTCATTAGGGCTGATTAATTAATTGTGTGCATTATCATAACATTGCATGAATCACAAAACGAGCTGGAATGTTTCACGCTTGGCTAAAGTAGCCTGTTTGTATTTATATATACGGAAGAAAAAAATTATAAGTCAAGCTGCAACCCAAGAATCTTAAACTGCATGTCAATTGCTTTGTTTACAACCGAGCAGATTGCTCTCCATTCCTTTCAACTCACCCTGAAACGTTGAGTGTCTGTATTCCTATCTGATTTACGCAAGCACGCTTTCTACCTCACACTACGTGCATTAATCTTACATATGTAGGAATATATCTGCTCATTTAGCATGATATTTCGAGGAGTTTATCAGTGGAGGTGTGTGGGGTAGTGTAGATAATTATGGTTTCCACAGGAAATCCCTGTATCCAGACACATCACCTCCAGCTACATCCCACTGACACACACGTGCACACACACACCAATATTGGATGCAGCTGCATCTCCCACAGGGGAAAGGGTAATTTGTCCAGCTCAGAAATAAGGGTCTCTCCATTTCTCTCAGCAGAATGATGAAAAACACGAAGCCATGCTGCTAATGAAAAGAACACTCAGGATGTGTATTATTATTCCATCAGTCTCACCTAGCGAGCCCTGGCCCGGGTTCCCCGTCAGGGGAAGGGCTTGACTTCCAGAGAGGTCGCTTGTGGCTGGGTCGCCGCTAGCGGGTTTCCTCTTCATTCATTGTAAAGGAATTTGGCCGCCATTTCCTGCACGGAGGGGACCGACTGGACTGGCTCGGGTGCGAGTTGGGCTGAGCAGGTACTATTTATCTAACCACACACTGGGCTTGATTCATGTGAAACAAACACGCCCTGTAAACAGTCTCATTACTGATGTCCAACACTTCATCACTCACCGGGCGCAAGAGGCAGCCTAAATTGGTGTGAAAGCCCAGTTTGCTCACATTTGCCTACTTGGATCCTACGGATCATATTTCTGACTGACTACAAATGTCTATGCCATTCAGACTACGAGTGCTCCTACTATGTATGACCACAATGATACAATTGTGAATGATGTTGACATCTCAAAAAGTGCGGAAAATTGGAACGGAATCTTCACCACTGGTTGAAAGCCGGTAGAAACAAAAATACTAATCAACTCCATAAATACAGTTTGACATCCAAGAAATTAAAGTACAATTAGGTTTGGACGTTATTTTGGCATACAGTGATTTACTTCCCAACCAAATGCCTCCTCTAACATAGCACAAGTATATAATAATCTTCTAAATATAACATTATAACAAAATATACAACATTAGGAGCACTTCAGAATGAGTATGTCTGATAACACAGACGATTGCAAAATGCGGATGACTATAGGCAAAGCAGGTTTAAAAATCCCTCATGCAATCAATGGCACATCGTTGTGAGGAGTTTCCAATTTCTTTGCCAAGTTTGCAGATGTTTGAAAGTAGGAAGGAATTGATGAATCTAAAATTTCTGCATCGAACATACCGTCTACTTCATCTTGTCATCATCTATCAATTCTACCAATGTCACACCACTGCAAGGTATGCACTTTGGCAGGGGCAGCTAAGTATGTGAATGTATGATGCACAAAGCCAAACCCCAAAGTAAAACAAAGTTCTGATTTATGTGTATATAACGGGCATGGCTTTTAAACCAGTGAACTCAAAAAAATGACATGAATGTAGTTTAATTCAACTGAATCGCAGTAACTTCTGCCAACTTGCCATTTATTTCAAGACGCCTGGCTCCAGACACAATTTACGAATATCCAACACTGTTTTATCTCTGCACATTTCAACAGCAGCAATTCAAGTAGAAATAATGACGCTTTATATCTATTTGTCCCAAAGGGCTTCTCACCATGGGTCACCTGTAATTGGTGCCGTTAACTAGAGGACGTTTCATTTCCTGTGGACCACATTCAAATTCACCGCACACGACGCAGATCAGTGTGTTTTTACATGTACTGATGATGAATATTAAAACTATGTCACTCTGTTAGAGTGGACTGCTATTCAAATCCTTTTTTAAAGTTTCATGGCCCCTTCATTTGCATCTTGCAATTTGCGCTTCTGTGGACACCTGCACAAACTAGACTTTTTATTTGATAGAGTAAAATTAAAAATCCTTAAAAATCCTCCATTTTACGGTGGCAGACATATGATAAATTTCTTAATCCAGTGTTGAGCGCTCCTTTTCTAATAGCACAGAGTTTAGGGGATCATAAAAATAAAAATAAATTGAATTAATCCTGGGGAATAAGGACCAAGCCTTAATTGCCAAAACTTAAAAAGGACCTCAATCGTTGACGGGGCCATGGGATGCTACAATATAGCACCAAAGCACTACTTTTCTATTTCATAAAGTTGCTCTTTTAATCCAAAATACCATTTTTCTACCTAAATTAGCACAAGATGGGACCAAGCACTACTTTTCTGTAAGAATGGGCTTTGGTACCACCATGTGGCATCGGAGGAAAGTTTAGCAGTAAAGAACAGAGAACAGGTAAAAAAAATGTGAATGGGTTGGAAAATCTAGGCTTAGAATACATTTTGCCGTATAATTAGATGCTACTTGTATCGGAACTAAACTGTAAAATGAATTGCTTTCTGACAGTGTCATATACAACCGAGAATCTTGAAACTCATCATCTTTTCCAGGAGTAATAATTATAAAGTGGACAATGTGTGTATGACTCGCTCAATAAAAGCATCAAGCAATCGACCACCTGTATTAAGATGTCAACTCTGTGTGTATACACTACTTACTACTACAACCTGCATCTCAGGTAGGAGTAAGTGCATCAATGTCCACAGTACAGTACAAATAGTTGAGCATATCTGTACTGAGCGTGCTTTGAAGAATGACTGTCTAGTGTAGCTTCTGGCCCTGTTGCTGTCTACCTCAGTTCAGTTGAGTCGAACAAATGGCGGTGTCAGACTATCTTGCCTCATGTAGCCCCGCGGTCCATTTTTCAGCTGGGAGGCTTGCCGGCAAGCGAGTGCGGAGGGAAGCGTGTGACCCACATGACTTCCAAGTGGCATCGCAGCCAACTTTGAGATAGCCAGAAAGGGAATGAAACATTTTGGGGGGGTCAACATTGACAGGTGGGCCTTGTATTTGAATACCCACTGGGCTGGTTATGAAGTTATAATTGAGTGGGAGACAGGTGTCATTGTCAAAAGGCATGCAATTAGTTAAATGCTGTGAAATTAAAAAATAATAATACAATAAATAAATAAATATGACTTCAGGGAGGCGACCATATCCAAATTGACATATATTTAGTTTTCTAAACATTATTTAAAAAAATAATATTGAAAATAGAGCAATAATAATACAAAATATGTAGGTCACACTTTTAAAACAAAATGTTAATACTGTGTCCTACATATCCCAAAATGTGATCTTCACAAATGTGTACACCATGTTAAAGTTGTTTAATTATTATGATTTTTTTAAATAAATAAAAAATGTTCACAAATTCTCTCTTGCCTACTAAAAAAAATAATTCATAATAGGCTTAGTTATCATAGGAAAAAATGGTAAATGTACAATTGTGAAAGTATGCATTAGAAATATTGCTCATTTAAGTCATAAACTGTCTGAACCTTCAAGTACTTTTATCATTTTTTAGCAATTCAGTAAGCATATTTGAATGCATCATAAATTCAACCCACCTTGTCTGTCCCCAGCCAGCAGGGGACACTGATACAACATTACTGGCATGCTTCTGCATGCAAGCTATTCCAAAATGATGCCAAACGCTAATGTTGACTATTAAACAAAAGGCAAGTCTGATCGAATGCAAATAAAACATATGTTGAAATTTCAAAATATATGGTCATTTTTAACCTGATAAGGAATTGTTTTAAACATGGAAAGCCAGTGCAGCATTTCATGATTCTAAACGTTGAGCCACATGATGGTGCTGTAGAGACCCCTATGAATGTGTTTAAAGTAAAAAAAAGGGGGCTTCATATGCATTTCTTTGATTGCACCATTCAAATAAAGCTATGCTACATGCAACTCTACCACCTGATCATTTATTTATTTGTCCTTTTGGCTCAGCCTCCTTATTGCCAGCATTGGACAGAACAAAGCCTGAACTACCATCACGTGTCTGACAAACAACAACAACAACATTTACACCTCTTGAAAGGACAGGATACACCGAGCCAGCATGGGGATGCAGAACACTGAGACCTGGGAGGGAACACTCGCGTGAACAATACAGCGGAGCGCTTGCCAGGTTTTATGGTTCGGGATCCGGCCTCCAACCCTCCCCACCGTGGAGTCCCTCTTCCTTCCTGCCGTGTACTGTAGGCTAGTGTACACTTGGGCCGCCACGAAGCGTGCGTGTTGAGAGAAGCGAGGCAGAACAATGAAACAATATGGGCGGTGGAAGGGCTGAGTAGAACACGTGAAATTGGAATTCATCTCAAGTACCCTTCAGTGCTGATTCACACCTCACGTCCTTGGCTACGAGGTGTGCGTGGGGCAATTGTACAATTAAACGCACGCACTGGCATAAGATTGAATTCCTACTTTTCTCCTTTAGGAGTTCATTGTGCTTCGCCTAAACAAAAATGAATGCTTTTTTTTTTCTAGTGATGGGAAGTATGACGAACTAATACTTGGTTTCGGCACTAAAGCATCAGCACATTGTTTTTGAATGAATTTTAATTTTACTTTTCCCTATGTATGATACATTTTGAGCATGCGATTCCTGAGGCGACAGTGTACTAATTCAAATCAATTTTGATGGCAAAAGGTGTTTGACAGATAGAGAATCTTTAAAATAGAAGCTTTGCTTTGGAAAAAAAAACATTTACTATAAGAAATGCAGCCTCCTTCACCCGTTCTTGCAGACTGATTACCGTCAAGGTCAATCAACATCCCATTATGCAACAGTACACACTCCCAATCACACACACTTGGCAGACAGGCCAGGGTGGCGCATGTGTCCGTGACAACGTCTTAACAGCTGGAGCCGAGGTCATTCGTCAGCATTGGGCTTGATATTAGGGCCGGCTCCCCGGTGGGTCATTGGCACAGATGACAAAGCTGTCTGAAGGAGTTATAGGGTTGCCAGTTTCCCCATTCGCATGCTACCTTGTCAGCTGACCTTCACCCAATCACGGGTCAGGGACTGAAGTGAGGAGCCCGCTTGCACATCACACCCAATCCAGTCATTCAAGACCGTCATTCTACTTCAACAAGTATGCAATCAAATGAAGGCAGACATCTATCAAGGTTGTATAAATATTTTAAAAATAAATAAATAAAAAAGTGTTACCATGTACTAAAAATGCAACTCCTCTCACAAATGCAAAAGACAAAAACATGACTGAAATGACAAGTGGAAAAAATACAAATGAATTTAAATGAACGACAGTATATTGTTAATATAGGTGACAATTTAAATTAGAAGATTTTCATCTGATGGTTTGCCTTGAGATTTTTCCAATACAAAAAGTATACCACAGGTTGGAAACCACTGGATCAGGTCACCAGTGTGGGGAATCATACCTACAACTCCTGGGTTAACTACTTTGCCACTCAGCTACGTCACCCCAGAAGTAACAAGATGTACAACACAACAAGTTGCTAAAGCCTTGAAGACACTGTTTTTTTTCCACACCAGACAACAATAGACCCGCATAGGCATTTACAGCTCCAGCTATATGGCGGCAATAAAAAACAGGGCAAATGAGGCATTCTGTGAGCCCCCAAGCCAGATGTTGAGTGAGTGGTGGGTGTAATAAGGCTTAATGAAGGGTTGGACTTAGCAAAGTGTTCGGGGCACGAGAGAGGAATAAACACAACATAAACGAGTCCTAAAAATTAAACATGCCAATCCGAAACAATTGGACTGTTTTCGGCACTGCGATCCGTTTGTCGAATCGTAAACGATCGCGTTGTTTAATGGTCAGTGAGTATAAAACAAGTATCAAGGTTGTAAAAAGCTACATTGAGAACCTCAAGGTGACAATGATGGCAAACTTCCTGCACAGTGAGTCTTTCTAGTTTACAACTTCCTTCTTGTGGCACAATTCCTATCAAAATAACAAGTGTCCGGGTGTTGACCACAAATGGAGGTCGGCTAAGGCATAAAACATTTGTCTTAGTGATACATAGACGTGATATTAAAAGTAAAATTGCAGAGTGCAAGCTCATGACTTGGGCTGGGCGATATGGGCTCAAATAATTATGGGGTGAAGAGAAGAATACAGTCCCTACTAAACGTGGACTTGGACTTTCTTATGATTTGCCACTGCTTTTCTGCACCTGTCAAAGATTGTCTTGAACCTGTGTAGGCTAAATTAAATCTCCAAACTATCAAAATTCCCCAAGTAACAACTTCCAGCCCAAAAACTTGAGTAAGGGACTCATATTTCGAGGTACAATCATTACGCATTAGGCTACATACAGGTCAAAAGTACAAGCGTAGCTTTTTTTAGGCTACTGCCCCACTGACAAACCATATGGTAAATGCATGCTGTTTTCTGGGAATGTTCATGATGAACGTTCGACATCTAGAAGACCTTAATACCAACCTTAGATGCAGGTATTTAGAGGGGCTTTAGCAGCTCCGTCACCCTGCGATGAACCTGTCTTATCAGCTCTATGCTGACATGAACCATTTGATGTTAGTGTCCTGGAAGCATGCAGTGAAAGTTCCTATCATTCATTCTTTTTTCCATTTTTGCTGGAACAGAGTTGCCCTCTGACAACAGGATGTTTCTATCAATGATCAAAGACCATATCGGAGGGAAAACAGCTTAATTCTACCCAGACCAAACTTCTTGTCCACCAAACTTTTTCTAAAATGCCTTTATGGACTGACTATGTCCGGGGAAATCCTTGGATGTGTGTCATTGGCTACTATTTTAGCACATAGTCCAACAAAAATCCGAAAAAAACAAATTGGTAAAAGACTATTTAATGCTATAGTGTCTTTTTGCGTCGTTTTGCTTGTTTTGAGCAATTATCTTCAACCAATTTTGTCAAATGTAGCGTATCCCAGCTTTGGTTTTGACGTATTTTTAATTAGTAATGCTGGATTGAATCGTATACAGTCAATCCATGCAGCAAATTCACAGCTTTCCACTAGCATAAGGGGAAGCTGAACTTTAAATAGTGCTGTTGCCCAGAGCTCATACAGCAAGACAAATAAAGGAAAGGTTAAGAGACATGGGTTGTGGCACAGAGGTCCACTCACTTAAAATGATGCATTGCAATATTGCTTTCCTATTGGCCGGAACATTTATTTTGGATGACGGCTGTTGGTTTACTGTGTCAGCAAGCAGGAATCATCTGGGGTTTGTGCTCGTGGTTGTGTGTACGCGACTGTTTTGCGGGGTTTTTGGGGGGGGCATGATATTGTATTCTCACGCTTTCTGGTGGTCTGCCTTCATCATTATAAGGGGGCCATTATGGCGTAAAGTAAATCATTGTTTCAGGCTTTACTCGTGCTTGCAAAATAAAGCATGGGCATAAAAATGATTTGGTTCCTTTTTCCAAAGAAAATGAAATATTAAAAATAGGGTCTGGCTCTTAATCATAGTTAAAATAGATGAAAACTGGGACTTCAAGTTAAAGTGTTCAATATTGCAGCATGATGAATTATTCAAAAGGAAATGTGTCGGTTTCTCAAGTCAAAAGGTGAGCTGCATTTTTATTTGGCCATATACTGCAAATGGAGTATTCTATCTGGGTGAGTCTGCAAATGAGGGTGCCGGTCAGGCGACTGGGTGTGAACTGACCAATGCTGTGCGAGCGAGATAAGCCAGAGCTCCAAGTTGGACCTGTCCAGTTGACCGGGTCAGCACTTTTGAGAATCAGATACAAGCAAATTGCTCTCCTACTCAGGTCTCACGTTAGCACTGTCAGAGGAGCTTCTCGTCAACACCAACAACATTGCAATTTGACTCAAACACACACACACACACACACACACACACAGGAAGCACCTCATCACAACACTGTAGCAACCTCAAGCTTCTCTTCTCCTGAATAGGCTTCTAATAGAAAGAGCAGAAGCAAAATGTGTATTATAAATGTCATACACATCTAAAACAAGCTATTTAACAGCTAAAATTGGGATGTTGAGGTTTCCTGCAGTCTTCATTTCTTTATGTATGTGTGCATGTTCATGTTAGAGTAAACATGACGGAAGATAAATGTGCCAGTATTTTTTTTTTTTAAATCAATGTTTTTTTTAAATGAAGTCCTCATAAAGTCCTCTTTTTTTAGTCACACTGTGTGGTTTTTTTATGACATGTTCAAAGTGTAGCCATGTTGCCTCTGCACTTGATGTCTGATGGGCTAATGTGTTTTCTTGTGGTGGTGTGGGATGAGGGGAGTTTAATGTTGGTGTGGTGCACTCCAGTGTGTTGCCTTTCCACTAGAGGGCAAAGCAGCTCCAAAAATCTTGCCTTTGGTGTGGCAGATGACCTCAGTCACAGAGCTGTGTCACAACACATTAATAAGGACAGGTGGGAAAAACTAAATATAGAAACACACATACTACAGGAGTAAAAAAAAAGGCAGACTGAAGTGGAACTGACTTAGTTAAAATGTAAAGAATAGAATCCTTCAGCACCCCATCTTAAAAAAGAAAATACAACGGGTAGTTTTACTTTCACCTGTGCAAAACTCTTAATAAATTTGCACCCTAAAATTATACAATGTAGTTTCACTTTCAGTTGTGTAACACTTTTTCCAACTTTGAAAAAAAACAAGTGCTTATTTTATTAAATAAAGAAAAAAGAAAATCAAAAAGATAGCAAATGTAAGGTCAGCTACGTTAACATTTCACAATGTATTCGCTTCCACCCCATTTATTCTACCATAAAAGTCTAAAAATCTCAATCAGTCAAAATTTCAAGCCTATTACAAGAGAAAGCAGGGAATAGAAAATACTAATCAGTTTTGAATTTTGTAAAAGTCATTCAAAAACATGATCTACTTGAGCACAGTATTTTGACTTTGTAATAAACCGTTGCTAATGCGAATCGAGAACGCACCTTAAATACACGTTTTAAGTGATTTGGTTTCTACTTTTACGTGCGGTCGCACCAAATCTGTATGCTGTCATAATTAAGAATTGACTGGCAACTACACAGTTCAGCTTGCAAATGAAATATCACAGAGTTGCCAGTTGCTGGTTTTACAGCTGCTGCTCTTGCCTCTGCTGTGCTCCTGTGGGTCCCACCACCACCTGGGCCAACTGGGAGAAGGAATGCACACACTTAATGATGCGCCGTAAATCAGAGGAGCCACACAAGGATCCCAGGCCTGCCATTGGGCAGTGTAGTGTTTCCTAAAGCCCAGCCCGCTCTGAACTTGAGCTCGCTCTGTCTCTGGAAACAAAGAAAGCTGATCCACACCAATCGCTTGGCAAAAAAAGAGGGACCGCACGTTCTCGCGATGCTCCTGCGCCGTTGGCCGGCCGTTTCCGCAGAGTTCGAGCGGGATTCAGCGAGAGAGAATGAGCCACGGCGAGGAGGTGTTGAACCAGAGTGTGAGAAGCTGTGACCCCCTGAGGCTGATGGGATGCCGGCTGAGGGCACTGAGGGTTCGATAACTGAAGTAGACTGACATAAGTGATTGCAGCTGCTGCAAAGGCCTTGAAGTTGGCTTCAATAACATCCAGCCAAGTCAGATAGATGACAAGGTGTGAGGAGGCTTATTTGTTTAAACCTCGCTTTAGGTGACAACTCGGTAACAAAGAAAAAAAAAGGCTTAAAAAAAATGATATCACTAAGTCCACATAGTACTGTATTGTTGATTAGAAAATCACGACATACCATATATGAACAGGTCAAACTATAGGGGGATATTTTTTGATGCCATTTCACATTTCTCACTTTGCATCATAGTAGCATGCGGAAAGAATAACTGTTTTTCTCAAAGTTTCATTTCCTAGTTGCCTGCCAACATGTTTGTGACTTCTAGCCACACAACCAACCATGCATGCATTCAAAATGTCAAAAAAAGTTTCTCCTGTAATTGTCTCTCTGAAGCAAAAAGAGAAAAAAAATACTAAATAGGTCTCAGCATGTGTAGTCTCAGTCAACAAATTGTCAATCAAGCCAAACAAAGATGTTTACGGGGCAACGGTTTCTACAGTCGAGAGGGTGATGCTAAATAACTCTTCATTTTTCTCCCCAGGATCAACTTGTACTAATGACAGTGGTGTTAATGATGTTGACACTCCCACCAGCAACAGCCATGGTACAGTAATGAGGGGAAGTAAATAGCAGGTAGCTGACAACGCGGCTGTTTCTGCTGCTACACAACTAATGATTCCCTTCACACCCACCGCACGTACTTTGCAACAACGGCAGCAATCTTTGAAAGGGTAAACCCTGCCTTTTCAACACCTTCACCTAATTGTCAGGTGGACACAGTGCCATTACTGTATGTATGTTGATACCATTTTAAGTGACTTGTTTTGATGACATTCTAAACCAAATAAGCAGTGTCATTTTAAAATTGATACATCTTCCATCTCTTCATTTATAACGATAAGTTTGACACCAAAGCACTATGCTCTAAAGCAGGGGTGTCAGACTCGGGTTGGTTCGCGGGCCGCGTTAACGTCAACTCGATTTCATGTGGGCCGGACCATTTTAGATATAATATTTTGATTTTTTTTTTTGTAAATGGATTAAAAGAACTGGATTAAAAGCCCTGAATATTCCGTTTATATAGATCTAAAACAATGTTTATTTTAGCTTTTTTTATATATTTTTAGATTTTACAAAATGATTTTTGAACTAAAAACGCAAAAAAATGGATTAAAAAATTACAATTATTGATTTAAAAGGGGGAAAATCAGGAAATTTAATATACATCACTCTTCATTTTAATTTGATCCTAAAACATAAAGTCGACACTCATGATTTACTTTCCCAGGCCACACAAAATGATGCGGCAGGCCAGATTTGGCCCCCGGGCCGCCACTTTGACACATGTGCTCTAAAGAGTCCTGATAGGCTTATCATGTGACACTGGTAGGATAACAAATGGTATTAATGCCCCAGGGTTACAGCGTGTCAGATATAACCACTCTCTCATCCGTGCTTGAAAATATTGTACTATGAAAGATACCCACCATTATTTTGCGCAAATGCTCATCACATCACTGATCAAACATCTGCAATCTGCCAGCGTCATACATCTGTATTGACTATCAGTCTGCTGAGTGAGGAGATTAAGCAGAGCAAGAAGTGTGGAGAGAAACAAGGAACGATTGAATAGAAAGAAAAATGAGTGGCGCACGTCCTGCGTTTTTCCTGCTGCGCTCCCCCTAACACGCGTGTCTGGCTGACCTCGCTCTGAACTCCAAAGTGAAAAATTCATTCACCTCAGAAGCACCTTTACAGCATGCAAAGATTGATGCGCGTGGCAGAACACATGACTAATGGTGTCAACACACATCTTTGCACTGGCGGCCATTATTATCATCGCCGCCGTACAATGACACGGAGACTAATCTGATTTCCACGCAGACGATCACGGTGGGGAAAAAGCTTTGCGTACATAACTGTTCCGATGCGAAGATGGCCATTATGAATGTCTTACAAAACGATGACCGCGTTCCAGATTTGAATGCAACGAGTTCTGTCTTGTAAGAGCATGTGAGCCCTCATGCGAAGCATGTAAACCACAGTGCCAGCAGTGGTGCCTGAAGCTGCAGAGTTGCGTAAACTGCTTGAAACTACTAATGAATGTTCAGCTAGTCTTGAAATAAAGCATCCAGAAATGTATTTTGACATCAAATGTGAGTTTTTCCATGTCCTTTTCTCCTAATTTAGCTAGTACGTATATATAACTACTTGGTACGTATATATAACTACTTGGTTCCATGAATATATTACTGATTTACAAGTCACCTTTGTTTTGTGTTTTCTGATATATAGTGGCCTATTTGATTTTATTGTTTTGGCTTTGACCTGTGAGGAATAATTGACGATCCAAATAGTGAAGTGGCTGCGTACTTTAAATTGACAGAAGGAAAAGTCTTCAAAAAGGAGGCAGTTTTTCCCCTCCCAGAACCAGTTAAAGTTTACTATTAAACTACACATAAAACTAAGATAATTGCACCTTGTCAAATTACCGCAAACCCTCTATTGTGCATTTCAAAAGCCTGGCTAACAGCAAACACAGAATATAAACATCACGGATAATCTAATAAAAGTGGTATCAATAGCGCGATAGTTAAAATCATTTAAGCAACTGGTTTTTCAACACTGGCTGAGAAAACATAGCGGCAAACAATACCCATGACAAATACTTTTATCCTTACTGCAAAATCATATATACTTATTAATGCTGCTTGAACACCACATTATATAATATATGTGTAGTTTGTCAATACGAATTTTACTCGCTAACAATGGTATAAACAAGACACCCAACAGTCAACAAATGCATAATGCATGTATAAAATCTGTTTAATTTTTACATTCTTATATTACACTACTGATGCTGTTACCCAAAAAAAAACAAAGCAGGTCATTTTTGCATCAATTTGTCATGTACTGAAACCTTTGTGGCTGACAACCATTGCGATGTAAATACCTGAAGAATGCTGTCATTTCCTTAACATGTACAATATGCTGACATGACATGTTTTTCTCGTCATGTGCTTTTTTCCCCCATAAGTGTATGTGTGTGTGGGGGGGTCTTCCATCAACACAGTGTCTGCGCAGGCCCTGGGACTCTCTGACCCGCCAGTGAACTTTCTGTGGGGTTAAAAGGGTACTTGAGAGGTGGAAGGTCAGAAACCATGCTTGCCACAAACCTCTCATGATAAGCCTGCCATGCCTAAATTTTGTACTATACACTTAACTCCACTATTTTCAGTTGTTCGAAGCCAAAACTAGTAATGAATAACAAAAATTTGGCAACTGAAGGTGTCCCCGTTAACCTATCATTTTAACTCTTTTTTGGTTATTGACATCATTGAATACTAGTTTGGCATATTTAATGTGAGTAACTCCTCCAAATTACTGTGTAAAGTCCATAATGTCATCTAAGAGATAAAACCATTGAACAACTGCACTATCAGGTGGCTACAGAAACTCAAATGAGAAATATTGTACGCCTCTTCCCTCGATTGCTGCCAGCCCTTTGTGCTCCCAATGCATTGGTCGTCTAGCGCCATGCATCCCACTGAATTATGTCCAGCCAGTCCTCTTAGTTTAAACAAATTGGACCTCAAATCGCTCTCAATGGCAGTCAAGCAGTTAAAAAGTGATCTAAACTTAGCTTGTCCTATAGAGCATATTGTGCAGTTGGAATGTCAGCAAAGTGCTTTGCTGAGTGCAGAAATCTCCATTTTGCCCTTGTGGCCACATGTGCACCTGCTCTACGGTCACCAGCTTTGAAGGTGACGGACAAATCTGACTGAATCAAGATGAGGAAAAAAAACATCAAGACGACCCGGGCAAATTCAGATGGGGCGATTATCTGTTGCAGATAATATTCTTTATGCATACGATGTCAGACTAAAGGCAGTTTTCCTTCTGTGTCCTGCCCTCCAGAGTGCCCGAGAAATGCTGAACAGCAGGAAAGCAGCACGGCAGAACAGAAAAGCCCTAGGGTGCTCCCACCCCACTGCAATGCAACAACACAAGCAACTGGAACAGCTGCTCTTCTCCCACGTACGTCTGTACACGCGAGGACACGAGAACCCATCTCCACTGGTGGTTGGGGCACATTCATTTAAACTGTTGGAGGGGCAAATAAACGTCTAGCGTTGTCAATGTCGGCAAGTATAAGTAAACTTTTTGGGCCAAAAATAAATAGATGTAGTTGGGATTAAATGTGGCCCGCGAACCAAATAGAGTTTGACACCCCTGCGCTAGGGGGTAAAGATCCGGCGCTACTGTAGAAAGCTGCTGATGTATGCAGCATGTCCAACTGCAAGTAACCCTGATACCCCCCGACCGGACCTCCCTCTGCGCCGTTATCCAGTAGGCTAAATGAACCAGTCCACCTCTGCTTGATTATCATGATGTAAGGCTCCCCTAATTGGATTCTTCGCAGAGTAATGCCTTATCTATTTTCCAGATTTCTTCTGCAGCATCAGGGAGATGTTGTCATTCCAATGATAAACACCATTTTTACTTGAGCATTTATTACGAGACACCGCGTGCGGTGAAATGGAGATAAATGAGCGCAAATCCCCGGGCTCTGATACGCCACTATAAGCTTTCACCTCCCGTGCTCCCCGATGCTCCAGCAGCGGCCTCGCCTCCACGTGGGGGATGCAGCGGCTAACAAATGACCAGCCGGATTATACACTTTGAGTAAGATAGTGAATTGTTTTGGAAGCACATTTTCACCACGCGCCAGTGCAAGGGGGAAAACTAATGACTGTTGAGCTCTTATGACCCCTTGACTCGTCTAATCTAAAACTAGATTAAAACCCCTCTTAATGGAAAAATCCGAATATTTCGTCATATCTGATCTTTTTGCAGGAGCATTCGGGCTAGTGTTTCTATAAGAGTCCGAAAAGTTACGCGCACACGTAGAAGGGCAATAATAAGACGCGTGGCAAAACTGTGCCCAGTGAGTTGCATGTGTAAATGTTGAAAAATGTGTCATAAAGCAGCACAGACATTTTTAATCAGTTACTTGTTGATGTCAGTCACTGACGATGGAGTGCAGCTAGTGATTCCAAAATTTCAATATAGTCTATAGAACCATATTTTTTTGGACTATAAGTCGCTTTTTTTTCATAGTTTGGCTGGGCATAAAACTGATACTCAAGTGCATTGTTTTTTTTTTCTTTCTGACCACCACCGGCCTCTTATTTGGACTTTTTTAGGCTATAGTAATATGAAAAACTGTTATATTAACAGATGCCTATTCAGCCTGTTGTTCCCCATTTTACTATTGTTAATTTAAAATATATTTTTTCTTGTTTCATGATTCAATTTAAAAAAAATCCTCCCAAAATTGCTATAGTTTTTTTTCTCCCTTTATTGTGTATTCTTTGCCTGGTGCGACCTATAGTCCGAAATATACGATCATTTTTACATGCCTATGGAAACTTACAGTACCTCCTTAGGAAGGCCTATAATTAAAGTGCAGTCTATTCAGCTTGTTTGGCTCCCTGACAGATGAATGAAAGTGGATATTCATCTTGAAGTCTACTAATATGATTAACCCTCCCAGGTTATTGGACGCCATGAGTATTGATGCTATACAGGAGCAATGAGGAAACAGGCAAGGGCTCCAGCGTGACCTGCACATTCTAAATGTCTTCCTTTCTTATAGGATGGATATACTGTACTATAAGAGAAGTGCTTAACCACACAGTTCACGCCAACGAAAAGCAATCTTTCCACTTGACAAGTCATATGAGAATCAAATAACCAGCAACACTTCTTGGGTCACCTTTAAATGTTTGGTTAACTCTGTGGTTAATACGCAGCGTCTATTATTTTACCATCAGTCAGCTTCTCTCACACTGTAATAGTGCTTGGCTCTCATTAGCATCCACAACGATCTGTTCCTTCTTCCAGCTGGACGCGAGCCGGCGGGAGGTGGACCACAACACTCTCTTTTTAATATGAAATTCATTGTGTGGGGAGTCAGGAGGCGAAGTCAGCGGCAGACCTCTCGGCCAGGGGTGTCAATGGTACCATTCCGGCCCACGGGGTTATATTCTGCCTGACAGCCACTTTTTATCTTATGCAGTCTATAAATACAGATTTTTTTTTCTCCCTGACACTGGTGCTGTAAAAAAAAGAATTTTGTGAGTTGTGTGAGTGAGCACTTGCACTACTGCACTTTACTCAATTTCTGATTCACAGTCATATTCGTTCTTTTGCCTCCTGCAGTCAAAACAATGCCATCAATGGCAGCAAATGAGTTAACAAGGAACCTTAAAATGCCCCAAATCCAACAGGAGGTAACCTGGAATTGCCCCAAAATC
This sequence comes from Stigmatopora argus, assembly GCF_051989625.1. Classification (NCBI taxonomy): domain Eukaryota; kingdom Metazoa; phylum Chordata; class Actinopteri; order Syngnathiformes; family Syngnathidae; genus Stigmatopora; species Stigmatopora argus. Next base: position 11,166,707 of record NC_135399.1, read on the forward strand.
AGCAGTTAGCGACCATTGAACAGGAGGCAGCCTAGAAATTACCCCAAAACCAATACAAAATGATCCAAAATTTACAAGAAGTGGGCTTTAAGTGACCTAAAATAACACAAAACTATTTAATTGACAACGATAGAGGACCAATTCACTTGAAATAGCTGTGGATGCTCCTCTTTCCGTGCCATGGATGGCGCTAGACCACATGTGTCAAAGTGGCGGGCCGGGGGCCAAATCTGGCCCGCCGCATCATTTTGTGTGGCCCGGGAAAGTAAATAATGAGTGCCGACTTTCTGTTTTAGGATAAAATTAAAATGAAGAGTATAGATGTATATTACATTTCCTGATTTTCCCCCTATTAAATCAATAATTGTAATTTTTTAATCAATTTTTTCTGTGTTTTTAGTTCAAAAATCATTTTGTAAAATCTAAAAATATAGAAAAAAAGCCAAAATAAATAAACATTGTTTTAGATCTATTAAAAACGGAATATTCAGGGATTTTTATCCAGTTCTTTTAATCCATTTATTTTAAAAAATCGAAATATTATATCTAAAATGGTCCGGCCCACATTAAATCGAGATGACGTTAACGCGGCCCGCGAACCAACCCGAGTCTGACACCCTTGCGCTAGACGTTCATTCGCGCCCCCTACCAAGGAAAAATGCATTGGAGGGCTAGTGTCGGCCAGTTAGTCAACGTAGTCAAAAATAAACTAATCCGGCCCAGATGAGATCTAGTTGGCATGAACCTGGCCCACGAACCAAACTGAGTTTGACACCCTTGCTCCAAGCTCTCAACCCGCGTTCCATCATATGCCTTTTCACTGCAGTGTCTCTCCTGACAGGTAGCAGCCTTTTCTGCGATGCTTTGAATTTAGAATGGGGGGGAAAACGCAGGGGTGAAAATGTGATGCGACCCTCAAGGATGTGGCTGAACTTTTGACCAGCGCTTTTGGGGCCGGCACACTCGGTATTAAGTGGCCGAATGTTTCAGAGCTGTCACAAACGAGCGAAACACTGACATACGAGCGCGTTCCCAAGCAGCCATTCATCTGAGACACGGCGCTAACCTTGAGAGGATGTTGATGCAACAGCCTCCTGTCGGTGACAGCCCAAAACAAATAGAGACTAGATCATTTTCATAAACACATCTCCAAGAGGAATGATGCTTGACTAAGATGCATGTGGCTCAAAACCACACACTTTGTTTCTTTCACTGAGCGACGCTGTGAATGTGTGTTATGATATTATATACAGTAGAACAAGTGCACACCTGTCCACGAGGTTTTTTTATTGATGTGCTTGTCAAGTCTGAGCTTTATATTCATTTATTTTGCTAATTGATGCAAGAATCTCCCTCTAAAAAGGCAAAAGATGTAATAAAGCAACCATGTGTTGTGTTTCAGAACGCTAAAATGTTCGCTTTGGGTCTTGAGCTCGCACAGGGTGCTCAACTTATTTGGAGCGTGTATGTCATTACAGTAGATGAAGACATATGGCTCTTTTAAGGCTGCTAACAATACCAATCAATAATGGTGAACGTCTCGGCCTCGTCACATTTCATAAATCATCACTATTGTTTCGGGATGACAGTGATCATTCTCTACTGACTCGCAGCGTGAATGCATGCAAATAATCTCCATCTTGATCTTCAAGCCTACAAAGCCAAGTAAGAAGTGGTCGGCGGGATGGAAGATTTGGAGTATCATTACAATGTGTGTGAGAATGTTCCAAATCAGAATGCGTTCAAGAATAAAGCAGTCACTCGTCAACAAGTGAATCAGAAACACCAAAATGTGGAAATGTTTAATATTTTGGAAAACCCTTCTCACATTGCGGTCTTATTTTGGAACACAAGATAAGAATAATTTGTTTGTCCAAGAGAAACATGTGCCTGGCTCCTATAAATTATAACAACTACTAAACAAAGCTTAATTTGTATTCCTAATCTTTTTTTTTCCTGCACCAATAATGGAACAAGTTATCACATTAATACAGGCGACTTTGACTTCTGTATTTCGCACAACAAAACAAATCAATTACTTTAATCCTTTTTTTTTTTCTGGTATGGCAGCAGTTTGCTTACATAAAATTGCCTCCAAGTAAAACCAAAAGGAAAAAGTCACACGTGATACGGTCCCGAGTCATGCTATTTTTTGGAACGTAGGAAATGCATGCGTGCATGCCAAACGGCCCAAAAGAAGGGTTTCCTCTTCCTTCAGTGGGTGATGATGGACAACATTTGAATGAGTGGACCCAAGTCGCAGGCTGCAGCTCGCAGACACATCCACACAACCAAAATAACAGAGAAGCTCTTCCTCACGCGGGCATACAAAGCACAATTCTTACGAAGGCTGACATTCGTGGGAAACGACAAAGGCATGCACGCAGCCGCCGGCAGACGACCAGAACGATCAGTCTTTGGATTTTTCTTCCCCCTCCGGGGTCATGACAGAGCAGCTAAAAATGACAATCCAAGAGCCCAGATGACATTTTGCTTAACGGCGCGATGATAGAACAATCTCACGTCTGTGAAAGTGTAACTGCACCGAGGCCAGGAGTGGTCCATTATTCTCGTCTTAGTCTTAGCATGTCTCACTTTACTTATGATGGGCTAAAACGTTCCAATAATGGGCTATGAGGACGTTCCACTTGATAGGCTCGTCATGCAAATATTAACGTCATTCAGGACTGTGGGAACACCTACTCTGAGATAACGCTGAAATCATTTCTGAGTCCTATTTCCTCTGACCACAAACACAGTTTGGGCCCTTCCCCAACTTCCTTTGAGAGATCCTGTCGATTGAGGGATGCGGTCCGCTTTAGTGAGGGAAACGAAAAAGCCAACCATCACTTTGACCTTGCTGAAAATGCAAATTTAGCATACTGCAGGCATAAGTGCCAAAGCGTGATGAAATAGTCCTAACAGCTGTGGAATTATAGGTCAACTTTGTTTATGTATTGTTGCAAGTAAAGGCAATGATGAATATGAATAGTATCTATAGTGGAGGAGGAGCTTAAGCGCACCAGCCCTCTTTCATCACCTGCCTGGGGCTTTTTCGTCACATTCTTCCACTTATCTTTATAGCCTTTAGCACTTTCAGACCTCTCCTCACAGTCACTCACCAAATTTCATAAGTATCACTTGACAAACCCACCATGGTAACTTGCAAACAAATTGTGCACCATTTAATCAACTCATCACCCCTTTATTCTAAAATACTACATGGCAGATTAATATGGGTTTCATTAAAATAAGTGTTTGAAATGCATAATCTTACAATGCCATTCAATTTAATTTGAAAAATAAATTCAGTTGAACTTAACTTCAGGTAATACATAACTACTTAGTGAGTAAAAAAAATAAATGCTTATTTGGGTAGCATGTTCACTCAACATTTTAATTAAATATTGCTATATTCAAGCACTATGTTGCATCCTACCTATATACTATTCCATATAACACACACATATATATATATATATATATATAAAACAGAGTTATTTTTTTCTGTCATATAATTATACTGCATTTTGCTCACCGAAAAGACATACCAATAAAACCCTACAGAGGTCACTACTACTCCCTTCAGGACACATGAACACACACTCATGTAACCTTGCTGCTTGCATCTTGCAATTCCTGATGTAAAACAGCCAGTTTCAACCGAGAGGAAAAAAGAGAGGGGGGTGTTTTCAGGTTTTACGTATGTGACATCATTCACAGGACATGCAAACACACATTCACACACTTGGTTTTACACTAGGTTGTGAAGCTACCATGTCAGTCAAGAAAAGGAAGCAAACACCTAATGGATTTTAACCACAGCCACAGAGGGTCGTCTAATCCCTGAGTGTCATATAATTTTGAATCAACAACACAAAAGATTTAGCTAATCCCCTAGTAAAAACCTCTGTAATCCTATTGAAAGCCCTTGTATACACACCAGGTTAAATACTGTAGTCACACAAAGGTCAAAGGGATTAACCTCAGCAAAAGTAATAGGATGCTCTGCAAAGTAGACTTGCAACAGTATGTTTGGGACTTTGATACAAACCAAAATAGGAATAATTACTGATTAGTCGAATAAATCAAGTCAAATTCACTGTATTTATATAGGCCACAATTGAAAGACAATTCTGATATTCACGGATTCGAACCCACAAAAGGGCAAGAAAAAAATCCAAACATCAAAAAGGTTATAAGAAGAAGTAATAACTAAATGTTGTGACAAAATACAGTGCTACGTTCACTGACAAGTTTATGTTTGTTTCGTGAACAAACCAGCAACACAATTTAATTATAATAGAATTATAGGCAATGAAATGAACCGAAACGCTATTTTTTTCTTGTATAGAATAAACACAAAAGAGAATTACTGGTGTTGGCTTCTGAACTGACTCAACGGCAAAGTGAAGTAAATGTTTTATTTTTGTGATTTTAGCCACTTGACCTCTAATCGGAAAATCATAGCACTTTATGATTACGTTTTCACTTTCATAACAATATGAAATGCCTATGGCAAAAATGATTCACATTCACATGTAGTGTGAGTTAGGGAACTACTGTATACTATATTCATATTTGCTTATTTTTTGTTGTTTTTTATTTTAATTGAAATTCCGTCGAAAGCGTAACGATGTTAAAGTGCCGCCAAGGGAACCGGAGCCTGATATTTTACTGGTTGTTTATTTTTACAGAGGAGTGGCCATCAGTGCGTGGAGCCCACAATGTTGTAACTCCAGTCAACTAGAAAGCTTTCCCCCACTAAAAGCATTTGTTTCTCCTCGCTCAAAACACAGGAAAGTAGATGAGTGTTTGTGTTTTCAAAGATCCTCTGCGCATCAGCGTTACTGCACTTTTATGGTACATAAACGCAACCCATGCGCTACCATTGGCTTTATTTTTCGTCCAAAGCAGCTTATGATGAAGGATATGGCCAATTAAAATATTTGCTCTGGCACAGAGTACACTTATTCCTCTGAATATAATTGATTGTTATGGAATTAGTGTTCTGAATTCCAACCAATCCTGTCAGCTACATGACTTTCTGCGTCCACGGACAGCTGTTTACGACTGTTGCAACCCCCCCAGGGGGCCAAGTAGTCATTTTTCTCACAATGCCGAATGCTCCCCTGTACAAAAGTGGAGAGGGTGATGGGCCATTCGCCATTTAATTTTCCCACCTCACTAACTGTTGGCTAGGCAGCTGTATGGGATAACTACACTAGTGATATTTGCTGTGTGGGACTAAATCCATTAGAATAAGCATTTGCATAATATAATTCTGTCATTGAGCAAATTAGGAATATGAAACGAAGCAATCTGCAAGAATGAGCCCTGCAAGTAAATATGTAATGATTCGCACATGGCTGCACTTGTGTCATGAGGAGCAAGCAAGTCCTTACTGAAACAAATGAGATGACTCTGATCCATCAGTTGTCATGGCGGCTGCCCTAAACGCACTCATCTCAAGGCAGAAACGAGGTAACAAGGTTCTCAAGAGTGCCATTTATGCAAGAAGGCCTCTTGAAGGCATATAATCAGCACTATGATTGCTCAGTGGCTACTCTTGCAAACTGACAGGCCTGACTGATGTGGACGCGAGAGGGCCGAGTAGATGACACACATTACGCCCACGAGGTCAAAAAGCATTGCTGTGGCTGTATTTGGTGTTCCCACAAAGTTGGAAAATGGCTAGAATAGCTTGAGAATCCCATTGTATTCAACCACCTCACAATATATGAATCAATTGGTGATGACATACACATTTTTACATCAAATCCTGTTTTTGCAACAACAACAAAAACCCTGCAAAAATCACTACTTAATTCCATATTATATACCACTTCTCTGAAAAAATAAATGTTACCACAGTTGAAATTCTGGCCATCATCAAGAAAAGTATATAGGCTCTCTTGAGAATTTTTAATAGTGAAAACAGTTCTGAAAATGACTCAACTTGGCCTTATTTCTTAATATCCTCACTCACGAACACCTGCCATTTGGGCATTGGTGTGCAGACTTTTTTCTATTCACAATTTGCTTCTTTTTGATAAATGAATAGATTCGCCTCCAGTGTAGGGGTCCTGTGCCCTGCCAGTGGCCTGACCAGGCAGTGAACTCTTGCATTCCTAAAAAACACGGTCATCCAGCCTCTGTAATTTGTCATGTTAGGAGCTGACAGTAAAAGGTCATCCACTCCCATCGCTGGAGGCAAGAAAAAGCACCAGGATGAAAGTGCACGTTCAGACGACGGCCATCCTAGGTTTGGGACGATGCACATACACACACATGCACACACACATCTTTATCTAATCTAGGCACCCTATCCATCTTCTATTTCCCACACTATCTGACTGCAGGAGTTCAATAACAAAAAAAGCTAGTCATAATGAAGTGAATACAAGATTTCAGTAGCATGCCACTCAATAGCTTCTGCATTTATAACATGGGAGAATAACTGGAGTGGCATTGTGTATTTTCAGCTAGATTTACGCCTGCCTTTACATCTATAGATCTAACATCTGTAGCTTGGCGGCGAGAGACACTTGCCAAGATGTGAAATGAAATATATCCCCTGCGAGACTCGGCTGAATTGAAGAGGAGACCGCATCGCACCACTCATCATATTCTTGTTCATCGTCGTGACATAGTCGACTAACGATACCTTCCGTCGGCTTTATATTTCATGTTGCGGGATTGTTTCACATTTAGTTTTGGCGCGGGCGAGCTATCCATTACATTGGGCCACCTCTGACTGGGCTCCAAGAGAGAGGGCAGCTCTCGCAGCAGCTCATCCATCATGCGCAATATCAATTGATTGCAAAACATAAACAGAGCATCTTTGATATAAGGGCCAGCTGGACTGACGGGGGCGCAGCACGGGAAGTCCACTTTGAGGCATCCCGCCTGAATATTCCAGCGTCTGTCTGCTGCCCTCTCTTCCCAGACTGGCATGATTTAGCAGCGTGCCTCGCTTCCTGCAATTATTTCACTTCCGAAGCACAACACGGCCAGAGCCTATAGCGACGCCACACTGCGGGCTCGCCTCTAATGACTCCTTCAGTTCGCCCATGCGTGGACATCCATTAACCCCTTCTTCTCCCTGTAGTGCATCTACTCCCACAAAAAATGCATACCAGAGCAGAAACGTGCAGGCCGATATTTAATGAGGGTGTGAAAGAAGGTCAGACTGCATGAAAAATATATTGAGGGACGTAAATAACGACAGGTAGGGGGGGGAAAAGAGTACCAGATATTCAGTGTCCTGCCCTAGCAAGAAACTGACTTCATGTTTTAATAACATGGAAAAAAAGAAATCACTGAGCTGCCAAACGTCAAAAATCATATTTCTTAGTGGGTAAAGAGAAGTACGTTTCAGACTTTGTGAGCTTTTTTCCTAGTGGCATTTTACCAGTGATGCGTACAAAAATATTATATCATTATGTCATTTTCCAATTCTTTTCAAATAATTTCCTCTTCTTCAATAGTTAATAGAAATACAAAAAAATAATAAATACAATTCTGTACGTACAGTATGAATGAGCTACAAAGTGCCCGTCAGGCAGAAAAACCCGCGGGCCGGATTGAAGCATCTAGCTGGCCACTTCTAGCCCACGTGCCACGCGTTGGACACCACAGCCTCAACTACGAAACAACCCAAAATGCTGCAGGGTCAATCTGTTCTGGGGTCAAAAATAAGATACAAACCTAATATCTGAATTGTGGAAACGTGTTCTGAATAACACAATAAATACAAATGCAATAATAAATACAAAAAAAACATACAACAAATAAAATATTACTCCCGTTTTCATTTTGTGGACATAGCCAACACATGTCAACACTGCTTAAAACAGTTCAGCTGCGAATGACTACACCACCTCCGTGAACCTAACAAGCCTAAACCGGTTTGAAGATGGCGGACTAGATATTGGTTATGAAAGCTTTAAAACGTTCACCATTGACTTCCTCAATCTTTGGCAATCTTTCACTTCTGAAATACATGTCCAATGCATTAATTATTCAGGAATAAAGCGCTCCAACATCATATGGAGCAACTGAAGTCACACTGAAATATGACCAATTATGGCGTTTTAATTTTGACCCAATTGCCTCCCCCATCTCCACTTATATTGCACTCCTCTGCTGGTCCATGAAGCATTAGGGAGGCGTCATTAGGGAGGACCAAGTGGCGAGGCGGCGTGCACTCGGGCAAATGGAAGTCGTAAAGAAGAGCTGCTCGTGCAACAGATATTACATGCTGACCCTCCCCATCCCTCAGTCACTGCAAATGGCTGACAACGGCCCAACGACAGGGTAAACCACGGGCTTCTCAAACTCTATTTAGACCAGCATTAATTATTCCTCTAAGTATTCTATGCCCCAGTTGATATCGAAATTCATAAATGTATGAGGTTTAGGGAGGCGAGCCTTTCTTGCTACACTCACCCATGTGATGATACAAATCCCATTTTATGGTAACTACCTAATTAGGACTAGCGAGCTGTGCACTGTAAGACTCATAAATCTGCGTTATATCAGACAAATGCCCCTCGACTCCCCTCGGTTCATGCCCAGACCAAGTTTGGTGCTATAAGATGAATCCAACTTTCATTATATTTTTTATTTTGGCTCTGCAGAACTAACACAGTTTGCACATGCTCATCAACATGCATGCTGAAATCAAAATGAATCCGTCAGCCTTTATAAATTGAATCGGTAATCGTGTTTTGCACCGGCTTCACCTTGAGCTTTTAATTGAACTGTACATTTATACAATGACAATAAATTAATCTATTCCGAGGCATGATTCTTGCAGAATGCTTAATGTTGCATAAATGATTCAAACGTGGACAGCGGTGTAAAAATACATTAAGGGAACCTAATTTTAGTGACCCGCTCCTGCTCTTTCGTGTCCTTGGCTGAGGTGAAGAGGGTTCAGATTTGCCGCCAGAGGGCTTGTCATTGTCCTTCTGAACTATTCACCTATGGTCTAAAGTTCAGAGGTGCGAACAATATTCCACAACAGCCTCATTAAGAGAACTACGCCAGCCATAGTGTCAGCCAGGACGGCTTCGAAAATTAACTCTAATATTCATTTTTTTCCATGTTCAGTTTTGTTCAAATCTGAATAACCATAAAATGAACCAGCATCTCACATACAACACTTCTCGGGTTCAATATTTGCAACAGCAGACCAAAAATTACAAGCATACAAATGTCACAATAAACACACCAAATACAATAAAAATGCATTTACCAATGGCAGACATCCATACTTGTATAAGAATACTTTCGGCTTGTCAACACACTACATATGCTTTCCATGCCAGGCTATTGTCTTCCTCGCTATCACCAACTGCCATCATGTCTTTCATCACCACATCCATTTCAACAAAAATAAATAAATAAAAAAACAGGGATATGCTTTGCCCATTCTTGCTCTTAATCACACGATCAAGTAGACCTCAGTGCTGCCCTGCATTTAGAGGGACAACTTGGTACTGCACGAAATACGTCCAACTATGAATTGAAACGTGCCATGTTGCCACCACGCTGTAATCAAAATCTGCAATTTAGCAAAGGAAAGATAAGAGGAACAGTATTGCGTTTTATTGCTATTCATTGAAATGCTACGGAAGCAGAGATCGGTCATTGGACAAAAAGACAGGTCGCTAATTGTTCCATATTTCACATCTTATTTTCTTTTCAGCACATTGGAGAGGTACGCATGTGTCCTACAAAGCCTCAAGTCCCTTTCCTTCCTTCCTTCCATGTGCAGCCTGCAGGAAAAGCAATGCGCTCTAATGGTGAGTGGCTGGTGACATTCAGTTATGATAGAGGACATGGCTTCACTGGAGACCTCGCACAAGCCATACACGGCGAGCAGAATGTGGCCAGATGGAACTCAGCTAAATTGTCGACATTTCCCTATAGAACAGCCAGCAGAGGCAATGCGGGCAGATTTTTTTTTTTAAACATCCCAAACATGTGCAGGCTTATGGAAAGCCACAAAAACTGTATCAAGTGAGTGCACTGGAGCCTCCTGAGTGGCTCGTCTGGGAGGACAAAGGTGAGAATGGCTGTAATAAAGTCGTATGCCCGCTGTTAAGAAATGAAATGTAAAGCCATCACTGTGATCCATCTTCATTAAACAATTTCCCCTCTCCCTTGCTTGGGGGGTATCTTTTTCCAGGGGTCAGGTGCTACCTGTCCGCCTCTCGGGTATCGGAATGTGTTTAAATATACTGTAGAGCAAGCACGCAACGGACCAGTCTGGCTGCCGTTCAACTCTTGGAGGGTTTCCCATCACAGCCCTCCAAGTGATGCATTGCAATGTGACAAATGCAAACGGGGCCATTTAGGAAAGCAGTGGGAGAAAAACTGCAGTTGTTTTGTTAATGCGGCTGCCCAGTGCCAAAATAAATTGAGTGCTACGCGAGCCGAATGCCAGTCAGATTGCTACATCAGTGTGCATCTCATCTACATCACTTTTTCCTCCAGCTAAATCAAATTGGGACATTTTTCACACAAATAACCATATCATTTGCTGAAATTGGGTATTATTAACTACCGAGCATTGGATCAGTGTCGTCTTTTTACTCCATGTGCCATTATTTTTCCCCAACTTTGATTATTGTACCACTCTGTATTATACTGATAACAGAATAATATAGAAGCTAAAGTGTAACATTTCAGACATCAAGCAATCTATGTCATCTATCTGTTTGCTTATAAAATGTGCATCTAATGTGAACATCTTTACACGCAGTATTTGTGGGCATGGAGTAGATATAAAAAGTACCATGTCTCTTTTTGGGTGAAAAAAAGAGACCATTTTACGCTAATGTGATCCAGAACCTATAATTTTGAATTGAATTTTACAGGCTTTCATGGTAGAGAAATAGAACAAATAGCACAAGTGTTCACACACTTTCTCATCCAGCTGGAAGCCATCTTTTAATGATGAGCAGTATTGTTTGCTCGCAACATTCCTGTTGGAATTTTGGCCCAGAATTTCAACATCACATTCAATTTACCAACGTGGGAAAATGTGAAATGTTCATAATGCTTCGAATAAACGAAAGTGAGTGCAATGCACACACCTGATCAACCAACTCACAAACATCTGTCTTTGCGACGCACTTGTCGACAAAAATGAAAGCCTTTAATTCTGTACGTACAGTATGAACGAGCTACAAAGTGCCCGTCAGGCAGAAAAACCCGCGGGCCGGATCGAAGCCTCTAGCCGGCCACTTCTGGCCCACGTGCCACGCGTTTTACACCCACAGCCTTACCTGCGAAACAACCCAAAACACTGCAGGGTCAATCTGTCCTGGGGTCAAAAAATAAGCTACACGCCTAATATCTGAATTGTAGAAACGTGTTCTGAAAACACAGTACTTCACTGATTACCACAATATTCCAAATATCCTACATTTACCGATTCTTCCTGCACCATTTGATGCAGCTTTCCCTGGTGCATTCCGAAGCAGAATTGAATGGCGAGTGTATGCCTTATGCAAATTGCTGAGGGAGGTGATTAATTCATAATGTGTTTGAGTGCAATTGAAGGCAGCGGGAAGTGATCAAGGGCAAGGACATTATGGAATGGTACAGGCTGCATAGGGGTGGCTCTGCTTGCTCTACACTGTACCCCAGCACGACAACAGCTCATTACACGGAGACAAAACACCTCCCCCACTGATAATGAACAGCTTTCACAAGTGTCTTTTTTTTTCTTTTTTTGCTCCTCGCTGTATTTTGTTCCCTCCCGTGCAGCACATCATTCTTAATCCAGCCAAATCAAGTATTGATCCAACACCACGTTTTATATCTATGCTGCGTAATTGTGCATAGGCATACAATGTGTCAGATCATTTTGTTTCCCGAAGATGCAACATATGCTCGGCAATGCATCACCAGTCGCAATTTAATAACAGGCAACAAATTAGAGGACTAAAATTAGTTTGAAGCGCTTGAAGAAATAAGGCAAATAGTCATAAGCTAACATTGTTTTTCTGTCTCTCTCGCTCTGTAAGATGGAGTCAGACCCTCTTAGCAGCGAGGCATGGAGTGGGGGCTATAATTTAGTCACCTGGGGAAATAAAACACAAGACTTTCATATGTTTTCAGCTTGCGCTGTGCTCTGTTTGGGGAAAAGATATACACAGCGTGACAGCTTTGGTTGGACGGTATCTAAAAATAAAAGACGATATTAATCAAGTGGTGCTTTGGTCAAGGAGTATTTTTTTATTTTATGGCCATTCGCGTGACTCAAAACAGCTCTCTAGTTGAACTAGAATTTGATTTCATATTATTACATAAAACTGAGTATTAAAACATTTGCGCCAACAAATCATGAGCAAATAAGGATTTTTTATTACCGGGATGAAACCAACTCCTTTTTCTAAGGTCAATCAAATTTCCTTTTTTTCCTCTATATAATACTGCAGTGTTTTTTTTCCTCACAGGTGTCAAAGTTCAGAGTCTAAGGCCAGCCTACCACATAATTTTATGTTGCCTAATAAAACAATGGATTTTTTTAAAATCTGAGTTTTCTATTTTTAAATCAGCCATGAAATATGCACCATTATATAATTTGTAAATCTTAAGTATTTGCCTCCTTGGTTTAAATTTAGCCCAAATAAAATCACAGGTGGGATCGACGTTATGCAAAAAAAATATTTGCCGATGATCAGACACGCCCACGATACGTTCCAGGCGAGGTGGCACATAAGCTTCGGCTCGTGATAAGCAGTAGCCTGCGGCACCCCTGAGCTAAATAGTCAGACGCAAAGCTACTGTGGCAGTGCTTGTAGCTTCAGGTGACAAAGTGTTGACGATTGTAGCAAGGACAATGGCCTGCATGTGTCAAACAATTGGCAAATAATTTATGTCATCTTTTCCACTGTTATTTCCGTGGAGGGGCACTAACTGTGTTGCCAATATCGAAGCTCCTGCAGGGGAGACGGCAGAGCCAGGGATGTGCAACAATAAGACGGATGGCGGATGGAGCTGACTGGGGGAGGGGAAGAAGTGCCAGCCTAAGCTGTATATTTTTTTCCCTCCCCTCAACTGAAGATGCTTGGACATCTACGAACAGACAAACACGCGAATGGCCGTCATTTGTCCAGCATCTCACGTGATGCGAAGGCTTTTCTCTCGCCATGCCAACCTGCGTGGCAGATGATGTATGTGTTTCTTCAGTCCCGTGATTACTAGCATGGAGCTGCAGAGCAATGCTCTTCACCTCATCAGTTCCACAGGCTGCGCTCCGAGGTGGCTGAGGGATTCGCCGCGAGATGCCTTCTGACACGCAGCACAACCAAGGCGGAGCGGCATGAATATTATACAGTGCATTTCACCACAGCCACCCACTGTGAACAGATCAATCGAGGTGGATGAGCTGAATTAGAATTTTAATAGAGTGCCTAGGAGCAGTAATTAAAAAGAATGATTATATTTTGCCCAAATGTAGGAAAAAGTGAACGGTCCACTGAGGCGGTGTAAAGCTGCTTTGGTTTCATTTACTACATTACCTACTTGCCTCATGTGTCCTTTGTGGAAACTTTTTACAGTTACCTCAAATGTTTCAGAATTGTTTTCATAATTATTATGGCTCTCTTTCTAGACCAGTTAGCATTGTTGATTAAAAGATGTACTAAATATACAGTAGTGTTGAATGACAAGGCAATGGAATGTGTGCAACGTGTCAGTGACATAAATTACGGGGCTTTTTTATTATGCACAAAAACATCACAATAAAAATCTGAGTTGTTTTTATGGTATGCTGACAAAAATGAAATAAATGGCCATTTATTTTGCGTAAGGAACGCTGATTAAGAGTTAAGAGCATTGAAAACAAAATAAACTTATCACTAAGTTACGTAGATGACTTTTTTTATCCCCAATGAAAAAACCAAAATACTTTAGATGGAGGAATTGCTGCATTGTGATTTGCCCCAAAAAGAAAAAGTCCTACATTACAACAGCACATTTTTCTCATCAAATGTATCGTTCCAAGATTGTGGTTTAAACGTGTTACTGCGAACAAGTCTCAAGCATTCAAACAAATCAGTTGACCTGTAAGCAACACTTGGCACCTTCTCTTTCCACTACCCATTAATCACTGCCAATAAGTTGTTAAACATTCATATTACGTTTCACTTCATTTGAAATATCAGAGGCCCTTTGCTGTCTTGATGGCCGATCGATGGAGGCACAACACAAAGCATGGCACAACAATAGTTTTTGATAGGCATAAGAAGCATTTCAATTGCATGGTTTTTCCTCCTATTCTTAAGAAACTTCAAGTGTACTGCAAAAAAAAATCCCAGTTTACAAAGTAAAAAGCACAAATGTGCTACTACAGGCTAAAGACTGTCCTAACTGAAACGCTAGAATAACAAGGAGTCCTCCATTAATTAGGCAGCCTTGATAGAAACGGGGAAAAAAACAAGAATCTGGCTTGAAGGATCAATCGATACTAGCCAATGCTACACAGCCACAAAGTTTCAAGAAGACCGGTTCTCAAGTGAGGGAGGAGCAGCACTTCAAAGTTACACAAGACCTACAACTATTACATGATTGGCACCTTGACAGGCCTTTAGCCTGTTAAAAAGCTTCTTCAGATATGGTTCTTGGTTTATTTCAAAACTGCAATCCGATTCGTGGTCTTGTCACTCCTGCCAAGTTGAACAGCAGAACAGGAAGGATGTTGTCACTTTAAAAGTTCACGACTAAATCTTCCTCGCTGAGCTCAAACTCATTTACAGCTCTGTGGGCTGTCTGTCAACAAAATATCCGTCTGTCTATCTGTCATTGTTCACCCAGAGTGAGAGAGATGTTTTTCTAGAGTGACCTGGCCAACTATTCTGTGTCAACTGGTGTCAGGCTACAAGTGCAATATAACAGCGTGCCTCCAGGCTCAAGCCCAAAGCAGAGCTCCTTGTGTTGCCAACTCTACATGAACAAAGATTAGTTTCCTGAGAGGGCCAGCAGAGGCGACAACTGTTCAGAACAGACAGGAAACCACTCAGCCAATCCCTGTTGTGAGCCAGGTTGCCTCCATCAATTTGTCGTATTATGTATCCCTAATGGAAAAACAAAACCGAAATTGCAATACAAAGTCCTACACATTAAACAGTAGCTCCATTTTTAATATAATAGAAGGGTATTGATAGCCTACATTTAGGGAATTTTATTTCAATCTGCGGTCATGATTGTTGAACTTTCATACACTCTTATTGTGAAGTCACACAGTACTGTAGTAACAAGCAATACATTCTAACATTCCCATGCATTTTGTTACTTAGACCTGCACTACAAACTCCATCCATCTTCTGCTTAATGCAAGGTCGGGTCACGGGGGCGCCAATATACTTCAACTCTTGGGAGGAAGGAGCTCATCCTTGACCCATGGTCTTAGATTTGAAGGTGCTGATTTTCATTCAAACCACTTCTAATTTGACTGCAAAGCGCCACACAGAGTTGAAGATAACAGCTTGCCGAAAAAGTCAACGGAATCATAAACAGCAAAAAGCAGATATACAATAAGAGTCTCCCAAACCACTCTACTACACCAACTCTTAGGTAACCTGGTCCAATGTTCCACAGCCATATTACTCCCCTCACCTTACCGGGGAAGCTGAGATCAGTCATTGGACAAAAAGAATGTGAGGGTCTGTCAGTAGTTGAATGTCAGAGACCCCACCCACCAGAAAAGTCATAGTTCGCTATTGGTGTTTGGTCTGGAGCAAAATACAATGCATCCTTTTTTGGTTTGATACAGTTCACAAGAGTCCCAGGATTTGACAACAAATTGCCACATGTGCAAAAATCGACCAGTCATTGGACAAATCGTTCTTGTGGGGTATCACGGTAAAATGCAAAAGTAAAAAAACAAGGAGCTCCAGCAGCTAAACATATTAAATATATTGCCCTTTTTATATGAGTATATAGTGGTTAGAACCATGGTGAGGTCACTTTTCCACACACAAAAAAAGACATTGCTAGTAAGAAAGTCACACATCTACTGTGTTATATTGTCTTAAGAGCATATTAGAAGTACCTGTAAAAAGTGAATATCAAGCACAGAAGACTATGCGTTTTTGTTCCATTAGACTTGCAGCACTCAATACAGTGGAAGCTTTATTTCTCATCAAAGAAGAGGAAGTGCCCATTTTTTGACACAATGTCATGCCCTCTTCAGACCCAATGACACAGCGGCTTTCATCTTTCAGTCAGGAAGAAGGAGACCAATCGAAGAGTGCAGCCTCTGACCCTTTGATTATTTCTCACATTGGACAGTTAAGGTCTTCACATCCGCAAAATAGAAACATCAGTACACACACACACACACACACACACACACACAGACACAGACACAAGCTCTGCCCAAGTGAACGCAACATAAATATTCTGCCTTTCCAAAGAAAAAGTTTTAGTTTTCAGAAAGCAATTTTAAGGGCCAATTGATCTCCCGCAAACAAAGATCTTATCATTTTAGCCCTGTGGATATAAAACAGGCCTTCCATTTGAGTGAGTTTTGAAATGGGATGCGCAAAAAACTCATTAGGGTCCCCCTACACCTCCCTCAGCTGTGGTTGAGCTGCAGCAGGTTAAGTGTCATTCAGAAATTAGCATTCCCTGCTGAACCACTGGACGTCACATTGGCTGCTGCCATTTTTTTCTAACTACATTAAACAAAGCCTCCAAAGGCCTCAATGATGCATGCAATCTTAATTTTTATGACGGCAATTTATTATTCACTCCCCTAGCTTTTGACAGCTCTGACTGTCATTAACAGATTAATTATAATTTCCCCCCTGTGCTTTGAGTTAAAGAGAAAAGGGAACACAAGCGAGCGTCCCTTCAAAACAGTGAGAGCTGGACATGTGTTTTAAAAAATTCCACTACTTTATCCCTCTTCCCAGGTCTAAATCAAATGAAGGAACAAGTGTTGTGCCTGCAGCTACTGCAGAATAACAGAAGACTCACACACAAGTGATGCACTTCAAAAGGACACCAGCACCTTCTAATTTATCATGTCATCTCAATCTTTACTTCAACCACTTGCAGCAAACCTTTGCCCTTCAATTGCACACATATGTTGACCCCTATGTCTTAAAACTAGTAAGAAAAAGTAACTTCAACACGATCATATTTCTTTGTCATCTCTGGCCAATACCATTCTCCTAAATGTCTTCTACAAAGAGGTAAGGGAGTAACTTAACTGTAATAGAACCAAAATTACATTTACACCAAAAAGAGACTTTACCAGAGAAGTAAATCCACAAGAAAAAAAAGATTATTTTTCTTGTCCAGCTGTATTGTTATTCTTTCTCTATTATTACATATTGTTCAACAAACATCCCATAGCTTCGATTCAAGATATCTGATTTAATTTAACAACAATATGATTTAGGAACCACCTGTGCTCACCCACATTATAAGGTTAAAAATGAACTAAAACCAGCCAGCCCACTCCCTAAAAGACCTCATCAACGCATAGACATTAAAAGACTAAAGAGTGTTCAAGCCCTCGACTATTGAGTAACTCGGAAGCTGCAGCCAACAATAAGTGCATTTTAATGTAATTAGTCAGCTCTGAGACAAAAACTTAAGAGAAATTAATGTCTATACAGCTATAGAATATACTGACGAAATTTAAATCAAATCCATCCACATTTAACTGAGTGTTAATAATTGTAGTTCCACATTGAATTACTTTAATGCATATACTCATATAATATACCCACCAAATTTCATTGTAATCTTGCCACATAACCGAGATGTGGCAATTTTCATTACACAACAGATGTATATAATCAGTCATGATGGCGAGGGAATAAAACAAAAACAAACAAAACAACAACAAAAAGAGTGCTAAAGATGGATGCATATTAGGCACCCCTAAAGTATGCATAGCAAAGGTCATTGTAATCCAATTGATAACTTGATCATGATATTCATAAGAACTACAACTACAACAAAACATTGCAAGCAAGTTAAAGACCTCCCACCAGCAGTGTAAAAAAGGCTAAGAATACAGCAGCCATTTAAAAATGACACCACCGCTTGTAAAAAAAGTACTACTAACTCAATCACTGGACACAACTTCCATCCAAACTCCACTTATTGACAACCAAAGGCAATCTACAGCAAATATATCTCTTTAGATAATCAAAACATCATGTCAACCAGCCATGTAACAAACAGTAAACAGCAAACTCACCGATGAAGATGCATTTATGACGTCCAGAGTTGAGAGAAAATCCCAAATTGTTGCATGCACAAATTTCTCCAAAGTACTAGGCCAGGGGTGGGCAAAATATTCCACAAAAAGGCTGCAGTGGGTGCAAGATTTCATTCCAAACTGTAAAGTACAAACATTTGCACAAATCTGCTATGTTAGAAATGCAATCAGCAGTGTATTGCAGTCAGGTGCTTCTTGTCTCAGCAGAAACCCCATTGGTTAAACTTTCTGTGCTGGATTGGTTGGAACAAAAACCTGGACCCACAGCAGCCATATAAGATTGGCTTTACTACTTTTAATATTTTTAGAACATGTTATTTGAGAAAATGTTTGTTTCACTAATGACAAACAGCTGGTGCAAGTAAAAAGTGAACCTGGCAAGCCCTTGTCAATAAAAATTAAATGTCACATTTTACTAATGAAATTATAATCGTTTTTTGCATGGTTACATTTAGGGAGAAAAAATAGGAAAGTGGAAAGGTGACATTTGCAGGAAAAACAAAGTGCACATTTTGCTGGGTCAGCATGTTGGTTTGTTGAAAGGTTCAATTTCTCTGCACATCCAGTTTGGATTGCCATTATGCACAAAGCGTCAATAAGCTTTCTCTTCTAATAACAAAAAAAACTTCACTCTGAATGGAAATCAATGAAATCCAACTCAACAGAGAGCCGCACAATTTTCTTATGTAGTGCTGTAAGAAAAAAATCTAACAATGGTAAATAAATGCTTCAATTGGCAATTTTCCACATTTTTTAATGAGACCACTCGGCTTTCAATGAGGGTCCATGAAATCTGACTCAACATAAAAATAGCAACTCAAAAGGCTCATAACGTGTCCCAATATCATTAACTTTGCTGCATTCATTTTTTTAACAAGCTGGTTTTATTGTCTTTGTGATAGTCAACTTCTCATTATCAACAAGAGAATCCTCTTCTTGTTTTCTCAGTTGATTGATCTGATATTGAAGAGAAATTATAGAAAATATTTAGCTAGCTATATCTCTATCTATCTATCTGCCTCACAAAACTGACAGCGCAATGTTATGATTCACATAACTATGACAAGTAGGGTAGTTAAACTGTAGTGGTGTAAAAGTGTGCATCATACTGAGGTATTCTTTTTTTTCCCCGCACCAGTCTGTATATATAACTTATATCTGAGCAGGCCACACAGTGACACATTGATTCAGCAAGATAAGACCATCACAAAGTTGCCAGCTCGTGCTTCTCACAGGAAGGATGTTCAGTGCTCAAAACAAATATCACAATGACAGATTGATACATGGAGACGCCAGAGCTTGTTGATAGTGGCAATCTGTAGGGAAGGCGAGCTGGAGCAGCCACGAGAAATTATTATTTTTTTCTGGGTGTGATGCATGAATCCCGCTGTTGAGCCTAGTTCACGCAAAGTTCAGCCCAGCAGCCTGCTCTGTCATGGTCCTTTTTTGAATAGATTCATTCTACGCTATCTCCCTGGCAGGCCCGGGGTAATGGATGAGGTGCAAGACTCTAACAAAAAGCACATCTGCATGCGTATGATAACGTGTTGCACCAAGGAGTGGCGGCTCGCTTTGAGGAAGACCCTCTTGAAGATTTTCACACGTGGTCCTCATAAACACCCGAGATCCTCAAGTGGCGGAAATTTTCATGGTGCCAGCAAGACACTTTGAATGCAGTAGAATGGGAGAATAATTGTGATATCATAAATGACATGTAAAGTTTGGAGTTGGAAAATGATGCTTTTTAAATACCGTATTTTCACGACTATAAGGCGCACTTAAAAGTCTTAAATTTTCTCCAAAATAGACAGGGCGCCTTATAATCCAGTGTGCTTTATATATGGAAAAAAAATAAAATGTGTCATTCATTGAGGGTGCGCCTTATAGTCGTGAAAATACGGTAAACACAAATGACATGGCAAGATGATGGGATGTCATTAGGTGAGGAACTTTCAACAGATGATTTTAGGCATGGGTTGGGCACCTGGACACTCGATAAATTATGTTGTCATCCAAAAAAAGACTTGCTTTGGAAACTTCTAACCCACTGCCTAAACAAAAAATAGATATTGACAACAACTACATTCTCTTCTACATTCTTCCATTAACTGATATTATGTTGGCCTTTGTTCAGAAAATCTGGCAGCGTGGGTACTTGTACTGATGCTAACATAGTGACCGAGTTTGGCCGTCACTGTTGGAACCAAATGATTGTACTGAACGTCTCCTAGTGGCTGTAAAGCACGCAGAAATGCATTTCCTCTTTGCCCTTGCTCTAGTGAGCACACGTCATCGCTCGCCATGCACGCTATTGTATAATTGACTGGCTGGCCCCGAGGCAGCTGGAGGTGTTCGCCATCTCTGCGGTCACACCTCGGTGCCTCACAGTTGGCGAGCGTGGCCGTGCCACAAATCACACCTCGCCGACAGGCGCGCTCTTTACCTCGCCTCGCGCGGAAATGCAGCCGCCGCAACATAAGGCCCGCCAGCTATGGGCTGCATGTATGGAGCATTTTCGCCATTTTTTTTCTCCGCTTTATCTGCAAAGCCATCTCCGATTAACTATGAGCAAATCACGGCAGCATTTACTCCGTCCGTAACCTTTAAATAGCACCGAGGAAAATCTCCGTCCTAGTAAAAGAGGCGCTTTTGGCCGGAAAAAAAGAATTCGTGTCACGCTCCGTAGAGAGAACAGATGGGGACGTTTGCCGATTTGACGAGCAAATAGCGGTCGAGAACGGGCAGGTTGTGAATTTGCATATCACAAGCGACCAGAATTCTACATTACGGGACAATTGCAACTTTAGCAGCTTTAGTCCTGCTAATTTCCAAACTGTTGTGTGTAAATGATACCTGAGGATTACAAGGCTAACAATTGGTACCCTTTTTCCAATTGCCCAAAAATGAATTTCCAATTGCGCCTCGTGGCTTGAGTGCATCCCCAAAATATCCAAGCGGTATTGTTAGCACATTTATCAATATTGTCTTTGGCAAACACAATGGCAGGGCTTCCCAGAGGAATTAGAGCAGAACTGCAGAAGACAAATAATTTACTAGCACTTTGCCTCACTGAGCAGCACTGTCAGCCTGCCAGGGAGCATCCATTTTAAAAACCATGCATGTTTGCGTCTGTGGGCGCCGCAATAACTCACCTCATTCAATAAGTGCACGGAAATGATGTACTTATTGTTAATATTATTACTTTTCACACACTGAAATGTATATTCAGTGAATTGCCATTAGTTATGTCAGCTGCTGTACTGATTATAGCGAATAAGCTTGTAAGCAAAGCACAATTTTGCTTAACCTTCTCCATTCAAATGTTGCGCAGGTCCAGGTAATGATGTCATTTGGCGGGTATAATGTATTTTCTTTTTTTTTTACTACCGAATGACAATCCACAGGTTAGAAATCGTACATTCATAACCTCCTACATATCCTTTATGATCTGGTATGATCATCAAAAGCAGTGTTGACACCATACTTGTAAGTTATTTTGTTCTACAAAACACCTCCAAAAAGGGAAAACGTGCATCTGAAGGAAAAATAAGAAAAGCTTCAAATGAACTACGACCACCGATCAGATCGTATTTGGGCAAATGTTCCATGATTGATTAATGAATCCAACCAAGATCAGAAATGGAACTGACATGATTAATGCGTAAACAACACGAAAATATACCTACAAATTTCTACTAGCCATTTCAGTTTGTGTCCTCAACAGCGACAAGTTTAAAGTGAGTGACCTTTTGACCCTGCCCTGGAAAATTTGTCAATGATACAACATTCTCAGTTCTGACACGGCGAGCAATTCTAATAAGAGTCATTCGGGGCGACTTGTCAAATAATGAGCTAGGACTTGAGTAAGCATTGTTAATGTATTTCGATAACAGCATAGCCAAGATACAAGCATGAGGCCCCTCTGTATATCGAAAGTGTGTTCTTTAACAGGCCCCATTTTGAAAGCGACTCCGTCGATAAGATCCCACTTGGCAGCCTTTTCTGCAATGACACCCTCTCCTAGCAGAAAGTCAATTAAGTAGGGAGCGAGTGCAGCGTGCCGCGGCGGGAATGCAGGGCCCGAGGCGGCCCGCGATGCTCCAAGGGAACCGGAGTCCACATTATACCGCGCCGTGGGCTGCCGCCGTGGCAGCTGACAGCCCCGCGCCCTCGGCGGACGCTCTCGGACCGCTGCCGCCGTATTCTCGGGGCATTTACATTATTCAAAGATGAATGCATTGTCAATTTTGTGTCTCCAAACACAAGATATGCGCACCGCTTCACTCCTCCCGCAGCCAAAGGTGGACTCACCTCCGCCCGCCGCAAGACACTCGACAAATGAAATCAAATGTCTTCTTCAGTGGTGTAAAATTACTTAACCCTGCAAGCTGCTGCCGTGTTACCGCTTACACGCGGTAAAGATTTAGCGGAGGAAAAATAAAGAGAGAAAATGAGTGTTTTTATTCTATGGTAGAAGTGATGATGACCATAAAGGGTAAATAGTGAGGATTTAAAGAGTGGGCATGTCCCTTTTTGATATTATCTCAAGTGAAAACAAAATGGACCCATTACTATGTCAATTAAATGTCTCTGTTACGTAAATACTTTTGATTCATTCATTTTACGTACTGCTTATCCTCACAAGAGTCGCGGGGGTTGTTGGAGCAAATCCCAGCCAACAATGGGCAGGGTCACCCTGAATTGGTGGCCAACCAATTACTGGGCACAAAGAGACGGAAAACAAGCCTGTCACGCATGTCCGAACCTGGTATTGAACCCTCGATATCTGAACTGTAAGGCCGATACACTAACCACTCCTCTACCGGACCATGTACATACCTTAAATATGAATTAATACCATCCCTGAGCGTGTTGTTAAGGGTTCTCTATGTGATATGGTGTGTATAACACAATTGAATGAAATGCAAAGCATTCAACTGTTTTTTCTCTTGAATTAATGCTGCAATTCTAGTCAGTGTGCTGGTCCTTATCGCTTGTCTGCCTTGACCACCAGGAGGCAGTATTATGCACACAGGCACCCACAACATTCGAGAAATAGTCCACTTTAACTTTAGCTCAGTAGGATTCTGTATCATTACACATTTTTTGTAGAAGATGAAGAACATATGCAGATGTAACATTACACAATTTGGAGGAAAATATATTCTACCCCAAAAAGTCCTATCCAGTGTTGATATTCACCTAAAAGTTCCCCAAGCTTCCAGCCTTGGGTGAATTGTTAACTTTTCAATTGAAACGTAGGAATATTGTTATTCATTCAGCAATCATCCTCGTATCGTGAAGTTGCAGGCCACTTTATTGAAATAATGTGTCTGGGATTACAAATGAAAACGGGCCGGGATCATTCTTTATCCGGAAGACAGATTAAATTCCAAAGGCTGTTACTGTAATAGGCCCACTTGTAGCTCACCATGAATTAGAACTCTAATTATATTAGGTACTATTTTAAACAAAATAACACCTTTCTTATGATCCATAGGTGTAATTTATAGCAAAGCCAGGTTCATTTTCCTGGGCAATCAATTTTGCGGCGTAGCAGAAGACTAATGTCATTATGGAAAGCGCTGAGAGCCGAGTATCGCGTTGAGCACAGGAAGGGTTTCCCAAAGATAAATGAAGATGCAATTTATTCACTCATAATTTCATGCGCAAGATGCTATGAAGGAAATCTGCATGAACATCAGAATAAGGGTGGAGGCGCCACTCCTTGCCAATGGCGTCAAGACGGGACTTTTGTAGGGCAGGCGTCCCTAATGTATGACTTACTTCAGGTTTCCTCCCATCGCTGAGTTATCTTCCACCAGGGAGGAGGAGAGGAACGTCCTGTTCGGGCCCTCCTAAATCATACCCGCAGGAGCGAGTCATTTATTTCACTTACAATTATATCTATCAGCCACACGTAAGAGCTGCCGTAAATCCTCACACATCAAGTTCGCGGACATCATTTCGCGTCTTGAAGCTAGTTACTCTTTAGCTCCTCACCGTTTAAGTGTCTCATGAATCAGTGCACTGGCTTGTTACCTTTTCAGGATCTGAAAGTAGATTGAATACCAATAAATGATGAGTTATTAAAAATAAAATAAAAATCAGATACTTCCGAGCATGTTTTCTCTTTTGTTTGCATTTTGAATGATTATGAATTAAACCCCAAGCTATTGTGAGGTGTATTCAGAACGTCACCCTTGAATAGAATAGAATATTCCTTATGGAAAGTTCATATTTATTGATGGTGATAGATGTCCAAATCATTTTAAGTGAAAAGGCTAGAACTGATCTTTTACTGCAAAATGGATTGAATATCTATAGCTCACGTGAATATAGAAAATATGAATTAGTACTTTTCTATTTTAACACAGGTCAGTTTAGCTTTAATATAGTGCTTTCAAAAGCAATTATTTAAAAAATATTTAACTGTCATTGTGGCATCGCTGAAAAAAATGTCCATGTATTATCCATTTGAAAGTAGTGAATGACAATAACACACACTTTAGGCATAAAAAATATTTTTTGCTTTGTGTAAATTGCAATAACAATTTATACAATTTTAGAATATTATTCTGCTTTTTGTAGTAGATACATACACTTTTTATGGGATTTGTGAAACTAGTAGTATTTGAGGATATTGATTATTTTAATGTCAATGTACAGAATATTGAAGTGACAATCAACAATCTCAAAACTTTCCTTTTATAGACTGAATTTTTCAAAATATTACACATTATGGATTTTGACAATAAAACTTACACCGTCAAATTCTAATAACAAAAGCACAAGTATTGAAATCCTTTATTGAAAACAAATATATAATAGTACAAGCCTTTATCTTTAGTATGACAATAAATATTCATTGCACTCTATTAGGTACTATGCATACAATCCATTTAAATCAGCATGAATCAAATAATTAGTGTCTTTCCTTTAAATGTGAGGTCAGGGCTCAACCCAAATTAATTTTTAAAATCACCTTAACATTAAAAATGAATCGTATAGTAAATCATTCAGAAGAGCATTGTTGGTTTTACACCCGTCCACAAAGCAGGTTAGAATCGAGGTTTTTGTTCATTGGGCTGCACTGGGAAACCATCCTTCACGAGTCCAATTTCCGTCAAAAATTGTTTCTTGATCCACTTCACTCGTAGTTAGTGAAGCAGGAAAAGTCAAAGCAAAAAATAAAATGGACAAAATATTGGTTTTAATGCCGAGCGTCCCACGGCGTGTCCACGTCCACTCAGAGTGCGGGTGACAAAAAAAAAACAGATGGAGATGGATGCAGCTCCAAGTATCGCGAGATCTTCATGCAGACGCCACTCTGTTTTCAGCATTCAATGTGTATTTCTTTTCCCTTTTTATTCTCCTTGAGTTTATTCCACAATTGGAGTCCGCAGAAGAGCAAGGCAAACGTTACACGTCGATAGTCCTGCACTAAGCGACGGAACAGCAAGGAAGACCTCGCGTGATCGTCCAGCCATTGCGCATGCGCCATTTCAGCTCCAATCAGGGTCACAGCGAGAAAACAAGGGATGCTCATCCCAAAGATGTATACATACATTTCTAATTTTATATCATCATAGATCACTGGTGTATTTTATGGCATGTAAAGTTTATATATGCATGTTCCTTATTTTTGGATGCTATTTTAAATCGTTTGTTTTTAACGAAGATTTTGACAATTTAATGCTCATATACACACATATATATGTATATATGAGTATGTATATATATATATATATACATACTCATATATATATATATATATATATATATATATATATATATATATATATATATATATATATATATATTAGGGCTTTAATGCAAGTGTGTAATTATAAAGCAACATTACGAGATGAATTTATCTTCCCATTTTGAGGCACAATGTGCACACAGCGTGCTTATGGCCTCCCCCCATTAAAGATTAGCCAGCTCGGTTTGAAGTGTGTTCCTTGGATTTGGAATGCAGATGCTTTGTTGGCGAGGAGGAGGAATCAGCGAGGAGTCTGAAAGCGACGAGTTTTTGATTAATGAGCTTTGAAATGGCTCTCCAGGAGCAATAAAGGATGAACTGCTCTCTCTCTCTCTCTCTCTCTCTCTCTCTCTCTCTCTCTCTCTCCTCGTGCACGCGGATTTACGCATTATATACCACACGCACGCACGTATGTTCCCTTTCTCTCTTGTCCGTCGATACATTGGAGATATGTTTTAAAATTCAGCCTTTGCAGGGCGCCGATCAATAGAAGGACGGAGCTCATTCTCTTCTGGTAGCTGTCGTAAAAAAAAGTAGGCAAATGAAGATGGTGCAGTAAGTCCTCATACCTATAAAACGTCAATAATCTCCGGGGCCTTTTATATTTGGCTGAAACGCACTTTACGTTGGATACAGTGGTGTCTAATTTATTGATCGGCTTTTTTCCCCCTTGTTTGCCGAGTCCAGTGGCTCTCAATGGGCCTCCTGGTAGTCAGCAAAGTTAACAAAGCATGCCTATTAAATGTATTTATATGCACAATAAAGATGGACACTGCGTGGTGTACATAAAACAGTCAAGTTTGAGCACTTTATTTACAAAATGTCCAACACAATAAAATATAACATTTCAATATAAGTGGGGTCTGGTCATTGGATGGTTAACGACGGGAGACAACTGAATAGAAAAAAAAACAAAATGACATGCTGGTGTGTACAATATTTGATACTTCGATAGTCTACGATTTGCTTAAGGTTCCACACAATATTAACCATGGACACATAGTGGTGCTTATACACTATAAAATGCCCCATTTGTCACCGATATACAATTCCATTTTTTGTCAACAACCCTGTTTTGCCATCAAGTGCACTGATCTGTTCGATTTTACGAAACAAAACAAAAAAGACCAAACAAATACACGTATAAATACTCGCGTATAAACGATAAATAATGTGCAATCGGTAAATAATAAATAGTCACGAGTCCAAAAACGATTATTTAAGAATCATGAGAATAAATAAATAAGATGAAGAGGATGATAGGCTGACAAAAAAGACAAAAAGGGACTAAAGGTCCCACTCACTACTGATGAATTTCTACGTTCATCATCTACGAGCCTTACTTCAAGTCAAATATTCAGTCAAAAATGCGCATTGCACTTTATATGTCGATATATTAAGGAACAAAAAAAGCTCTCAGTCACCCCCAAGTTAAATAACCGGGGGAGTACATTTTGTTGACACACACACACACGCACACACAATAATAATAAGAATAGTCATAATACTGTGATGATAATAATGCACATGACTCGCTCGGGAGTTATTAGAAGAAAAGAGAGTGAGGTAATAAAAAAGGAGTGCGACGTAATACTGCAATGGCGCACCCACCCAAAACCCACCCACCCACACGCACTCACGCACGCGCAAAGTGGCATTACAAGTGCGTGAGTTTAGGCGCTTCCTGAATCCTTCCCTGAGTGGCTTGGTGCGAGGTGAGGTCCGTGTAGGTGGGGTGGGGGTCACAGGGTCCGTGGTGGTGGTTGCCAGGGATCTGGGCGGCGCAGCTGTAGTCCACGCTGGTGGACGAGGGGTGGGGAAGGTGGCCCAGGTTGAAGACAGGCCCCGACGCCGGCATGGAATCCACAAAGTTCCCCCCCACGTACACGGGGCTGCCCTGCAAGTTGGCCCCGGCGAAAGTGGAGCCGCCGCTCTGAATGGCGTGGTGCTCGTACTCGGCGCTCTGGTAGCGCTTCTGCTGGGGCATGCAGCCGCCCAACGGGGCCGTGTAGGCGGCCAGGCCGTACATGTTCTGCTGGGCCTTGGCGAAGGACGGCGGCGGAGGAGGCGGCAGCGGAGGCGGAGGCGACGGTGCGTCGTAGGCCAACGAGTTCCCCAGCTGGACCGAGTAGCCCATGTGACCGGCGGCCGACAGCGGGGGGCTTCGGTCCGGGGAGTGACCCAGGGGGGAGTGCGCGATCCCTTTGGACTTTTGGTCCTTTTTGTACTTCATCCTCCTGTTCTGGAACCAGATCTTGATCTGGCGCTCGGTCAGGTTGAGCAAGTTGGCCATCTCCACTCGCCGTGGGCGGCACAGGTAGCGGTTGAAGTGGAACTCTTTCTCCAGCTCCACCAGCTGTGCGCTGGTGTATGCGGTTCGGACCCGCTTCGATGCCGGCCCGGTGGGGCTCTTTTCGTCGCTCACCTCACCTGCAAATGACAACAAACTCCGTTTGTGTGTGTGTGTGTGGGTTTGCTTGAGTGTTTGTTATGATTTTTGTAATAATCATATTTGTGTAGAATGATCCAGTTGGACCCTTCTAATGCTTTGGATTTTACGGATTAAATAAATATACTCTGTGAATATCCATTAGTTTGACTGTTTTATATGGTGGATTTGGTTCTACATATAGAACTGGTGTTGAGAAAATTCTCCAGTTTGGAACATACATTTGCTATGCAGGCCCTCCTTAAACAACGCAGCGAGGCCTTATTTGGCCCTCGGGCCATGGATTTAACACATGAACTGTTTCTCTTCAATCAGTCGTGTCAGTTCGCGTTCACCCTGGAGCGTATACCTGTAGCGGGGCAGTTGTTATTCTGCTTCTGTTTGGCGTTCTGTCGGCTCTCCTTCATCCACGGGAAGATCTGCTTGGTCAGGGCCGGCGACGCGCCGCTGCTCCCCGTCGGTGGCTTCTTCTTCTGGGCCGCGGAGCCGTTGGGGCTGGGCGAGGGTGGAAGGGGGGCTCCGGCCTGCTGCTGCTGCTCCCCCACGGTCGATGCTTGGCTACTGCTGCTGCTGCTGTTGCTGTTTGTGTTGTTGTTACTTTGACCGCTGCTACTTTGCCGCTGCATGCAGTCCCCGTTTAGATCCCCCTCTTTGAGGGTCAGAGGCCGGACGGCGGGGCTCTGGATGGGGCAAACGGAGCCCTGGTAGTCTGCATCGATATTGGCCGCGGGGTACGACTGGTGCGGGTAGTTGTACGAGTCAGCCTTGGGGTAGCCGTAGCCTCCAAAGAGTCCGGAGTTGTCGTAGTATGTTGCTTTCTGCATTTTCTTTTGCTCCCTCAAAGACAATCAACCAGAGGACGTGTTTCCAGTAGCATGGGCTGGCTGGCTTCTGCGTTTTTTTTATATTTGTTTTTTCACGTTATAGGCCTCCCCCACTTTGACTTCAGTCTGTCACCTAGACACCCCAAAATAAGAATGAACAAATTTAGTATCAGGTAAAATTTGAGCTCGCTATCGGCCTTCATGCACAATGTTGAATTGCAGCGCCAGTTGGGCCCCCTTTTTCCCCGCACAAAAAAAGTTAAAGTTTAACTTGGCCCCAAAAGGCTCTCTGTGGGGTTTGAGAAAGAAGCTGAATCGGCATTTGACACAATGGCCTTTTCACTAATCACAAGGTCTGACAAAGTGCGTCATGCATTGTTCAGGATAGAGCCGTCCACACATTTACAGCCTCGTTCGGCTCGCACGTTCAACCCAATGTTAATATCTGTTAATATCCAGAAATGTCATGTTTATATGTGCGTAGGCGTATAGTTGTGTGTCGTGGCTGTGGGCGTGGCTGGCACCATCTAATGCTCATTTATCACCTTACATTTCAATACGAGAACAGCTCAAGTATTACTGTCAACGTGCTTTCGTATCATTGCAATTTACAACATTTAAATACAATAATTTACCCTCTATAAAATATGCCAACCCGTGTCACCAAACGTTACAATTAGATTCGCAGCCTTTAATATTTTACTGGCATAAACGCAAATATTAAATTTAACTACGCCATTAATACCCAAATATGATGTTGAATCAAGGTGCATTTTACACATCCAAAGGGGCCGTAATCACTGCACTAAAGTTGCCTCGTAAATATCCCAAGCTTGCCTGTAGTGTACGTTGGTGGTAGTCCTCGTCGTGCTGCATAACAATTGCACCTGTCACTGTGGACCGCCGCAGCAAAATTTATGAGCGCAAATGTGCGCGTGTTAGACGCAAAAGAAAGCACACACACACGCACACACCCATACACACTCACACACACACACACACCAGAGGAAAACAACGACGCGTAGGTGGAAGGCAAGGGAAAGAATTTCCCAATGCAGTCGAGCCGCTTTTATAAAGCGAGCTTGATGAGGATAGTGAAACATAAACGTCTTGCGCACCAACGAGAGAAGAATTGCAGACAAATTCGGATTTTATCGGGAAATGTGACGCTCCATTTTAATTTTTTCCTCTCTGTTCGAGGCACGCATCACATGAAAAGAATTATTTTTTAGGTTACATGTCTTTAAATGTAGGCGATTAATGACATTTCCATGCCTAGCGTCTGTTTAGGTCATTGAAGGTTCACTTTATACGAGGAAAAACAACAACATAAGGCCTTGTTTACTGTGTGCGTGCGTGTGTGTTACTCACCGAAATTTGTGCGAGTGTGTGTGATGTTCTTTAAGCCTTCATCCCCGGTCCAAACTCGACCTGAAAAATAGAAAACATAATTCATTTTTTTTGTGCAGGAATATTATTTTTACCCAGATAAAACGCTTGATGCATAATTTAAAATAAATATTTTCGAAGCTTCTAATGCAAAGAAATCGAACCAAATCGAATCTTGTCGCCGTTTTAAGGTGAAACGTGTCACGTGATGCCTTCAATGTTTCGGGAGAAAAAAAAGCTCACGCTCGCACTTTTAATACAAAGAAGATATTTAGCAACCATAAGCTGTTTTTTCCTGACCTTCTGGGTCACGAAGCTTTTTACTCGACGTTTAATGAACAACGAGCGGCGCTTTTAAAAGCCCGAAGAGGACGGCAAAGTGAACATTAAACGCGAATGCGGCTTCTCGGTTGCACATCAGCCCCGTGAAATGAGATTTTTCGGTATATAGACGCCTCGGATTGGGATTTATTTGTCAAAAAGCGGTCGATGATCAAGTGCTCGGGCCCACTGGGCGACTAGTCGCAGACATGGCCGTCTATTCATGGCGCAGTGTTCCTCGCCTACGCGCTGCTACGGTAAGTTTCCTCCACACAATAGGCTCGAGTCCATGTAGACACTTATTAAGTCCATCATTAGACGACGTAGGCGTAAAAAAACACGAGTAAAAAAAAGGTCAAAATTAGGACTAATGTGATATTTGGCTGTAAATTGTCGTCAAAATGATCAAATCAAATAAATGCATGCATAAATGGGATGCATGGAATTGCAATAATATTCTTTATTTTTTTCTAATCCCTGAAAATTGGGGTAAAATGGGCAAAAATCCAAATCCAATCCTTTCTCTTTGTCCGCGGAACACACCACTTTTTTTTAACAAAGCCACGGAGCTCCAACCACATAAATCACAGCAAACGCCATTGTGACGATAAGACAACAAATTAATGTGATTTACGATCCGGGAGTCAAAAAGAAGAAAAGTGCCTTCTACTTTTCCTTTCGCCCTGGCTGTAGTGGAAATGAGCTAAAAAGTGCATCGAGTTCCGTCTCCATCATGTTTGGCTTTTCCCTTCCGAGCTGCCTTTTCGGGGGTCTGCAGCTTCCTCGCACGACCACCAATTAAGCAGCCCCCGAGTGGAATAAATCATATATTTGCTCGCATGAAATCAACCTGCTTAAAGGTTGCTTTGCTGCTTACCTGCTTGGTGTCAATTCATCATTCCAAAAAAAAAAGAACTCTCTCGCTTGCTCTCTCGCTCTCTCTTCGACTCCTTCTCGAATAAATCCTTCAACCCTCCTTTTGTGTTGCAGACAATGTTGTCCTAAACCTTATCTTGCTCTTTTGCAGACATTTCCACACACCGGCGGAGACGGTATTCCCGAAAGAGTGCAAGGACTCAGCTACCAATAAAAAGCCAACATCGGGTATCCTTATTTCTGCACAGCGAGGAGAGGAGAGAGAAGAAGAAGGAGGAAAAAAAACTGGCTGGCAATCAATCAGCAAATGAAATAGCAGGAATTCAAGTGTAAGGCCCCCGTGTAGATTTGGGAGCTAAACAGTGGAATATTTGGTTCGGGGAGGAGGGGGGAGCTTTATGATGACAAATAAAGGCACTGTCCTGCGAGATGCGAGCATATTTTGTTCACGTGATTGTTCTTCGTCCATCTCAGCGATGCATTTTGGACCAAAAAAAAACAAGGCTACCCTTTTCACTGCATTGCATTCATACACGGAAGCTACCTTTTCCATCAATTCAAAAGCATGACATGTTACACTAGTTTCCAGTCAAATAAGCACATTTTCACATCCTTAGGAGAGCATTTGAGCATCGGGCTTGGGAAGAAACAGATTCAGGTCGACTACTACTACTGTCGCTGCAGCATATGTTCGCAGGGTAATAAAAGTGAAAGATTTACAGTTTTCGCGCCCCCTCCTCCCCTCTTTCGCCCTCCCTCGCAGCCTTTCAGGAATTACTGGCAATGATTTACAAGGATGCACAAGTGTCAAACTTCCATCTCAAATCAAATCTATATTGTAGATGAATCACCAATGGCTCGGAGGTTGAAATCGAGATGATTTTGGCACGTTTTTTGGGGGGAAGGAAACACGTCCACGGTGAGCATGCAGAATGTTTTATGTATAAAAAAAATAAAAAAATAGGAAGATGCAGTGAATCATGAGACCTACCCGAGCATCCGTAGATTCGGATGTGTCGCTCCGGATGCTGCCGCGCTGCTTAGAAGCTATTATTGTTTTCCCCCCCTCTCCTCTTTTCAGTTTTTCAAGTCTAGATAGAGTCCTCGCGATTAATGACGACGCCGAGCTTCGAGGGGGGTGCTGGGGAGCTGCATTAATTATGGGCTTGGTCACGTGATCTGCGGTGGGGGTAGAGGAGGGGGGGCAGCCAGCGAAATGATGCCGGTGTGGATTTTTCGACGAATGTCGCCCCAAAAAACGACGACTCGCAGTATTGTTACGGAAGGGAGGAGGAGGGGGAGTTGATGGGGGAGTCAAATATGGCCGGTCGGTGAGCGGGCTGGGCGCATGCTTTCTTTCTCCCGGGGCTGTCAGTGGAAGTGGCACGGCGCCTATGGCTGCCATTTATTGGTGCTCGCACATGTAGGTCAGCGTGGCCGCTCGTCCAACACGTGCAGTCCAATCACAAGCCGTTCTTATAAAATCATATGCGAATATTAATGGGCATCACCTCGCGTCCATCCGTCCGTCCATGGTAGCATTCGTGGATGACGTGAGGCGTTCAAGGGCATTGCTCAGATTTGATTTGGAGGCACGCGAGCGTGGATTGCATAGTGTGTGTACGTGTGTGTGTGTGAGTGTGTGTGTGAGTGTGTGTGAGAGTGTGTGAGTGTATGAGTGTGTGTGTGTGATTGTGTGTGTGTGTGGAGAGGGGGGGGGGGTATTCCACATGTCTTGTTGGAGGCCTTTTGTGTGAAACTGATACGAGTTGCAAAGTGTGAGGTCTTCCCCTATAAATAATAAAGGGCCAGTGTCAAATCCAATTGAATACGGCATATTATAAATGTTATGTTCAAGGATTTTTCACTTCACTTTGAACAGTATTACAAGTAATAGAACGCTTCTAGCAAATAATCACGCCCAGGGTGAAGTAAAATGTATTTCATGCAGTCAGATTTTTTTGGGGGGAATGGATTAGATAGTCTATGCGCACAATTTTAAAAAGGCATTTACAAAGTCCTGAAAAATAACCTTTGTTTCATTCATTATTTTGGTGATAATAAAAGTGTATGTGGCTGAGGAGTACCATGGAATGAATATACGTAATGATCATCATTGTTTTGGTTATTAGAATATGTATAAAGAAAATGTGTTTAATCTCTTAAATAAAGCGATTGTGAGCGATTTTATTGGCGAAAAAAATGTGCTCATAGTTGTGCAGCATGCATTGAAAATAAATAAATGCATTGAAAAACTAACAAAGGTGGTCTGATATTTTCATTTATTGTTCGGGAGCAGCGAGCCTGCAGATTCAATGTGTGCACCACATAAAAAAATCGCAACGTAATTTATCTAAAGAGTGTATTTTAGAACAAGAATTAAATTGAAAAAGATTGTTTTTAGTAAGTCATTTTGACTCAAATCAAAATTCAAGCCCTCAATCGGAATAAAGCATTCACTTCAAGGGATTTTACCATCCCCGGTAAGAAAAATAAATCGTTTTTTAAAGGTTGATTTATTCGCTTTTTTTGTTGTTGCTCAAACTGCGTGTGTATTTTGACATTTTAAAAAGGACAAAAGAATGAGCTAGAATGCGAGTAATGAATAAAACGAGGGAAATTAAGCTCAATGTTAGAGAGAAAAAAACTCATATTGTCTTAAAAAAAAAAGTATCTTACACCACTTCACTTGAATGTACTAAAAAGATACATTACCATTCATTCTTTTGAATCCGAGTGGCTACGTTTTTGTTTGGATTGAATGCTTGAAAGAGCAACCAAAAGGCGGACATTTGGGGGATGTTTTTGAAAACGCCAGCCTGTGTGCATGTGTCACCTCAAACGCCAACAAAAAACAATAATATTCTTTTTTGTTTTAAAGAGAGAGAACTCAAATGAAAACATTATTTAAAATCATGTATTATTTCACTAACATCCATATTTGAGAATGAAAATTTTAAAAAAAATCTGACACTGCTGCCATTGTTTAAATGTATAATCAGTAGAAATCTTTATTTGTTTCCAATATACTTCTCACATCCCAATGCACAAATACAAGGTAGAAAGCATGTACAAAAATAAGACCAGTAAACGACATCGACGCCAATATTGGATCGCATCAGATACTGAGCCTTTTTTTAGGGAATAGGGAATAGAAAGAAGTCGGTTGTAGAAGTCACGCACCGACTTGCTATGAATGTTTCCCAGAGTCATTGGTCAGGGCGAAAAGGGAGAAAAATGCAGCTTGTCCGACCGGGTCAGGGGTGTCGGGGTCATCCCTCGCAGCTCCGGCGTGTCCCCTGGATGAACCTTCCACCGACCTTCGCCTCAAAAAACCTCCTGAACAAGAAGAGCTCCACGTTTCTGGGCCTTCTCTTGTCTTTTTCCACAATGAGGTATTTAAAACAAAACCCACATGCTCTAACCCCCCTAAAAAATAAAAGAATGCTTGTTTTGTTTGGTGTTTTTTGTTTAGTTTTTTTGTAACCCCTTTTCAAGCCCTGGAGCTTTGTGTAACTGAAATACATTCTCACGTGAACTTAAAGCCATGCACAAAGGAAATAGCACTCATTTCATCGTGTGCGTGTGCACGCACGCTACAAAAAAAATAATGTACACTTTGTTTAAAGTAATAAATAATATGATTCATCTAAATAATCGCATTTTTAAAGAAATTCGTAGCCATGCAGGAGGATTTTTTTTCCTAAGGAATTGGCATGACAAAGAAGGCAAATAGCAAGAAAGAATAGCTGCTCGTATAAGGAATGTAGGAGAAGAAATATGCTTTTATAGTACAAAATAAGTTAAAACAAACAAGGGACGAAGAAGAGCGAAATATTTAAGAATTGCTTTGTCGTTTTTTTGCTTGCATTTTTTTTCTTCAAGTAAACGGTCTATTGAGAGAGAAGCGAGTCGAATTTGGACGAATGGCCTCTCTGTGCTCAATAAAGCTCCTTCAGACTTTAAGCCACCGTGAATCCACGCGAGGGGACACTTAAATCCACGAAAAGTGTTTTTTTATCCTGTTTGGACGTCAAACCTCTCCATTAGAATACTGATTGAACTGTATTTTTTAATAGCAAAGGCTCAGTCAATACTGATATTTTTTTTCCTTTTAATTTTAAATTATAAAAATGTTTTTAAAAAATGAGGTCAGTCCATGCAAAAAAAAGGAAGAAATGAGATGCTTTTTTGTTGTTTATAAAGACGTGATGTCGGTGTGGTTGTCCTTGTGCAGGTGTCCGGGGTTCGGCACCGACCTGCCCTTGGTGTTGGGCAGTTTATGATCCTTCTTCCACTTCATCCTTCTGTTTTGGAACCAAATTTTTATCTGCCTCTCGGATAGACAAAGCGTGTGCGCGATCTCGATGCGACGCCTTCGGGTCAGGTAGCGATTAAAGTGGAATTCCTTCTCCAGCTCCAGAACTTGCTGCCGTGTGTAAGCCGTTCGCGAGCGTTTGGGTTCAGAACCCGTGTAATCTGGATTCACTGCAAGAACGGAGAAAAGCGGGGTTATTACGGGGCTGTGGGAACGGGAACGGGGACGGGGACGAGCGCTAGAATTTTGGACTTGGACCCCCCACCACCACCACCACCGCCAACCCCCTCCTGTTCTGTACAGCGGCCTGTTTTTTTCCCCGGCTATGAAATTTACGACTCGTGTAATTGACGAGGCCTTTGAAAGGGTGCCGTAAAAAACACACACACACACACACATGCATACATAGGACGCGATCACGGGCGTCCTTACCCGTGGTGACGTGCACTTTCTTCATCCAGGGATAAACCACCGCCGGTTGCTTGCCGTTCGGGCTTTTGGCTTCGGCCGGTACACCACCGCCGCCGCCCCCGCCGCACGTGGTCCTGGCTTCGGCCACGCGAAGCGACTCTTCCGGGGGGCTCGGCTGACCGGCACGGGCTCGGACGTGCCCCTCTTGCTGCAGCGGGTCGCAACCGAACGACTGCTCCGCGTATTCGGCGCGTGGGTAGATGACCGGGTGCTGAAAGTCGCTGTCCTGCGACGAGTTGAAGTACTCCGAGGGCTGCTCGGGGATGTAGTTATTCTGCGAATATTCCTCGCAGGGAGGAAATTTGGGCTCCACATACTTGGAGTTGACCATATAGGAACTCATGGCCATTAATTTGGGAAGGTAGAAAATACTAATTTTTCTCCAGTTGTCTTTTTTCCTCCCTCCATAAAGCCCTCCTACTTCGGTGTCAACTGAATAAAGTTAGCGGACCATGTGACCGTGCGGGCCAATGGAGGTGACGCTGCTCCTCGCACGGGTAAACATACGCGTAAAGAGCAATTTCATCCTCTCCAAATATGCCGCTGCTAATTAGACTCCTGCAGGAAAAATAAACCTGCAACCATCTGGAAAGCAAAGGGGTCCGCCCGGGAGAGAACAAAACCACTTTATAGCTGGAGTTTCAGGCCAAAAAAAGAGAGAGGAAAAAAGAAAAAGAAGAAGAAGAAGACGAATAGAAAGAAGATGAAGCCTCCACCGAGCTGGCCCGCGGATGAAAAGCCACAAAGAAGAAGCCCCCTGCTATAAAAGCGGAGCGAGGACAATTGATGGCGATCGTCTTTGTCGAGGAGGGCGTGTGGGGGGGTCATCCAAAAGTTACACCAATCTCATCCCTTCATCTGCTGCCGTGCCTCGCAAACAATTGGTCGCCTCTGGGAATCATTCATTAACGAGAGGGGCACGCAAAGTGTGCGATGTCATGCCAACATCGAAGTCTTTTCATCGACCATATACTCCCCTAGAATCGAATCTGTGACTGGCTTTTCATCACACAAATTCGGTTCTACAGGGTATATATAGACGACGGGAGGCAAGAGACGAGTCATGTAGAGCTCTTCATTTTGGAAACTTTTCTTTTTGTTCAACCCAAGACTTCCTTCCTGCGTGCAAAGTGTGTTTTCCTGCAATTTCTGCCAAAACAACCCAGTTCTTCTCTTCTTGGCATTCCTCTCAATTAGAGGCGTCAAGGGATAAAATGGGCTTATATAATCGCCCTTCACTTGTAAAGATGTTTGACTATATTCGTTTTGAAGTGACACTGCATTCATTTATGGACGTTTTTGAGTCAACATTTGAGTCCAGTTGATTGTGTTCATTTAGGTTTTAGGTGTAATGTCATTTCCAGTTTAATGTAATTATTTATTGAAATCCTCCTACCTCCAAAATGGTTGACTTTACTTCAAAGTTAGCAGTCAAGTTGAGTACCATTAGTTAGTGCAGGTCTATTGTTCCAAGTTTAATTTTATTGGATTTTAATTCATTTTGAAACCCTTTCAGTCAGTGACAAATTACCTTTAGGATGAATGAATTTAAATTGATCAACTTTAGTGCAGTTAAAAAAATGTTTTATCATATGGAAACAGTGGAGTCACATTTGTGTCAAGGATAAATAAATTTTAAAGCCATGTAAAACGTGTTTTAAATGTAATGTGTCGTAAAGTTTAAAAACACAATTCTTCACACAATTCTTCACTTTAAAAGGAACATTCAGGCTCATTTGAGTTGGATTCAGTTCATGATCAAATGCATAAAATTCAACAATTTATTCATCTCTCTGAACACAAAAACTGTGAAATTAAATCAAAAGCCCCCCAAAATGATTTGGAATTCCTATCAGTAACCAACCCTACTAATAAAACTATGTTCAACTCATTACATTCCAGTCAATTTCGTTAAATTTTTTCCAAACACAAAAGTTTTCAAAATGGTGCCCATTATACTTCCATAAAAAGTTCTACAACCCATTTTTGGTCTCTTATGTAGGCAACCAGTTTTGGAATTAAATGCTACCACTAACAAATCTTCAACTAATCATCTCAGGAACAACAGAACCTCTTTCGATATCATTTTTCCTCAGCAATTAAATGAAATCTCAATGTAATCCCATTCAACCAAACTCCTGCTTACCTCCACCCAGGCCACTGAGGTCACACAAAATCATTTGACAAAGTTATCTCGGCCCCCCAAATATTTTTCAGCCCCCTGACAGCTCAAAAGGAGCACAAGTGGACCAATTCCTTTTTTTAACCATTAAGTAAAAGCTCATTGGCAGCTATACTTAGAGCTCGGCGTCGAAGCTTTCAGGCTGACTGATTAATTATAGAGCATATTAACATTTTTCATTTTTTTTTTCTCGTGGGGAGGGGGCTCGTTTCAACAGATTGAGACCTAAATCCAAAATTCTGGAGGAAAAAGCATGTAAAACTATTAAATTATAATTATGTGGGTTTTTTTTTCAGGGAAAAAGCACCACAAAAATGGACTTTTATTGCACAATGATGATGATGAATGATTCTTTAAAATTCGTTAAGCAATCGATCCTGATGGGCCAAATAAAAAAAACGAGGATGATTTTATCTGAGTGAAATTCGTTCTAAACTCTTATTTTGTCTTTCAAACAGAGGCAAAAAATGGCTATATTAACTCAACACACGAGACACCCTGACCTGTCTTTCACCTTAGCCTGCAGACCAGCACTTGAGACGGCTCAAAGCCTAAATGTAGCACAAAAGAACCACACCGTCAGCGTTTTTCCAACCAAAAAAAGAAAAAAAGAATCAACCCCGAGTGTTTGGGCCTCTTTTCACGCAGGGATTTTCTCTTATAAAAATAAAATATACTATGGAAATGACACGATGACTTCAGGCCACGGTTACACACTTAGAAAAAAACACTTTAAATCCTCCATTTCAATAATATGCTCCATAATTAGTCACTACAGAATATTATGTATTGGGCTTGTGTTACAATCAGGCCTATGTAGCCGGAGACCACGTGACAATACATTGAAAAGTATGAACACGTCACACGTTAAATCGACTTCAAATTTAAAAGAGCAGCATTCATACAGAGCTTCATCGACCACCCCCCCTCTCATCCCCCTATCCCAGCCCCCCCTGCAGACGCCCCATTTTCTACGCAGGAAACAGCGTTCGGTGTGACATCATACCCCGTACAGCAAATGATAAAAAGCCGTCTTACCGCGCGTGTGGCGTTCCAGAAGTCGAACAAGCAGCGTCAGACAGGGCGACATTTCCTCGACTTGCGCAACCGAGCGGGCTCCTCTTCGGCCCATCTGGAGCCGCTCAGCGATCCACAATGAGAATTATATTTTGTCTCGTCAAGCCGCGGGCCATAAAGCAAAGTTGAATGGCATCACGTGTTTCCTCGCAGCCACTCACAAGGGCCCATAAATAACCTAGGCAAAAGTTGCACTTCCTCAATTGAGGCTGGGTGGCTGGCTGCAGAGCAACGAAGGAGAACCAGAATGGAATGGAATGGAAAGGAGTGAGAGAGGGAGGGAAGGAGGTCACAATTGCTCAGACACCTCTAGGAACACACCCCGACACCTTTCATATATATAGCACACACAAAATAACTTGGCCTACAATAATGTAATCTTCATCTGTTCCTAATTTCTTCATCCATCATCTGCATTTAACCTCAGTGTCATTATATGTCTATCCTCATCACTTCATAATAAGCATCATAATGATGATCAGTATAATGGTGATTATTATTATTATTGTTAGTAGCAGTAGTAATAATTGCAGTCAGTGATAGTGCTCCAAATATAAATCATGAAATGGAAATGTTTCTTTTAAACATGTAAAAAAATATTAGATTATTATTATCAAATGTTCTATATTCATTCGTACTACTACGTACTGCTAATTTTATTATGATTACTATTGTAGCAGTAAAAAACAAGATGGATTACAATAAATAAAAAATAACAAATGACCAAATTGGCTTGAAAAAAAACGAGACCAACACTTGGGTTAATTTTATCATTACCTATTTGAATGGGGTTTATTGTGTCATTTTAAACTGAAAGTAACCGATTTCAAAATGTGGGTGCATTTAAATGTAACAACAGTAACAAAGCAGTATAAAACGTTGGGTTTGTTTTGTTAAATATTGGGTTAACCCAAATTCCACTTGGATTAATTTGATCGCAAAAATTGGGTTAATCTAATACAGTACTTTGGTCAAAATAGCACACGTTGTAGTTGGCCACGTTTTGTACCCACTTGTTTTTTTTTTCAGAATGTATATCTTAATAGTAGTAGCAGAAGCAGTGTTAGCACTAATGTTACAGCTACCACTAGTCGTAGCAGAATTCAATTATTATTAGTAGGAGTTGTAATTATATTAAAGAGGATGCTACTATATTATGTAGTAATTGTTGTCGTAGGGTCTACAATAGTTCTACTTGTAATAGAATCCAAAGAAAAATAGAAAGGCTGTCATCAACTGTATTGGTTTTACTAGAAATTGCCTAACTCGTGTTTCCCAATCATTTCCAAAGTTTTTTTATTGGAAAACTCATAGCAGGTTACACCCAACAAAAATATCTCAACAAGTAATATTTTTGTCTCATTGTTTTGTTTTGTTTTACAAAATGTCCTATGAAATCGGTACCTGCATAATTCTACACAGATGGATATCCTGTTTTATGAATAGCAACAGGTGGCACAGATTGAAGCCACTTGTGCCATCTAGTGGAAATCCATTTGATTGTCCTGAATGCCTGACGGCATAGATTAATGATCAAAGATTTGCAATCCAAAAATGTGAATCCAAAAGTGACAATTGGTAAACCCTATTTCAAAAGCTCTCACCTCCCCCAAACTGACGTCATGTTCGCCGTCATTTCTCTTCCTGTCTACGAGCATAATGATGACGTCAGTTCCTCTATAATACACAATGCCGACACGCCCCATTTAATTCTAACCACAACTATTCACTCTCTGACAATCACTATAAACATTTTTCTTCTTGTCCCACTTTTGAATCTGCGTTCATGAACCAAAAGAACCCCAACAAAATGTCAACTCTAACATCCTATGCGGAAGAAGAGTCGGAACAATCACGTGCAACACTTCTCAGCCAATCAGAGCGCCACGCTATTGGCACGCATTGGCTGAGTGTTGGGCAACAGCGTCTCCTGCTGGATCCTGGTGGATTGCACTTCCCTTTTCTCCCCAGTCTCTCCCCCTCACAACCAGATCAATTTCAGAGAAACGAAAGATGACGTGAAAACACGTCAAAACATGTACCTGTTCGAGTTTTACATGAATCTATACTTCATTTCGTTAACATTGTCTAGACTGTGTTATTAGCAGTGACTCTCTTACGTCCTAAAATAAGACATTTTAAGCTATTTTAGCCAGGCCTTTATGGCCCAAACATCAAATTGGAGGATAACTAGACATATGATCAATGTTATTGACAAAACATTTATTTGAATGGTAGATGGCCATGTGAATATTATTTTTGAGGCTTTGACTCCAAATTATTGCATTTAATGTGCAACGTGGAGGCTAAATTCTCTTGTATAAAATGTGAATTAAATGAAGGATTCAAAAAGAGAGAGAAGATAAGTAAAATAAAACAGCTTAAATGCAAGTGCTATCAAGTCAATGTGTTTCAATGCAGGCCTGCTATCTTCTGTGCAGCCTCCATTTTGCCGCATTGCAGTAAAGCTGTAAATACTTTCGCAGCTGCCTGTCAGGCCACACTGAAATACTGTCTTTGTCCACTCGCCCCCACCCCCCCAAAACGTCTATTTCCTCCCCCGAAAGAAAAGGCCTGCACATCACAATGCAAAAATGCCCCAACTTTTAATGACAAAAATGGAAATAACTTGCACGAACAGAAAAGAATAATCCATGCAATGACATGACATTTGCATTCAAAAAAAGGCACACAGACAGAAGCAATCGATCGCCCCACTTATAAACTCTACAAACAATGTCATCAAAAAACGTCTAACATTCATTCATATGATGTTCATATTTCAGCACTGCGTCCAAACAAATCGCACGTTATCATGCAACAGGAATCTGACCCACACACTCGCGTCAGGAAGCCCAAAAACTTACGAATCGACGTCCGATAATCCATGTTTAATCGCCGGTGTTGCAGTGGAGTCTCCGTCGAGATCAACTTGCGATGGCGACGAGACCAAGTGAGCGAAGCACCGGCAATTTTGACAGAAAGCTTCATCGTGGCGTATTGCTTTGGCGAGCACGTCGACGCAGAATGAGGTGATGGCGAGAGGAGGGGGGTCTTGGGGGGGCTTGTCCGCCCGCCTGCATGGGAAATGAGCAAAAGAGCCATGAAGACGTTTGCAGCCTCGCGCACATGACCGCCGGCGTCCAATGACAGGCCGTGGAAACGCATAAAAGCGTCGAGTGCCAAGTTGTAAATTGTCCCCTCACAAAAAAAGGAATTTCCACTGCAGTAACTCTTCCTTTTTTTCTCTCTTTTTTGGCGCATAAAGGCGAGGGGGGCCCCGAGCTGAAACCTCCCTTTTCTCCATTTGCTGCATATCAGCAAAATGTTAGTACTTTGCAAAAGAAATCAAGGAATCTGACACGTTTATTCAACAACGGTTGGGGTTTCTATACAATATGTACATTTGTCAACGTTTTGGGGGATTAAATTTATTTTATTTTATTTTTTTGCAAATATGAAACGCCCTTCTGCTTCGATTCAACCATAATCTGAAAACTGACAATTTTTCCAGACACAAAGAAAATCACTATCATTGTTTCTTATTCTTAATGTGAGTCTCTTTTGGAAACGGATTAGCTGTACTTTTGCTCCCATATCCCTATCATAAAATGTATTAAATGAATGTAGAGAGAGATTTAGTATCCAAACCATATATAATATAATACATGATTATTTTATTTTCCCTTTTGTATATTGAACGACAAAAACATTAAAAAATAAAATATTGCTTTCAACATTTTATGCCATGTGAAAATGTGCATTATATTTGGTTGCTGTCGTTTCCCATCTTTTTCCAAAATCACTTAATCAAATTTAATCCTATTAGTTGAACCTATTTTCATTTTAGAATTCGAGGGACTTTAATGGGTTATTCTACTGGATTTATAGGTTATCTGCAGCTGCCTCCTTTTTTTATTCGCACTGCGGGCCTGTTCTGTGTGGGTGTGTGTTTGTGTGTGTATGTGCGGGCACGTTTAGGTGTGTGTGTGTGTGTGTGTGTTTTTGTTTTTTTGTGCTCTAAAATTGGCAAATAACGAAATGAACAGTATGAACAGACATTAATCAAGGATTAGAGTAAAAGAAGGGCGTGGTATTAATTTTGTTTATAATCTGTTTACA
The DNA here is from genome assembly GCF_051989625.1 of Stigmatopora argus. Classification (NCBI taxonomy): domain Eukaryota; kingdom Metazoa; phylum Chordata; class Actinopteri; order Syngnathiformes; family Syngnathidae; genus Stigmatopora; species Stigmatopora argus. Next base: position 11,210,763 of record NC_135399.1, read on the forward strand.
TAATAATACTTATGGGGGTATTTGTTTAAAAAAAATAATGTGTGTGTAGCCTACTTGCTAAATAGAAAAACACGTGGTTTTCAATCATCCCCCTCGATTTGCTCGGACCATCATAAATGTATTTTGACAATAATCGTGGATGTCACATGGTCAAGTAGATTGCAAGATTTATGTATTTTAATCATCTCATTATTGTTAGTTGTCCTCCTGATATTCATAACGGTTATCGTCTATTTTACCTATTAATTAAGAGAAAGGGAAAGATGTATAATACTTGAGACAGTGTACATATATGTAGGTACAATGTCTTAAGTACTATTAAAAAACTATTGATTGGCTAGGAGAAATCACGTGGTTTTGTGGCATGGACTGTATATGAAACGTTATGTGACCTTTTTTTGTGTTTTGACATTTAAATAGAAAAAAACACTTGTTTTGGTTAGTACAGGAATTCTGATGCCCGTTTATTGCTGGAATTCAAATTGAAATAACGATGGTTGAATAAAGAATCCAAAATCAAAAATTAAAATAAGATCCTAGTTTCAACAAAAAATGTTGGTTTTGTTACAAGTAGGCTAAAAAATAGCTCGTAGTGACCTGCATAAAATAGTTCCAACTGCTTAGCATTAATATCTTATTTTTGAGACAGCCATTACTTAAAAGTTAGTTTAAATGCGTGTGAGTTTTTTTGTCGTCACTGTTATGCGTTGGACGTCAAAAACAAACAAATGACTAACTCGACTTTTTGCCACTTGATATCATGAAAAACTCGTTGCAAACTTGATAGGCATTGTCATGTCGTTGTTTGGTGTTTAAAAAAGGACATGTAAAAGTATTAAAGTTTTATGGAGTGATAAAACTAACATATCTCGCCACACCTAAAACAGTCTTCATTTACCATTTATATACCATTTACGTTTAATTATTGGGATGGTTATAGCTAACTTTAAGTTTTTTTCCCCATCAAGTCTTATTACAGTCTTCCAGGATCATAAAATAAAGGTATGATGCAATGTATATCCTACATTTTGAACCATGACACGTCTTATGTTTTATCACTTTTGCTACTATTTCCACGTACTCTCTCGTTTCATTCCTGTTTCAGGTCCAATTCTCGTTGTGATGACTTTACAACCACGGATTGTCATTTTGAATACAGAGAAGCTATAGAAATTGAAAAAAAGATTGCATGAATGTAGCTTTCTGATGCTCCAAATGATTGGAATTCGGCTCACAAATCTTTCTAGGCCTTATAGTACAATATGGCCACTCATTTACAGCCGATATTGCAGCATTGACTTTATATTTATTTATTTTGTCAAATCTTACCAGGTTCTTTGTCTGCAAAATGATATGACTCAAGTACTCAAGAGTCCATTATTACTCTTAAAGTTGTTGCTGATGAACATATCGATCTTATGAAAATACTCCTTTTCTTGCCATTGGTTAACACGTAAAGAACCACAGCTCCCTCTAGTGCCCCGTGGCTTCTCTATTTTTCAACATCATGTCGTGTAAATCTGCACAAATGTTACTCAAAAGTTAGTTTTGTCTCGTCATTCACCATCCGGTCCTGACAATTTGACACAGAGCCAAAAAAAGTGCACGTACAAGTGGAGTTTAGTTTCCCATCAGTGGGAAGCAGTTGATGAATTAACATGAGCGTCAAGATGTGGGGGTGATTTCCTGTCCAACAATCCATCGGCCAGACACCCCTGTGTCCACATTTTGATGGTCAGCAACACGCGCACAAAGACAAGAAGGGCCCGGAGAGGAAAAAGGAACTTTCAAAGGGACTCGCTGTAATTACTGACTGCGAGGGCCTATAAACTCATTTAGGCCAGACGTCTAGCCATCTCCTGCATAGCTTTGTTTCTTCCTGCTCTCAAGTCATTAGAAGCCCACGACCTGGACAATGATATCGCCCAATCATAAACACCCCCACATCACCAAAAAGTCACTGATAAAAGTTTACAGGCCTGCCACTTTCTAACATACCTTGTTTGGGATTTTGTGGAAATATTTTTGCCTTTTTAAGACCCATATTGGAATACTTTAACTCAATCAGCACCTTATAGGTATTTGGTACCTTTTTTTTACATGTGTATATGGTATGGTATATATATATATATATATATATATATATATATATATATACATATACATACATACATATATATACATACATATATATATATATATATATATATATATATATATATATATATATATATATATATATATATATATATATATGGTTGAAGTTTGTTCAATTTGTTGTTTTCTTTCATTCTTTCACAGATCAATGCTATATTAGTAGCATCGTATATAAACAGTACATAATATTCCCACACCTGTGTTTTCTTTTTAAATTAGCGAATCAGCATAAGGAAAAGATAATCAAGGACATCCAGTGTAAATATATTAATATATATTGAACAACCACATACATATAAATATTATATATATACATGGGCGTGTGAGTGAGTATGATTTTTTATTTTTATTATAGTCACTAAAAGTACTTTTTGTTGACTAGCCAAATGCCCTCTTCTATTTTATGCATGCACTCCTGTCTCCAAATAAACGTGTGAATTCCAACACAAAGGTCAAACGAATAAATTGTGAAAATTCTTTATATACACACTAAAAGCAACACATACAAAACACACACACGTATGCAGAGGCACACTCCCTTTTGTGATCTTAATCCAGGTGTGGAAAAAATGAGAACATGTTCACTTGGCATGTAAAGTATTCCTTACTGTCGCTCAATATTAGCCTGCTTGAAAAAAAATCAAATAAGAGTGCTTGAAATGTGTCAAGAGGAGTCCTCAGTGCTGCTCCTTGATGCCCCTGTCTCGATTCATCTTCTTCATTTTCATCCTGCGGTTCTGGAACCAGATTTTCACTTGCCTCTCGCTTAGGCTGAGGATCCGGGCCACCTCATAGCGACGGTCCCGGCTCAGGTACATATTGTAGAGGAATTCCTTCTCCAGCTCCAGAGTCTGATACTTGGTGTAAGGGCAGCGTTTCTTCCTACTGGAGCGCGCGTAGATCCAGCTAGCTGCCGGGTTGCCTGCGTGCACAACATGACAAAGAGCAAGAGTCAGGGTGGCTTTTTGGGGTAAACACATCTTTGGCTTTGGGGATAGTATACAAATTCAATCCAGGTGTATGCCCAAAGGCCTTTATTTCACCAGTAGTGTGACTCTGTGACCCCCACGTGCACAGAAAAGTGTAGAATTCTTGTGTAGTATCTCCCAAAAAAACAAGGGCGGTTTCTGTCCCTACTGGAGCAGTGGACTCCAGGACACTTTTATGGGTCAGTAAAACATGGCGTTTTACACAGTCAGCTCACACGGTTATAAATCAGCACCAGGGGCTATTTGCATGCATGCGTTTATACTTACTCGGGTCAACTTGTTTCTCGTCTTTGGACTCGCTGGGGCTGGAAAGATCACTTCCACTCTGCGCCCTTTCCGGGCCCTCGGAGAGCTCCGCCACCGGAGCCCGAGTCCGGAGCTCCTGGGCCGGCTTGCTGTCGCGGATCTTGGCCGGAGAGAGCTCCGGCTTCGGGTCGAACGGCGCCGCGCGTCGAATCGGCGGGAATCCGGCAAAGCGAGAGACGTGGTGGGGAACCGGCTCGATCCAGGGTCGCGTCCCGACGCATCTCGCCTCTGAATGGTGCGCGTAGGGGTTCTGGTAGAGTCCTTGCGGCTGGACCGGCGGCCACGACGGGGAGAAGACGGCCGATTTGGGGCCGAAATTGCAAGAGGCGAAGTCGGCGTGGTGCTCCACGGAGCCTGCGGGCGGCCTGCCCGGGGCTATCGTGTGCGGGGGAGGCGGCATGAAGCGAGCGCCGTACACGTCCTCCGCGTCCGGAACGAGGACGGAATCCGTATAGCAGCTGGCGAGGGCGCCGCTGGAAGACATATTTTTTTGTTGTTGTTTTTATTTTTTTTGTCTTCTTTGGATGGGCCAACTCGAAATAAAAACGACTTGCACTGTTAGGGGAAGCTCCCCTCTATGAACAATCATAGTATTTTTTGCTGGCCTGCGTCTGCACTCATTGGTTAGGCGGATCACGTGATCATATTTACCAATACTGCCAGTAAATCAAGCCTGCCCCCGCGCAAACCCTTTGCTATTTTCTTTTGATTTTTTTTCCCTCCCCGATTCGGATGAAGAAAAAAATGGAGAGGATATGTTAGGGTGTCAACAAATAACACCCCCTCACCCCACCCCATCGCATCCCACATCAGCCCCTCTCACACAGTCACTCACTTGCAATTTCAAGAGCTCGTTTCGTTGCTCATGCACTCAGTAAAAGAGGTTTACAGACTTGGAGAATTCTCGTAAAATAGATGCAATAAATTGTTGTAAAAATATAATAACAAAGGCCATTCTTCCTTTTTGACCCAGGAAACATTCTTTTTTCCCCCCATTTTTAAATTTTCAAACCTACTTGGAAAAAATGGCAATGAAATATTCATTGGAAAGAGAGTACAATAATAATGGCACATCCAGCTTAATATATACATGTATTTATGTGTATCAATAAATGTTTTACGAGGGTGCGTGTGATTATACATAACACCTATAAAATGGCTCGAGGAAGTTCACGGCACGCTCCGGTTTAAATATAGTCCTGATTTTTGTTTGTTTTGAAACTTTTATATTATGTTTGCAAGAAAGGTAAAGGAAACTGAATTCCTCGATAAAAGAGAGCAACAATTTTTGAGATTAAAAATTCCACATTTGCTGTATACATATATACTGTTTGTATTAAAAATAATCTCCCGATTAAAGAAGCAATGTTGATACTTTTATTGCCAAAGGCTTGCCACACACATGCAACATGAATCTTGATTGGATACCCAACAGCAGGCAAGTGGTGAGCTAATGTTTCACACCCAAACACATGGAGTACGATGACTCACCAAAATACACTGACAACTATAAAACAGCTCAAAACTTGGGCCTTTTATCTATACTCACCATCATGTGTGCTGTATTGAAACTTTATTTTTTTAAATACTACATACATGTGCCATGGTAAACAATGTGGTGGAGTGCACAAGTGTACCTAAAAAGGGACCGGCGAGTGTGCAATAATTTAGGCCCCGAAAGTTTGACAAATAACAACACTGGATGTCCAAAAAGATGAACATGAACATAGAAAAGATAATAACGCTCACATTATTTAACAATAGGCGTGATGGTTCAAGAGAAGGTAAGGTTGCAGTTGAGTTCCCGCGCTCGACATTCTCGGTTCATCTTCTTGAGCTTCATCCTGCGGTTCTGGAACCAGATCTTGACCTGTCTGTCGCTCAAGTTGACGCTCCTGCTGATCTCCAGGCGGCGCTCTCGGCTCAGGTACATGTTGAACAGGAACTCCTTCTCCAGCTCCAAAGTCTGGTGCTTGGTGTAGGGGCAGCGCTTCTTCCGGCCGCTCTTGGCCGTCAACCAGCTGCCGCATTGGGGGTTGGCTTTGAGCTCTGTGTGGGAAAACAACCACATCCTGGGTTTTAGACCTGAGGTCACGCCAATCAAGGAGGAACTGCACAAGCTCAAATAGGGCTAAAGTCCAAGTTGGCTACTGTCCTGTACTGAATGATGAAATACAACGATATTGGACAGAATAAATGAATGTTTTCTACATCCATAGTGTCGGAATGCATGCTGGGCGAGGCACGAGTAGCATCGTTTGTTGGACGACAACAGTATTGACAGCAGACTGCAGCAGAGATTACACAGAAATTGCCAAAATTAAGCTTCTAGAAGCAATGAAGCCTTGCAATCAGTTGGTTCGAAGCTTTATATGGTGGTTCATTTGCTCTATGGCGCTATCAAGTGGTCTTGAAGAGCAACAGTGTTGAGAATTCTATAGCTATTTGTTTAAGAACATTAGGAGCTTTTAATGCTAACTGGCTAAACAAAATGCAACAAGTACGATAAGAGTACTTTGTTATTCATTTTTACATTTAAAAAAAATAGCTATCCCAAAGAGTTTGGCTTTAAACTGTAGCTTTTTTTGGCAAAGTAAATCCACAAAACGCTTTTTGTGTTTCACAATGTCAATCATCTTTGTAGGTCTGGAATTAGTTTAAAGGCTTTGCTTGTCTGAACACAGTATATTTATTAAGCCTGTGGCATAATATCTCTTGAACAGTAGCATATTTTTTCAAACATACTATTTTGAAAATAGCATTTGTGATTTTCTCCTCCCCCCCTTAATAACAAAGTATTTGGGGTAAAAGTTTCAAATTGCATTGAAATTAATTTGATCCAATCGGATTGAATATGTTCCATTGGTAACTATTTTTTTCATTACTACAACCGTACACTGAAATTAATTTTGAATCGAATTGTCTTTTGAATGAAAGATTCACACACCTAATATTTATATATAATATCTTCTGTGATACCAGTCTTGGAACATTTCTTCCATTTCCTATATTTGAAGGGCAAATATGTACATGGTTAATACCTATGAGGCGGTTCTACAATGCATAGAGACAACCACTTCTAAATATATGCCTGCTCAATGTACTTGGATGAAAATAGATGGGCAGTATACGTCGTAAACAAGTCCATTTATGTGCTTCATCTTAGCTGTCTAACAATCTTTAGGATTATTTATACCTTTTTCCAAGGCCACAAAGTTATAGTCACATGGTGTGTGTGTCATGGTGTGTAGTATATTTTCTAATAAATTACAATGTTAACTACTAATTGAATATTAGTAAGAAGGGAAGTCAGTATTGTACTGCTTATTCCTCAAACTGCACTATACTTGAGAAGCTAGTGCATAACACACACACACACACACACACACACACACACTCACACACACACACACACTCACACACACACACACACATGCACAAACTCAAGTAGTTAAATAACACTGTGTTAAAATGTGCATTTGATAATAGACAAATAATTTGTCTAATTTCAAGTCCGTGCAAAGGAATTTGAAGATGAATACGATTTTTTTTGTCAAGACCTGAAATGAGTCAAGAGTCCCATAAATAAATCTTTCATAATAGCAAGCCATTTCAATTAGTGTCTTCTAGACTAATTAGAGCAAGTTTGGGAATTAGGTGCCCCCTTTCAAGGCCAAACTGCTGTAAAAATAAAGTGTGAAGGGTTTTTAAAAAAGACGTTTGAGTCTACAAGTGACAATCCACACCCTCAAACTCGTACATTTTGGCCTTTTAAAACAGTATTACCTCAAGCAAAGCCATATAAGCAGTTGTTTTTCTTTCTCATATAAGTCAATGTATTCTGGCACCAAAAAAGAAGAAAATATTTTTCTGGACAAAATACACAAATGGGATGGCACCATGAAAACAAATTTAACCCTATAAACACTCCCTGGGAATTAAGTATAGCTTACTGGTTTGATGAATGAAACGAGAGAAAAAAAAAAAATAATTGGGGCTCTGACTGAGTTTATTTGTTTTGAACCTGATTATGCAGTACTTGTTAAGTGCTGAAATTACACTATTTCAGGTCACATACAATTCACATGAGTAAATTGAATAAGGTATACAATCATATAGATATAGATATAAAAGGTTACAGGCCATGTGTAGGTGTGTGTTGATATATAGAGACACATACACGCATACATATGTACACCTTTTCCATTGAGAGCACATGTTCCCTGTCCAAATGGATCCATGCACGATTTACTATAGGAAAAGTGTAAACATGTGGCAGGATTTTAGTGAAATGATGAATAGTTCCTTGTGGGCCAATAGCCAATTTCACCTAACACTGCATGGACAATAAATAAAAACGTGCATTTGTTCAAAGCAAAATAGGCACCTTTGCCAATATATTGCAACCACCACAACTTAAAAAAAAAAACTTTCAGTGACTGTCCACGTTGATCACTTTTTCCAAGCGAAAATAAAAGTTCAACTGGCCTCTAACCATGCAGAGGCGCCCTGTACATATATTTACCATTTCATCCAACGTCCAGTCATCAAATTTGTAATGTAGGGACTAAAAAAGTCTCGCGAACGTGCACGCAGGCCTTTGTGTGAGCGCGAGAGCGCGCTTTTGCAAAGCCTCTCATCAAACATTACGAGTGCGGAGGCTTGTTTGTGTTTTATTCGCGATTTTACGACACTGGAGGCCAAACCCACCTTTCCCATCCGACGGCTCTCGCAGGGACTCGGGGCTGCAGGACGGTCGCCTCTTCTTTTCTTCCTCCTCCTCCTTCTGTTCTTCTGCTTCTTCCTCCTCCTCCTCCTCCTCGTCCGAGGTGGACGTGCAGCGTTCCGGGCTCCCAGCGGGCAAGGGGCTCCGCGGTGGGGCGTCAGTTCGGGGTTCCAGCCGCATGAGCGTTGAGCCGGGCTGCTGCCGGTAGAGCTCCTCCTCGCGCCCGCCGTCGACGTACGTCTGCCCCAGCCGGAAGTAGCCCGGCACCGGCACCGGGACTTCGGCTCGGTTGGGTTCGGCAGCGAGGGGCGAGTACGCGCGGAGGTCTTTGGTCGCTCCTTTCTCGGAGAACATGCAGCAATTCCCCTCCTCCTTGATGCCTTGCGCGTACGTGCAGTCGGGACTGACGGGAGCCTCGGCTCTGCACGGCCGGCTCGATGGCCCCCACTGCGGGGCGAAATAGGAGGGGACGCCCGGGTGGCCCGGCTCGGCTCTCCTGGCCAAAGATGGCGCGAGTCCAGCACACCTTTGCATGGCGTAGCCGCCGTGGGCGTCCGGGTATGTGCCGAAAGCGTCCGAGAAGAAGGGGCTCGCCGCGGCGGGGGCGGCGTGGAAGGACATTTTGGCCGTCCTGGAAGCGGACATGTCTGGGTTCGGAGGCGGCGTACGCGAGGACCACATGATGAACCCACCAATGAGCGTTGGAAGTGGCCTTGACACGCAGGCTCGCGCGCACTGCGGCGCAGCACAAAAGGCGCAGTCTGCAGCGACACCTAGAACCAGCACTTGAAATTGGTTGGCAGAGAACAACTGGAGGGAGGGGGGGGTGGACAGGGATCTGCCAGTACACGCTGCATGTGCTACATTGCCGTTTAGGGAAGAAAAAAAACCCTAAATGCAGCTGCAAAATGTCATTACACATTACCAGACAATCCCCAGTTTTATATATTTAATGCACTTACCTGCATTTCAAAAGCAACCATCAATTCACTCAATTTGAATCGTTTTTTAGTCATTAACTCTGCAGATTTTCCCTTTTCTGTCGTTTTTCGTGTTCCACTTGGCATTGAGTTAAACACGTATCACGTTTGCATGGAAGGATTTTGATACCTTTTATTTCTGTTCTTGATATAGCGAAAATGACAAGAGGAACACTACTTTTTTGTTCACTTTCCTCCCCCAATAAAATAATCAAATACATACAGCAGGGTACAATAGCATTTTTGTGTGAACTTGTGGCAATTAAAAACCAAGTCAAAAATTGAAAATGGGGTAAAAATGGTAGTGTGTAGCAGTCGTCAAAAAAGTAAGCAAATGCCATTCAAAAAGAAATGGTGTCATTGTTGTATAATAGGTTACATTTACGCACGTCACTATTTCCTAACATTTGAATTAAACAATGATTATTTAATTTGGTACGTTGTGGATATGTTCCTTTTAATTTTCCAAATACCAAATTGTAAAGAACTATTTTCATTTTCCTTTTAATGGGTGGCCAACCGGCCCACCACCCCCAAGACACACACTCAAACACAGTCAGTCGCTCTCTCTCTCACACACAACCTACAACGTCTAAATGACAAAAAAAAAAAAAAAAAAAGAATACACCAAAGTAAATAATTGTATTTGTGGAAGCCACATTTTAAATATGTTTTAAAGCAAAATACAAATGGACACCATTTACCATTTGGTGCATCCATTTTCAGAATGAAATGAGCCCAGCATGAGAAAAAAATGTGCATTCAAGTAAAAATATGATTGCATCACTTTTTTGCACAAGCCCAAAATTAAGCTGAAATGTTTAAATAAAATCATGTTTTTTTAAATACATTTTCTGTACCGAGTTGAAACCCCAAAGCGAAGACGTGTAGAAAGCATCAAGCGCTTTTGTTCTTTGGCTGTCCTCTCCCCTTTCCAAAACTACAAGGCTGCCCTCATGTGGACGTGTTGGACAACATGATATCATTTCACTGCTGGACTTTGACGGGACGGCCACGCAATTAAACGCCTTATGAAACGTGTTATTTAATACCGTTTCCCTGCAGATAGTGGATGTGGTGCTCGGCTTCAATTAAAAATGCATGATTACAAATTACCTCAGGATCATATCTGACCACATGGATGATCACAACGAAGCACTCACGCGCAAGTCCATTGACAAAGCACAGTCCAAGTCCACATTGGTCCACGTTGAACATCCAACAGCAACAACAGAAAAGATGTCTCCAGCTCCCCAGATTTTGCAACTGTACTTTGAGGCGGGGGAAAAAAGGGGTTGACTTGGATGATGGGGGGCTCCAAAGTCCAATAGCCCCTATTTAGACATTTACAGCTGCTTTTATGATTGTGTCTAGACGGTTCAAGGTTTAGTAAACAATCCAGTGTTTGAAAGAAGAGGAACTAAAGGCCTGAAGACGCATACTCGCACACATACACACTGTGTCAGCTGCGTGTTATTTATACAATTTTTTGTCTGACACACTGAAACCACATGACATGCGTCCTTGAAATGCACATAGAATAAATAATATTGTTTGTTCCTGATCAGGTGAGGATTAATTTATAAATACATGCAGTCGACACGTCGGCGACTGATAGATTACGCGAGAAGAGCAGTCTTTGGCGTGTTTACATAGTGATATATAAGGAATATATATATTTATATGCATACTAGATGTGTATCAGAAGAGCGGATTGCCAGTGAAGTACTGTAGACGGTCACGATTGAGCTTCTTCTCCTTCATCCTCCTATTCTGGAACCAAATTTTTACCTGGCGGTCGGACAGGTTGAGCATCCTTGACAGCTGCAGGCGTTTCTCCTTGTTGATGTACACGTTGAAAAAGAACTCGCGTTCAAGTTCGCGGATCTGGTACTTGGAATACGGACACCTTTTCTTCCGGGACTTGCTTGATGTAGCTGGTGTCAAAAATGAGAAAGAAAAATCAATTTCATTATCATCAAGTAGAAGGTAAACTAAAAACATATCAATACAAATATTTTTAAGTACGTGTGCGTGTGTATCTATTGTGTAATGCGGTGAAAACTAATATTTTATTTTTTTGGTTTGGCGCCATTAACATTAGGAATTGTACTTCATAAAAAGAAAATAGCATTATAAACTAGTTTAAATTATACTACACTACCAGCAACCATCTTCCATTGAAATAATTCCTTAAAGCGATATTTCCCACATTGGCTACTTCTCCAAACTGTGTTTTGGTACGTAAAGTGGCCTTTATCTAAAATGGCTGCCGAATGCTACATGTTTTCAAATAAAAAATCCACTTATTTTCTATTTTTTTTCGAAATTTGAAGCAATAGTTAACCTAGGCAAAATATTACACTTACTGGGATTTATATCTATTAAAATCAAAAGGTGCATTTAAATTGGGAAATATTTTTTGCAGAAATCATTATTTCATATCACATTGCAAATAAACCCCTCAAAACATATACTTAGCATTGATTTTTTTAAATAAAAAGTACACTTCAATGAAATTTATACCAAGATATACGGAAGCCAGTTTTCTATGTTTTTGCAAAAAAATAAAGCTTCTTTGCTCCTCGCAATTGAGTTTCTATCTCAAAAGTCATATAAAAGCCACTTATTATGGGCACTGTTTGTTGGATATACACTTAACAGAACACCATCATGGAAGTCTGCCACAGGGAATGAGGAGAAAATGCAATTGTGCTCAGACTAATACACAATTTGGAAAATAAAAATGAGCACAGCGTGTATTTTAAAAATGAAAAAAAAAAGAATACAAATTGGGGAAAAACGTGATGAGATAACAGTAATCATGAAAATGTAGACGTTTTTTTATGTGCCACTAAAATAGTTATTTGACCTCATATTTATTCTTTTCAATTTATCAGAAATGTGGCAAACTGGCATTTTGGCGTCCTTTTTTGGAGGAGTACTAAATCGTCATGGTGGAAATAAACTTTTTGAATTGGATAATAATACTTTCAGAGGGAATTGCAATTAATCTTGAATTTTAAGGTGGAAACTAAGCCGTCGGTTTAAGAGAAAAAGTTAAGTGTGTAAAAGTTGTCTTTAAATCCACGAGGCTTGTTTAGCTCTTTTGCATGCGGACCTGCCACTGTAAGCCACTTGAACACTTTCCTATTGTAAATACCTTTACAGCCGTAAAGGACATCTTATTGGGATATAAAACCCGTTTGCATGCTTATAAAGCGGCAGGCGAGTGCAGGCGGCCACGGCGAAGGACACGCCATTGTTCTCCACGGCAGACCCCCCATTTACATTTAAAAAAAAAGTGACAAAACAACCCACTTTGCTGTTGACTGCTCTTGTCCCCGCAGTTGGACGACGAGTCGTCGTCCGCACCGGCCGCCATCGTCGTGGTTGTCGTCGTGGTGGTGGTGGCGTTGGTGGACGCCGCCGCCGGGTCGCCATTTCCGGCTTCTTCCGCCTTGGCGTCGGCGTCGTCGTCCCTGTTCCTCGCAGTGTCGGCCGCGGCTTTCTCCGAGTTAGAGCCGTCGAAAAACTGGTCGAAGCCCTGCGGCAGGACACCGTTGCGTCCCACCCCGGGGAAAAGGTTGCAGGCCGGCGATCCGGCGCCTGCCCCGGCGTGGGGACCGCCGTACAGCGGCTCGCTCTTGAAGGACGACTGCAGCAAATCCCGGTGCTGCATGAGCTCCTCCGACGAGTAGTAGGAGGCGTAGTTGCCCCGGTAGTGCCATTTGCTGGGGTGCTCCAGCCCGTAGTCCCGGAAGGAGACCTCCCGGACGGGTTGGCCGAGGTTGGCCGAGTAGGGGAAATTCACCTGGCACGAAGTGCTTTGCGGCAGGAAGGACGAGACGGAGGTGAAATCGGGCGTGGACACGTAATAAGTGCAGCTAGGCAGATACATGTTGGACGCGCGCTCGTCGTAGTCCGTCATGACTGCTGGCGGCCGGACAGCCGACTCCGTGGGGGGAGGAGGGCGACCACACTCGGGCTCGGGCTCCGGATCGGGCTCCGGCTCGGGCTCGGGCTCCGACTCGGGCTCCGACTCCGGCGTGTGCTCGCGGGCTCCAGCGCGGTCAAACTTGGACCAGAAAACCGCGAAGGGGCTCGCCGCTATACATCTTGATCGATTCCGGAGGTAATTGTGTCATGTGATCCCCGGCCAAGAAATTACCATACATCAATATCGGCCATTAAAAAAAAGAAAGAAAAAAGTCGTCCTGAGGAAACTCATGTGAGGCCATGGGAGAGCCTCCATTGGCTCCTCGGAAGCTGGGGGTTGGGGGGGGGAACTCCCTAACAAGCAAGAGCATGCGCCACCACCATCACAAGAACAAGAACAAGAAGAAAAAAAGGAGAGCAAGAGAAAGAAAAAGCACGTAAAGGTGATATTTTCCCTCACTTGCTCATTGACAAGCAGCCGGTCAGCGAGCGTCCGTCACGGACGTCCGAGCATTGACGTTGACCTCCAGCCTTCTTAACGAAGGGCGAGTCAGACGGGAGGGGGGGAAAACGCCAAGGCCACATGCACGTCCATGTTAGGACAGCAAGCGGCACAAAGAGCCACATGTGATTACGCACTTGAAGCCTCATTGCGCCGACGCGATGATATGATGCTTGGCGCAGTTAAACCGACGCACGATGGCTTCTAATTCGACATTCTTTATTGTCCCCGGCGCAGTAAAAGTGACGCCCGCATAAATACAAGGCGAGCTTCCCCGCGCGCCTCGCGTTCCTTCCCCACAGGAGCCAAAAGACATAAGCAATCATACAAGAAATTAACTCCAGCAATGTGCACTTAAAGCGCAATTAAGATGCTTGATCATCTTCAAATAAGGAGACGCACAAATGACCGTGAACGACAGGGCTTGCTAAACATATTCCCAAAATGGAATGGGGATGATGTAAGAGCAACTGTTTGCATCTAAAAATAAACGAGGAGATCAACAAAACGAATAAAAATCTTATTTTTTACATTATTTTTGTTGCAGAGGTGAGGGTCATAAGTTGCCACAAAGAGAAATTATTCATCAAGGTAGTATTTCAAAAGTATTGTAACCTGAATGCCATATATTTGTTGTTTTTTATTGAACACTTTAGGACAGCAATGTGAGTATATTTGGTGTCTCTGGTCACCGTGTGAGTTTTGGACAAAAATGTACTTGAATGGATTTAATTGGAGTATTTCCTTTGTGTGGAAAAGTGACCTAATTTTCGGCGAGAAATAACTATGACGTCACTCGACCACACGCCTAAATCATGAGCAGCCGCCTTTTAAAGTAAGTAAATACAAAAGACCTTTTCCGTGTAAGGTTACGTTGTAAAAGGGAAAAACAACACTTTTTAAAAGTGAAAATTGAAAGCACGTTTAGAGGAGAAATGTGTGTTCGACTATGTGTGAAGGCCTTTATTGTTATTGGGGGGACATCAGCTCTGCGTTCACCCTTCACTGCACCACACACACACACACACACTCTCACACACCCAAACACACAAACCCAAACACACACACTTAAATGCATCATGCACCTTTAAAGCTTGAATTACAACAGATTATTAAAAGATGGTTGGAAGAGCATTGTTGCTGATAAATGTTCGAATTCTATTATTAAAATGTAAAAACACAATCAATGCATTTCATTTAGCCCCTTTAATGCATTTGCTCTGTTTTTTAAAATCTATTTCTGACCCTTTGGTGGATAAGTAAAAACAATAACAAATGCATAAACTCTTGTATTTTGGTGGTTTTGGTTTTTTATTCTGTTAAAATATATGCAGTCAATCTTGTAAATTATTTCCTATCATTCCATGTTTATTTAGATGATAACCATTTTTAATGTGTGTTAAACCATTAGGCCATGTGCTTGGATGGACTCTATTAAAGTGCATTGGAATAATAATAATAACATTTCGCCTCCAAATGACAATAATTAATTTTGTCTGTAGTGTGTGAGAAAATATTTAATAGATGAAGAAACAATGCATTCTAATAAAATCATCTTCAAAATAAAGGCAGTCTATAGCGAAATGAGTCATTGTTTCCAACCCTGTTGTATTTAATTTTATTTACTGCAATGGGTTACTGTGTTTAGACATCCTCTGCTTTATTTATCGACTTATAATTTTGTTATTTATTCGTTATAAACCCTGCAATGACGTCTGAAGAAATATAGAGTGCATGCAGTGCAAAAAAAGCTACTTTGCTCCTCTTTTCAAGCATGAACTGGCGATATTTGGGCAAAATATAGTAATGTACATTAGTATTTTTTTTCAATGAAACTATGTCGTGTGTTTATATCATTCTAAGGTTTAAACAAAAAAAGGAGGATGCATTGTAACTAGAAATGTATTTTCGACTGACTTCTCTCATTACCCAAACGATATGCTTCATATTTCAGCCATATTTTGTATATTGAACAACATCGGAATGTTAGGACATGACCATCATTTGAATGCGTGGGAAGCGATAGCAAAGCACTGTCCACTAACTTGACCTTAACTTTGTTTTGGCACCCCCTCTGTCTTTAGGGCCCAGAGCTAAATGACGCTGTCTGGCCGCGTTTTGCCGCAATAAAGCAATAAAGTCACAAAATGGGGGGCAGAAAAACGTCGCACAGAGGAAGCGAGCCTTTGCCGCAGCAGTAAAAAGTCCAAACACACACACTGACAAAAAGATGCCTGCTCTAGCGTCTTCTTTGACATGGGGAAGGCATGCTAAGAAAGGTGCATGTGACCTCTTTTAATATCAGATATCAAGCACGAGATTCAATTCATTGAAAAAGTGAAAGATGTGTACTTATCCACACCAAACTTGCATTGAAACTTAGTAAAGGAAAACCACGAGAAGCTAATTTGTGCTCACGAATTAGTATAGTTCCTGTATTTTCCTTTAAGAGCATTTTTTAAATCATATTTTGGTCTAAATATATTAATTGTGAATTTCATTTGACTAAAATGCAGCTGCAGTCACCTTGAAGTGACTTTGCAACAGTGCAGCTGCAAAGCAAGCAGGAATGTGCTACAAGACAAAAGGTCTCAGTTTGCAGTATTTTGTCTATGAAAAGCCTATTTGTGCACTAGCCTGTTGTACTGTGCTTTGAAAGTTATCCCAATTATTCTTTTATTTTTGTTTTAGGGATACTTCAAACGTGGCTGGTGGAATTCAAAGACTGAAAAAAGTAGAAGTGCATTTTATCCATCAAAAATACACTGAAAAGCGAATACATGATGAGCAACAGTATTTATTATAAACAACATGTCACCCTGTTCCACACAGTTGTATTTTGTTCGACATGGGAACAGATTGACCAAATTGAAAATGAAAGGGCAAAAGTAGGGAGGAGCCATTCCTTAAAATCTGGTATTGAAGTATTGCGTAAATATAATATTCATTTTCAAATCTACAAATATCATTGACATATACTAATTATGGATTTTCATTTAAAAAAAAGTTCACTGTTTATTTACACATTTCCTTTTGTCAGGCAATTTCGGGTTGCTTTAGAATTTCTTGAATCTTTATTGTCATGACGAATTAGCTAAAATTCTTCACCAGAATGGAAAACATTTTAGCAAGCAAATTGCTATCAATTGTTCTCGTTATTCTAGAATTATTGCTGAAGGTATTTTGGACTTCAAAATAACCAACGCGTAAGAATGATTGGCAGGATTCTCTGTGCGTGTGTGTGTATGTGTGTGTGAGTGTGTGTGTGTGTGTATGTGTGTGTGAGTGAGTGTGTGTGTGAGTGTGTGTGTGTGCGTGTGTGTGTTTAGATTCTCAATCGTAAAAACTATGGACTCGTTTTACGAAAACGTTCAAAATCGTCTTAATTTTAACTATGTCCATCCAACTGCAAAATAAACATTTTAGCAGCAATTCTGACATTGCCATCAGAATTTTTCACATCACAGAGCGTGTTTTCACGCAAAATAAACCCACCCCACCATCATTTATTTACAATAAAAGGCGTACAAACAAATGGTAAACAAGCATGCATAAGTGTACTATGGGCGTCAACGTGAACTTGAGATCACGCGAGACAATAGAGGGGGGGAAAAGCACGACGTGTGCATGGTCAAAATAGTCATTGCAGAGGCTGACGGGCCTCTGGGACGAATCTGGCTCGCCTTAAGACTCCCAACGCCAAGTACGAAATGGCTGCCGGGACGGGGATTGGAAGCATTTCACAAGTGTTTATAAATAAAAGCCACAATGCGCTGTCATCGTGGCACATCGGCTGCTTCTATCCACAACAACCCCCCACACCACCCCTGTCTCGCAACCCAGGTCAATCAGTACGGAGCGAAGACTTGCTCTCGCATCATGAGTCGCTTCTTCTTCATCCTTCGGTTCTGGAACCAGATTTTGACCTGTTGGTCGCTCAGGTCTAGTCTGTCCGATAGCTCTTTGCGTTTCTGCCTGTTGATGAACTCGTTGAGCAGGAATTCACTCTCCAGCTCAGCCAGCTGAGGCTTGGAGTAGGGCTTCCTCTTTTTTCGGTTCCTCACCTGCTGCAGGGACGAGCACCATGGACTACCTGCACCAACACACACACACATATTCAACAACCCTGAAAGACGATGATGCACATTTTCGCTACAAAAAAAACATGTAGCTAATATCATTTGAAAAATAAAAAAGCACGTTAAAGGATGCAAAATACTACAATTTGGGCTTTAAGAATAACCATGACTATTATCAACAATGTATTCAATCAAAGAGATGGAGTAGTAGTATTCCTTTTTAGTTAGAATGAAACTTT
This sequence comes from Stigmatopora argus, assembly GCF_051989625.1. NCBI lineage: Eukaryota > Metazoa > Chordata > Actinopteri > Syngnathiformes > Syngnathidae > Stigmatopora > Stigmatopora argus. The sequence continues at coordinate 11,228,680 of NC_135399.1, forward strand.
ATTTGGAAAGAAATAGCAAGGTTTTAATCGAATTGAAATAGTTTGATTTAAACAATTGCAATTGATGACAATTGCACAAGGGGGGCTAAAAGGAACTTTAAAATAAAATTGAAGGGCAATTGTGGATAGCGTTTGGAAGACTTTCTATGTGAAGTGAATCAAAGAAAAGCAAAAGTAAAACATGGTGTTCAATTAAATTACGACGTGGAATATTTCTAATACCACGAAAGACTCATCAAAATGTCCCTATGATGGGATTTGAGTGTCTTCTATGATCTGCTCATCAATGAATGGTAATGACAAACATATGGTGAGTGAGAACTATAGCTGTTCCATCTATGGCAGAAAGTATTTAAACAAAGAACACGCGATGCACTAAAAGGAGATGATTTTTAGAGGCTACAATTATGATAATGCTGATTTGACATTCCTAAAAATAAGTGGTGTTTTTTTTTTAAACCTACGTTTGACTATTGCTTCGCTATAAAGCGCTTGCAAAACTGCCTTTAAAAAATCCATTGATCCGTGTGAAATAAAGGGAACAAAGGACTTTAGGGTCGCCCACATCAATATCTTTACGTCTATATCTGCCGTCCGTGACCTTGAAAGGTCTTTAAAAGAGCTTGAATTTGATCTTGAAAAGGGTGTCCGTGTACTGAAAGTGCAGCCCCATCGCATCTGAGTCACCGGATGTAGGAAAGCGGTCATAAAAGGTTGTAAATAGAGCGAATTGCGGGCGCTATTTCCAAAAGAGCGAACAATAATAATCCAAAAATAAAAGGGAGGGGTGATGGTGTAGGTGGTCGGCTACTTGACCTTCAGCGAAACAGGCGAGAGTAGACGGCGGCCGAACTGTCTCGAGATGCTTGCTGTTGACGTGCAGTCGTCGCGCGCACTCTGGATCCAGATGTCCGGGGGCCGAACCGAGCCCGTCTGGGAAGCCCCGCGGACCCCCGACCTGGCCTTGCAGCTCCTCGGCGGCGGCGTATAGCTCGTGAGCGGCGGCGATGGTGGCGAGGCTCGCCTGCGGCGGCGCCTTGTCCTCCCGCCGGGGGGACTTGGCCGCCTCGGCCGGCTCGGCGGCCGAGTTGGAGCGGAAGCTCGGGCAGAAACCCCCGAAGGCACGGCTCTGCTGGGCGGGCGGCGCCGAGGTGGACGAGGGCCACGGGAGCGAGCACAGCTCGGCCCTCCTGTTGTAAGGGAGGTGGTGGTGATGGTGGTGGTGGTGGTGCAGCGGGGCCATGTGAGCACCGCCGTTGCCACCCCGCAAGTTGGACAAGTAGAGCGTCTCAGGGGTCGGCGCCAGATTCAAGAGGGGTCCCACGTAGCCCGGCGGGCTCAGAGGGTTCCGTTCGCACATTGCCATGGAGCTCGCCGCGCGCACGCTGCCCCGGGAGCTCCTTAAGCAACTTCTCAAGACGGACGGCTAGCTAATTGGTGATTTGTCAACGGCCGCTCACGTGATATGCAAAGTGCGCACGGCGGACCCACCCTGCGTACCCGCGTGCGTGCGTGCGCGCGTGCGTGCGTGCCTGGGCTCCAAAATAGTGCTCGACCTGTGGGCCGCCGCCGCCGTGATGTTCACACTCTATGTGTGTGTGTATATGAATATGCGTGTGTGAGTGTGTGTGTGTGTGCATAGTGTGTGTGCATGGTGTGTGCGTGTGTGCGTGTGTATTCATCTCTTTTAACCTTTCGTCTGATTTATAAGCATAAAAGAACCGTAAAGCCGCCATGACAGGAGCAAGGGCTTTTGCTGCGTGCACATGCAGATGGAGAGCACAAGGCATTCTTGTTGGGTCAACCCCCCCACCCCCAAATAAAGAAAATACTCAAAGTCGTCATACCACGACCAAAACAACACATTTCTTCACACTTTTATTTTTCCACCACATATTAATAGTACACTAATTGCATTGCAGTATATGAGATTGTTCAGAAATGTATCAATCTGAGTGGTTTTTGCTTTAACATGTCAAATGTTTTCTTCCAACTTAGGTGGAAAAACTTCACACCCCCCACAATTTTTCCTATATAGAGACTTCTTAAAATCACATACTTTCTGATTCGTCATGTAAAAATTGGATCCATCTACGATTTCAGCTCTTAACATGTCAAATGTTCCACGTTTTTACCTTGTGTGAAAAAAACACACCCTCATAATTTCCCTGTAGAAACCACTTAAGTGGACAACTTTCTGACTCGTTTTTGTGAAAACTGGATCAACATATGTTTCAGTATCTATTAAGAGGAAATATTATTCATTCTGGGGGAACGAGTAATCTACAAATCTTAATGAAGCCAAATCCAATTGCTATATGAATAAAAATACGTCTTTAAACAAAATGTTCACGTTAAAAGGACGCCCTGCACCCAAATTTCGTAGGTATTGAGCCTCCAATTTTCGTTTTCTGTTACGTGCATGTGTGAAGCGTTTTGTCTGGCAGACATTTGAAATATTAAAGTAAAAAGGCAATAATACAAATTCTGATTTGAAAATGTGTCATTCATGTTAATAATAACGGCAAATGTTCCCAAAAATACACACGTCTTGAGCACGTAATGTGTGCACATCTAAAGTCAAGGTTAAAAAGAATAGCATTTGTTGTCCAAAAGCCTGAATCGATGTGTGTGTTGCATATGAAACGATGACTTTGATATTTTTTAACCTGAACGAAAATAAAACACAGTGCTTAAAAAATGTTAATAACGCCCAAATCATTTTACAGCACTTTTCTTATCATTGCAATATAACAACATATACATGAGACTATGAATAGATTTCAGTCTAAATACAGTTTCATTTAGGCACAAAAACATGCAAGCACTATACTATATAATACGTTCAATAGATTAAAAATAAAATTCACAATATAAAACAGAACCTCCATGAAAAATACTTATCCAAAACGCTGGAGCAATTCAAATATTTTGGGAATGTCATCAATTTTGTTGTGTCCATTTTGTTTGCACCATCTCGTCACTCAACCTATATTATCTTTATTCATTTTATTTTTTGTTAGCTTCAACAATGAAGCCATTCTGCACAAATTCTACACTTTCGGCCTTGAGACGGCCACACACCTTTTAAATGACGCCCAACAGAATAAAATAAATGGAACAATAGGTTCATTTGTTTTATTTTTGTGTTGGCAAACACTGGATCAAGTCAAGGAAATGTGCATAAATTCAAAATCAAACCAGAATATAGAAAACAAGAGGTGCAGGACAAGCAATTGTTATGCTCACGTAAATAGGATGATCGTCTCAAGTTATCATTATTAATATCAATATTCGTGTTTTGGAAGCAAATTTGCTTTCGGTGCAAAGTTAAAAACTTAGCGTGCTTCATCCAACATCCTGGTTAAAGCCATAAAAGTCTTTATAGGTCCAAGAAAGACGGAAAAAAAGGTTAATCAGAAAAACAGATGCACACGTTGTTTTTCTTTGAAACTAATGCCAAATCAATGATCATCTCGCCATTTCAGTTTAAGCAAGCATATGATGAAAATTGCAATTTGGAAAAAAGGGGTGCGGGGGCTTCTCACAAAGGAATTTTAAGCCACAGATGTGGATTTTCCAGGCACTTTACCCTCGTTCACTTGCCTTGTTGTGTATTTGTACTGCTTTTTTCCTCTTTTTTGAAATGAACGTGTCAACTTGGTATTCGTCTGCAAGTAAAATGGGTGAAAAAGTGTTGGTGTTGTTTACTGCTCTTTGTGTGGGGGTGCTTGACTGTTTCCTATCCGCCGCACTATTGTCCTTGGTAATAAACTTGCTTGCCTGTGCTGCATGCATGCTGCTTCTCTCGTTCAAGTTCTCTGCTGCTCTGCACGTCTGTCTGCAGCACACACACACACAATGCATACACACACATATACACACTACACACACACTGCACACAGACTTCACAAATGCATGATAAGTTTAGAGTGAATTTCTGTTTCTTATCAATAAAAGAAATTCAATGACTCACTTTTTGTGTCATAACAATTTAATGGGACTGCTTTCTAAGGGTTTACAGACACTTTTTACAGACTTGGGTGTGTAGCAGTTGGGTGGGGGGCGTAAGGGTTTAAAACAACAACAAGTTGAATCGTGTTTAAAGGGTTAACCTTACGAGGTTTAACTGAGTTAAATGTGCTTTTGGATTTGGAAGCCAAACAAACGTTTTGTCGTCGTTGTCACGTTTGGTTTCCAAAGGGAGGAAATGACAGATTTGGGGTTATTAATTTCGAGTTGAACAACAAATTCAACTAAATTACCTTTTTTTCATTCAGTGCAGATTACGTGAACCAACAAATAAACACATTTACTAGAAAGCTGGTAATATTTATGTTGCTAGAGTAAAAAAATAGACTCTAATACGCAAAAAACGTCAGTGTTATTAGAGTCAGGATTTTGAGGACTGGATGGAATGTTTTTTTAAATTATTTTTTTCATTTATTTTGGTTCCAGAACGAAGGCAAGTGCTGTTCAAGTTGTTACGGTAATATTAATCTTTTCTTGTATGACTAGCCTTTCTGAAAAGCATGTGTAAAAGGTGCAATCGCGTTTGCTCGTTTCGGCCTGTTTTGTGAAGTTGAAATAATGATAAATTCAAGAACCATAATATCACTAATTTCTTTTCGTTCCTTTTTTAGTTCTTAAATTAGTTCTAATCTCAAAGGCCAAATGAATTATTTTAAACCCAAGGCTCAAAAGAAGTACAATTATTGTTAAGGTGTTAATAAAATACTGCAAGGCTCATACCATTTACCATTCCTTTAAAAATAATACAGCACTAATTATTTACCTTATGTATCTTATACCTTTATTTATATGTTATTATTAAAATGGTTCGTTTGTATTTTGGATTTTAAATCCATTAACCATTTGGTTCTTATTTAGCCTTCTAAATTAAATGAAGATGAATTCTTTCTAAATAAAGAACATTTGTTGTTGTTGCATATATACAATGCAAAATACATTTTCGAAACCAATACAGCTGCAACGTATGAGTACCATGAATGAGTGTGGTGACCAACAAATGAGTGCATCACGATAGATGGTTACATTTTAAAATGAAACACACACCAAAACATTTCTAACGAACCTTCAAAACAATATAATGAACACTGAATATAACAAGGAGAACACAGCAGAGACGATTCAACAATTGCATGTTTTTAAATGATGAAATGGGAGGAAAAAAGCATGGCAAGTCTATGCAATTTCTTGCCATTTCCCTTTAAATCTGAGTCCTGTAACATTGACGATTTACAATATTGTAGTGTCCACCTGTGCCACTGCATTGCAAGAATGCAGAGGAGGAAGCCGACTGTGGCCCAGTTAAAACAATTACTAATTGGCTCCTAAACTGACCTGTCAGCAACTCGAATAGAAGCAAAGGGCAGCCTTTAATTCTCCCACTGCCGATCATTTGTATTCCGCAAAGTACAGTGTCATCCGCGAGGAACCACTGCGCATATTAATAACACTTTAGCACCCCCCCAAGCCCATTCCATTAAAAAGTGCTACTGATTCACACTTTTAGTAGTCAATCAAGAAGAAAGCTGGAGCTGGATAATGACCAATGCTCACCATTATTGCCAAGTGTGTACAATACCTATGAAGCTATTCATCCATCATTCCCATTAGAACTCATTCCTGGTGCATTTGCAACCACCAGTTAAGCATGCTTGAACCCTTAATGGGGAAAACAACTAGAACTGGGTTCCAGTTGGGTGTACTAATTGTAACGTGGGACCATTTGTTGAAACCATTAAGGGTGCTGTTTCTTTTAATGTGATGGCTGTGGACTGTAGAAGCAGAAAACCTCCACGAGATGGTAGTCTAATGCAAGAAAATGTGACCACAGACGCCATGCTATCATAAACAATGTCATGTTTGAATTGGACGGATGTCATGTGGTTAGTTAGTATAGGAGTAAGAATAAAGTGGGGATTTTGAGACTTTTCTGCTATTTATTGATGGTGGTAGATGTCAAAACCATTCAAACCAGGGTTTTCACCTTGTATGAAAAAAAATCAAAGCAGATGAGTTAGATGAGCTGAAAGCAGTCACAATGTGGACACAGACGCCACAGAGGTACAAGTTTAAAGCCCTCCAACTTGCAACCCAAATGTCAGCCAGAATGGTGAGGTCATCTGGTATTTGCAACTCTCCAAATATGCGCTAGGTGACGCTGAGTCCACAGATATCCAGCTCGTCAACGTTAATGGATGTGACTCAGTGCCACTGTTGTGAATTTTTAGGGGTGTCGAAGTCGAGTTAGACTGCTAAAATAGGCTAATGACCTGGTAGGATGTTTTTTTGTAATTTTTTGTCAGAATTTGCCCAAATCCATTTTGGAGCATCTTAATTGCAAATAATCTCTTGTATTTATATATACTGCACCTGAATTTTACATCTCTCGAATCTTCAATCAGCTACCCGATGGTGAAGTGGTTCTTCTACCTGATTTTGGTCTGGTTAGTCTGGGTTCGAATCCTACTCGGTGGCTGTGTGATTGGTTGTCTGTCTTTCTGTGTGCCCTATAACTGACTGGCGACCAGTCTAGGGTGTAGTTTGCATTTTGCCCGAAGACAGTTGGGCAATTTCCAACACAACACGAACTAACCGTTTTCCAATAAAACAATGGGATTTATTGGAAGAAGAAAAAAACTAAAATGCTGGCCACCACAGCAAAGAAACTAAATGGATGAATAGGCTACCTTTCCTACATCACTTATTGTAACTAATGCTGGCTGACTGGTAAATTGTGAAATGGAATTAAAATGGTGTTTTGTGCTTTCTTGGGTTTGTTTTACAAATAAAACAGGTGCCAAAACCCCAATGTGTCAGAGGAAAAACTGCAGTCAGAGATAAAATAAAGAAAATCGTGTACCCCTATGTTAGATGACCAATGAGCAGTCAGGGGAGTTTACATGCACTGTATGATAAAACCCGTAGAGGGCGCCAAATGACGTGTTCTAATGATAACTTCACGGTCCTATGGTGAAACAAGAGCCCAAGGATGCACGTATTCCAAATATACTACCAGACTGTTAAAAATATTCCAAATATTTAAATGTTTTTTAAAGATACATGAGTGAAAAATAACAATTTCTAAACATATAAGATCCGTCAAAAGGGTGTAGCAGTATAGAACTTAAAAAAAGGAAATGAGTGCTATAAATGTGATGCAAGATCATTGGCCCTCTCCAAAAATCAAGTCAAAATGGAAGCAATAAAATGTGAGGAAGAGGAGGGGAGGGCCAAGTGGGCTGCGAGGGGAGGAAACAATGGAGAATCAAAGCATAATAATATTCCTAAATGAAGAGGGAAATGTTGCAGAGCTCATTTGACGAATCCGACTGTCAACGTGAGGCAGCAGGCAACCAAGAGGCCAAAGAGCTGGCGAGGGGCGCCCCCCACTCACTCACTCGCTCCTCTTCTCTCCTCTCCTCTCCTCTCCTCTCCACTTGGATATTATTCGTCTGACCGAAGGCCGGCTCCATCATCAACTGACAACCCTCTCCTATTTATTTGCTTATAAACCTGTTACAATAAATGATCATTGGAGCCGCGTCTGGCCGCAGAAAGCTCTTTTCGGGGGGGATGAATGACACATTGCCGGCGTGCAAGCGAGGATGCGAGGCACATTTTGAGCGCTCTCTCCTCCATTTCTTCCATTTATTGCGTCTTGCTTATAAAAAGCTTTAGAGACATTGCAGAGACACTTGCATGCGGATTGAGCTCCCGCATCCAGTCAGTGCTGTGCAGGAGCACTTTTCTTTTTCTTCTTCTTCTTATATCACATCCTCCTGCCCCTCCTTTTCTCCATCCTTGCACGCCTCGATGATGGAGAGGATAAGAAAGGAGATGATTCTGATGGAGAGGGGGCTGCACAGTCCGGTGGCCGCCAAGAGGCTGGCGGATTCGGCCGGGAATTCCGTTCTGGAGGCCCTGGAGAACTCCCAGCACGGGGGAGGGCGCCTGAGTCCGAGGATCACTTCGGCTTCCCTGCATGGGAGCCTGGCGGACATGCCGAGTAAAGGCAAGTTCGAGATCGACAGTCTCTTCGGGTCACACCAGGGCAGCGACCATAGCCCCCCGGCGGACATTTCGTCGTCGGAGAGCCGGAAGAAGATGAGCCTCTACTCGGAAGTTTCCCAGGAATCGGACATCAACAGTGATGTGGAAGTGGGATGCCCTGCGCATCGCTCCCCAAGCCAGCACAAGGAAAACAACAAAGGTATATCCTAATAATACTAAGAAAAAAAATACTATTATGGAAATTCCTTTAAAAACAAAACAAAAAATCTGAGCTCGTAAGAGAGGCCCTGGTTTTATATTTGATTCACTACAAGTGCTGCATTTTCCTCATTTCTAGGTTATTCCGATTCTGGCTCATCCAATACAAGTTCGAGCTCCCTGTCAGGTATGAACGGAAACTCTACGGGGATGTCCAATAACAACAACTCCAATGCGGATCAAGTGAGGAGGTACCGCACTGCCTTCACCAGGGAGCAAATCGGCCGGCTGGAGAAGGAGTTTTACCGGGAAAATTACGTCTCTCGACCGAGAAGATGTGAATTGGCTGCTGCTTTAAATCTGCCTGAAACTACCATAAAGGTAAGCAAAATGACGAATATGGAGAAACTGTTGCATTTTTCCTTCCTCAGATTACTTTGTTACTCACCTGATGAATTTTGAAATTATTTTTGTCTATTAGTAAATTCAAAAGGATATTTCAAACAATCCAGCTCTCAGACTATTCTTTTTTTGCCCCAAATATTTTAATCGATTACATTAAAAGTAACGGTTTCTTTCTATTTTTTTGCAATAATTCAAGAAATGCATGTAAAAGAAAACAATGCACGAATTTGACCCTATTTAACCAGTTTAAAAATATTTCTCCAGCAGGCATCATGAATATCATATAGTTTTTTTCTTGAATGCACACATAATAATTTTCTACTCGTGCAATATTTTCTTCATTTTCAACATATACACTCAGTGTTATCTACAAATGAACGTGTCGAAACATTGATTTACTATTTTATGTCGTTCTTGCTTCAACGTGCAGTCTAATTTTTTTAAAGTATATTGATATATTAATTATTATATTATTGACGGTGGTGCTATTGGTCTCCTGGTTGCAGGTCTGGTTCCAAAACAGGCGTATGAAAGACAAGAGACAGAGGCTAGCCATGTCGTGGCCCCACCCGGCGGACCCGAGCTTCTATACCTACATGATGACCCATGCGGCGGCCACGGGTAGCCTCCCGTACCCGTTCCACTCCCACATGCCGCTGCACTACTACCCACACGTGGGCGTGACGGCAGCCGCGGCTGCCGCCGCCGCCTCGGGGGCCGCATCGTCGCCTTTCGCCACCTCCATCCGTCCCCTCGACACTTTCCGAGCCCTCTCGCATCCTTACTCCCGGCCGGAGCTCCTGTGCAGCTTCCGCCACCCGGGACTCTATCAGTCGCCGGCGGGGCTCAACAGCTCGGCGGCGGCGTCGGCTGCCGCAGCGGCAGCGGCTGCGGCGGCGGCGGCGGTGGGGTCGCCGTCGTCCGGGGCGCCCTGCTCCTGTCTCAGCTGCCACAGCAGCCAGGCGGCCGGCGCCTTGGGCTCCAGGGCCGCCGGTGCCGACTTCGCCTGCACGGCCTCGGGACAGAGGTCCGAGAGTGGATTTTTGCCCTACTCGGCAGCCGTGCTCAGCAAAACGTCCGTGCCGTCGCCGGACCAACGCGAGGAGACGTCACTCAACAGATAACTGTTAAAAAAAATTCCTTAGTGGAACCCCTCGACTTTTCGCCATTATTAACAAGAGCCTATCTGAATTATGTTTATTCCCTCTTTGTTAAAAAAATGATTGGAACTCGGCAAAAATTACACCACTGTTGAGGATTCATTTTTCTAAAAATACTAAATGCTTCTCCAATAATTTCTTACTCTCCAAATCAACGTGCTGTTTTGTAGGATTTTCATTTTTAAACACAGCCTTAAAGCACCCACATACACATCGTGTTCGTGGACCACAATTATTATTGCATTTCAATAATTCTCCACTATAATGTGTAATTTATTTTGAAATTCCCAAATTGTCTATGTTTTAAAAAAACATTTTTCTAAGCACCAATGTAAACTAGCAGTTAAAAAACATCTGTGGCTCATCTCATAAATTACAAACATTTCAGAATAGACTGTCTGAACAATTCATAAAATATTCAATATTTTTAAATTAATGATAAAACTACAAACATCCACATGCAGACTCAATTTATACTTAATTTTCATTTTGGGAAAGTCTGACTGATTGAAGCTGGAAGTCGTAAGAATAGTTCTATTGGATTAAGCACAGCCATATTCCATTGGTAGACATTTCTAACCATCACAACAACAACAAATATCTGACGTGTCATATTGTAGTCAATTTTATTATTTGAAGCAGAGCCTTTCAATCACACTCAAATTGTGTCTGCATCTAAAAAAAATCTACTTTTAAGAAGCCAATTTTATACAAGTCAATGTTAATTTTTATTTTTTTATCTAAAGGGTTACATGTTATTCCATGTAAACTAACATGATTGTTTAGCCTCAATCATTATGAACATTTTTTGAAATCCTGAAATTCTCAAACTTCTGTTTATATTACCTTCCAGTATGGTTATTATTATTTTTAAATGATAACCTAAAAAAAACACATGTCTACAAGCCTCAATCAACATTGACACATTTGTAGAATTTGGCCTATTTTTTAGGTAGATCCTTTTGGCCTAATTATGTATTATTAATATTTAGCTTAAAATAACCTTTTAAGCTATTATGATTGTTGACCTTTTTGTATTTAAATAATTCTAAATATGTCACCTATTGTGAAAGACCTATTTTCCATTTTAATTTATTTCCCCCATGCAATTCTCCAAATTGCAGCAACTGTGAATTACCTTCAATTTTTAAATTTTAGCTCATATTATAATTTAAAATGTAAAAAAACACGACCACTTTTCATCCTTTTGATTCTCCTATATTTTTGCACATTGAAAATTGCCACAACTGTGAATCACTTTGTGTACAATAACCTTCAATTCTCCATCCTATTCTTTTTAAGCTCACCATTTGCCTCCGATTCCCAATTTCAACCCAATTTCTGCATTTAGTCTGACGTAAACCCCATTTAGCTATGCTAAAAACAGTTCATATTTTGTACAACGGTTCAAATTTTAGCTCTATCTATTTCCCAAAACGTCTATTTAAAGAAACAATAATAATAAAAAAAGAAGCAAAAACCATCCGAAATGTTTGGCTGCTGCAGCAGACAGCATGCGTACTCTGTGGGGACCCTTCTAATCAGCTCGTAGGCTTGCATCATTTTGCATCACCTCTTTCTTGTCAATTCCTCTCTTAATAATGCGAGCATGATGACAAAAATTGCCAATCATGCACCCTCGATGCAGCTCCTTCTGAATAGGCGTCTGCGAGGCAACTGGCTCGTTTTGAGACCCGCTGTCAAGTCCTAACAACCCGCGCAGGGAAGTCATTAGACATACAAAAGAGCCAAGGCGAAGGAAGACAAAGAAAACTCTGTATATATGGTGAATACGTCAGTGGTGAAGGCTTGCAAATATGAGTGCGAGGACGAAGCCCTGCACCATTCTTTTTTTTTTTTCTTTTCTTTTGCTGTCTGCAAAATACCTCAAGAAAAGCCACTTAGTCCTGGTTTATTTACAGTCGAGTGAAGGCCGATGGATCAAGCACACTTTTCCATTTAAAAACACATGCACAACACAAAAGGAGAGACATTTGAATATAAATTCATCTTATTGATTCCTATGTGGGAAATCTGCGATATGTTTAAGATGAAAATTGTGGACTGTATAGTCCTCAAGATGGCTGACTAGGAGGAAATGCTTTATAAATGTGGATGTGTGATTTTTTTTTCATTTTTATTTTGTGTGACTTTCTGAATGTTGTCAATGTTGAAACACTGGATGTGAGCCAAACAAAACAATCGCCCCTCTTTGAAAAAAAAATTACAAAAGACTGATTTTTTTACAGTCCACCCAGTCTTTTTTAAAAAGAAAAAAAAAGTCTGATAAATGAGCACTGACATGACTGAAAATAATGTTGACCTTTTTACCTTCTGGGGTCTCTGTAACTATTGCTGTATTTAAAATATCGACGACTGTATGGATTTAAATATTTTAACTTGGAAAAAAATGTGCAATATGAAATGTAAATGCTGTTATTTATTGATCGTGTTTGTTCTTGGGCAGGGGGAAAAATAAATGGAAAATCTTGACAAATTTTCCATCTTTTTAGACTGCATGATACATTTTATTTGCATTGGCGTGACACAGTTGCACCACGTTGTTAATTAAAAATACATGCCTCGGATGAGGGGTCAGTCCAGCCCTATCATTTACCATTATTTGTACATTACCTTTAAATGATACTTGCTGATCCTGTCGTTAATAGCACTGGGTTCGAATATACGCGGCAGAATGGCCCCCGGGGACTTGAAGATAAGTTGCTTTTTTGAACGTGCCCATTAAAGAAGCAGGATTAGGGGGATCGTGCGAACATGGGCGTGATGTATCGCTGTGTTTCCTGGCGTTTTAAAGAGAGCCTAGCATTAAGATAGATGGGGGTGGTGGGGGGCTCCAAACATAACCCCACTGGCCACAATAACGCTATTAGTTTTGCATCCACCGAAGAAGAGAGTGGAGAAAAAAAATGCATCATAACACCGTCGAGCGGCTGTCACCTTCACTGAATGTTTTTTGACACGCGAATAAATCTTTCCCTTGTTTAATATTCTGCTATATTCTGCTTTATTTGGGCGCTAATAGAAAAGCCAAATTAAACGTCCACATGCAGACGGCGAGATAGAAAAGCGAGGATCGATGATGCGGCCCCTACTGTCCAATCAGGCCGGCGCTTAATTGACTGTATTTTCAGGGTAATTGAACTGCTTGTTGTAAATGGAGGGATTTTATAGAAACGACATGAAAAGTGCATTTACTGACATTCATCGCGTCTTTGACATTGATTATCTGATCAGCGCCGTGTCACGCTCACCTCCAATTCTTCATTACACACTGTTTATGAGCTGTTACTGCACAACTCGCTTGTTCCACCGTGATTGATTGCCTTATTAACGCGTGTTCTTGTAAGTGTGACCGGACTGATTACGATGCATATGTTTAGAATAATGTTTCATTTAGCTGACTGCGAGTAATGCGGGGTGACAGCTGCTGCGGGAGGACAAAAAGATAGAGAGGGGTGGGAGGAAACTACAGGGAGCAAGGGGGGCCAAAACGCCTTTAAGGTGGAACCGTCATCGCCAAGCGTGCAAGTGCCAGCTCGCTGTTATTGGGGCTCGACTCACAAATAGATAGATTTTTTTTGTTATATGTGCCCATGTCAGATGGAAATGGAAGGTCACACCTGTGGAAGCCAGCCAACCATCGTGGAGCCTCTGCATTACGGCAAAACTAAACATCCGTTTAAAAGACGCCACTTGTGGGGAATAAGAAAGAAACAGAATCCCTCATCATTTCAAGAAGCTGTCTTGTTAATTCGTCTGCGTCAAATCGCAGTTGAAAACTTCCTGCGATTGTCACGTGACCAAACAGATTCCCTAGATTCAACCCCCATTCTATTCATTTACAACACTGCGTAATCAGGTTCAGGGTCACGGACTGCTGGAGTTCATTCCAGTTGACATTAGGGGAAAGGTAGAATGTACCACTACACCATCGGTGACCTGCTTGAACCATGGCGTTTTAAATATCATGTCATCAATCTGCTGCAATGCAGGGAGTATGCTAATATTTTTACACTGCAACTGATAAAAATAAGGGAACAAAGCATGGGCCCCAATTTTTGCTATGTGTCATCTCTAGTATTTTTTAAGAGACTGCAGCTATAGCTAGTTGACAGCTACCTAACAATGACTTTCATAGCAAATTCAACATAAACCAAAAGGGATTGAGCGTCAACTGGCGAAACCCTAAAAGGCCTGGCTTCACAATACAGATTTGATGTGGAACATCAAAATAATCATGCCGGAAAAAGAGCTGGAGTTATCAGGGAGGTGGTAAGTACCATTCCTCAGTCAATGCTAAGCCTCAATAAATGTACAGAACTGAACGGTGGTCATCTTAAGCACCAGTGATTATATAACTTTTTAAAAAAGATCTGAACAAATGACCTACTTACATGTCCAGTCTCTTTTCATTCTTCTTATTATATATATTTGTACCTTTGTTTGTAGATTCATTTGCTCATTTTTTAAAAACTCAACTCAACTAGTTTTAATCAGAACGTTCCATTGTTCCACCCCCTCGTGTAGGTGCATAGTCAAGCAGAAAATGATGCTCCCGTCAATAAAAGTGGAAGTTGCACTAGAGGCAATAATCAGATCTTTTGCTCCTAAGAACACATACACTGGCAGATGATCCTTCAAATGGAGTAAATGAGACTTAAAAACAAATGAGTTTCTAAATACAGATGGTGAATGAGGACCAATTTTGCTGTGTAGTTCCTTATTATTACTTCCAAAGCCAATGAAAGCCTATAGTATTTCCCTCCCACTCGGTGCACTATTTGCATCACCCAGCGCAGCTGTTACATGGAGCCTCACACCATCAGGTAGCTTCCAACACCTATAAGATCCCATTTAATGCTTTCCAATGTTCCCCAAACGTGAATGGAAGACGAGAGCTTAATGAGATTTATGCCGCCATTACGCTTCTAAAGTAGTTTCTGCTCTGTTTGTCTCCAATCATTGCCTCTGTTCAAATGTTACCTTCATATATTACATGGCATTAATTCAACTATAGCTCATTAAGACAGAGCGAAATGGTTAAATTAGCTTATCAAGTCATAATCATGATGAATGGGCTTTTAATTCTGATACAAGCTGGGCAAATTGCAATTTTGTGCGTTTTGATGGTTCGCAAATAACATTTAATATAACGGGTCATCCCCTCAATCAATTACTGGAAGCTGCGAGCGGGTTTTATACGGGCTTTTTTTCCTCATGCATATGTATTGAAATGTGTTCTCAATTATCTTTAGAAATTGCTTTTATTGGGTTAACGATTAATTCTTCCAGAGGTGCTTTTTCTGTGCATATGGTTAGGGTGGGGTAACAAATTAATATTACGAAATTATCTTCAACGCTTTTGAGTTGGTACATTTTGGGGAATTTGCAAAGAATTGAATGAAGAGTCAATCTCTTGTTGAAGAAAAAGAGCTAAATAGTGTCTCTTCACATATAACAGATGTGGTATATTCATAGTGTACACTGACAGATGGAGTACATATTACAAACAAATAAAGAGTAATGAGTACTTCAAATACCAAATGTATCACAGCAACTCCCAATATTATAGAAAATAAACAAAATTATTCTACATGTAAAATGCATGTAAATACCTTTGATGAAAGTGTTACCCATATATTTTGCATGACTTAGTTGAGAACCTGGCATCATTAACCATGTGATATGGAATTAACCAACAGATGAAACAAGTCAAACTGGAGGCTTAAAAAAGTCAGAACAGTTGTTTTATTAAAATACATGAACAATGTACATAAACAAACAAGGATCAATCATGGTCCAGCAGAACAAAGATGGAGAAAAATATTCGCCTCAATAATTGGAAGAAATGAATATCTGTGCAGAAAAAAAGCTGCAAAAACAAAGTATTTATACAGCAATATGGATTATACTCACCATGTCAACAAGAGGGAAATTGTCATTTAATCTCAATAAGATAAGAGATTAAAGATAAAAACTTTAAAGTGCACTTGTTATGTAGTTGTTAGTCTTACCTGGAGGTCCCAAATACAGCGCCATTTCTTTTCTTGATTGTTCAAACTTGAAAATGTAATAATGTCAACCGTTTTAATCCAGCGTGAATAAATCTTTGGAGCGCATATTTAAAAGCCAAAACATCATTCTTAAAATATGACCCAGATTACACGGCAAAAAAAACATATAATCGGACAATAAATTCTACATCAACACAACTAGAGGCTAAGCAGAGAGATGCTCTACACAATGGAAATATTAGTTTGTTGAAAACACACTAATATTTCCATCCGATGGTGCAGTGGTTCTTCCGCCTGATTTAGATGTGGGCAGTCTGGGTTCGATTCCCACTCGGTGGCAGTGTGAGTAGTTGTCTGTCTCTCTGTGTGCCCTACAACTGACTAGCGACCCATCTAGGGTGTCGTCTACCTTTTTCCCAAAGACAGTTGGGTTAGGCTCCAGCAACCCCTGCAACCCTTTCCAGGATGGGCAGTATGCAAGATGAATGAATGAAAACACATCAATATATATAATTAAGGCCAAATTGTAAAGAAAGGAAGACAGTACTTACTGTAGATAACCTATTGAAAGTTGATGTTTTAAATAAGGAACATTGCAGCAGTGGATGTCGAAAAGTACAGTTTGTCCATTTTCATGTGCCTGGTTGTAGTAAGGGAGGACACACCCCCAACACCAGACTTGAGCCCATCAAAGAAAGCCCAAGGAGGGCTGCACACAGTCAGACACAGCAACAGGCAGTTCAAATCAGCCGGATCCATCCAAGGTATGTTCTTCATCACCATCAAATTTGACTGGTTGAAAATCCCTCACACGCATGCTAACGTAGGTACTCTATTAGGAGCTTTTAAAGACACCTCGCTTACTTGTGAAAGTTAGCTCGTCAAGCTATGACTAGTTGGAAAAGTGGATCTACCTTATTAATAACTAATTCTACCACATCACTCGATGTTAGCACTCTGATAGAAAGAATCCGACTTTGTGTGTATCGTTTTGAGCCGCGAAAGAGCTCGCAATGTCCTCTTTTTCGGGATGGTAGCCCTAGTTAGCTAGCAGCTAATCGGCGGCTAACGAGCAAAGTTGTCACTTCCCTTTCTAAGTTTTTCCCCCCAATAAACGACGTTTTCAGTACATGTAAGTGTCACTGCATTCAAAACCATTTCTTACGAATGGTAGGCCTACCTGATCTGTCATCCCGTTTTGGCAATTTGAGTGACAAACGATTTTTGTCCACAGGTGGAAGACGTCAAACAGCATAGAAGGACGGAGACGCACTGAACTGCTTTCAGCACTATGGGGGCTGTCATCTCACGGTGGAAGGTGTGTTTTTTTTAAACCACATTGCTTTAAAAAATCAGCCAAATGAGTAGCTTCTACGTCACTGTACAAACAACTATTTGTTCAAATAATCCCCCACGGAATTGACATTAATCTGCCAAATTTCGTACCACCATGTCGCTGCACATGCGCAGATTCATGACTTCGAGATAAACAGCAAGTTCTATGTTTACTAATTTTATGACTGTAATGTATTCATTTTCCCCCCTTGCAGGCCAAACCTTCCACTGTGGCGATTTTGGAGGGTATAGATAAGGTATGCATCATATTTGGCACACTTTGCATTTTAATTAAATGCTTTGAGGTACTTGTTTTCCAAGTGGTAATAGATGATACGCTAAATCCTGACGTGTAATTGGCTCTATGGGACCCATGCACTATGAGGCAGGCCATCAGGTGTGACAGTTTTAATGGCAATTGCAAAGCTTAAGGTACTGTCAAACTCAGCTCACATTGGTAAAAGACATGTAGTCAAAATTAATCGTGGACTGAAAAACACTTCCTCATTTGATGTGTGCTGGGGCTTTACTGCTCTACTACAGTTAAGCTTGCAGGCTATTTTCAGACCGCCCTTCTTGGAGTACTTAACACTGCTTGGGTCAAGTAGCAGCAACAATTTCCACTTAAAAGCATCTGATTTCTCACAGTGAAATTTTATTTTGACTTTGTTTTGTCTATTCTAACATCATGTTACCTCATTGGCATGATATGACTTTATGTACTTGTTCTGGAGCGACATATCTGCATGGTAATCGGGACATTGTAGTTGGAGACATTGACCTTATTGGCTATTTTTGGATTGGGTAACCAATACTTTAAAGAAATACTATATCATTCTATAAAGGCCTGCAGTGACTTCCAAGATGCTATTTTACAAAGTGTCTAATGAATAGTTACCTTCCATGTACATGCTTTAAACAAAAACAAAACAAAATATTTGTTTGCTGCAATCCTATGTTTTGGATTTGATGTCAGGTTTTTTTTTTAACTTTCAGGACATTCAGCTTTATGAGGAACACAGCGAAAAATACCAAAGGCAGCTGAAAATTTGGCTCGGCCGACTGCTTTTGTACTCTGCTCTTCTCTACCTGATCACCTGTGTAGTGGTGTATTGCTGGTACCTCCCAGAACGACTCATAGGACGCTTCATTCTCGCTCTTCCCTTTCTTATATTTCCTCTTTTGTAAGTAGAACACTGTAGTCCGCATGGCGAAAGACATTGCAATAATGAAACTAATATTTGTCTTTTTATTCTGTGCCATTTTAGAGTCTGGTTGCTTCGGAAACTCCTGATTGTAATATTTTTGCGAAGAACTGAAAAGAATAGTAGGACGATTATTGATTAAGTTTTTTAAGTAAAAGTTGTTATGAAATTGATTATGTTTTTGTCTCTTTCAGATGAAAAACTTGAGAATCTTAACATTCAAAAGAAGAAAATAGTAAGTTTAATACAATTGATTGAAATGCTTTGCATTGTTGATTTAAATTCAAAAACATGGTAGCTTTTTTTAAGACTTACATTTTCAGTGGCTATAAATGTCAAAAACGGTCTTAGCCATGAGTTATTCAAAACTTTAATGTCGTTATTGTATGTTGCCTTGCAAAATACATGATCATTTAAAGTTACAGTAGTCATAGGTGACGAGACCATCTCACCACAAATCATGCCAGAACTTGACAGTATGGCTCCTATTGATCCTATCAGTAGTTTATATTTGTTAATCAAGGTTCTATGCAGATGGTATTTGATTGGTGTGAAGACTTAACCCAGTAAACTACTCCACTAATGTCACAGTAATTAATAGCTCGTGGTGCCTCCATGAAATAAATCTGAGAAATGACTTGTCATCCTCTGTCAGGTCTAATAACTTTCAATAATTAGGGCTGATGGATTTTCACCATCTCCATTATCGAAGTCGTGTATGTAATTATTCTTCATATTACATGTACACATGTAGAAATGTTTGGTATTTACCGTAAATGAAGATATGCACTTTCTGTCACTTCTAATGTCACGCTAGGTGTTTTTAAAGCTGTTTATTACAGCTCCATAATGAGACATTAGAAGATCATTATTTGAGTGTATTTTCGTTTCAGCTTGAAGAAGTTATGGAAACGGAGACCTATAAAAATGCAAAAATGATTCTGGAAAGATTTGATCCTGATTCCAAGAAAATGGTGAGCATGGACGGCAATCCATTTGAACTGGAAGGACTGTCTTAATTAAATATAAGTTTTTGTATTGTCTGTATAGGCATTTATGTAGTGCAGTTACTCACATTTTATTTATTCACCTTCTTTAGCTGGAGTCGACTCCACTCAGACCTGAGATGACTCAAAAACAGGGCCAAGGTACTAATGAATAATAACAGCTCAGTTTTCTTCCTGTAAACCTGCAATTGTTTTTTTTTCTTTCTCTTTTTTTTATCCATCCAGAGCTTCGCCAGCGCCATGTCATCTCGAAAACACCCGCGGCGGCAAATCCTTCGAGCGGCGTGGTGGTCCTCCCTCCTCCTTCCGGCGGGCCCTCCTACCCCGGACGAGCTCCCCACTCCGCTCCGGGAGGACCCCCAGAGAGGGGCCTGTCGGCTGCGGCTGCTCAGCAGAGCCTGATGAGGAAGTCTATGACCCTCGGAACACCTGCTCCAGGATTTGGTGAGTTACACGCACACAGGGGGACCGCATCATAATGTAGCCGATTAAGGTGTTATTTACCCTTCCATTGTTTTCTCCCTCTTGTTGCACAGGTGTGTACAGTTCTATGCTTTTAAACTAAACAATGAGGCAGCAATATAAATTACATTAAATTAATTAAAGCTTATACTTTTTTTAAATGACATTGAATTTTATTCAGGCAATAAAAATCCCAAACAAACTTTCCATCAAACATTTGTCCTGTATAGAAGACATCTGTGTATATAGAGGCAGTGACTATTCAATATAAATTATTTCTGGACTATGAGTGCTGAATAGAAGATGCAAATGGGTGCAAACAGTAAAGGAAATGCGCTCCTAAAGGAAGCCGCGAGCTGTAATTGCCATGTGGAATGCCAACTGTGAGCAACGCACGAAGCAGGATTACATTAACTATGATTAATTAGCCAGAGCGCCATTTGTTCTCTGGGCGATGGTGGTGGAATCTCGGTAAATGTCTTCTTGGCAAAATTGCCTTTGGCATTGGCAGCACCTCGCAAATGGTTTACACGACTTGATATCACCTGCTTCTGCTGAAAATTGAAAGTGAAAAGCAATTTGATACACACAGTCGCCGCAGAGTTTCCATATGTCGACGAATTAATATCCAGCAGGGTACTGAGACGGTGCCAGGCCTCACAGAAATGACCAGTCATCTTCCTATGATTGCTCTTGATGTTAGATTATATTAATTACTACTCTCCGACGCCGTGGGGGATCTGGACGTGCTTTGAAAGAGATGCGAGTCATTAACGGCAAGGTTTTTTTCTCAAATTCATCTTAGTTTGCGCAGAAATGATCGTGAACTTCTTATTTTTTAAGTTGCTCGCTCATGTTTTATATTCTCAACACCATAAATGATTTGTTTTAAAAGGGATGCACCCTCCAGGCCCACCCTTGGCCAGACCAGTACTTCCAAGGCACCGAGGGGCCATGGACAGAGTCATTGAGTACCTTGTTGGAGATGGCCCACAGAACAGGTAAATTACATTAGTGTATTAAAATTTACTCTGGCTTTCCTCATAATGAGCTAAATTCTTTCGCAGGTGACTGATTTATTATTTATTTTTTTCATACCGTTAAATGCATATTTATTTTTGGTATATGTCTTGACTTTTTTTACAGAGCTTGGTTACGCAAGCAGATTCAAATTGTCTACTACGTGTAGTATACAACAAAAACTTACGTATCGTCCTAAATTGGCCTTCTGTAAACATTTCAACACACAGTTTCAATACTTTTGGCTCAACCTGGTCTTATTTTACGAGGAGCCAAGATAACATTATTAATAGGGGAAATACCTTGTTTAGATGTTTGTAAACTATAAACTTTTCATATATATTTGGCGGATACAAGCAACGATGTGATTAATCTGCGGCAGTTGAGCCGCAAAGTGGCGAGGTATTACTGTACTGTTCAACATTGTTTTTGGCTGTAAGCGCGAATCAATATCCAAGCTTGATATGAAAATGCCCCTCTGGACAAAATGGTCAAATCCAGTTTTCTAGCCCAGATCACGCGCAAAATACTACTAGCAACCGTTAGTCCCAATCTGCCTGGTAGATTTGACGCATTCCCCGTCAAAAGTGAGCTACAAGAGCTTCGGGCCCAAAGTGTGGCTTCACTCGAGAGGCTTTCACACACTTCCTTATTATTTATTCCATTCACGACTCCATCCATCCCTTGAGGCTTTTTTTTCACGAGTGATTGGGTCAGATTTTACCTGTTAGTCCTTGTTTTGTTCATTCAGAAATTCCACTCAGATCAGTTTGTTGGTACTACTTTATCTAATGGTGTTCAAATATAAAGCAGCATGGTGTAGAAAGTGTTTATTTAATGTATTCTTTCTCTGCTTCCTTCCTCAGATTCGCTCTCATATGCCAACAGTGTTTGTCCCACAATGGCATGGCATTAAAAGAGGAATTTGAATATGTCGGTAAGACTCTGAGAAGCACTCTGCTCTTTGTCATTCTGCCTCAAAGCTGCAGCTCCATTTGCCCTCTAGCACTTGGCAGCACACTATATCATGTGGCTTTTAAATGCCTCCATCACCGCCGACCCCTGTGAGCAAATTCACACCAAGATTGAATATGCAAAACAATGTTACACATCCATCTTGCATGTTTATGCATCTCGGGCTTTAAAAAAAAACTCAAGTGGCTTATATTCATGTATATTTGTTTGTCAGATGATATTTAAGCATTATTTGATGTTTTTCAGCCTTCCGATGCGCCTATTGTTATTTCCTCAACCCTGCCAGAAAAACCAGACCTCAAGCTCCCGTACTCCCCGAGGTCAACGATGAGCTGAAGAGCTCGTCTGAGGCACCTTTCTCACCGTCCAGTGCCGAAGAAGACTCCCCGCAAACTTCCAAAGGTGAGAACAATGCATAGTGGATTTAGAAATCTGGGATAGTTCTCTTTTTCTAACTTTCTGGGGAGCATTAAAATTATCGTGTGCGGTCGATTGGTCGCCGTCTTTTGGTCGCCCCGACCGCGACAACGGGCGACCAAAAGACCGGCGACAAAACTAGGCAAAACAACACGGTCTACACATCAATAAAAGCCAACAATGGCCATGAGCAGTTTCACTGAGCTGGCTCGTATATGTACATGCGTTGTCCCTTTAAGAAGCTACGTCAGTCAGGGTCTTAACAAGTTCTTCAACAAAAAACAATAAAAGTCTGGGAAATTTGGAGCTTTTCTTTAGCCTAATAATTACTAGGGCATTAAGTATGACTAAATAGTAATTCACAGTTTGTATTTATGGAATTTGAGCAACGATTTAAATGGTAATTATCAATAACCTTCCGGGCGACCAAAAGATCGGCGACCATAAGACCGTGTACCGCTAAAATGGCCTACATCCTCAGTTAAACAGATTGTGCCTACCGTTTTGATTAAAATTGCTTGTAAATATCATATATTGAACAAATGGTTCCGTTTTTTTGTGTTTCCCCCCCCCAAAATGACTTGTCGATGTTTTGTCAGCAGAGGACATCCAGGATGTAGCACCCCCAACCCCTCCGGAGTCCAGTCCAGAATCTGACCACCAAAGCACTCACGATTCACCAGGTGAGCCCTCCGAGAAATCGGATGGAGAGCAGGATTTGTCTGTCATGGAGGTGGAGTAAAGAAGGCGCATTTCACACCCTCTGAAACTTGGATGGGAAAGATATGCTCAAGATTTTGGAATGGCGTAGTTATCACCGCATTTCACGGTGCTTTTCAATGCAATGCACAAAGCCCTTTGCTCTGGTAAGCGCGTTTTATATCATAGAGATAAATAGTTGGCACCGGCATCTGGGAAACTCCTCATCAACCTGCTTTCAAAACGGAGCACTGAGTGATGATATTCTATAGAACATGTTTACATCTGTATTTTGACTGATTGTCTTAAGAGGAAACTTCATGAATGGCATTTTTATTTATAAGGTCAGTTTACTGCTGTGCTTTTACATACAGAGTGTGCTGTTTAGCAAAATTGTGAAACCAGCATGTTTACACATGACGGTACGTAAAGCAGAACGCACTTACAATGTGTATTTATTTCTTCAAACAGAATGGAGATTATTGTTGGTACTGTGCACCTGCTGGAAGTGCCTTTTACATTTTAAATGGCTTCCTCACCAGTATTTTTGATGCAACCTATTTATATTCGGACAATCTCTTTAACCGTTTTCACCCGCATCAATGAATGTCTGTTTGCTGTGAATGTGTCAGTTTGGTCATTGTTAATAATAAAATACGATTTTGAAAGAATGTGTTTTATTTTGATAAAACGCACTACCTGATCTGATGATGAAGAAATATAAAATCTGTCACAGTGCAATTAGGTGATGCTTCTAGTTAGCAACAGTTATTGGCCTCAGAGAAACTAAAAAATCTTAAATGGGAAATAGAAAAAGGTACAGCATGTAAATGGCCGTGATGACATTACCTGGTGTGTATTCCCGATGCCTGTTAGGCTTTACAAATTGCCGCACCGTTTCAGGTCCTCACAGCCAATGTTTAAACAGTCTGTTTTCATTAGCTTGCCAATTTTAGCTTGTGATCATTTTATTTTAGCTCATTGATCATTTCAGACAGCGTAACATAATGGTGTTGACACCAAACCCGACCAGTCTTGATTGCTTGACCCTCTTCATTTGCAAGCAGAAAGTCATTGCGGCTACAAAGTTGCTTCGCCGCCACCGTCTGACCCCCCTCGCCTCAACGTGCACTGTAAACTATAAGGGAGGTCAACGTGCCACATCTTCTATGGGTTTTGATAATGTATGTTTACAGAGACATGACCTCCGGGTCCTTGTAATGCATCAATGTGACATCCACAGTAACGCCTGATTCCACCGCATGCTGTTTGGGGTTGACCTCTGACAAGAGTCGAACGGGGGGGAAAGATGGGACATCAATAGGACAATGTTTGGATGTTTTCGCACCACTGGGAGCTTGTTCTGCCATACACGAGCCGCGCATGTGCATGCGTGTCATCTGTAGTCCTCCGTGACAGTGACTGATATATAAAGTCTTGTTTCGCCCTCTTACATTTACGTCTAAGATTATGTCCAACGATCACTTTTCAAATGAAAATAGATTCATGGAAAAAAAACCTTTTGAAAAGGCAAAAATGCAGTGTTTCTTATACTAAAGACCAATTATAATATGTTGACAAACATTTGTGGATGAGACAATCGCCATTGTCCAGACTAGAGAAGTGATAACTCAAACTCAAACTTCTTTAATCAGGTTTGCTGTCATGGCAACAGTAAAAGATTCTCAGACACGAAACAAATGATGAAATCCAAAGCCCCAGTGTCGAGGTAATTTTGTGCTGGCGCCGAAAAGGCACAGTGGAGCTGTCCCAAGGTTCATAGTTCTATCTGGCTCCCATCTCTCACACCCGCATTGGAGGCCACTTGACTGAAATTTATACTGATCTTTTATTTATACCCAGAAAAAATGGCAGATAAGAAACATAAGCGTTCTTGATATTGTGTTCTGTCATATCTCGCAGCCAAAGATTGAAATCCTGCGAAACAATTTTCTGTAGAAATGAAAGAGCGTGCCCTCCTGAACCCCGGAGGAAAATAAGCCCGCCGTGCGAAGCGGAATATGAAACAGAGGCTCCGAATAAGTAAAATAGACAAGTGCACCAGGCTTGTCACTTTTCCATTTGCTGCCCCCGAGTGAGAGCACTTCAAAAATTCCCCCCTCATCTCGGCAGAGACCTTTATCGTTATGCTCTATCTACTGTACTGAATACGAAGAAAGAGCATATCGGGCGAAGGAGGCTTTTAAAGATTTGCCTTGATTCTCCCAATCATTAAGAGGCAAACAACAACAAAATGTCATGATGGAGGCGATGTGCTAAACGCTGAGATGAGCGTCACAGCCGCAGTTATCGCGCCGGCGATATTAGACCTAACGACGGGCTCTCGACAACGGCATCATTACACCGTAATAAGAGCAGCATCTCCTTGAGAGTGGCATTAAAATCGCATTAGAGTACACAAGAGCCGGCCTTGATGAGCACTGAAGGGGTGACGCTCGCGAGCAGCCGGGCCCATTATTGTGCTAACTCTCACTCGCCTGCTTCTCGATTGCCACTTGACAAAAAGCTCGGCACAAAAGGTCATCAGCCTCTTCCGAGAAATTAGCTGGGGAACGTCGAGCCATTTAAATGCTCCGCGCGCACATTGGATTGGAATCGTTTTGTTGGGGGAACGAAAAAAAAAAGTCCTTCTATCCTGTCAATGACAAATGCGTGACAAAATGCTGTTTATATAGCAGAATGACATTCAGGGTTCAGGGAGCATTGTCATTGTCCGCTCCATCTTGAGGTCATTACAACGCAAGAGCGATGTCATCGCTGTTATTACTGTCGACAATATGTCACTGCATTGTAATTATGAACTCAACTCTGAGGATACGCTTGTATTACAAACTCGATGATCTGATGAAGAGTGCACGCAGTTTGGATAGCACAGAATGCGACGTTGAATATGCTCACTGAGTTTTGTTGTGAAAGGTTTAGTGTTGTGGCCTTTAGTATTGGTTATTGACGGTGCTGGTGAACAATTAGGGCAAGTCGCATCCTATCTCAGCTGACTTTTGGCCAAAGGCACCCACTCGTTTTCCATCTCAGAGCCTTCGTACAAGGGCCAGTTTTTGCTATGGGCAATGTGGGCAACTGCCCAAGGCGCAATTTATTTGTGGGCGTCTATAAAGTGTCACTGCATCCAGTCTAAAAATGGCACAATATTTTTCTAATGAGTTAGTTAGTTGATGATTTGACAGTACATTGAGACCATCTCATCATTATCGCTGCCTTCATTGATTTTCCTGGGAGAAATCCCATGAAAACTGTTCTATAGCAGTGAGATATTTAGCGGCCTTTTCAATTTAGCGTTATTCAAGATGGTTGCATGCTCTATGAAGGGTTACAGAAGAGAGGAATAAGGAGGAGAAGAGCCGGCGCTGCATAAGTAGCTCATGTGGAAATCATACAAAGTGTCCTGCAGGCAGCAGCTTCATTTTATGGCTCCATCTATTACCACTCTGTCATTGTTAATTGTCTTCTTTTTACCTCGGCAGGATTCTCCAAATTGGTCCTATCGAATGTGACAGGAGGAAGAGCATTAAGCATCTGACAAGATGATATCTAAGTTCAATTTCCTACTCCTCACCTGATTTATACCTGCAGCACATCATTTTCCTTTCTGTCATAAAGACCTCGATAAATCAGCGGTGCTCATGGAAGCGCTCCACCAACAGCCTTTCTTGGATTTGTGTCCCCAGCGTTTGCTATTAGGAAGCCATTACAAGCACATTTTGCTCTCTCAAACAAAAATGATCAAATCTAATGCAGGCGAGATTAAAGAGATAAAAGGAAAAAGAAGGTGCAGGTGGAGATCCTCTAAACAGCCTAAACAATATGTTCTAAACTCAATCTAAAAAAAGAAAGGAAGAAAAAACGCCCTCTTTTTTCCTCTCCTTTTTTTTGCCAGTGACACCATTATCCATCTGTTTGGACAAAATTGCTGTATCATGGTATAAATCTGGCATACAAGTGACATATCCTCTAAAATAAAAGGCAACATTAACTGCTCTATCTTCTAGAGGCCATGGGACGAGCGGGCCATAAGCTCAGTCAAGTGTGATGGCAGTTATACTGTGTTTTTACTAGACTGCAGACAATTATACTTTGCTCCTTTCGCCATAAGAAGACAAAGTGCCCGGGCTTCAGCTGAAATGATTTCAAATAGATTTTCCAAAATGTCTCTTGGCAGATTGCTTCCATACATTATTTCACTTAAATGGAAAGGGGAGGGAAAAGAGAGGCAGTCTGAAACACAAATCAATCGTAACACTTGGAGACGATGTGTGTGTGTGTGTGTGTGAGTGTGTCAATATACATATAAATATAAGGCTGCCGGGCGGACGCGTCAACCTCACAGTTCTGGGTTCGATCACACGTCGGTCCAGACTGTGTGGCTCTCCGGGCTTTTATGGGTTTCCTCCGGGTACTCCAGTTTCCTCCCACATCCTAAAAACATGCAGGGTATGCTTATTGAATATTCTATATTGCCCCTAGAGCACATGTGTCAAAGTGGCGGCCTGGGGGCCAAATCTGGCCCGCCGCATCATTTTGTGTGGCCCGGGAAAGTAAATCATGAGTGCCGACTTTCTGTTTTAGGATCAAATTAAAATGAAGAGTATAGATGTATATTAAATTTCCTGTTTTCCACCCTTTTAAATCAATAATTGTAATTTTTTAATCATTTTTTTTCTGTGTTTTTAGTTCAAAAATCATTTTTTAAAATCTAAAAATATATTTAAAAAAAGCTAAAATAAACATTGTTTTAGATCTATAAAAAACTGAATATTCAGGGCTTTAAATCCAGTTCTTTTAATCCATTTATATAAAAAAAATCTAAATATTATATCTAAAATGGTCCGGCCCACGTGAAATCAAGTTGACGTTAAAGCGGCCCGCGAACCAACCCGAGTCTGACACTCTTGCCCTATGTGCATGGATGGTTGCCCATTGGCTGACCACCAATTCAGAGTGTCCCCTTCCTGGTGAGCGACGTCAAATGGGATACGCTCCAGCACCCCCTGCGACCCTTGTGAGCATAAGTGGTTCAGAAAATCAATGAATGAATATATAAACTCAAAGATATGCATACAACGATGCTGATAGTCACATCTTTGCCGAATTATTTGTTTGTATTTTTTATTTTTTCCCCCTCTGTGTCATTGCGATTGTCCATTGTTTTCACCTGTTGTCCCCATGTGTCTCAGCCAATCAGCTGCCTTGCGTGTCACCCACCTGTTTACCTGTCTCGTTACACCAACTCTGTGTATTTAAATTCCCTTCCCTGCCCTTCTTTGCTTGATTATCCAGCTTTTGGTTCACACTGGCTAGCCGCACGATGAAGGTGAGCTCAAATATTTCCTCCAATATTTCATTATGACACTAAGAGGCCCACAATATTAGGAATACGTGAACAAGGTAGTGCATAAACTCGTGCCCTAACAGTCAAGGTGTCTTTTCCCGTCGATGGCAACCATGAGACAATGATCAATATTAGCTTTATGGTTTACCATGTAGCAGACAATCCACTTAGTACATTATTTTTTCGATTGCAAGGAGAAATTCTTCAGAAACCTTACAAATGGCAATTTTGCTAGTGTCCTTGATGTTTTAACGTGTGATACTCGTCACATAAAAGTCAAAGCGAGTGTATAGTATTGAGGATTTATAGCTATATTTTGCCCGTAACTGCTCTCTGGGTCCTCTTTCACTTTGCAAAGTCAAAAATCTAGGACCATTAATCAGTGAACAAAAGGGGGGCGGTCAAACGGAACCTAAAAAATGACATTAGGAAAAATGTAGAAGGATGTCCTACCGCAGACAACAAAATTGAATGTAATTATCTCTGTAAAAGGTACAAAAACAGTCCAAATCCTCAACTTTGTGGAAAATATTAGCTCGTTGGTATTGCAACTCCGAGCCAGATAGTTCTTTACTGGACTATTCCCCATTGCCAAGCATAATTAATTGCTTTACAGTTTTCAAGGCCATAATGCTCATCAGTTATTAATTAGAAATTCATTTCACTGAATAAATAATGCTCATGATTGATGATGAAAGTGGTAATTAGCTTCTTGGAGCAATGCACTGGGGGAAAAGACTTTCACACTCAAATCTAGGCTGTTAAGTAGTTGCCCGTTTACGGTACTACCGCTCGTCATAAACCATTGCCGAAGCATTTGGATTAAGGGAGCACTAACCAAAGTTGGAACCTGCTGAGGTTACATTTGGCAACCTGCACAACTTGTTCTCACGCCCTTTGTTCCAGAAAACTGCCAAATATAATAATATATACGTATAGTATCCCGGTATTCCGCATATGCCCTAATGTCAACTTGCATTAAGGTGATGTGAATTGAGAGAGCAAAAATGCCCAATAATCTCACGGGCCTATCATAGGCATCTTAGTGCCTATAATAGTCCTTTTTTAAATGACGAGAGAGAAGTGTGAAAACTCAAGCCAGCTATGGCTCAGTATTGATTTTACACCCAAGATCCAAGCATTGTTGATAGTCTCTTTGATATATTTTCCAGCAAGCGCCGGTCCCTTCGGAGTTTTGTGGAAAATAAACCAGTCAATATACACCTATTAGGATTTCTTGATCTGAGCCCATAAAGCTGTGCGTTACAGTGTTTCCGATGCTCATTGCATCATAATAGCAACAAGAGCAGCGGCTATTACTTTTAGAAGATGAACCACCAACATTTGAGCGGCTTGTTGAAATAGTGTTGTTTTAAAACAATCGATGCAATTGGCCTCTATTACAGTGGGAATACAGAAGAACCTTAAAAGTCGAATGCAAACTGTAAGATGGCCGACCAGCGATATGCTGCAAGGTTTCCAATCATGATCAATATGTTGATGTGAATAGTTTCACGATCAACTGTCAACATTTTGACAGTTCATGCCATTGATCCCAGAAGCAAGAACACACATAGCATAAGCAAGGTTAAGACTTTTAATATACATTTAGCATATACTAGTTTGTGTATGGTGGGATAATTTTGGGTTGGTCATTTAAAAAGGACGTGTAAAAAATAATTACAGTAGACGCGTTATGCTATTAGGGATCCAGAATTGCTTGCATTGTATCGTAAATGTACAGTATCAGGTAAGATTTATTTCCACAAACCAGATAAAGGGATTTCCTTTGTTTTTTGGGCAGCATGGACAATCAGTAATGGCCAGTTGGGGTTGTCTTTGGTTGTGTTTATTTAGTTTGAAGTCAAACATTGATTAAAAGAGCCGAATTCCCTTAGCAGGAAAGATGCTGGAGCATCGGAACAATAAATGTTTTTCTGGCTGTATTGAAATCAAAAATTCTATTCTGCGGTCATGTGTCACGGGTGGACACATTGAGCTCTTGTCAGAGCACAAAGCTCCCCTCAGAAGTCCACGTTGGCCTGTCTGTTGTTTGGACGTGCGGGTCCACATGGGGCCACATTTGATTGGAAAGCCCAGAGGGAGGCGTTCCACCAGTCACAAGGGCATTGTTAGCGCCTGCAAAATGGCCAGAGAAGAATGACTGATTATGCATCCACAGCCAGGGTTACTAATAGGAATTCTATTTGAATTTCTAACATAACAGATGTTTGCTGGGCACCTCCATGGAGCGAGCATACACAGTTATGCTAATTCTCCAGTGTTTCCCCTCAAGTTAGCTCACAGTCATTAGAGCACACAACTAGCTGGGATCCCTCTGTCAAACTAATAATTGGCCATTATTGATATTAATTAACATTTTTGCTCTCCGTGTCCTTTTTGACCCGCTATCTGTTAGTAAATCCAGTTACTGAGGCCTATTAGGGCAATAAAAACCACAGGACTGTGTGGTAGTGGCAAGCCATTTATCAGAAACAGAACATAAAGCCAATTAGGAAAGGGTGCTGACAGTTGTCTTCATTCTGCACTGACTACTTCTTGATCTCCATTATAAATTGCTAATAGGACAGATACTGGTTTGCAAGGGAGGATGCGTGAAGGGGGTGTTACCATTGCTCAGTCCCCCTGTGATGACAGGCGAAAGAGACCAGTAATAGTAGTATCTTTGTTTGATGAGGCTAAAACCATCATCTGCAGCTGCTTTTACCCCTTTTAGTCTTTTGTGTTTGGGAGTGTACAGCCTCAATTGGTAAAAAAAAGGACCAGAAACGACTAGGTTGTCTATCCCTTAGTTGGCTGAGATAGTCTCGGGCATCCCTCACGACCCTTGTGAGGATGAGCGGTAGGGAAAATGAATGAGAAAAAAAAGAAGGTACTGTATTTCCTCCAAAGTTTATGCAGTAAGTCCCTTTTTAATGAGAATTTGCATTGTCCTATCTGTCTCTAAGTCATGTCAGCGCATTCGGTGAGTGTAAAGTGTAAGACGTCCATTGTGATTTACAAGTCTAGGCGT
The DNA here is from genome assembly GCF_051989625.1 of Stigmatopora argus. Taxonomy (NCBI): domain Eukaryota; kingdom Metazoa; phylum Chordata; class Actinopteri; order Syngnathiformes; family Syngnathidae; genus Stigmatopora; species Stigmatopora argus. The sequence continues at coordinate 11,260,040 of NC_135399.1, forward strand.
GACCTTCTCTTTTTATAATGTAAGCGTGTAATTCTCTGGAGTGTAACGTCGTGTTTGATCAAAGGAGCTACTCGTGTCCTTATCTCAAAAGTGCAGGAGCAGAAGCAACTTTGACAAGCCGAACAGGTTACTCCTAATTGTCATGAACTGCAAGTATTTTAGACAAAATGGTAAAATGGTTATGGTTAAGGTTTTAGTTTGATCATAACAATAAATGATCAAACTAATCTGATATTGCTCCATGTACATATTTTTTTTCTTTAGATAGAATAATGTTTTTGTAGTAACTTCAAATGTTTTGCACTTGTTTTTTTTCTCTTCATTTCTCTGATGTAGTCATTCTCGCGCATTAATGTTTTTTGACAATGTATTTTAACTCGATTTTTTTTCTTTTTCTTTTTTGCAAAATATTCCAAATAGGAAGTCATGGCATTTCATAGTGTGCATAGTTAGGTCTTTGATGGATACTTCAAATTTTGCTGTTGACAAATACTAATCCATATCCATTTTCAGGGTAAAATGAAAAGTTTCTACTACATTTACTCTATGTATACTGAAGAAGCAACCCCCCACCCCCCTACACACACACACAGACACAGACTTCTGAATTAATATGATTCTCTTGAATTAATCTGAAGTTTATTATTGGAAAAGCAACATATGTCTGGTGCACAGTGCTGCATCCAACAGATTTGGGTGCAGTATACATGACTGGGCGACTCCATGCTCGTACGTATGAAGTGGCTCCGGCTTCACGCTCCTCTCCGTTCCGTGGCCTCGGGTGTATAAATTTGCTTGATTGTTTTTCTTTGGCTTTTTTAATTCATTGCAGTCGGATTGCTCTTTGATGCACTTCTGTTGTCCCTCAAACAATTGAAGTGGAGACAATGGAGGCATAATGATAGATCCGTGTAGCCGCCATCTGTAAGAGCATCTGCTCCCGTGCATCTGTACAACATACTGGAGCGGGGAGCCTCAGTAATCTGCATAATAAGGAGAAGGTTTATCTCCGTCTAGTTAATAATCACAAGCAATCGATGCACTTCATTCCCTCAGTCCTGACTGTTGGGATGAAGAAAATTTGAGAAGCAGCAAAAGTTTGGCTATGTCGGAATTATCCTCCAGATAGTCATGGGTCAGGAGCTGTTGATTTTGCCCGGAGCTATGGATTTAGTCGGCGCTCATCTCGTCTTTTCATGAATACCATAATTATAGAAGGACACTTCTGAGATATCATACTGCTTCTTCTTTTATTAATACTGTTGTGAGATTTCTCGACGCTGTGGCCTCGTTTCAGAATTGGATGTGAAGCATACCAAGGTTGGGCTGTTAACAGAATGGAGAAGAAATAGTCTCTTTTGTTTTTGATTGTCTGACATTCGGGTTAGAAACACTGACAAAAAAAGAAGCAGTAAACATGACCTTCATTTAAAGGCCTTTATTTTGACGCCACACAGGTGTCTGTAGGGTATTAATGATCTTATGAAGAAGGGCGGACAATTTGGTGTACTCAAATTATTCGAATTTGGTTGGCTTAAAATAGTACCCGCATTGAGAAAATATCTGCATGCATGTTGTTGGGCCACTTTCTGGAAATATTGGCTTTTAATTGGGTTCTTTTCTACTATTACACACACCAGAAAAATTAAGTTCTGCTGGGATATACACAGTAAAGGTGTTGTCTTTCCCTCTAAGAGGGTGCTGGATTTTTAATCCAACCGTAAAAGTTTATTCCAACCATAAAGTCTGGGTGAATATCTCGTTTGCCAATTTCAAAGTTTCACGGTAATTGGTTGTGTTGTGTGTCGCTGTTATGGGTTTTTGTTGAAACCGGTTGGTTGTCATTGGTGGTGATAGATGAAACAAATTTGCACTAAAAATGAACACTTTTTACATTGACCACAAAGTAACTGGCATATTTCTGCTTATAATTTTGAAATTAAGGTAAGCACAGGTTGCTTTCACATCTCAGATGACACATCTGTATATAATCCCAAAAAATATCCCCCTATGATCTTTGTTATTAAACATTTCTTTAGGAGTTTGCCATCTTTTTTCAATTAATAACTAGCTATAGTGATGCAGAGTCGCAAAAGCAATAATATAGATTTAAACAACGTGCACTAAAATGAACACTTTAGAAAAAAGGCTCTCAAAATATGCTGACTTTGAACTATCTGGAGTCCTTTTCTTGCTATCATTTAATAAATTCCTTTGGGTTTTGAGAATCAGTATATGATTATATATTTTAAACAAAAACACTTGACAGTGGCTCATAGGAATATAACCCACTGATTGAATGGAAAGTGTACGATATTGACTGAAAATATATTTTTCCTCTCACCAGCCTCTTGTTAAACATGCTCATTAAATCAAGCAGATGATGCATTGCAGTATGAAGAAAGTGGCCAGCAAATCCAAATGAAAACACTTAAAACGGCCTAAAAAGTTGGAGGTTTCATATTAAATCACATTTTTGTACACTCGTTTGTATACAATTCAGTGTAATAAACCTCACTGAGTACTGACATGCATAGTTCTGGCTCATCCCAATTAAACACGCATGATCCTCCTTTCCCAGCTGTTAGGCCTCTGAAAGCCACCAAGCAGGTGTAGCAAGCCCCCAAGTGAAGACGAGGAAGATGCTTTTCCAAGAAGTGCAGGTGTGACATGTTACGGGGAGTGCAGGTGCTTATTGAGTTATCAGGAGCAGCTCCTGCTTGTTTGATTTATCACCAGGGATTTACCATTGCCATAAATGAATTCCTCTATATCTGAGCAAACAAAAAGGTTTTGAAAACTACTTGCTGCTCTCCTAAAGCTACAAAAACTTACATCAAAACCACTACCGGATGTCACCTGAACACCCATTGCTAACAATTCTAAGTATCGTATTTACTGAACAATAAGTAGTACATTTTTGGCCGGGCCTGCAACTAATACTCAAGTGCGATTTATATATTTGTTTTGTTTTCCTTTCTGACCACCGAATGCCTTTTTTAAGCTAGAGTTTTCCGAAAAACTGTAAATTTAGTTTCATAACCAGGTGGATATTCAGCATATTGTTCTCAATTTATATATTTTTACTTTAAAGTATTTTTGTTTGTCCGTATCAGAAGAGAAATCTGACTAATTTGAACTATCTGTCAACCGAATATTATGAGATGTAGACATTGTTGATTATCTTTCCCATTGAGATGCAAAAACCTTTATTGTAAAGGGTTGTAAATTGTAAATTTTGTATTTTGTCACATTGTAAATATGTAAACACAAAGTAAAATACCTTGTCTATTTGAAACAACCATATACATGTTAAACAAAACCCCCAAGATATAAATATATACGATCTTTAAATATCCACTTTATTGCTTCCCTCCTGGAAGGTTCTCATTTCCACCAAAATAAAAGCAAAAATCCTGCCCTGTTTTGGCATTTGAGCAAAAATCCCGAACCGTCCGGGTAGCGCCAATGCATCTACTTTACGCCTTGTAATCTTGTGTTTATGGGGTTGCGAGGAGGCCGTGACATTGTTGGGTCGTGTTTGACACATTAATTGGATAAAGTGTTTTTCATCACAGCTGCTGGGAAATGAAGAGGAGATTGAAAGCCCCTGATGTCTTGTAATTAAGTGTTTCATATTGTGTAGCCTCACTTCCACCAGCGCCGTTGGCTGATGAATGGGCCGTAAAGGCAATCGTAGCATACGCGACCATACAAAGGAGGCCAAAGGGTCTGTTACGTCAAAAGCTAAGGTCAGGAGAAAGCAATTCAGTCAGCCGGTTACATGTTAACACGGGCAGCATTTGGAGAACACTGCTGCGTCTACAATAGGAATGAAGACGTCAATACAATTTTGGCCGGGTAGCGGCGTGCTTAGAAAAGCAAATGTTCCGCCCAGTGTGTTCCAGCAGAAAAAAAGGGGCGTCTGTTTCCCAAACAAACTGCTGTCCTTGATATCAGCTGGTTAATCCTCCCCTTTTAGTGGCTTTATTGGCTCATTCAAGAGGGTCTTTTGACATTCCCCCTGCTCTGTTAAAAGGTGACTGCATCTCAAGTGAAATCTGGAGTGTTCTTTACACAAGCGCCGAGCCCCATGTGGCTCTTGCCTCCCAGTGGGCCTGTGATTTTCCCGCTTTAAGTGTCTACTGTCAACACTAATTTGTCCCACTTCTCCTCCGCCACCACCCCTCCGCTGGGGAGGAAGGGCTGGGTGACGCTCTCCTAAAGTTTTAATAAAAAGATCTGCTGTTTTCTCGGAGTGAAACAAGGGTTTTAAAAGCCACAGAGGCAATAAGATGCCGGGTAATGATTACAAGGCTTGAACGGAGGCTGTTAGGGGCGCCGTGTACTGTTTTATAAAGTGAGCTGCGACTGTGTACTCGGGCAAATAAAAAAGCTAAAGTAGGAGATGCACCAACAGCGTTGAATTATTGCCAAGGAAAAACAAAATGTTCTGTTTCCTCATTTTTGAGAACTGCTTGAATACTTTTTAAGGCAAATTGAAGTGTGTTTTTTCCTTTAAAATTTCAAAAACTTTTCCATCATTAAAGTGGCCTACGATCAATACAACCTAATTAATATAAACAGTGTTTTTCATCTTTTTTTAAGAGAGAAATTGAAAATAAAACATGAAATATTGTTGAACAAGTCAACACTATTGCTGCTATTTGGTTTCTCAGTGTGCAAACATGAAGATGCACATCAATTTTCAAGTTAGATTTCAAACTTTATCTTAAATTTGGAGTTCTGTTTTCCCCCCCTCCATCTGATTGTGTCACTGACTCAATCCAAAGTGACAAATTGAAAAACTGTGTTCTTGCACCATTAAAATTTCATCCATCGGATTTCCGCGGGATTGATAAAAGCAGCATGATTGCAAATAATAGTTTCTGACATGTTTTGCTTGAGCACAATTTCACCGGCCGACAGAGTAAATTGCCTCATTTCATTTATGTGCCTTTTAATGTTTGAAGGGAAATCAATGGAAAAAGTAATTCCTTGCCTTCCATTTAAGCTAATTCCCATCTATTTGAATGATAGGTCCAAAGGAAAGCAGTCAAGAGACTTTCTTTTCAATTATCGCTGACTTGTTTACATAGCGTTATAGCCGGACATACAAATCTCGTATGGACTCTGCCACTGCTTAAGAAGGTAAACACAATCTCACTACCAAGGTAGGCAAGAACATGTAGGAAATTGTTCAATATCTCAGTCCAAGTCCAATTTATACCGCATTGTTTAGCTGCACTGTGTATAGTAGGGTTATGGTAATGTAATATGCATAATTCATACACCTAGGGCCCCCTCCTCATTTGTGATTCGGCCTACCCTGCGTGTTCATCTGAGGCTGAATTAATGCTACATTGTCCATTAGGCAACCATAACACTGGCCAATGCTGTCACACACTCTGTTTGGACTGAAATTCCATCGAGGCTAATTTTCCATTTTGGTCAATGTTGCCAATTGCTTTTCAAAAATACTACATTTCTCAATTTGAATGAATGTTGATGACATCGATCCTTCTTTGTAATTGGAAATGGCGTTTTCTTGCTTTTTTTTTGTATGTGTGTGTAAGGGGAATGTGCCTTTTGGGATTCTGAGTTTAAGCTGGTTCTGTTCGGCGGCTCGGTCTGTGGCCGTGGTGATGGCGGCACAAAGAGAGTGTTGGATGGTGGCTTGTTATTCTCTCCAGAGTTCACTTAGAGAGCCCGGACTGCCGCAGTTGTGACCTTCAGAAGACACGGTCTCCCTGCTGGGAACACATACACCGAGCACGTCCACTCCACAGCCGGCACTCATTGGGTCATGATGGGGCTAAGCAGTCCCATTAAAGCACGCTCATCTAGGCAAGCATCACGTGCACATGGCATCGAGATGGACTCGAGCCAAGAGGCCCTTTTTATTTATTTATTTTTATTCTGGTTCTCCGGCCTGCTACTAAGAGACACTGAATGAATGTTGTACTTATAAAAGCCACATCTGCGCCCCCTTCTCCTTGGGATACTATTCTCGTGATGTTTCAAGCTGAGCTCAGTGTATTAGAAATCCATTTTTTGGACATGCTGCGGTCAGTTTAATGATCATTATGTGGCTCAGATGGAAAAACAAGGGAATAAGGTGAATCAATGTTCGATTTTACGGCGCCACTTGATTCATGGCTCGCGCTATGATAAATGGCCGTCTTCCCGCTCTGAGACTAACTGTTGTGAAATGAATTTGTATGTTGTGTAGCAAAACTCACGAGAGGTGCCTTCTGGCTTGGCTTTCAGCGTTTCATCCGTTGATTAGTCCTGAAAGGCCAAAACATTATTTAGCACGCGCCGTTAACTAATGCTGACAGATGTCGAATACTTCAAGGCAAGAAGAAAACATTGCAAATATTCATCATGCAATTATACATTCAGCGTTCTTGTAGATTTTAAATCCTCAAGTGCGTGTGTGTGGTTTTTTTTTCATGCAGTTAGTCAAATGAGATGCGGAATTGACTGCATAGCTCCTGTGCCAGTTCGTCAGCAGGTCCATTGGCATGTATAATATCAAGCAGGTGATCTGATCTCTCTTTGAGTCTCGCTGATGGGAAGGCAAACTTCACCTAAAGGTAGTCAAGCAAAGAATTAATGGTTTTCCAAACTGCACGCCAAAGGCAATGAAAGAACGCAGGGGGGTTCGTTCCTCGAAGTAGCTGACATGACGCGACCAGTCACACGTAAACGACTAAAATGTAAGTGACAGACGGAAACTATCATGAGATCTGTGAAGCATCCTTATGCTGTTATCATTTTCTGTCCTACTGCTTTCAAAAGCAGTCTAACGATCCCTGCAAGGCCCAAACACACCTCACCTGGATTAGCATTATGTATTTATCTGCCCAACCACGTTCCAAACACCCTTATTCAAATTCATCATCATTTTCAACATATATTATGACACTTTATTTTGAAGGTGTTTTTAGATGAGGCACACTGGTAATGTGCTGAATAAATAGTTACGTATCTCTAATTGACTGCTGAACATTGCTGAAATATTTGATTTGGTTTATATTATTTGTAGTTTTATTATGCACTTTACATGGTCGTTAAAAAGTGTTCAAAAAATTTAGTTCCACACAAGTTAGCCAATTAGAAGTGTTCTAATGCAAATCAAATGAGCCTGAAATTGGCTCAACCTATATAAACTGTAATTAGAATATAATTTGGGAAAAATGACTTCAAAGGGTATTTTTGTACTAATCAGGTATTGCTCAAAAACATTTTTTTTCTACACACAATTAAAGATGATTAAAAACGAAGTTTTATTTAACATGGATGTAGTTTTCTTCAAAAACAGCACTTTTATGCATGATCGAATAACAAACAGAAATATCATTTGAACATGGAATCCATTGTGTGGTGATATCATGAAACTATGTGCTTAAACATTAAGTCCCTGAATGAGGATTGATTCAGAATCATGAACCCATGCACATCACGTCTAAAATTAATATTCATGACAAGGTCTCTATTGCAGGACTTGGACAAGTTGGGAGGTTTATTTGCTGCGTTTAATTGAGCAATTTAGATACCTGCAAAGAAGCTTTGCTTATTGTGCCAGATCGCTCATTCCTCAGCTCCACGCAATAACAAAATAAGCACACTGCATTATGTAATTAAACTCATGTTTAGGGACTTTATTTTGCTCTGCACACAAAATTTGAAACTTGAAAAATGCCATGGTAATGTATTTGTATTAGATAATAACGAGTCCCGCGCAGCAAATTTATTAGTCTGCATTCTGAAAAAGGCCCGGCAAAGCAACTTGCGTATAACATAATTGGCATCTTGTGGTTTGCTTTCCTGAGGAGAAAGTGAATTTTTATATGCCTTCGTAATAAATAGCATATTTAAGCACCCAGGAAATCACTGTGAGACATCCATCCCACATCGTTTCATTTATTCTGGTGTGTTTAATTAAAGCTCGGAAACTACACGCAATTTGCGTCTGAACGCTGTCTAATGCCTGAGACTGGTTATTAGATATTAAATTGATGCATAATTCAGGCAATTAAGAAAGTAATCACACAAAGTAATGTAATGTGAGTTAATTATTACAGCATAAGCAAACAGTTCATCAATGCTATTTAAAGCTGTGACTCTCTAATATGCTCACCAAGCATGGACATTTCTCCTGCATCAAGGTTTTGACGTGCTTATTAAACATTGTAGAGGCAGATTAGCATCTACCTACCTACCTACCTACCCAGCTACCTTTCCAGTCTACCCACCGACCTACCTATACAGTTAACTCACCTACCTACCTATCCAGTCTACCCACCTATCCAGTCTACCCACCTACCCACCTATCCAGTCTACCCACCTACCCACCTATCCACCTATCCAGTCTACCCACCTACCCACCTACCCACCTATCCAGTCTACCCACCTACCCACCTATCCAGTCTACCCACCTACCCACCTATCCAGTCTACCCACCTACCCACCTATCCAGTCTACCCACCTACCCACCTATCCAGTCTACCCACCTACCCACCTATCCAGTCTACCCACCTACCCACCTATCCAGTCTACGCACCTAGCCACCTATCCAGTCTACCCACCTATCCAGTCAACTCACCTACCTACCTATTCACCTACCCACCTACCTAACCATCTACCTACTCACCTACCCACCTACCTACCCACCGAGCAACCTACATACCAAACCACCCACCCACCCACATTGTATATGAGGACACCCGTCAAAACAAGACCTTCCAGCCCCGGTTTTGTTTTCTTGGGGTAAACAAGCGTGTCACAGTTGACCTTTGTCGGGGTCAGGCTGCTTTTATATTGGCTGACATGTTTCCAACTTAATAGAACAGTTTAGGCGCGGTCCCCAGGGCTCCTATATTTATTAAGCCACAATGAGTTGCATCTGCCTGCTCGAATCAAGAGGAGCAATCAGCCGGGGTCACACACGTAGTAATGGAGAAATATAGACACAGAGGGACGTGCTAACAGAGCCACACATGCACACGCCGCACTTTTGCAGCAGATAAATGCCCTCACATCTCAACAAGGCTTCATTTACAGCCGGCACTATTAGCTCCTGTTCTAATCCTAAATGATTACCGTTCTCATTATAGGCCCTCTTTGTATGTTGTATGATGTTTACAATCAACTGTGCATTTTATTGGCAGAGCACCATGAGGTCCAATGTGTCCTGTTTTACTTGTTTTTTTTCTTCTTCTTCTTTTCTGAGGTTTATTGATTTATCTTTGTTCAGCCATTGTACAACAGCCCTTAATGTTGGTCATTTTCTTAAACTGATTTTAGGCCCCTGCATGGCAATCAGGGATAATTGTCAATTATCACAAGGAGCCATCAGATCAATTACTGCAGAATCAATGCAGCCACACTGGGCGTGCTTTCTGTCCTTTCCCTTCAACACCTCCTTGAAATCGTTTAACGCTGTGGTTCTCAAACATTTTAGATCAAGAAACACTTCAAAATATACTTAATATGCCCTCAGTGTATGCCACCTTAATAAATAACATTAGCTCATTTGCTGCCATTTTGGGCAGGAAATGTCAAATCCATTTGAGCTGGGAGGGCTGGCAGTGATCCTTGGATTCGGATCACCTTTATTTTACTTTAGAAAATAAACACAACCATTAGCAGAATTTTAAGATTTAAAGGTTTTTTTTGTCATTCCTATTGATTGCTTCATTTCATTGGACACTGTCCTGCTCCTGGTGTGTGCCTATGCCGCCAGGGGGCAGTATAAAACTGACATATGGATATGCATAACTCACGTGATTCACATATTTGGATTAGTTTACATATGTTGCTTCACCATTTTTGCTCATAGAGCCGTTCCTTGAAAAGTTGTAACATCAGGACACGAATGTTGCTCATCATCCTGTTTTGCATTGTTTGTTAGCACAAGGCTAGTAAAGCTATGTTGGATTTTTTAAATACACCTGTAATTTTTTTTCAATTTATATTCAGGTTAGGAGTACATTTCAAGTGCGACCAGCAATAATCAAAATGATGGCTGTTTTTATTCTATATTTTATACCTAGTAAAGCACTCTAAGTTTATTGCCTGACTTTGTATCTTTTATAAAAAATCTAAATGTTTTGCACACAAAAGATGGACCAAATCTGTATCTAAATTGATTAAAAACAAACTATACAAAATATTAAACATAAATATACTTTAAAGTTAAATTCAATTGTTAAGTAACACATGTACTGCATTCAAGGAAATTAATTCATTGTGTCATGCACAGTTTGATCATTTATAATTTAGAAATTCTTTGTTGTACTCCAAAAGAAACACCATTTACCGCTTATTCAATATGATATGTTTTAATGGTTGTGTCTAGCTAGAAAATCAATGAAGCCTTTTTTACTCTTCTTGTGTCTGGAATTGTGAGGATCCTATTATTGCTATAGTTTTATCGCACCATAATGAAGACACTATTTTTTCTTACCTGCACAGGGTTCTGTATTAGAGTATATTTCTGTTTATCAGCAAAGAGAGCAGAGACACGTTTTTTTTTGTCTGGCAGGTGAGATGACTTTTGTAATGAAAGTTAATGTCACACAGTCCTTATTTTCTTCAAGACACTTCCACTTGCACCTCATGAAGGAAAGGCACCATTTGCCCAATGGCTTCCAGCGTGTATGGAAACAAATGTGCTGCTGTAATGGAAAAGCCCGGTCAGCAGCCTGATGTATTATCTCCTCCTCAGCGTATTTATTTACACTCAGCTACTCCACAAATTGTCTTGTCATCCTAATGGCTGACAATTAATCTGTTTCCAAGCAGGCCGAGGTGAATGAAAGAGATGGACTTTATTCTCCAAACTTTGTTTCTTGGCCTTATAGAGCTTCATACTTAAAGGCACCACGCTGGTGTTTATTTCTTATAAAAACAAATAATTCATCTGAGGGAAGCACTATTTATCAAATTACGATTAGCATGCATTCTTTTCTCTCTGTAGCGTTGGCTTTTTTTTGCGGTTGCTACTGGATAACTTGTTCAAGGGCAAACCTTCCCTTCATTTTCAAGGAAGGACACACTAAATCAAGACAAATGGTCAGGTCATCATTAAATCTATTGTAGCATCTGTAATGTTTAATACGCAGCATATTGTGCCGACATATTAGATACCGCATCCTTGTTTAAGACCAGCCTGAGTGTGTTGTTGTCTGTTTCCATCTACGTGAAATGTACCATAATCATTTTCAGTAAGTCTAGGAGAGATTGACATTTAACCAGTGTCCAAACTCCTCATATTTCATCCTCACCTGAAAGAGGTCTCCATAGACTACAATCACACACGCGCGCACAAACACACAATCACACAATCACACACACACGCGCGCACACACACGCCTTCGGCATCAGACCAAGAGAAAACAGAGTGTGCACTTTGTGCACAGCTATTTATATCAATAAGTCCCGTGCTGAGAGGCACAAAATGAGCGTTTAAGCTGCATGGCCCAGAGAGCTTGGTAGCAGGTGGGCAGGCTGTCTGGGCAGAAAGGGTATTCACTCCTTTTTTACAGGTGTTGCCCACCTTGCCGCACGTCCACAGCTCGGCGTAAGCTTCGGGAGGGAACGGGGCAGCTGGAACAGCGGGCATTGGGGAGCCAGAACCAGCCTCCTTTTCTACCGAGGCCTCCGCAGGTCAGCGCCTCTACCCAAAGGGACGGTGGAGCGAAACGCTATCAATTCCCAAACAAAGGAGCCACTTCAGCCGCCACAAAGGAAACATATGTGATAGAGCTGACTCGTGAGCAGCCGCTCACTTGAACATGTCAGCCTCTCCTAATTAGCTTGGTTAAGTCCCTCTGCTGTCTGCCCAACTGAGGCCTCTCCCTTTCACATGAGGGCTTTGTGTTTACGAGGGCAAAGGCTTGGGCTTGCTCCCAAAACACACGTTTTGTTGTGGCTTGAAAGGATGGCTGATTTAATTCTTCCTGAAATGAGAGCTGACAAACATTTGCCCAAATACAGATGGATTGACGCAGTAATGTCCTATTGATTTGACATGTGCAACCAAGCAGCATTTTATAGCCTTTATAAGGTTTTACCGCACAGCTTAACGCCCTGTTACATCCACAGTGTTTATGTGACACCTGCCCCTCCATCACCGGGATGTTTGGGAGTCGTTACATACGAGGCACCCTGCATGGTGTAGACGTGCATGTGTTCCATGTTGGAGTACATGCAGAATTTCATTTGAACCCTGCTGCTTGGCCATAGTTGATGTAATCTAAACAAAGTGATGACATTCAGCGTGGTGCATCTTTGCAAGTATGCCAGAAAGACAAAAATGATGCAATCACTTATTTTTATGTAAAAAAATCACAAACATTTATAACATCTTCCCTCAGCAATGCATTTTTGCACACAGAACTGCCATTCACTGGATTTTTTTCCTCATTTTTGCACCATTTTTGTGAATTTTTGGTTGTGCTCAGAAATCACTAAGGCATTTTCACACAATTAAAATTTTAACTTCATAAATCATAGACACACCTATTTGCATTTTCTTTTCACTATTACGTTTTGGTGTACTATTAAGAAAGAAAGAAAAAACGTTTGCTACTATGTCGCTTTCATATGTTTTGTATGGTCCCTGAACGCAACACACCGGTGCGCTCAATTCACTATGATTTTAGTATACGGGTAAGTTTTTGTTCCCCATCACCATGGACAAGAGCAAACAAAAGTATTAAAAGCCGAAAAGACAACCTGGACATCATCAAAGGAGAGAAAATAAAATGTTAAAAGATGGGAAGTGACTGTCCTCCTGCTCTTCCACTGTAAGTAACTATAAACTATAATAATATTTACTATATCGAGCGTATATACACACTTGCGCAACTCTGTCGTAGCAAGAGAAGCTACCGAGCAATTCCTTACGTCGAAACATCTTTTTGATTTCGGTAAAAATAATTTGGGTGTAAAAAAAAGGAATCAATGCAAAAGAAATGGAGATTTATTTGGTGATTTTAGCCACCAACAAGTGTTCTGTTACATTTTGCGGCCCATCGCTTGCTCGGCAATCAGTTTTGCGCGTGCGCGCTTTTGTTAGTATTTGTGTCTTAAATCCATATTTTTTTGCTCCGTTTGTCAAGAAGCTGTCAATCATCACTCACAATATCACTCAACACGATTTAGTTTGGTTAATAGGGTGCGATAGAACCATCAAATTGCTTAGATTCGTGTTACAGTAATTATTGAAGTGACTATCATAGCTATTTTAATGCATTGAGAAGATTTTTTTTAACTGAGGAGGAAGCGTCAAAATACACTTCTCCATAAACAGAACATTGGCGTTTTCTTTTGGATATAAATTGCATTTTCATCACCTTCTTACAGTTTGATCACAAATGGTGTTTCCAGTTTCTGCTTATTTGTTCCTCATTATTTTTGTGCTTTTTGAGCAATAACATACCGGTGATGATATAGTTTATTATATATTTATTTTTGATGCCATTTTTCTCCCCTTGATTCTTTGGTTACATTTGTATGATTTTCAAAGGGGAACTTTGAAGACTTACAAACCTGGTCTCGGAACCAATGAAGGAGAAGGTAACGCTTTATTTCAGGTCATATGAAGTTGCAGCTCAATGAATCCTTTCAACCCTAGCAAACAATTTTAAAGCAGACCTTAGCTCAACATTAGAGCGTTCCTATTTGCAGTTGCTGAAAAGTGCCACATTGTGCACGTTGATGAATTCGTGTCATTTCACGTGTGCTTGCCTACAGAGAGGGTTTGTACTTAAGCGTGTCTGGTGGAATTCAGCCTCTGGCCCCGTTGGCCACCAGACAGCGCCGCACTTGAGAAACATCAGGCCCAGAGCGCGGTGACTGCTGTGTGTCATGATCCCGAGAGCTTTGCTTTTTCTTTGACAGGAGGGCTTGAAAATGCTGTGAGATGATATCTCAGAAGCCGTTTATGATGACACGTCATGACAGGCAATGCTTCCAGCGGCCGAAGTATCTCTGAGGACAAGTAAGATTTTTTTTCTCTAAAATGTTTAACGATAATTAATATTTGTTTCGGCCATGTTGGATTCCCTGATTGATTCAACCCTGGGTTTATTTTGTCATAAACTGTTTAGACACATGACTGAACAAATAAATGTCAAGGTATTTGTCCTGGGGAAAACTCATTTGAATAAAGATTGTGCAGCTCTTGAGGAACATCTCATTAGGTCAGCTATACGTGTGCAATCAGGAGTGAAACATCACCTTCTTTACTAAGAGTCCATTTACGCCATGCCATTTAAACAGGCAATTTTCAATTGTAAGTGGTCATGTAAGATTTAGCAAATATTTACATATAAAGCACACTATAAAACCCAAATAGGACCCTCATAAGATGTATTGACACAATACTACTACCAGTACTTTTTCCAGGTTGCTGATTCCCTAATTTGAAATAAGAGCAATGTGTTAGTCAAGCAAATATTAAACCAATATTTTATTTTTTATTTTTTGATGGATGAAGCATGCGTACATGCCTCAATGAATTTTCTGCCATTATTCTACTGTGACAGCAGTGTGGCTTTTTTAAAATTTCTTTTCCACCCCCTTCCGAACACAAAGTCTAAAAAGCCAAGAGCCGTTGTGGAGGAATAGCCAGGTAACAGTCTGGAGATGTCTGGCCAAAAGGGATTTGTCCCTTCAGGTACACGGGAGAGGGCGCTTTGCCTCGCTATTTTACATTTATGATTTGCTCAGCTGCCCAAGCATGCTTTATGCGAGTCAGGCCCTTGAAGTGTGTCATGGTGTCACACGAGCGCTGCACGGGGAGGCTTGCCGCAGACTTTATCCAACAAATATGGATTATGTTAAAGTGGCCTGTGAATTGATGAGGATATGCTAATTTGTCCCAGATGGTTACGTGAAATGCGGGCGGCGGGGACACGCGGCCAGCAGAAAGCAGAAGCAGTGTTTGGCAGGTCCATCATTCCGTCATTAAAGGCCACATTATTACTTACAACAAGGCTTGCATGACAATTGCTGGAATGAATGCAGTCCCTCTGAGAGTAGGCCGGCGTGTCCTTCAGCTTCCCTTCCTTTTGCCTCCTCTCTGCAAAGCTGCTCCGTCTCAGCTGCCGCCGCCGCCGCCACCGCGGAAGGGGCTATTGGCTCGCCGCTTTCACACATCAATAAGACGGGCTATTACAAGCCGAAGCCATTCGTTAATATAATGAGATGCTTTTGCTTTAATTGATAACCGATCAGTGCTGATGAGACATTATGCACTTGTGGATACAAGGTTGTTGCAGCATATGAACTGGAAGGTGAACTGAAGCACCTGCAAATTTGTTTAAGAGAGACAAGAGTCCTTTGACGCTATTATTCTCTCGTAGCACTGGGCTACCATTCAGCTGGCCCCTGCGTTATTATTGAGCTAAGCTGTTTGCTTTCTAGCTGCACAAGCAGAAAGTTAACAGCGGCTTATGCTGATGTGCACATGCGGGACAGTCTTTAGAATCAACGCCTGGATAAATGGCAGGATTAAAAAGAAGCATTTGAATTTATGGTTCAATCTTACCATCAGGAAAAAGTAAATATATATATATTTTTTAGTTTAATAGTTTGATAGGGTGGCCTGGTGGTCCGGTGTTTAGAGTGTCTGCCTTACAGTTCTGGCGTCGAGTGTTCGATCCCAAGTGCGTCCTTACTGTGTGGAGTTTGCATGTTCTCCCTGGGCTTGCGTTGGTTTTCTCCATAGATGGTACTCGGCCGTTTGGTCGCCGGACTTTTGGTCGCCGGACTTTAGGTCGCCGGACGTTTGGTCACGGGTTGTTTGGGTCCGGGCGACCAAACGTCCGCGACCAAACGTCCGCGACCAAACGTCCGACGACCAAACGTCCGGTCACGATATAGATTGCCCCTCCTACCCCCACCTTTTTTCTTGACTTTAGGTTAATTAACGTTAGTTGTATTCTTAATTGCATGACATCATTAGTTTTTTTCCCCCCGCTGACTGTTAGGCATTTTCCATAACTTCCAAACACTTTGACAGAACTTATTTGGCATAATAAAAAACAGTCCATGTTGTGGCATTTTTACAAGACTCAACTTATGACACATTTCAATAAGATTTTGTCATTGATTCAGCTTGAGTGAAGCTGTACTTGTGTGGGGGGAAAATAACTACTGACACCACATCTGAACATATTAAGGATTATCATCCCAAAAATGACAGGATTAAAGTTGTCAAGCTTAGCTTTCTGCATTTCCCAGGAGACCTGGCTAATAACGGAGTTGGGAACGAGGAGGGTGGAGATGGGTGTTAACATTTGTCATGGACTTTTCTGCCTTCTATTTGCTGCGGGCATTGTTAGCACACACCGCCTCCAGCTCAGGATTTGCTCTGGCCCCCAGCAGATGTAGAGCTGTCTACACACACATACACACACTTCCGTGTCTCCTCTCCACCCTTCGAGGAGGAAGAATAAGATGCCTTGGGGCAATTCAGTGAGTGTGCATCAGTTCAGATGAGGCCCGTTAAGTGGCTAGAGATAAATTTGGCACGACAATTGCAAACACCATCGCTTTTGTCTGTAATTAATTCCAGTGGTGCCTGAGGCCTTCCTGGTGTTGCGACTGGTGCGGGCCAGCAGTGCTTTGCTAACAAGGACACATTACAGCCAGGATTATAGCCCAGATAATGGTACTCTTAACGGTCGGTTTGTGGGAGGCATTTGGGTGGTAGGTAGATCTCAAAATATATTTTGGCCTGAAAATAAGGAGCAGAATAATAAAAAGAAAGGAGGGAAGGAAAATAAGGGCTACTACACACATTTCACCTGTATGTAAAGTGCCATTGGTCTTATTCCAAATAATTATGTTTGGATTCAGCCATGAATTATTGGCAATAATATTCAGTTGCTGTAATGATTCAAAGTTGTAGTTCATTGTACACTGAATTAGATATTATTATATAATATCATACATTTGAACAGTTGTACAATGACCTACAGTCATTTAAATTTGCACCATAACATATGAATACATAGTGTCTCTTATTCTGCAATGAGAGAAAAGTTCAAAATGGCCACCTTCCCCACTGTTGAATTTTACTATCAGGTTATGCTATGAGTAGACAGGATGTTATGAGCCAACAGACTGCACTTTAATATTTGGTCCAATGGGTCCAACAACTCAGTTTTTCTCATTCGCTGGTAATGCGGATGCATTAATTAACGGCTTGTACTTCTGAGTAGTTTTATGGCGGCTAATGTCCCTCATTAAGTGAGATATAGTTACTCCAAGACATAAAAGAACCCCTCGGCAGTACCATTCATCCTGATTTCACTTGCGAGAGTACTTGGGTATCCACCTTAACCTTTTTGCTAATGTTGGATCTCTGGGCCTCGCCGTCTCTGGTGTTTACCACCTTCACTGTAGCCTCCAGCAGGGAGAAGTTGAACACGCCACCAATCTGTGTCATTACTCTGTCATTGCATCAAATCACATGATTAGCTTCAGGGGCAGCGGAGGAGGCGGGCTTTGGCGCTGCTTGCTATTGCCATCCCCGGGTAATGGTCCGGTAGCATTGTGATGGAGGATTGTGTGCCGTCCTCCGAGCGGGGCCAAGGATGCGCCATCATTCAGCCTGCCGCGGATGGCCTCCGCGTGAATCACGCTCCACTCGCGTCTTCACGTATGCGTGCGTGCGTGTAGTGGCGTTGTGTCCGCCTGAAAATATTCTCGGTTCTCTTCTGGCTCCTTTTACCATCCTCGTTGTAGACAGAGTTAGTTGCGATGGTTTTGTTGCAATTTCACATTTTTAAATTGAGGGCGAAGTGTCATGGCCTGTTTAGTTATGTTTTTGGTTTGTTCCACTGTGTGTGTGTGAAAGTCATGTCACCTGTTGTAAGGCTCCTCCTTGTGTATCTGACCAATCAGCTGCTTACCCTCAGCCTATGATGTTAATCGACACTTGCTCATTGTGTTGGGACCCTTGCACAAAAGAAGACACTGATCAAGTGCATCCCAATAACACATTGCACCGAAGGAAAAAGTATAGAGAAAGTTTGCCTATTTTTTTAAAGCCACTTCTTACTACATTCTGGTGCAGGGGTTTTACCTCAGAAGTTAATGGAGAGCCATTTGCACCCATCAAAAGAGCCACATATGGCTCCTGAGCCATAGGTTCTCTACCTCAGTTCTAGTTCAGGTGCTGTACACATGTGTGGCTTAACTGACATCACATTTGTGACACAATGCTCCAACACTGACATTCACACCTTGTATTATTATTATTATTTTCATCAGTTTAGCCATTTTACTTCTACAGCTGTATGTTTTGGCACTTTTCATCATTCAATGGAATGAGGGAGTCTCAAAACGTTTGACCGAGGGCGTAAACACCTTGCTTCTCTATAACCGTAAAGAAATAGAATGCTTTCACGTCGAAAGAATTAGTAAACCATTAAATGTGATGAAAGGAGCACATGAAGGAGGAGTGTCTAGCTTTGCGGACAGGTTGTCGATGCCGCCTTTTATAATGCAAAGGCTAGTAATTATTTCACGCCTGCTCATTTCAGACTGACATATCGCTTTCCTAAATGTCAGTAGCACGCTTTTCTTGGCCCAGCTCAGGAGGGCCCTCGGTGCACCATACACACAGCTATGATGATGGCAGAGCTTTAGCCCTGAACATGGAAACACCCCCGCCCACCCTCACCGGAGGGAATAGTGGTTCAGGCATCACCGATCGTTGACCTGGCTATTGTTGTTTGTGATACTTACTGGTAAACTTTTGCAATCAATACGACATCAGCCAGCGGAGCCCCAGGGAATGAAAACCTGAAACAGCGCACTTAATCTTGGAGCCGGCCCCTGCTCCCTGCTCTGCCACTAAACTAGGTAGTTGGCCTACTTGATGCGGCATTATTGCCGCAGAGGTCAGATGTGAGCTGTCTTGCGCGGCGCCTGATGAATGGCTGTTTTTGATAAAGCGTTTCTCCCATCCAGCGAGAGACATTTAATAATGATGGACCATAACTGCACACAAAAAAATCCTTGTTGAAGAAAGGTGGGTGGGGTGGGGGGATCACTCCAGCCTGCCCTTTCCTATCTCAGACAATGAGCAGGTAGCCCACTCGGTGCACCTCTGGCTTTGCGTTCATGCAGTATAACCCACAATAGTACTGTTCATGCGCATTCCTGGTGGCATTTATCCTATTGTGTCACTTGAATACTTAGTAAATGTTAATGCAAAAGCGGGTAAATATGGGTTGTGGGCAATTACACCATTAGTCAAATGTTTAGGGTCTTTCTCATTCAACTGAATGGTGAAAATTCGGTATGATCGCAGATGTAGTAAAATGTTATATAGTCCCTTCGTTTTGGGTTTTGATGCTATATGCTACCAATTTTTGTAATATGTATTAGAGTGGTGCTCAGACATTTTACCAAAGTCGCACCCCTACTTTGGCATCACTCTATTAAGCAAATAAGAAGCTAATTGGGGAAATAGCTTGTCCAAAAAGCTTTAACAATCAGGAAATTACTCTCTTCAAAAACAGACGAGTTTAAAATGACATCACTATACTACAAAGTATTATATTTTGTGTATAACAGTGTTGAACGTTGAATTTTAGATCTTTGCTCAGCATCCTGCCACCTCATAATGTTCGTAAACTTACATCCAATCTAAAATTGTGGCCGGTCACAATGCTCGGTGACCAAAACACATTATCTAATAACACAAAGGATGATATCCACAGTAATACAATATTATATTTACTCGGACTCCATCTCATTGTTTTTGTGCACACCTCTCAGGAACACATCAGTGAATTGAAAGTGCGGATGATCGTTTAGCCGCGTCTCTGATCGAGGCAACAGACATGAAATGCATATTTATCTTAAGTGTCTCTAAATAAAATGCAACCATTTTAAATTGCTCTAGTTATCAAAGTACGCCACAAAAAATTAAATGCCATTCTTGGAAAAACAATGCCCCGAGCTCCGTGACAGTTTTGACATAAACACCGCCTTTAGTGACAGGAAAAACAGATTAATTGGTACCATAACACATTCCTTTAAAGGTGAGGTAAACACACCCGACTGTGTATTTTTCACCATCAGTTAAATCTCAATTTGATCTAAAAATAAATCCCAAGACAGTCAACAGTTAAATGGATTTTGACATCTCTGCATTATGCTGTCACTCCAGTATAAATGAATCCTAACTTTGCTCTGCAGCAAGGCATTACTATGCGTTTTGAGAAAATGCATTGCGCGCCACGCTATGAATTATGATAGCAGATCAAAATAAATGTGTGATGACTTTAGAGATGCCCAGAATAATTGATTGGATGGCAGTGTGGTTCCATATTGAAAACGCAGCCTCGGTGGGCTACAGAGTCTCCGAGCACCGAGTGCCCTCAATGTGTTTGAATTCTGAAATGTCAGCGTTAGATAGGCGGAGGATGGAGCCTGTTTACTGAAGCTTGCTAAATGAGGGCTTCATTTGGGATGCAGCAGTATTCAATTATATGGTTATTTATTGATCAGAAACAATGCGTGTCTGTTTGGAGCGTGTAAAGATGAATTTGGTGGGCAAAAAGAAAGTGTCAGGGAAATTGGCTGATGAAGGATTGCATTTGATCTGAGTGGGAATTCAAGAATGGAGACGGAATACCCTTGTGTTAAAAGGATGGACCAGAGGTGAATTTGCAATTAAAGATTTCCACAAAGAACTGTCAAGTGGGGTTGAGAATAAAAAGAGAAAATGCGTAACAATGCAAGCATGAACCCCTGGAAAGAATTTATTTATTTTTTTGGTGGGGGGAATGTCACTTTCACAGTTGTTAAAGTGGAAAGACATTTGAAATTGTTGGATGCAATTTTCAACACTGAGGTGGAATGTTTGATGCATCCAAATGCTCTTGAATGTAGTAATTAGTGAGTTTCAACAGGTTTTATGAATATATTTGTTTTTTTCAACCTTTTTAGACCATTTGCCTGGAAATATAGTTGGCTCTTTCCCAGCAGGGTACTTAGTTAATCAAAATTCACTCCTCTAGTTACTCATTTTAAGAAGTGCATGTATTTTTGCATATTTAAGAAATTTCCATTGGAAGGATCAATTTAAATGTGACTATGAATGCTGGTAAAATAGAATTTGTCACTTGTCTGAAATTGAGTATCTTAAATATTTCTTGACCAACATTGCTTTAATTTCGTGGTGTGAGCAAAATATTTTTCAAGGTAATTAGCAGAGGAGTTGATAGTTTGGTTGTTTCATCACATCAACATATTAGCAATAATGTTTGTATTGCTAAATGAATATCTATCTTTTCTTTGTTCAGTTACTTGTTAGTCTACGAATAACATTGTCCAAATCATTGTCTGTCAACTTTGTTCCTTAAAATGTACGCAATATTTTCACATCTAATCTTAATAATGAGTGGAACTTTCTTGATCCTTGCCCAATGACGCATATATGAAATAATAATTGATTGAGCTTGCTAAATCTCAGTGATGGGAGTGGGGGAACAATCACTGCCTTAAAAATATTGAACACTCCCTTGTAATTCTTTGACTTCCATCAAGTACTAGTCCTCGCCCACCACTTTTGGGGGTCCCTGGGGCGAAATCATGGCAAAACTTTTCATCTGTCGCTCCTCGTTCGCTCATTTAGCGGGCTCAGCTGACGTGACGCACCAGCGCGCTCGCTTTACATCCCTCCTGTAAACACCGCCGTCTATTCTATTATTCACACCGGGGTCCTCCAGAGAGAGGGCTCCCTGCGAGACCCTGGTGAATATGGAACGCCAGCCACCGCGCTTACCTGCTGCCCGGTTTCAGCCGTGGCCCGCAGCGGCCCTATTTGGACGCTTCCCGCTCAGATCTCTTTAGCCGGCCTGTGGGGGTAATCCCTGGGTAGCCAGGGCGTCTCTGTTGTCTCCCGGTTGTTTTCTGTGTAGTTCATAAATTATAGATGGGCCATGTCGAGGGCCATCATGCTGCCTGATCCCTGTCTGTGCTGACAGCTGTATGATGCGCACTGAGTGCAGCAGATTGGGAGCTCAGAGTTTCATCAATAAATATCACTCTGACCCTCGCACTTGGCCTTGTGTCAGTGGTCAAGGTAATGGCTTTTTATTATCGTGAAGGGCAGCCCAGCGTGGGGTAGTCTTAAGGTTGCTCGTCCATCTCAGGTCCGGAGACGGCGAGGCGGGCAGACGGAGACGGGGAGAGGGAGGGCGAGCGAGTGAGAGATGAGACGCGTGAGCCGGCCGGCTTCAACTTTAAATGGACTGCCTTGTTATTATGTGAAGCCCGAGGATGTTTGACAGGGAACAGCGGGGAGCTTTTGTGCCGCGCTGCGGAGGAAGTAGCGATTTCCACGCCCGCGATATCGGATTAAATTAACCTTATTAACCAGCTGCGATGAATTCTATTGAGATCTGCGAAGAAACACCCCGCGTATTTGTTTGATTGTCCAGCCTTTTTGTACGAGCGTGCGTTTGGCCCGCCCTCGCTTTTGATGGTTAGCTCTAACGGGCCGGCTCGTGGATGACAGGGCTTGAAATGCCATGATTGTGTAATGAAGGCTCGGGCAGCTGTACATGCGGCATGATGTCTTCAGAATGCAGGTTTTTAGACAAAACAATAAAGAACAGAGCAGCGTTTTGTTGAAAGTTCATTCATCAGAAGCTGCATATTTTTTTTGTTTTTTTTTGTTGAAAAGGGTAAAAGCTCCGCACTGTCAGGGAGGCGCAAAGGCTAGATGCTATAGATTACTTTAATCCCCTGCCAGATATAAAAAGGATAATTACATATTTGTGGTGGAGGCTGTGTGGTGAAAAAAAATCAATACAGCCTCTTTGTATGACACTTCATTAGTGTGAAAAAATCTCGATGCTGAGAAGAACTGCACTGCAATTAAATGGTTCTGCTACCTTGGATGCTGTAATGGCTCTCTATTATTATATTATTATCCAGTTTATTTGAAATAGTGGTTGCGCTCATGGAGTAATTGGAAACCATTGATTATGTACTTTTATGTCTACACTCTTGCACATCATTACGGAGAGAAGCAATACTTAGTTAGCCCCTCTAATGAAGCACTAATTGCACTAAGTAGGTTAAGATGTTAGTCAAACTGTACTCAACTGAATTCGCGGCACACAGACTTCCAATTAATCTGCATAAAGTGGCTCCCAAACACTGTGTGGGCAGCAGCTTTTGTTTGCCCAGTGCACAAATAAGTCTGGTTTGGGTCCCACCATCAGTAAAAGCCCCATTTGATTTAAAATAGGGGGAGGCGTCGCGACAGGGAGAATGGGAAGTCACTTTACTGCTCTTTCGCGTGGAGAAACATTTTGGAATGTCGCTTTCCTCCTGATAATGTCAGCGGTGCACCACCGACTGGTAATTGTACCGCAGTGTTTGCTCACTCTTACAAGTGTGTTAACATTTATGCAAGAGTCCGAAGGCCTTCAACCTATTTTCGCCTTGTGTGACATAACACCACTAGGGCCCCCTTTGGATGCCATTTTAGAAGAAAATATCACCCGTTACGGTCCGGAGGGAGATGAAAATGAGGGCTTACAACATGAGAGCAGGCCACAAGCTAGGCCAGAAACCACAATAACATCACAGCGTGTCCCCTCATAGCCACTAACCCATGAAAACGTCTTGTGTTTTCCACCATGAAACAATATTTTACATCCTTGGGTACTTTAACTACAGTGGAAGCTTTAAGGTCGACTACAAACCTTTCCAGGATTCTGCTCGTCTTTGAATGGCTTCATGTTTGGAAATATATATTGCCAAAGGGTGTCATAGAAATAACAAATGATTTTTCCCTGTGTAACTGCAATTCAAGTTTTAAAAGTTAGCAAAAACATTTTTTTCTTTATAAAATGTTGTCTAACACCACAAATCTTGAAAGTTTCGTTGAGTGCCAAGTCTAGAATTACCGCATTAAGTAACAGACAATTTAAAAGTATTTAAATTATAACCCTTTAACATTGAAATGTCATTTGAAATCCTGTCCAGATTTGTCAAAAATTGACGTTTACAATAAGGACAATACAATTTTTTGGGGATCATTCTAAACAATAACAAATCCAAACTTGGAGGTTGCTCCGTATTTTCATATGTTGAATCAATATTTTACATTACATGGTAATGCACAATGTTAGCGTATCTGCCGTTGACTCTCAGGTTGGGTCGTTGAGTCTCGAGTTGAGCAGTCCAAGATAAATGGATACATATTAATTTCGGTCCAGGAAAAAATGCCACAATAATTCTCATTTGTTTCCTCTCCTCCAATGAACTCCCCAATCTTAAATACAGTAATTAAATGCAGGAAATATGTTAACCATGTCCTTGTTCGCTTTCCCTTGCTCAAATTATACTGCAATTCTATCGATTCAAACACAAAAATCCCCATTTTATTTTTCAAGCATATATTGGAAATTTAATACGGTATCGGCGCAGAATGTGTTGTCACAATAATATGATGGATTATCCATTTGTGCAAATGAATTATCCCGTCTCGGTATTACAGTAACCCATTAGTCACTGAGGTCATTTCACGTAGAGGCCACGGGATTGTTCCTAGATTGCCCCCCTTGCACACCATCACGGTCCTCCGCGGAGAGAACGATGCTGACAGTACACTCCTGGCAATCAGTCAGCTCGCCACCCACCACTATGCGCCATCCCAGATGTGGAGTGTCGGTTACAGCTTAAGCCCGGCGGTGGCGGGAGGACTTGCCGCATTTGATCTTTTTCTTTCAAAGGGCTCAAGCGCTCCCGCGATGGCACGCTTGAGAAGCACTTCACTCTTCACTAGCCAGGATGAAAAGAACGTAAAAAAAGCGCTGTCTGCTTGTTAAAAACAAGGGACCGGCTCCAATTCAAAACGTATTGATTTTGGCGGCCTGATAGTAGCTATCGATTTGATCAGCTTGTTAAAGGGCCGCACGTTCGAGGTGATACGAAATATTGCCAGAGGGGACCTTTTTGGGGACTTTTTTATTATGAGAAACGATGAGATCGCCAAAGATCTGGTATGGCTGGGGAGCGGGTCAAACCTTGTAAGCTGTCATTGCACATGAAAGGATTAATGTCATCTTATAAGAAGCAAGGGCGGGAAGCCGTCTTATAGTTATTTATTCCGTTTCATTCACATTCTGCTGGCTCTGTAAAAGAAAAAAGAGGGCTAATATCAGGCCTAATTTGTGGACCTTTAAATTCCAGACAGAGATTCCTTAACATATCTCTGGAGCTCCGGGCTCCTCTCGGCAGAGCCCCTCTCCTACTGGGATTCCTCTTAAACCCGACCAATTTACTATCTGAGGCAAAGTGAAGATTTACATGAGTTTGTACTTGAATGCTTCCAACTCTGGCTTCATGCACTAAACACTGGCTGTGTAATTACCATTGGAAAATCCTGCTTTTTGATACCTCCCATCGTCTGCCCTGCACCTTGGCGAAAAAAGAAGAAAATACTTATTCCCCAATGCCGATTCTTAGTGCTCCTTGTTCAGGATCTGTAATTGGATCTGTGTTTTCCACTCCTTGCTAATAAGCAGCTTACTTTAGCTCCCTCTAGACCTGACCCGCTACATTTTTGTTTTATGAATTTTACAAGGGGATTTTAATAGATGCTTTAGGCTATGCAAAACATAGGCTTGAAGGGAGCCATAATACGGGAGTCTCCACACGGAGCGCGTCTGAGTTGCTTCTTATTATTGCCGACGGGTCTCATGACTTGTGAGATTGATGTCGGACAAAAGGGAAACGGGCGGGAAGAAGTACATGAGAGAATATTTAACCTGTGCTCCTCTAACTAACTATAATTGTTTAGCGTTCGCTCGTACCTCGGCAGACACTCTCATTATCTTTACCCGAACATGACGGCACAGCTGATTTTTAGTAGCCGGCCTTGTTAGGGGAGATTGGAGGTCAGGGCAAAAATGTAATCTGCCTTCAGTAACTTCTTTGGTACAATTTCAAGGCCAATGGAAGCGTTTCCATTTGAAAAATAACACACAAATTCTACCCACATGTACTGTATTGATCACCAGATGAAGGCTTTTGGCAAAACATTAGTTTGCAGTCCAAATAGAGTTCAATTCAAAGCTGTAAAGAACTGTTAGAGTTTTTTTTGGGTGGGGGGGGTCTTGTGAAACTACGATAAGTACACTTCAGGTTTGATATTGTTTTTTACTCTATACATTGACAAAATAATATACAGTATATGAAGTCCACTAAAGATTTATTCTATAAATGCAGTCAGTTGAATTTACTGTTGTTCGGGGAGGGGTATTTTTGAGAGACACTATGAGTGCACTTTGGTGTTAGGGACCTCGATTCATTTAAAAATGTGTTAAATATTGAAAAGAAACGTCAAGGTCTTTATCACTAAAAACTGACAGTTGAAGAAAAAAGACATTGTTTAAAACCACCACTTTGCTTATAGAATTGAAAGAACATCCCCAATAATTGGATGAAAATAGAAAAGTGTAGTGAGCCTCCGCAATACCTGACAAGTTAAGATATTTAATCATATTTCCAGGAAAATCCATGCTGTTATTGGAGAACCCATGCGAACACGGCACATCACCTCTCCCATCCGTGTTCATCTCTCCCTCTAATACGAGAACTCGCTGATGGTCCGGTGCTCATTTAGAAAGCGCAGAATGACAGTGTCACCCATCTAGGGTCGCCAAAAGGAGACGAACGGGAAAAATGTAAAGACCGGTGCTGACCCGTAGCACGCCTGCAGCTTCCTCAATCATTAAATACCGCCAGATATCCATGGGTGGTTCCGTTCTCCATAATAGGTTATAAGATCTAACTGATTTTTATCATGCTTGTCTACATATCCGCATTAAAGCACTTCATTTGTCTTGAAAAGAAAGACATATTAAAGAACACCTCCAACATTTCTCCAGATGAACCAGACGGGTGCAGTCGTAGAAGGTGAATATTCAATGAAAACCAAGGCTTCCACATAGCTACTAACTAAGACGGTCCGTTGGGGACAGGAACACTAATGACCAACACAATCACCTATCTTGACACGAATACCAAAGATAACAAGGAGAGGTGGGAATAGGTCTAATGCTCTTTTTCCCCCCCCTACTCTTCCATTTTTACCGTTCTTCCTTCCCTCACTACGGGAAGCTCCTTCTCTTCCTTCATGGCCAAGCTAACGTGACATAGAACTTTTAAAACCCACCTCCCGCGCTCCTTCCCATCACTCTCTTGCTCTCTCTCTCTTGTGGTAATTCTCCCATCTGGAGGATGTTTGAGAGAAACAAAGAAACAATAAGAGGAAGTTGGGAGAGGGGGCGTCAGGCTGTCAGTAATCTGACAGCTATGGTAACTACCCTCTAATCCAGACGGCTCCAGCCACGCTCCGGCCTGACACCCGCGCCTCTGACTGACAGCTGAAGACCAGGCACATTCCACAGGCAGAAGTGACATCCATTCTATTAAGGCAGACAAGCACAAAGCCCAGATTTGCCCTGACTGCCTGCTATTGAAGGCGAATATGAGGGTGATTGGAGAGGTCCTGGAGAAGGTGTCAGACTCCAGCTCAGATGATAACCATATTGTAATGATGCTGCTGGACAATGAAGTGCCATGATTGCCCGTGCTGTCAGCAGAGGTTTATGTCTGGATAGCGACCCCACCCGCCCCTACCCCCTCCTTCTCTCGGCTCCATTTACAGGCAGCTCACAACACAGCCTCTAGGTTCCAACTGCCAATCAAAAGCCTTAAACGGCCGCGCTTCATATTCCGACGCCGGCCAGCACGGTACAGTGATGGACTGACCCGAGACGCACTGCGGTGACCGGGAGCGTCGTGTACTGTAATTGTTGTTTATCTTGGTCCTCTTTAGATATCATACAGAGCAGAAAAATATATAAAAATAGTGGGTTCTCAGTATCTTTTTGCCCGCAGGCCTGTTATTGTACTTCCTTTTATCAGGACAAGGCTGCCTATGGTTGTTTTTTTTTTGGCAGGAAAGCATGTAATTGGTTTCATTTGGGGTTAATTATTTGCACTGGCAGGTCGCATTGTTGTAAGCCGTTCATTAGAGTACACATCCAACACAGGGAGCAAATGAGATTTGCTGGCTGTGCTTTATGCTGGTTTTGCTTGAAAAGAGTCTCCGGATTTGGACAACCCTTAACGATGCTCTTAGCAGCCTATATAATGAAACAAGTTTACATAAATTTACCCACGCAGCAGCCTTAGCATCGGACAGGCTCGACCGCTCGTGTCTGGATACGTCGGCTCATTAGAAGCTCTAAAAAGTGGGCCCAAAACTATTCGTGCTGCTTTGCATTCACTTCTGACTCTGCATTGGCCTTGTGTGAGGAAACCCTCCTATTGTGATTATCCAGAGAAATAATCATTTGAAGTGTAAACTCTATAGCAGAAAATATTGAGTCTTAATAATTGTGAGAATTTGTTAACAACAATTCAAATGAATTGTGCTGTAAAAGTTAGACGCTGAAAATAAAAGTTTAACTATTATGCACTGTAATGTATGTTGTATACAAACACGTATAATAAGAATGTGTGCAATGAATGGGTATCCAAGAAGTAGCTGCCAGTTTCAAAAGTACAACAGCAAGATATCTGCTATGTGGAAGCAAGAGCAACTATATCCCCTTTCCCTTAGCCAATGTTGAAATGAGTAAAGAGACATTTAGATCCTGGGCGAGCTCACCACGGGTGACATTTCGTCGTCTCTTCTTCGGCCAAAGCCCTGCTCGTCTTCCATCTTACTTAGCTCGTCTTGATGGAGACTCAGGGTGCATGCCTGCCTTAAGTGACAGGGAGTTAAGTATACATTCACGCCACCTCGCCTGCTAGTTAAGTTGACAGAGAGAGCGTCTACGGGGCTCGGTCAGCACGCTCGTTCACTCCCATGATTTAGAACCAGTCGGCTCCCAGATTTGGATTTAGGCAGCCCTCGTATTAAAGTCTTCATTTGTTCCCGGTACACGTGGACACATCATACCTCACCTAAGAGGTCATTTACAATGTATGACGTATGTATATTTCCTTCCAATGTGTTCATGTGTGTTCTTGGGGAAAAAAGTCAAATTAAAAAAATAATTATTATTATAATTAAAACTGTTAGAGGAAAATATTCATTTGATATCATTATTAAACCGAACAAATATTTTAATGCATTAATATTAAAAATGTTCAACCTTTTTTGCTATTACGAAACTGTGTTTTATACAATTTCACTAATGTTGTTCAATATATTTCGGTGGGGGGACCAATCAGTGAGTGGATGAATGGTTGTCCGCTTCTACTGTTGACCGCCATTTTTTCCTAGTCATCTAGGAAGAGTCGGACTGCAGACGGAATACTAAGAGAGTCTATCAATATGCCGATTTTAGAAGAACGCTAGCTCTCATTAGCTTAAGCAAGTAAACATGATGTTGTGGCCATTGAGTGTAATTTAACAATAGAAAGCTGGTACAGTTTGTCCTCTTTGCACTTTCTGCATGCGGGCCAGCAAAGCCATAATGAGACAGATAATTACAGATTTTTATTTTGCACTGAATGGATAGTTAATTAGTTGCCATCAGAGTCCATGAGAAAGGTTACATTTACAGTTGCGTGTCGCCAATTTTTTAGCTCGGCAGGCTTTGTTTGTCTGGAAATATTGATGCTAAAAAGCCAATGTTTTGGCGACCAACGACAGGCATCGCAAAAGGGGGAGACGCGCATTACACGCTGTGCATAATCGCTCCCTTTGGAATCGATGCGTGCATAATCAAATTGCTATTGACAGCTCTCACCCCCTTTTCTTTCCACCGTGGCGGAAAAGCAGATCTTGAAGCGGGAACGGATGAATGCATTAAACATACTTGCCGTCAGTCTAGCACGTAACAAAGCTCCTTGACGCAATGTTAACACTGCAGATTAGGTCAAGTTTTTTTCCCCCCCTCAGAGTTTCTCTCTTGTAAATGACGACTTTTGATGTGAAACAAGCAACATGTCAGGGCGAGTTGAAAGACGTAGGCTTTTTCTGCCATGTCACAATGACAGGGCCCTGAATATTTGCGCCATTAGGGGCTTATTAGTGAATAAATGACCAGATGGTTCAGTGATGCACAGAGATGGACAGAAGTGGATGCTACTAATCAGCAGCGTCTGTAGCTGGGTGTCAAATCATGCGACATGGTAACCCATGGCAACAGAATCAAAGTTAAGATTAGCAAGTCAATTTGGGATCGGCTGCTGTAAACAGGGCTTCCACTAGTGCAGCTTTGCTCATTTAAAAGAAAAAAAAGGGGGGAGAATGCCTGTGTGCGTGCGTCCAGAGAGCAATTGATTTTCAAAAGCTGTAAATTTATGGTTTTCCATTTGCACTTTTACTTGACTCTTGTACGATATTCACAAATACTTGGTCTTGCTGGTTTTCAGGCAGTTTGCTAGTTTTATTATTCAATGGGAACAAAAACATAGCTCGCATTTGTTACTTTCCAATACACATACCCCTTGTACCAGTCAATACATGAGTTTGATTTTTAACTTTTGGCTGCTTTGATTAGTTTGATTCCGACTTTGCAGTGTTAAAAAAATAACAAGGATTTGGCATCTGGGTAATTGGTGATGTGATTTATGATACATTTGAAGAGGTGTATTTTATTTCCCAAATAACAGTCTAATTAAAGATATAAACATACTCGGCTTTAATTGTTGATGTTTTTTCAGTTATACAGCTTCTAATTTAAGAGGTAAAATAATTAATAGTTAAATTGATGAAATTGAATTGATTCAGGTATTTCTTTAAGTTAGAATAATCAACCTAAACCTTAAAAAAAAACCTTGAAGTCATAATTGCATTATAAAATATGGCTGAAAATGTATAATAGGAGGACAATGATAAATATGAATTTTATAAGCCTCCATACAGGTAAATTGTTCCATTTACAATTTTAGTTGATTTTTTTTTCAAAGTAGCAATCCACATAGTATTAGTAATAGTGAAACTATAACTAATTGAAATATATTACCTCCTCAATGTGATTTTTGCTCCTTCACAAATAATTGTAAGCTGTCATCCATTCTATTCAATATAACTCGATTAGCATGTAACATTAAACACATTTTTTTGTTCTTGAGGCTATTTCACAATCACCATCATCAAGCCAATCAAAGTTGAAACTTGTTTGGAAAACAAACAAAAATAAATGAGTCTTAAGTCTTTCTGGGTAAAAATCGAACAAGCCCAAATGCCTGTATGAGCACTGGTACAATTTACAAAAATGTCAGTTACGCTTGAAAATAATTAAACTACGCTTGCAGCCGTTTAGGCACTTTGACTCATTGATGAATTGTAGTGATGACATTTCTTGATAAACAAATTCATTTGAATAATTGATGCACATAGCCTGCATTCCATTCTGTCATACCTTTTGAACAACAGGGCAGGCAATAAAAGAGAGAGATGGTGAACTTGATGTAGGCTGGAAACAGTGGGACACCATGTTATTACCCGGCCCCCATTCCATTGAGCGGAAGTGCATTGTTATTATTTGTCATCATATGCTAATTACACATCATTAATGTTAGACCTTAATGGCCCCAGGAGTGGGTAATAGGCTGCAAAGCCGAGCTCCATGCTTGCAGGGAATCGCAGTCTAGGGGAGAAAACACATGCTAATGAAGCTTAGACCTTTTATCTTGGCAGATTAAATGGGGGGAGAAAAAGATCACAACCCGTAAAATAAGCGTTTTGACGAGTGTAATTGGAAGAGACAACAAACTTTTGTTCTCTTATCAGCAAGAGGCATCAGACGCGGCGTTTGAATCTCTCCGGCAAGCTTCTCTGTCACTTTGGTTAAATGAAAGCTCACTGCTGCTTTCAATTTAAGATGGAGTACTGCTTTGGAACGCGTACGCCATTGAAGCTTGTGATCTGTGTGCATATTTGCGAGCGTGTTTGCAACCCACGCCATATTAAAGGAGTGCTTTGATTCTGAAAAGGATGGAAAGAGACTCGCACTTTGAAAGTACTACAAGCTGTAGTCTAAAGGCAAACACCTCTAAGGTCGTATGGTAGAAGCCTGAGCAAACATTTGATTACCTTTGAGAACACTTAGCTTAAAATCAGAACAATCTGAAGGCTGGGCCTCCTGTCCATAACCGCATTTGACCTCGTGAGTTCCACCGTTAACTACATTTCCGCTGACATGGTGGCAATCATCTTTGCAAGATAGCGCCAAAGCATTCAAGTCAGATATTGGCACCTCCTAAGTAGTGCCGAGCGCCATTAGGAATGACTAAGTATGCGCATCTGGCCCTCGTTCTTACAGGCCTGGCTCGCTCCTCAGGTGAGACGGCGATGCGACAGCTGGTCCAGCATCGCCCCATGTTTGACCCCCAACTCCATGTGTAGTCGTGGGTGCGCCGGCAGCACTCTATACTCTAAAGACATGCACGGCGGTCTGAACACCTGGTGAGAAGAAGCCCACCTTAGAGCCTAGGGTCTAGTTATGCTTACACAGGGTCACAGGAAGAGTGTTGAGGTGTGTTCTTAGGGTCTTGGACTGAATCGAAGCTTTTGAGAGCTTTAAAACTGCCAAATGCTGCTGAATGCACTTTTTTGCCCTTGACTTTGAGGTCTGAGCCTTTAGGTCCATTTTAGGTCATTTCAAAGATCGATAAATTGTAGTTAAGATTTTAGGGGAACAAATGCATACTCTTTTCATAATAGATATGATCGCTTCCTATTATGACATACACACCACAAATTGAATTATATCATGTTAGAATATGGTTAGAATCTGATAACCAAAGGCATTTTCAAGTCATTTTCTCGTAAAAATGTATAGACCCTTGCTTATCACAGAAGAACAAAAAAAGAGTAGAAACAACACTTTTTGTAAGTTCGGTGTTCATGCAGTTAAAATTCTTTATTTTCATTCAAATGAAAGGGAATTTCTTGTGAAGAAAATGACTGGGAGTGACAGGATTTTTCTTATAAGTATCTCGTTCTGCTTCGTATAGAATGGGATACGATTTCCTTCAGGCCGGCAACGGCAGAATCGAAGCAATAGGTAGAATTTTGGTACTAAAGTGTCAGTTTGTTTAATTATTCCTAGTTATCACAATTACCTTCTCTTTGACTTTTGCATGTCGGCAATGAGAATCTTCCGGCGCGCCTGGGAGAAATGTGAAAGGTCAGATGTCAGTTTCCAGATGACGAGCGGCCCTCTTTTGAAACGTGCTTGAAAATAGGTGTTGAATATGAATGCCTTAATTCCTTAAATGTCTTTCATATTTGCGTGCGCCTCCGCCTTTTTAACTGGGATAATTTGACAGCAGCCCTCCGCCTCTCTCTGACAGCTCCGAGGAGCTCGCGCTCAGCACCTGCGTCCACCCAAGCATTAAACCTCAGATCCTGAACCCTTCTCACAAATGAACCGTCAGATCATTACGGTGCGTGATGCAATATAATCTGTCTCCGAATTAGCATTTGGCCGGGTCCGCGCAGACCCCCATGCCCCTAGCCCCCCCTTTTGATCGCTTTACCGTACACGTAGCTCCCTCAAAAGGCCCGAGTTTGAATATGCATCTCTTCACATTTCCATGAAAGACCCGTGGGGAGCACAGGCAGAGTGCAGCTTTCAGCATTAGCATGTCAGGAGGGAAGGGTCCTTTTTCCGTGCAGGGTCCCACTGCAGATGCTCTGGCTCACTTGTTCATTACAATTGCATTTCATCAGCTTGATGATGTCCACATGTCAATTGACTGTGAGGTTTTTGCACACAAAAGAGCCTCTGGGAAAAGGACCTCACTGGCTAATCAGCTGATTATCATACCTCAAATGGGGCTGTAGCGCCACGCCGCAAACGCCCGACAGAAGCAATGAGGTGGAGGAGACGGGACGGATGAATCCAGATCGTCAGGCTGCGGCAAAGTTGATTAAACAAGCAAGAATATAAAGTTGCCAGGGACAATATAATTAGAACAGATAAAGGCTGTGGCTTTTTAAATATATGTGTGTGTGTATATATATATATATATATATATATATATATATATATATATATATATATATATATATATATATATATATATATATATATATATATATATATATATATCTATATCTATATATATATATATATATATATCTATATCTATATATATATATATATATATATATCTATATCTATATATATATAGATATATATATATTTTAGCACTCTACAATTCTAAACTGGAGTGTCATAATGCACACAAAGTATCACTGCAATTTTAATATTTAGCATTATTTACAGTTGAATTTTACCTGTCCCAGTTTATTTCAAGTTGTTTAGGTCAGTGTTTCAGGTCTTTTGTTTTGGTTTGGGTTAGTTAGGTCTTTTGCACTTTAAACTCTAACATATATATATCCTTTCATAAGCTGAGTTTTACCATTGGTGGCCACCATTTGATGGTATGCAGGATTTTGACACTCAATTGTGTGAGCAACACAGGAATGCATTGTTATTGTTTTGGCTTACTTTTCAGTATTCTCATTGGTTTGAATGAAATTGTCTGCCACACCTAACAGTATTGAGGTCACAAGTGACCTGTACGTCCAATTATACAGTCTTGCATTGTTCTTGGAGTGGGAAATAAAAAAATAAAATAAAAAACAATACAAAAAAGAATCAACGTGCTGAAAGCATATCCCCATCAGAAGACCTAATGATGTCTTTCTGGACCACAGCCTCGCGCACTGCATAGTAATCTTCTGCTAATTAGCTTTATAATGCCTTGGCAGGCCTCCGCATCAGCACAATTCCCAGAGAGGACAGTCAACTTATTTATTCATCTCACTGTAGCTCATTGTTATGGCTCTTATAATTGAAGTGGAATTATCCAGATAGGATTTTCTTTTATTGGAATTAGTGTTGCACAGTGTGTCAAATTTGTTTTCACAATGCTCTTTGAATTTTACTCATTTGCTGCCAGGTTTTTGACATCCATGGCTGTTGGTGTATTCCACTCTTTAATGGCATTGAGCATTTTATCGCCTATTTCAAACCAGGAATTCTTAACATCTCGTCGCAAACTTTCTACTCGTGACCAACTTTTCTTTCATAGTTACTTGTTCATTTTCCGAGAGCTTAGCAGGGTGTCCACCTTTTGCCTGTCAGGGTGCTAACTGACAAGTCTGGAGAATTTGGTGAGATGTTATACTGCAGCAGAACTCCTCTCCACCTCTGACAGCATACAGCACCTGCCAAACGATGTTCTCACCTTTGCTATCAGCTACGAGTGCACAATGCTAAGGGAACCATTTCACTCTCCCTGAAGGTGGAATTTCTCCCCTTTTTTCCTGTATTTTTCTCTTATATCAGCCAGGGCAAGCAGATGAGATAGTTTGATGGATAATAAGACACTAGACAGAAGTATGACTCGATTCCCAAGATGACTTCTTTATTGGTCTGCGGGCAGATCAACCGGATTCACAACGTCAATCACGCTCTCATTATTTCGTTTTTTAGCCAGTAATTTCTAACTTGATGAATGACCACAAGACAGGATTAGATTTGTGGTACCACATAATAGAAAACATCATATATAATCTATTTGGTGGTTTAACAACATTTTAGGAACTGCTAAGTGAACCAACATTGACACTTGACCAATTCTCAGAGACCATCTTTATTTTCTATTAAAAAAATGACTAATATTGCCACAGATTCCTTTGTCACTACTCATTTTTTCACTTCTCAGACATGGGAACAGATTAATGGCATTTTACTTATTTCAGTAGGGAACAATGATTTGAAATACGATTAAGTTGAGCCATCTTAAACTTTCCAGTAAAGGTATAATCGTATATTAAAAACCTTGCTCTCTACAGGCCCTTTCGGAATAAGTAAATGGTTATCTCATTCACTACAGGAATCCTGCCAGTGAAATGACTGATTCACAAACAACAAATTTACCCATGATTGTATTTTTTTTCATGATGCTTCGCTTCATTCTTTTGAGCTCAGGCTTAAAGAACTGACTTAAAACGGCTTTCTTTGAGCAGAGTACAAAGTGTTTTTTTTTGTTTAATACTGACGCAATTTGCACTCATCGGAGAAAGTTGGTGACAAGTGTTTAATTTGCTCTCTTTTCAACTCCAACAAACTTGAGGTCTTCTACTAACATACCTTGATGAATACGCCAGTCTCAGCCCACAAAGCCAGCTTCAATGCTTCCGAGATTAGCACATTTCCTTTTATGTGGAACTTCTTCAGCCGTGCTGATGACCCCAGGCTTGGCGACAGGACGGCCGGACTTGAAAGTCTTCGGGAAGCTGGGCATTTCCTCACATGAGCATGTGCCATAATTAGAGCCATAATGGTGTCTGAATGGAGTGCAGTTTAATGAAAGTCTGCGAGGGAACTGGGGGCTTTTGGGTAAAGAAAACAGCAGGGTTCTGCCAGGAGCCCGATGATAGCAATTTGCAGAGTGAGTTATGTCCTATAACGTCCACGCAGCGAGTTCTTTGAGTGTGTTTCGCACTTAAATGGGGTCTAGTGATACACTCCCATTTATTAAAATGCATAGAGCAGCTAATGAGGCTGAACCATCTTAGATAATAGGATTTCGAGGCTGCAGGAACGCTGACTGCATTAATGGTGTATGACTTTGTTGTAAGGCATTTGTCTCTGGATGCCTCCGCACATGGACGCAAAATGGAACTTTGGAGTATCTGTGTTTCAAGGCAAACAAAAATGGAATTCGTCTTTGTCCGATTTTCTAGTTATTGCCCTTTTGAATGGCTTCAGAAGTACTCATCAGTAAGATTAATGGGTATTAAAGGGCTCATTTACATATAATTATCTTCTTTTATACATTCTCACTTGGGCATTCCTCACCCTGTAATCATCAATTAAAACAATTATCATTAAAAACTTCACGAGTGGCTCCATCTAGTATGTCTTCAGCATCTACTACTT
The DNA here is from genome assembly GCF_051989625.1 of Stigmatopora argus. Taxonomy (NCBI): domain Eukaryota; kingdom Metazoa; phylum Chordata; class Actinopteri; order Syngnathiformes; family Syngnathidae; genus Stigmatopora; species Stigmatopora argus. The sequence continues at coordinate 11,297,032 of NC_135399.1, forward strand.
GATGCAGAAAGTGAGACAAGAAAGTGGTGTGTTGGCAGACTGTGACATTCTTCAACTTTAACTATAAATATAGCCAAGCATAACCTCCTCCAGGAGGCAAAACCTCTGATTTTTTTTGTTTTTGCTCTCTTCCTGTCAGCACTTTTCTGCAGCACCGTATTAGCATTGTCTCATCTCAGTAAATAATGTGTCCTCATTCAGTCACCGTGAAGAGGAAGAACATTTGACTACAATGGGCTATTATTGGCTATAATAGGGATGAAACAGACTCTCAGGAGAGACTAGGAGACTTGTGAACTGGAAATGTCTGCTGTTCATCACGCCACTTTACAGGCAACATTTTCTGTGTGAGAGGAGCATCGTCGCCCCAGGGTAACTTGCACTGATGCCCCTCTTCATTTCCGCATTGCAGTTTTTGCTTGGGCTTGAGAAGAAGCTGCTGCGAAGTGTTGCAGAAACTAGACCAACCGTTCATTGGAGACCTGTCTCCAAATGTCAAGAAGCTGTTGAATAGATTTTTACTAGAAAGGGACATTAACACATTCACTGCCATTGGTGGAAATGGACATTTGGACTGTTCAGATGAATTGGACCAATGCATATAATGAGGATATCGTGGCTTACCAGAATTGATTCATGGAGTTGTCTGGGCTGTGTCAAAAACAATTGTTTGTGAAATGTGTTCTTAACGCATTCAATCCGATCGGAACAGAATTGTGTTCGAATTTGTAATATCAGCAAATATTGTATTGATGGCCAAACACTCATTGTGTCGTCATCAAATTGGCGATATACGTACACCCTTAGTCTAGTGTAATGTGGTTTCCTATATATATAAGACTTCTGTCAAATGCCATTATTGTTTACAATCAAAACGAGCATCTTCCTGTCACTTTATCTAAAGTTGGTATTACTTTCTTCCCATTCATTTCACTTTGACTTCACACAGTTCATCGCGAACATCCTCTATGTCCTCTTTAGACATTAACCCCACCACGCATCCCCTTATGCTGACCCTCCACATTTCCACCCCCCCTCCGACTGGACCCCTCTCTCTGGTACAGGGCCTGGCTGTCAGGCCCTCTCCTGTGAGTGCGGCTGCTGTGATTTCCTCTGGGCCATCAGGTGGGCTGCTGCTAACTAGCCAAGCCTGAGACAGGGTGACCTCAAACCTCAACATGATGGGTCTGAATCAACAATGTGTTCGCCTAAACAGAGGGAGAGACCAAACAACAGAGGCTGTCTCCAAGTAAACTAGCAACGCCGCAACTCAAAGTTGGCATCAGTGGCGGATGCAACCGTTTTTTTTCCCCATTTTTTTAAGAAAGTTGTGCTTACACAGTGCTAATTGAGTGTAACCTTTTGCTTTTGGACATAGTGTTCTCACTCGGTCTGTTTGCTGCCATGTTTGTCACAAGGGTTCCTTGCAGTAGGCGTGTTGTAAATCAACAGTGTGTGGTGTGAACTGTCATTATAGTGATCATTAACGCTCGTGATATCATCAGCACATGGCACATAATTACCGTCTTTTCTCCTCCGTTTCAGCAGGCGGAACCTTGTGTGTGTGCGTGTTTTTCTCGTTCACCATATTACCCAATGTCTTTTGAAATGATTTTGAGGTGGTCTAATGAGAACAAACGGTGTTTAATGATCTTTCCCAATGCCAACATTTCAGATGTTTCTTTTGAGGGCTAATTATTTTTTCATCTTGGCTTTAAAATTGATTATACCTCTCTGTAGTATTGGCTGTAACAGGTGAGATCCTGTCAGTTAGGGAACATTGTCACCAAATATTGATCAGGTACGCACCGCTCCTCTGTGCAGAGGCCGTATTTGTTAGCATTTAGCCGGTGATAAAATGTATCGACGGCAGCCGCGACTATCTGCCGCTGTCTCTTTTCTCTCCTGGGTTTTCTTGGGCTTTTCAAAATGTTTCAAACTTTCCTCTCTGTCTATTCCCCTGCGCTGGCCTCCCATCATATGTGAAATGTGCTTACAGCAGTGGCCGTCTTTTGCTTGAGAGCTCTTTGCCTTATGCTTCCATCAGAGGAGAGCGAGTCTCACAGATGCACTGCTTAACAATGCCATCCCCTGCTCCCATCAGAGGGGGGAAGGTTGTGGAGCTGCGCCCCGCAGAATAAGGGGGGCAGGTCCCCTGCGATTGGCGAGAGCTGAACATCGATGCCAGCTTCCATCTGCCATGATAGCCTATCTCTGAACCTTCAATCTGTCAAAAGCTCGGTGCCTAGTTGAAGGCTCCAGGAGATTTGGCGTGCTAAACAGATTTGACAACAGGCATTATCACTGCGAGGGGCCCGGCGAAAAACACCAATGTGTTAATTGTGGCTGGAGATGTAAACTGTCACTTCCCATCTCATTTAACACTTGCGTGGCCAAATTGGTCTCACGCCATTTTGCCAGCTCTAGAAAACATATGTAAATATTTAGGGCTGCAGGCTAATACTCTATTAACAGCATGTACATGCTTTGGGACCAACCTCAGCACTTCTTACTAAGAAGCCAAATAAAAAGAGGGGAAATATGTAGTGTGAATGAGTTTTCACTAAGATTTTTGACTTCACTAACATCACGAGTGTAGATGAAATTGTTTTTGACCCGGTCAAATTTTGAGTCCAAACTAACTCTTGTTACTGTGACAACGAAATTTCCCGAATACGGGATTAATAAAGTTATCCAATCCAATCCAATCCAAATGAACTGGAAAACATATGATAGGATATGTTCATTATGCATGGAGTCCTCAGGTTAGGAGGTCCTCCATCTACACTGTTTTGAATTTACTCATTTCATTCGCCATTTAGTCCCCGACACCCCTGTTTCTGCTTAGCTAGTGCTTACGTGCTGGTTATTCTCTGCCAAAATTTTCTGTCATATATATCAATAGTCACTGTCCCTAGTTTACTCACAATGGCATGTGCAAACGTCACCATTAAATGTTATGGCCCACTTATTGTAAATGTGTAACTTTATTTTAAAATGCCAAAACATTTTTTTGCAAATGGTGCAGCAATTTCATGACCATTCTCGCTTGTCCTTTTGTTGTGTTTTTCTCTCTTCCTCGGAATGCCCAGGATCTTTTCTGAACTAATTGATTATCCTCTATCAAAGCAGCTTATTATTTGTGAGTTGTAGCAATCAGCCCTATTATTTGCAGGCTTTCCCTTGACAGGCTTTTAATGGTGATGGTTGGTTTAACCCCCAGGCCTTGCTAATAGGATTTAGCAGCAGGTGACTAGTAACACATACACACACACCCCTATAACCCCTCCACCCCGGGGAATATCCGGCCCTCCCACTGCCTGTTTGGAGTAAAAGCCATCCAAACGCTGCTCTACTAATGCAGCCTCTCTGAGCAAAGTGGAAATAACTGTAGCCTCGCTCTCTCCCGGTTCTCCTCTATTGTTTGGATTTAGTGGCAACCTATTGCACGTAGCGGCAGCCATGGCGTATGCAAATAAAAAGCCTGCACAGACACCGCGCCGCCTTGGACGTGACAGACGACGACCAGACGAAAAGGCCGTGGCCCCTTTACTCTGCTTGCTTCGTGACAGAAACATTATTATACTCGCCATACGCTTTGTAGTGTCTCGCAGTGTATGTTTCCAGATTTACTCTTTAAAAACACACACACACACACACACACACACACATACGCTAGGGCCTTGACACACCATTTTAATCTGTTCCTTGCCCACGTTCTTATCCATTGTGTCTAAAACCACAGAGTTAGGAGGAAATGCCATTAAACAGTTACTTGGGCATGCAACTGTTTAATGGCATTTCCAAAAAATGTGGTCTGTATTTTTAGTATGTCTTAAAGACTGGATGATTTAACGCCCTCTGGAGGGAGGCAATGTATTTTATTCCCGAAATTGCTTTTACATTTTCTAAAAGTTTGAGGAAATAACTCCGACCTCAGAAACATTCACTTAGTCATGCTTTGGTGTACGTTTGCTAGTAGACAATCCGAAGCACTGATGCAACAAATATTACAATTTGTCAATATTTTTAGCAGCTTGTTCAATTTTTCACCCTGTTAAAAATGAAGGTCACATTCATGGCTTCTTAGATTTTGCCATATTGAATTTCCTCACAGTTGGAGGAAAAATGTTGATTACTTTGCCAATTCTAATAAAATTTCTAATACTTACAATTTTGGAAAGGTAATCCAAATCACAGAGAAACAGAAAAATCAAATTTTTCAGTTTCTACAGCATTTCTCAAATATGTCTGTTAACCTTTTTAGCAAACGTAGTGCCATACAGCTCTTGTAGTTCAGGTTTGTGCTTATCAGTCTTTGGTAAGAAAGGCCAAATAATAGCCTGTATTTTGAAAAACTCACAAGATGACTACTTAACCATCCCCAAAAAATAAAAAAAAGTTTTACCCTTTAAAGCGTTATTTCCCTTATAAGGCATGGAGCAATAGTTCTAAAGGACTAATCAGCAGATTTCCGCAGTAATGGTATCATTAGCTGCACCGTCGGTGGTAGAGGGCAAGTCTCAAGTGTACATGGCTGTCAGGTGATGCCTCGTGTCATTAAAGTCCCCCTGTCCATCAAGATGAGAGTCGTTAAGTGAGGCAGGGCCATTCTCTCCGCTTTTATCACTTTATTTGGTGTCCATCGTTCCACTGTCTGCGGGCGGCGGTGGAGGCCATCCATATCCTCCCGCAGACATTGATGGGAGGAGGAGTGCGGGAAGCCCAGGCGGTGGCAACATAGGCTGGGTGGGAAGCCAGTCTCCACACCAAAAAGAGCAGGGAGGGGATGTGTTTGTTAGCCTGGTAATTAAGGATGGAGTGGCTTCCATGTGGTGTGCGCAGACAGGATAAGGCAAATTACTGGAGTCTTTGTGAGGAAATGCTCCTTCCTTTCTCTCTCTCTCCCTGTTCATTCTCAAGGGAGCTCATCATCTTCTCTAACAGTCAGAATGGGATTTTGTACCCTCTATTCTCTCCACCTTCTCCTTGCTCTTCTGTCTAGGCTTTTATATCCTTTCACCTCCCTTTGACATTGTTCCTGGAGGCGTCTCATAATTGACCAACTCTTGGATATTTACTAGAGCTGGGCAATGCTTACTCGTTTTAATCGGCGTTTATGGCGTGAGACGGAATGCGGTTGATCACGTTCTGTATAAAGAATTCAAAAGTGGTAGTTGGCGCAGTCTTGTTTTAGATGTATTGCGTTATTGATTAAATAGTACGCGATGTTAACTCATTCGCTGCCATCAGTTAGGATAGATGTCCAATTCATTTGAACTGGGAGATGGTGCATCACAGTTGAAATTTGCTAACAAGTCAGACAATGACACGTGTAATCAAAATAACCATAATAGCTCTACCTCTAATCTACTTGTTTATTATTGTTCATATTATATAGCATTTTCGTTGCTGTAATATAAGCTTATTCCTAATGAATTGATTAAAAATGGTGCCACAATACCTCTTGCGAGATAGCTAATGATACTCAATTATTATATTTTTTTGATTGATTTGATTAATGTGAGCATTGGAACACCCTTCCCTTTTTTTGATATATATATTTTTAATCCTGATAAATAAAATGACAAATACGAGTGCTGCAATTCAAAGCTGACCCATCACTGAATGATATATCTGTATACTGCCTACAGGTGGCTATGGTGGGTACATCAGAAAAAAATAGCACTATGGCCATTCAGTTGATGCAAAATGACAAAGCCGTTATGTTCTTTGTCATTCTATTAAATTATGCTATAACTGTATCGTTTTATCAAGTACAATCTTATTTATAGCTATTTTCTTCTCTAAAATACACATTATAAAGCCATTTCCCTTAATTCTGTTTGGAAAAGACGTTTTGAAACAAGACAGTATGTATTATTATCATTTGGTATATTTGGAAGGCAAATGGATTCCACGGCATCAGGAAATTACCCAAGGAGAAGGAAATACTTTTCCCAGATTATAAGTAAAATGCAAATTTTCAGAAGCATAAATCCAAAGGGTTAAACTCTGATCTTAATGCTCGCTAGCATGTTTCAATGCAAATTCTTGCCTTCTCCTCAACCTTAGTAGAGAAGACTGGCAAAATGACTGCCAGAGGATACCGCGAGACCCTTAAAGCGCGGTACTCAGGTGTGGCTGAAGAAAGCGGAGGCCCTCCAAGCGTCAAGCGTCAGCAGCCTTATGGCGAAGGCGGCAAGAGAACACTCTGGGGTTTAAAAGTACCCAAAGCATCCTGGGTAATTAGCCATTACGGCGCTGTCACAGAGGGTTCTGCAGTCAATACAGAGATAATTTGGGCAATGGTGAATGACAGTGCTGTCCAGGCTTTTGGGATGATCAAGGACAGATCCAGCTGCACCAGGCATCTGTCAGGCCCATGAATCACTCCCGCAGCCGGCAGCAGAGAGAATCGGCGGCGAGGCATGTGCAGACGCACAAATAAACACGTTCCCCACTTCTCTTTCCTCGCCACGCCGGGAAATGGCTATTAAAGGTCTGCCGTTACAGAGCGGCCCGTGGAAAAGGCTTGTTACCTTCAGTGGCAAATGAATGACATTGGGAATGAGGTGAGGAATAAAAGTCAGAGCAAGAGGACATTTCTCACCGTTGTTTTAGCCAGCCGGCTGAAATTGAGCAATGCGCCGACCAGCCCAATTTGGATCATCTGGAATTTAATGTTCGCCAACAAATGAGCTTTTGACTAAAATGTCCTTCCACAACATTTCTTCCCACTGACTTATTGGCATGTTAAAGGCATAACTCTGTTATGATCCCAGAAGGTTTTTATGTCAGTAACATGGCATTTATGTCGAAGGACGAGCACTTTACGGGGATATGTTGGGGGGGAAGCTGTGAGGTGGGGAGGCCCAAAGCAATATACCAGGATAGTGTTTTTCTGTCAAAACGGCTTTTTCTTAACTGTCACTGTAGTGTTCTCTCGTGCATTTAGTTCACATTTAGCGATGCTACATCATTCATTTTACAACATTTGGAGCCAACAAACAGATTATATGCTTGTAAAAGTCTAATTTCTAATGTCATGCACGATTATGATACTCTGTAATAGAAATAAGTTCTCGTACAGGCTGTGATACTGAATTTTGTTTTTTGGCCATTATTCTTGAATTCCCAAAACGTCATACTTTTCAAGAATATCATAACAATATAAGCATGATGACCTCTTGTTTAGGACCATATTTTCTACAGATGTAGTCCCCCTTCTAATAACATGATGATTATTCCGTTCTGTATGTATGTTAATTATTTGTTTAAACTCTTGTTTCACTTAGCATGAAAATAAAAATAGTACTATTGAATCTTATTAGAAAAATAAGTCCAACAAACATTGCAATTTTTCCCCCCAGGTCGTATATTTAGCGCATTTTTGTTCCCCCATGTCATATATTTAGCGCAAATGCATTCTATTAAGTCCTAAAACCTTTCAGTTTGCTGTTAAAAACAAATCAATATTTCTTGTAACCTTTCAAGCATTAGGCTTGATTTCAGGCCAATAATTATTGTTTTTCTCATAAGCCACTTTTCCATGTTAGTCAAATGTTGTCTGGAAGGATTATATACAGTAAACCCGTCATCTGTTTCCAGCAATATTTTTTATTGAGATGTTTGAGATATTAATAAAACACATCCTATAAATTAATTTCCAACATTGTCAGGCTGTGACAGGTTTTTCATTCCAGAGTAAATATATGTTGCCATACTTAACAGAGAGGGCTTCGTTCCTTGCTGAGAAATACTATAGGTCTTAACATTGCTGCAACAGATTTAATCATGGAGGCTCTGCCTTGGGACTGGAGCTTCCTCGTATCATTCTTAAATCAATATTTTTCCCTCCTTGTTAACACAAAGCACACTTTCAGTGCTGGGGGGGCGCGGCCCTGTTCTGTGGATGAGCAGTATTAGTTGGTGAATACACAGAAAATGGAACATTTCTTTATTTCTTTACATGATGCATACATCATTCTGTATTTGTGCTTTTATCATATAGAGTAGAATGTTTTATATTAAAATTTTACACTACATATGCTATCTTTTAAACAAAACAACAACAAAAAGAGCAATATTTGGATAGGTTCATTTTTCCACACATGTTCCCTTATCAGACCAAGTAAAATAATAATATAGACATGAGAAACAATTTCTGCATAATTGTCTCTTCTTAAGTGTTTATAAAATTCAAGCACATAACATCCGAATATTTACCTGAATTTCCAGCAAACTGCGAGCAGCTTGGCGCTTCTTGCGAGAACACATTTTAGTATTCCTCCGGGTTCCATTCCCATATATACGCCTATAAAGGGAATTTGCAGAGAGCAAAGTGAACATGTTATGTCGGTCGTTTGCTGTGCAAGGAGATTTTCCCGCAAACGGCATTTTAAATGTGCCATTTCTCTCCTTTACTCTTCCCACAGAAGCATCTAAATGCCCTTTAATTAGTGTGTCCTTCCACGCTATCGATAGGCCACTGTTAATCACTCAAGAGGACTAATGGCTCCTAATTGAATTGCTTTACAATCAAACACAACACAGTCAAGCCGACCGCGACATTTAGGAAAAAAAATCCCAAAATGTTGAGGCGCTAGGCTCCGTAATTGAGGCTATATTATATTTGCGAAGAGTAGCGGAGAAAGGCCTTGTGTTGCGATGAATGCCGCTGTCAGATTGCGGCGGAGGAGGGGCGCGCCGGAAGGATTGCGCGGATCATTAAAATCTCAGTAGATATTGATTTGATCTTTTCATATTGTCAAGGAGAAATCTAATCATAATAGAGCAACTTGGAGTGATATCTCCCTCAAACGCAGCTCATTATTCGGCGGACTAAAACTGGATGAACTTCTTAAAGCGAGCGCTGTCCTTAACTCTTGCGGTGCCAAGATACTTGATCGGATTGGACGTCTAGACGCACAGAAAAAAAATGATAATAAGAATAAAGAGAATTTTTAGTAAAAAATGAAGCATGATCATTTTCCGCGCCCCACCTGCTGCCCATTGTTCGCTAGGACGGGCTCCAGCACCCCCTGCGGCCCCAAAAAAGACATTAAAACCCAAAAAAGTCTTTGGCATTGAATTTGTTAGCAAATCCACTTTCATTGACCTTTAAAGATTTCAAATCATTTTTGACTCCCATTCAGAGCGGATTGGACGTCTGTTGTTGAATTAGTTCAGAATACAAAGATTGGAAAAGTGATTTTTAAAAAGACTGCCTCTACAAAAGTGGATTTGATTAAAGACCTTAATAGTCCAATAGTCTCATGTGGAGTGCCACTGGCCTTGCAGAAATGTCCTGTCCTAATTATGCGTTTCAGCCTGTCCGTATCACATTCCTGCCGTCCCTCGTTATTCCCAGCAGCCACCTCGCCATCTAACATTAGTAGCATTGAACCTTTGATTTGCGTTCAAGAACGCCAAGGTTTGACCAACTAAAGAAGAGTAAGAAAACAAATCACAATAACAAAGCATTAGACCTAACACGACGTCGTTTGTTCAAATATATTGACATTGTCATGCTCCGTTTTATCAAAGCCACATGAGGGAATTCAATTATCCCAGACATAATTGGGTGTGTTTTCGGTTTCTCTCTGAAGTTGAAGGTTTTAGGGTGTGAGAACAGCTGGAGGGGATTTTTGCAACCAAAAAAATATAGCCGTCCGCACTAGTGTGACTAATACTCATGTGCGACATGTATATATGTTTTCCTCTTTATTGCGCATTCTTTGGCTTGTGCGACTTATAGTCTGAAAAACATGGCATTTATGGTACTCTGAATTTAAATGTTCATCATCTCACTGTGTTTATGAACACCGGAAATGCAGCACAAGAACATATCGGGGCTACATATTCTTATTAAAGCACTGGCCCAAGCTCATTGGCTGTATTTGAGCATCTCCCCCCTCCCCAAAATGACAGCGATAAGAACCTGATCATGTTGGGTCACTGTTTGAAAGCGGCTTCTGCCTCTGCTTCCCTTAATTAAACACACACAGTGCTCTCTCATTCGGCATGCCTGGGACATCGCTACTCATTATTTCTTAAGTCTCAACACCAAGACTCTGTCAAGAATGCATCCATCACTAGCACGCTGCTCGTAGTCAGCACAATCCTCCCCCTCGCTGTCAGCATATTTGCCAATTTGCAATCTCCATACTAGGGGGGGAGGCACGAGGGGGGGACTCTGACATATTTTTATCACCAGAGATGATGTTCAAATGCAGAGATCATGAGCACGGTGGCTTGTTAGTCTTCTAATGGCTGTAATTAACAGGACCGCATTGGAGCGCCTCTTCAGGAGGCGTCCGCTGCTTCATTTGCATGACGTTACGGCGAGAGGATGGCGTGCCGTGAAGACTCGCTCGGTGTGCAGCGGTGCAGTGCCGGAGCCCTTTCTCCCATTCATTATGTGCCTAAAGCTTGAGTTATCCTCTCCTTGGTGCGGGGATGAATGTTATTAAAGGCATAGCTGTCTGACACAACTCTAATGAAAAATAGGATGTTTCTGAAGGTTATGTTGCCAGCCAGCTCAGAAATGCCTGCTTCATTTTTCCCAACCCAGCGCGGGCCAATGTAATTCCCACCTCTTGATAGATCTTTTTTTCTTAAGCTTTTTTTTTTTGGGGTGTGTGGCTTTGTGTGCAGGAGCCTCATCATAAAGAGACCTTTATTATCCGTGTTTCTAGATGCTCAACAAAGGGCGAGACTGGACTTTTTGGCAGATCGTACAATTGTGAAAAACTGCTTCCACGAGTTGTAAAGCTGGCTGCTGCAACGCAGATTTAATTGGTGGGTTTGCAATGGGGACATGGGGTCCTGCATTTTTTTTTTTTAGGTAGGTCACACGGGTTTGGTGTGATTACACCAGTGTATCGGGTTTGAGTCCACAGCTCGGTAGTGACAGTGAGGGACGAATGCTCAGACTTGGAATCGTATAGTGCTTTTCAGATCTCTGTCAGAGGTGGCAGGTCACGCTCGTCCCCCTTCCCCTCCCCTCGCAACACTGACGGTTTCCAGCTCTGGTCAGCCCAATGCGAGCGAGCGTTCCCTCCCCCTCGCCGCCTGCCAGTTTGGCCCCTTCAGTCCCTAACAGCCCGATCAGTGCCACATGGGAGGCCCGTGACAGGCCCGCCAGATAGCGGCTCAACTTTTACACTTGTATTCAAACACGCACTTCTCTGCAAAGTCACCATGTCAACATCTTTTTATAGGTTCATGACTGTTTCCATCAGCAGGGAGGACGGGGAGACGCATAGCCGCTCGCTTGACGCTGCAATATGGAAACGTCACCCAAAAAAACACATGCATCATCCACTTTTGAGAATTTATCACCACTCATCTAGTTTCTCTTTTGCGGAACGGCTACATAAACAACAAGAGTGCACTTTTATCAAAGTAATATTTGGCCAGTGTGGTTTTAGACTAAAATTTAAAAAGGAACACTTATCCTGAGTGATGCACTTAAGGCGAGACATTTAACTAAAATGAAATTTGCAAAAATTGCTGTCTGTGTTGGTTTATAACTGTGCTTCTCAAATAGTGGGTGTGTGTGAGGGAGGGGGGGGTTGACTTTAAGAAACATACTTTTTGCCAGACTAGAATACAAAGTGTCATTTACTTGGTGGATAGCAGTGTCATGCTTACTGTCAGAGTTTGCTCAGGGAGTTACTCAAAAAGTTAAATTCTTTTGGTTTTAGACTAAAAGCAACTGAAAATCAACGAGAAGCACTGACTTATAGCAACGTCAGCTAAAAAAATGCATGTTGAAAATTAATGATTTGATTATTTCTTAACTTTTTCACTGTTATTGATGATGACATTGTGAATTTAAATGAATTCATCACTTGTAGACGTCCAATTATTTGTGAGGGCACCAATGTGCTTCATTGACAAAAAGGGGCAGAGAAAATACTTAATACAAACATTGACATGACCAATTATCTAATCTATATATACAATATTTTGCATGACACAAATTGCATCAAATTTTCCTAAAACTAAAAATGTGGAAAACAAACATATCATTAAGAGCAAAATTGACATTTGTTTTAATTAAATGTTAAAATGAATGTCTGATTATTTGTTGACATGTTCAAATTAGCCTTTATCGGAAATTCCTAATGTGAAACTCAACTATTTTAAGCCAATAATCTAGTGTGTAGATATTTGCCTAGATAAGAATGACACTATTTGTTATCTTAAATATGCTCCAGAGTTGTAGCGTCATCTGGGCAGGCTGGCCCTCTGTGTGTAATAAGCAGCAGAGCCTAAACACAGATGTTTCCGGGTCAGCCAGCAAGACCTCAGACAATTGGTCACCACCTCTTAATGCTTGTAAATCACAGCCAGCATCAGCGCGCCTCGAATCCATGGCAATGTGGGTGTTCCCTCCCTCCAAAAAAATAAAAAATAAAAAAATAAAATAGTTACAAGCTGACAGGGGACCATGATACCTGATCTACCTGAAAACTTTGGCGTTAGGATTTATGTTATATATAACCCTAACCAGATCCAACTTAAGGGGCTGCATTCATAAAATGTACAGGTCTGCTCATAATAATTAAACAAAAAAGTAAAGAGAACTTATAAACACAAGTGTCCGGGTTCTTTCATTTGCTGACTTGTGAGCGCTTGATAGCTCGATCACTTGTGAGGGTTTCCCAAAAAAGAACAAAACAAAACATGCAAGTCGTGTCTCTGATGTGTGGCACGGTGGTTTGTTAGGGATGTTTTTGAAGCGGCGGATCTCTGTGTCAGATTATGCCACACCATCCATTTGACTTTCATAAGGTGTTTACGCTTCAGAAATTGTGGCAGTGGCTTCTCTCTTGTGCAAAGGCTTTTACATAATGTTGTGTGTTTCAGAATTTTGCCCCAGTTATAGCTATCATTCTTAAAAAAAAAAAGACAACAACCCTCCAAGGTGCTTGTCATTTAAAGTTTTGTTCTACTTGTACCTTTGGAAAAAAGACCAAATGGTAGTAAACAATTCGGGAATCTCATTTATAAGTCCTAGGTCGCCATGAGATTTGTTGTTTTGATCGCCTTTGTCTGAGCGCTCATTTATCTATAGGACACTTTTCAACTTTTTACTATTTGAGTCCATGGATCAGTTTACACCGAAAAACACAAGACCTTTGCGAGCAAATAATAGATATAACGAAATGGTTGAGCGCTTAGTTTTGCCACAGATATATCAAAATTTATTGATGCTAAAAAAAAGTCCATACCCAGCATGAGCATTAAAAACAGAAATCACAACAAATAATATGGCATATGTAGAAAATATAAGATTTTAAGAAAAAGTTTATTTAATAGAGTGAGCTATACCTTATATTTGTTATATGCAATACAGTTGAATGAAATCAACCAAGAATAATTAGATAAGTGCAAAAAAGAAAAAGAAAATGTAAGACAACTATAACAGTAATGAAGCTGCTGGGGTCAATTGAAAATGTTTGCCTGTTTGCATGCAATACAGTAAATATACAGCAGAATTGTTTTAAAAAACATAAATATTGTGGCTGAACTGCTACTGTAAAAGCTGATGATTCCAATTTTTAGGAGACCGAAGATGGTGGTAATTGATTTAAGTTTATTATCGTAACTCAAACACGTTTTAAAAATATTTCGTAGACTTAATATCTTCTGACAAATATTTCAGAATTTTATGGTTTAAGTAGAAGAAACCTAAATTTTTACCAAACTCGTTGACTTGCGTTGATAGGCGTCCAATCAATTCAATCTAGTCAAAATGGTACAAATGTATATTATATTATGAATAAAATTATAAATGGCCTTTTAGTTGTGACATTACATCAGGAGCAGCTGGAGTTTAATAACCATATTCATAATCTTATTTATAGTGAAGTGTTTTGCTTGGCCTTCATTTTGAGGATCCACTTAATAAAATAAATAGTAGTAGTTCCTTTTTTCAAGATTTTTCTCTACTTGTCCCTAAAAATATTTCTTTTTTGGCAAGCACGTTTATCACTTATGATTTCCACAAAGCCCGGTACTGATGTGTTCGATGTGGACACTATTACTTAACACCTGGGCTCTTGTTAGCGAGTGAAAATCTGGTGTCGGGATCACAGGCAGTATCCTTTAGGGATGGGAAGGATGAAACAAGTGCATGTGAGACGAAGACAAAAAAAAAAAAACACGGCGTGAGTCCTGTTCAAAGACACAGACGACCCCTGACTGGATTAACATTTATTGACAACTGTTCAAGCTTTCCTTTCTCCCGCTTTCCTTTCTTTTTCTTTGCTCCCGGACAAAGATTCCAACGTAATTGCTGTGGCAGTTCCGCCAAGTGATCAGCAACATGGCAAGAAAAGCCTCCCTAATAGGGGGTTCATTAAGGATTTGAAAGTCTCTATTATAAAACAAATTAAGCGTGCTCTGATCTCAACATATAGGTCGAACGGCGTTACAGTGAAGTTTAAGCCGTTAGATGGCTGAAAAACTTATTACGGCTTAGCGCTGAGGTAGCACTTTGCTATTGATTTTACGATAGCTAGGTATGATGATTTATGGAGTGCTTGTGTCAGTATAACAAGCTGAAGGACACACAATATCATCTCCGACATCATTAAAATTCAGAGGTCTCCAGAGCTTGCTCATCAAGTACTGTTCACCACCTTGGAATTTTTCGCACACACACACGCTTCCATAGTCAGGAATAACCAGATCAGGTGTGTATACTGCGTACTGTGAACCCCCCCTTTGTGGGTTCATCATTCCCTCACCTGCTTTATCGAGGATTATTGAGTGGATCTTTTTCCGTGGGTTTTTTTGCACTACGTAGCTGTATCATAACTTGCAAGTGACCTTTGTTTTTCTTTTCTTTTACAGTTGTGTTTTTTTGTTTTGATTGTGAACAAAATATTGATTTAAGATTGCATGTGGAAAACTAACATTTAAATTGTTATTGTTTTTTAGAGCGGCATCTGGCATGTTTCAACCAACAATGGTAGGCCTGCAAAATTAAAACATAATCAATGAGAGTTTATTATTTAATGCACTTTTGTAGTCTTGCCATTTTTTAAACATATATTTGGACTACTTGTAGCATCCGGTTGGACAATTTCCACCTAGTTTTGCAATTCCTATTGCGTGTTTATGTTGTGATTTGCGTATAGGTTTGGTTAATGTGTGCATCCATGGCACAGCAGTGCGGTTCAAAAGGTCTCCCGTTTACGGTGTCTAACATCCGTAGTCGCGGTGGCCAAAATCTGTGGTACACTAGAGCCCCCTGTGGGTGGTGTGTGGTACTGCTGGGTGCTTGTTAGCGAGACCTGCTTGGATGATTTGGAGAAATGCTTGTCATTATCTGACTGCTTTTCCTATTGTTTCTTAGCTGAAATTAGGCTCTGCTGGTCTTCACTTCATATAAAGTATTTAACAATGAAGGTGCCTGGTTTTAATTCACATTTGCTGTAGGTTCATAAAATTGTATTAAAATGAAGTCTTTTAAAGAGGTTAATTCATATTTTTTTAAACTACTTGCAGTCATTAAGATCGCAGGTGAGTGTGGGCCTAACCCCTCGCTGGTCACCAGCCAATCACAAGGCACTTGCGCCAATGTCGCTAGCATGCATTTTTTTAGGAGAATATGAGTGTCATTTTAAATACTAGAGATTTTATTCAAATGTTAAAATGACATTGCAAACATTGATATTATTGCACATTTCCCCTCCTGCTTCCGAAACGAGACATGAAGGATGATCTTACCAAGTTTTGACCTGTAGAACGCGTGTAAACTTCAGAATGCTGTTTTGCAGATTCCTCCGCATCGTCCTCTTCCTCAAGGATGCCAGATTCTCTCCATCATCTCCTCCAGCCGCGAGGTCTAACTGGCAGGGCACGGACGTGCGTGCGGACACACTGGGCGCTGGCAACATGTTCCATCTGCTTGTGAGTAATGCAAGTAAAGACAACCCCCACCGACCCGACGCGCACACACTCGCACAATGGTGGAAAAGATGGGCTGTAGATGGTGAGACAGGGGTACTCCTGCTGTGACTTGGCGCACCCCGCTGGACAGCTGGAGACTTGGGGAGAGGAGTCACTGCCAAAAGCCAGCTGACGGGGAAGGGGGCGGGGGGTGCAGGTGCGAGGCTAGGCTAGGCGAGGCCCGATGTGGCTCCCATACCTGCGGCAGATCACTGGCCCATCATCTGTAATTATCTGCAGCAGCAAGGTAGAGGGGAAACGGCTGCAGGACACACACACACTCACGTTTGAAAGCCCATTAAATGCATTGACTAATCGCTATAGAACATGTTGCATTTCCAAATTAATCCAAACAAGATGTTATTTTACAGAATTTTTCAGCCTTTGCATCTGTAGCTCAAAGTTTTCACATGAAAGGTATGGCAAACTACCCGGCAATTGATGCGAAATATTTTTGTTTTACCCTCCAAGTTTTAATTTAAACATTTGCGCCATTATTGCACAGTTAAATGTACAGAACACTGTTTTTTTCAAGAATTTCTTAGAGTAAGCAAAGCCGGTGTAAAATATTTGATCAGGTACTTTGTTGTTTTTAAATATTGAGGGCAATATGATATTAGAACTTGCAGTTCGGTTTAATGCTGCTTTTTATGTACTTCTGTTTCGTCATGTATCTCCCAAAACGCACGTGCTAGGTTTGAAAATTTGTGATTGTGCGTGAACGTTTGTTTTTTGAGTTTTGCCTGGATGATTGAACCAGTTTAGGATTTAGACCGTCACCTGCCCATATTAAATTGGGATAGGCTTCAGCACCCCTATGAAAAGTTTTTTTAAATTACATTTTTCACTTCCAATTTTCATAAAGTTCATTGATAAACTTCCTTTCAGCCCATTGGGCCCAAAAATTTACAATGGAGGATAATCTACGTCCATTTAATCCATTTTGTATACAAATGTTGTTAGACCGAAACCTGAGCTCTTGCCCGAATGAATATAACCAAAGAACTGACACCATTTTGAATTTAAGCCAAAAGCATCCCACGATCATCACATGCTTTCAAAACGCCGAGTGTCCAAAAGGTTTCAGCAAGCCGACAAATGCCAAATCTAGCTTCTGGAGGTTGAACAGCTTGCAGCTCGTATGCAGATTAGAGAGCAAAGTGTAGCAATTTAGCACCAGACTCTTCATCACAACGCTGTCGACCCGAAGCTGTTTTACAACCACAGCTTTGAGTGCTTGATGCGTCCACCCTGGTAAGAAATTACACCACTTTAATGTTATGAATATCAGGCCAAGCCCCTTTTCCTGCAATGTTGATACCGCCAAACCCCCTTCTACACACAGCCCTACAACCCTCATTCTCCGTCTATTTGCTTAATCTTGATTCATCAGTTACGGAGGCTTATTATGGAGCCCTGACAGCGCGCTCGGGCTCTTGATAAATGACGCCACGCAAGCCGCATTCAAAACGTGAGGCTCAAGTGCCAATTATCTTGGAAGACCCGGTTAATAAGGGGATCGCTTGTTAAATATCTGATCTCGGCGCGGGCGTCATTTGTCACAACGGGGCCGTGTTTACCTCCGAGACGGCGGTTCCCAATGCCGCCCCTGCCTAACATATGTAAAACCTGGATCTTTGTTCCTTTAATAACCTTTTATTAACAGCCTGACATGATGATTAAGTTGGGTCTAAACACACACACATACAATGGAGTACGCAATTACCCTCACACCCACGCAAGGCAGCGCTGCAAGCCGATCACAGTCAGAAGCGGAGAATAATGAATATTGAGCCGGCATTTGATCCATTCTATGCGGAGAGCCCAATTTGCTCAGGCACCTGGAGCCATGCCACCGTGTTCAGTTTTTGGACTTGATGATGGATACTCATGGGAGCTTATTTCCGTGAGCGCGTCTTCTACTGATTTGTAAAGATGATAAGTGCTTTGACCTTAACTCATTATTACAGCTCGTTAGCGCTTTTGTTTGCATCGCGTCGGATGGAGATGGGCTCATTGAAAACCAAGCTGTTTACCGCTAAGTCAAAAACGACAAGCAGTCGAGGTCGTGTTTGTTGTTGTGTTTTTTTTCCGTGGGTCTCGAGGTCTCAGAATAATCATCGGTCGCTGTGGTCGGAAGCGAGCCGTGGTCGAGGGACCTCTCTCTCGGGGTCTTCTCTCACTGTTGACGTTGCAGCGTGTCAGCCACATCTTGAGGGCTGGATCACAGGCGAACTGCTAGGACTTAATATGTAGCCTATTTTTCTTTCCTGGGAAACTAGCAAATAAAATATTTTGCAGGACTGTGTAGCCAAGGGACTTTGTCTTCCATCATGAAACACCTTGAGCTCGTAAGCGCAGACGTTGTAAAGTACTTCCAGACTACACTCAGAGCATTCCTTTCAAGCTTAGCAAAAGTGATGCGGTAGTGCCGTGCCGCGATGTCCGTGGCGCCCACTTAGTAGTTTTTTGAAATATGAGCCGTCATTGGTCTGATTTGATCCTTTTTCTGTGCAAACTTGTGGTAAAACGGTCAACTTAATTTAACCTAGTACTTTATAATCTGCAGTTTGGAAAATAATTAACAATTCCTCAAAATAAGACATTTAAAGCTGTTTCATGTGCATTGGAAATGCTGAAAATGTGAAAGCTGAGCACCAATAGTCACCGATTTAGAAGATCTAACTAAAATGTTAAAGAAACGATACGATTGATAATATAGAAATTTTCATAGGCACATTCTTTATCTGCTAAAAAGCTGATGTCTACAATCATTAGCAGTTAAATATAATCACCAAAAAAAAAAGGAGCCTGTAGGCGGTGGAGTGATCTCATCATCACAGCATTCTCACTTCCTGGTACCCCCACGCTTACACACCCACATCGAGAACGCACGACTGTCTCGGCAGCATCTGCTGTGGAAAATAAAGCCCCCTTTTCCTCACATGTAGTGAGCCTCATTTGCATAATATCCCCCTCCGTAAGGTGAAAACAGAATAATAATTGGCTTGCCCTTTTCTCTCTGTGTGTTGTAAAACAGTTAGGAATTAATTTGAGGATAACTGCGCAATTAATTCTAAATGCTAAAGATGGTATGAGGGCTCTGATACGAAGGAGGGTAAAGGATACACAGATGGAGGTCACGGTAAAAATCATGGAGAAGACTAAGCTGGATTTAAATATTGCTTGTTGGATTTTTTTTCCTTTAGATCTGTTGACGACAAGGGCAACTTGCAGGCTCATTTACTTTCCCACGTGTTTGGTTCCTTTACCAGTTTGGTAACAACTTTGTCCTTTTATTTGTTGGCTTCATCACCTTGTGACAGAACCTTTTGTTAAGTCCTCATTCAACATCTTTTTTTGTATTTCTGTCCCCTGTTGGCAAGTTTGCCATAACAGTCTTTCCAAGGGGGAAAACTGTGACTTGACCCAATGGCGGCCAGCTAGCGCCCATATAGGCCGATGCCGTGTTATTGGAATGTTGTGCCTGCAGGCTGTCCTACCAGGAATAGCAGCTCAGTCCACAGAGAAAAGAGGAACACACCTCGCCTTGAGTCCCAATTACACCTAATGATGGTGAGAGGATGGAGCACATGCAGATTGTGCTGCACTTCCTAAGTCACATCAGGCATATGCGCCATCATTTATCACTCCAGTCATATCCTGTGCCTCTCCCAGAGCAGCGAAGATGGCTCCCTGCGCATCATGCGCGCTGTTATTTTTGTTGAACTGCCAGGAAAAGGAAAATAAAAGCCAGAGTTTCAAGGCGTTGCACGGACGCGGCCACATCCTGCAAGCCAACTTTACCGGAACCAAACTCTCCTACTGGATCATAGTCTAAACAAATAGTTCCGTGGCCTTTGTCCTCCCCCTCAGATCATTCCAGTTCCGATCAATTTTGGCTTTGAAATCCAAATGAGGGATCTGCTTTACACGTGTCAAGGCGGGTGGGAGCTCAGGGTGAGATTTGTGAGGTGCGGCACGGACCGAGAGGCGGCCGACTGCTCGTCAGTGGCTTTCACTTAATCCGGGCCTGATCTTTGCGTTTGATCCGCTGCGTGGTCCTGAGACAGCATGAGCAGCAGCTATTGCTGTAATTTAAAGTCAATATTGTACTCATGATCCCTCTCTGTGGGCCAGCCAAACCGCCTCTCAGCAGGATGGAGAAAACAATCGTTGCCGCCTTCAGAGAAGCTATTTAGTAATTCTCCCTCATCTCTGAATGAAAACTGGTTGGAATGCAGTAACGTTGACGTCTCTCACAGAAATGCCAATATGAAGTGAATAGGCGACTGATAGTATATGACAAGGACATGGTGCCAAATATACTAATTTTGTGGATTGCTGGTTCAAAGACTGTAATTGTAACATAATTACACTGAAAATGTAGTGCTTTCCTTACTCGTTTTGTGTCTTTAAGTAAAATTATTTGGGCTTACCGTACTTCATTTATTCATCATTTACATCCCATAATTTTCATGAATCTTCTTTTTGCAGTACGGCATACAAAGTAAATGATTGTGACTTTTTTTTTTAATACTTTTCACAAATTGCTATTGACTCTGGGATGGGCCTAACAATACGGCATTGACATCAATAGTTGTGATGATTCATCCGAGGCGGTTTAATAGACTTAAGATTAGAAATGGCGGTCCGATCCACAAATCTCCACCCCCGAGTTATTACACTGGAAGCCGAGCTGTTTACCCCGTGAAAATGACATGGGATATATAAGGGGCTCGAGGACCCATTAAATCCATACGTGTCATAATCTGCAACGCGTTACACTAAAACCTTCGGCCAAATGTGTTTTTGTCAAATGTTTTGATGGAGGCTGTACATACAGTGCATGAAGCTACATTTATGGGCCAGGGTCACTGAACTCTCTATAGAGGTGACGTGTCAACAATTGATTCTTTTAGTGGATACAATTTGTTTTGATATTGTATGATGCCTTTAAGTGTGCCAGACTTGCTGTTCAGTGTACTGATTCCATAGGCTTTGCTTTGCTAAATTAAAAAGAAGGTATCCTTTAAGTCAGGGATGTCAAAGTCAGTTTAAAACCTACTAGATCTCACGTGGGTCGAACCCGTTTATTTTTGGCCCCAAAAAAGTTAACTTACTTACTAGCCAGTTTAAGTGAATTGAACTTCTATTATTGTCAATAGAAGGCAGTTAGTTTATTTTGCGTCACTTTTTTTTCCATTTTAGGGGTCACTGGATCATTTCCTACTGATTTTGAGGGTCTGTCTCGGATTGTTTGTCAGTTCCTGCCAATTCCTCGGACATTTCCAGCTTACTTCCTCTTGGTTTTGGGGCATTTTATTTTGGGACATCCCTAGTAATTGTCATTATCAGTTAACCATGAAGCAGAAGCTGTTGATACGAGTGCCGCAAAAAGACTGCTGACATCATTAGTCTACGCATCCGTTTTCTAATTCCAGGCTTTCCGTTAATTAGGAATGGAAATGTTGAAATGAGTTGAGTTGCCATATGAATAGTAGTGTGAAGACTTTTTCTACTTAATGGTGTTTGCCTGACTTTGCTTAGATAGAGATACACTTTGAGCTTTCCTGTACACCATTGGCCCAATTTTAATTTAAATGACTACTTTAGTTAACCTTCCTGATTAAGCCTAACACACTGTTATGACAACAAGAGCGCACTGCATAATTTCCACGGCATTAGCATCAGTCATGGCTCCACCTGCTATAAATATGCTCTGCTTGACAGCAGCCCTCTTTTTAGAAGTGTATTTTTTTTATACAAGAGTCCAGAGGTGAGGCACTTTGATAGAACAGCTCATGAAATGAAATATTTGCTGACTTCTATCACCTCTGGGACTGATGTTCTGATGGAGCCAATGATATGCGCCCCCATTATTCTCTGAGGAGATTCCTTAGCCCACTTCTCCCTGATCTGTGCCAATTAAGTAGCAGAATTATGTATATTAGTTAGAGCCACTTGCACTTCCACCAAAGCATACGGGGAGCGATGACACGAGATCCCGTTGAATAATTAGAGGGAATTTTCGGAGCCCAGTGAACTCAATCATATGCTGCCGTGTGCTAACTATTTTTAACCTGTTAGTTCTCCTTTTTCTCCGTTCTCCTCCTGCTCTTTCCTTAATGTAGTCTTCTGTTCCACTGCTGCTACATTGCCCGAGGTAATTGCTAAAAGTCGACATGACATCTAAGTCGGAGTGGAGTGCTACTTTTTTTTTTAAAAAGGCCTGAATATAAAAAATATATATATTCCTTCTTTTCTCAATATACTCTGTAGTAAGTTTCTCGTGTTATTACTGTGCTTCTGACAATACTACTTTTTAGACCCACTCAATATTTACTTTATTTTTTTACGGATAAAATGTAAAATACAACTTAAGTACAGTGGTACCTCGACATACGATCGTAATCCGTTCCGAGACTGAGATCGTATGTCGAGCTTTTCGTAACTCGAGCGAACGTTTCCCATTGAAATGAATTGAAAACAAATTAATTTGTTACAACTCTCTGAAAAAACACCAAAAACAGGATATTGGATTGGAAAAAATGTTTTATTTCTTCTAATTTGCCTTATATTGACAAAGTAATAAATAATGAGTGGTTTAATAGTAATAAAATGTGTTTAATAGATGTAAAATTAGACGCATTTCGCGGAGGGGAGAGACAACGACACACACTTTATCCACGGCAACAACGCACTTGTAAACGAACAAACAAATTTAAATTAACTTGGATAAATATATACAGACACACTCAAACATACGTTTAATGTAACTTTACACAAAACTGAATTCTAGTTTTGTCTTTTGTTACCTTCGTTTTCCGGGTTAGCGGTTTGCCACGCCTCCACCCTCACGTTCGCTATCGATGGACTGTTTGCTGTTGTATTGCCTTCAAAATATTCCGAAAATGATGCACACAAATGTCCTCACAATAGGATAACGCACGGCCACTTGCCAATGAGAAATAGTCTTTAAAAAACGATCGCGGGACCTTCTTTCCTTAGAAAAAATAACAGGAAATGCAATAGCTGAGCTTCCCACGTATTGATTGTGGGTAATAAAGTTTTATTCTGAGAAAGGGTGCCATTGGCTATTGGTGTTGTGTGCACGAGTATACTTCATTACCCAGAAAGCCCTCTTTTTGCCCGCGCATGCGCGTTGTGCGTTTCCTGGTCGAAACTAGTCTGAATAAATTGTTCAGTCCTCGTAGATATAGTAGTTATACACAAAAGAGATGCTGCAAAAACAGTGCGCTACAATGATAAACAGCCTCTCATTCGATCAAAATGTTCGTCGTAACATGAGCATGTTGTATCACGAGGTACCACTGTATGTGAATTTGAGTTAGGCAAAAAATAACAATAAAAATATGCAGTGGTTTGCTGAAGAGCAACTATGCCCGCCTCAATCAATTACAAAATTGCAAATATAAATAACTTGCATCCCTCTCGATAAACCCGTCACGCCATGTTCGTTTTCTCATCTGTACAACCCTCACAGCTGCGACTGGTCTTCTTTACAAGGCGGCTGCTGTGCGGAAATACGGAGCGTCAAGCGCAGTCCTCTTCTTCCCACAATCATCAGTATTCTAATGACTCGCCACCACCATCCCAGTGTGTTTATTTTGAGAGATGGAGAGATTGATGAGATGCTCATATCATCCTTAACCACCAACTAATTAACTAATTAGGACATTCAAATGAACACTTGCGGCGTGGCGTACGAATGGGCAAACAGCTCAGCGGCACGTAGCCTTTTTAAATTTGCATGTCGTAATGAGAGGAGTCGTACACGATAACGCAGAAATGCTAGACGCGGCTTGATTGGAAGTAGAGAGCTGTCCAACCTCTTATTTTTTGCCACCTCGGCAAAAGGCAGCGTTTCTGTGACACTGATCGCTTCAATGAGATTCATGAATTCAGCTACTAATCAGAGCATGTACTTGCTCTCATGCATGTGTTCACGCAGATCAATGAGGCGTCATCACGCTACGTCCATCTCGCTCCACGGCCAAAAACACATTGGTATTAGTCCCAGATCACGTCCCGCTTAGGTTGACTTTGACTCCTGATCTCAGCCTGCACCGAAGGTTAAAGGCCAATATTTATATTGGCAAATCTTTCATTCTCCGTATTCTAATTAGGCTGCTCGCCATTGATACTTTGGCCGATTCACCTTGTACTCCTCAGTTTGCTGGGCAGAGCTTAGTGATTTGTTAGCACGATAAGCATCTTTTGGCAGCAGGCTGTTGGCTTTAATTACAACAACAACATATGGAGTTTATGGATCTAGATGCCAATCTCATTTATGTATTTGTTCAAAGGGATTTTCACTATTTTTCAATAGACTTGACAGTGTAACGAACTAAACCAGAACCTCAATGAAATGTTTGAAGCGTCTCAAAGTTTTTATTCCAAGAAAAGCTTTTTATTAGTTTGATGAAACAAAATTGCATTCTTAAAATGTAGCAAAACCACTACACTATGAAATTCCTCCATTATATCAACAAACATACATGGCAAGAAATCAATTGATGTTCTTTTCACAATTGTGCCAGAGGAAAGACAAAAAAAATCCACCAGATTTGTCTAAAATTTGTCTGTTTTTGCTTTACTGTTCTTTCATATTTTTCTTGATGCTTGTCAAATGCCATTTTTATCTTCTCTTGCTATCTGCTGGGAGGAGTTATTCTATTATATATTGCAGATGTTCATTTAAAGCGAGTGGGTGTGGAATACACCCTAGCATTAAAAGGGTTCACGGTCCTGCTCTTAGCATGAAATGTGAGGATTGCATGATATAATGCTTTGCTGTATCAAGTAATTAGTTTCTTTCCATGGCATTTAGGCTTGCCAACAACATTCCTCAATAGCCAATTGCGTTTTCTAGTGCGCTTTAGGGAAAATGCAAACATATCGTACTACAGCTCTAAGCCAGCTGACAAGCGGAGGGTCTCTTTTCCAGCTAAAACATAAATTTTATACCTCATCCATTACTTTTTTTTGGAAGAGGAATACTCTGTTCTCTCGCGTGGTTGTGTTTTAAAGGTTAATAATCCTTTTAATTAAAGGATAAGCCTGCTATTGAACACAAAATGTTATTACCCAAGGACAGAGAGCTATAGAGAGGGAATATAGCCTTTGCAATTAGCCCAATGATTAAGCTTTTAGTGCCGGACAGAGATGAGGGAGTTTTCGTGATGTCATAAAATTCATAGAGATGTTGGGGCGCCGCGATGATTTCGCTTGCAGTTTTACAGCATGTGCACGCATGGCACGGGCGAAACACGGGTTCCCAAGCGCAAAGAGCCGCAACAGCTGTTCTTGCTTAAACCTGCAGTTTGGCACAGTATGATCTCTCCATCAGCGAGTCGCATCTGTATTCATCCGAAGATCTTATCAATAAACACGCCCGTGTGACAATAAATGATCTCTGAGAGGAAGCATAACGGCAAGCCCGGGTGGGGGGGTGGAGCGTCAGACGTTCACTTTAATCACCAACGCTGTTAATCAATAAAATGGCATCATATATTTTAATTAAAGTTTTAGTTGCTGCAAATGTTGGCCGAATCTATATGCGTGTGCTTTTGGTCTTTTATTAATGGAGCCAGTTTGGACGCAGGAACCTAGGCGGCAGCTGCTGATGACCAGTCACGCTAGGCCACTTGTGTTTGTAATTGTAATTTTTTTTTCCGTACAGAAGGTGTTGAGAATTCCCGTTAAAAAGCCCACCAAATTTCACAATGCCAATTATTGCCCAGCAAATGACCAGGTAGGCAATATCTAAGCTGTCAGCTAAGGTTAGGAGAAATGAGAGGAAGAAGATGGACTATTCAGACATTCATCATGGCCATAGTTGCCACTTCCAAATTGAAAATTGGAGGGAAAGCATCCTTCATTTTCTCTCAATTTGAATTACTTATGCTGATTATTGCTGTGAGTGACAGAAAGGCCCGGATAAATAAATAGGATGGTAATTTGTTGCTGTGTTGGATTCACCCTACATTGTTTTTTCTTTTTCTTTTTTTCCTTTTGCCGTGACAGTAAATGACGAATGAGATGACAATCAGAAATGAACTCGGCGTGCCTGTAAATGGGCAAATGGGCGCACGTGAACTCGGATTAATAGAGCTAATCTGGCCCTGGATGGTGTTGGTGGGCTTCTTCGTGGCTTGCACACTGTATGGCATTGCCACGTGAGAGCTTCAGTCCACCATCTGTCTTCCTCCCCGTGCCTGTGTATTACATTTATACTGCATGCGTGGAAATGTAGCTTCTCCCTTTTAATGGGATTTTGAGCCGTAAAGCGTAAAAGGAACACTCTCTTCTTCTGGACACCAGAACAAAGCTGGAGCCAAAAGCTTTGTCAATGGTCATTTCCAACTGCATTGTAATTCTTTTTACGGCGTGCTATAAATTCAAGTACTGTATTGAAAGAAATTGGACATTTTTGCATGGAATCAGCGATGTAGTAAAATGGGGTCAAGCCAACGAGTTGTAAAAACAATAAGTAAGAGTGTGAAAAAAAAGTTCTCTATTAATGCGATTGGCTTGATGTTTTATTTTAGAGCATGGGAAAGCGTTTAATAAAGTTGATTCAATTTAGTGTGTATTCATAGACCGTTTGGGCTCGATTGAGTCCAGCTTTTTTAACGTTTACTTTTTAGGGACACATTCTGGTTTGGCAGAAAAAGTAGACCACAATCTGGGGGGAAAAGAATTGTGTGTTCAGTGCAATTCAGTGCAATTCACACAAAAAAATAAGTATGTTGCAGTTTGAAAACAGCGGTGCCTTGAGATATAAGTTTAATTTGTGTGAGCATGCTCATATCTGAAATCATACATCTCCATGAATAGAAATAGAAAAAAAAATCCTGTCTCAAACAACAAAAAGTGTCTCTAAATAGCCCAGAAATCTACACGGATGACATTTAAAAAATCATGCCGTGGGCAGGACAGAACAGATTTAGATGTATGTAGATGGTATCAACTCCTCAGTAAGAGGCAGTACTAGTTATTCTTTGTAGAGGATAAAGATGATATCTCTGATTATTTTTCCATTATTTGTATAAATCTGTTACCTTTTGGTGGTCAAATATTGTTTTGCATTGTTTGTTAGCATTGAGCTATGTCGACTCTCCTAAACGAAACTTTTCTAGTTCTTTTAAACTGGCGGAAAATTGCCCGATCAAAAAAATAAAAAATAAAAATCTGGCTCATCATAAATTAGCTAATTTTCCTCTGACATTATCACGTTCCACATTTATAGTCTTTAAAGCGCCTGATTGTTTGATTTAACCCAATATACAATTTAAGTATGCTAATCCAATACTTATCCTGTTTTGCCTTCTTTTCAGACTACAGTCAGTGTTGACTCAAGGTGAGACGAGGTATAATCAGCGTCCGGGCTACAGTTTTTATTGTTATTTTCGAGAATGTACCCATTTTGTCATTTAATTGAGGCTCATGGGCTAGGAGCTGTAACGGCACACGAGGGAATAAGACGTCGAGCGGCTGGATTTCTACAGCCATTAACTGTTCCATACTCAATTAGAATGCATAGGATCCTGACATTTCATAACTTATGAGTCTCCGGGCTGATATAACAGTGCGCCATAAAAGAAGCCAGATTCTGAAGACACAGAGCCAGATCCTTGCCTCCTCATTTTTCCTCCGTGTCAATGAAATCCAAGATAAAAAGGTTGGCATGATGGGATATAAAGCAAACTGTGGTTATGGCCGTTGTTTGTTGGGTGTAAAAACACCCGATTACCTTTTTAGATGTTTTCTATGGCCATCAATTAAATGCCTTTTCATGGCAGCCTACCCCTGCTTCCATGTTAAATAAATCATACACGGGAGGATTAACGTGCACGCTTGAATGCCACTGTCATAATACGGTGAGAATGTGAAACGACAGCACATTGAGCCACTTAATAAAAACATGCAATTCTACTCTGAGGAAAGGTGATGCTGACAATTAGAATTATGATGATATAAATGCACTTTGATGGCTACTTGCTTTTCTTTGGCCATCCCTCACCACCACTTTGAGAACAGACAGTTCCCATTTACAAGGTAATTAATAGCAGGCCACAGAGGCAAGATTTAGCTATTATTTCAAATGAGTTGTGCGATTTCCCCCCCATTGCGACCGCAGCATTCAGTTAGTCCTAGTTATTTTGTAAATTCTTTCCTAGAGATGTAATTTTCTTTCTGCACGAGTAACTAAGTCATTTACGAAAGGAGTTTGACATGGTTGCTGTTGGCAATTATTCCACCTTGATTACTTGTATAATTTGGCATAATAGAAAGAGGAATGAAGAAAGGACTGCTTTGCCACTTGATTTCATTTTCTTTCCCTCACACCAGCAAAGAGGCGATGAGTTATACAAGAGAATCACATAGGATCATAAAGCACCTTACGTGGATTAGAAGCACGGAGAGGAATTGAAGTCGGGGGGGCGGGGGCTCGGTGATTGATCGCATTTTCTTTGGCTTCTCTGTTGGTGGCAAAGCGATAAACTTAACTAGGTGAGGCCCTCTTCCTTGAACAACAAAGCGCCTTCAAGGTGGAGCCTCCTATGGGTGACCGCTCCTGCGACTCCCCACAATATGACAGATTAACGACAGCAGGTTGAGCCCTGCACTTTCGGACGCCCACAATCTCAATTATGTCCGTCTTAATGTACACTGAACAGCCACAGCGGGCCGGGCCATGGACGGGGTAAACACACTTGCAGGAAACACACCAGTGACAGGATAATAAAGTGCCATGATTGATTCAGCTTGCCCGGGTGCCAGAACACTTTATTGTGCAGGAGAAGTGCTAGTCGATTGTGTGTGGGCTTCTGTTGTCTTGTTGCAGTGGCTAGATAGGAGCACGATGCCTTGTTTTGATTGGGACTATCAGCTATTATTGTTGATGTAGTTCACATGAGTGGTGGAAAATAATACTATATAAATGCTTATGCCGTTTTTTACGCTAATGTATGTTATTGAGGAAAGTATATTGTCGGATGTGGGCTTTTTATTTATTTATTTGTTCCTAAATGAAAGGGCAAAAGTCATAGAAAGCGAAAATCATCACCAATGTGACAGGTGTGTCTTGAGATATGAGGGACTTGACTTTATTTTCTGGAGATGCAGGACACATTTTTTAGAGATACAACTGTTGTGTAGAAGCTGTGAATTCACCCCACTAACCAAATAATACCAAAATGAAGAGGAGAAAAAAATATATATAAGTTGCAGTAAAGAATTAGTCACATTTTTGGGAGAGCATTTTTTTTATTTAATCAGAAACCAAGAACATGCATACGATAAAGGAACAAAAAAGAATAACATGCTAGATAGGCATCTGTTAACATAACCATTTTTCAGATATGTATAGCCTAAAGAAACGATATAATAATCATGTCATCTGTATTCATGTGCTCATTCCTTTTGCCGGCCAAAAAAGGAAACAATTAGGCTTACCTGGCCAATAAGTCACGTGCAACAATCCGTTTCTCTGCAACCACCACTGGAAAGAGACTTAATGTGTATTAATGGTGCCTATAAAAGCAACTAATTGAGCATTCCAGATCTTGCTGAGTCGGGCATCTGTGAGTGACATTGTGCAGCTCCAGGACCTCCACCAGACGGCTTTTACTGGCTCTCTGAACTGGGATGTAGGTCAGGCCATTAAAAGCAGGAAGGGCTCTCCCACTAAGAATTGTTGGGGCAGACTCCCTTTTGACACCCCGAATCTGTGGGATGTCCTCCAGAGACGTTTGCACTAAACATCTCAAGGGAAACACGGCCAATGTGAGTGTGAAAAAAGTTAATCCTCGCTTAAAGTGATTTAATTGAGCACAATAAACTGCAGCCATATGCTTCCCATAAAAAAAAAAATCAACAGCCCTCCATCTGAATGCTAAGTAAACACCTTTTCACATCAGTTTATGCTTCACATGCTGTGATTACACTATTTGTTTTTAAAAACTGGCTCCGTTCTGTTGTTTGGACTGTTGTAAAAATGGACATCAACTTCAAAATTGGAATAAGAGTCATACACATAAATACAGTCCATTGGGTTTCACTCTGATGGTAACAGTAGCTCAACAGAACTCTAAATCACAATCACCATTTAAGTATTGGCCAATAATATTTCAATCGGGAGCATGCACACTGGACTTAATATTTAATTGCTGTGTTTTTTTTTTGTTGAGACTAAGTGCCTTTTGACTGGAGATTGAAGCGCAGCATTCTCCTAATCTACTATCCAGCTTGCATCAGATTTATATATGTCAATCAAATACGTTCCCCATATGTCGACTTAATAACCTTCTGCGTGCTAAAACTGGCATGTATATCTTGGCTCGGCGCGCCATAAAAACAGACAACTGCACATGGCAGTAATGGCGCGCGCCACGAGGTCAAGAAGATTCCTCCGAAGGGCCGTGTTGTTTTCTTATTCTGTCATCAGCTTTTACTGAAGTGTCATAAGGCGTTTGATTGTAAATCTCAGTGACCTTGAAGACACCGGAGAAAGCACAGCTCCGTAAACCAATCATCGCACAGCTGCCCCTGTCAGCCACGCTCGTGTTCACACGGTTGCTGTCTACATTTCCTGATGTTGAACAGAAGAAGGAAGGAAAGGCTCTGTATGTTATGGAGAACAGTGATTGTGTTTTTTTAAGGTGCCATATTGCCATTAAAAGTTATTTTGATCATATACTATTTGGTTACAAGTCGTCCAAATGTGGAAGCATGAGTAGGTTATCCATGGGATGTGAATGAATATACTGTTTTAAGTGGGATTATTTGTGCCTATGTGTATGTGTGTGTGTATATGTATAGGTGTATGTACATGTATGTGTATATGTGTATATATCTGTGTGTGTATATATATATATATATATATATATATATATATATATATATATATATATATATATATATATATACTTCAGCAACACGCTTATTTATTTATATATTTGTTCATGTATTTATTTATTAACTTACTTATTACCTATCTATTTATGTCTAAAATGCCTTTCCTATTTCTGCATCCTCACCCTCTTGCTACTGTGACAATGAAATTTCCCGAATACGGCATGAATAAAGTTATCCAATCCAATCCAATACAGTGACTTCAGAAATTGATGAAGAGTGAATTAAAGCAGTACATCCCTAATTGAAACTCTTCAACTCACTCCAGCATACTTCCTTAAAACCAAGGGGTCCAAAGATGGCACCAAATTAATACTGACCTAAGGGAAAAAAATGCATGAGTCCATAATTAAAAACAGTTATAGCAAATACAATTTTCGATTTTTTTTTTACCCGATTCCGATTGGGCCCGATTTCCGATCACATGATCTGGGACATCTCTAACATGCTTCCCTTGAAGTCTATCTGGTTTGAACTTTTTTACTTGCATGCATTCAAACTTGGTAAAAGAAGCTGTTCCGGTAGGCAAAGCATGCGTAGCCTCACGGACAACGATACACTGGGTGTCGACTAAAGTGCGAGGCTGTGTGTATGTATTTCCGTGTAGCATCCAGGAATGGAGATTAGCATTGGTCCGTGCCCGACGCCGTTTGCGCTGTCAGGCCGCCGCCTCCCGGCTTGTCAGGAGCTCCGACGAGGAGCTGTAAAAACCTTTTCCCCTCTCCTTAACAACTGCAAAACAACACGCACACACCAACCCGAGCGAGGTGCCTGCTTTTTTGAGGCCTCTTGACAGGACGTGCGGCATGCACAAATTGTAATTCATAAAGGTTAAGGGGGTCAATGCCTTTTATTACCAGTCTGAGTGCATCCAGCTTGATGGGGCGGGCATGCAAATGGAATGTCTCGGAGTTTCTATGCAAGAAGTTAGACAGCGGGTGCGTGCTCGCTTCTGAATGGGAGGAAGTGGAAGGTGTCTAAAGGGTGGTGGGTTGTGTGCGGGGTGCATGGGGTGCGCGGGAGATGGCTGCCTCTCTCCACCTTCCGCAGCTGTGTAAGACCACACAGCCAGTGCCCGGTTAATTAGACAATGTGACATTGACCCGACGTAGTTAACGGCCGCTTTGAAATTCGCCGGCCTGCAATTAATTCATTGTAAAGTTCATGTTTTATCATATGGTTAGCTTTGACCTGTAAGGGGCTGCTTCTGACATGGAACTACTGGCACAGGCCTACATTACAGATTTGTATCCACAAGCGGAGAAAATGAGCAGCGACCTTTAAAAGGCACGGTGGTGCCTTGAGATATAAGTTCATTTTGTTAACTCACATCCCAAACGCTATTATTATCATTATTAATTGACAATCATTTTGTATTGTATAGCGTGTTTTTCGGGAAGGTGCATTAATTTAATACGCAAGTGGTTTTATTGCTAATCCCTGCCCTTAAATTTTCCATAAAACAAGGTTCCACTATTTATGGCTCTATTGGTTATATTGGCAGTATATAGTATGCTATAAGGTTGTTTTAAATACACAGTGTAATTGCCTTTGTTTTATATTTAATAAAACAGTAAAGTCATAGTTGTCAGCAAGTAGTGGCTGGCAATCTATTCAGGGTGTACCCATGGCTGAGATAGGCTCCAGCACCCCATCGGAGGATTCATTTTGGTAATTATTTCTATATAGCTACAACATAGGTATTTTAGAAAATATTTTAATTAGGCTTTTGTTCAAATGCCATTACAATGTTGCGCTAATTAGTCTTTTGCGGCCTCTACTGGGCATCCACTCGAATGGTCTTGTCTTTCCATGCCAGATTTTGAAGGCGCATGGCAATGCAATTAGTTTTTTTAGTCAAACTTTTATGAATTCATGAATTTGAAATCATGATTCAATATCAAATCAGGGAAACAAAGGTTTTCAACTCATGTCATGTCAAAAAATATCAAATTTAACTATATATTTCTGCGTGCTCATTAGGAACTCTTTCCTTTAAAAATATTTCTAACTATGTTATATATTCATAGTTTATGGTCAAACAATGCACCGATTTTAAGATTATTTTGTTGTCATTTTGAATGGTGTGTGTAAATAAAGTTATATTCAAACGACTTTCCGGTGTCTTCATCCGGGTCTCTGTATTAATCCTGCCGCGCATGCGTATTCTTCCACTGTGGTTCGTCCTCTGCAGTCGGTGAGTCGCTAGCTACCTTCCGCTTACTTTTCATAGCTCATATCCTTAATCATCCTTTAGTCAAACGTAGAATTACCGCGTGCAAAGTCTAATATTCTGTAGAATACACGTCTATGCGCATAAGAATTTCATTATTTTCTCTGTTAAGCATTTTGACAATCGTTTGACCTTAGTTCTCTGCTCTTCCCTCTTCAGAGAGACCCGGGCTTCAACCAGATTCGACCGAACCGGTTAGAAATTACTTAAATTAGAAGATGTACGCCTGTGCAAAGTTCGTTTCCACGCCGGCTCTGGTGAGTCTATTGTCATTTGTGCATTTTGTCGATTTAAATAACAAATCTTGCGTCTTGGATCTCGCCGTCAAACCAGGGCGGGCCTATCTATGAATGAACTTGACTAGGGCTTGAATGGCAAGGGTATCTGTAGCATTGCTAAATAGCTCATGCTAAAATAGAGTTTTGCTGTCGTTTTTATTACAAGATTCCCTTATTTTTGACGTGATGTTGTTCACAATACACCTAACTTGCATTACAGGGCGCAATTTGCTCTACTCCTTGTTTGCAGCTATTGCGCGCAATGGGGGCTACTTGCTAAGGTCATTTACTCAATGCTAATTCTTGTTTTATGAGCTCCAAACAGCCATTAAGCATCTTTTTACTTATCTGGTGCAATATCTTAAGCAAAAATGACATTACATTGATAAGATCGTCCTTTTTTAAACATTTTAGACGGATATCAATTGGTACACTCCTAAAGTAATGTTGCCTGTCATACATGGTGATTAAGATGGGCGGATTAATGATTCTTAGTACCTCTACCTATGTCTGAATTGCTAAATTATTGTAGAAAGGAAATTGTTAACATCCATACGCTGTTGCAGGTCCGTGCTGGTTCCCGGGCTCTTTACAGACCCCTGTCTGCCTCTGTCCTGTCCAGGCCTGAGGTCAAAACAGAGGTAAGGGCATAAATGTACAATGGATCTTGATTAGGGCCACATCTTTTTGGGCATTAATCATAAAATGTTTTGAATAGAAAAATATTTATATATTTAACCATCACCAGTAAAGTGTCATGACTTTTGAGCCAGAGTGCATATTTTCTATCACAAATGCAGAATGGTGGAAAAGCACGTTTTCTATTATACTTAGCAAGACTGCGCCAATCAATATTTTCTTTTTCTAGTCATAGCTTTGGTTTGAACACAAAAAGGGCAAATAACTAAAGATTTTGAAAGATCTGTGAATGCCTGCTTTTACAAATGAGTTTTGGTAAAATTGTGGATTTTTTGTGACTACTGATACTTATTCTTATTATTTTATTCCAGAACACTGCTGCTTTGATGCCACTTAGCCCCCTCACTCAGGTTGCACTGAGGAGCTTCCAAACAAGCGCGGTGAGCCGGGACATCGACACCGCCGCCAAGTTTATCGGTGCCGGAGCTGCCACAGTCGGTGTGGCTGGATCCGGTGCTGGAATCGGGACCGTGTTTGGCAGTCTGATTATTGGCTACGCCAGGTATGCTGCATTTTTATGGATCAACACTTAATGATTTTTTTTGTTTAGATCCTTGACTATTTTATACCATTTTGCAGGAACCCATCTCTGAAGCAGCAACTGTTCTCCTATGCTATCCTGGGATTTGCCCTGTCTGAAGCCATGGGACTGTTCTGTTTGATGGTTGCTTTCCTCATTCTGTTTGCTATGTAAAACTGCTGTCCAACTTTCATTACAAACGTGACTACACTTTGTGGCTTCCTGAATTCGTTCCGTGTTGGTGTCAAGGAAATGTTCACTTAAAGTCAATTCATTCAGGCACTGTCAAAATGGGCAAAAACATGTATTGTTTAAATGTAACAAATGACATGATTAAAATACATGTATTTGGCTATTTAACATTGTAATATCTGGAATATTTTTTGACAAACCTAAAGCAGCTTTCTGAATGTCCCCTATTCTGCAAAATACTTGCATTGCTTTCTGAGAGATCTCACTGAAGCTTATTTTGGAAGGGTCCACTATTAATGAGTCATTGGTAAAAATGCAGTTTGACACAGTAGTTCTGCTTTAAAGCTGCAGGTGAGTGTGGCTTCTGTAAATGGCATGAAATAAATTAGAAAGTTTAAAATAACTGAATGTAATGTTTACTTTTTATTTACCTGGGACTGGTTGATTTGACTACAAATCAGAACTACCTATAAACTAGAAACCTTGCAATCACAAAATAGCTTTAGTGGATTTACTAGGTGCAACAGAATAATTCTTTTGGCTGAAATAAAACCTAATGAGAAATTGGATGTAGTTGATTGCAAAAAAAAATCCCTTTTATGGGCGAAAAATAAAAATCATCTGTTAGCTACCTGAAAACCGTATTCTATGTAGTACTGCCATACTCCAGATTGGGCAATATTCTGTGGATGATGTCATTCTGTGACGTATACGGAAGCGCTCCAACACTTCTCGCGATACCTGAGCCTAGACGTGGGATTTTAGAAAAATCCAAGGAGGGCACTGGCTGGTGTAAGGGGTAAGTAAACCCACATAAACTCGGGGAATGCTTAAAACGCTCATCTGTGAAACGATCTTAACGAAACAAGTTAGCGTATTTGTTTCCGAGAAAGTCTTTCACTGCAAAAATGATGGCCGCTTTTGGTAAAACGCTAAATATGGCGACGATTGTAGTTCACGGACGCTGTTTCATGGAGGCGACGAGATGCTCGCTTACTACGCGACTTTTGTACCACATTCAATTACATTTATTGCAATTGAGATTAAATCATAAATCAAAGCGATAAGTGATAGTCGCTCAGTAGAACGATGCCATCAAAAGTGAAGACGTAATGTTAAAATCCATTGTCAACAACTGTAGTAAACGCCCATCTCCCTATTGCTTTGTCTACACTTCACCTGTTTTTGATTGCCTCCATGCCGTTTACCGTGGCCTTTTCCAATTTAAACGGTAGTTCTATTGAAACAACGGATAAAACATTAAGACACGATGATGAAGCCACAACATGCTCATATAAACCAGTTGTTTCCATCACCCATTTCAGGCTGACGCAACAGGAAACCCTTAATATGAGTGATGATAAACCTTTCCAATGCACTGCTCCTGGATGTGGACAGGTGACTGTGTCCTATATCTTTACTCTATTCTTCATTCAAACCATTATTTTCTGGTCCAAGCATCATGATGTTGTCCTGATGGTCTTCTTTTTCCCCCTCGCAGAGATTTACAAATGAAGACCACTTGGCTGTGCACAAGCACAAACATGAGATGACCCTCAAGTTTGGTCCGGCCAGGACCGATAGTGTCATTATTGCTGGTATAAGCTAACGGAGTTCTGACATTCGCTTGTTTTTCTCTTGGAATTGTGTTCTTCAGCATTGATTTCCTTGCAGACCAGACACCCACACCTACACGTTTTTTAAAGAACTGCGAGGAGGTTGGACTCTTTAATGAACTCACAAGCCCCTTCGATCATGACTTCAAAAAAGGGACTGACGATGACATGAAAAAGGTTGTAAACCAAGCAGTTAACAGGATGATATCTATGTTGTCCGAACATGCTCATTTACTTGACTTTACCGCAGTTACCCCTGGATTTGTCACCGCTGGCCACTCCTGTCATACGCAACAAAACCGAAGAACCTGCCACCCTGGAGGCCCATCGAGGTAGCCCTCTTCCTCACCCGGAGTCTACGACAAACGACGAGAAGGTGAAACACTGCTTTTGCTCTCTGCTAAATCAAATCTCAGAATTTTGCTTCTCGTTTGCTTCTTTAAATTCACTCCTACTAATATCCACATACTAGTTCATTAGGTGATAGTGGAACCTCCAAAGTCAAAATTCCCCAAATTGCATGCAGGCAAAAAGGTCATTTCAGTGTTTGAGAATGCATGGAACCTCAATTTAATGTGATTGGTATATTCGAAACCCACCCACAGTAGGGAAATAAATTGTGATATAGACTGAAATCATGATATCAAAAAGCGTTACACCATTCACATTCTTAAAACACATTAAAACGTATTAAAGACTAGCAACACATGTAAAACACCACTAGGTGACAATATCACTCTGTATATAGTACTTTCCAGCACTCTATTGCAAGACCTAAAATGTCCTTCATGGTAGTTTAAAAATGTCTTCTTACATTTAATAACAGCGGTATTCTAACGATGTAGTTTTGTGGTTAGAACAAATGAATTCAACTTTGGAGCTTCCACTGTATTGGACATCACGGCTTGAGGTTAAAGATAATGCACACTTTTTCTGACACGAAATAGGAAATTGTTATTTTCACCAAACTAATGCTTTCTCTTTTCTTCATCTCTTTCCTTGTTAAACACTGAGACAAAAAAAGACATGTCCGCTGTTGATGCAGCTGAGCTTGTGTGGTGTTTCCAGGACTTATCTTTGCAGCCAACCTCACTGCCAACATCCACTATAGTCCATCCTGCATCCCTCCAAGTTCCCAATGTACTCCTAGCCACCTCAGAGGCTAATGTTGTTATACAGCAAGCGCTCCCATCGCCAACATCTAGCTCTGTTATAACCCAGGTCCCATCCACTAGTAGGGCTATAGTGTAAGTAACTCAAAATTTCCCTTTTGGAAAGAGCAAAAAAAATAAATCAAGTTAATTTCTTCAATCGCCATTTCATTCTAAATTACTTTTGGTGCAGTTTTGTCATAGAGAGGCATGTGCTTGTTCTCTTTTTAATTTCAGTGAAATTTTCAGACTTTTTATTTTGGCTGTGATAGTTTTTATTTTTATTTTTTTTCAAGATGTACAATACCCCGGCCCGTAGAACAAATAGGTGTACAGTGGTGACTTGAGATATGACGGAAATGACTTGAAGGGTAGAATGATACAAGCTCTTATTTAAGCCTTTTTTTTCTTCCCACCCCGTAGTATTTTTGTATTTAGTGGTTAATTTATTAAATAACAGGCTTTAATTTCAACTAAACATAAAACCATTAACGTTAGTGATGCAAATAACAAACTACGCCGCCTTAAGAACGTCCCCCACTATCTTAACTCTGACTTAGTATTTCAAATGCAAATGCAACTAGAATGGATAATTGCCATACCATTCATTCCAATTGTGAAATGCGATTTAAGAAAAAAGTGCTTTGAGTCAAGAGTGGTCACGGGACAAATCCAATTTATCTGAAGGCACCACTATTTCTGTTAAACATACATTCTTATGTGATTGTCACACACAAGTTGGAATGGAGTCTTCATGTAATGGCAAACCAACCTTCCGTTAGTGCTTTTGCTGTTTGTCAATGTGATTTGTTTGTCAGGTAATACGCGGTGCAAGGTGGAAGCTATCTTGTAGCTATGTTGTTGGGTTTATTTATTTTATTTTTTGCCTCACAGAATCAAGACTTAATAGGGTGCATCAAGTCATATTGCTTGAGCTTGAGTGTTTCTTCAATTTGCCATCAGTTGTTGCTTGAATGTGGTAGAATATTGTTTTTATATTGCCATTCCCGTCACTTATGTGTCTTTTTCTTAAGATGTGAATATGTTTTGTATGAACAACTGACCTAACCGTGATGTCTTGTGTTTCCTGCTGTAGGCCAGTGTCTGGCACCTTCCCCGTCCTCTTACAGCTGCCCAACGGCCAGACCATGCCCATCGCCATTCCAGCGTCCATTACCAGTTCCAATGTACATATTCCCACTACAATCCCGGTAAGTAACAAGCCAGTAATACAGAACTGCAAATGTTCTTGATATTTCTGATGGCTAATTAAGTCTTGAATGTCCCAACTGAAAAACTAACTGAAATATAAAATATTACTATTGTGGTTGAAATTGGAAAGGTCACTCTCATTATTAAGCATTAGTCCCCTGCTGTACTGTGTTGCCTTAGCGCCCATAGCTGACTGATGTGGAAAAATACGCTCAACTAAAAGTCACAACATGCTCACCTGTGTGTTCTTCACGCCTTGAAAATGAAAACATTGAGTTTGAAGTCTCTTAATTGTGATTGGTCAGCGTGGCAGACGAGGGTCACGTGTCCATTCCACGTGCCAAGTAACCACAAGTGCTGCTCAAGCGATGTTCAGACAGCACTTAGTGATTGATTAATGCCACATTTTGTCCTTGCTCGTCTCTAGTTCTCTTGGACAGCAGGGACTATTTACGACTTTGGCACCAAAGATTTGGCAGTCAATTTGAATCTAGGGAGCGAGCGAGGGAAGTAATGGACTTTGTACGGCTGTGACGAATACGCGGGAATTGGCTGAAGCACAACAGGAGCCTTTCCAGAACACTTTGTCATTTGTCCTTGTTCAAGTCGAATCAACGTTGTTGATTTCTGGCAGAACACACGGATTAGCACTAATGTGTTTTGCGATCCCATTTATAAGCACGACTCGTGCTCGGGTTATGAATCTTGTGCGAGGTGGAGGATCTATAAAGTTGTGCTTTGACTTACGATTTTAGCTTGTACTGCTACCACGCTTGTAACTCAGTTTACACACTTACCAAGCCAATTTTCCCATTGAAATAACTGCGTGCCTTTGTACTAATTTAATAGGGAAAAAAAACACTCTCTTGTAAAATCTGAAATTATGTAATGAAAATTTATCTGAGAACGGACATTCTATCTCTGCCTCCACAACTGACCCATCCACATCTTAAGTCATGCTTGTGGACCTTCAACTTGCTCTCGTGCCTTTTTCAGCTTCCCTGCCCATATGCTCTCACACAGCCAGGCAGAGGTTCATTAGCAAGCACACACAGCATCACCATGTGGCGCCGCTTCCACAAAATAACGGGCCATCCGACATAATGAGGCTGAGATATGAGGGAAATCTGCTGCATATATGTGTGTGTGTGTTTTGTGGGGGTGGGAGCATGGGGCCACCCTTTCGGGGCGAAGACTAATTTTGAGCTGGTGTGTCTCTGCTGTCAGCTTGTCAGACCTGTCACCGTAGTGCCTAACGTCCCCGGCATCCCCGGACCCCCCTCGCCTCAGCCAGAGCCTGCCCAGTCCGAGGTAAAACTAGTATTTAATCGTTATTGTATTTTGACATCAAATATTTATGAGTTACTTGCTCAAATATAGCAGTTTATATACAGTATTAGACCTTTAAGTAGATTCGTCTATCACGTTACTTTGACAAAAGTGGTGCAGTCATGTTGTGATTGTTAGTTTATATTATGAAAGTATTATCCAAGGAATATTGATTGTATTTGTAATTTAATATCCACAATTATTCTCCCGCTTTGTCAGTACAGACATTTACATTTTGAAATGTACTGTTGAATAGAACTCACTCGATCCCTGAACAGTTTTTGAATAGCAGGGAAATTGTTTCATAAAATTGGATGTTCAAATAAAAATAAGGAAATGTTTACTTAGTATTTCTAATACAAATGTGTTGTCAACAAACAGGTGACACATCTTTCAAAAAAATGAAATTAGTTTGATGTCATCATAATTTTAAGAAACTATGTAAGTATTGGATCTCATCCTGAGAGTGCATACAATTATTTATTGAAAAAACTATCTCACCATATTTTA
Source organism: Stigmatopora argus (assembly GCF_051989625.1). NCBI lineage: Eukaryota > Metazoa > Chordata > Actinopteri > Syngnathiformes > Syngnathidae > Stigmatopora > Stigmatopora argus. The sequence goes on from NC_135399.1 coordinate 11,337,687, forward strand.
CATTGTTGTGATTTTAAGTGTCCTTTGTATCCATGATGCGCTCTGATAAATCAATGGCAAAATGCTCCTACAATCTTGCAGCAAATTCCTCCATTGTTAAAAACTAAAAAAAAAAAATAACAGAATGAGGGTGTTTCAAAATGTGTGGCAACGTGATGGAGCACATATCAGAGAACCTATAAGTGTTCACAGCATGCGTTGCTGCTCGAAATTAACAGATAAACTGTGGACAGGAGCCGTTAGTGTTGGCACAGAGAGATTGATCCTGACCGGGTTGTACAAGGAGGACAGGGGGTGTTGTTTCGCTTTCGTGGGGCGCAGAGATGACAAACATGGAGATGGCGTACAGCACTTCACCGTAAGGGGGGTTTCTGGCCAGACCCAGCTGGGGGCATCCCGGCACATGCTCAGCGTGACACTTTGAGTCGGCCTCACCCGGCATGGAACCTTTTTGTTCAGCAGAATCCTTCCTGACCTGCATCCCCCCACTTCCTCTCTCTCTCTCTCTCTCTTTCCCGGCACCTCCCATTGCACTCAGCTCATCAGCAAACACCTAATGAGCCCACGTCAAGGAAACAGACCCCTGCTCAACCTGAGGGGAGGCGGGCGGTTGGGGGAGCGCCGCGCAGAGACGGCGCTTTACAAGGACTGATGATGCTGCAAAGACCACAATAATGATAATTAACTTGCTGAATTTAGAAGATTATACTGTTAATTAGTTGCAAAATAAAGATAAGTAATATAGTAGCAGATGGTTGGATAACACCCATGAGAGGGAGGGTTATTACACTGATGAGCTTTCCATGGCAGAGATGAAATATGAATCTGACTGGCTTCCCCCACTTTCTCGGGGCCATTCGGAGAGAATAATATCTTGTTTCCGCCAGAAGAGCTTCTGGAAGGGTATTACGCCATAAACTCATTTGGTAGATAGATTGGTCTGGCAAAGGTACTTGCTAGAATAATGTGCTCTTCTGTTTTCTCATGTAAATGTATCGCCTCTCACTTTGTTAGTGTTTCGAAGGGCTCATTGTCTTTCACCTTGTTGGCTGATGCGTGATGCATGTGTTATCATTGCTAGGAATCCCGTGTGTGCGCTTTCGCGGGTATTCTATCCTTGTGGTGTCAATCCAGTTAAGGAAGCTGCTATGGAATACTTTTAGAATCGAGTATTCTACTGGCCATCCCATTCATAGTCAAGTAGAAACAGTGCAATCATTTAATTATCATTCTGATAATGCGCGGTATCTTCCTTGGCAGAAAGTCAATGGCTTGCTAAACCAGCAGCTTCCGGCACTAACCAATGGTGATGGCAGCGAAGTCCAGAGCAGCGCCGTAACGCACACTGCCGCTCCTGCTTCTCCGGCCCCGATTCCCGCTCCGACCGCTTCTACATCCCTCGGCCTGGCCTCCAACCAGCCGTCTGCCAGTAAAGAATCCTCTGCACATTCGTTGCAACAGCCAGCAACCTCCACGACGGAGACATCTGTAAGTTTGTCCCCATAAGCAAACGCGATGCCGGTTTTACTATTGACTTGAATTTGTGGCAGGCTTCCCCGGTGCCCCCCGCAACAAACCCTCCAAGCACAAGCGGGCGGCGGCGCCGAACCACAAGTGACGACCCAGACGAGAAGCGGCGCAAGTTCCTGGAGCGCAACAGGGCGGCAGCCTCGCGCTGTAGACAGAAAAGGAAAGTGTGGGTGCAGTCCTTGGAGAAGAAGGCGGATGACTTCCACTCTGTAAACGGACAACTCCAGGTACTCCGCCACTGATAAGCGTATGCGGGCACTTTTCCTTCTCTTGCGATGAAGTCATTAAAACACATTAAGGAGGGACGCCGCATGACGGCAGAGGCGCTCGTGTGCCGGAGGCCTTCGTATCCATCGATACGTGGCTGTCAATAAAGATGTTTCCTCCAGATGTCGGCCGCGCACAAGCGTGTCCTCGCTTTTGTTTCAGCAGTTTGCTAAATAGCCTCCAAACTCTCAGCGGAAAAGGTGTCTGCTTGAACCGTCATTTCGCTGGAAGCAATTAGGGATGCCACGCTGACAAGTTCGACGCAGTTCACCTACCCGCCATCACTGTTGACATATTTTAGTCGGGGCTGCACATCAGTGTTCCAGACAATTAAATAAGATGTTGTGTTTATGTCGCATCATCTTGTTTCTTTATGTAGAGGCTGGAGGGAGGGGAAGGACATCGACAAGGTTGGGGTGGTTGATATTCAGGTAGACAGGTAGTCAGCAGAGGAAATGTGATTTGATATGAGCAAGATAAACCGATGTCTCTTTGGATGGAAAGGTTGCAGGAAAAGGGAATAATAGTGCACTGTGATACGGGCACGGGCCAGCTGATCCGAAAATTTGCGTCTAATAGCGCGCGATTATTTCAGCATGGTCCTTAACTGGCTTTTTAATGAGGCGTCTCTCAGGACACCCAACTTCATGCAAACGAAGAGTCTGAAGCAAAGTACGGTATTAACATAGCTCATTTCATTTATGTTTTTATTGGCTACATTCAAAAAAACTTTTTAAAGTAATTATTTAGCAATTTTAACCCAGGCCCTGTAAATTGGTCCACTTTGTATTGGGGTTGGTGAGTATATAACAAAATACAATACATATAGTCTCTCTATTTGTCTTTAAATCTGTTCTCCAATACTTTTATTCTGAAAAACTCATCTTAACTACACAGATGGAATCAAATACATTGGTGCCCCTTAGACTAATAGACTGTGCCAATTGCTTCCTCTTAAAGACGAGGAGAGGGATCTTAAATCTGCCAGCCATTGTTCCATGCGCCACGGTCGTACTAAATCCAGTTATAGTCACCTTCAGCCCAATGTTGCCTGTTTTTTTTTCTTTTTTCTTTTTAAATTACGTGTGGAAATCCTTGCCCCCATTGGGAACTCTTAACAATGCACGGATGTAAATCTCAGCAGCATCTTCAAAGTTTTTGCCCGCAATTACAGAGCTTACCCGATAGTGCATCGTGGATTGTCATTCATTGAGGCAATGGACGCCGAATCCATTTTGACTGAGATCCCACTCAAAAGGGATTGGATGTCTATCGAGCTTAACTTGGAAAAACTCATAAATTGGGGCACTTGCAAGTCTGTCTACCACCTTGTACTCTAGAGTGATTTTTTCTTCTTCCATTTCGCCATGTGCATATTGTGTCAGTTACCCACCATGACACCATTTAACACTGTCACCATGTGTCTCCTTTTTCCCCCCAAATAAGAGTGAAGTTACCCTGCTGAGAAGCGAAGTGGCTCAGCTGAAGCAGCTCCTCCTGGCTCATAAAGATTGTCCCGTTACCGCCATGCAGAAAAAGGCTGGCTATCACAGTGAGTAATGCGTTATTATTCTAAGATTTGGGATTCTGGCCGCCAACTTCTCTGAAATAAGCTCCAGAAAAACAAAGCGCTAGCGAATGAGCTATTGATGCGTCGCCCCACACCCCCAATTTCTGAAAACTTTGTCAAGTTGAGATAATATTAGACAGGTGTACTTTGAGACAAATCCTTGTTCCTATCATCCTTCTGAGGGACCACAGGTGGTAACTGTGAGAAAGAAATTGTTAAGCCACCCGTGTGACACCCAAACAAATATTTGATTGGTTTAACCAAATATACTCTGGAAAAACATTTTTCCCACCGACACTGAGCAAACCTGCCAAAATATGCTTTTTGATATAAGACAGATCTCATTATAACTAAACACAAATCAAGCTCAGATAATTCCTAACTTCCAATACTATTTGATTTTTTTTTACAATTAAATAAAAGTTTCCTCTCATACTATATATATATATATATATATATATATATATTAGTAAATATGTAATTTAAAGTAAGATATTATGAACTTTAAAAAATATTTCAAAGCAGTAACTTTGCAATATTGTAATCACAATTATATGAGTTAAGAGGAATAATCATGAGTCCAAGATTAATCAATATTTTATATCTTTTATTGTATTATAGTATTGTGTTTTTTTTCCTCAAAGAAATATGACTTCATTGTCTTAACCTTATTCATGCGATAAAACAATTTTATTTTTGGAAATATGAAGGCTCCCTAACATTACAACTTCATTAATATTTTCCTTTTCTCTTTCCTAATAACACTCCTTCATGTATGACTGCATTGACTTGATTTATTTTGCCTTTTTACCCTTCTATTTAATTGGCAAATTCATCATAAGTATACTTTCATTATAACATTAGGCCTGGCACCTACTTAAATTACAAATGCCCAATAAAGGCTTGAGAAGAGTTTGAGATTTGATGGATTTGTTCATAAGAGAACGGTTATTAAATGAGACCCAATCACTTTTCATTATACTGCATAATAAATCCAATTGGGCGAGCTGAAAATCTCAGTTGGAGTCCAGTCAAATGCTGACATGACTGATTCAGTAAAGTGCATCAATTCCTTCTGGCTGATCCAAGCTGCTTTGGTCTTCCCCACAAGACCCAAATACTTCTCCTCTGTGACCACACGGCCCAGCCATGGCTGAGGCAAGTGGGAAGAAAGTGCTCAAAACCGTCCCTCCGGTTAGCCAACTGGTGTTTGGCACACCGGATCGTCCATCTGTTTGCTGCTAAGCACTCCTTTCAAAGAATGGAGAGAGAGCGAGAGAGAGAGAGAGAGAAGGTTGAAGCTCCTCTAAGGGGTGTGACATCGTGTCTTTTTCAACAGATTATGCTCCCTTGAACTTGGCTCAAACAGGATCTATTGACAATTAATCCTGTGGTAGCCAAATAAACAGGTCAAAGTCAGAACATTTGCACTTTGATTTGCCATCTGCGCCCTCTTAAAATGGGTGCAAAAACAACCTGGCAATGAGCAGAATTAGCATTCATTGTCCTAATTCAGTAGTGTTGGAGTCTTTTAACAACTCGTACATGCCATTGACAGCAATTAAATGTCAAATTCTTTCTGCAGTGAATCATCACTGCAGTGAGAGATCAGTATTTGGACTACAACTGATATACAGTAATACCTCGTTTATTGTGGTTAAGAGGTTCCAAGACTAGCCACTATAGGTAAATAACTGCGATGTAGAGAAAGTGTTTGATAGTGTTTTATTTTATATAATTTGGCTTTTTAAAACATTCTCTGTGATATTAACTATCGAAAGTAGACACTGCCTCTCGGGGCCAGTGAAATAATCTCCACTTGTGACTTGCCTTTCCCCCCTCCATTTCATGTACTATTATTTAACTCCTGAAGATAGACACTGCCCTCTAGTAGCCAGTGAATTAATCTCTACTTGAAATTTGCCTTTTTTTTCCCTCCATTTCATGTACTATTATTTAACTGGTGAAGGTACACACTGCCCTGTAGTAGCCAGTGAATTCGTCGCCAATAGTGACATGCCTGACCACCCCCATAACACCCCCCCCCCCCTTCATATTTGTATCAGTTATCCTACACTATAAACTCTTCATATACATTTGGCAAATCCAAGCCACAATATGGTGAATCTGCGATAATCGATCTGAAAAGTGGTATTACTGTACTTCGCCGTTTGTTTTGCCATACTAAAGCACGCTGTGATGTTTCTTTTCTTTTTCGACACTGTTCCGCCTGGCGTTGCGCTTTTTAAATATTCGATTTAGATGTTAAAAATCCGCATCTGAGTAGCTCGCGTCATTCAGGCACAAAAACGGAGCGTAGGTCTAATCTGCCGACTTCCCCCTCCCCATCAGGATCCAATTAATTCAAGGCAAGTGCCTAACAGCTGGTGGCATTTTGACTCCAAGTCTTGCATACTCTCGAGCGGGAGCATCATTAAAATCAGGTGCTGTAATCATCTGTCGCCGCAGTTGTTGGCAAGGTAACCAAAAACAAATAGGAGTGAGGTGGGAGGGGGCGCCCTCATGATGTACAATTAAATTGACATTGGGAGCTTTAATTAAAGAAGGAGCAAAGGCCTCAGCATGCTAACGGCATCGCTTCGGGAAGCCGGTTCGAGTCGTTTTCTTTTTTTGCTCCTCGCCGCAGTCGCCGAAAAAGACGAGAGCTGCGAGGAAATGTCGGTCCCCGGCAGCCCTCAGAGCGAGGCCATCCAGCACAGCTCCGTCAGCACCTCCAACGGGGTCAGCTCCTCCTCGGCGCTCGCCACGTCCAACCGAAGCGCGGACGAGAACCGGCCGCCGGGCGACGCTGCCGAGTCTCGCCCTGCGGGGAGTTGATCGGACCCGTCCCGAGCAGGAATCGGTCACGAGGGCTCTTTTTGATGCCTCTCGGTGTCTCGCGCGCACACAGGGAAAATGGGGATTGTCCTCCGGATTCCCGCTGGGTCGTTCTCTTCTTTACCTTTTGGTTTGTTGGTCCATTTTTATTCTCTTAGGACAATAGTGATGTGAACAAGACAAAAAGGAATAGGCACTTTAGATGTAATGTATCGCTGTTCTTAATTTATTTACCTTATTGAGGATTTTTCTTAGTAGAGATGGGCACAATTCTTTTAATTTATTAAGTGATCATTATGCTGTCCATTGAGTGCAATTGAATTGATTGTTGATTACTCTTTTAAACTGAAATGAATTTAATATGCGGAAAAAAATAGATGTGAAATTATTTTAAGAAGATAATAATTTCTCTTTTCTGTCTATCTCAGTTAAAATTTCCATTCACTAATTTCACAATACAATTGAGAAAGTTATTTTTAGTTGTATATTTTATCAATACCATATTTTCTTTTACTTTGACCTTTTTAATAACTATTTCTAGCTGTTAATTTAAGAACTTGTTTGATTTTGGTTCACATTTTTTAGCTCTTATTTATTATTACACTATTTGTCCAAATATATGTACTTTTTCGTTTATGCAAAAGATGTAGAATGGAAAAGAAACTAATAGGAATAGGGTGGATTTATGGCACAACTTTGGCTGTTTGTTTAGTCTGACTGTGGCATAGAAAAAGCAGTTTAGATTATCCAGACTTGTTGTTATTCATGATTCATTGTAGAAAATTGCGTCAAATGCCCAGCCTTATTCAGGTTGGAATACCAAAGTGTATTCACACACTTATTTATTTATTAGACATGATTTATTTTCTGTATTTTGCACATTTAGAAAAACAACGGCTTTACCTTTTTTTTTCTTCAAAGCGGCAGCTTTTGTCACATCTTATTGTAAATGGCTGAATTCAATCTTACTTTTATTTTCTCGTCTGTGATGATGCTATAGTTGCATTGTGCAGTTTGAATGTTCACACGTAGACTGCCTGCTCAAATGAAGGGGGGGGCATATTGTATGAGTGAAAACCCACCAAAGTGTGCGTTGTTTCGGCAACATTCCATCCGTAGTTATTAATTCGCCATTGTAGGCCAGCAGAGCATCGTGTTGTCAAGGCGACGTCCTCGCCATTCAGCACCGTGTTTTTGTATCAGTAGTGAGCTGCAGGGTCGTGGTTGTTTTTCCTATTTAAATGTACAAATGGCTTTAAGCAGCACATTTTACAACATGATGCTCTTCTAATGGCTCATTTTTAACATTTCATGTGAGCAACATCACTGATTATACATTTGTATGTTCTCGGTGTTGTACTTTTTGAGCTTCAAATAGCTTTTAGAAAAGTTCCTCGAAAGAGCAGAAATAACGTCTCACGGCGATGTTAAAATACTTTATTGGCTTACTACTGTGTAGTCATCCAAGATGATTATTGAAATGAAATCTTTTCTTTTTTTTACCGTATTGTGCTCTGTGCATGACATGATTTCTCTGCGAGAATTCAACAATACTTCTCTCGACAGGCAGCATTGTTTTAGTTCAACTGCTTAAACCAGGGTGTGATACTGTGTTTAATGTGTACTCGTGACTTGTGAAAGTTCTCTAACAAATTGAAATTGGTTACTTGATGGAATAAACCTTTTAATAGCTATTTAGGGGTTGCTTCTCTTGTGTTTGAATAGTCATATCACAACTTTTTTTGTATATATAATGTATTTAGAATATCAGAAACACAAATCAAAACTCAGGATAACACAAAACAATTTCATTTTGGATATTTAGGTCAGTCCTCAGGGAATGTAATCTTTTTTGTGGTGCATACTGCCACCCAGAGGAATAACATAGTGGCTGATTTAGACCCTGTCGATATAAAGATGGTAAATAACACCCTGCAAAATTCATACAGAGACCCTAATAAACCTTCAAGCACATATAAAAATTAGATGCAATTATTATAGTATCATAGTATTCCATGCTGTAGATTTTATTTGATATTTTCAAATAAATGTATATTCTAATTGAAAGAGGTGTAAATGAAATGTTCTTTCAGAGCTTGATAAAAAGCCTCATTTTGTGTGTGGCATCCTCAATGGATAATTAACAAAAACTTGCTTTTTAAAAAAAAATCATTCAGCAATTTGCTTGTCCGTCCTATAAAACATGAAAAATATGATAAAAATAGGCACTAGCTACAAATTTCCAATAGGTAGCGCTGCATCCAAACCATAGGAGGACTGTGCCAGCAACCGTTTTGACATAATTTAACTTTTTTTTTTTTAAACGTCGTTACTATATGATCTTTCACTGCAGGAAATGTTTAATAGCTGCTCTCTAATAATTTCTAATTCACTGGTTCCCCCACTCCCTCAAAGTTTGCTTTAAATGTAGAGTTTTACCATAGCTGACTGTAACCATTTTCTTAAACATTAACTATTAGTAATCAAGATAAAAATGAATCATTTTGTTATTGATGATGATGTATTCATTTCTCAGAATTCTCCCTAGCAACATGGTACTTGTTGACAGTGCATAAGTAGGCCATGCTTGATTAGCTGCTGATCACACAGGGGAGAGTTGTAAACATTACAATGTAGGTCACGGCATTCACAAATAGCATGTTTACTTTTGGGGGTCGGGGGCTTTATATACACAAAGCCACAAGCAAAGACTACCACTGTGCCGTAAAATGGATCGTATGTGATGAGGAGTACAAAGCAAATCATTTCCCCCTAAAAATCAATCAGTAAGGTTGAATTATTTTCCCCCTTGTAGACTGCAAACATTTTAGTTTGACATCAAAAGATGAATTAGGGATTTGGCTTTTATTCAGAAATATTTACAGTGGATCATTTCTTTTCATTGATTCATTTTCCGTGACTCTTATCAGAGTCACGGGGGTGCTGAAGCCTATCCCGGCGAACTACAGACACGATACCAGCCAATCACAGGGGACAATGAGACAAACAACCATTTACAAACACTTTACTAATACCTGCAGGCACGTTAGAGCATTTAATTAGGCCACCGTGCATGTTTTTTGGGATGTGGGGAAAAAAACCTGGAGCACCCAGAGAAAACCCACGCAGGCATGGGCAGAACATGCAAAATCCACACAGGAAGATCCAAACCAGCCAAGGATTGAACTATTAGGCAGCTGTGCTAACCACTTTTTCACCCAACAAGTGAATGCAGCTTGATATTTCTTTGTAAACCATTGACATGAAAAGGTTAGAACCTTGGCTACATGTTTTAGAAAATAATAATTTAAAAAAAACGTAATCAATTAATGTTTTCGTATTATCCGTAGGCAGAGAATGAGTTAACTTAACTGTTCTGTTATTCTCTCTGGGGTTCAAGTCTGGAATTTGACTCAGCTAGCGAAAACTATCCAAGAAGGTTACACCATTGTGGCTTTGCCCATTGCGTTTACCCATGTTTTACAGCCTGATAGACTGACATGCAGGTTTATTTCCTAATGTGGCAAGCATTTGACCCTTAGTTGTGTGCCTGTATAAAGCAGCACTTTCAATTAAACAAGGATTAAGGCCAAACAGCCTCATTGACAGGCAAATTGTAGCATAAATACAAAGCCAGTGACACCCCAGTTGTTTTCTTCAGGGGGCATCAGGGGTAAATTTTCAAAAAAAAATGAAAAAAAAACGCCCAGGCTGCTGAATAAAAGATCGCCCCAGGACCACAAGTAAGAGGTGCTGAGTGGCGCTTTTTTTCAAGAGCAGGTTTTACCCCCTCAATTCTGGGGAGAGGGAGATGAAACAGCTTGATTTACATTTAATTCAGATTATGTAAATATGCTTCTTATGTCCCAAACCAAACGGGAACAAGCTGCCCGCAGCACCCACTCAAGATGGCCTCTATTATGATGCAAATTCTGTGGTGGAGAAGATTTAGTTCACACATATTTACAATGGTAGCATAATTAACCATAGCCATTTATTTTTGTTATTTAAGCAAACATCCCCGCAAAAGAGATTTTCTCAGTGGTCCTTGACATCTTTGAGATATGGTTTTGCATTGAGTTTCTGGCAAACAAAAATGTTATGAACCAATGAAAGTGTACACTGTATATACACAAAAAAAGCAGGGCATTACCAATTAAACTAGAATTCATTCTTAAAATGTTTAATTCTCTTTCATGATGATCACTGTGAGTTTTTATTCATCACAATTCGGTAATTGTATCATACAAAACAAAGCTACAAACGGATCTGGAAGAACGGGAAAAAAAATCAAAAACTTCTCTCTGAAATGCCCACCTTTAAACTTCTCTTTCCTAAACACTTGATTCTGTGTTCCGATAAATTCCCTGCCGAGTGTTAAATTTAGAATTCTCCCAGAATTTGAAAATGCAATACGATTCCCCAGTTTTTGATCACCTCGTTTGCGTTGCAGAAATGGCAAAGCCCCAGAGGGCATGTGCAGGCTTCTCTATCGCCCGTGCCAATCCTTCCCCTGAGCGTTGGCCTTTCACGGCAGCTCCGGGAGGTCTCCACCATTAGAGGCTCACATTAGTATTCATGCCAGACTGGCCTGGTCTAGTCGCTCTTGTGCTGCGTGTGCACATTATCTTCCCCGATGCAATTTACCAGCGTTCCTATCGTCGCCGTGCTGCGCTTGACAGTAACGTCCATGAAGCCTGACCTGTGTTCTCCTTAAGAACACTGCTCGAACAAAGAAGCTTTAAAAAATGGATTGGAACAACTGTGTGTGTGTGACTGGTGTATAAAGCCTGTAGAAAAAGAAAAAAACATGGAAATTGTGGGGAAATATGCTTTGTCACCATACCATAAGTGCGACGACCTCGGATTGGTTTTCTCCCTTGAGCTACGACTTGCAATGATGAGCATATTCCTATTAAGACATTTAATTAAAACACATCACCTGCTGCAGCTTCTTCCTCGGTTTCATATTCTGCATATAAAATGTTACGATGCTCTTTGAAAAGCTGTAAATATCTGCCGCGCGCTCGCTGACATTGAGCACATGACAATGTCAAGCCCTGCCACGTATGGCCCCTCTCTGTAAAGCCCCCGCCATTTCTCTCCGTGCACTGACCACTGATTGCACTTGTATCTTTGTAAGCACCGTTGTATTGATTTATTGGCTCTGTGACCGTCTTGATCTCCCTCATTAGCTCCTTCATTACACCGTCCATCATATCTGAGGCTGGCTTTTATTGAGCCGCTCATCCTCGTAACAGTGACACGGTCTTCTTATAAATAAGTCTTTCCACATAAAACATTTTCAGGCGGCTACTTTATTTTTTAATGCATGTTTGTTTGCCCTCGTATGGATAAACAATCATTTACACTCACGTTCCTCCCTTTCTTCAATGGACTTGACATAAACTTGTCGTCGTTAATTTATTGGATGCCAGCAGTTGACGTCCGATTCTGTTGCTGTTTTGGTTGTTGTTTGTGTAGGGAAAGGAATTCTTGTAACAAAGTAAACATGGAAAATTTTATGAAATGGGTGGGTAGCGCGTCGGCCTCACAGTGGGGGACCTGGGTTCAAATCCAGGTCGGTCCACCTGTGTGTAGTTTGCATGTTCTCCCACAACACGTTAGAGCAAGGGTGTCAGACTCGGGTTGGTTCGCGGGCCGCGTTAACGTCAACTCGATTTCATGTGGGCTGGACCATTTTAGATATAATATTAAGATTTACTTTTATAAATGGATTAAAAGAACTGGATTAAAAGCCCTGAATATTCAGTTTTTTATAGATCTAAAACAATGTTTATTTTAGCTTTTTTATATATTTTTAGATTTTACAAAATGATTTTTTAACTAAAAACAAAGAAAAAATGGATTCAAAAATTACAATTATTGATTTAAAAGGGGGAAAATCAGGAAATTTAATATACATCTATACTTTTCATTTTAATTTGATCCTAAAACAGAAAATCGGCACTCATGATTTACTTTCCCGGGCCACACAAAATGATGCGGCGGGCCAGATTTGGCCCCCGGGCCGCCACTTTTACACATGTGCGTTAGAAGATCCACACAGTTTGTCGCAATTAGTTCTGTCTGCTCGAGCCCCGGCGCGGCCCTGTGCTCGTTTTCTAATGCAAGCCCAGTTAATTTAACAGGATTACAGGCCCCGCTGAACTAGGATTTTCCTATAAAATGTCCCAGTGAAGCTACTGAGCGACGTAGCTGATAAAATTTGATCCAGACACATAAGGGTCTAGCAGGTCACTGCTTTAAAGAGACAGCGCTACACTAACTGGGCCCATAAAGTCTGTGACTGATGACGTGAGCCCAGAGAGTAGACTTGTTCCCCTTGCACACCAGCTGCTGATAAAACAGAAAAGGACGCTTAGAGTCGTGAAAGATAGTGTAACATGACAAGCACCCGTGTTTGTTTAGCCGAGAAAACCAGCTGTTGAGCGCATGACTTTACCAAATATGTAACAAAATACAGTTCTTTTTTATTTTTTTATTTTAACGGCACCTCAAGGGCTCAGTCAAGACACAAAGTGATAAAGGAAAAAAGAAGGCTAAAAAAGGCAGTAATATATGTTGGTTCCAGCACCAAAACAAAGAAATATTCCATGTTCAGTCGATGAAAAAGTGTTTTTGTTTCTGATTTCCATTCAATAATTACATATAGCAGTCGGTGCTTTTCTATAATTGGGTTTTAATCAGTTTTCAGCCTTAGGTATCAGATTTATGTTCAAGGGATTTCATTTACATAATGCCATTTTACGGAGATTCCCTTGATTCTCAATAGCAGCGGTATGGGGGGAAAGTCATCTTAATGTGTGTATTTATCGATTTGGTTATTAAGCATATGTGCAATGAATTGTCTACACTGACTATTTTTTGTACTATTTACAAGTTGTACTTCCTGAAACTGAGGGTTGACAAGGAACATAATAAGAAATAAATCCGACAATAGCTTACGTAAGACGCAAAAGACAACAAAGATTTATGCCAAGTTAGTTTTTTCTAATACTGCAGCGTTCCTTCATGCTTTCTTCCCAAATTATAAAAATCCCCCAAAAAGAACATCCTCTATTTTGTCAGCAAGGACAAAAGGGCGGGCTGTGACATTTCGTCCTGCAGCCTCAAGATGGCTGCCGTCCAGGGGCCGTTCAAGCATAGCTGCAAACGGTTCACAGCCATGTTTTTTTCTTGCACTGCTGCACTGAAACCAAAACAAACATGCTCGTTTTGTAAAAAAAAAAATCATCATATTGAGCTATAATTAAATATGAAAGAAACAGACGTATTTATGACGAGGTTTTTGGCTCCAAAAAAGAGCTCTCAGACTTCAAATAGATTTTCTTCTTCAATTGTTATCCAGTTTATCAAGTTTCTTTTTAAACAGGAGGCAAAACACGACACACATTGTCATATTTTTGCGCATGACTTTTTGCGAATATAATTATTTTATCCTAACTGTCTGAAATATTTCAGCAAAAAATCTATTACAAAATTGCGAATGAAATGTAACAGATTGTATAAAATGCATACATTTCATACTGAACTTTTTAAAGGACCTTTCAGTTGAAACGAATTGTGCCCAACTTTGTGATATTGCAAATATCGTACCATCCAAGGAAATGAAGTGAAATTGGTAACATACCACCCTTATAGTTTTTGATTAACTTTGTGGTGTGCTCTTTTGTCTTGTTTTATGAACATTTTTGTGGAAGCTGGGCTTTGCTTTCTGATCTGTTCACCCTGTTATTACCACGAATCTTATTAACTCCCTGAAGGGGGTCACATGTAAGAAGGCAACTCTCGTATTCCCAGGACAAATGAGCAATATTATGGGATTACGGAGACGTTATCTATTCATTCAAGACAAATCATAAACCTGCCCTGACAGATGCTCCCTGTTCTTTGTATATTGTGCAGCACTTCTCTGCTCTGGCCCCATTTGATCCCACCACAAATAACATTCTCTTTGCTGTTTGAATGATGCCGCGCAGCCCTAGTTCTGCTTTTCTTTGTCTAAAGTGGGTTGAGATGTTGCCTGATGTGCCAGACAGCCCGGAACTACTTTACTCTTAGATAACGGAGCGTCAGTGATCCATTATAGGTACAAGTTATGTATTTATCCAAGTGAGAAAGGCCATTAGAGGAAGTACAGGCGTGTGAAAGTGGACATTGAGCCAGAGGCCAGCCTGCATGTCAACAATAAGCAAGCTTTTTACTGCAGAGTACATTACGTCGTGCCTGCCAACGTTAGAATAAAGTGACACTATCGAGCGAGCTTGTGATCGTTGAATTTCCATTGACTGTGACAAATGATTCTGCCGAGTTGTGCGCCTGTGTTATCAAGTGCCGCAATGAAGGGAGCCCAAGAGCGATCATAGCAGGACAGTGGATGGCACAAAAATGATTAGAAACAAAGCTACCCTGTCTAACAGTTCTGGAAAATCATAATTATTATACCACTGGTTGTGTAAGACTGACTTCTGCATGTTATTTAAGGGGCTCTAGTTCCAGGGGGGCAGTTTTAGGGGGGTTCTGGGGGCAAGGGGACAGTCAAAAACAATGATCAGATTATGCTCAGAGCCATAATGCCGTTTTAAATGTTCAAATATCTCTGCTGGAACCCCCATTTGTTTGGCCATCGTGTGGTTTTATATCTTCAATCACACATTGGATGTTAAGTAATGCTTCCATGGAGGATTACCAATATGCTGTGATATAATATTTCAAGCACTGTAAAGTAACTGTTCTATTTTCTGCACGGATTAGTCATCTGTGAAGTATTTGTGATTCTCAGGCTGAAATTGAATACTTGAGAGTTGGTGAAGAATGCCTTCCCCTGTTTTTTTTTTTGTTGTGTAATCGTTGGCCAACAGAGTAAATATGGAGTTTTGACAAAAAGTAATTCACTAACCCTTTAAAATCTTGAGGGACAATGGGTGAACGTTATACTTTTGGGTGTTGACAAATCATTTAATAACCTCCTATATGGCTATATGTGCTCCTTAAAAATTTGCATGAATGTCAGTGTTTCATGAGGCAAAATAGTCCATTTGCTACCAGAAACATCATGAAAATGTTATTTTGTTCATAACGATATTCTGACATGACCTTGGCTGTTAATTCACCTGAGAAAATAACACAAAGAATCATTGGAAAAACACATGTCCTTGAGAGACCAAAAGCCTTTGAATAAAAATAGTTTATTGCGATTCCTCCTCCATCAACACATCTTAAATCTCAATTAACATCACGTGACCAGTCAGCTAATAAAATGAACCAGCGGCCTGATGAAAAATAAAAGAAGGCACATCGCTCAGATAACCTTCTCAAGGGAAATTGCAACCCGAAGCAGATGCTGTTTGTCTGCGGCTAGTGAAAACATAAGATGCAGTATGCTCAGCATTCCACATATTTGTGTCCTCCACAGCCAAGTTCAGACAGTGAGCAGATTACGATCACATAATCAAGCCCCCCTGCCAAATGTGAGGCGCCATTAGCGGTCCTCCATTTTTCATCATTGTCCATTTATGGCCAACAAATGCAGAATATAATCACCAAAGTGCATGTTTGCTGGTCCAAACAGTGTTTTGGTGTAAATACAAGGCTGTGTCCTTAAAAAAAATCACCCAACGTGAATTTCTCTAGCAGTTTATTATAGCCTTTAATTTTCAATAGAAATGGAATGTTGCCATTGAATGGGCACTGTTCATTTCTAATTTAATGTATTTGAGAATTTTGATGAATGTTAAGCCTATTGGGAACATGGTGTAATTGATTTCATGGGTGACCGTTGTGACCCAAACAGCTCCAACCTCGGGGCATATTTTTGTCCACAATTTTCATCTTCTCCTTCATTTGTCATTCATGCGGCTCGCTCTCTTCTCGAATAAATTCAATAAGCCCCCACGTCATAAGAAGCCCGATTAATTGATTTCAATCAACCGTGTGGATTGCTGGAATAATGAAAAAGCCCAGTGACATTCTGGCCGTGTTTGCGTGTCCAATTATGTAAAAAATGAAAAGAAAAATGAGATGACTTGTTTTATCTTTCATCTCGCAAAGCATGTGATTTTCAAGTTCCATTTAAGGCATCTTAGTCTTTTTCAAAGTGGTTTATCTCGTGTGCTGCTATTAATTTGCAATTCATTCGGAATGTGGAAGTGAATGATGTTTGGGTGCCATTGACGACAAAAGCTGTTTAATTCTATAGCCATTAAATAATTGCTATCGAGCCTCCTCTTCATTGTAAATCACGAATCAAGTGATTTTAAAGTGGACGTTAAATTCATTCTTGAAAATCTTCCATGTGGTTAATCACTTGTCACTCTTGATTATTATGTTACTTAGGCAAAACCAAAATAGCCAAGACACAAAGCGCCATTTGTCTCTGTCTGGGGGCTTTTTTCCGAGTATCACGGCAAGCATTTCTGCTGCCACCGAGAGATAAAATATTTTAATTATCATTTGCCAGCTTGTATATAACTACCTAGATAATTCCAAGATAGTATCTCTTTGTAAACCAAAAATGTTCCATCCAGCAAAATAGACTAAACCATTTCAAATGATAATTGTGAGTGTCCCTATAGAATCTGCCTTAGCGAAATTGTGACAAAAATGAATATTATAAATCCTATCATTTCTTTTATTAATCTTTGATACATTTTAGCTCAGGGGTCTCAAACGTGCGGCCCGCAGGCCAGAAGTGGTTCCGATCTTCACCGCAGGGTTGTTCTGCCTGACTTTATAGCTATTTCATACTGGCCCGCGAACCAAACTGAGTTGGACACCCATGTTCTAGTCACTCTCTGGCTGTCATTATCCTAAACAAACACTAGGATTTTATTTAACCGCGGCAGCTATTTATTCAGATAATTGCCTTCTGTCATAGTGGGTGAAATAACCCTCGGTTAAACTGCAGCTAATGGTTGTATCAAATCTCAATATTTCATTCACCTTATGTGATGCAAGCAGTTTGCGTCTCAGCCATGTTCTGACCTTGCTTATGAATAGCAAGTGACGATAGCAGGGCACCATACATCACTGTCGCGGCACAGGCTGTTCCAGGCACATGCTGGTAATTTATCTTTCCTGGTGAAATTGAGTTTAATTTGTTGCAGTTTTCTTGCAAGGCTAGCAAAAAAAAGCATTGTTGGTGCCACCATTTGCTATCTCTGAGTCTCATTAAATCCGCTTCTTTGTCAGGGATTTGCTTTGTGCTCTTCCACGCCGATGAATTGTGAGTGTTGTTGATTTGGTATTCATATCATAGTCACCTTAAGCGTCTTTGTGATGATTGCTTACTTGATGTTGGTCATACAAAACGAGAGGATGCAGGTTTTCCTCAATAGTTGTACTTTATCACAGTTTTCATGTTTTCCGCTTACATAAAACATTATGTAACTTGATCTGCTGCTTTTTTGAAGGGTGAGGTCAGTTTAGCAAGTCTTTTAGTGTTATATATATCACTACAAGGAGATTTTAAATCCACTGCAACGAGGTGGGAGATCCAGATTAGGATTTTTACATCTGGATGTACTAGTACATTGCAAATGATGAAGATCTTCTTTTGACGTCAAAATCTGATGAGGGCAAAGAGTGCAGATGCTCTTTTAATGTTGTCATCGTGTCGGGTCAGCACTGCATTATAGACGCATTTTCTTATGTAACACCTTTTCTACACAGCAGGAAAAAAGTGCAATGGCTCAAAGTCAGAAAAGAAAAGTGTTCAGTGAAGCAAGTTCTTTAAAGTGAGCCAAGTCATGAGATTAAAAAATAGTTTTTGAAGATAACATTTTCAGATCAGCCGACCTCTGGTTGCGAGCCATTTTTCAGCATTTTGGGAGCTTCGTCAAGCCTGCAGAAGATTGTGTTCTTTTATGAATATCCATCAAATAGACACTGAATGTGCCAAATGAAAAGTAGACTATTATTTCGCGATTGGAAAAAAAATCCATATTTTTCTATTCTATTCTTTAGTAATCAACATGTACATGTTAAATAAGAATTAGAATCCATTGCTTAAGCAACCATCTAATCTAATTGACTGAAATGCAAAACATAAATCATTGTCATCTTTTAGATACTTATTTTTGCTGATAAGAATGCTTTTCATTCAAATGTTTCGAGAGCAAAAATGTTCGAATCTTCATTTTATTGCTGCTTTAAGTCAAATAGATTTGACCCCCACACCGGATATGAATGGGCATTTCAGTAGCAATGTGAAAGATACTGTACTTCACCCCCCTCCTCCCCCGAGTGTCATTTCTGGACAATTTGGAATGCCATGTAAATCAATCAGCATCAATTAGAGCAGAGCGCTGGTCAAAGTGAACCACATCCTGTGAGTTGAACACGCCTTCTGGCAACATGATTGCAGCCCTGGACTGAGAGGATGAACTGGTTCCTACAAAAGCTTTTTGCTGTCTTTTATCTATTTGGAACTCAAACACCCCACTGAGTGAGGACGTTGTGCTAAGCAGGGTGCCTGCCGTGGAAGTTCTCTGTTTGCCTCCTTTCATGTTAGGATTCGGCTACTGTCGATGCCAAACATTGGGATGTCACTTTCCATCTGTGTATGTTTCTTCAAAGCTTCCCCTCTGCCCCTGTGAATTTCTTTTTTTAAAGATACCGTTCTACCTCAATTTAATAATACAGTAGCTCTCTCTACTGTCCTAATGTACGTGTTAAAAGGAACACTGCACCTTTTGTGCCTGAAATAGATCCGACAGTACGGGGGTTTAATCACATTTGACTTGCAGTGTGAATTAGAAGCAGATTTACACATTGCTATGGTGATGCTATATTTGATACCTCATTTGCATTTGCAATGTTGCACGAGTATTGTCACAATAAATCCTGAGAGCATAAGGCAGCAGAGAGGACAAAATGTTTCATGTCTAAAGAGAACGCAACATGTTGGGTATACATTTTTTAAAAGTTAAGTGAGTAGTGAGTGGTATAAGATTTATAGTGAGGTCATAATTTATGGATGCTTGTCCTATATAGTGTTTTCTGTTTGAACAAAAGTGTCGGAAAAACTAGCCATTATACCGATAAATAATGAATACAGAAAGTTGTTTTATTATAGACAGATGTCAGCATGGAATGTTGTAGTACTTATTCTAAACTAAAGATCGTCAACGGCATTAATAATGGCCTTGAAATCTATCACACACAATTCACTTCACTGTTTGGTTTGTCGCTATCATAAAGAGTCAATATTATTATTTTCTAAATCATGGTCTGGATGAGGTGACTTGAACGGGCAGTTCACGCAGTTGTCTAAATATTCAACACTTCTTCTAGGATTTGATCCTTTCATCTTTTCATGGTTGGCCTGTTTTGGTGACAGCGCAATTTTCAAAATTTTAACCAGGCACTCCTGTGGCAAGGGCTCTCAGCACTGATGCGTGACCCATTCACTGCTCATTACAGGCCTACTCTCAGTCCAGTTTTCCCGCTCGGTTATCTGATGGCGATAGCACGTGGGGGGTGGGGTGCCGGCAGCCAGAAGCAGCCAGCAGCAGCCAGGAGCGGCGGATGAATGCGTGCCGCTATTGGCTGGTGGGATCCATTTAATAAGCCATGACTACTACAGGATCCACCCCCGTACTCCTCCCCCTCACTCTGCTTGCTCTCACAGCATCCAAACACAGTGTGCTGCCTCTGTTCCGAGGAGAATATCAGCTCAGCGCAGGCAGGGGAGGATTAACGCCACCGCGCATCTCATCTGCATACATGTTCCGAGGGACTGGCATGAGAATCTGTGGCTTTTTTGCTCTACAACCATTGTCTGCGCTTCCCAAGTTCCCCCAGTAACTGCTGACTACCAGGACTCTTCTGGTTCTGATTCACTCTGTGTAAACAATAACGTTATTCGGCAAGGACTTCAGGGAGCTTCTTCATGCTCGCACTTCGGGACCACGTCTCCCCCTGAGCCGGGAGACGGCTGAGCCTAGGATGCCGTCCAAAGAACCCTACAAGGAAGAAAAGTCCCTGCAAAGGAGCAAACGAGAGGCCAACCAGGAGGAGATTTTGGCAGCCGCGTTGGGGATGAGGATGGGGCCCGAAAAACCTTCCGCCACCTTCTGGCAGCCACTTAAACTCTTCGCCTATTCCCAGCTCACATCTCTGGTCCGTAGAGCCTCGCTGAAGGAAACCGAGCGGCCTTTATCGGAGAAAGTCCATAACTTCAAGGTGAGGCTGGAATTAGGAGGTGAACTTAAAGGTCGCTGTTGTTCCCTATCTTTCAGAACACTTGATTCATTTCATCATGTGTGGCGAAAGGCTGCTTCTCACGCTTCCCTACAGGGAAATAACATGGAAGGGCAGTGTTGGGGGGCGCGGGGGGCGTTGGGGAAGAGATGCGATTAAAAACAACTGTTTTGGCCCGTCCAAAGAAAGGAAAATCTGTGGGGAGTCCTGTGTACCACTGCTGTTAATTTGAGTGCCAGATGGAGAGATTAGGCCGATGGAGTGGTCAAAACAGTGTTCGTCTATGTTCTCTGGTTCCAATGGTCCTCTTTCGGTCTGCTTTGAATCGAGAGCTCGGAAAGCGTTTTGAACCGATGCCGCCCTCCTTCTTTGTTCGCATCTATAACTAAACGTCCCTTTTTAACCTATAATGAGTACAGTTCCTGCATTTAAAAGGCCATTACCAAGAAACCACAACGCCCGAGACCCAGATGGAGCCTTTAACCACAAGAGTTGGGCTTTCTTTTGCAGGCTTATTGATGTTTGTCTTTTCCCCCAAAATAGAGTCGATCCTGTATTCCTTGCCAACTTCAAACTGGTAGTCTACATTTAGGAAAGGAAATGCTGTGATCGCCACTTTGAAACACGACTCGCTCTCGATGTTGTTATGAAGCCTCAAACCGGGGCTTCTCGCTCTCAGGGGCGTTCCTGATTGGCTAGCTGTTGTTACCTTGTGAAATCAGGCTGTTTCCATAGCACATTTCCCTTTATGCTCGTGGACTGTGAGCCCCCACTTTGGCATCATGGCAAAGACTTGACACTCACTACTGCTATCACCTGCTTGTTTGCGCCTTGTTCACAGTTGGATCTTCCTCACATGCTTTCTGTAGCTTTTTATTGGACAATGAACCATTTGTATTGATTTAAATGGGTCTTGGAAATGGACCTTCCATTTCTTGGTAAATACTAGAAACTGTCTGAACTGGGAGGGTGATTGATCGTGTTTTTGTGTCTTTGTCGACCATAGGTGTCCAATCCATTTTACACTTGGAGGGCTGACGGATTTAATTAGTATAGTTTTGGCAGGTTAATGTACTATGTGTGTGTATGTAGTGCTGTCAAATACAGGTGTTTATTAGGTGCTATATTTATACTGTGGAGCTTTTAAGATTCAATTTAGTAATCTCCAGTGTTAGCCTTAACATAACATTTTTGACAGGACTAATAGCACAATTTTAATTGTTTTAAGTCTAAAATCTTATTTGAATGAATTTTTAGGTACAATGCAAAACCGATCTCAGCTTTTGTCTATCATGTGAAGTTTCTAACACTAGGATGTACATTTTCTTATGTAATAATAACAACATTTTTATCTTGACAAACAAAAACTATTTTAAATTCTGCACCCAAAGATTTAATTCTTTTTTTTAAACGACTGCCTGACTTAAAAGATCACATTCTATCCAAATAACTGCCCAGAGTACACAAGAAATAATCAATTGTACATGAATGCAGTTCAAGGGAAAAACTAGCTTTTAATGAGTGGTCCAAGGAAGCTTCCAGGCAGACTTTTTCTGACAAAGAAGGGAATTAAACACACACACACACAATCAATGACAAGAGGACACCCTTTGTACTGGCAGGCTGTCTCACCATTATCTGTCATTGTCTTTTTCTGTTCTGCAGGTCCATACCTTCCGAGGGCCTCACTGGTGTGACCACTGTGCCAGTTTCATGTGGGGGCTGATGGCTCAGGGGGTCAAATGTTCAGGTACAATTTCAATTCTCTTGCGTGTCTCCTCACTGATTACAAAGTGAGCATAGCTGTATATGGGTTACTTGGTTTTTAGTACATCTGGAGCTGGATTATTTCCCTTTTAATCTACAATCCCAACAGTGAAAACATTGGATTAGGGGGTTGTATAATAGAGTGGAATGAGGGCCTCGTTGCCGTGATGTAATATGCGATGTTTGCGAGCGTGATTACATTTGAAAACGTTTTTTGAAATGAAAAACATTGTAACCATTGTGGTAACATTGGCTTTTTTCATAAAACACATCAGCATGTATGAATATTCCTTACTCACTCAACAATTCAATTAGAGTTCATCATCTATATTTCAAAGAAAAAAGTTCTACTGCCATTTTGCCATATTGTTTAGCGGTAGTTGTTAAAATTCACATCCTTCTCTGAAGGCTGTTTGATCTTTTATTGATGAAACAAAGTGTGTCGCGCGCACACACCCGGTGTCAGTGCGAGATTCATCGTTAATTGTTTATGATTTCGTTTTGAAATCTGACAGCAAGCAAATTGAAGATGCACATGTTTGCAGTCTGATTTTTCCAGGCGATGCCATTCCTTCACTATCCGGCACCAGTATTAAAATCTAGGGCACCAAAGCCTCTCATGGTCCTCACATTTGCATACCAAAAAAGTGCTGCACCGCCCCCTTTCCCCTCTTTTTTGTATGAGCTCAACTGTTTTGGCCTAGCTCCAGGGAGCCAGCCTTTGCTTGGTGCTTGTTGTGCCACCCTCACCAAACTGCCCCCCACCCCCCAACACACACACACATACATTCACCCCCTACAATCCCATCTCATCGTGCCCGTGAAGGAAAACAAAGCTGGCACGTCTTTTTAATGAGGCGCCAAGATCAGAGCGAGGGAAAGCCGCCCCGTTTCCACGCAAATTAAAATTCAGCCCCTCCGACCAATCAAGTGGGCCACACACTTGGTCCGTTAATTTTCTTGAATATGAATTATTTATCCAACACGGCCACCAAAACAAGTGCCGGTCAGTAACTGAGCGAACATCACCATTCCAGACGGAACTCTAGCCTCTTTGCCATGGCAACCGCCCAAAACCTGCTGTCATTGCCAAAAAAACAGCATCCCCTTATCTAATGGTGTTCTTTAGACATCCACCACACCCTCTTTCATCCCACCTGGGACCCTTGGAGCCCTGCAATGCTAACACATGAGCACAGGCCTCCTCTATTATACCGCTTGTCAGATACCCTTAAGAGAATCATCTCTTTAGGTAATTACATTTCTGCACCAATGCATATAAACCCTGAATCCTTTCCTCCTGGGACCCATTTTCATCTAAATCATTGGTGTCAAACATACGGCCCACGGGCCAGAAGGGCCGTGGGGATGACTTGGGGCGCAATAAAACTAGAATTTTGTGAATTCTGTGATTGAGTCTCTGCACTTCTGCACTTTGCTCAATTTTTTATCTGCAGTCATATTCGTTCTTTCACACCCTGCAGTCAAAACTATGCCGTTAATGGCAGCCAATGAGTGAACAAGGAACCTTAAAATGCCCCAAAACCTTGCAGTATCCTGCAAACGGCCAAAAACCAGCAGAAAGTGACCAATACACAGGAAGTAAACCCGGAAGAAAACCCAAAATCAATAGAAAAATGATCCCAAATTGACAAGAAGTGACCTGTAAGTACCCTACAATGACGAGGAAGTCACAAAATGGACTCACTGCCTGCCATTGATACGATGGAGACCCAATTCACTTAAACAGGGTGTGAATCCTTTTGACATCCCGGATCTAAATAATGTCTTCTACGCAGTAGGGACTATGATTCACAGTGTATACTTTGGGGGGGTGGAAATTTGAAAGAAAATTTAAGGAGTGGGTGGAATGGAAAAAAAAAATCTGATGAAAACCTCTCTGAAATTAAAGACGACTGAAGAGATCTAAGAGCTCGAGGAGCTGCTCCATTTTAGTCAGCGAAAGTAGGTCTAGTGTAGCCCGCAGCGGCTGAATTGCTTCTTCCGCTGCCATTGTTGCAGCATGAGCTCGGTTTGGTAAGAAGAAAAAAAAATTGAGCTCAACGCCGGCGGTCCGCCTCCATTCCTCGTCCTTTTTAGCGCTCCTCTAATTCGCTGCGCGTGTCTGCGTCTGTTACGAAGGCAGGAATGGAATATCTGAGACCACTTTGCCCCTGACAACATCCGTTAAGAGATGGTTATTTTTGGAGGTCTACCTTTTCCTACCATATTAATTCTTTTCATTCATTCTCTTAAATGGGAAGACAACACAGTATAAAAATGCTTCTGTAAAATATTTAAGTATGGAAAAGTTGAATTTTTCAACATCTAATAGGAGAGAAAGTAATGTTTCACCACTAAAATGTGAGGTCACTTATACCCACATTAATGGGTGTTAATGACATCATGAGGAAGGGTGGGGAAGGGAGGTCAATAAAAAAAGCTGCCTTCACTCATGGTGACCACTTCCTGAACATATTTCATTTTATTCATGCTTTTCTCCAATGATGCACATTGGAAAAAAATACTAATTCTGTGCTTTTTCACTTTATTAAACCAAACTATTCCCTCTGGGTTGCACATGGTTAATGTGTCTTCCTTTTATACGCTTGGACACAGCGCAGCATTGACCTTTTAGATCCATCCAGGCAGCTAGCTTCACTAAGCATAGACATTTTAGTCTCTAATAATGTTTGTAGGGCAGTGCATGACAGAGAAGAGGAGCTTCATGGCATTCGGGGAACACACATTGATTTAGAAGACTAGCTCTTTTGTTGTTTTTATGCTGGCCTAAACACGTTGGAATTTGAATCGATACAAAAGCTCAATTAGGTTGGTGAACTGAACAAAATCCATCAACAAGAGCTTTTATTTAGCTCCACAAAAGACATTATAGTATTTTTTATCATTAACATTTCTTGAATCCTGCCGATGTCTCTGTTGTATGTAGACTGCGGCGTCAACGTCCACAAACAGTGTTCGCCTCTGGTTCCCAACAACTGCAAGCCAAGTTTGAGACACATCCGGAAAGTCTATAGCTGCGACCTCACCACCCTGGTGAACGCCCACAACACAGCGCGGCCCATGGTGGTGGACATGTGCATAAGGGAGATTGAGTCAAGGGGTGAGTGTGCTTTTATTATTCAACTGTTTTTTTTGGTAGGGAAACTGCACATTAACAAACCTCTATTCAGGCCTAATTTGAGCAAAAATGGTGGCAAGGCAGGTAACAGAAATAGGAAAGAAAAATAGAAAATAATACATAAGAAATAAAACATTGAGAAGACATTACTAAGAAGTTAAGAGTCAATGGTTACAGGACATTTTATTATTTAATGAGGATTATGTGGCAGTGCTTCCTTCTGCTTAAACTCATTGTATATCATTTTAACCACATCAGAGGAGTAGATTGCTTTCTCATTGTTTGCCTGCTGACAGACAGCTGGATCTCACTTTGATTTATATCTTTATTAGGTTGCTTAGTGATGCTGAAAACAATTTGCATCTGCCCGTTATTTTAACCTGACATGGACATTATTTATGTATAGATTATATATGCACTGTTGCTTTAATTACTTTTCTCAGGCAGTAGTATGTCGTTTTAAGCGTTTTCCTTGCCCTCAGGACTGAAGTCTGAAGGCCTCTACAGAATATCCGGATTCAGCGACTCTGTGGAGGAAGTGAAGATGGCGTTTGACAAAGGTTGGCTTTCCTTTTTTTTCTCTCTCTCTCATTCAACTCATCAAACACTTTGCAGGATTGAACATCCTTAGATGAGTAGCGACCTTCACTTGAGATTAATTAGAAAGTGACACATTGGCTAGGATTAGTGAGTGGCCTTCTGGGAGTGACAGCCCAGTGTCTCTCACATTCAGTGTTGACACAAAGAGCCCAAAGGGGGAGCAGTGCCAAACTATGTATAGAACGTTCAATAGAATCTTCAGGTATTGTATTATATTGTAATACTAGGCAATTTACTCGTTGGCTGCATTTGACAGCAACCGATGTGCAATCAATTTCAACTGGGAGGTCTGGCAAATTTCAAAGAAAGCATATTGTGGACTTTTCATATTAAAAAAAAAAATTGGGCAAGTAGTCCATCTCTTGGTTTTTCTGTATCATGAATTAATAGTATAGGAAACTCTCCTTTTCAGAAAAAAAAACCTGAAAGACTTTATATAATTATATTTGTGGGTTTTTTAAATGAGAATTATCTAATACGAAGTACAAAATAAACAGGAATGGCCTAGGGGTAATTTAGCATACTATTTTGGGATGTGGGAAGAAACCACAGTACCTGGAGAAAAACCCTGCAAGCCCGGGGAGAACATGCAAACAGGAAGGTCCAGACCAGGGATAGAACCCTCAATTTCAGACCGACCCGCTATCCACTCCAACACCGAATGGGCCGCCATGAAATAGACTTTTTTAGAGGGATGCTTTAAGATCATCTTTAAAAACCCGACGCGTGGGGCTGTGCACTGGCAGCAAGTGCAGTGTGAATTTTAACTGGAGCGGGGGACGTTCCCAGATGGGCCTGCGGGAGATCATCCATGACAGAGTGTCATTCCAGCTCACAGCACTGTGATGTTCAGCCTGCCAGCGCAAGTAGGCCATGGCCCGCTCACCAAGGCGCAAACGAGCCCAGCGAGAGTGGCAATCAAACCATCGCAGACGCTTTGATAGGCACCGTCGGCGACCGGACGAGCCCTTTATCCTCTCGCCCATGTGAAACCCGCCACTGCAAGCCCACTTTTCATTTTGCTTCCCCCTTTTTTTGCCCCTCTTTTTCTTCCGTCCACCGCTGGTTCCATCACACATCCTGGCAGCCGGCGAGAAAACGGACGTCTCTGTGAAATCGTACGAAGACATCAACATCATCACGGGCGCTCTAAAGCTCTACCTCCGGGATTTGCCCGTCCCGGTCATCTCATACAACGCGTACCCGAGGTTCATCGAGGCCGCAAGTGAGTCTGAGCGAAACCGCACCCCTATGAAAATCCAATACATTACATTTGACAGCTTTGTTTGCTGGAATACACATTAGTGCTCTCCCTTTGAGAGGCTAATGGCTTTCAACAGTCTTTTAGGAAAGAGATCCATTGATTTCTTGAATGCCGTCCCAAGAGTTGCGCCCACTTTAACCTTTAATGTCGTTGGCGTTCCAGAACTGGCGGATCAGGACAAGAAACTCGAAGCCTTCCGAGAGGCGCTTGCTCTGCTGCCTTTGTCACACCATGAAACACTCAAGTATCTTATGGCGCACTTGAAAAGGTAAGTGATTGGAGAAATACTAGGGATGCGCCAAATTGAAAGTTTTTAGCTGAAACCAAAAAGCTGATAGGGAAACCAATTGTTCTCCGAACCAAACAAATTCATGTCCTTCAAATGTGAAACTGCTGTTGACCTTTTTAAACGCTTCCATTTAAGGGTGGCCCAGAACGCGAAGCACAACCTGATGAACGCAGAGAACCTGGCCATTGTTTTCGGGCCCACCCTCATGCGCACTCCGGATCTTGACGCCATGACTGCACTCAACGACATCCGCTACCAGAGGCAGGTGGTGGAGGCGCTCATTAAAAACGTAGACGCGCTCTTCTGAACTCACTTCAAGACGAGCTGCTAACGGGCAGGCCTTGTTCTCCAGAAGAAGAAAAAAAAGATTCCAGTGGATGATATCCTTTTTTCAAACGTCCTTTTTATGGACTCTTTTATCATGCGCTAGGTATACTAGATGAAGACCCTCATACTCCCTTACCCCTTTTACAACACTGTACTTTACGGCTCCCCATTTTTGTCGGGGGATTTGCGTATAGCTGACATCCCAGCATGCATCGGTGCTTTGCGGCTCAGCATGCGGAACGTTCGTCTCGCTGTGATTCATTTCTTTGTTCTGTGTGGTGATTGATAGATAGATGTAGTCCACTTCTTCATCTAAGTAGAGTGCGGTCTTTTCTTCCAACATTGTGTAAATTCAACTCAAAATAAGCTACTGATTTTTTTGTGGCGGCAGCAGAAGTACTTTTTACGACCTCTTATTTTTGTATGACCGCTTTGTCGAATGAGCCTTTCGTACTTTTCCTTTCGATGTACAAACTGTCGCATTTTTCCCCAACTTTTGTCGTACTGTACGCGGCGTTATTTGTGACTTCATTTTTTACCGTCATTTGTACACAACTTGTGCATGAATCAGTTTATTAAACTGATAAAACGCGGCTATGCGAGTGTTGTGATTATAGTTACTAATTAGAATCATTTACTGCAAAAACAAATTAGCGATATAACGCCAGCGACTTTCCATTAAATTTAGAAACGCACCCCATCCTATAATAACATCACAATGAATTGCAACAAAAGATTTATGGTTATATCATGTAATCCATTTATTTACAAGCCGAAAATATTTTATTTCCCTACATCCTAATTAAAATAAACTGAACGCTATCTATGATGGGGTTCATGTGTGTCGCTGCTGGCGGCAGGGTGACCTTGAGAGTTCGTCGTTAGTTATGCATAATTATTCCCGATGACAGGTTGTCCCTAAAAGCATGACATCACGTGACTGCCAAAACTCCCCCAGCAACACATCAATCACAGTAATTTAGTGTGAGAATAAAACCAGCCAACATTACTGAATGCACGTAAGGAATTTACACAAGGAGTAATGCTATCAATAATGTTGGAATACCACTATCAGAAATAACGTGTCTACTACTAATAGACCTTGTGTTCAAATGAGTATTTAGGGTTTTAATTGTTGTCTTGCCTTCACTTGCTTTTTAATCTCACAGAGCATCCTCAATGCAATCAGAGCTCAACATCCAATCAGTCGTCTGTCGGGTCTAAGCGTCACGTTCGTTTAATGTTAGCCAAACCCAGGCTCGGCGATTGTGTGGTGAATAAATTGGATTTTCATCCAAGCGTTTAGAGACATCTACACCCGCCATCAAGCTTGTAGATGCTGGGATAAACTGGCGCTTGGCTGTTGCCTTGTCTACGCAGGATGTGCCCCATTGTCATTAATCAGAGTTGATTTCAAGAGCTGTGATCCATGAGATAAGTGACCTTTGTTGGTTGTGTCGCCCCAACACACCAAGCTCTACTGAATATATTTACAAAAGCTCTTTATTCTTTTTCTGCGTCGCTCACATTTGAGGTGAACATGTTTGGTATTTTGATGTTATCCTCTTGTGTTGTGGTGCTCTATACAGTTGATAACTCCTGTTCCGGCAAATTCTGAGACTGACAGATGTTTGGCTGAGGATTAAGTAAGTACATGCCCATTTTTCATCTTTTTTCCTCTTGGGTTTTAGTTGGGTGTGTACTTTTGTCAGAATGTTTCCATTTTTGAACCTCTTAAGCTCTTTTTTTGTATCACATTTGTGTCTTTGCAATTTCCTCTTCTTTGTTAGTGAAAAGGAAATTTGTCTCATTGGTTGCTTCTGACAACCAGAAACGTGGGGGGCTGACAGTGTGTGTGGGCTTCGTGCCTTTCAAGTTCAAATGGACTGGGGGCCCCCTTTTATAATTTGTTTATATAAAAGTTCAAATTTACAAAAATATATAAATAATTTGAAAGATAGTCAAATCAAACGAAACTGGAGAGTTTTTTTAATAACAAATGTACAGTAAGTAGTGAGCGGATTCAATGGTGGATTGTCAATGTCACGTTGAAAATTATGGTGCATATTTGGCAGGGGGGCAGTTGGAGGAAATCGCTCTTAATTCAGATGTTGCCAAAATGGTGATTTGACCCTAAGTAAGATGAATGAGGCGTGTTGTTGAGCGAGCAGCTGATTGAACGCATGGCGGCTTGAAGGATATTGAGTTGACTGAGCCGTCACAGAGGCGCCGTCCGTGCACAGGCTATGTGACTCCAACAATAGAAAGGGTCAATTATGTATTGCTTTCTTTTCAAAGGAAAAACGCATTAGGATTAAAAGAAAATCATGAATCTGGACAATAGATTAAGAATATATTCCACTTTAACTAGCTGCAATTTGTGGAAATGAGAAAGGACACCCTATAGATGCAATTGTCCAATTTATCTGTTTTCCTTGTGTGACCTGTCTGTGTGATTTGTATATTTTTCGCCTGTTTTGACCCTCCTGGCTTCCCTTCCCTTGGGTGACCCAGGTGTTTTTATTTTGTCATCAACCCCTGTCTGCGTATTTAAACCCCTGTGTTTGTGGTATGTTTGTGGGAGTATTGTTTTGTGTTTCACATGTACTGGATTCAGTAAATGATTTTTGCCTCTTCGTCGGTGTGGGTCTTCCCCGTTTAATTTTTATTAAGTTAACTTTCTCCCAGTTTTTATTATTTTTAGGATTTAATTTTCATTAAAATCCTAAGTTGTGCACCAGCAGACAAGCGGAAAGAAATGCTATTCATTTGTCAGTTTTAAACTGCTTTCAGCTGTGTTTAAAAATATTAGCTACTAAATTGAGTAAGTTAGCAAAATGAGGGTCAGAATTTTGTTTTACTGGAAGAAAAGAAAAAAAACTTTTAAAGGAGAAAACATGCTTTATAGCTTTTTGGGCCATTTGAGGATCTGAATTTCCTCAAATTCAAGATTGTGTGCTTGGAATTCTTTTTAATTATCATATCATATATGATCATATTCATTTATTTTCCATACCTCTTATCCTTACAAGGGTCACAGGAGGGTGCTAGAGCAAGTTGGGGGGGTCAACAATGGAAACGTGTGCCGAAATATCAAACTACTAAGATCAAATATAAAGTAAATATATCATAATAGCGTTTAATTCTTGTCATTGTAGTACTAATTTAGCATCTCGCCGAGGTTGCCCGCCGGCCCTGGAGATGACCGCGGTGTATTTTGGTGACGGATTAGCTCGGTATGTTGATCTCACGAGGCGCGACACAGAATGCGTCCCTCTCGAGTAGCGTAGCGTTGGCAGCCGTTCACTCAGCCATCAGCTGGGGGACAATAACAACGCGGCTGCTGCCAAGAGGGAGCCGGCAGGAGGACTGAGTCATTTACCAGTGGTGAAAGAATGTTTTAGGGACTCTCGGGAGGTCAAAGCTTGGCAATTTTCAAGTGGTTGACAGGCGGACAGTTGGAGAAGACTTCCACAACTGGATCAGTTGACGATGAAGGCGCAATCCCTCGTTTTTCGCCTTCTCATCCTGACAGGTAAAATTGACTTGAAAAGTGAATGGAATGCATATTTTTTGTTTTTGGCTCTTTGTTTCCAAAATACATGATATTATGAATACATATTCAAGAGGCTGCCAGAATCCAAATCAAACCTAATGAGTGATGTTGACGTTTGAGTGACAAGGGCACGTGCGCGCGTCCTCATTTGGCTTTTCCTCCTTTTCCTCCCATCTGTCAGCACGCCTGCGTGATTACCTGGAGCAGACTGTTTCGTAATCGTTTTTCTTTCCAATTGAACCATTAAACCGTTCACGCGTCTACGGGAAATGACCTTGGAGGCAAGGTCATATGACAGGTAGAAATGTGACCTTCGTGCGTATAATTGGAATATACCTACATCCTATGTTACTCATTTGTCTTATTTTCTAGGCGTTTCTCAGTGTTTGATGTTTACGTCGCTTCAAATTAAGACTGTTTTGCTATGTTTTAATGACAAAATCATTGTTGATGTGTTCCATTAATTTTTTTATCATGTTAACCTATTACTTTTTGTACAGAAATGACAGAAAAGCACTTTATTCTTAATGAGATTTTAGTTTTTCATAGTTTGGACGACAAATGGCATCAAGTCCGTCCATTTTTTTATTTTATATTACAGCTCATATAAACCATGTTAACTAATTCACTGTCATTACATTTGAGGGGGGGCACATGTAGTACATAGGCCTGTCTGAGCTGCCATGTCTATTTTCATCACATTCATAAGACAACATAATCGCTTCCCAGTACAAATACAAGCAACCCCCACACAAGAGTCACCACACTGTTAAACATGGCTGCTACAAATCTCTTTGCAAACAATCCCGCTTTAGCATCCCATTTGTTTTGTTTCTCCTGGAGCTGTCACCTGGGCTTCTGAAGATGAAACTCGACTCGTCAAAACCCTCTTCAACGGTTACAACAAGGTGGTCCGGCCCGTCAGTCACTTCAAGGACCCTGTGGTTGTCACCGTCGGCCTTCAGCTCATCCAGCTTATCAGCGTGGTAACATTTCAAATCATAAAAAAAGAGCCTCTGCTGAAATTTGACATCTTATCAGCTGTCCGACCACATTTGCTCCATCCGCAGGATGAAGTCAACCAGATTGTCAGCAGCAACGTGCGACTCAAACAGGTTACAGAACACTCCACTTAAATGACAGGCAAACATTGATGTAGCAATTCTGACAACACGCTCAAGATTCCGTCGCCTATTTGTGCTTTTCCAGCAATGGAAAGATGTCAACTTGCAGTGGAACCCAGAGGATTACGGCGGCATCAGAAAGATCAGAATTCCCTCCACTGACATTTGGCGGCCGGATCTGGTGCTCTACAACAAGTATGCCATGAGGACTCTTTGATTCTTTCGACTTGGAATCTTTAGTGAGCTGTGTGAGCTCCTGAAAACAAGCACAACACCTGTCAGTGGTGTTATCGTTTCTACAGAACACTTGTAAAAGCTCGGCTAAGGTTTCATTAAGCTAAATATAGCCTTCCATATGTTACGTGTGACACGTTTCACTGTTTCTCCCCTTCGGAGAGCCCGCCGGGCTGCCGCAACATCGAGCGCCGAGCCCAGGGTGGTCCTCGGGCCACGGGTGTCACATTGCGTTATCGTTTGAATAACGATGTGTATATATTTTTTTGTCTTTCCGCAGCGCCGATGGCGACTTTGCCATTGTGCACGAGACCAAAGTGCTGCTGGAGCACACGGGGTTGATCACGTGGAACCCTCCTGCCATTTTCAAGAGCTACTGTGAGATCATTGTGCTTCACTTTCCCTTTGACCTGCAGAATTGCAGCATGAAATTGGGGACCTGGACCTACGACGGAAACTTGGTCGTCGTCAATCCTGTAATTATGCTCAGTACCGTGTCTCACTTGAACTCACTTCTTGCAATAGACATCCAACTAATGAGTTGGAGATCCTTACGACCAGTGGCTTTAATGTTTCCATTTTTTTCATTACTTTTGATTTGAACTTTTTTGCGGTAATCCACCTGTGAGAACCGTCAAGTTCTTTGCCGTCGTTATTCGTGAAGTGATCATCTTTAAACTTGGTAGATATTCAGCACGGACCATTATCTATCGATCCTTGTAGGCTGATTTTAAAAAAAATCTATGTATCAGAGTTGATTAATTAAGTGCGGACTTATTGGTGCCTGTGTTGCCGGTAGGTTGTGATTTGGGGCATGCGTGCACAGCTTTCAGCCTGTAGTACACTGGTTCTTGTTGATCCTGTTGTGCCATCGGGTGAAAGTTTAGTTTTACGACCAAGCTCACAACTTACAATTGTTTTCCCTTAGAAATAAATTTAAGTATGCATCCGTTCCAAACAAATTTTCTTTTGCAAATTATTTATAGGACCAAAATAACATAGTAAAATTCATTCAATATTCATAGGCCCTGTAGCTCATTCTCAAAAGGATCCGAAGAATGCTGCACCTTATTAAAATAATAAACAATTTAATTTTTGAGTGGCAAAATGGACCCAAGCCTAATTGGAATGCAACAGCTGTTAACAGAGGAACATAAATTTGTTGAAGAAATCCACTAATGGTAATTATCGGTTTTCTGCCTGCCTTACAAAGCATGTGAAGGACTTAGGAGCTGATGTTAAGGCAAATCCAGATGTAATGGTGCTTTGTCTTCCTAGGATAGCGATCGTCCCGATTTGAGTAACTTCATGGAGAGCGGCGAGTGGGTGATGAAAGACTTCCGCAGCTGGAAGCATTGGGTGTACTACGCCTGCTGCCCAGAGACCCCCTACTTGGACATCACCTACCACTTCCTCATGCTGCGCCTTCCCCTCTACTTCATCGTCAACGTCATCATCCCATGCATGCTCTTCTCCTTCCTCACCGGACTCGTCTTCTATCTGCCTACAGACTCCGGTAAGCCGCTTGATTTGAAGAAATTTGTTTTATATTTAACATTATGTTGTCATACCTACTACGGCTGGGTATCAGTTGGGTTTATCTGATGTGTTTGAACTCAGAACACCTGGGGTCAAAGTTTGGAGATGACTGAATTGAAGTGTCTCAAAACTTTTGACTGCTGATGTATTCTTAAATAGTTCTTAAGCCATTACTTAAAAAATCTAAATCAAAAAATCAAATTGACTACAATTTTCACTTGCACTAAATCTGTCAAAAATATTAAAGTAACATACAAGTATTAAAAAAATAAATCAAGATCAAATTAAATTGAAATTACTACATTAGCTTGTATGCCTGATATTATTATTGTCTTATATTTTCTTCTTTGCGTATTATGTAGTAGCCCATCTTTAGCTATTCTACGTGTTGCAAATCTGTGTAATTTGGTTGGAATTGAACATTTGCTAGTTTAATGTCTTAATATGTAAGATCTGCAGTCGGCATTCAATATTCACCTAAAAACGTCTAATGCTCTGAAATATTTGTTATTGTTGTGTCGTGATACCTTTTGGGTATAATCAAAGTTACGTTACTTTCGAATGCATATGCCCGGGGTCTCGCGCACAAACAGCTCTGCTGGCTCGGTTCCCACTGTGTGCGTTTGCCTCATTACCCAGCGTCCCTCTGCGCTGTCATGTCTGAAAGCAAACCCTGCTTTCATGTATAATACATCACTTGAGCGCTGTTTCGAACACTACCGCTGCCAAAATACACACTGCCATAACTGCCAAGCAATGGAAAACGACATGCTTTGCATTTTCCAAGTAATAAATTTGATTAAATCTAGCAATATTTACTTTTGGCAGGTCGAAATTGACAAGAGGATTAGCTGGAGGCCTCGCCTACTTGGCAGGTCTCATTTAGAGTCGTGTATTGTTAACAAAGCCAAATTGAAAGTAGTTTTAGACAGACCGGCGACCACGATGGATTGCACGTCCGTCGCCGTCCAATGGCAGCCAATGAATGCATCGTATTTGGTCCAGGTGAGAAGATGACCCTGAGCATCTCCGTCCTGCTTTCTCTGACTGTCTTCCTGCTGGTCATCGTGGAGTTGATCCCGTCCACTTCCAGCGCCGTCCCGCTCATCGGGAAGTACATGCTCTTCACCATGGTCTTCGTCATTGCCTCCATCATCATCACCGTCATCGTCATCAACACTCACCACCGCTCCCCGAGCACCCACACCATGCCCGAATGGGTGAGAAAGGTCAGTGGATGACTCTATTCTGTGTGGAATATACTTGCAGGACTGTTTTGCATGCACAGATTGGTACATACAGGGATGAGCTTCTGTCCTTTTGCCACACTGCCACGCAGTGGATATTCTTGAATTACACAACAGATTTTTGTTGAGTACATAGTAGATCTGACGGCTGTTTTTGACTAAATGTGGGACCAGAATGCAACATTTATCTCACTTTTTATCCACCACGTCGTGTTTTTTAAAAAGTGATTGTGTTTGAAATGAATTGAATGCTTTTTATTGTCATTTTACAAGTATAATGATATTAATTTAAGAGGCATGTTTAAATATTGACATCCAAAGTATAAAAGAAACAAGCACGACTCCAGTGTTTGTTAAGCACGATTATGTTTTCACAAGAATGTGGCTCCTGTAATTATTACTACAGGGAGTGTTAACAAAAGTAAGGACTAATGCTATTTTAATTTTTTATCAATGAATAAGATTTTTCTCACTTGATTTTTGTTGTTGCTCATTGTCATGGTTGAAGGTTATTAAGAAAAACACAGACATTCATGATTTTTGTGTGTGTTCATTTTCTGCTGTGGAGCAGCTTTTCATCGAAACCATCCCAAACATAATGTTCTTCTCAACGATGAAGCGTCCCGGAAAGGAAAAGCCCATGAAGAACATCTACGGGGGAGACTTTGACATCTCGGACATCTCGGGCAACCAGGCTTCCTCCGTCCCCTACCAGTCGCCCATCACCAAAAATCCAGACGTCCGCAGTGCCATTGAGGGGGTCAAGTACATTGCGGAGACCATGAAATCAGACGAAGAATCCAATAATGTAATGAAAAACCGTGCTCTCATAGTTGGTTGGCTGCCATTTTTACTTTGATCAGCATCTAATGGCACTGGCAGTCATTAAGTAAGCATCATTCTTCATTGCCACTTATCTTGAGTGTATTTTGACTTTTTTTTCCAGGCTGCTGAGGAGTGGAAATTTGTGGCCATGGTACTGGATCACATCCTGCTATGCGTTTTCATGGCTGTGTGCCTCATTGGCACGTTAGGAGTGTTTGCGGGGCGTCTCATTGAGCTGAGCATGCTCTAGATGAGTAATCCTGCTCTTGTCACGTTTTGTTGTGGTTGGCGGTTGGTTGGGTATGTTTCCCTTGTGTGTCCTGTCTGCGTGATTGTCTGCGTTTCACCTGCTGTGTCCCTTTTGGCTCTCCTTCCCTTGTGTGACCCAGGTGTTTGTGATTGTCATAAACCCATGTCTGTGTATTTAAAGCCCAAAGTGAACCTCATTAGGTGTTAGTTTTTTTTTTCCATTATAAATTAGGGATTCCCCCATGTTTGCTCTTTTGGTGGTTTAAAATTACTCTTTTTTTTTAGTTTTACGTATTTATTTTTATTGCCTGTATTATAGATTATGATGTAGTATGACCTATTTGGAACTTTTATTTAAATTGATTTCATGTAATGTATGCTAATGTTACTAAATCATTATATAAGGCTTGTGATGTTAGATTTTTAAAGGTTTGTGAATGCTATACTTTTTTTTATCTATTAACTCTAAATATTTGGCTTGCTGTGAGACGGATATCGGGAATTTGTCACCATACTGATCATATAACAGAATGCATACTCTTCGATGAGCACATAGTATTTTGTAGGATAATTTTATAAGCGTCACAATTTATAACTGTGATTGTAAATACAAATCATATTAATTGAATTTCAAGGCCCCAGCACCCCTCACAACCCAGAAAAAGAATGAATAAAAACTAAAAACAATTGCTAATGGAGGTATTCATTCAAAATTCACTTGCCCTATCTATATGTACTAAACTTTAAAGGGCAAATAGTATACATAGTAAAGAGTGTGCCTAATGTTATGGCTACCAAGCGTTGACTTGTATGTACTACACTGACGCACTTCACGTTAAGACCCGCCCACTCTTTCCTCCTTCGCTTGTGATTGGCCGAATCGGTGCAGGCGTTTCTCCTATCACGAAAGTAAACTGAGGGAAGTCGAGTGTCTAGCCTTTGTTTTTCTTTTTGAACCTCTTTCCTCATTTTTCCTGGCGCAGTTGCGTAAGCGCGTGGCCATCGCTAACTCGGCATTTGTCATCATTTCGCATTTTCTTGACGATCGAACGGTATCGTTTGATTCTCAAGCTAACGGTAGCTAGCGGACTTTAAAAACATGGCTACTCCCACCGGGACTTTGACTGACACATGAGGCACGCCGAGCTGCGGTGAGTTTCATTTAATTCCCCTAAAGGACTCAATTTTGTTAATGTTTGCTCAACTTGATGATTCTTGTCATAACACCTGCTTTTTTACACATCGCCAGCATAGATTCATTGGGTTTCTGCGCAGTGTTTGCAATCACTGCTGTAAAATCCTGACTAGTACATAAAAAAATGGTGTATGCATGTGTAAGCATGTTGATTGTTTAGGGTGTTTCTTCAAGTGATCAGGTTACCTTTGCACCTTAATTAACGCAAACAAGGCGAGGACATTACCCAATGCCTACCAAGTCTATTCATGCGTTCGATTTTCATAAGATCATGTTAGTTCAAACTGGACGCATTTGTTTGCAGTTTAAAAAATAAACAATATAAATTGTAGTAAAAGTACTGTTGACTAAAGCAGTCTTTTGCATTATATTTAACAAAATAAGATCGATTGTTTGCATTTTAATCTTCAAAAGGTAATATCAAACCACTCATTGACAATGTTGACAATTAAACAATGTGAATGAGTGTTTACTTTGAGTACAATACTTTGAAGAAAGCTCACAAGTAAAAGTCAATAAAATCTTTTATCTTGAAAAATATGCTAAGCACGTCTTTAAGATCATTTTTATTTATTTATTGTTCTACCTGACAGGCATGACATCAGTAGTACAACTTTAACCCATGCGGGACTCCTGCCAGTGGCGGAAAGTAACATCAGCATCATGGAGATCAGCACCACCACTGCCAGCCTCTTTTCACATGAGGATGAAAATCCTTTGTATTCCGCGCCTCCATTCTCCCGAATATCCATTAACAAGCTCCTACCGGCTCTGTTGAAGTGCTTTGGCATCATCCTCTGTGGCTACGTAGCCGGCAGGGCCCGCACCATCACATCTAATCAGGCCAAAGGTTTAGGCAACTTTGTGTCCAAGTTTGCTCTGCCGGCTCTCCTGTTTAAAAACATGGTGCTGCTGGACTTTAGGAATGTCACCTGGCCCTTCATTTGGAGCATCCTAATAGGCAAAGTGTCAGTGTTTGCCATCGTTTGTGTCCTGACGCTGATTGTTTCCAGTCCTGAAAGTCGATATAGCAAAGCTGCACTCTACTCTATATTTGCATCCCAAAGCAATGACTTTGCTCTGGGTTATCCAATTGGTATGTATGATGCTTTTTATTTATTTAAATGTATATTTACATGATTCCACAACTTATGTTGAATGAAAATTAGTTTTGAAAGTTTTTTTATTTGTTTACATGACTCTCTCCCCCCAGTGATTGAATTTTTTTCATGTTTGACCCCTACAGTTAAAGCTCTATATGAAAACACACATCCAGAGTATCTCCAATACATTTACCTGGTGGCACCTGTGTCGCTGATGCTACTCAATCCCATTGGCTTCACCCTTTGTGAAGTACAGAAATGGAAGGATCAGAGAGACCACCAGCAGGGCAAATTTCTTATCGGGGTTCATGTGGTCCTCCACGTCCTCAAGAACCCTATTATTTTCATGGTCGTTATTGGCATCGCAGCCAATTTTATGCTGCATCAGAAGATACCTTCCTTCATGGAGGGCTTTGTGGATGGTTTGGCCGACTCTTTCGGAGGAGCCGCTTTGTTTTATTTGGGTCTTTCAATGGTGGGACAAATGAACAAATTAACCAGGTCCACCGTTGTAACGCTGATATTACTCTTGACTGGAAAATTGTAAGTAACAAACACAATGAGATGTTAGCCTTGTGTTTTTTTTGTTTGTTTTTGTTAATGTTTGTATGTTCTTAGGTTTGTGATGCCTCTGATTTGTAAAAACATGGTGGATGTTTTAGACGAGACCAGCTTTTCGAACCACTCCAGCCTTTCCAGCTATGCTTTTCTTTATGGCGTTTTTCCCACGGCACCCAGCGTCGCTATTTACGCTGCATATTACAATGCCGAGCTGGAAGTGGTGAGTCATTTCTGTTGTTCCACCATGAATTAAAAAAAAACATGTTTTAGATTGTCTTTTTAATTCATGTTCTTGACTGGGAGCCTATTCTTTTAGGTCAAGGTTGTAGAATGTATGGTGTTTTTACATTTGGCTTTTTTCCCCCAGGTTATTTCTGGAATGGTGATCAGCACTTTGCTCTCAGCTCCAATCATGTTTACTTCAGCCTGGTTGCTCACCCTGCGCCAGATGGATCCTCGGCTTCTGACGAACGCGTTGCAGGGTGTCAGCTTTGATATAAGCGTTGTCTGTTTCGTGGCACTGGTGAGTTGCAACCAAAGTGCCAGTGTAATTCCACTTTCAAAACTTTTGGGTAACTCTTCCATGAGTTAATATGTCAATCTGGCTTAATCCTGCAATATTAGGTTACGTATTTGCAACGTGCTTGAGGAAACAACTGGTTTACGTGATAAAGAGCTCATTTCCTCATTTAGTGTCACTTTTAGCCTCATTACAAGTGGGTGTGAATGCACAATTGCATATTCCTTTTTGTTGCACAACTACAAGGTGTTTGAAAGGGTTTTGTAACCCGTGAGGTCATTAAAAATGTGAAAAAACAGCATTTCTATTAATAATAATGCTAATCATGCTGGTAACAAAGTTTCAATTGTGATGGTGTGTGAGTGTATGCTTAAAGGAAGTATTTTTTTTTAC
This sequence comes from Stigmatopora argus, assembly GCF_051989625.1. NCBI lineage: Eukaryota > Metazoa > Chordata > Actinopteri > Syngnathiformes > Syngnathidae > Stigmatopora > Stigmatopora argus. The sequence goes on from NC_135399.1 coordinate 11,378,053, forward strand.
TGATTTGAGACCTTCAGCTCACATCTTAAACTCAACATGAAATGACTTCAATTTCTTAAGCATGATTCTGGTTGTTTCTTGCAGTTGTGGACCGTCGCAGTCATGTTTTTCAGTAAGAAGTTTAAGAAATTGCCTCACATGTTTTCCACCAACCTTTTTTTGGCGCAGGTGAGCACAGTGTCTGCAAAAAGACTAAAATGGTTTTAATTGTATCAGAAAAAAAGTTATACTTGCGTATCAAACTGTCAATGTGTGTTGTAGCTCCTGGCTTGCTTTGGGATGATCTTGTGGAAATTTGTGGCTAGGATGGACAACTTTATGGGTCAGATCTTGTCTTTTGCACTCCTGTACACTTCACTCTACTGCACTTACATCTGGCCGGGTATGTTGTGAATTCATTCCTTGCTGTGAGTTCTGTTACTTCACGCTTTTGTTTCTCTTCTTAGGTCTAATTGCACTCGCTCTTGTTCTTCTGAGAAGTTTCGACAATCTGAAGGCATCTCCTGGCATGTTTGTCATTGCGGGCTGGGGGTAAGGCCGCAAAGTGAATAATAGCAATCCTTTAGCACTTGCTGTTCCAAAATGTAATATAGTTTTGTTGTTCTTTACGAACAGGATCCCAGCGTTCATAACCGGCGTGTTGCTCATATGTGGGGAAAGACAACCTGACACCATCGACTCGTCTCTCTTTTACAGCAAACCACAGGTAATTTGCTGAAATCTATTTTGGGTTTGAGTGTTGTTATGTTGAATTTCATCTTTGTGCTCTGCTTTGACAGATCTTGTGCAGCACAATTGTCTTGGCCCTAAATGTGCTACTGTTAGGGGTTTCCCTGGTGATTCTCAGTAGAAGAAGCTGGACCCAAAGCGACAGACGTCAAGAGGGAAACGTCTCTGTGGAAGACCTTGTAACTGAAACTGAACAAGATAACCACTCTTTGTTAGAAGCAGAAGCGCAATTGGCTGACGTCAAAAGAGGTATTGGTGGGTTTAGTTTCCCCACACTGGCTATTGAATTAAAAAATGTGCTTATTTCATTCTTTGGAATATGATTAGCGTTACATAAACTTCCTCACGATGTGCTTTTTCACTAAAGTCTAGTTGGTCTACTGGAATTCCTTTCACTATTTTACTGATAGTAAATTGTCACATTCCTCTCTTGTTATCAGGGCGTCTCATGCGCGAATGTGCCCCACCCGAGCCCATGCCTGACATGATCACCAGCACCAATAGGATCCCCACAGTAACTACATGCATAGGTATGGAGAAGTGGCATGAAAGATGTTCTTGAACATTCTAAAGTTGGAGCAAGTGCTCACGCAGAAAGAGAAACGTTTATTCAAAACCTGTACATTTGCTTTATTCTTCTCTCCCCAGGACAAAATGAGAATAGCATTGACTCAACCGTGTGCCTGTTTAGGGTCGAGGAGCTCCATCAGGATGAAGATAGACAAGAGGCCCGTCATATGCTCTTATGCTTGCTTTTGGGTGTTGGCTCCCTGGCTGTGAGTTAAAAAACAAAACTATTATCTTGTTGTTTCCTTTCCTTGATGTTATCTCAAGTCAGAACTGTGCTATTGTAGTGTATGGAACCCATATCTGCAGCTGCGGCTACACACACACACAAACAGGATGTCTCAACTGCATTTTAGATCACTGGAAATTGACTTTTTTTTTTCTCCTTCCTTATCTTCTTTGTTTTTGATAGAACTTGTCCAACTGCCTATGGTTGCTTTTTTACCGGGACCCAGGTAGACTTTACGTGGAACTGCAGTTCTTTTGTGCTGTGGCCAATTACGGACAGGTTGGTAGTCTAATCAGACTGTGCAAACACACCGACACACAGTACATAATGATGTTCCGTGATGTGATTGCAGGGACTTATCTCCTTTGTGCTGTTTGGCCTGGACAAACACTCGGTTATATTACCAGTTTGGAAGAAGTAAGGAAAATACAGTTGTGGAGCTTCAATTTCAATGCGAGAATTTGTAACACTATTTACATATCCCTATATAGGCTGCAGATATTGTGGTATGGAAAGAATGAAGAAGAGCAACCACAATATAATGTGAGTGAAGATATCAGAAGGACCTGCGCAGACTTCATCCAAAACCATAAGGATCAGTGTTTCCACGACATTGTCAGGAAGAGAAGGTGAGAAAATGTTATGCTTACTGCTACACTTCTTAAATGACAGGTGAAGAGTAAGAAATTGCACTTATGTTCTAGTTTTTTTTGTGTTATTCATTTTTTGCCCCACTCCCATAAAACGGACATTGTCCTAAAAAGAAAGAAGGAACAAGTGTGCTTTTAAAATTGGAAACTTTTCAGGGAATAGAAGAATAGACCAGAAATTTATTAATAGGCATTAACAAGACATTTGGGGAATAAAGTAGAATAAACCTGGACCCAACAAAAGGGGAACTTGACTTAAGTTGAGGAAAATACCTTCTTTTTTTATTGAAACAAAAACATAGTTTCACATGAGCGTTACCTTTCTTCAGTGCCCCAATTTACAAATTTAGTTAAGAAGTTTTCAGAGCGGAGTATAATTCCCCTGTGATTTCCAATTTAACTTAAATGCATATGTCCCAAAAATAAATTGCCATTCAATATTACTGGCAAGTGGAAAAAAAATCTGTCTAAGTTTTATTTTAAATGCAAAATTTCTGCATCACCTGCAGATGTGGAATGAGAACAATGGTCGACTGCTTCCTTGGCTGTGAACTTGTGGAGTGGCTCCAACTGGTGGGCCTGGCTCAAGATCAATCTGCGGCCGTACATTACGGCATGTGCCTGCAGAAGGGCGGGGTTCTTCACCACATTGAGGACGAATGCATCTTTCAAGATGCTACCATTTATTACTCCTTTGCAACCTAGGCCTTGGCCAATGTATGAGGTTGGGTAACACGTATGATTTCAAAAAAAGTGCAGGAAACTGTTCAAGCAATTGCTAATTTTCAGGATTGAAAGAGAATTAACTATATAGTTACTGTTTGCACACTGAGAGGGGACAAATTGCACTCTTTGTTTAAAATGCAATGAGAAAGACTACTATAGGTGGGGAAAATACCACTTCAACATTGGGGCAGTGTCACTTGTGAATGTAGCCAAGCAACTGTCTGTTTTAACACAAAGAATCCCACGTGACAGGCCAGTTGTCAGCGGCTTTTGTTTTTGGTCATAATGTACATAATAACTGAGCTAAAAGCCATAGCTTAGGATGGGTGTTTTGTGTCAAGGCAGATTTAGATTTGAATACTAATTGGTTGGAAGAAAGGTTATGGAAAAATATTTTCTTCCTAATCATTAGTATTGAAAAAGAAAACGGCCATAACGCGAATTGAACCAATATTCGCAACGGGTAGACAAATATTATTATATCAAGATTGTACTTTCACCCTTTTTACGTTAATGCAAGTCAGTACAAGGGCTTTATATTTATATTTTTTGTTTCCAGGTGATAAGAAAACATGCAAAAAGAGAGGTTCTCTATTTTTTATATCCCACCACCAAAGAAGGGAAGATTGTCTTTATTTTGTTTTTGGGGGCTTGTTTAACTTTTTTGGGAGCACATGAAAATGCCAGATTGCCAAAGAAAAGAATATTCTTTATAATACAGGGAAGCATACTTTTGGAATGTATTGTCTCTCAGGTAAAATAAAACTGCAAGATTAGTATGGTTTTGTTTATGAATGTCATGTATATTTTGTACAAGGCTGCTTATTTATGGAATGTGTGAATAAATTTCCATACTATGCACATATTGTCTCCCGTTTTCAATGCATTTAATTTTGATTTTGCATAATTTTGAGTATGTGAGTAGCCAGGGAGGTCTACTACTCATACCGAACACGGAAGTCAACCTCTGCTTTGTCAATCTTGTTTTGAATGGAATTACCGTAATGCTTGGACTCATTTGACCACGACCCATTGCTTCAATTGCGCCTGCAATTACACGGATCAGCCAATAGATGTCCCGTTTTACTCAATTTAACAGGATTTTAAAATCTCCTTTTAACTATGTTACATAAATTCATACGCAAATGCCATAATACTACGTCACACATATTATGACTGTAAAAGCTACGTTCAAAATACAACAGTTTGATTTATTCTCAAGCATTTAAAACGTAGGCTTTTTTCCACTCAAGTGATTGTCACCGATTTATCCTGCAACCATTGAACGCATCAAGGTCTTCTTTCCGTGTGTTTACTTCCGGTGGTAGTGAGGCTAAAGAGCATTAGCTGAAATTTTGTTTTATACCGTCATTTGACGTTTTAGATAACCAGCCATGGGGAAGTCTTTTGCCAACTTCATGTGCAAAAAGGATTTTCATCCGGCGTCGAAATCTAATATCAAAAAGGTAAATACAAGGTACCATTTCATTACCAAGCTTCGAGGTTAAGTGCGTTGCATTACGCAGTTGGCCGTTTAACACTTGATCATTGTTAATTATTAGTCCCAAAATGGATCCATCATATAGGATATTTCATCAGCACTTGTTTAATTCAAGACTCACTTTCTAACCCTTTTTTAAATCTAATGTACTGAAAATATTAGCGATCGCAACCTACAAACATTTCACAAACACAGAATTGTCACAAATTGACCCATTCAGATGAGAAGGATTATAATTAATACAACTGAATGAGCTTTTTTGGAATGCACACGCACATAATTAATCCAACATGGATTTTAAACTGACTGCAGCCTTGCCATAATATTGATGTTGTTGTTGTTGTCATGTATGCATGTATAGTTCAACACAAAGCTATAATCCTATCATATGAATAAAAATGTATCCATATGCTTCCCCTCTTACGTCAAATTTCAGCTTCAGCAAGCTCTTTGAGTATTTTTAATAGCACAAAACACTACTACTTTTCCTTGCTTAGGTATGGATAGCAGAGCAGAAACTCACTTTCGACAAGAGAAAGCAGGAAGACCTGATGCAGGCATACCTGAAGGAACAGGACACCTACAACAACAGGTGAAATGTAACAAAGTGTTGTTTTTGGAATTCCCTATTTCACTTATAAAGTGGAAAAATGGCTGTATATATGGTTTTCATTGCAGCCACTGCTGTAACTAAGAGTGAATAATATCAACATGATGCTCACTAACCAAGTCAAATTGGATATTTTCCAATTATCTCCTTACCGCGGTGGTTTAAATGTTACATTTAAAATTGCCTCATGCTATTGTTTGACCATTCAATGTACTTTCCTTATTTCTAGGGTGTTGATGGGCGATGACCGTGTTAAAAATGGCCTCAATTTCATGTATGAAGCACCGCCAGGTGCATCCAAAGGTAGCTGATCTCTTTTTCTCTAATATTTGAGGGAAGCTTAAAATCTATTGAGTTCATCTTGTGGAAAAGAACAGCATAAAAAAAATACTTTTTTTATTCTGTTGTGTAAATATTGTATTAATTGACCTTATTCTCATTTTTAATACTCTTTCCTCTCCTCTCTTTGCAGAGGAAAAACCTGAGGTAAATATCACAGACCCTTGTGTGCCTTCCATTTCTCTGTAATTATTTATCATTTCTAAGCTGAATTATTTGACTTTTCCCATCTTTCAGGAGGGAGATGAAGAGGTCAAATTTGAATGGCAAAAGGGAGCTCCTAGAGAAAAGTAAAAACTTTTTTTTCTTGCAAAGTTTGAGGCAGTTTCCATTAAATATTTTAACTCCTTTCGCAGATATGCTAAAGATGACATGAATATCAGAGATCAGCCTTTTGGAATTCAGGTAATTTGGAGAAAAAAATATTATGACATTGAATTTGTAGTCCCAAGTTTTCCAACGAGCATATATCATTTGCAGATTTTTCACTCATGGCCTGCCTGTCCTGATTTTATCTGTTGTTCCCTATTTTACTATTACTTTGACGTATGCTAGTTCTTAGTCCCCGAAAATTCAACTCATATTCATTCTAGTGCAACTTATTTTTTTCCCTTTTATTGTGCATTGTTGGGCTTGTGCTTCTAATAATCTGAAAAATATAGTGCATAAATTGTCTTGTTTTTCAATTGCGTGGCAACTTGTGTTCCACATGAAGGTGCGAAATGTGCGCTGCATCAAATGCCACAAATGGGGTCACGTGAACACGGACAGAGAATGCCCTCTCTTTGGACTATCGGGCATCAACGCCAGCGCCATGGTTTCCGAGGAGACGGGAGGTACACACACACACACACACACTACTTTTCTTCACCGCACTTCTGTTTTTTTTCACGTCGCGTAATGACAATATCAGACAATATTTGCCGTAGTGAGTATATTTGAAAGTGTCACTTTCATGACATTTATTTGCACCATCAGTGAGGGATAATATTTCACCTCAGGAGAATTTGGGCAACGCCTCCATTTTGCCAAGTTATAATGGAAGAAGGGAGGAAGAAAAAAAGGATTGTGTTTCCCAGAGTATATTGTATGATTTCAGTCAAAAGTGGGGAGGAATTGATTTGACGTGTCGTTCCGTTAACAAATCCGCCCCCCAAATTTGTGCTGTGGTGATGTGTGGGAGGGTTGGTCCCTCAATGGCTCTGTGATTTGTACTAACAGGTCCCTCCATGCACCCCTCGGAGCTCATGGCCGAAATGCGTAACAGTGGCTTTGCCCTGAAGAAATGCGTCCTCGATCGCAGCGCCACCGTTGGTGATATGTCGCAGGTAATTTTCTCTTGTGCACGCAGGTCGTCGGGAAACTTTCTTTCTTGCATTGAAGGCCAGGCAAACTTTTTGGACATAGAACATTTCGACCAAATTAGAATTTGTGAAGGCAAAACAAGGAGACATTCTGTAAAGTATTGTAAATAGACTCACTCTAACATTATATTTTCGCATTAAAACGTATTCCCTATAGACAAAGAAAATACTATTGATTTGGCATGATTTATGTTAGTTGTGTTGCACTTGGAAAATATAACATTTGTAATTGTTTACATGTTTTGATGATGAATTGTATTTTAAGAGTCAATTATACTTAAAAATTACCGTACATTGATTTCGTACTGCATTGAAAACGTTTGCCCGTGAAAGGGTATATGAGTCGAGTATAGTATTTCTTTATATTAAATCATTATTCTGTAGAGTACCACAAGAGGGAGCCCAATAACCACTAGTGCTACTGTTGTCAAAATTAAGAATTACTACAGTACTAAATAAACGACAATACATACTGTACATTGTATTTGGAACGTAGGTGTGTTTTGCTGCCAATTAATGAAATTAATAATTCCTTCATCTTATTACACAGCAACACAACTAAATATACTTTTAATAATCAAAGAAAGGGACCGCTCCCAATTTTTTGCAGAGGCTTTGTCTATTTTTGAGGGGATGAAATTTGAAATGTGGTTTTTATTTGTTTGAAGGAATTTGTTGCAAGTGATCAAGAAGAAGATCCAGAGATGGAATTTTTGAAATCTTTAACAACTAAGCAGAAACAGAAGCTCCTCAGGTAAAAATCATCGAGTCTATTCACTCATATTTTTCTTATTTACGATTTATATATATTTAATATACATTTTTATATTTTCAAAACCTGCTGAAGGATACAATTTAAAATGGAAATTTCGCGTAATTTATAAAGCGCCACTAGCGATGATACAATATAATGAAATTGTTTGAAGCTCTGACAAATTATCCCGAAAGCTTCGTCATGAATGTTTTGATTTTCCTATCATTTGCAAACAAAAAAAACAATTTTCATCATCAGAATTATAATAAACCTATCATTTGAACCGTGTCAAACAAGACAAATTCTGATACAATTTGCATCAGATCTTCGGGCGGTAGTGTCAACACTTTTGACTCCTCTCCAGAAAACTGGATCGTCTGGAAAAGCAGAACTCCAAGAAGAAGAAAAGCAAAAAAGAGAAGAACAAGAAGAGCAAGAGAAAGCACAAGAAGAAGCGCGAAAGCAGCGACAGCTCAAGCAGCAGCGACGACGACTCCACCAGCAGCTCCAGCGACTCTGACGACAACTCGAAAAGACACAAGAGCAAGAAGAAGAAGAAGAGGGCATCCTGCCGGGATAACAGCCCGCAGGAGGAGAGGACCAAGAAGAAAGAGATGCCCGAGGGAGGTCGAGAAAGAAGACCAGAGCGTAGCCACAGCAGCGAGAGGGCCAGAGAACGCCATCGCAGAGAAGACGGCGAGAGGAAGAGGAAGGTATCAAGTCCAAGTCGAAGTAGGTATGAAAGTCAAAGAAGATCCTAATTGAAAAATCCCTTTTCTTAACAAATATGATTTCCCTTTCCCTACCAGTAGAGTGAGGCAATGCACAAAATATCGTACACCATTCTTAGATGGTCTCTATAAATTGTTGTGGCTAATTTAGGTTATCATTTTTTCATATATTTTTTTCGTCAAAAACAAAACAACTATAATTTGGAATTAATTGTGGTTCTTGTTTGACACAACCAGTTGATTCTGTCTTCATATTTTCATTAAATAATTCATGTTCAAACACACCACTGGAAATGGATTCCCTTTTTGCCCCCCGAGATGAGAAACAATGGATTTTTTAAATAGTTAAGACTCAACACAAGTACAGAAAAATGCTGCAAATGAAATTAAAATGTAGGCTTTTATTTTCCTTTAAAGTTTATTAAGACTTTTAAAAAAATGTAATATTTGCATCACTTCTATTTAGGACACTAGAATCAAATCACCAATCCCAAATTCTGTAAAATATTGCAGGCATTTTATTGGGAAATGTGTATTAAATAACTCAGAATTTAGGTGCAATCAGATTTCCCGGTTGTATTTAACCACTGTCTTTCAACCCGTCTTCGCACAGCTATTTTTCATCAGTCGTCCCTTTCTGAAGACGCTTTGCTGACAAGCACAAAGATGTCCTTCAACCTTTTCATTGATCATATTGGAAAAAAAAATCAGATTTGGCTTTCCTGATCATCTTTTTATTTTGGGAATGGAAATCTTTTTGCAATTATATAATTAGGACCTTTCGCCAATCCCCGTGGATAACGAGGAATGAAGAAAAAGCCCTGCAATGAGTCAGAGATAACGCTAATCTCCAATCCAAAACACACAGGGTCTGTCATAATTGATAGCGTTTAACAGCATTTGCATTTTTTAAATGCCACATTATGCAATGACTTCTGATTCTACTTGCGAAAAATAACCCCAAAACGAAATGCCCAAATATGGATGTGAAATTTTAGATCACACAATAAAAGCCTTTGAATGTTTTTTTAATTACTTTTAAAAGGAAATTCTTATACGTGAGAATTTATACAGGTAAACATTTATATATATTTTTAGCATTAACGAAAAACAAAAGGATTTAAAAAAAATCAAACGAAAATTTGAAGAAAGCTTTGCACGTATACATAGAATATCCACAAAGTGCATCGAAAAGTAAACTCCCTGACGAACACGAATGAAAACAATCCAAGCTTAATAACAGTAGAACATGAAAAGAGCATGTGTTCGTTTAGTCATGTACAAGATGCAACTCACATTGTCCAAATTCAACAGGTTTCTCCTCACCATGAAATTCTGCCGAAGCGTCTGCAGGTGAGGTTCGATTGTTCGTTTGATTTCGTGAAATATTCCCTTTCTTAAATAAAAACCCGTTTGGTGCAGTTCGGAACGGAGGGTGCTTGTTCCCCCTCTGTCCCCTCAGGGCTCGTGGTGAGGAGACTGTTCCTTTACCGTGATCCTGGGGTTGACCCCCTCCAAAATAAGGTCCGGGGACTCGGACCTGGGCGTCTCCAGGTTGCTGGTGTCAGTGTCGCTGTCGCTGCCCTTCTTGCCACCCCCTCCGGCCGTGTGCGTCTTGATGTGCTTGCTCAGGTGGTCGCTCCGCATGAAGCGCTTGTTGCACACCGGGCAGGCGAAGCGCTTCTCCCCGGTGTGGGTCCTCAGGTGTCTCTGGAGCTCGTCGGAGCGCGTGAAGCGCTTGCCGCAGAAGAGCCAGTTGCACACGAACGGCCTCTCGCCGGTGTGCCACCTCAGGTGCGCCTTCAGGTGCGACGTCTTGCCGTACACCTTGCCGCAGCCCGGGATGTGACAGCTGTGCAGTCCTTTCCTCCGGAGGCTGGCCCCGGCCGGCCCCAGCCGCTCGGCCTCCTGGCAGTTGGGGCAGTCGCACGTCGCCCGGCCCGAGTAGCGCCGCGACGAGCGCGACGAGCCGCTGATCCCGGAGCCGCCCCCGGAGATCATGACGTTGGCCGCCGCGGCCGCGGCCGCAGCCGCCGCCGCTGCAGCTGCAGCCGCGGCCGCCGCGGAGCTGTCCGTGTAGCCCGGCAGCACCGTTTTGAAGCCGTCCTGGGACAACAGGTGCTGGCCGCCGGTGAGCAGGTGGGACGCGCTGGGGCCGATCCCCGTGGAGCTGAAGGCCGAGTGCGTGAGCGAGGAGAAATCCGCGTTGTAGCCGCTCAGCTGGGAGTGGATGGCCTGCGGGGTGCCCGAGTGTAGGGAGCCCTGGAGCGGGCCACCCGCGCTCTGGACGTCGAGCCACGAGCCCGGGTTGCTGTGCACGTCCCACCAGGACGACGCGCCGTTGGCCACCTCGCCGGAGATGGTGGAGTGAAAGCCGGACTTGTACCAGGACTCGTACGGGTGCGCCATGCCCACTCTCGGGTACAGGCTCTCGGCCGAGCTGTGGACCTTGGAGATGAAGGCCGACTGGCCGGAGTCGTGGCTGGATACGCCGCCGCCACCACCGGCACCGCCACCGCCACCACCACCGCTGCCGGCCACGCCACCACCGCCGCCGCCGCCGTTGGAGAACAAACCCCCGTACTCTCCGGAGAAGGCGACCGACGTCGGGGAGGCGCTGGAGGCCAGGCAGAAGGCGCTGTTCCCGGCGCCGCTCGTCGGCGTGAGTCCCGTGGGAGCGCGGCTCGTCGCCACCGCGAAGCCGGGCAGAGCCGAACCCAAGTTGCAACTTGACGTGGATCTCTTCCACGGGTGAAATCCACCTTTGGAGAAGGCGCTGGAGTCGGGCAAAGTGGTGAGGGGGCTGGTGTTTCCGATTTTGTTGCAGGTGGCGGCCAGCATAGCTAAAGGCGTCGTTCCAAAGCGAGGCTCTTCCTAAAGGGACGGAACAACAAAGCGCCTCTTAAACAGCCCATCATATCACCACCGCCCGCCATCGACTTCTCCCGCAGTCACGTTAAAGTTGCCTTCAAGTGTCACTCTCAGAAACAACTCACCCCAAGAATGGAGGTAGCCATATCCAAGTTGGATGGTGGAGGCGGGGACAAAAACGACAGGCGATCTCAGACCTGCTCGGAACCGGAGTGATCCAGAGCCTCCGCGTTGGGGACTCGGGTCAACACGGGTTCTGTTCTGGCCCCGGTCTCCCGGCACTACTTTCACTCCAAGCGAGCGTCTTGTTTTGAAGTGGTGCTCGCCGAACGCCAGGGGCCAATCGGGAGGCGAGTTTGGGCAAAGCGGAAGCCGTCGGCCAATCGCCGAGGCGAGCGCCTGTCGAGGCCAGACTCGGCCACGCCCACAAGGCAGCCGCTTCTCTGCCCCGGCTGGCGATCGCTGCCACTCAACCGAACAGGATTTGGCGTTTTTATTTAAATACCGCCATTTATTTTTGAAGAATTCTCCTCGAATGGGTCACGTTTGCAGGCGACTCGTTCCCGAGGTAAGCGTTTAACTCGCTTTTTGTCATTAGCGTCGCCGTCACACACGTGAGACAACATTATCAATGCATGATTTCATCGCCGATCGAATGCATACTTGTGTATTAAAATATAGTTCATAATTAAACAGGCACAATAGGCGCGGTTGCGTTTGCATTAACGTGTCGATCGCTTGCACGTGGACGCGCAAACATTTTTCCGGAGAATTCTGAGCAGTACAATTAGCAACGTCGTAAATTTACAACGGCTGACTTTGATTGATTGCAGATAGACGAACGTCCTATTAATGACGTTTATGAGCAACCGCCTCATTTTCATACTCGGGGCCTCGCATAACGTTGCCACATGCAGTTCAACACGTTTGCATTGTCATTTTTCTGTAGAATAAGAGATGACAATACAAGTGACGTCGTGAAAAAAATCTAGGCAATTGCATTTAAAACATTTCGAATTAAGGCTTCATAAATTGCAGTATTTTAGAACAAGATTGTCATATTTATTGTGAAATCGGTCATCTGGGGACGTAAAATCCGTTTTATAATGCACTTTACAGAGGAAAAACGCCCCAAAGTCCTTTCATTACAGTATTCAAATCTGGCATTACTTTATGAAACTCAATGGCAATGTAAATAATCTTTAAAACGGGTGAAGAGGAGCAAAACGAAAGTTTATGCTACCAATAAAATGAAAATTGTTGTGCAATAAGTGAACATTATTTGAATTCAATTTCTAAAATATTAGGAGTGTCAATATTTGACATTTAAATAATAGGATTAACACTGTCTCTAGAAATAAATCAATAAAATGCATTTTAGTTTTATTCCTTGCCATACATTTAAAAAAAATCTTACCAAATCAAGTAGTTTGAAAAATTTATGTATTGTTTAGAATTATATTCATTCATTCTCTACTCACACACACAAAAAAGCTTCAGTGTGGGGAAAAAAATCGGCCTCTCAGATTGTGTTTTAGCAAAGTGACAATTCAGGAGTGGGCCACGTCTGCACGCCGCCCATTTGTGAACACTCCCGCATGCCAATTAGGAGCCCATTACACGCGATTAGATTGATCAATGTACCTTAAACAAAGGCGATGATTTATTTGGTTGAACGAAATGCTCTGCGTCCATTGTGAGGAGCCTAAGCGGGGGTGCATGCCTCCACCCAAGAAAAGAGAGCGAAGGGGGGGTGCTGTGCTGTGCTGTGAATTGAGACCTCCTCCGGCAGTGCGCACTTGCCTCATTCACATCCACATTACGACTGTCTCACTTTGCGCGTGTTCAACCCAACAGGCCGCACGATTACATCCCCGTGTTTGTGTGTGCGTCCAACTGTCCCACGTTTGCTTTCATGTGTGTCTCTGCAGAGCAAAAGTTACAGCGAGGACAACAAACTGACAATGGTGTGCGTCCCTGCGGCCTGTCAAACTGCTATGTTGAAGACTTTCTTCCATGCAGGTAAGCAATATGTCGACATGTTTACATTGGAATTGCTGATCCGAATTTTCTGAGGTGACTGTTATTGAGCTGATTTTGGACATTTTTTGCTTTGGTTACAATTTTCCAAGAATGTTAACTAATGTGAAATTCAAGTGGTGGAAACATGAAGTCATTTGATACGCTGCAAAACAACCCAGTGCATCAACTTTAATAGAACTGGCCTTCAGGGGGAATGAATAGCATTATTGGCTATTAAAGTGACCGTGCAGTGTTATTCCCCTATGTTGAAAAAGAAGTAAATGAACGTACATGTGACGAAATACATATTGCCTCTTGGCAGGGGAAAGGAGAAGATGAAGCCCAAATTCTACTTGTGGTTAGGCAATTAAAAATGGAAACTCCCTGCCTGCATGCAGCGTAAGTGGAAGATTATGTTGATGACAACACAAGCACATTGCAGCCCTCTCTAAAGTAATGCTTGAGCATAGGTCGTATATGCAGGTGCAATATACCAACGTTTCCCAACCTTTTTTGAGCTGAGGCACACTTGTTGCATTGAAAAAATCTCAAGGCACACCACTAGCTGAAAATCTTCTAATTTAAAACTATGTCGCCTATATTAACATCATTCCGGTTCGATCCCAGGTCTGGACCTTGGTGTGTGGAGTTTTTTCTCCCAAGGCTTGTGTGGATTTTCTCTGAGTTCCTCCCACATCCCAAAAACATGCATGCTAGTCTGGTTGAGCATTTTCAATTGCCTTTAGTTATGAGTCTGACGGTGAATGGTTGTCTTTGCAATTAGCTGGCCACCAATTCAGGGGGTTCCCCGTCTGGTGCCCATAGTTAGCTGGGATAGGCTCCAGCACCCCCTCGGACCCTTGTGAGGATGAGTGGTACGGATAATGAATGAATTATCACGTGAAAGGGAGGTAAATATACACACCAGGCAATTTCTTGATGTCACTGGAAAGGTTCAGCAATCTGACAAGATTTCACGATGCCCTCACGTTTTGATATCAGGCAGGAGAGTGTGAGAAAGATCAAGACGCACACACGTGCACATGAGACAGGGGGCGAAACATCCGTGACACATGGTAATCAATCACAGGTCACATTCCACTTCCATGCAGCTAACAGGTTGCCATGCTCCGAAATTTGAAAGCTACTACTCGAATGGACTTTGAATATGCTAACTCTGCTTCCGTCTAACGTTGCGGATGATCGGTAAGATAATAGATTCCACTCCAGACTTGCAGCTCTAGCCCGTTGTATTAGCAATTCACACCTGTTTAAAATTCCTCCACACAATCACCTTGAAGATTTATCAGATGAAGTAAATAAGCACTTACTCCATCGCTATTCCAACGTCCACTCGTGTACCTGATGGTGCTTATTGTCTTGTTGTAGATTGTTCCTTTGTTTTCCTCGCACCAAGGTGACCCAAGTGTAGCTCCAATCTCACATGCACTTTAGCAATCTTCAGCAATTTCATGTCTATAGGACTTGGTAAACGGCCATTACGATGTGAAGCACTGAGTGAAGGGATTGTCCAGGATTTAAGTTAATAATCATGTGTCATTATAAAGGCTGGGCAGTTGTTATTGTCTGTATATTTGGAGGTATACTTGAGTTTGTTGCTGTGTCCGACACATCTTGTTTTTTTTTTTTTCAACCTTGTGCATCTTCTATAGATTTCCTGCTGCATTTCAGCATTTGGAATTGGAAGACCAGTCTATATTTTGAAGATCTTGGACTATCCAAGACCAGTACTTGAACTTTATTGATGTGAATTTAGGTGTCATCGAAAATTGGGGTGTAACAATGCATTCATCTGGGTCGTTTATAAACAATCCCATCCAATCTATCAAAATGCAAAAGATCAATTGATAACAAATCATGGCAACAAATATGTCTAAAGAATGACTATTTAGTTCAATCGCCATGAAATTGGGTTTTACATCCCCTAGTAAAAAAAAAAAGAAATATTTTTCTATTTTTCATCATCTCAGTCCAAAGTTTATTCCGTGTCTTCCACTGAGCTTTTTTCCGGCCGCATTATACTGTCAACCCACCAAAACCGTATTCCTACTGTTTGCATTTTCAGGCCGCTTTTTTCAACATGCTGACAAAAAGTCATGCTGATGCCGAAAATGTCTCCTTCTGCACCATTGACCCAAATGAAAGCAGAGTGCCCATTCCGGACAGCCGCTATGATTTCCTTCTGCCAATTCCACAAAGCGCCCAGGTAGGATGCGTTTCGCATTTGACATCTGCTCAGGGTCGAACCAAACTATTGTTGATATGTCCTTCCTCGCTCTGGCCTCTGATGCGTGATTACTTCTACACTCCAATCCCTTTTTTTACTTAAAGAAAAGAAGCTTTTGAGCCGCCCGTCATTCACATTCATACAGGGTCCTCCAAATGTAGAGATCTAAATAGTTTTTTTTAGTACTCGACCTTGAATCTTACCTGCCACGAAATAATGTCAATCAAAACCGCCATATCTTTATAAAAAGAGAATACTTGTATTTGAAAGAGCACTTCTACAGGTCAAGGAGATCATTGGATTGTTCATGGAAATGTTGTTTTACAGTTATTAAGTCTGTCTCGCAGTTCTGAGAGTCCAGGTTCGAATCCCGTGAATTCCCGGGGAGAGTTGGACATTGTGGCTCCTTCCCACGTTGCAAAAACAGACAAGTTGAGTTAATCGTTGCCATTCGGACGTCTTTTGGCGTCACCAGCATGGAAAAAAAATCTTGCACTTGACACACATGACTAAAAAGGATGCTCTCGATCCTTCGTGCAGCATTCCTCGTGTACGACTCCACATGGTGCAACATCGTGAACATAATGACAAGACTCAAAGACCCGTGAAAGCCAGGCAGCCTTTCAAAGTGCACGCTTGAGTTATGCACAATTTCTTGTTCACGGGCTATTTTGTGTGTTAGGTGCAGTGATCAACATAAAAGTCACAATTCATTAAGTGGCAGCAAAGCTCACATAGCCTCTGAAAAGGCTCCCTCAAAGAAAGTGACAGATGTACAGAGAGTTCTTGTCTGTGTTAAGTTTTAGAAGCTATGCAGCATGGTTTGAATTATGCCAGCGTCGTATTCCCGTTTTGATCTTGGACTGTATATATACGTGCCGTCGAGATTCATGTCCAGATCTTGAAAGTTATCGAGAGACATTTTGCGAGGGTGGAAAAACTTCCTTTTTCTTCTGTCATGCTTTTCGCAGTGTCCTTTTGAAATGATTGTATGGCGGATAAAATCTTGCCAGAGCCACACACATTCACCCGTTTAGATCTAACTGGGAAATCCTGCTTCAACTTACGGGAAAAGTCCTTTTTTTCCCCAAAACGTATTAAGGCAATAATAAAGCAACGAAGCCCAGGGCTCTAGTTGAGAGGGGCTTCATCCCCCATGAGTCAAAGGCTCCCACGAGCGTGTCACCACACGTTTTTCCAAGTTGCCCAGAACGCGTCATGAACAGTTGCCACGCAGATGACCAATCACACAGACAGACAGACTGACGTTTGCTGAAAAAATGTAGCGCAAACCAGCTTGGAAAAGACTTTCTGGGAATTCCCCAAACAAGCCGTGTAATTAAATTCAGTTCATTTAAATGTTAACTCTTTGGTCGCCCATGGGAACCATGGACGTCCAATCCATTTTGAATGCAGTGGATTTCTGTTGCCATCAGTGAAGAAGGAAGTTGGGGCTTAATATGGAGTGATGGAGATCATAATAGTGTGCATGATTTATATATCTATTCATATATATTTTGAATGTATCCTAAGAGGGAAATTTCTACCAGTTCTCCCAGTGATATTGCATTGTATCAATTGGCAGGTGACCATTTTAGTTGTGTGTTTCTTTTCCCTCGAAGTGGCCCGATTTAGCGGTGATCGTGGGTAAGCAGGTATTGAAGACGGATGGTTAGATTCATCCATGATAATGTCCTCAAGTCGTATGAGAGCTTGCAGGGTTACTTACGCATTTACTTCATTCCTAAGGAACTAGTGTGACTGACTGGTTGAACGGTAATTACCGAAAATCTTCAATTGCCACTCCCTTTGATTGTCGTGCATGTAGTACGTATTAACATTCATGCGTGCCAATTAAATGACTCTTGGCTCATGTGTACTATTGTGTTTTGCCGGATTATATATTATATAAAAAAACACCTTGTGA
Organism: Stigmatopora argus; assembly: GCF_051989625.1. Classification (NCBI taxonomy): domain Eukaryota; kingdom Metazoa; phylum Chordata; class Actinopteri; order Syngnathiformes; family Syngnathidae; genus Stigmatopora; species Stigmatopora argus. The sequence continues at coordinate 11,395,321 of NC_135399.1, forward strand.
CCAAAACAACAGTATTCCAGTAATCAAAATAATTATCTCAGATTTATTTTTTATCACATTTGCTGAACTATAGAATGATTTTTTTTAAAATCACAAAATAATGCTGTTTTCTTCATCTTTCTAATAGATTTAGTTTTTTTTAAAAAGCACAAGTTCTACTATTGGGCCATTTCTGTGAAAAAATATAGATATATGTATGCTATATATGTATACATGTATGTATATGTGCTATAATCAATGTGCTTTAGTTGTAGTCATCACATTAATAGTTATACTCTGTTCCTAAATGAGCACTATAAATACAGTATTTCTCATAGTGACTTTTTTTGCGACAGTGACTTAAAGACCGGAAACATTCATTGTGTGTTTTAGACCAATAAAAATGATCGTGATTCATATTCTCGATGAACATTTGAAATGTTCTCTTAATGGGGGTCTCGGACATGCATTGATTCGCAAGGGGTATCTTTAGCTGCGCTGCAGTAAAGTGAGTTGAAAAGGAACAGTATCTGTGTGTGTAACTAGCCATGCACTGTTTATATTCCATGAAGTATTCGGCCACCATGGGTGAGTGATGTGATGGTCACTTACTCGCTAATATTTTTGGGAAGATGGCGTTTATCCATCCACACAGCTGTTTTTCATGTAAGAACGAGTTGGCAATCGGTCTTTAGTCTTTTAAATTTAATCGACCAAACCACAATTTATCCTTGTAACAAAGCTGCTCATTTCATGAAAGTTGACTCCATTTATGGTATATATTATCTTTTTTTCTATACTAAAATCCTGCAAGTTGTGCGCCTTTCAGGAATTTTATATAATGACATGCTCTCACTTGAGGTTATACAGGCAAAGGTTTAGGGAAACACTTCGCAATTAATGAACAAAGCGAGGCGTGCTTGGATGTGATTGTTTTATGACAATTTACAGTAAGAGCTTTTGCTGCCACACCTTCACACGCCTTTTCGAATCAACTATGCATGCACACTGTGACTCCTTGATCATATTTTGTAAATATAAAACCTGTCATACATAGACAAAAATCTCGGGGAATAACATTTGTGGTAGTTTTGCATCTGTAGTTTTTTTAGTAGACGTATGAAAAACAGATGTATTTTCCAAACAGATTCCTTTTTTTTAACGTAAGCTTTGCTTAGAAACACACACAAAAAACATTGACAAAGTAATGGTATCAATGCCCAGATGAATACATCTCACTTCAAGTACAATAGTTTGGATGGCGATACCATGGCTATTGACATTGAAATATTTTAGTCCACATGTTCCAAATATTAAACAACTTCACCTTATGAAATGAGGCCCAAAAAAAAATGCAACATTTTTTTTTTGCCTGCACGCAAGTGCATCTTTGAGAAAGAACCAAACATGTCCGACCTCATCTACTCGTGTATTTCTTGCTGCTATGTGACGCAGCCAGCTCACCTGGCTGTATTCCCAGATGTTTGTTTCCAGCAATTAGTCATTTGAACCCTAACAATGTGCGTCAACTTGACAAAAAACTGAATTCGTTCCACGACTAATCTGCAGTTTTTTGTCACGCAGGTTGCCGCGAGGCTTTTAAACCTCATTCCATGCACCTGCTTTACAGGAACCGTTTTATTTCTGCCGCAGGCTTTTCTCGCTTTCACAAATACCACATGGGGATTCACTGAGTAATGCTGCTAATAGAGGTCGGTCCTCACTGTGTGGAGTTTATGTGCTACCTGAGCCTGCGTGGGTTTTCACCGGGTACTCCGGTTTCTTCCCACTTCCCAAAACACATGCATGGTTGCTGGTTGAACACCCTAAATTGCCCCTAGCTATCAGTGTGAGCGATAAAAGTTGTGCGTCCCCTCGTGTCGTACGATTGGCTTGTCATAGGAGGTTAAAGTAGATTTAGATTTTAGATAACTGTACTTGACTTAAGTATTTATTTTTCTGATAACTTTTACTCCCTGGCAGTCGTATGTTTCTGTTTTGAAATCATTTGTTTATCAGTAAAACAAACTGCCCCATGTCATGAGTGGTGTAGGTTTTAGTTTTACGTTCCCATTAGTGTTTTTTTTAAGCAATATGGGCAAATAACATATCTGGATCATTTAACAGTGTCTGGATCATCCTCCCTTTGTGCACTCTGTTTGAGGTGCTGTCACAGCAATTCAAATGAGCATTTTGCTTGAACGAGACTGAAGAGTTAGGGTTTTTTTTTTGTCAGCCTCCACTCGTGGCAGATGATTAGAGCAAAATGCCTTCCCTTCTTGAGTGGAGATGGCCACAGCTCCAAATAGAATCCCCCCGTGATTGAAGGTCGCAATATTTTGAATTCTAATAGGTCTGCGAGATGAATTGCCTGAAATAGATTAGCGACACTTCCTGCTTCCTCCTCCTACTTCTACTTAGCTTTGCCCACCGCCATTGCTCGCACCCCCCCCCCCCCCCCCCCCCCCCCCTCCACTGTGAAAAGAACCACTGGGAACGACAGGGCCCGGTGATCATAGAATTATTGGATGGTGATTCTAAACCCCTCAAAGAGGAGTTGCTATGGAGATCTCGTTCCAAACTGTGAAATGATTCCGCTTTGAAAGGCCGGAGGGCTCTGAAAGGCGAACACATCATTGTTCAGGTGGCGGTTGGTTAGGAAATTGCTGGTGCCTGTGCAATCAGCGCCACTGTGGCAGTGAAGGACCTGAAAACGTTTGTTCTCTGATGTGGGAAAACACTTGTTGTGTGCACGAGAAGCTTTTTTTTTCCTTCCCACTCCAGCCGCTCTTGCTCGTGCTCTGCTTTAGCAAAACAAATGCAATGTCAAAGGTGAGTGGCTAAGTGATTCTGTTTATTTATAAGGTTCATTTTCAACAAATCACATTTTCTGACGTCTTGGTTCCTAGGTCAAGGAATGGAGAATTCTCATTGGATTTTTTTTTTTAATGGAGACTAAAACATTCTTCTGAAACCGTGTAAGAAAAGAAAATGTTTTATTATTGTATTTTTAGTCATGAAAAACTTCTTGGGATCCGCTTATTCTCACAAGGGTCGCAGGGGGAGCTGGAGCCTATCCCAGCGAACTAAATATTACACCAAAAAAATATGGTGAAAGAAAAACTAAACATAACAAAGATAGGAAATCGGGCAAAAAGCTCCCAAAACTTTTGTTAAACAATGAACACTTTCAAACAATATAAAAAAATTCAATACCAAAAACCCCAAAATGTGCACATTTGTAATAAAAAAAAAATTAAATACTTTTAAAAACCGTACACACTTTTTCCACTCCAACATGCACAAATGATACCCTATATTTGCCATAAAAGCTTATAAAATGGTAGTCTAATGATCCAATTATCACCACCGATAATTATGTTCAATCAAGGTCTTTGGGCGCTGAAGTCTGTCTTGAGTTGACCCTAAACCGGTCGCCCCACAGGCTCGGATATCGAGCACAACACCCCCAATCTTGGTGTTCCATTCATTGATTTCCCATACATGTTTTTATAAAGGCTAAATGAATGCATATTTGCTCACACTTTTTTCATTTTTAATGTTGAATAAGATGGTGTCAGTCTGTCATAATGCCTGTAGTAAGTTACAATTTGTTGTTTTTATGATAATTGGCATGTCCGTACGCAAAAGGAAGGACTCGTGAAGATGTCATCCCATCGCTGTCAGATTCCCGAATCCTATAAAAAGCCATTTGTGAATAACACTCACGTTGGCTCGTCGTGTTTGAATGCTGGCGGTGCTTCTCCTTGACAGCGCCATAAAATAGCTTTTACGGCTCTGAATACCAGCAGAATTGCGACGCTGGCTTTGCGTGAACAAGGCGGCGCGAGGAATGCGACTTCTTCAGATGTGCTCTCAGCCGCCTTGCATGTGAAAACACGCGCAGGAAGTTGGGGGCGAATGAATACTGTAATTTAACAGAATTATGTTGACCACGTATCCTCCCAGGTAGCGACATCACAAGGCGGCAGCTCAATCAGTATCAGTATTGATCTTTGACTTGACACAGATTGCAGACTTGTCTGTCTTTCAGTCAGAAGTGATGATAGCTAAAGCTTTTTGGGGGAGCGGTGGGGTGGTGTTTCTCAGTCAAAAGCTCAAACTGAAGGAGCAACTTTGGGCTCTCCTGAAATATCATTTTCCAACAGTCACACACATTATGCCGTCGTTCTCGTCCCGCACCCCCAGCTTGGAGTGCGTCTGTAAATCCAAAAATTGGGGGACTTTGTCAGGACCCCTAATCAGGCCATTCAAAGCCACTCCCTCTAATCAGTTTCTTCTACTTGGAAAAGCACCATAAGATGCCTTTGAGACTTTTCTTTAAACTTGGAAAATAAGGCGATTTCCAAGGAAATACTTGCTGGTTTTCTTTGATAGTGAAAGATGTGTGTATTAAGTGTATTGTTGGACAAATATTTGAGCATTTCTTTTTAGACACTGTCCATTATTTATTCATGATCAACATTTTAAATGTCAAATATTTTTCATTTTGTACTCTAAGAAGACCTTTTTAGGACTGTATTACGTGTTTTTGTTTTCCAATGTGTTAATCCAAGGGTTTCAAGTTTAATATTTTGCAGTAAGCTTTCCAACAATCTATCCCAGGGCTAATTGTAACGAGTGCCCCCTCAGATTTTCTATTTTTTTCTCTTTCACCTCACGCATTTGTTCCCCGGCTCTCAGCCGTGAATGGGGCGGCTGTAAAGTTAAAGTGAATGTTAAATTAGGCGGAGTTAATTGAAGGGAATTACTGCGGAATATGCGGCGGCCAGGGGAGAATGTCAGATGATGACTACACGGTGAGCGATCCGCTGCTCTTGCACTTCTAAAGCCTTTATGTTATTGAATTGTCTGCTTCTCATGTAACCCATTGTAACATAATATCGAAAAAAAAAAATCCAAAATTTTCCAGCACTTGCAAGGCCTTCATTTGCCATGTTGAAATCCTCCATCATAAATTCATGACTCATCCAAACACCTTTAAAAGCTGTTGTGCAAAAAAAATGTCATTTTCAATGCCGACTATCCACACTGTACATTGTGACAGCTGCTCGTACATATGCGTATTCTCGTAGCAAACAAAATGATTACGTTGCAGTATCTTTTCCAAGTTGGGCATGGAGACAATGGCAAATTTTCATTGCAATCAGCGCTAAACAGGGAGCTGGTAAATTGGAGCAGCAAAACAATAATTCCACTGATTAGCCCCCTTTCTGTGGAACCCAAGTGAACTGTTTATACTGTGGAGTACCTCAGCAAGAGTACACCAACCAAAACAGCCTGATTAAGCAAAGAGTAATTGAATAAGTTCATTTCAGCATGAGGACAGGCAAAGGATGACAGCTTGTGGGGAAACCTATGTTAAGTCCCCCCCCCCATCACATGAAGGGGTTCTTTACTGAATTTGTACCATTGGACTTTGCTGAGCCAACAACCCATTGTTCTATTCTGTGTAAAATAAACCAAAAAGTGCAAAAAAAATATTGTTGTTGGCCAGAAAACTATAGTCAAGTTTTAAAAATGATCTATTTGTTATTTGATGATCGGATAGTTGTTGAAAATGGCCGAGATTTACAAATCCTGTTGTTATTGTTTTGGAGGCAGGGCTTCAAAAAAAGCACGGCCACTTTAAAGTGTGTGAAAAAGACCCTGGACAACGCAATGTCAGTTACATGAAGTTTGCATGCAGGCATATTAGGTTTTTCCTGGTCTTTGATTGACAGATTACAGGTGAGAGGAGTGTGTTTTCGTCTGAGTGACTAGCTTGATTTTTTTAATCACTTTGAAGCCTCATTTTATAGATCTCGTTTGTTTTTGGGGGTGGATTCCTTCTCACAATTTGAAACGTGCCAGATTGAGACGACTTCAATCTTTACATGTGCTTTGTTACTTCTCGCCTCTGGAAGGTTGTTTATAGTGATTATGATTTATATAGTATGCATTATACTTGCTTTTGATTATTATTATTTATCTATATTTTTTAGTTTTTACTCCGTGAATAAGATTATGCCGCATTTGGCTATTGTGAGGTGATTTATATAAGTGTGTCATGATTGATTGACTAACTTTTCTTGACACGTCAAGTGAGTCATTTATATTCCAAGTGTGCATCAGTTCACTGGTATGTTCGCCGATGGTGTAACTAACAGATTTTTTTGACGAGAGACTCATAAAGGTGATGTTGTCGTCTGACAGGACCCCACCTCACCTGTCTTTCAACACTATTTTTACACAAGGCGTTAACAGATGCCACCGAATAGCCTCGGAACATACCAAACACGCGTCATTGAATAATTACTGCCACGTACTTTCTTGAGTGTGGCTTTTCCTCCGTGACACTCGTTGTTGTGGATTGATCTATAAAATGTTTAACAAGTGTGGTACTTTTGGTTTGCATGCCAGGCCTTCGCAATGATGTCAAACTCGAGGCCCGCCATGTGTTTTGTGTCCCTCAAAAGTAAATCATGTGCCGACATGTTTTTTTCTCTTTTTTTGGGGTATGAAATTTGAAGTTTTTGCTGATTTATTGATGTATTCAGGTAATCCTTTTTTCAAAAATGTAAATTATTTTAAGGGAAAATTTAATAGAAACTTTTCATTTAGCAATTAAAATATACAGATATTCCTGTTTTTAAAGAAAACATGTAAAAAATATATTTGAGAGTAGTCACTGATTCTCAGATCTTTGTATTCAAATAAATAATAAATAAATGATTACAATTAGAAGAAAAGAAATTCAAGAAAATTCAAAAGTCAAGTCATATTTTGTTATATCCCTAAATCATGAAAAAATTGTTATCGTTGATTCTAAACAGTACACATTGAATATTAAGGAATTTATAGATATTACGAAAAATATCTACAATTAAAAGACATGCCTGCAATGTGATTGGCTGGCAACCAATTCAGGTTGTTACTCCTAGTTGGCTGGGATAGGCTCCACCACCCCCTGCAAACCTGGTGAGGATAAGTGATATGAAAAATGAATGCATTCAATGTCAGATGAGATTGCCTGACATAAACGCCCCCAACAGGTAAGGAAAAACTTGAAAATAAAATTTAAAAAAACTTGGAAAATCACCCAAAACAACGGAAGGGCAATCTCTTATCCAGGATGGAACAGTGCACTTTGGTTTTTACAATCTATAATTCTCAATGGCCTATCAGGATAGGTAATCGTCCCCCCAAATTTTGGGTGGTGAACTAATGAAAAAGAACAAGCATCATTGATTGCGTTTTCACCAATTTCACTCCCTCCTGCTGCGACCAGGTAGAAGGTAAAAAAAAAAAAGAAGAAAAAAATCGATACTGATGTGCTGTTGTGTGTCTTCACGCTGCAGGTGCATTTGTCGATGAGGATATCATCCATGTTGAGGGGAGCGTGGACCCCGTGAGGGACACGGAGATCATCCAGCAGAAGCTGAGGCTGAAGGACAGAGGAGATGAGCTCCCCTATTATCGACAAGACGGAGGAGACGGCCATTAGAGGCGGTGGCGAGAAACTCCAACCAGAATGCGTGAGTCAGTCTCAGCGGGATTTTTTTTGCACCCCCTCCGATTGGCCCCCCCCTCACTCACTTCCAGCAGCGCAGCACAAATAATCACCCTCCCACACACATGGCACAAGGAGAAAAAGTGTGTTTTTCTTAATCTCCACGCAATAAATCCCCCCCTCCTCCCTCCCCCCTCGCCATTTTCCACCTTTCTGAGATTGAAAGTGATCAGGGGTCAGGAGTGTGCCGCTGTAGAAATCATTAATAGAGAGTTACTTATTCAGTGGCCGACCCCCGGGTCAACTCTGTGGCCTAATGAAAGTGTTTCCACACCGCTCTTTCTCATCTAAGCTAACACTCACATCACTTGAACATGCAGCCGTTAAAGGGAGGACAGCAGCATCACACTGAATTTGCTAACAATGAAGTGGAATCTTAAAAGAGCTCGGGAAAGTGACAAGGATTAGCTTTTAAATTTGACACGCAAAGGCCTTCCTTCATTTACTTTCCCTACCTCACAAATTTGAGTGATTGAAAAATTGAGGTTAAGTTTAAAAATGACTCGTAAAAGCAAAAACAAACAAAAAAACAGGAATTATGCTGCTTGCTCTTACGTATGCTTTTCGCTACATGGTTTGCTTGTACTTGCAGCAGACAATGAGGCGCTATAAAGCAGCCACGCGAGCACGAAGCCATTGCTCACTCATTGTCTGTCAAGTCAGACATCTGTTTTAATTCCTCAAATTCCTCCGTCTTCTCTCTATCACGCAGGTGTCAGACTCTATGCTCACGGCCTAGATTTGTCCGACCGCACCATCTATGGGTGCAGCAAGAGTAAATCGTGTGCGTCGACTTCATATTTCTTTGAAAATTTAATTAATATACAGTTTCTGTAGTATTACATTTCATTATGGAGGACTACAGAAGTCACAGAATATTTACTGCCCCTGCCCAGCACTTTTAAAAAGTTTAAATAGAATAAGAATATTTGCTTTCTCTCTTTCTTATGATTAAGAAAATCTCTAAACACAAACCAAAATTTTAAAAAATGTGTTTTTAATGTTCTTCTTTTTTCTTATAACTTATGATATCTCATTTAAAAAACAAACAAAAAAACCTAACTATTTGGACGTTAACCATTTTTTTAATGATTAGTAATCCCATTTCCAAATAGTTGTCATTTGCCTATGCATTAGCTATAAACATCATTTTACACTACAGATTAAAAACAAATAACAATTTTTTGGTCTCTTCTCGACACATCAATGGGTTAATGGCATTTCCGTTCATTTCAATAAGAAAAACGGATGACGTATACCATACGAGTCAAATAAACTACAATTATTTGCAAAGGAGAGCCTGCATAAAGCAAAATTTTAAGTAGGGGGATAAAATGTGAAAACACGCTGAATGGCGACTTTGAGCTGTGATTTGACTGTAAATGTCCCATGATGCATTTAAGGTGGGTTGGGGGGGGGGGTTGGCATTTCCCTGGGAGCAACGTGCCCCAGCCACTATAAGGCTCGGACCACTCATTACACTAACGAGAGGGGCTATTTCACCTGCTACAAAGCCCACCCCCACCACGGCCGCCGCCACCCCCCCTCGCCGCACCTCCCCGTCGCCCCCCTAACAGGAGCCATTCAGCCTAGGCAGGTGGCCGCTTTGCGCACATAATTGCTGACAATTTTTGGCAATGAATAAAAATGATCTACATTACTCGTCAAAGGTTGCGCGAGGCAAGTCGAATCTATGGAAGACCTCTTTAGATGGCAAGGAAGAATGGTGCTTATCAAAGGCTGCGCCAGGCTTTTAAGACGGGGGGGGTGGGGGGCTGCGATTGTGTCCCCGGCCGGCTGTGTGGGCCTCGCTCAGCTGCCACCAGTCGCATATTTGCATGTTTATGTCGCCATTAAATGCTCATTTGTGCCTCATCTTTGCGCTCAGTTCTGCTTACATTTAAGATAAATGGATTGAAGTTCTACGTAAGGAATAAAAAGGAGAATTTGAAATGTTGTCATATTACAGTAATAGTTGTGTGTATATAGGCCTCATATATTCTTGAAGATTATTTTTATTCAACAGAAGTATTACAAAAAGAAAAGTAATCAAAGAGGATGACACAAAGCCGTCACGTTATGTTTTGTTGCATAACTTTTTAAGGCAATCACTGTAATCAAACAATTTCTGTTGCAGCTATCAAAGCTATTTTTGCCCACTCTTGTGAGCAAACTGCTCCAGTTGGTTCAGGTTGGAAGTGAAAAGGACCTGTTTGTGCTCCTTCTGTAGATGTTCAATGGGGTTTAGATCAGGGCTCAGGGGGAAAAAAGCCACTTTAGAATAGTTCAATGCTTTGCTGTTAGCCATTTTGTAGGTGTTTTTTGTTCTTTGGGGTCATTGTCCTTTTTGAAGAACTATGACCGGCGATTGGGAGCAAGCTTACAGACAATTGGCCGGCGGCCAATTCAAGCCCTCCCTGCCTGCTGCCCATTGTTAGCTGGGAGAGGCTACAGGACCCCCGCAACTCATGTGAGGATAAGTGGCTTGGAAGATGAATTAGTGGATGGATTGATGAATAAAAGTAGTACTCGCATTTTATAATATTTGGTTGCAAATCCGGTGGACGGCTTGGGGGGTGGATTGTGCGTCTGCCTCACACTTCTAGGGTTGAGGGTTTGATCCCAGGTCGGTCCTCATTGTGAGGAGTTTGCATGTTGTTGCGTGGGTTTTCTCAGGGTACTCTGCTTTCCTCCCACATCCCACGTCCAGGGCAGGCTAGTTGAAAACTCTAAATTGCTCCTAGATGGGAGTGTGTTTGTGATGAATGGTTGCAAATTCTTTGTAGTACACTTTTCAAAAGTCTGATGACGGTATGACAATAGTGTAATAGTAGTAGTAATAATAATAATTATGACATTAGTATATGTCATTGCAATAGCTGATGTTATAACAGTGAATGCGTTGTCATTAAGATATAATGGAGAAAGTTACACTGAACATGCTTTATAATACAGTATATAAAACTTCTAAGATGACGCGTTTAGTCAATGCCAGTAGTAAAAATAAAATGTAATTTTAGTTGCCGTAAATATAAATAAATCCCTCATAGCAACCGTTTACTATTATTATCACAATTATTTCCTGGGCTTTCAACCAACACGCATCTGATTTGACTATACGCTGTTCTACCGGTTTTCTATAACGATCCTTGTGCTGTGTTTACAGTTGACATTTTTTTGAACGCCTCTCGTCCACGCGAATAGTCTGGCAAACAACAATAATGGCGGCGCAGCCCACCGACGGCGCTCGGCGGTGGCGGTCGTCCGCGTTTGACCCCCGCGAGACCCGCGTGCCTTTTATTAACACCTGCCTGTTAGGGGAGCGCGGCACGGCGGCCGCAAGCTGATGAGGGAGACCTGGAGCGGGTTCAAAGCGTGTCGGGCGCCGTTTGCTGTTTCCATTTCACACATGATTAATCTCTCTGTGAAGACTTGGGCCGGGCGGCGTGCGTGCGTGCGCGTGCGCCTTTTCCTGCGTAGCCTCTCCTGCTGGCTGCACTCTGGCTTGCCTGACTAAAAGGCCTTTAGAATTCCTGCGGAGAGAGATGTGCCCAGAGTGAATGCAGCTGGCTGGGGGTCAGCACGCCGAGCTTTTTGCTACCATTGTGTAATTGAGGCTCCGGCGAGGTTTTTTTCCCCTCGCTTCTTTCAAAGGGGAGTGTGATTGTGAAGTGCGCTAAGGGTTCGGGGAGGGAAAAGGGAGGCGAGGGGAGTGTTTCGGGGGTGGGGGAGTTTTTATATGAAGAGGCAGGTCAAGTTGACAGGAACAATAAGAACGTGCGCTGCTAATTTCGACGGGGCTGAATCAACAATAATAGGCTCGCTTTCTTTATTGCAACTTTTGGATCTGGCGCCCTCCCATTCTCCACCCTTTTCCGCCTCCGCATCCTGTCAAGAACTGGGCTTGACTCTGCTCTCAAGCACCATTTGTCAGACAAACAATGCTTCGGGCCATATGACAACCAGTGAAACACGACTTTAACGGATATTAGAATCAATTATATTTTGCCCAAAAAGCCGTCATTTACAGCAAAACGGTTGACACCTATTTTTTATTGATTTTGGGGGGGTTCACTGTACAATAATAAAACTTGCACGGAAGCATGCTTTATTTACACCAAAACAAAGCAGCGTCCGATTCGTTCCAAACTGTTTTTTTTTCTCGGGGGATTCTGTTCAAATTGAGTGATTCTGGGATAAAACACCCTAGAGGGAAATTTGTCAAAAATTCACCACTTCTGCTTGAGTGTGAGCATAGTTTGGCATCACGATGCCTCACTTTGGGGAAACTATTAGCACATAGCCTGCTGGGTTTATATTCTTTTTCATCTTCTTTAATGGCTTCTTGCTCATTCCCTCAACACCAAACAGGCCATAATTTGGGACATAAAGATCTTGATAATGCTCGAGAAAGAACTCATCTGCCAGAATTCGACCAAGAACGTTGCAAAGCTTAACTTTTTTTTGTGACACTCATGAAATCTGCTATTTCTTAATGCAAATCTTATTTTAAAAAACAACAACGTATAGTCTTATTGACTTCATCAAACTGGAGTTTTGTGTTTGGGGCTTTACAGTGTTCGCTTTTGAGATCGGGTTGTTGTTCGTAAGCTTTAGACTGGGTTTTCCAGTCCTTCGACAAGTTGGTACACGACCAAAAAATGGCATAACTTTATAGACGCAAAATGACACATCCTCTTATCTCTCTGCCAGTCGCACGCCACCCACGTTTTTAACATCTACAAATGTGAGCTTGAGACTGCGATCCGAACTCATGCCGTCGTTAGACACATGACATAAGCGTAATTCAAGTAAGCATCGCTTCATCTGTTGTTTTTGTTGCTTTGAAGGAACTTTTATGATGCACGGATCACTTTCTTTTTGTTCCAAAAATGAAATTTCCTCAAAAGAGTCACGGCCACTATTTTGGATGAGGTTGAGTGATGTCATTCCTGTAAATCTTTATTCAATTGTCCCACTTTAAATGGTCGTAACTTAACACTAGGCTCGTGTAAGATGATGCAGTACGCCAAGAACAACCAGTCCCGATTTGTTCGGATCATAACCACCAAGTACAGAAAGTCAAACCGGGCACAGACCTCCAGGAAATTTTAGCTTTATTGGGACCAGCACGCTAAATCTGGCTTGTAAATTTGATGCTTTGACTCTTAGTTTAGATCTTTCTGTGTGAAGTTGGAAAATTCTATCTTGGCTGGCAGGTTTAAAAAAAAAAGTGGAAATACTGTACATTGTGTCAACTCTTAGATGTCATTCAGGATTATCTCTCAAACCCAATTCAAATGCTCTCATGCAAACTAACACTGGCACTTAAATATTTTCAGGTCTCACATATTTTTTAACTGATTTTTGGAGGGCGGAATCCATCATTGAGCTTAGTTTCTCTCTGTCTTGTCAAACTATTGAAATTTTGTGTCCGTGTTTTTTGGAAGAAACAACGCATTTATTTGCCGATTTTCATAGAAATGTTAAAATAGTGACATATATATGAAAGAAACAGGCTTTCCTGCAACATAGTATTTAACAATACTATGTTTTTACAAAGAGTATATAGTTAGTGTGACTATGTTGTAAAACATACAAAATACTCGGGGAAACACAAACTTGACCTGATGGAGAAAAACTGAAACCAGTTTTGATTTCTGCACCCAGAAATGTATTTATAAACAGCTTTCCGATAAAAACATCTCTTTTTTTCAATTGAATTTTTCAAAGATTTAACGACCCCTCCCAACACTTACCTACAGTAGTAAAATAAAATCCCACTAGTGTCCTGACACTGACATCCCCGCTCCACCACATCCTGATCCTGCCTTGCAAACCCTAAACTGCCTACAAAACTTCATTAAGCATTTCATCTGGCATATGGTCCCCATTTTCCGACGGCATTTTCTCAATTCCATAAGATATCAAAGCAAGTGGAGGCCTTAAATATCAAAACGGCAAATATAAGTATGTTCAAAGCAAAAAGTCATTAATACCATCTGGCGATGCACAGTAAATCACAAGGAGGGGGAACTTTTTCCTCAGTACTACTACAGAGAAGTTGTTTTCACTCCACATATTTGGCTTTGTTGCCACAAGTTGCTCACAATTGTAACATTAGGCATGGTTAACAAGCACAATTTCGTAACCCCGGAAATCCCCTCTCTTTATAAGGACCGCGTCTAAATATGCTAAATACCGGAAATGTTTGCTTATTTAAATGCTGCAATACCATATTTGTGATTTGCAAGTAATGCATTATGTGCAGGGAGTTAGGCTTGGATTTTTTATTGTTGCCATCTTCTGATTTGACGTTATTTGACGTTTCATTGAGTTTTCCATAAAAGATTGAAAAAGCAAGTGAAATTGTTTGACTTAAAATATCAATTTCAACCCACTTTTCTTTGACAGTGTACAGTAATCCCTCGAATATCGCAGTTAATTTAGACCAAACATGGCCGCGATAATTGAAAAATTGCAACGTAGGGTCAACCTTATTATAACTACCTTTTTTTTCCTTCAGTTCTGAGTCTTAGTAGCAAGTGGAAGACAGGGAAGTGGCATCCATTTGCAAGTTACAGCATGGATTTTCACATTTAGTAAAACATAATAATAGCAGAAAAAAATTGCGAAGAAGTGAGTTCGCGATAAGTGAAGTCGCGATAATCAGGGGAAGACTGTAAACCTTTAACTTCATCACTCCAGATTTCCAAAAAATTGTAGTATCTTCCATTCCTCTTACTGGGCCATTAAAGTTACTAATATATATGATTATCCCACTGTCCACATTTGGAAAATAAGTGAATGAATATAGAGTATATAAATATATTCATTTTGACTTGCATTATGATGGTCGGAACACGTGAAAATGAGACTTTTCAGTGTAGTATACCGACTTTATGCAACTCTAAACCTTACAGGTGTTGTGTATCCGCTGTAATTTTCCAAGCCTTGTATTGTCTTCACGCTCTCAACAGTAATTAAATCCTCTTGACAATCCCTTACAAAAATGTTAACAAGGAAAAGGCGTGTCCAATTTGTCATTTCATTCAGGCACTTTATGGACTTTAAGTCTTAATATTGAGTGTTCGGTTTAAGATTTCAGCCCTCTATTTTGCGATCTCAACAATGACAAGTCTTCTCTTCTTGCTATCGTAATCATATAGACTGTTTAAACTTTTAACAATATACTAGTTATACAGTTCACAGGCACAGGCAAACTTTAAATGTAGTTTTCCAATTGCATTGTTGCGTCTGTATATCGCATGGCTAGTCATTCACCTCTGATTGTCTGTTAAAAAGTTCCTATCACGAAATCCTGGCACGAATGCGTGACTATCAGATGAAGGATGAGGAAAAGAAGTCGTAAATCAAATGATTCACACTTTGTGCAGAGGCTAGTTTCCTCGACGAGAAGACGTTTGCGTGGGTGTGTGCGTTTTTTTTTCCCTACCCTAAAAGAGGGATGCAATAAATCAGTGTTTTAAACAGGCAAAGAGTAGAGTAGCGCTGCAGTGTCTCCAGGGCGCCACCATGAACAATGTTGACATCAAAGTGTTGATGGTTGACAAGTGATGAGTCACTTCCATGGTCCAGAGAGGAGCTCACACCTGTATGGAGATGATTACAGGTAGATCTGGTGGGCTCTAATTGTACAATAAACGTTTGCTCTCGGGCCTAATGGCAGCCGCTCTGCCGCCAAGACGCCAGACTACCATTTGCCTGTCGCCGAGCTTCCGTGCGTGTATTTTTTGGGGGGGGGTTGTTTTTTGTTTTTTTGCAGCACTGCAGTTGAGATGATGATACGGTTAGAGACTATTCAAAGCAAACAGCTAGACAAATTGCAATCAAAGCTTTAACGTGGAAAAAAAGGTGTTTCACACAAGCAGGGCAATTTTTTTCTGGGTCTCCAAGGACCATCATTCAAGACAATTTCACCAATTTGTTGAATGGCACTTTTTCAGGAAATGTTCAAATGGAAGGTGTTTGCTTTAATTCATTCATTTCCACTAACTCGAGAGGTTGTCAATATGTTACGAACAGCTTTGACAAAAGTAAAAGAGAAAGAACTAGTAGAGAACTTTGCTGAATAGGGTTGAAGTCAGGGTTGTGTCACATGAAACTCATCTATTATTTATTTCCCTTGCTTTGCATCCAAGAAAACAAAAACAAATGGTATTTTTTCCCTCTTTTTTTAAGGTCTCGATCTCCAAAAACCTTTGAATTTAACTGTAGAGACAGGCCACAGTCTTAGAGGGAGGGTCTCTCCAGAGGACTGCACTGGAACTCAATCTCGACCAAAGCTCGATTGGATGGTTTCTTCAGAAAATGATGAAGCTTTACCCATATAGACAGACCCCTGGTTGTTGAGCTTCAATCTTTAACTTGAACATTTTGACCGACTTAGCTTTGTTCTGAGCGATTCATTAGCAACCACCGACTAGTGTACCTTCCTTCCACATTTTTTTCCAAATGTTGTTTGGACGACGGCATTTACCAATGTCAACACCTATCTGCGCCAAGGGCAGATTTAAGAGCTCTAGATTCTCCCCCCCCAAAAAAATCCAATCTCCATTTTTAAACAAGGTTACCCTGCACGGAGTTCAGAAGCCGCGTAGCATGCTGCCCTTGTTTAGAAAAGAATGCTCTCCGCATTAGCTTGAGAAAAGCATCATTAATGGAAGGATCAGACGAGGAGCAGGACCAGCTTTTATCCCCAGGTTCTCTGCTGGAGACAGTACATCATTTAGCGCAGAGAGGGGGCACATGGCTCCAATCCTATGCAGCGCGTGTGTATGAGAACGCATCCATGTGCATGTTTGAAGTCTGTCTCAGAGGCGACTCCACGCTCATTTGGGTGCAGGCGTAATTGCGGTGCGGAGATCAAAGACGCGCCGGCCTAGTGATGTTCCCGAGGAGACTTTAGCACACGGGCCTCTCCTCCATGCAACGGGGGCCCGCCCGCTGCTCGCCGACCCCCCTCTCCCCTCCGGCCCTGCGCTGCCCCTGCACATCCCTTCTCGTAAAAAATGATTAAGGCACCATTTGTCATGTGTTTATGACTGAGAGGCATTGCGTGGTAGGGAATGGCATCTACAAGAGTCTATCGAGAGGCTTTCTTCTCTTTCCTCGTCAGACATTTCCTATCGTGGAGTCTGTTTTCGAGAGAGACTCATTAAAATCTAATTGATTGCTGCCGCGCCGGCGTGTTTTTGCTCGTCCGTTAAGATGAGATTTATAGAATGATTGCAACAAAAAATAAGTGGCTTGAAAATGGCTGCTTTGGTGCAGTGGAAGCTGTGGATTTTTTGGGGGGACATCTTTAGTTGCTGTCTGTTTGTGGTGACAAAGTAGAGGGAAGAAAGACGACGTGCAGTGATCGGCATATTTTTTGCACTTATTTTTCTTGGTTCAAACTATGGGCATTCAGGTAAAATTGGCGCCTTTTAAGTAGACGAGTTGACCTTTAACTAAACTCGAGAGTGACTCGTCAGTAAATGGGTCTGCAGTTGAGCTTCCCCTCAAGGCTTTAGTGTCAATGGCGGGTTGGAGGCAATAGTAGTGAGGGCTGTTGGATGTACTGATGTACTGTACAGTATGTTTATGTGCTTTATGGATGGATGGATTTATGATTTGCCTTACAATGGGTCCTGTCATTGTATATAAAACATGCCTATGTTGAACATTGTTGGCGTCCCAATCTGTGTTGAATTAGCGCCTTTCATCCTGCTTGATTTGTTTTCCTTCCTCTCTATAGTTTGGAATAACAAATTACCTAAAGTAACTCTGCTGGAAATAAACACACAAAGCCGACAACATTAGGTACACCTGCATTGTATCATAAGAATATTATAAATTCAACAACAAAAAAGCAGCCGTGCCAAAGATAACAGTAATGCGACACTGGTGTTGTCGATGTTTACTAAAGTGCTTAACATTTGTTTTTCTCGTTGCTTACACTTTGAAGATGCTTGGAAAAAATACATTAGTGATATATCTCGGCATCCTGCTGTTCTGTTATTCTGTTCCACACCACAAATTTGACAACTGTATTATAATTTAAAAGAAAAATAACTTTGTCCATATGTGTGTATATATATGTATGTGTGTATATATATATGTATGTATATATATATATATATATATATATATATATATATATATATATATATATGTATGTGTATATATATGTATATATATATATGTGTGTATATATGTATATGTATATGTACGCATATGTATGTATATGTACGCATATGTATGTATATGTACGCATGTATGTATATGTACACATGTATGTATATGTACACATGTATATGTACATACACATATATGTATGTGTACACATGTGTGTGTATATATGTGTATATATATATGTGTATATATATATATATATATATATATGTATGTATATATGTATATATATATATGTATATGTATGTATGTATGTATGTGTGTATATAAAACCAAATCTATAAACACGAGGACATAAACCAAACATTAAAATAATTACAATCATTAGTTCTGTCAAAATTGACCTTTGCAGTTCATAATTTATTATAGAGTTACAACAGGGATATCTTTGGCCCAAACGAGTATCTGTGGATGGAAAATAGACAGTGACAGTGTAGAGAAAAGGAATCTTGTACTCTACTTGCCCTGTAGATGGAGCTTTTACAATTAATTTGAAGGCGGTTGAAAAGCATGTCATATTTACAACATGTCAGAAGACCATCAAGGATGGACTTCCGATCTCGTGCATTCTTTTTGTGCCATAACTACTGACGTAACACTTTCCCAAGCTAATATGCGTACCCTGCAGCACTGAGTCACTCCAAATGGACTCCCTTTTAGCAAGTTGTTAGAACACAAGACAAGAGGCAGTTAAACCAAACCAGATGGCCCTAATAAAGTCCTCACAGTCCAGTCGGGACACTCATTGACTGCTCCTCGTTGGCATAATCAAATGACACAGTGGACATTTGATGTAGTTATCGTTTGGTGTCCCGTTGGTTGATTTTTGGTGACATCTCTGGGGCTAATGAGATGGCAGATTAACAGCGTATACTATGATGATCTGACATGGAGTCTGTTTGCTCTTCGCTAAAAGCGCTCATTACTGCCTGGGACTGTGTCCGTGGTTGGTCATGCATCAAGACGCATTTGTTGTACACTCTCATTTCATAGAAAAATATACGTGATTGCTCTATGACACTTTAGGGGAGATATACGGCTATGGATTTGGCTGTTCTTTTCATGTGTTATTGTGCCTTGTGTGTTAAAGTAGCAGTGGTAGGTTCATAATTATTGTAACCATGCTCATTTTCATAAGGCCATCTATGGTGTTTTCCATTATATGTAAACATTAAGTGAGTATACTTTTGTCAACCGAAATTATATGGTTGGGTTTAGCATGATAGAGTTTAATGATTACTTCTATTTAGTTTTTATGAGTCATTTTTAAACTTAACCTCAAATGAGAGTGACACATAAACAGCTTGAAACAAGTATACTTTGAGAATGTGGGGATCAAGAAATACTTTTTTTTAATTATTAACAAGCGTTAGATTTATGTTAAGGCGTAGTTTCAAAGACAAATATTTTCAAGAATTAAAATGGCGTGATTTCCTTCTGTATCGTTGATTTTAATTGTCTGCTTTTGGGACATATTTTATCGCCTCTGTAAACTCACATGCCGGACAACTTAACGCCTAAAAAAAAAAGACAAATAAGTTTTGTTTTGCCAAATCACTCGTTATTGCTTGACTGTTCTAAACAGAATGAGCAAAATAAATAACGAAAGAAAGAAAGAAAAGAAATGACGCAAGCTGGGGAGAGCATGATTGGCTGATGTTATGTATGTCCTTGATTACTTTCCCCTTGCTTTTATTCTAATAAGTGGCATTCTTTGTACTCTCTGGGACAGCTAGACAGTCTGACACACGATGGGAATAAATATTGCATGTGGTAGACATTAAGCTGTCATCTTGGGAGTGGGGGGGGATGAGATGGAGAAATCTGTGTGGTGTTTCTCGGCGCAACACACTTTGCCTGCTCTTGTCACAATTGTCACATACTGAAGCCCCCCTCCCTGTTCCCCCCCGCTCCATCCCAGGCCCTTTATTTTGTCTCGCCCAGTCAACTGCTGTGAATGACAGCACGGTTACCCCAAATGGAGAAAGATTTTTGGGTGAGGTGGAACAGTCCACTGAAATAGTTTGAATTGCAGATTAGTTCCTTTTTTTTATTTTTATCCTGATCGCGTCACAAAGGAATCCCTGGGCCAAATGAAAAAGAAAAAGAAAAATGATAGTTTTGTGCCAATTCTCATTTTACTTGGCATTTTCAGCAGGTTTTGTGGGGCAGTCAAAATAAAAAGTTCACAGATATTAAAAGTGAGTCATTTTGAGGGTGCATTACAGCTAAAAAACTAAAATGTTTTTACTTAACTGCGATTGGCTGACAACCAATTTTTGGTTGGCATAAAGTCCTGCAACCCTTGTGAGGATAATCAAAATGGAAAACCGAATGAATTATTGTTTTAATGAGAACAGGTTCTTATCTTTAATTTGAAAGTTATAACAAAGGGAAATTTGGACAGGAATTGGCACAGAAAAACACAAAAACCTCTTTCAGAAAAATTCAAATATAAAAATAGATGTCCAGATCCAAAAATGTGTTGAAAGTTTCCCTAACATTTTTTTATGCATTTGTTAACAAGTTCAACTAAGACTTTTCCATATGAGATCAAAAAGTGCCTTATTCACTTCAGGAGAAATCTTTTTTGAGATAACCAATTTGCGTCTGGTTACCAGGGTAACTAAACCATGAGACCTCCAACAACATGCTCATATTTAGTTTTGAAGAAAAGTTAAAAGATTGTATTGCGCATTGTCGTTCTCAATGTTCCTGGTGCAGTGCCTCTTAAATGTTTCTCCCTATTTTGATATCAAAGCTCTAAAAGTTATTTCAAGACATGAAAGAAACTAGTCGCTTGCCCACCTTCAAGGTTTTTCTTTAGTTTTTTGGCAGGCTGTGATTTTAGATGGTACTCCTAATTAAAGCTGCTCTCATTGTGCGTGCATCAAGATGCATTTCCTCCACAGCACACTGGCTTTGTAGACGAAAAAGCAGTGGACAATGTTGGCACTAATGTGCCCGAGCGTGTCAGATCTCCATCAGAGATAGTGGCGAATGATGCATTTCCATCTTGTTTGGCCACGGGGAGCGCCGAGCGTCTGCACGCTCGTCGTTCAGGAGCTCACCACCGGTAGGATGAAACACTTCCCACAGGGCCCCCTTCCTCCGCGACTTCCTGGCCTCAACAGCCTGCTGTGAGCTCACACCTCTTCTTTTGGTGTCTCTGAGCAGAGAAGGCAAAGAGGAGAGGTCGGGAGGGTTGTCGCGGCAACATTTTACCCCTGTAAAAATGCTTGGCCTGAAAGTTTTTAGGCTCAGGCTTTAGTTTCGGTGTAAAACGGCATGAAACACAGTTTTGGGGCAGTAGCACCTAAACTGACTTGTGTTTTCAAACCCGAGCGTGTGTTTGTGGATTTACAGTCCATGCTCATCCAGCTATACCAGAGTAATTAATTGCAGATTTATTGTTTCATGTAATTCCCGAGTTAGACAGGCAGTCAGTCGTAGTTCACTTGGACCTTGTTCACTTATTAGCTGCAGTGATAAGATGCCCAATCCATTTTGCCTGGGACGGGCTACCAGTCTATCTAATGACAAACTAATGGTGTATTCCCACCTGAAAGTCCATAATTCACTTTCTCTGGTCTGGAAAAAAAAACATCAGGCACAATCCTTTCTCCATCTTATATGTATAGATGCATTTTTATGTATATTTTTCAGCATCATTTTTATCTTTGCGTCAACTCAAAAATAAAGTAAAGACACTCTCACTCCACGTAGAAGCCTGACTAATACTAGCCGACGTACTGCTAAGCACACACTATGATAACCAAACATTTTCAATAAATGCCTCTGGCTACGGAAGCTTATTAGTACAAAAATGACCCCCGACTGGAAGCTATAATGGCCAATGTCACTGAAAGAGTTCTCAAGCCCTCGTTTCTGACCCACCTTTAACAAGCTAAGTGACATAAGCTGGTCTATTAAAAGCAGCCTTTCTGAACATCTTGTCAGGCCCGGGTCATTGTCTCAGCTAGCTGCCCTTGTATTCTAGAACCTCCTATTGTTTTCTCCTCCTGAACCATTTAAGCAGATCAAAGCTTTGACAAAGCCACGGGGAAGCCCGAGGCATGTGGAAACAGGAATTATGTTACCCCCCTCCAGGTTTTCGCATATAAAGACAAATAGAGCAGCCCTGAGGGGTCGTGAGGGGGGCCGGGGGGTCCTTCTGTGGGCATCTGTGTACTCACACCCCGTTTGTGTGTGACGTTTATCGAATTTGCCAACTTGATGTGATTTAGAGAAGGAAAAAAAGCACATGATAAGAATTTGACATGCGCACTGTTTTCTCATTACCATCACGTGATCTAAAAGCAGCATGAAGTCATCAAAATTTGAAGAGGATTAAAAGCCGAGGAAACTTTGTTGGAAATGGCACCAACAGCCTGTCCGCCAAGCATTGTTTGAGCTCACATGCTGGTGAATGATTAGCAGAAATAATGTCCCTGTCACCCTTAATCACATTAAAACGTGGTTAACATTTAATTTTTCCCCCCACTTGATATGCAAGAATTTCCACTTGATTTGCAACAGAGGCCATTGGAATTCCATTATAAAAAGAATAAAGATTTCAGGCTTCATTTGTTCAGAGGGGGATAGCAAGGCCAGAAAGTGCTGAATCCTTCTATTAACCCTCAGATGATACTCAATGCAAAGATATGATGGCAATCTGAAAAGACATTGCGCAGCCGCACGTCTATTTTCTTCTGCAACTCAACACCTGGGAGAATTATTTTACTTGAAATGAAATACTAGTTGTGTTATATAATGCACTTGAGACTGTATAGCCTTTCTTCATATATTGCAAAATGTACAATGAATGAAAATACTAATCCAACTGCTATGCAGTACTTCTAAAATTAATTTCAACTGCAAATTGTCATTATTAGACATTGTGTGCATTGCACAAATACAGTTAAATTCCTAAACCAAATGATCTAGCTCAAAAAACATTTCTTATAACAATTTCTACAAGTTGGGTGTAAAAAAAATACTCATTGTATCTTTCAGCAAAGCTTATAGTATTTTCCGCACTATAAGCTGAACCTCTAATGAATTGCCCATCTTAAAACTTGTTTTCTATACAAGGCGCAATGGCTTATTAGATGCAGTAGTAGTAGTGGTTGTAGTAGTAGTAGAGATTATGTTATGCATCCACAAGATGGAACTGTAGTAGAAGTAGTAGTAATATTGGTTAGGAGTTCTGTTATACATCAACTGAACGGAGCTGTGCTAAAGGGTATTTCATACAATGATTAACCAATATTTAGCCATATGATTATAAGGCACACAGTTGGGTTTTGAGAAAATTGAAGTCCTTTTAGCTGTGCTTTGTAGTGCAGAAAATTTAAAAATGTTGCAACTGGGTTTAAACTGGTCATTATGATATTGATATATTTTGAAAGTTGTGCATTGAAATAGCAAACACCAATACATAATAGTTCAAATAAACATAACAGAGGACCCTTCAAGTGACAAGGTACAATTCTCAATTAAAAAAAACAGCTATAATTAAGTGTTTCGTCCACCTTCACTATTACTTAAAACGAAAATCGAGTCACAGAAACGCATACTTTGCGTTTATCAACACTTCCCAGTTATGCGCTACACTTTTACAGTATACGCGCAGTAATAATTGGAAAGGGCATCAATACAAATGACCAAATGGAGCAAATCAGATGGCAGAGGAGTCGACAGACGCGGTTTTGGGAGTTGTGTTGACGGAGCATGACGGCATCTAATTGACAGTGCTTTGTCTGCGCACTTGAGGGAAGGGGGTGTTTCATGTTCCTGCAAGGTGTTTGCCTGCACCCGTGTCACTCAGCGCAAGGACCCAGAAGAACCCCCGTGCTCATTTACGGCTCACTTTAGCCGTCTGGGCTCGGCATTATTAAAATCATTTCTCGGCCCGCCACCGAGAGCCCCTTCGTTACGTGGCCAACTTGGCTGGGCTCTGTCAGGTCTTCTCCAATTACAATTTCAGGTACAATAGTCTATTCAAAGGATCACAGCCCTTGACTAGTGTGGGGAGAGAGAGTGATTTGTGAATCATTATTCAAGCCACCCGTCGAGAACGCCATTCCTGCCGAATGTAAATTATGCGCCAACCGCAAAAGTGACAAACTGCATCCGCTATTATCTCCGGTCGAATTCTCTACCGTCTTGGCCCAGCGGCCATTGTCCCCTTTTTATTTTCTCCTGCTTTTAATAGCTCGGGCATTGGTAGCACATGCGTAAAGGCCTCGACATTAACTTGCCGCGTAAAAAGAAAAAGGATCTCTGACTTGAATAAAAGCGTGTCTTCCCAAATGCCACATCCACGCACTCAGCATGTTTGGCAAAGCATGGCGCTAAAGCAAACGTCCCGCGTAATTTGGATTCCTAATCATCGTCGGAGCCGACACCACGCTGTTATCGGACCGGCCGTGCTATTGAAGTGCGCCGTTTCTCTCGCCCTCTTTGATTCTCAGCCTCTTTAAACAGGAAACTAGGATTACACATAATGACAGGGACACTTTTCCAATCAATCCTGCCTCAGACCTGTGTCAGGCCGCTGTGTGAAAATGGATTTGTGAGCCGCACTTCTTTCAGAAGCGTCCAATCCCGGCCCCAGAGCTAGTGGGGCTAATCTCATAATTACCCTAACTCCCCTCACCCACTATCCTTATATTGTTCGGTCTGAGAGTTACCATTAATGCCATCATTGCGGCACTGTGTCAGGTGTCCTGCTGAACCAAAAGACAAAGAATCGAAGCACAAAGACATTTAGGACAGGTGACAAATGAATGAGTGTGGGGACAAAGCAGATGTTTAAATACACAACTGAGGGTCATGTGATTGGCTTGATGGGGTGAGCTACTTACTGGCTGAAGTCACTACGTTTGAATGAAGCGAAGCGCCTTTGGACACTTTGCGACAATCGCGTACGAGAGCAAAATAACACAAAAACAATCGTGCCCAAACCGACGAAAGTGAGTAAACTCCACTTAAAATTGTCCAAATTAGGGTCTACGTAAAACCGACATGGTGGCATGGTGTATATTTCATTGAAGGTTATTTTCCGAATATACTCCCACCTCAGAAACTTTCATCTTGCAGTTCCGCAAAAATAGTCGCTTGAAGGTCTTCAGTGTTGTAGTGGCCACTGCCTCTGAAAGGGTTCATTATACTGCAAGATCCTTTCCTATATATACATCTGATAAATGCTATCTCACTTTTAGCTGATTAAGACTCTCCATCCACCACTGTATATGAACACAGCTTTATTTCATTTTACTGTGAAGGGACATCATCAAATTCTCTCACCAGTCTTCATTTTTGGCTCTAATGATACGCTCCCATGTCCGATAGTCTCCGTGCTAATCGTGATGTCTAATCATTTCTTTCTGTGTTTGTTTCATTTTTTTTTACCAGGCTGGCGACAATGAAGGAGTGGGTGGACGTTGACAAGCTTTTGGTCGTCGGTCATCCCCTCCAGCGTTTGCTCGGAGAGCGCCCCGCACGACAAAAGTCGAGAGGAGGTGAGTAAGTTCTGTACAGAGACAGACGTTCATTTGTATTCAGTGTTGGCCCATTTTACTATCAAGCGAGTCCTCCGTGCACTCTTTTAATTGCGTGTGCTGATAGAATAATAAATGGAGGAGTAATTACCATTATAAAGCAAAGGATCCCTCTTCTTACTGAACAATTCCGTCAAAGGATTTTCCTCTAAATTAAGTTTTTAACTGTCATCTGTCATCAGTCGGTATAATTATAACTCAGGCCTTTTTTTGCTTTATTGTTCTCGCGTAAAACCCTCGACGGAGAGAAAAATTATGACAGCGCCGTTTCGGAAGGAGGCATCGCCTCCAATTCTTAGGAACGCTAAATGAGACTCGGAGCTGCTAATTAATCAGAGAAACCACCGGAGAGTCGAACGTCTCGCGCGAAACAAAGTGACCCATCATATTCTTTTAATGGCTTTCTATTAGAACGAATGGGGCCTCGCCGCCGCCGCCGCGTGTCGCCATCAGAGCCAATAAAGAATACGCAAACAGCTGATTGTGACTTAAAATGTGTCTCTTCCAGCAAGCCCGGCCGGGCAAGATCGCGAGGGCGGTCGACATCTCTGCCGCCGGACCCGACGATGTCCGCGCATGGGCTTCGTGGGTAAGTACACCCACCCCCCACCATTCCCCGCCCTCCTCCGACACCACCGCGCACAGATTGTGGGAACGCAAAAACCGATGCGGCACGTTCCACCCTGCTGGCAGCCTCTCTGATATCACACTCTCTCAACTTTGTCATGGTCGTGCTTCAGACGGTCATTAAAGGCCTGGGATAACTTCAATTACGGGTGGGCTGCCGAACAGTGAAAGTGGGGGCTACATTGATTGAGGAGGGCAACAATTGATTTTGCCCATTACGTCCATGAGAATGTTTCCATCCCGCGCCGATCTGCCTGCCCTCCTCCTGCCGCTGGAGATAAGGAGCCCGCGTATTGTGCCTGCCTAATCTGTGTGACGGAAGATGTCTGTGCCAAAATTGATGTCGCTTTTCATTCCGCTGTTTGGGGGCCTCGCCGGGGGCTCCTCCTCCCTCTGTGTCTCCGTGTACACAGCCCGGATAGCTCGGAGCTTTGTGTTATGGGATGGGAGCGCTCGCATCAATACAGATGTTCGTTTGGGGGTCTCCAAAGTGAACAATACATATTGCTTTTATTCATTAATTTTTTTGGAACGCTTATTCTCATAAGGTTCACGGGGGGTGCTGGAGCCTATCCCAGCCAACAATGTGCAGAATATTATTTTCTTCTTTTTTTTTAACACTTAACTTCAACAGCTCACCAGCAAAATGTTAGCAGACCACACAAAACACGCTCAAACCATTTCTCTTACGTCAAAAAAAATGTCAGTAAATGAAGATCCCGCTTTACCTACTTACCAAATCCTTTTTTGTGTGTTTGTCTTGCAGATGTTGAGACAAGATTCCACCCAAATTTGGAGACTCTTCCTCAATCCGTGCTGTGGCCAGAGGGAAAAGTGAGCTCACTTTTACACAACACACCTTGCATTTCACCGTGATGGCATCGGCATGTTAGCGCTTACCTCAGCATGACTGATGGCGCCTTTATTTATTCTTGAAGGGGAAAAAAAAGTCGTTAAACACTTCAAAGGTGTTGTTGGCGACACAACGCATTACAAGCAGCCATAGTTGCGTCTTGGGGCATTTAGTAAAGGTAGGCATCAGTGACTAACAATATTAAGCTAATATATCTTGCATTGTAACAAAAAAAAACTACATTTAAAATGATGTTCCCGGGTCCTTTTAACATGCTTTATTAGGCAGGTTGGAGGTGACTATTATTTATCAGCATTGCGCATCTCTTGTAATGTACCATATAAATTTAAAAAAATCCCCCCTTAATCCATTTCCCTCCACGTAGACAAACCTTGATTCTGATTAATGGTAGTTAAGATCACAAGCACTTTGTCAGTGAGATTGCAAAGAGATGGTAATGTATTAGCACCATTAAATACGAATCATTCCTGTGGCATGAAATATGTTGACCCCAGTCTGATTAGATGCTTAATTAAAAGCCACGAGGGGTTGCTTGACGAGTTCCGCCGGTGCACCACGTCACTTGTTTGGCTCGTTTGTCATCGCCGGCCAGCTTGATTTTTCCATGCATATAAATGGAACCTCGGTCATCTGGGAGGTCCTCAAAAGGACTCGGGGGCGCCAAAGATTTTTAGAACTACAATGAGTGTTTTTGTATTGAAATTATTCGTGGGAGACTAACCACTGAGCTGCATTGGAAGATATAGGATTTTTTTTTCATTTGGATTATCATAATAAGCACAGTTATGTTTTTACTGCCACATAATGGACAGGTTTATTACTCAAGGCTCAGAAGGGGCAGATCGAGCATAAATTATTTTGCGTGGCCCGCAATAATAAATCATGGGCATCGACTATATTTTAATGGATGCAGGTTTTATCAAGTGAAATTTTAAGAAGTTTTAAGACCTCTCAAAACCAAATTTCAATGCCATTTTCCTGCGGAACATTCCAAAATATAGATAACTCTCAGAATGTCTTCATATTTCTAAGAAAAAATCGCACAATATAGTACAATTTTAAGGAATTCAAGACCTATCATTTCAATTCAATTACTTTTAAAACACTATAGCTAGATGAGTAGAATATATATTGACTTGACAGAAATCAATTTGAGTTTTTAGAACCCCATGAGAAAATTGTAAGCATCTTTTGTTGTCAGGTCTCCTTTCACAAGCCTCAGATTTCAAAGCCAGTTATTCACTTTGTCGTAAAATTGTGAAGAAATCCTTGCAAGGAAAATCACAATAACAACAAGTGTTTGTTTTTTTACTCTAGTTCAAATGACCAACTAGAGCTCAGTCATTAAGTGGATCAGTTGAGGAGCCTCCACAAACTCCCAATTGTCTCGCTTTGCAAATATTCCCTCACTTGGAGTACGATTTCTGTTCCACTTGAGACACTCCAAAACTGTTTGTGTTCTTGCGTCAAGCGTAGCCAGGTGTAATTGAATTTGTGCTGAATTGCCCCCCCCCAAAAAAACTACGGCCTAAAATGTCCAGGTTTCTCACTGCAACATTGGCTCTTCTTGCCGTCATGACCAAGAGAGCTCAGCGCAAACCCACAATGAGACGAGATTACTCGGGCAGAAATCAATAGCCACGAGGAATGAAAACCAGAAGGCGCCGATAGCGAGGGCCCACTCCTTATCGGCGTCCGCTCTGCCTGGGCAATGCGTGGCTGAGTAGGAGACCATCCAAGGGTCGCCACTCCAGGCCGAAAGCAAACGTTTGGGCCAGACACTCCTTGTTAATCCATCTCCCCTCAAACAATGCCTTCGTCCTTTTCTTTTGCTTTGCGTCGAGACTAGAGAACAGAACCAAGGCTTGATGGGAAGGGGCGAGATTCATGCAGAGTAGAAGGGCTTCATTATGGTAGAAGCCATGAAATTCCAGGATTTTAAAGAGGAAGGCAGCCAGAGCGCTGTCAAGGTGGGCAGCCAGCGTGCCGGCGGAGATGAGGTGAAGTCTCGTGTGATCAGTCGAGCTGACAGTCGCCGACTGCAAACTGTTCGCCGCTTTTACTCGGGGGAAGAAATTAGTGCTCACGCTGCAGCGCGGCTCCCGTCAAGCCGAGGGCTCCCGGCTCTAAACGCTGCCATTGTGCTCCAGCTGTGCATATCTTTAGCACTATGTGCGCCTTCCTCAACTGATGGAAGCGCAACGCAGGCTTCTTTTTTTTTTTTTACAGATCTACAACGCCGTGCCGTTTGGCTCCGAGCGTTCCAAATCCCAAAGTCACAGCAGTGGTAATGCGACAGTGATGGAAAGAGGCGAGTTAAATCGAGTGTGAAATTCCACAAATAAGCGATGCTTCGTGGACAAGTAGCAAATAATGTGGCTTGCACGTCTTCTTTTGCAGAAAGAGACAGTTTATTGAGCTGAATTTTGGGTGGCAGTGGCAAAAATCATTACGTTTGCAGGACGTGAGCTTTAGACATCCCGGTCCGATTCTCGGTATCGATATGGGCATTGGTATTTATTTTTTCAGTTCTATTGTGCTTATCGACCGCTGCGAGTCAAAAATAGTCCACTGAATAGGAATACTAATATTCATCAGATCAGCATCGGAAAAGATATCTTGGATAAAAAAATAAGATAGTAAGAAAAAAGTCAGCATCAGGACATCCCTAACATGAACAACTTCGTATTATGTAACAGTGATATGAGTGGTGTTGTTATCCGTCAATTGTTGCTATGATATATAAGCTATATTACATATATAATGATATATAAGGTATACGAAATTCTCAAACTCTCAAATACCACCAGAACAGTTAAACAGTTTTAATCATTGTTTGTTGTAAAATAAGTTGAAATGGGTTATCATTTTATCTTTTCATTAGCTATACTATTGCTGCCTGTATTTTGTAGTTTTTTTTAAGTGCGTTGACATGGTTCTGTTGACGTTTTAGATTTGAAATTTCATAGAGGAAATCTTTGTACTTCTACTGGTTAATAGTGAAATTACATTAAGACAAGTTCTTAAGTCTGTTTGTTATCCTTCTGCGACATTAGTCTTATAACACCACTTGCTCTCTTACTCGCCAGCTAATTGAATTACACACAGCAGGAAGGACTACGAAATCAATTGAATAGCCTTAACATTGCAGATTTAAAAAAAAAAAGTATTTGATATTTAATGCAGCGAGTCCAAACCCTCAGTAAGCCGCAAACAAAGAGAGAGATGTGGCCGTCCCTCGGGGAGTTCAACCATTGTTGTCGCATGTTGAGATCTGAGTGTAGGCTCCTCGCGGCGCGCTCTTCTCACTGATCCCTCTCGTAAGAACATTTCTTTCCGTGGCATTAAGGCCTATTTAATACCAGTTGTGGGAATAGGCCGTCTGAATGGGGCCAGTGTACAGGGGTATCACATTATTAGTAATCATATCTGCTTAAGCCAAGCTTGCTGCTCCAGATGGCTGCTTTCAAGTGCAAATGAACCAGTTAGACGTGTCTGCTTTAATACATACTCAGGAATCACAAATAGCCATTGATTATGTTTTTTTCGCCCCCCCCCCCCCCCCCCCCCCCCCCCCCCCCCCCTCTCCTGTCTCCCTCTCCATCCACTGTTTCGGGCGATATTGAGCTTGGATTAAATGGTCCCCTGAGCCTTTAAAGGGACATTGATTCTTCTAATTAATTGCACGCTGTTCAGGAGTCGAATGCATAAACCCGTCCATATTAGCACTTCAAGTCAATTATTTTGAGTTTGTTCGGGAAGGGGAACAAATACTTACTGTACACAAAAGAAATGTTAGAACTTGTTCTATTTCCTTCAGAAGTTTGATGGCGCTACAATCAAAGGCTTATTAACATTTTGTGCTTGTGCACACGAGAGGAAAGAGGGGATTATTCTCACAGTGGGAATTTGGGCGCCGCTCCAACAAAACATGGCAGAAAGCGTGCGTCTGCTTGTGTGAGTGTTTGTGTGTGTGTGTGTGTGTGTGTGTGTGTGTGTGGGGGGGGGGGGGTATTTGGTTAGAATAAAACAAAGTTATTAGTCAAAATAGATCAGCAGTAGCTAGTCTTGCACTATTACTTTGACTCATTGATTTTTTTTTTCGTCCTTTTTTTCACCCTGCCACGCATCATCTTTTCTAATTTTAAACCATTTTAAACCATCTTAAAATTCATATGATTATTGTTACTCCTTACGTTCCCCATTATTTTCTAATGGCAAAATATATCAAATCTCGTTCTACAATTTAAATCAAAATCACATAATTTACCCACAAAAATCTGGAAATTTAGGCACAAAAAGTTTTTTTTTTCCAAAAGCATGCAGTGCTAACAAAATTGGTTGAAAATATCCTTATTTATTTTCAATGGCCACATTTATTTGCAATAAGAGAAAATGACCCAATATCAACAAGAATGACTGCAAAGAAACTTCGACAATCAAGTCCAAAACCTTAGAAAGCACACAGAAAGTTAAAATGTATATAAAAAATCCTACCAAAACGAAAAAAAAAAAAAAAACATACAACAACAAAAAATCAATTTGGATTGGTAGACCGTTCGATGGAAGACAACGAGTTAACAAAGAAGTACCAAGAAATGTCCCAAACTTTACTGGAAGTGACAGAAAATCTACAGGAATCGAAAGCTAAGCACCGCCCTCAATTTCTCCAGAAATGGCATCTTCTCGTCACAATGTGAGATTGCAATATCCATACGTGTTGTACTGTGTTCAACTTGTCCTAATTGTGATTTATTGTGATTCTTATGAAATTGTAAAAACATATACTAATACAAGAGTGAAACTCCAGTTCAAGACCAATTCCCAAACAAGCGAGTCCAACGGTTCACATGACGCACTTTCTTGTTCCTTTTGACATCCCAAACGAAGAAATCCCTCTCTGCGCTCAAACACAGGTTGGCTATAGTCTGATAGCTTTGCTATTTAAGATCAGGATCGGCCCCCTACTCCAAATTGTAAGGAGCACATTACTCTCCAGATACTTCATTAATCTCCATCACGTCTGCTGGCGCTGTCACAGCTGACAGTGGGGACAATGCCACCTGCTCCTCTCCCCACGTGTGAAGATAATGCGTGTTTTACAGTAGGCCAGATGTCTACACTCAATAAAACATTTGACAAAACCAACCTGTGTGTGTTTTGGGATGTCTGTATCGAGCGAGAAGCGGCATGGCCGACGTGATAGTGCCTCTGCCCACCGCTGATTAGAGAATTAAAAGACACAGCTGACATTGACTGCAGCGCAGAGGGGACTATTGTCATTAAATTTGTCAAGGGATGTTGATTTGGAGCAAGGAAAGCAAAACCGAGACCCGCCATCTTTCGAAAGTGGTCATTTCAAACTGTCAATTGTGAAGTGCTGGAGGTGACCTTTCACAGTCCCATGTTTATTCTATGATTGACGAATTACACTTAGAGTGCTCTTGATGGAGAGAACGGCAAAGGCAATCGCTGTAAATAGTAGCAGAGGTTTAAAAAAAAAAGAAATATAAGGAAATATATTTCAGTATTTCAGTTCAGGTTTGAATCTTACTATATTTGAAAATGTATCAGCAGATGTTTGAGTGAAATTCAGATCCAAGTGATTTAAATACAATCCTACCTCTACTTACGAAATGAATTGGTTCCAGAACTTGTTTTGTAACTTGGATTTTTCGTGAGTTGAGCAGTACTTTATATGTAAAATCATCGGAAATTTATACCGCGTTTTTTTTACTGGTGCACTTTTGGCGACGCTGGCCAGGGCCAACAATGCTGAATTGAATCGTGGCAGACTGTCCAAATAATCAAAATTACATCACAGAATTAATTATTTATTCCTTAAATCTGTATGTGACAAAATGAACCTTCTTATTTAACACTTGGCACATTTTATGGGTTTCTTATATTTCTCTGTGTTCTAGTGTTGAATCCCACCCAAAAAATGTAAAAGCCGTCACGCATAGCCATTGATATCACAACAAATCTAAAAATAAAAATCACAAAAATATTTATTCATACATAATCGCAGCCACATGCCCTTAATACCGTAAACTCTTTGCATTACAATGTCAAACATTTCAATGCGAATGAATGAAATCTTTCTCAGCCTTCAAAGACAAAACATACTCCTGCCCTGCAATGTACATTCATATCCTTTAAATAATTCCATATTTTTATGTCATTCTGTATATTTTGAAAATAGTCCCAGTACAACCCGAAACGGATTCGTGTTGAAGTAATGTTTTTCCCTGCCTAATACTATACGTGTAAGTGTTTTTGAAGCGTTTATGTTGATGGAATCGGACAGGCTCAGCCAAAGTAAGATTGCATACTCGGCGGGAGTCCACAAAGAGCAGTAGATCAGCAGCACTCTGCCGAATCTCTCGTAACCATTAACGCCGCCGAGAACAAAATGCCCTTTTGATGGCGGCAAAAAGATTGAATAAAACGGTCATTTTTCAGAAATACCGTCGCAAATCTAGCTTTGGGATATTGCAGTGTGTCTTTGAGCATTGTGTTTGCTGTGGAAATCAGCAGGATTATAGTCATTGAGGAT
This sequence comes from Stigmatopora argus, assembly GCF_051989625.1. Classification (NCBI taxonomy): domain Eukaryota; kingdom Metazoa; phylum Chordata; class Actinopteri; order Syngnathiformes; family Syngnathidae; genus Stigmatopora; species Stigmatopora argus. The sequence continues at coordinate 11,428,695 of NC_135399.1, forward strand.
TGAGATCAGTGCTAAAATATAGGTTGGTGTTTATACTGTGGGGAGATGCCGTCGTAAAAAGCATTAGAGCGTCTTTGTTTGCCTGCTTCAACTGCCCGTGTTATTCTTGCCAGGATTTCACGCACAAAGTCTTTGTAGAGAAACTGTCGCCAGTAACGTACGCTGGGTTCCATATGTCAACATGTTGTTTTTACATGGCTCCTTTCTGATTGAAACCATCCAAAGGCACCAGAGACCACAATAGGGACCCGAGACCAAAAGTGATGCCGCTGAAGATGATGATTGATGATTACGTTGACCACATAGAATGGTACACAGCCGCCGATGTCTTAAGGATTTGCAAGATGTTCATATGTGGTCTGGTTTGTTTTGCTATTCATAAAATTTCATAATGCTTCAGGAGGCATAATGATGCTATTTATTATGAGGCAGAAGTTTTGAACTCGGCAAATGTCTTCATCTGGGAGAACATTCACTGCTACGGATTTAATGTGCAGGAATTAAGATTTGGTTTTGTATTTGAAGTCATTAAAAAAAAGTAAAAATAATACGTGAGCTGCCTGATAGTGGAGGCCCTACACTGACTTTGGTGCGGGCTCGATTCCCGCTGGTCCGAATGGTTGTCTGTCTCTCTGTTGACTGGCGACTGGCATTTTTCCATTTGTCAATGTAAAACGTGCGTGAAAGTCGATCAGTTTGGGACAGTCTTGTTGTGTTGTAGTTGATGACAATGAATGAATGCCCTGTTTCTATACGTTTGATCAAACTATTCCTAGTCATTTATGTTATGGTTATATTTGCAAGAAATACCATCGATTCACCACGCTGCAGCCGAATAGACAACATGAAAGTAGAACTGGGAAGAATTCCCGCTGAGCAGATATCCATCAATCAAGTGGTGCCACTCTGGGCCGACAAACCACAGTGCCATCAGACCAAAAAGACCACAAGTGGAACGCTCCCTTTTAAAACACACATAAAAGCGGGCAAAAGGCCACAGAGTGCTTTGGTAAATAACAAACCAAAGATCTTTGAACAAAGAGCCGTGAGGACAAATAAATATTAATGTTTGTGTAATTCAATAGTTGGTACTTTTTCCACATTATTTAGTTTAGAATGTGGGTACCATGCTGTAATCATTGCCATTTCTCACTCGTTCAATTGTGCATCTTAGTAAGTTGGATTTATCCATGAATGTGTCCAGCAAGCGATGATAAAATTTGGATTTAAAAATAAATGAAGAAATACTTAATCAAAATTAACCAAGGAACTTTGTGAAGGTGTTCTGGTCCTTTCCATATGACCTTTCACAAACGTATTTCTGATTCAAAGGTTGTATCCTCATTTGCTATTCTATGCACGTCTCCACGCTACACCAATTTCATCTTTGTCCCTCAAGTTTCATTTTCAGCGTCCCTCACGGTGCCTCTAAGAGGACACTTTCTCACGGTGGGGTCATTCACTATTTGCGACTGGCCAAGGTGGTAGCAATTGTTAGGATGTTGATGAAAAACATTGTTAGCCCGTTCACTCACTATTTCAACTATTGTAAGCAACTGTCTTCCATAAAATAGTCAACAGCCAATTGTCTTCGTCTAATGTTTGTCATGTGATTTGGCATTCAGGCAGCTTTTAGGATATTGCGCTCGTCTCTTTAACTTTGAAGTACTTGCAAATTGTTTGTACATTTTCAGTCTCCCGGAGTAAGACAGATATTGCTGATAGGTTTTTTCCCCCCGTAAAGCTGCCGCCAGTGGTATGTGTTTACCTGACACTTGGATTGACAGTGAAGTGATTGGAAATATCCACCATTCACTGCTGTGAGCTCCTGAGTGCAGGGAAAGTGCTTTTGTACTCTGGCTGTAATGGGGCAAGTTTGAATTGAAGGTTGAGAGAAATAGCCTCACTGCGGCAGTGCTCTGAGGAACTGACACATCACCCCCCAAAAAAAACAAGAATCTAAAAAGCAGGATACTGATAGCATCACAGGCAGGCACAATAACATTCACAAGATTATTCCATTGAATCCTTACACTGTTGTGAGGCGGCATCTCAAGAAAATGTTTTCATGCCTGTTTGTTTATCTATTTGCACATACTGACTAAAATAATTATTTCATTAGGAAATTGTCAAAATGCTCCCCAAAATTGGATCATGGCAGATGAAAGTGTTTTGAGCTGCATCTTTTTGCCGGGATGATAGTGTATTCTCCTTCACTAGGATGTAAACTGATAAGACATTGACATTTATATCTACATATCATTTTGAATCAGAATTTCACGTGTGTTGTTGCTGGTGAAAAGACAATTGTATGCTACTTAGGTCAACAACCATTTTGCAAATGAAAACTACTACTTGGATATCAATACTATGTGACGTTGTACCGGTTTGGTACGTATTTCTGAAATAACACATTTACCTGAAATTATTATTATTATTATTCATTCACTGGTCGCCAGTCAGCCGTAGTGTACACAGAGAGACAGATGACCATTCGCACTCACAATCATATATACCTTAATATTTATCATTAAAAAAATTATATGAATCAACGTGAAAGCATGTTTTTCACAGTAATTACAAAAAAAAAACAGCTTTTGCCTAATGCTCCTGGCTTTTGTTTTATTTACTTTGTGGTAAAAGTGTTTGACTCCGTCAAAGATGTTAAGAAACCATAACACTGCGCAAATGTGTATGAGTAACATGACCAATTCTGTGTCTTGTTTCCTATGATTTTAAACATTTAACAAATGTCATGACTTTTTACATTTTCCTTTAATCATAGCGGATTTAAATATAGTATGTCATTTCTTTCCGAAATATCAAAAGCTACACATTAACAACTACTACGTAGTCGTACACACAGTACATATGTTGACTACAAGTAACAAAATGCAGAACAGGAAAATAATCTGCCAGAGAATAATTGATATCATCCCTAGCAAATCAGAATGCTATACTTGAAAATGTCAACCAATGAAAGACACGATCAGGGGGAAATGGGCGGAACTTCCTGTCTATGACGCCAACGCTCCAGTCAACAGTGCAGGCCCCACCCTTTGTGTTGCTGACCGCCAGTCAATCAAAATAGAAACAAATCTTGACAGTTATCGCCCTTTTTCTACGCGGCTGCCGTCAATAGCAACAAGCGATCATGTCGGCTTGGTTGTAACTGTGAAAACTATCCGTTTGACGGCAAGTCACGCCATGACTGGTATGTCATTTCTTATCGTATTCCTCACCCACGCAAGCTAAAAGGCATCCTTCGGCTAAATTAGCTTCAGTTAGCCGCTAACGCTGTGTTATCATCCGAACTAGATTTTAAATACAATCGCGGTTGCTACTGATTTCTGCTGCGACATTCTTAAGAGAATTAAATTGCGATCTTTAATTCCGATGTCCTCTGTTTTAAGGAAAGGTGTTAGTTTATCTCCGGTAAACTCGTTTGTTGTTGTCCTTCACAGCGCCAGAACAGCCACTGAAAGCCGACGAAATGGCTGCTTTGGACGTCAACAGCAGCCAGCGCAACTTTTTGCAACATGAAGACGGCACGGGCAATCAGGTAATGATTTCTCGCGGCGTGTATGTTATTTTTTTTTGCAGTATATGCGCGGATCTTGCGGTTCCTGGGTGAAAAGTTGGAGGGGGTTTTGAAGCCCTCAGACAAACGCTTCCTCTGAGGCGGTGCAAAAATCCCGCCTTCTTTCTCGGCTCCTGGCTAAGAGACCGCCTGAAAATCTCCACCAGATGTAAACATCACGTGAATTCATGTCTGAGGGGGCTCCACACAAAATCTGCGTGTCCGATCCGATGTGGAACAAATGTGTGACGCGTCAATTTGTGTCTGTTTGGCCCTCACTAATGGCCACTCAATTTCTCCCCCTCCTCTGAAACTTGCACACGGTCGGTAGGACATTGAGTCGTCGCCCCTCGACCTGCTTGCAAGCACCTGCACTAAGGTGGGCTCACCGGCTTCAGAGGTGGACAGAGGTGCTGCCGCTGGCGTGGTAAGTCGGCACCTCTGTAGAAGACTTGGTAGAATAGAAGCAATCGATCGTCCATCATAAGGCAGTTCTCCATCACAAATGGACATCCCATTTCCTGCTCACATTTTACATAATCTGTATTATTGTGTTCTTTATTCATGTCACCCGTGCATTCCTTTCCTGCTTCGCTTATCCTCATTTGGGTCGCTTTAGGAGAGAGATGGAGGACATCCCGAGTTAGTTGCCCTGAAGACAAATAATTGCAGGGCTGATGTTGACAATAATTCACTTTCACGCCATTGATAATTCTTCAATTTAGCCGCCATGTCAGTTTTGGGAATGTACTATTTATCCTGTTTTGTATGTTTGTTCTTGGTTTCTGATGAATTCAAAACAATTGGCCTCCCAAAAATGCAACTTGTACTCCGGTGCGACGTATATATTTTTATTCATATTGTGAAATATTTAATGGGTGCGATTTATAGTCCAAAAAGTATGGTAAATTTCATGTTTTGGATCAGCTCAAACATAGCCGTGACACAAGTGAGGATAAGTGCAATAGAGGGTCAATGTTTGCGGTGTGGAATGATTTTGGATTGATTTGATTGAACAGATCTGGTGCTTACACACCTAGAATCCTTTTAATCAGTTCTCTTTGGTGATTTAGAGCATTTACAGTAGACTAGGCCTTTTGTAAAACATTTCTCAAATTTGCTTTAAACTGTCTGAAAGGTCCTGCAGTGGAAGGCTGCCCGTCAATGATTTTAAGTTAATCTGTCGAGGCGGAGAAACAAAGTTTGCAATTAACGCATCGCTGTTTCATTTTGGCAAAACCATGACATTGCCAGCTGGTATTTTTTTGTCTCTACAACATTGGATTTGTACAATTGGATTTGTGGTTATGTCATATTTTAAGCCTTGTGATTGTTCAAAAATAACAGTTAATTCTCCCGAATCGAGGGGAACATGTTTTCTGAAACTTGCTTGATACGATTTATACCAACTTAATCATTTTATTTGACAGACATAAGATTCTTAACAAACAAGGTTGATATCACATTTTCTATCACCTGCATGTGCCAAGTTTTTTTTTGCATGATTTCTTTGGCCGCCAGACAACAAACTGGCAGAAATGCCCTTCTTGCTCAACATAACAGTACACCATTTTTTAAAATTGAAAAACACCAAATGCCATAAAATGCCTGCGATTTGCAAATCATTTACGTGCTTTGTTCTCTCGCTCTCCTAGACTACAGATCAGACGTCCGCTCAACTTGCAGTCTCTGACAAATGGGAGGTGTTGGCCCCTAGCACGGGCGCAAAGGACGACCCTGGTATGATACAGATTCAAAGCCAAGGCATATTAACGCCAAATGGACAGTACGTTCCTCTCCAGAGTTTGCAGAATCAGCCAATATTTGTGTCATCAGGAAGCGACACTGCCTCTGCCAGTTCAGTGCCTAATATTCAGTACCAAGTAATTCCTCAAATTCAAACTGCAGACGGACAGTTGAGCTTTGCCACCACGGCCATGGAAGGGGCGAATGCGAGTCAGCATGCGGCAGGGCAGCTTCAAATTTTGCCTGATGGGAGCCAGGGTCTCTGTGTGACATCAACTGCGAGCATCCTTCCGAACAACCAGAACCTCATATCACAGACTGGAAATATCCAACCGATCCAGGGGATTTCTATCGCCGGCTCCGCATTCAGCAACCAGGGTCAGGTTGTTACTAACGTGCCTGTGGGTTTGCCAGGGAACATCACTTTTGTTCCTATCAACAGCATAGACTTGGATGCTCTAGCCCTATCCGGAGCCCAGACGATCGCGACGGGCGTCACCGCCGACGGCCAGTTAATCATGGCAAACCCACCGATGACCGTCTCTGAGAATCAGCAGAAGACAGTCGACGCGCTCTCACAAACTCTACCAGTAAACAATGCCAACCCTGAGCTCTTTGCGCCGACATCCTCCTCCCACCTCCAGAATCCCACAAGTGAAGCGAGTCTCCTGACCCAAGACGCCACCTTGTCCACCGTGGCTACGCAGCAGTCCAACTCGACCGCCGGTCTTCAACAAGGGTTCCTCCAGCAGACTCAAGAGCAGAACACCCAGGCGACATCCGCCCAGCCCGTTGTCCAGTTGCAGCAGGTGCCGACGGCCAATGGCCAGGTGGTCCAGTCGGTGGCTACGGGTGGCCAAGGTGTGCAAAACCTTCAGCTGATCAACCCTGGGACCTTCATCATCCAAGCCCAGACGGTGACGCCGTCAGGGCAGATACAGTGGCAGACGTTCCAAGTGCAAGGGGTACAGAACCTGCAAAACCTTCAACTTCCCACCACCGTCCCTCAGCAGATTACTCTGGCTCCTGTCCAAACCCTCTCGCTGGGTTCGGGTTCAGTTGGCGCCAACTCTGGGATGATCCCCAACCTACAAACGGTGACTGTCAACTCAGCGACACAACAGCAGGGAACTGCGGACCCACCTGGCGGTACATTACAATTATTTACAATAGAAGTGAAATAACCTGATATGCAAATCCAAGACTGTTCATACTGCAGGTCAATTGCCATTTCTTTGCCCATCTGCGACACATGCGTCATTTTGTTTTAATGCAATGAAAGACAGTCCACGTCAGATATTTTTTTGGGGTGGATATAAATCAGTTAGCCATCTGATACCGATACATTTTGCCATGTATGTCATCAAAAGGTGAAACCTTTTCCGTCTTGATACCAGATTTGAAACACCAAGTTTAAAAAAAAAAAAAAAAAGGTTGGCCGTGGTAACATAAAAACCTCAATTTTATTACCTGGTTAATTTACATACAGCCATATTACACATGATCTGACTTCAATCGTGGCTTTTCTGGATTCCACAGATGTGCGGATAAAAGAGGAGCCCGAATCGGGAGAATGGCAGCTAAGCTCCGATTCAACGCTGAACACCAGCGACCTGTCGCACCTTCAGGTCAGGTTGGTGGACGACGAAGATTACATAGGCTTGGGAGGCAAGCGGCTACGGAGGGTGGCGTGCACTTGTCCCAACTGTAAAGAGTCTGGTGGGAGGTGTGTTCCGTTCATGGCATGAATTTAGTGCCGCGACAGTTTTGTTAAAATCTATTCCGGAATGCTTATTGTGGGTTCCTCAGGGGTTCGGGCGTGGGCAAGAAGAAGCAGCACATCTGTCACATCACAGGCTGTGGGAAAGTGTACGGAAAGACTTCACACCTGCGAGCGCACCTGCGCTGGCATTCCGGGGAGCGACCTTTTGTCTGCACCTGGATGTACTGCGGGAAGAGGTTCACGCGCAGCGACGAGCTGCAGAGACACAGAAGAACACATACAGGTACCTCGCTGAATCAATCAGTCATGAATTTATCTCTGGGCTAGCATATGTTAATTGTACCAGAAATTCAAAATACAGGGTGTTCCAAAATGTTTGAGCCCATTTTCGTAGGCCAATAATTTTGACAATTTTTGTTGGAATGACCTCAAATTGTCAAAGCTTGTGTAACGTTTGGCATTTCTATCTAAGGTTCAGGTTAAGAAATGCCGTTCACCTCAAAAGAAAAGGCATTTTGTGTGTTAGAGTCTGCTCGATCAGACTCAAGTCACCCAAGACACTGCAGCGTGCCATCTACACAATTTTTGCAAAGAAAGCAGCAACTACAAAACAAATTAGGATTTGGAACCAAAAATTTCAAGAAAATGGCTGGAATGTGGCTTTCTACACTTGCTCTTCTAACACAGGTGCTACTCAAAATATTTGATCTCATGTCCTACCTAGTTGGGCTTATGGCATACTACCCAGAAATCTTGTCTGATCTCAAAACCTAAGCAGGGTTGGGCCTGGCTAGTACTTGGATGGTAGACAGCCTGGGAATACCAGGTGCTAAGCTCTTCTTATGTGAGCGCAGTGGTCTCAAACACTAAAGTGAGACTGAGACCCCTGGTGTAAAGCATTTGTAGGCTTTATTTAATATTGTGTTGGCCAAGACACTTGGTCCCCACAAAAATGCCCTCTGACCCTACTGCTGCTTTTTTGGGGTGATGTGTCCATGCCACTTGGGTGGGTGACATCCCAAATCTTTGCCTATAGACACAGCCACAAAGCCCTCACTCACCCTTACTTAAATTGGCTTATGTAGATTAGTCGGCCAAACTCAATGTCAAATATGCACTGCACAGGTCCATGCTTGGTTTTGCTCAAATTATTGATGCTACGCAAAACAGCCAATATCATATCCTGATTGGCCTTCTGGCATACTACCCTGAAAAAACTCTGGAGGTTAAGCAGGGTTGTGCATGGTTACTACTTGGATGGTAGACTGCCTTGGAATACCGGGTGCTGGAAGCTCTTATGTTTGCTCACTTAACCTCGTGAGAAGCAGTTTGATCCACAATATACACAAAGCCCTCACTCACCTTTACTTATATGTATGTATTTGTGCGGCAAACTTCATGAAAAATCTCAGTTTACTTTTGCTAAAACTATAGATGCTACTCAAAACCTCTAATATCATGTCCTGGTTGGTAAAGTCATGTCAAGACACTTGGTCCCTCGACACCAAGATTTTTGTTTCCAGGTAGTGACCCGGGTTCGAACCCAGGACCCTGGATCTCAGAGGCTAATGCTCTAACTGCTCAGCCAGCAGAACCCATAATAATTTTAGTTAAAAAAAAAAATTTGACATACGTTTTGCGCCCAAAACCAATGTCAAATTTTTTTTTTTAACTAAAACTATTGGGGGCTCCGCCGGCAGAGCGGTTAGAGCATTAGCCTCTGACATCCAGGGTCCTGGGTTCGCATCCCGGGCACTGCCTGGAAACAAAAGTCTTGGTTCCCTCCCGCCGAAGGCGGGAGGGAACCAAGTGTGTTGGTGTCCACCCCCGCCGAAGGCGGGGGTGGACACCAAGTGTGTTGGTCCCCTCCCACCGAAGGCGGGAGGGGACCAAGAGTCCTGGTCCCCTCCCGCCGAAGGCGGGAGGGGACCAACTGTCTTAATGTCCCCTCCCGCCGAAGGCGGGAGGGGACCAATATGTTTTGCTGCCCCCTCCCACCAAAGGTGGGAGGGGGCACCAATATGTTTTGGTGCCCCCTCCCACCAAAGGTGGGAGGGGAACCAATATCTTTTTTCCAGGTAGTGACTGGGATGCGAACCCAGGACCCTGGATGTCAGAGGCTAATGCTCTAACCGCTCAGCCAGCAGAGCTCACAATAATTTTAGTTAAAAAAAAAAATTGACATTGGTTTTGGGCGCAAAACGCATGTCATTTTTTTTTTTTAACCAAAATTATTATGTGTTCTGCTGGCTGAGCAGTTAGAGCATTAGCCTCTGAGATCCAGGGTCCTGGGTTCGAACCCCGGTCACTACCTGGAAATAAAAATCTTGGTGACGAGGGACCAAGTGTCTTGACATGACTTTACCAACCAGGACATGATATTAGATGTTTTGAGTAGCATCTATAGTTTTAGCAAGAGCAAACTTTGAGATTTTTAATGAGGTTTGCCACACAAATACATACATTTAAGTAAAGGTGAGTGAGGGCTTTGTGTATATTGTGGATCAAATTGCTTCTCACCAGGTTAAGTGAGCAAACATAAGAGCTTCCAGCACCCGGTATTCCAAGGCAGTCTCCCATCCAAGTAGTAACCATCCACAACCTTGCTTAACCTCCAGAGTTTTTTCAGGGTAGTATGCGAGGTCAACCAAGACATGATATTTGATGTTTTGCGTTGCACCTATAATTTGAGCAAAATCAAGCATTGATCAGTGTAGTGCACATTTGACATTGAGTTTGGCTGACCAATGTACATAAGCCAATCTAAGTAAGTGTGAGTGAGGGCTTTGTGTATATTGTGGATCAAACTGCTTCTCACGAGGTTAAGTGAGCAAACATAAGAGCTTCCAGCACCCGGTATTCCGAGGCAGTCTCCCATCCAAGTAGTAACCATGCACAACCCTGCTTAACCTCCAGAGTTTTGTCAGGGTAGTATGTCAGAAGGTCAACCAGGACATGATATTGGATGTTTTGCATAGCACCTATAATTTGAGCAAAACCAAGCATTGACCGGTGTAGTGCACATTTGACATTGAGTTTGGCTAACCAATCTACATAAGCCAATCTAAGTGTGAGTGAGGGCTTTGTGTATATTGTGGATCAAACTGCTTCTCACGAGGTTAAGTGAGCAAATATAAGCGCTTCCAGCACCCAGTATTCCAAGGCAGTCTCCCATCCAAGTAGTAACCATGCACAACCTTCCTTAACCTCCAGAGTTTTTTCAGGGTAGTATGCCAGAAGGCCAACCAGGACATATTGGATGTTTTGCGTAGCACCTATAATTTGAGCAAAACCAAGCATTGACCTGTGTAGTGCACATTTGACATTGAGTTTGGCCGACCAACCTACATAAGCCAAGCTAAGTAAGTGTGAGTGAGGGCTTTGTGGCTGTGTCTATAGGCAAAGATTTGGGCTGTCACCCACCCAAGTGGCATGGACACATCACCCCAAAAAAGCAGCTGTAGGGTCAGAGGGCATTTTTGTGAGGAAGCATGCTGAGAATATAGCCATTACAGGACAGTCCCTGAGGACAGAAATGCATCAAATGGTGGTGTCCAACTAGCAGTCTAGCCCCACTTCTAAGTGTTTCTATTGATAATCTTTTCTTCCAGCACCACTGTTACAATGGTCGTTCTCTTCCCGCAGATACTTACGTGATGTACAGACTTTTACTTAGAGCGTCATGTGCAACAGCATGGCATTAAAGTTATCGTGCCAACAAATATGTTTGACCCCATTATGTAGGCCAAGCAGTGACAGTGGAGCAGGTTTGTGAAGCCTTCCTGTGTAGTCCTAGGAAATGTTAGAAGAGCAACTGTGAAAACCCACATTCCAGCCTTTTTCTTGAAATTTTTGGTGCCAAGTCTTAATTTGTTTTGTAGTTAGTGCCTTCTTTGCAAAATTTGTGAAGGCGTGCTGTAGTGTCTTGGGTCGCCGAGTCCGACCGAGCATATTCTAACACGCAAAATGCCTTTTCTTTTGAAGTGAACAACACGTTACACATAAAAACCCGAAACATTTCGCAAAAGCTGTGAAATTTGAGGTCATTGCAACTTTCCATCAGTTTATCTTGTTCACTGTGTAACCTCATGGAAAATGTGTCACGTTAAGAACAAAGAAATGCCAACACAATATTAAATAAAGCCTACAAATGCTTTACACCAGGGGTCTCAATCTCACTTTAGTGTTTGAGACCACTGCGCTAACATAAGATCTTAGCACCTGGTATTCCTAGGCTGTTTCCATCCAAGCACTAACCAACCCTGCTTAGCCTTAATCTATGCCATAAGCCCAACTAGGTAGGACATGAGATCAAATATTTTGAGTAGCACCTGTGTTAGAAGAACAAGTGTGGAATACCACATTCATGCCCTTTTCTTGAAATTTTTGGTGCCAAATCCTAATTTGTTTTGTAGTTGCTGCTTTCTTTGCAAAATTTGTGAAGATAGCATGCTAAATGTATTTTCTTTTGAAGTAAACGGCATTTCTTAACCTGAACCTTAGATAGAAATGCCAAACGTTACACAGCTTGTGAAAATTTGAGGTCAGTCCAACAAAAATTGTCCAAATTATTGGCCTACGAAAATGGGGTCAAACATTTTGGAACACCCTGTGTATCTGCATGCCTCACTCTCCCAGTACTTGCATATATGTATTTTTATTGTGTGTTTACTCTTCCTCCCAAAAATATGCATGTTATATTAATTGGAGGCTCTTAACTTCCCATTGGGTGGGTGTGTAAATATTTGTCTGTGTTGTGGAAAAGAGATGCCAGTCAGTCACAAGGCACACGAGTCACCAGTAATTGAAATTCCAAGTGGTAATACTGTACGAGCACCCATCCACTGCACGGATATGTTGCGTGAAATTCAACCCGGCAGCAATTCTTTAAGTTTGGGCATCTTTTGTTTGGCAGGCGAGAAGAAGTTTGTGTGTCCCGAATGTTCCAAGCGCTTCATGAGGAGCGATCACCTGGCTAAGCACATCAAAACTCACCAGAACAAAAAAGGCGTGAACTCTGGCAGCGCCATGATAACGTCGGTGGAGTCGGCCGGGTCCTCGGACAGCCTCATCACCTCTCCGGGTGGGACCACCCTCATCCTAACCAACATCCAGCAGGGATCCAACAACGCCCAGGACATCTTGGCCAACGCAGAGATCCCCCTGCAGCTTGTCACTACCTTAGCTGCCAGCGAAGTCATGGAGTGATGGACACCTCCCGCCCCCTCGTACACCCCTACCTGCATTTTTATTCCTGTTTTGAAGAAGAAAAAATACAATTATATATATTTTACCATTGCAAAAATCAAGTCCTGTCCACTTTATACCATGAATTGGTGGTAAGAGTAGAAAAAGACATTGCAGTAATTACACAATGAAATGCCTTATTTTGTACAATATAGTATCGTTGTGGTTCTATGGTGTTCTCAATCAACTTTGTTAATCTGTTTTTTCACCTTTTCTTACCTTCTTTCTGTCTTTGTTGCCCTTTTTCTGTGAGCCAAAACTAAGCTTGTCCAAGTACAATTACTGTCTTTGATGCAAATGTATTTAAGAATTATATATATATTTTTTTCTTCCTTTGTGATGAATTTTCCCACAGAGTGCTTCCAGTGAATCAATTCTCATCTTGCAATTTTTTGAGTGGAAACAATCAGCATTTTTTTTTTACTTATTTCACTTAAAAAGGACCAACTCGTCATTGGATCATTTGATAATTCATTCATTAAACAGATCTTTATGATGGCAATGTAAATTTGTGTCCACGACTAGAAAGTTCAAGAATAGGGTACATTTTGTGGAGATTTTATTTTTTCAAGCCAATTTTGGTGGCACTGGCAAAATTGATCTAAAACTCAGGGTGAGGAAATAGAGCTAAACTATAGTATCTCACTTTTGGGACAAATCTTTTCAGATGGACCAAAAGCTCTGAAGAACAACAGCACCACTATTATATCTGCTCTTATTTTTTTAAAAAATTAAAAAGCCATGTCAATTATTTTGGGGCAACAACATTTCTTTTAGTGTATCTCAGCTGTGCAATTCACAATCAGTCCAATTTAAGTGTAAATGACACTTTGAAGGCGGTACTTGGAGTTCTAAACAGCACTGTTCTCGTGTATTGATTCATTGTCTTCTTCCAAGTCGACGAATCTCTATTTGTATAGATTTTGATTCAAAAAAAATGTCTTGCATTTTACTGTCAAATATTTCTGCCCCCAGCTTCTAAAGGAATGAGTGAATTGTTATGAATTATAACGTTTTTATATATACACAGTCTTCGCCAATTGACACTCAGTTCCTTGTGTACTAAGAATTGCAGTTTTTACTTGTTTAGAACTGTACAAAAAAACATGTCTATTATGTCATTATAAACATTTCTGTTACACTTGAATTTTTGCGTTATTTTTTTGTATTTTTAAGTTAAATTTCAGAAATGGTTAGTGCAGGTCCAGTGTGGAGGTTGCATGTGCTTACCTGGGTTTCCTTCCACATCCCAAAAAACATGCATGGTAGTCTGGTTAACTCTTAATCGTGGTTCCATTCAGGGTATCCCCTGCCTGGTGCCTAGAGTTGGTTGGGATAGGCTCCAGCACCCTCTGCAATCCTTCTGTGGATAAGAGGGTTGGAAAATGAATGAATGGAAGTAAAATTAATCTTTTTAAGTGACTTAAGTTTTACCTCTGCGGCCTTTTTCTGCGTTTGCGGAGTCCAGCAGATGTCACTGCAGCCAAGGGAGCGATGCTTTGGCCAAGTTAACCTTTTGACCTTATCTGTTTTGGGTTACAAAAATTTGGACAAAGTTAAGTAGAGGGAAACAGCAACATTGTTTGTCAAAATTCGGAAACATGGACTCCCATGAACACAACCTGGAAGGATGCGTCAATGTATTTGTGAAGTGGCAGCTCTTTTTACTTTTAATTATTCGGTGGGTAGTATTTATTCATTTGTGTTTATTTTACTGGACAGCATCATGCTGAGATTTTATATTTTGCCTTCCAACTAGCTAAAAAATTAACGAGAGCAGCTTGCAGGTTGATGCAGTTCTAAGTTTGAATAATCAACATCACAAAAGATATTAAGTGAGTATACTGTATTTTTAATGCATTAGCTGCCTTTTTTAAATTTTGCTAATGAAGGTCTTAATTTGAAGGACATTACTGTAAAATACAAACTTGATTACCAAGAAGTTGAGTATACAAATTGTTAATAAAAACAAAATTCAATGTTGTGTAAGTGCCGAATTCGATATATATTTTATTATTAAAAATGGAGCATAGATGACTGATTAAAACCCTTTGATACAAATATGGGTCTAATGTGACCCACATAAAAAAACAAGATATTTACTCAATTCTTGGCCTTATTAAAAAGTAAAATTAATATAATTGATGAAAACAATTTATTTTAAAGAGATCTAATCTTAACACTTACATGCAAAAACAATTTAATTGAGGAATACCTTAAATGTTGAAGTTAATATATTGCAGATACAGAAAATAAAAACTCAGCCCTGTCATTTTTTGACCCATGTTGTGCATCAAAGGGTTAAACAAAGAAAATCTATCATTTTAAGGAAAAAATAGCTTGATATAACATTTTAAAAAGTGAAATGAAAAGTGAACAATACCTCTAATAGGCAACACCATTTTAATAGCTATGTTTTTTGACCCCCACCCATTATTCTTCAGTAATGTGTTAAATAAAAACATATTTTGCAGATAAAGGCTTGCACCGAATTCGACTTTATTGCTATTTATTACTTTTAAATCTTGTGTAAAAGAACCACAAGCTAATGACGAATTTTTTTTAATGACCACTACATTTTAATGTGTATGAACATCATTAAAATAGTCGATGAAAATCTTTATGGGCTAAATCAGTGTGCTTTTTTTTGTCAGAAAATAAAATGCAAGTAAAACGGCGTTGCCTGTTAAAAGAGGCCTCGTCCACTTTCCCTCTCATTTCATTTGCATAATTTAATGAATCCGAGTCATTGTAATGCAATACCAAGTGCAGCAAGAACATAGAATGACAGTTTGAGTTAATGAAATGTGTTAACGGTATCATCATTTACTTGTATGTTAATTAGTCCAATTAATTTCCCCTTGCTCTGTAATCTGAATATTGTAATAATCTTTGCTCCCCTGCAGGAATGAAATTTACAAGGCACACACCTCGGGGACAATCTCTGTCTAGCGTTACGTTTTCACTACTTGAACTGTAGGCACATTTGACCCGCAAAGTCACCTTTTATCACGTATTATTTATGATATTTTTTTAGCCTTACTTTGTTGCAGCCACGAAAAAATTCAAAGTCAGGGACTTGCAATTGTTACGTTGCCTGATTCAATATTTTTTCTAATGTTTGAATATTCCACCAAATCAGGATGTCCCATTCCTGGAGTTGGCTCCAGCACCCCCGCGACCCTTGTGAGGCAAAGCGGTACGGAAAATGAACGAACGAATATTCCGATGCTCTCTTAGTAAAACTCCCTAGAAACGTACGATCCGTTTATTTCACATTGCTAATCACATTAGCAATGGCTAACTAGCATCTGCAGCCAATGAGAACACTGCAGACAGGATAATATTTACAACGACAAAAACGGCATATTTCGTTCGAATGGAAACACTCGAGGGTTGAAGGCGAGCTTCTTCTCTATTTGGGTTCCAGTTTTTTTTTTAACATTTTCCTCTAGTCGTGGCATGATAGCCCGGCAATTTTGCCAAATGACTATTATTTTCCTTTCTGGAGGAAGGAGTACAGCGCGATGGAACGTCGGGTGTCACGCAGCTGCATTTGTGTACATCTGTTTTGTGCGGGTGGGTGGGGCGTCCAAAAATTTAGCAGCTAGAGAATTCTTGCAAATACAATTGAATGCATGTCCCTAAGTGCCACGCTGCTTCAAATTGGACTTTAATGGTGTTTACGTTTCATCCCCGGGTTGAAGGGTGTCCTTTTTGTCGCCGCATTGCCGTCAAATTCTTGCCCTTGATCAACTACACCAGGCAGACAATAGCACTGATCATTTTTCTCCAGCTAGAAAACCCAGCGTGGATCAACTCAATAACCCGGTATTCTCCTTCTACTCAATGTGGACAATTTAGCGGCAGGTCAGCACCTCTCTTTCTCTTTTTAAATCTTTCAGACAATTTGGTGAGCCACCCCCCTGCGCACTGACAGGTCCAAAGGAGACAAACACATCTGTAGCGCTAGCAAAAAGCGACCGTGTGTTTAGGCCTGGATTTCTCAAGGTGATACCTGGCGTGGGACGAGGCGGGGGCTTTGGGGGGCGGGGTGTTGCGATTATGCAAACTCGACATCCAGCGTGCTCGAAGATTACATTTTACATTTGTATTTTATCGTACCCTTTCATACGCGTGCCCTGGAGCGAAGGTTTGAATTGCTGCAGTTACTAAATTATTTCCCATCATCCAGTTACGTGGCCAGATGCCATCGAGTTTTAAATCAAACACTGGGAATTATAGGCCGGACTTGTTTTTTTTTTTTTAAATTCAAATCGGATCAATCTTCATTGTGGAATTTCTGCCCCGCTGTTTTGCATTTACGGTTATCCGCACCCAACTGTGAAAATTGAATCGACAACAATGCGGCTTCCTTTCACCCCCGTCCTCGGTAATGATTTCCATCGTGTCTATTTTTTACCGAGGAGACAATTGCCTAAGTCGATGCCGTTTCTTGCGCTATGCAAAATAAGTCTCCTTCGTCGCTCAGATCAAGGTCAAACTTGACAGATGCGCTTCGGCTCGGAAAAAACCGAGCAACGCGTTCGTTCTGGTCGTTGTCTTTACGCCTGACGACCTAAGCGCGATTCGGCCTATCCGGAAGATAATTTAGGATATGACTGGAGACGTTTGCATGCGTAAAAATGTACATTAAAGAGAGTCGACAACATCCTCCGAGGTTACGGCAGAGTCCCCCCCGCGGCGAGCGCCGGACGGCAGGGATCTACGCCGTTGTGTGACGGCTCGGTGACAGCTTTGACACAGGTAATGCGCAAGGAAGATGACAGTGTGGCGCGGAGACAATAATGTACATATCATTTTCCTCTCTGACTGATTGAAGACTGTGATCTGTGCTGGATTTTGGCGCTGATGACACGTGTCGGAGGAAGAAAAACAAGGACTGTCAGCACTGGGCTCATCTCAGCCTTCAAGAGGACTCAAGTTGGTCGGCCTAGAAAGGTGAGCTCAATTTTGGTCCCATTTAGACTTTTGGAACGAGTTTCACGCGGAATGCATTTTGCAAGCTAACGTGGAACGGTAGCAAAAGTGCACATGGCGAGAAAGCGATGCTTTCAACTTTAGAGGGCAACGTTTTTGTTTATCGAGGCAATTGTGTGAAATCGTTTGGTGTTGCTTTTACGCGAGTTAATTCAATTTAAATTGCGACCAAAACAAAAGGCTTTTGACATGAAGTACTTTTAGGCAAGCTGCGGCTCAAATGAAGGAAATTGATTAACTTAACGTTAGAGTATTACGGTTAGAACAAAATGGAAGTTTAATGACAGACACAAAACTTTGGGATTATTTGGGAAAATATTCCCTTACGAGAAGGTGGATGGATTTATCTCACATCCAAAAAGTAAATATTGGAATTTACTCGGTGTAACAACTAATCTATCTTTTTTTTAATATATATATAAATTTAGTGGTTAAGGAGATTTGAAATCGTTCAAAATCCAAAGGATAGATTAATATTGTCCTGTTTTACTTGTGCTGTTTTGTTAAAAAGAAACATAAATGAACTTCAATATTTTTAAATATGTAATGATAGCACAGGAGCAGTTTTTAATCTAGAAACTACAAATTTGTCATCAAGTTGACGTCAAAGTTCAACTCCAGTTCAAATGCAATTGGGACGTGTGTGTGTTTTCAATTAAAAGGTTGAACATGATTTGCAAAACATTGTATTCTTTTTCTACTTACGTTTAACACAACATCCAAACTTCATTATACTTGCTGTTCTAGAGTGAAAGAAGAAAAAATTAGACATGAATAAATTCCCAATTAACATTCCCTTGTCTTCTCAATACTATAAATGCTCATCATCTACGGTATATTTCTAAAATTTGAAATTATTAGCATTACCATTGTCTTATGCAGAGTGCTACTAGCCGACATGAAAACATTAGAGGTTGCCGTCTTTTTTTCCCTGACCACAAACAAGCGGCACCATTATGGTAATTAAAAGCGAAAGGTTAACGATTATTTTTTTTCTCTATTCTTTATTTGTAGTCTATCTAAACAAACCAAATAAAGACATTCCCCAGAACAGATTGTTCTCAATTTCTTTTTGTTGTTCCCATTTTCTTTGTGAGTAATGCTAAGTAATGCAGATGCACGACTAACTCACAAAAACAAACATATTGAGATTGTTACATTTTACTCCCTTTTTATCGTGCGGTGAGAATATTAATGGAAAAAAGTGTACAAAAGCAGGGCTTTTGTTGTACAAGCGCACCTTGTCATTGTTCACCTCGCTTGATTCCACTCAGAAATGAAATCACAGCAAGCAGAATTCACCTTTGCAATGTGCCCGAAGGTAAAAATGGGAGCGATTTCTCCGTTGACAATAGGTCAACGCTCTGCAGAAGGTACCTGGCGCATTACACCCGGGGGAGCGCTAATGGGTTCTGGGCAATTGAACAGCCTGCCATGCTTTAGTGCACCTGTACTATGTTAGAGCTGTCATCATTACCACTTCCTCCAATATTGGCCCCCATAAGCAAGACAGACTTTGGCACTCGGCGATAGCTCGCTTCGGACTAACATTTTCGCCGCTTGTCTACAGTTTGACTGAGAGGCAAACAGCTTCACTTAAGGAACTCGACGCTATTATTCTGATGGAATGGTCAAAATAGGAATTCTGTTTATGCTCTTATTTATTGGACTGTAAAATCCACATTAGATTTTTTTTCATTTTAAGCGTTACAGGTCATGTTTCGTTGTAGATGAGTAATTTTGTTGTGGATTCTGTTTTATTAGCATGAAATGTGTTGTGTGTTGTGGTTAGGTTTAGGCAAAGCTAAACTAAACAACAATAACAATACTAATAACAAACTAAATGACAAAGTAAGGTTATAAGTAACATTTTAGTTTAGTATTCATTCAAAATAATTGAATGAAAATAACTAATTGAGACTGTATTGTGTTCATAAAATGACTTGAAATTGAATATGCCAATCTTTTTGTTTTCACATTTTATCTTTAAAATTGGTATTCAAAATGAATGAATGTTTTTTGGCTCGAGTTTAATTCTATTTTTATATTCCTACAGGTGAATGTGGGACATGACAGACAACTTAAAGAGAAAGCCAAACAAATAAGACTATTAAAAAAATAAAGTCAAAATAATTTGAAGAAAATCATCATAAAAGCCATTTTTAGAACTACTTATATGAGCTAAGTTAAATTGTAGAGCGTCTGAACAAAATTGCTGCACTTTGAAATGGATGAATAATAACAATAGTAACTTTGATTTATACAGCACCTTTTCTAAACACTAAATAAAATTAGGTAGATTATGAGTTGGTTTGAAATTTGCGAATTAGTGTTTTTTTCTTTTTCAAATTAGGGTGTTTTATTTCAATTTACATGATTTAAACTGACAGGCGCATTCATATTTATTTTAAAATGCCCCCCTGAAAAGTGGTAGACCGGATACTGGCTTGAGAAATGAAGCCTTCAAACTGTCTTCCCTTCTTTTTCTTATTCCTGCTGCCTAAATTATTCATCGTATTTACTGTTGTCCAATCAAATTGCCCAAGACTTTTTCCCCGTTGCTGCTTATCAAGCTCTCGTTGTCACGAGGACTCCTTTGACATCAGCTGCCAGACTTAAAAATGTCATAATAGTCATTTAATCCCCCTTTAAATAATCATTTTGCCACTCATTATTGGACTTACAAGTGTTTCAGCCATCTTG
Organism: Stigmatopora argus; assembly: GCF_051989625.1. Taxonomy (NCBI): domain Eukaryota; kingdom Metazoa; phylum Chordata; class Actinopteri; order Syngnathiformes; family Syngnathidae; genus Stigmatopora; species Stigmatopora argus. Next base: position 11,448,695 of record NC_135399.1, read on the forward strand.
GTCCTCTTGACAGATTCATCCGAGCATAAGCACTGGAGTCGAGGCGCCATCAAATAGCGAGCGTGGCAGCCTCCCCCTGACGTGCAGATGTTTTCCGCTTCCTCCTCCCACATATTTCTTCTTATATCAGCATCTCGAACGAGCGTCTTTTGAAAAAAGAAAGGAGACGAAAAGTTTACATTGTGCTCGAAAAAGGAAATGGAAATTACGGGCAGTGTCAGATAATTGAGCTTGTCGCCAGAGACGTGCTAATAACAGACGGAGATGCGCATACTTGTCAGTCCGTCGCCGCGGTGACAGACTCTCTTGTGTTGATGAGCAGTTTTAGAGGGCAGATTGTTCCACGCAAACGCTTTTCGTTATTACAAGCTGGCAAGGCGCCGGCTTGTGTATTCGATTCCGTTTGAAGTGACAGAATCCAATTGACCGGCACGTATTCATGTACTTTAATTTCTTTATTCTCAAGCAACAATGCAGATAATTACTGCAGCAAGTAAAAGCCAAAATAGAATTTCATTGTGTCCCGTGGAAACAATGGCGGAGCTGTCTCAGCAACACGTTGGCTGACATTGTAACGAGCGTGAGACAAGCTGTAATCCGTCGTCAAAGCGTATGTATTTTTTTCCTTCCATACTACATAAAGATATAGTCCAAATGTTGTTCATGGTGCTATACGTGCTGAAAGTGTCTATTATCTTGTCAATAATTTGCTGACATCAAAGACAGATTCTGGCAGCAATATTTAATCATTTTGATTGATTTTCTTGATATGACAAAAGAGCAGATTTTAAAATGCAATGTCGAGGATAAAAAAAAATGTCAACAATATTTAGATTTGAGAATTAATGGGTTGTATTATTGTTTTGTCATACCAAAAGACACTGAAGTTAATTACAAATCTAACTTTTGGCAGGTTCGTACACTTTCATTGTTTTATTCAAACCCGTAAGTAAGTGATCACTCGTGACCTCGTATACATTTCAAGATGAGCAGATAAATGCTTTTATGTTGTAGTTATTTGAAATCACCGTGCGCCACTCTAAATCCTGAGCGACAAACAACCATCAAAAACGATCAACCACATGACTAGAAGCACCAAAAAAATGATCAACTACGGTCAAATTGTGGAACTCGTATGGTGGCTTGAAGGACAAAATCATATTAAGTTACATTTTAAATGGGAAAATTAAAGCATTTTTAAAACAGATGAAATTTTAACCAGCAAACGTGTCATTTTCATCACGAGGGAGCTATAAAGGTCAAATAATAATAAAATACTGGATGAATGATAACAAAATAAACTTAATGTGGGTGGAATTCAAGTTAATTTAATACTACAGGGACTTAACAACAAAAATCAAGAATTAAATTCATTCATTTAATTTCCAAACCGCTTATCCTCAAGGATCGCGGGGGGTGCTGGAGCCTATCCCAGCCAATTATAGGGGGGACACCCTGAATCGATGGCCAGCCAATTGCAGGAGACAATTTAGGGGCAATTTAGAGTGTTCAACCAGCCTACAATGCACGTTTCTGGGATGGAGGAGGAAAGCTGAGTATCCAGGGAAAACCCACGCAAGCCCAAGGAGAACATGCAAACTCCACAGTGAGGACCCACCTGGGATCGAAAAAAAAAGTGTGTGGCGTTGTGCTTTATAATTTAGTCGCAAAAAATTCTTGGCTCTCATCCACTTGCATAGGATTCATTCTTTTGTTTTGATTGAAATCATGTGATTTTAGCCGCTCGCCCTCAAATCCGACTCTTCGGGGAATTCGTACAATGAGCGTAGAAGCGAAGAGGCCGTCGACTGTGACCTCAAGGTCACGCCAGCTGGCCTCAAGTCAGACGGTCGACGTAACAAGTTCGCGGCGCCTGCATTTCCTGGTTCTAACTCGGAGGACGACTCGAGTTCTGCTCTCACCAACGTGAAGGGTCGCGGCGGCGGCGGTGGCGCCGCTGTCAAACACGTCTGTCGTTATCTTAGGGGGAAATGCGCGTGTCCAGAGGTGAGGGCTGAGCTTTGTGCCGTGGAGCAGGCCACCTCGCAGCTTTTGTGCGCGTAACAAGCTGAGCTCAGGCTCCAGCGAAGCGAGAAATTGTAAACTCTCCGGAGAGGCCCAGCGAGGAGATAAGAGCTCAGTGTTTGCTGCCAATGTGCACGTGGATGAATCTGATAGAGGCCGGTCCCACGCCAGAATGGGAGTGATGATACCTCCCCTTGTATGGTGACTTATGTTTAATCCCTTTGCCCCGTGTATTCACTTGCAAATACTCCTGTCACCATTAATATGTATTAACAGGCGTCACGCTCTGTTCAATACAGATTTACCCCCCAGTCTATTTTTCTCTTCTGCTCAGCGCGGCCGTCTTTGATGAACAAGAATCGACCAGAATGCGTTGCTGATGTTAGCGCAGCGAAATATTCACCGTAAGCTTTGTTACCTCCTTTCCGGACTGTATTTTACGCAGAATAGTCACTTAAAAACTTTGCTCAAAAAGGTTTGCGACATTGGTCAACTTTAGCAATTAGGGAGTGTCCTCAATGAATAAGTGGATATTCTAACAAATATCAATGAGCAGCACTCTCACTTCAAAAAAAATTAAAAAGGAAGTCACGTGAGCTGTACAATAAGGAAGTGTGTATGTAGCAGTCTAGTTTTCACCAAGTCTTTGGGTGCAATAATAGCATGAGATACAAATTACGCTGGTAACAAAGCTGATATTTTAATGATCGACCGCAAGACCTTCGATCAGCCTTAACAACTATTGGGATGTGCTGACATGGAAAATACTAGGAACACATTGATCAAGGCTACTTGGCGTCTGGCCAATCAGAGCACGTTTAACTACTGGTAAGATGGTGGCGCCCTGAGCGAGCAATGGCAGGCACATTTTTTTCACTTTTTATGCAAAATCATTTTTGTTTTCTTGAATTTCATTCATAGACATCAAAATGAATATAGTTTAGCGTTTTATCAGTTTATCTTTTCTCTATTTTGAAATGACCATATCGGCCGCATTGTCTTGCGTTATGGCGTTTTGTCTTTGTCAAGTCTAATTTGTGCGCATATAAGCCGTACCCTTATTTTTTTTGTTATAAATACGGCGTACATGCGAGAAAAGTCATTCAAAAGTATGACAAGTTATCTTTATACATACTACACCCCTTTTGTTTCTAACTGTGTGAGGATGAACGACTTATCCGTGATTAGTTAACAGAAAGCATGCAAATAAGATTAAAATACTCATTGTTACTGGCTCCACTTGTTTAGCGATATCATTAATGACAGTAAATCATGTCATCTAACAAGATAAGGAGTGCCGGGTGGGATTTGTGTGAGACTTGCACTCTTGTCGGAGGCTTAATCCAGACAAAGCCCTGAGAGGCTCATTAGAGCCTGGTGAGGCCTTAAAGCGTCGGGCTCCGTTTGCATTAAAGCCAGCCAAGAGCGGCCTGTCAGCTCAGTGGCACAGCCCGAATCAAGCTGTCAATTATCAGACATGTTTATGGAAATTACATGTTTGTTAACATTCTGGAAAAAAGGGCTCTGACCTCAGGCAGAATGCGTTAGGAGAAACCATTTTGCTCGGAAATTTTTCTTTCCATTTTAGATTTTTAGTATTATTTTAGATGATAAAATTCACAGTACTCAACTCCACTCCACTGTGCTGACATTTCTTAAATGTCCTAGTTGAGCCAGTAAAAAAAGGGTTGGAATAAATCACTCTTCAACATAATCATGTGGTGCATTTAAAAAAAATTACGGCGTTACTCAATAGCCGCTACTGATGGTGACAGGCGTCCAATTGTTTGGAACTGGGAGGGGGGCTATCAATTGGAGGGAATGGGTTAACCTTTGTAAAGAATCAGCCACCAATAAAGACTAACACTTTTTAAAAAAATGAACTTTACTTACTTTTTTCCTGTGATCAGCTGCCAACCAATTCAGTGTACCATGCTTGGGAGATTTGACCTCTACGCACCTCCTAAAAAGTAGAATAGGCACAATTAATTTCAACATTTTGTGTGTAATTCATAGTTGTTTTAAACCAGGCCCTAAAGAAAAAAAAAATCATAAGAACGGTCATTTCATCCTCCCAACGATCAGGAAATTGAAGCGATCGACATCCGCATTTGGCATATCTGGCTGAGCTCATAGACAAGGTAATTTTGTCAGAGCAATTACCACTGTAATGTATTCCAGAGTCAGGGCATTTGCCGCAGCTTACTTGAGCCTCTGACAGCATGTTTTGATTTTCCAGCCATTGTTCTCCTCACTCAGAAATCACATTGACATCCACCTTTCTCCGTATGTAACCATCCGCCATGATGCCACCATTTCACATTAACATCTGATTACCTCGCTTAGACCCGCAGCTATAGTGTGACTTAGTGGCTTTGACAGAGCTCTAACTAAAGATGGCCAGGGGCACTGGCTTGTTTACAACCAAGGAGAGTCCAACCATAAGACGCGGTCCATTCTCAGAGAACTCACCCGCGTTACCTGGCGGGGATGGCTGAAAAAGCCCCCGAGAATGTCAGCGCACAGTGAAACTGTCATCACACAATTACTCTCACCATTACGGTCCCCAACATCTCCATGTAATGGCTGTGACACTCTTTACAATTAAGATTGTGTTCGCAGTCAGTGGCACTTAAATGCTGCACTCTGTTTTATGAAAAGATAAAGATCTATGTAATCTGCCGGTGCTTAACCGTCTCTTGAATGCTTGTCAGGCAGGGTTTTGTCATTCTCCAAAAGTTGTCACGGCCCAGAACATGGCCCTTTGTTTGCCGAGGGAAAGAGTCTCGCAGCGCAATTTCGTGCGCTCGTCCATTATTTGCTACACCGGTGTGTCCAACCACAGATGGCGCCATTGTTCAAACCTGATACTGAAGATTCTTTTTTGCTTCATTTTCTGAACCGCTTAATTAGGGTCACGGGGGGCGCTGGAGCTTGGTGGCCAGCCGATCTCAGGGCACAAGGAGACGGACAACCATGCACACTCACACCCATACCTAGGGCCAATTTAGAGTGTCCAATCAGCCTACCATAGTTTTGGAATGTGGGAGGAAACCGGAGTACCCGGAGGAAACCCACGCAGGCCCGGGGAGACATGCAAACTCCACACAGGTGGACCCAGGGCCCTGGAGCTGTGAGGCCGACGCGCTAACCACTCAGCCGCTGGGCCGCCGATACTGAAGATGAAGCCTCTTAATAGATTATAGTAATCCCTCGAATATCACAGTTAATGTAGACCAGACATGGTCGCGATAAACAAAACAAAACATAGTAGGATCACCCTATTATTACTACCACAATACGTTTTCACGCCTATACAGAAATACAAATACAATATTAAAGCTATAAGCATATCAAAAGACTATTATCTAAATATAATCTATACATATAAAAATGTAAATACTTTAAATACTGTACTCAGTGAAAATAGTCCCCTTGATATAAAAAAAAAAAAAAGATTAATGGGAGTTTTAGTCCAAGTCCTTGATATCCGCAATGTAGAGATTACTGTAATCTTAATTAGAAGCGAGATCGGGCGTTTGGGAAAAAAAAATGGTTGTGTTGTTTAGACTTTGTTTATCTGAATAATGGTTGATATGTTACTTTAACAGACACTGACTTACCCTGTTCTCCATTTTCTTGTTGTCACCAATTTCTATTTTGTCTTTGTATCTGAAAAAAAAAAAGAGAGAAAATAATGATAAAAATGCTAACGTGTCCCTGATGGGCACACCAGTAAAAGAGCATCTGGAAACATTCCAGGTGTAAAGAGGCAGATTGCCAACCAGTGTGTGCTACCAGATTGGGTTTAACACGCCAGATTGATTGTAATTGTCTGATCAATCCAATGTTTTTCAACGCTAATGCCCTTTATTATGGTTTGTTTTTCTTGAATGCTCTTTCCTCTGCTGATTCTTTTTCCCTGGGGAGTATTTATGTCACCAACTACATTGCATCATTTCCTTCCAAAACTGGAGTCCTTCTGACATTGAAAAAAATGTGTCATTTGCAGGCTCCTTTTCAAATATTACAGTAATTGTTTCTCAGACTGCAATTCCAATAATGAAGTGGACAAAAAAGTTTCTAAACCTCACTTGAAAGCAGGCGCATTCACAATGCTGGCCAAAAAGTTTACCTCTTAACGACGTATATTACTTTTCTATTTTTCCCCCCAGGATAAATAAAGTACTGGTGGTTGCTTTACAATTCAATCATAAAAAAACAAGTTACTCGTGGTTTGGCAAATGTACAATGCAATCTGAGAGCAATTTTACATCTTTACTTGAAACAGTATGGGGTCGGTCGGTGCAAGCTGTAGATTCGCACAGGTTCAAGTATTTTTACTCTTCAACGTGATTGAAATTGTTCCGCGCAGTTCCAGTGTTGACATAATCAATTTACAATATGGTCTTCGGATTGGGTTTACTGCCTTGCTGTTCTTTTCTTACACATTTCTCAATCAACGGAAAGAAATAAAGAAAGGGTAAAAAGTAGCTCGACTCTTTAAAAGCATCAATATACCGCGGAGAAGTACCCTGACTCTTCATCACCCAGGCAAAATCCTGGCGGTCCAGTTAGTGAAGTACCCCGTACCTAGCTAAAAGCGGTCCCGTGAGGCCACTGCTTGACTTTTAGAAGTTGATCACTCTTGATATTTGTTCTCATCACTAAATTAACAACCTTTCTGGAGCTTAAGATGAGTCTAAGTGCCCGAATTTACAACTCCTCTATTTTTCACACGACAGAATCAATAGCGGTACTGAAGAGGGATAAAAATTTATAGTATCTTGCAATTTAATGGTTGAAAAGATGCAATTTGAAAGATCATAAATTGTGAAGGAGCTCACGCATCGTTGCTTCTGATTCAGTGGTTGCTGTTAGAACTTGATTTGCGAGTGTCTGCAAAGTGTGATTAACGAGGCGATCAATGTGCAGTGCAGCACACCATGGCCCTCCTAATGCTCTTCATTAGAATAAATAAAATAAATTGACTGCGGCTCTATGAAAACTCCGTAATGGTTAAAAATCAAAGAGTGTCATCCCCGCGGTCAGGATTTAGCTCCTCTCCCCCCGCGTCCAACTTGATCACACCACGGTGACGGCCCCCGGGACCCCGAGCGAGGTGAGCGGACGCCTCGGCGACTGGTAATCATAAATCGCGGGGCTTTTGTCGTCAGCGTGTTCACTTTGTGAAGTATTAATGCATGAAATAGCATTTGAAGCTGATAAACGCTCGGCTGAACGGTCACTCTGCGCTCTTGGAGGCATATTGTTTGGAATAACATTTACCGGGAACATTTATTCCACTTCACCTCATGTTGTCGTCCCAGACAGCTCGAGTGTTGCGTCCGACTCTGCTTTAATATTCATCACTGGCGGCTGTCCTTTTATTCTTATAATTGTCTTGACAGATTACATACACAAATGGCCACAGTGTGAGTTGTTGCTCAGAACTTCCGATTGATTTCCCACCCATGTAGATATGGAAATCAATGTAAGGGGGCAACAAAAGCAAAGAATTTGCATTCGCTTACAATATCACCGAGAGACATTGGCGGAACAAATGACAAACGACTGAGAGATTTTCACACTGAAACACTAAATTATTGCCCTGCACGCCATCTTACATTTGTTTTCCACTCTCCCCTCACCTATGCCCCCTAGAGGCCGGGGGCCCGGGGCCGACGCACCCCCCCTAATTCCCGCCTCTGCTAGGCAATCAAAGTAAGCCTGTTTAAAGTGGCACCATATCAAGTTTTTATGCACTAATTGCATGATCGGATCTTATCATAGAGTATTCGAAAATACATTTGGAACACGCAGAAAGATCCATAACTATTGAAATGGTGAAACAAAAATAATTTATATAGCGATTTGCCTGTGCATAGTTGAAACTCTTGACGTAGTCAAGGGCGAGGATCCTGGCAAGGCAATTTGACTCGATGGGAAACAGTAGGAATTTGAAAGTCCGCTTATTATTCAGCTCTACTCTCTCATATATTTCTTTCTTTTAACACCCATCGTTAAGGCTGCTTCTTCTTTTGGCGTATTCGGGGGTAAAACGTAGAACAATTGAATTTACAAGTTAATCCTCTGATATTAGCTCTTGTGCATTATGGCGTGATGATTTTTACCCCGACTTAAATCCTTTCAACGTGTTCTTCTCCCGCTCGGTCCAACCTTGATGAGCTCGCTGCCCATTAAACATGACCTGAGAGCTCATTTTACACAGGGACGTTTAATTGCGTGTTGCCGGGCTACTCGTCTTATTAGGCTAAGTGTCGACTCCTATGGTGACTCGGCGAAGTGAACGTGCAAGCTGCAGAACTTTTCCACCTCGCTGCTCCCCTGCCGCTCATTATTGCAGTCATCATCACACAAGACACTTTCTAATAGATTGGTGTCAATTTACAGATGGAAATATTCCTTCAACACGTTTGACCCTGACTTAATACTTCTGTTCCTCTGTTGATTGCAAAGTCTAGAGAATTAAAATGAGAAATGGATCCATTTGGCTTCATGAAACTCATTTGAATATGTAAAACAATAGCCGAATTGATTGAAGTTCAGTAAGGTTTTGTTTTTTTATTTTTTCCCAATCAGATACAACATATCCAACTTTCAGTTCCTTTTGTCTGAGGGTGTGCATATTTATGCAGCAAACACACTACCTGCGACACCCTCGAAATGAAAGCAAAATGATTAAATTGAATATTATAATTTACAGGTCATTTTGTTAGTCAAAAGTATTAAAATGATGGATCCTACTTATATTTTTATATCTTGGCAGTTGGTGTCTGGACTTTTCAAATGCACTGTAAATTAACACCCAAACCTAATGAAACAAAAGAATGGAAAAATATTCATAGTTTAGCCTCCCTTACAGTATGTTTAAGTGAGTTAAGGAGCTTCATATAGCCGCATAGTTGGCATAATGGAGCAAAGTCACTTTGTTGAAGTAAATTTTCTCATGGTTTGTCGCTATTTCGTGACTAAAATTAAGTTTAACTGCCAATTCTTTGTGACTTTTGATTTGTGGGGATATTGAACCTCCATTTCGGCTGAGGAAAATATACTTTTTTATGAAAAAGCATCATGAAGAGTGGTCACTTTACTATCTAGAGGCCTTTTTCCTAACCAGAATGGGAGTTCCCCACTTTGCCTTGTTTTCTTGTGCTATAGTCAAAAGCCAGACATGCTGGACACTGATATCTTCCATAGGAGAGCACCAGATACCCTGATGTAATTAGGGTAGGTACCTGGATTTTTGTTGTTGTTTTTGTTTGGTTTCTTGATGATTTCCCTAGGCGGCTCTTTACAAATGAAAGACAATGCGTGGAAATATTTTTATATTCACATTTTCTTATTCGAATTTCACAAAGCCCTTTTCAAAGATGCAAAACAGAGCAGCAGAATGAGCTGTGGTGAGTGCTCAATGGCCTACACTTACACAACTCAGATGGGATATGTATTTGTTTGTGTCCCAATTTGCACTGAAGGACAGGCTTGATAATGCTAAATTTAGGTTTTAATTCAATTAGGTAATGGTAGTGGTAAGTAAAAAAATAATAATGAACAAATGAAATTGGACTAGACATATGAAACGTGTCTTTTTCCCTTAAAAAGTTGCTTCAGCTGTATTACCCTATCCTGTTAGTTCTCAAATATGTTCATGGGGGTGCTGGAGCCTATCTTATCGCAGTCAACGACGGGCGGGAGACACCTTGAATTGGTGGTCAGCCAATCGCAAATATTTTATTCACTCCTTTTAATAGAAATAGCAAAACGGGTCATCTTTTTATTTCCCTCATCTGCGAACAGTGCGATGTAAAAGCATCACTGTCGAGAAAACTCAATCAACATGCAACATGAGCAATTTTAGGATCGCCAGGTTGTGAATAGGCCTCATCAGTGAGGGTGAGGGTTCATGTCCTCGTGTTACTTCTAAAGGAGCCGCTGTGCTCAACCCAAGGCAAATAAGCTCCTAGAGGCAATTATTCGCAATCACTAAATCTATTATTCATTGTAAGAGTTTCTCGTTCGCACACCGACGTAATTTGCTATTGTTCGTGCAAATGTGGCAAGCGGCAGAGTGATATTGCGGCGCCAGCGCATTTCTTTTTTCATAATGACAGCTTAAAAGTCTGCATCAACATTCAAAGAGCCAACGCAGCAGTGTCAATGTCCGTCGCACCGCTTGGAAAATTTTGACACGTCTGGCCTAGATGTAATCATTAGGCTGTTTGCATTGACCTCATCAGCGTGTATTGTACACCGAGAGCCGCCATCTCAGGTGTGCGTGCGCCCTAATGCCTCATACAACGCAATTACTTGAAACTTTCCCTCCAGTGTTTTATTGAAACTTCACTATCGGTTTTGCTCCAATTGGCCCCTTCTACTTCCAACTCGCTTTGCAAAGCGTGACGTTCTGATTGGTAATGCAAAACGAATGTCGCACTAATTAGCAATTCCATCACGCTTGCAATGTTTTTTTTGTTTGTGTTTTTTTTTTTGCCCCGCATAGTTCTGCCTTGGAGATAGGAATGCAATTAAGGACATAGTTATTGTTATTTTCTGTAGAAATTGACTAAAGCAGACGTAATTAGAGGACGAGGAGTGAAACTAACTGAACGCAAAATATACAGTACATAAATCTGTCAAAATGGTTGACATTCAATGAAATTTTTTTGGGACCGATTCTGGGGATCACGTGGGTCAAACTGACACGTTTTTGACACAAATCAATTCTGCTTGCTTGAAAATCAATACATACTGTTTACCATAACCATTCTTTACATGAATTGTACAAAAGTAGTTTCATTTAAATAGCCCACATCTTTATATTTCATTCATCCATTATTGCTAGTACTATCTTTAAAGGATCGTGGGGGTGCTGGAGCGTATCCCAGCCAACTATGGGCAGTAAGTAGGTGACAACTATTCACGCTCACACTCTTACCTAGGGGCAATTTAGCATACAAGTAGCCTAAAAATGCATTTTTAGGGGATGTAGCAAAGATCGGAGTACCCGGAGAAAACCCATGCAGGCACAGGGAGAATATGCAAACTCCACGCTGGAAGGTCCCTGCCGCTACATGTTGTTAAAAATATATAAACATTTTTAGAGATGGTGAAGTTGGGGTTTTACTTTGCTTTAGTTATAAAAAATGTCCTGATGTATTTTTATTGTGCATAACTGTGACAATTGCTATACCAGCTCATAAATTGCACATCCGTACCTAAAATTTTGGCCCAGTATCCACCTAGTGCCTCCCATCAATTACTAAAGGAATAAATAATGGCTTCGGGAGGAAATGAGTGTAATTAGTAAGCAGTTTGGGTCCATTGATAAAGCTCAGGCTCGCTTGAATGAGGGGCAGGAAGCTGTCACATCAGTCAACCTCCAACAGATGAGCATCTCTTATAGAGGCAGCTCTTCTCGCCTAACCGAGGATGCCCGCTAACCCAACGAGTCGAATAATGAAGCAAGTTGCCCACAAGCACAAAGCATACGGCACTACTTTGTCCGTCACACAGACAACCACGCAATCGCATTGGTCGCGGCGCATTAAAGAGCCAGCGTGTTGGCCTTTAAGGCCACGCTTAAAAGCAAAAGGAGGATTTGGGCACATCCTCTCAGGCTTTAAGACACAGTTGGAGTTGTTTAGGAGTTAAGTGTTGTCCAAACATAACATATCTAACGTCTCATCTTATATTCTTTCTGGTCTCACTTAACGCAACATTGCACTTCATCACATTTTGCATATCACCTTTTAGATTTTTTTTAAATTCATATTTTAATCTTAGTGTGCCTTATTGCATCGGATATCTCCCTTATTACAGTTTGTTTCAATTGCTCAATTACATTTGACAAAACCTCCTTCCCTCTTCTCCAAACATAAACACAACACTTCATTCTAAAACTACAATACAAACAAAACAATACCTTGTTACTCCAAAACTCAAACTTTCACACCTAAATAGCTACTCGAAGTACAAACTACAAAGGCACTACTAAAAGGGCAATTTCCGAAATGTGAGAAAGTCCTCATACACACACAAACACAACAGCCAAAACGTAGTGTAGTCTTTAAAACAGTTGCTGTAAAATCAATTTGCTGACTCTGCCGCTATCCATTGTTTTTATTTTGAACCTTGTACTGTACTTTATCGTTGAATTTGAGAATTGAAGTAACGTTTCTTTTTCAATTTGTATTTGGACATTCGCTCATTTAGCTTATTGAGTTAGCTTTTGTGTTAGCAAATTGGAAAAAAACTTTCAGTAAACACATTTGGAGCTGTGCTAAAGCGAATTTAGTACAACGATTAACCAATATTGATCCACTGCCAGATTTTGAGAAAATTCAAGTCTTTTAGTTGCACCTTATAGTGCGGAAAATACGGTTAGAATGGGGGTTGAGTCTTGGACTTGATCATCCAGTTTTAAAATGGCCAGTATCACTTTTCTCAACGTACATTTTCCCGTCAAGTTCAATATATTCATACAGTACATTTATGTCTCCAGGTGCTATTACAGTAATGACTAGCGCATAATTAGCCCTCCCACTCCAACTTGACTGCTGGATTTCTCTCATTATAGTTCGTAATTGTCTGTGATTGAGACGAAATAATTCCCTGCGCCTTGAGGACGAGGCGAGTGACTTTCTACGGGCTCGGTGGAATTTACCAGTAAACAAAACGCTGGAACGTGGCATCTCCCAATTTCCCCTGGAAAGCCAGCGAAAGAAAGTTTAATTAAGTAAGAACCTGTTGAGGAACGTTTCCGATCCCGCTCGTCAAAATGAGCCATGGAGCGTATTCGTCTCGGGGCCGTATGCTGTCTCTTTATCCAAATGTTCTCCAGAGAGACCCCCAGTAAATTGAATACATTAAAGCCAAGCGCTGGGGGCTTTATTTATTTTTCTCCATTGCTCAAGACTTGTTTAAAAGAGACCCACTGCTGATGTTTGGCCCCCTTCTAGAGTTGAAATAGTCTCTACGCTGGGAGTTAGGCGCAGGATTGCTGCTTGGAGAGGAGATTTCGTGGAAGGCCAATAATTATTTATTCATAAGGAACCCCTGAGCTTTAAATGTGCATCTTCTGTGCCGGTTTGTATTGGACAGAAATAGAGATTTCTCAATACAATGTGATGAGATGTACTGCAGTTTTTGGATATTTCATGCTCTCTTTAGATATTCTGACTGTGTGGGACACATTAGGAATACCACAAAAAAGGTTTCAAGCACCACCCCCTAAACAAAATACACTATATTTTTCAGATTCTAAATTAAATTTAATTTAAAAAATAAGATAGGTCGCACTGGGTATAAGTCGCATTTTGGAGGGAGCAATTTTTTATGTGATCTGAAACCACTAACAAACATGCGTTGAGGTGACAATAATAAAAAAAGATAACGGCTGGCTAAAAAGGCATTTGTTAACCTAAGTTTTACAGATAACAACAGGCTATCAGTAGTCAGAGAGGAGAAAAATATAGATACAAGTGTTGCCATTTTATCTTATTCTGATTACAAAGAGAAAGAAATGACACAAAACGTTTATAACCTACTTTTGGAAGACGCTACAATAAGATAAGATAAGTTAGCAGATGGCAAGCTTTTTGGTTCCTGGTGAATAGCCAAAAATGTATATACAATTTTGCAACATATGCGAGTTTTCGAACTGTTTTCCAATCAAATTATGGAGGAAAGAGAAGAAATCCAAATGAATAAGCACGACTGGGATCTGAAGTGAATTATGAAGATGGCGTCAAGTGTGAAAGGCAGACCCCGCCGTTCTTCCTCAGGGGGCGCCATGGTGACGTCCCCGGACAATACTCATTAGTCAACATGCTCTTCATCTCCATTGTCACATTCATCACGCCGATGCCTGAAAGCCTCTTTTACAAACGCACTATTCGCTCATTAATGATGACTTTCATCTCGCCTGGACCAAGTTTGACTTTGGAGTTGCCAAAATAGAACGACACCTTCGACGGATTAAGACGAAGGGTGGAAAAATGGAAACTAAACACATTTGGGTTTATGAATCTAATTTGAATATGCAAAAGAATCAAATTTACCACTGCCTAATTCGAGGCCTAAAGTAAGATTTAAAGTGAACAAGGTGATTAACCATTTATGTCACCAAACTGCATGTAATGAATAAAGATCGCCAGTTGATTTTTTTTTTTCACTAAGAAAGTGCCTGGTGTGGGCAGCCTTTAATCACCTCGCTGACAGGAATAACTGCTTTCATTTAACCTTGAGTGAAGATCATGAATTGTAAAGCGCTTTAATTGGAAACAGAGAAAATTGCGGCCGACTCAAAGGCCCGCGTGCACCCACGGCGGCACAATTAAAGCCGATCTGCTTTCACCTGCCACCATTAGTGACGGAACTGTCTGATCTGAAACTTTGCAAAGCTTCACCGTGTTTCCCATCATTGGTTACCATTTCCAATGGCCCGCCTAATTGAAATGTTTCCAAATGGGAGAAAATAACAATGGCGTTCTTCGCCAAAGCGCGCCAGTCACAAAGTCGTCTCTGCAGGCAATTGCCCCGACGAGGTGAGAAAGTATGTCAAGTGGCGTGCGCGCCAATGTGCATTTAATTGTTTTGCTGCCTTTGACATGGGACAGAGAGCAATTTCAATTTGGTCCTCTGCGACCGAACCTGAGCAGCCCCAGGGTCGCGTTTCACATTTTGCCAATTATATTTAGAGAAAGATCTATCCGCCAAATACAAAGTGTTATTTAAATGAAAATAGCTTAGGGATAGTTTTCTTAACTAGATCCCCCAAAAGTGAAATCTGGGGAGTCCCTGCCAGAGCCCGAAGGGATCGGCGGAGAAATGAATTTAGGGATTAATTTCCTTCGGTACTAACTCATCAATTTGGAGAAGGAGGGTGAATTGTTTTGAGGTCGTGTCTCTTTATTACAGAGGGCTGCAATTAGGGTTGTCAAAGTCTGGTTTCGTCACAGGCCACATTCTAGTTAGGCTTTGGCTTTGACAGTGGAATTATGAATACAACAAGAAACACACAAAAATTGTGGTTATATGGGCTATGAAATATGTGCTGTTACTATGATTTGTGGAATCATTTCCAATCATTTTACAGCCATTTCTGCTTTAATCACAATTGCTAAACCTGAATAATTGTATTGAAAACTCAATGCAGGTGATATTGTAATTTTATTGCAGTTATGCATGTTTTAAAATTAAGTTAAAGAAAATTACAAATGATTTCACCTAGTATTGTATTTCAGCCATTGCCAGTCCTCAAGTTCAAATGGACAAAGTGTTTACTGTATTTTTACTGTATTTACTGGATTATAAATTGCATTTTTTTCATATTTTGACTGGCTCTCCAAAGAATATTCAACTGTGGCCTAAAGTTGTTTTGAATACTCTGACCACCCACAGCCCGCTAAGTTGTTTTTTAGACAATAGTTATGTAAAGAACCTAAGTTAATAAATGCCTATTCAGCCTGTTGTTGTGCATTTGCTATTGTTAGTTGATTGTGTGTCTGTTCTTGGTTTCTGAGAAGAAAAAAATTAATTCCCCTCCCAATGCGACTTATGTTTTGTTATTTTACTCAGGTGCAGATTATAGCGCAAAACAAAATTCAGTTTCACAGTCAAAGGCGAATATGAACAAATAAAATTCTTGAGCGCTTTTACCGGGCGGGAAACATTCTTAGTGTTTACTAATGGAAAAATGTCAAATGCACAAAATTCTCTATTCAAAGCAAGATTAGGGCGAATAACCACAAGTGGTGATCTTGCTAGAAAACTACAGTACAAACAATATGCACAAAAAATGGACTTCCCTGGGGTTTTTTCCCTTGAAATTGAGATTTTCATATACCTACTCCGATTCCACTGCTGCTTACGACAGCACAGAAAACAGTAGAAATTAATTTTTATGTTCTGATGAGAGAACAGCGTGTAATCTTTCTTTTGATATCTTCTACATTTATATTGCCATTTCACAGAATATTCTGGGGGAATAAGTCATATTCGACATAAAGTGGATGGCACTGGTGAATTGGCCTATTTTTAAACGGCCTCTAGCGAATGAGTGAGTGGGAGGGCTGGCAGTAAATGGTCATGTTTCAGCGCCAGTGACATCTTGGCTTATTTTGTGACCTTGTCGTGGAAGTTCTTTATTTTGGACAACATCTATCTACCTATCTACTCCTGTAAAAGTCCTCAGTGTGTCCTGTATCTCGGATTGACGAGCACGACGGCGACTAGTGTGACAAAAAGGGCTCTGAAGGACTTAATGAAGTAAAAATTAATGAAGCACGTGAGAAGCTCCGTTTTAAGATCCTCCATGCCCCATTTGTAATGTATGATCTCAATAAAATCCATCTAATGTAGCAGTTCTCACTCCAGGTATGAAGAGATTTACTGATTACGGCCCAGCGTGGTCATTATTGACCCCATCGGCATCGTCACAAAGCTCAACTTTCCCAAAATGGTAAGCTTCTACACTAGCGAAAGTCCAAATGTATGGATTTTCCATCCGAGTCGGTCTACGAAATTATGCAAGCAAAATGATGGAGCAATTGAGTTTTCTGTATAAGAGCTCCCCCGTTAGGTGACGGTTGGAAGGGCAGTTGGAAAGGTTAACATGATGAATCAAAAATTTTAGATGGACGTTTGGATCGGTGCTTTTGAAAACGGAAAAAAAAATTCACTTGACTATTCATGTAATAAAACTTGCATTAGATTATTCAATGTTTTCCGATTCTTGTTGACCAACATTCTAATTCAGCTAGAAGTGATCGTTTAAAAAATCTTATCGATTATCATAAGTGTAAAGCACGTTTTTATTTATTTGAAGCAGTACATTGTGTATTTTATAGGGGTCTCCTTAGGAATTCAAAAGTCCCCCCCAGCTCATTGTAATAGTAATAAAACCCTGTCATAAACATATGCATCTTTACGTATTGAGAAGCCAAACCACAAACAACAACAACAACTGCCGACTGACTGACATCGGCAATTGCATATTTCACCTTATCGCGGGTTCCTTTTAAAAGCATCGGTAAGTGCACTTGTGCTTTTCCTTTGTTAGGGTGACTTGGCAATTTCCCCTGTGATGGACCCACTGGAGAGAGCTCTTTACTTTCCATAATATCACCCAGACAGCCGAGGTGACCGCCGTTTCTATTATTTTGCCTTGCAGGAGCGAACAACGAGCAGACAGATACATTCTTACAGGATGCCTTAAAGTGGCTGGAAGTTGGACTCGGGCATCTGATTGATTCCCTCCTTGTCCCTGGATGGACAGCTTCTTTGCCTTTCCACGTGTACAAAGCCCAAAAGTTGACTGAAAATTTCAACTATCCCAAATTAACGCATTTACCGCCAGCCCATGTTGTGTATGTTCATGGCATCATTCCAAAATCGGTGATTTTAGGGGTCCCACAATGGTAGTCAAGGAATTACTTATAAATGTATATATATTGTTTCCTACCTGATTTCGAGCCTCTTTAACAAATGCAGTTGAAGGATTTCAAGTTGACTCTGGCAAGTTTTGATTTTTCTGAAAACATCCCTCGGAGAAAAAGGTTTGGACACCCCTGCAATAAAAAAAGAATTGCTGTAGTTAGAACATTAAGAATATTCATGTTGAAAATAACCTTCGATGGAAATACAGTTGGAATGATCGCTTCCATTCCGTGCCATGAGTTACAAACTTTCATTTTTAAAAGTGTTCAATGTGTATAACACAAAGGCTAAAAGGTTTAGTCAGAAAGGCGAAATGTCCACTTTAGATTTTGTGGCTTTCACGGTCCCATCTGTGACCCATCACGTGATGTATGGCAACACGTGCGGCCCATTCAAGCATCCTCCAACCTGCCCCTCCCGACCCCGACACCCCCTTTTCCCCGGGTTGGAGGTACCCCGCCGCCACACGCTGCTCATTTGCTGCTACGCTGGTTTTCATAATTAGCACCGCAAGGCCTCATTAAATCTGCTCTAATGAATAAATATTGTATTTCAGAGCGTGATTAGCAGATCAGCTCGATGCTGAAGCGTTGTAAACAATTACTAGGCCAAATATTCATCACCCCAAAGTGGAAGATCATTGCTATTTAATACACCAGACTCAAGTGCAGCCTTTTGAGAACAAGCAGGTATTTGGAAATTTTCACATTCAGGTTAAAATTGTTGAAAAAAATCCTCTCAAATAGACAAATTAAATATGGACAGTTAGAACCAAATTTCCACATCTTAGGGCATCAACTATTTAGGTGAAAAAAGTATGACTATTTGTTACATGCTTAGATGGTCAAATCTGCCCCAATTTTTTTTTGTTGCTACAAATTCATTTCTTTAAAAAAAGTATATTATTGATATTCTACCATTATAATGCTTATGCCTTGACATATTTAAGTTTAGTTTATGTTGAACCACTTACATTAAAACAACCAAAATGTGCATCACTGACTTACAAACGTAGGCTTTTCATTCCAACAAATTTCATTGAATATTTTTTCATCACCACTGTAATATAATGCAACAAAATGTAAACTTCATACTAATTAAGTTCTCAATTTAGTCAATGATTTAGATGGAGTGTCTTTGGATTCAAGCAAGAATCCTTAATTAAGTTAAAGACAAATTTTAGCATGGGAGAGAGAGAAAACAATTAATAAAATAAATCATACTTTCATTTTAGTGTAATCATCTAGTTTGAATTCATAATCCTTGGTTAATTTTCAATAATGTCCAGAGCTACTAGTCATTTTAATGGGGTGGTATGGAACCAAACCAAAAAACAACATGGAATTGCACAAACAATGATTGTGTCAATTTTTTTATTAATGCCACAAAAACAGGCATTTGGGCAGGGGAATTTTATACAGACTATACCCACGGAATATTGACATAACGCCCCGGGCAATCTCTAAATATTTCGGTCTCAATGACTGATATTTTTGACTTGCCATGAAAATGAAAGTTGTGTGAATACGAAACAAACAAACAAATTCTACAATTGAGTTCGTAGGTTACAGTACACTCGGTGGTATGAACCCAGAAAAGAGCCAGTCCAATTCCAGCCATCTTGTGCGCAGAACCACAAGGTTGAGCACAAAATGAGCCAGAGCGCAGCAGGATAAAATGATTTACAGGTACAAGACTCCCATTAGAGTGCACTAATTGTTTCCACACCATTAGCGACAGTTATCTAATGAAGGAGACCTGTGCACTACAGTACATCACACCGAGCTATTCACAAGTGGAGAACAGCAGTTCTAAGAATATGCACTAAAATTATACTGGTTTATGAAACTGTGCACGTGTTAATGGCGTAAAACAGTGACGACACAATGTTGTCATTTTGAACTTTTAACTGCCATTGACGGTTCCCAGTTCAAAAGGATTAGACGTCTATTTTCGTCAAAGGTGCTGAAACGTGGTTGAGTTCGTCGTTGGGGCCGTTATCACTCGCTTATTTCTTCTAGCTCTTTTTTCAAGCTGCAGAAACAATATAAGTCACACCAGATCATTCAAAAGTCTATAATAAAGAAACTACTGTATTTTCTGGACTATAAGTCACATTTTGTTTCAGTTTTTTCTGGGCCTGCAACTTACCGTATTTTCCGGACTATAAATTGCAGTTTTGTTGTTTTTTCTTTTCTTTTTAATAGTTTGACTGGTGGTGCCATATACTCAATTACGATTTACTAAGTGTGAAATTATTCACATTGTCATTTCACGTTATTTTTGTACTAAACCGCAAGAGTGCAACTCATAACATAAATAACAATATAAATAAATGAAATAATGAACAAATTAAATAATATTAATGAAGCCTGGCTCACCTTCTCAAGTAGGCGTGAACATTGTCAAAGCCATGATATTTGGCCAAGTAGACTAGCACGCCAGTGGCACAGCGGCCTTCTCGTGCTCGGCAGAAGCTGCAGTTGCAAATCCCGCGGCAAGGCGGGCAACGCCACTCCTGTCAGGGGCAACCGGCCACGAGTGAGATTGGAACCAAACTCTCGGGACAGAGTCTTATTTTTATTTATTTTATTAATTACCGTGTCAAGTAAAGCATCTCGCACTTCCTCTCCATATCGGTTGCGAAGGCACGGGCCGCAGAATTGACCCCGGACACCCACGCAGTCTGGGTTGCGGCAGTTGGTTTTGGTGTCGGTGGTCTTCTGGCGGCATTGATGGCAAGTGCTTCCCTAGAAGATGCAAACAGATTTGGGGCTGAATCAATTATTTTATATCAAGGGTGGGGCTTATACGCAAGAAATACAGTAAGCAAAAAAAACCAGTCATAATTCAGGACCAATGAACTATGTTAAGGTGATTTGAGAGCTTCATTTAATCAAAAGTAGCATTTTGAGAAATGATTTGAGTTAATGAGGTTCTTTTAGGGAAAAGTGGTGCTTAGCTAACATTTTGTAGTAGCAATTCAAAGTCTTTCTGGATTTGTCCAAGACTTTAACAATTTATGCCCAGTCCCTGTGAAAAGGTGCAAGAAACTGAAACGATACACACGGTTTAAATCATTAGTTGCCACTTATGGCGATCATTTAAAATCTATTTTTAACTATCGTCACCAATGAACATGAATACGTTAATTGCGTCTTCTGCCGCTTGGCTGGGGCTCAAAATCTCTTCTTATAACAGACATGTTCTCCCTCAACTTACATTGACGGTGTGGTACACCTTCTCCCTCACGTTGTAGCAAATGTGCTCCAGCTCCCCCTCAGTCACCTCCTCCACGGGCCGCACCACGTGAGGAAGGGCCTTGATGCCGTTGCAGCCACGCCGGCGAACCTAATTCACACGAGGGGTTTGATTCGTGGCACGCCGGTTCGGCGTTCCATTCTTTGAACGGCACAGAACAGAAAGCGGCTTACCGGCTCGTCCACCTCCTCGTAGCAACGGCTTCGGCGCACTAGGCTGAAGCGGTCCTCCGTCTGCTCTTCCTCAGGCGTCGGGCTGGGCGGGCCGTCTGTGAGCGTGCGGGAGCGAGTATGCGGGCGGGACAGACGCTCTGAGCTCCGCCTCAAAGTTGCCGGCATGGAAGAACGAGGTGCACGTCGGGCCTGAAGAGGGGAGGAAGTTGTCGTGTGAAACACTGCGACATCACAACACGACGTTGTGTGATCTGACACTGCGATCACCGGGAATGACCCGCAAAAATCCAGTCATCTAAGGAACGCTTTAGATGCATCAGAGTTTTGGTTTACCGTTGCAGATGTAGACGTGGTTCTTTTGGGGAAGAATCCAGGCACGTTGTTCAGCTCCGCCATTAACTTTGCAAGCTATCAAACAAACGGCAATGATGACGCACTGAAACATGCACGTGGCTTATTTTCAGTCAGCTAATTTAGGCTACCATTTCTTTGTTCTCTTTAATACTCAAGGCTCTCTTGGCCATGAAGTTCTCATCCTCTTCATCAGAGTCCAGTGCTTCAGGTTGAGGGAGGGGCACGGAGGCGGGCCTTTTAGAGGCCGCCTTTCGGTTCGGGAAAGCCATGGCCACTTTCAAAAGGTTGGGCCTGCGGCCACGTCTCACAGGCTCGCCATCTACTTTCTGAAAGGAAACATGTTTTTTTTGATTGAAAAAAATATGCCGTTCAGAAAAAAACTCCTTTAAACGTTTGCCTCACCATAGCTTTCATTTGATTGTTCATGAGCTCATCCTCAATGCCTGTGCGCGCATCTTCTTGCACGGTGACCTCCTTGGCCTTTGGCTTGTCAAGACGTTGGCTCAATAGTCTGGAGCTTCTCCTCTAAAGTAATTATGACATTTTCAGAATGACTCTGACATAGGTTTTTACATTAGCAACTGGAAATCACCCGTCATTACCGTGTTTGTAAAGCCTCCGTCGGATCCGAAGCTGTCACAGCTGTCATCGGAGGAA
Source organism: Stigmatopora argus (assembly GCF_051989625.1). Lineage (NCBI taxonomy): Eukaryota > Metazoa > Chordata > Actinopteri > Syngnathiformes > Syngnathidae > Stigmatopora > Stigmatopora argus. Next base: position 11,470,627 of record NC_135399.1, read on the forward strand.
GATGTTTCCATGGGAATGAGGGGGACGCTGCGAAAGTTTCTCAAACTCATCCTGGTGGATGGAAGTTGGGTTGCTGCACTCTGTGGTCAAGTCATGGACAAATTACATTTTGTCGTTGGACATAAGAATTTACAGATAGCTATTGTAAAATTAGTCTTGTTTGTTTTGCTTGTAAATAACCTTATAGTCTTGTCGGAGTAATATTTGATGCTTTGTGTCAACCAACCACTGTTGTTTGTGAGTTTTAGATTGTGTTGAAATGTCAGTAATAGTTATCTGACAGGAGAACTTGGTTTTTAATTCAATTATTGTCAGACCATGTTTATTTAAAGCATTCAGATGTGTTGCGATAGTCAGTAAAACGGCGTCATTGGTATGCAATACTACCTTCAAAAGGCAAATCATAGACAATCCATCCATTTTGACTGAGAGATACTGGCAGTAATCATTCAACCTCTCCCAGTTACGCCCAATTTTGGTAACAATTTTGTAGGATGTTGTTTTAAAACCACCGCTTGAAATGAATCGTGTTTAAAGCATAGATGTGAACTTTAAGATGGTTGATTAATATTTTTTAACAAAAAAACTTATTTGATCTAATAATGAAAGAACACAAACATTGATACGCAAATTAATCAAAAACTTGCAGGAAACTTTTAAACTCAATATTTTCTTGGAAGATTGAAATGCACGTCAGCGTGCTCCAATGCTCCATGATCCATAATCCTCCATTCAGTAAACGATCAGGGAGCAAATGTTTTCTCGGATAAAACTAAACATTCAGTTGCAAGTTCAAGCAAATATTTAGGGTTACCTTTGAGCGTGTGCAAGGCATTTTTGTCATCCAAGTTTCAGGACGCCGATAGACAAGAAGTTAGACGCACGCCTGGGCTGGTCAACTGATTTGTGCACTATTGAACAATGCACTTCCGCTCCCGGAAACGCGCGCTATTCGCGTTCATTTCCCGCGCCACTGAAAAGTCCTGGAAGTTACATAAAAACGGAGTTCGAGAAATTCTTATATTATAATTTTTCAGAGTGTGAATGTAAACTAAATACTGACAATACTATATAATGAGAGAACCATAGGTCCCTTTGATTTATTTACTCAATTAAACCGACTCGAAATGTTTATTGATGTGAAAATAATTTTACGTATCTTCCATGTTGCTCAGCGTGGCGCGAATTTTTTTCCTTCTAATTTGCATACAAGGCGGGTAACGGCTGACTTCACTTCAACGTGATTTTACTGTGCAGTTTGGGGCCTTGATGTTTTCTGTAATTGACAGAGAAACTGCTAGAAAATGTGCTATTAAACTTGACAGGTTGTGCTTTATATGTTAATTAAGTTAGTAAAAATAAAAGGTGGAAAAACTCAGTCATGTTGTAACTTTAATAAATATACACCATGCATTGTTTAAATTACCTATATTTGTGGCATTTAAAAAAAAGTCAGTTGTTTTAAAAGCATCCTGTTTAACTCCCTTTTTAAAAGTTTCTTTTTAAAGCATCTAGCAAAATGCTATTCAGATGCTAAATGCTTTGAGTTGTTTACATATGTTGGCGTTTGCCACTTTAGGTCCTGCCCCCAAAACCACGCCCTCCCCGGCCTCCTCTCCTCGCCCTTCCTCTTCCTGGTTTATTGTCCTGTCGTGGTAATTTTTTGTGGCGTTCCACTTTAATCCAGCCGCCATCGCTGCCGGCCTTGGCGTCCTCGCTTTCTTTGCTAGGGTTCTCGGTCACCAAAAGTATACCGGGTATGACGCGCGGGCGGTTCTGCGGCGTGGTGCCGTAACTGTTGGACCGCGGCCTCCCGAGTTGTCGAGGGCTTTTATTGCTTTTATTGGTGCTTTGCCCTCCTCTCATACTGCCCCTCGCCGGACTCGCCTCGTTGCTGGAATAGCCTCGTCTCCGGTACTCATCCGCAATCCCCGCGCTGAGAGGCCGCTCTCTCTCCGACATGCTTTCCGACGTCGTGCTGCACGGGCTGCTGCCCTTTGACCCCAAGTAGAGTGGCGACAGTTTGGCCGAAAGGCCGGCGGTCGGCGACGAGCTGCGAGAGTCGTTCCAAAGGTTGGCGCAGAGGCGGACGGGCGAGCGGCGCGCCGCTGCCGCGTAAGTCGACCCTTGGCTTTCGTGCGCGGAGAGAAACTGGGGAAGCGTGCGGGCTTCTGAGCTGGTGAAGGTGGGGAGGGCGGCGGTGGGCTGCTGCGATTTCGCCCTGAGGAGCTGCCGTAGCCTCACGTTGTGCATCCAAGCCTGATCGATGTCTACAAAGAATGACCAACGTTATTGTGGCGAGGAGATACGTGAATGTGAATCGTAGTTTGACATCTCACCAGAGTTAGAGCCGCTCCTGGGGGTCAAGTCAAAGTGAATGGGCGTCGGTTCGATAACGAGCTCCACTGTTCGGATCTCGTTCTGTCCACCAGACTGACGCCACGTCATGGGGCAGCTGTGTCTTGTTGACCTTGGTGAGCTGACGTTACTCTGCAGCGACACGTTAGAAAGGACAGCGGAGAATGACTTACGCCAAACAATACAGTTCAGATTTGCTATAGCGTTATCTGGATTTATACTAAAATTGCGATATGTTTATTTATATAATCCCCAATCACGACAAATGGTCCGCAGGTGACAAAAATGACAACATCCATGGAAGCAAGTCTAAAGTTGGATGAATAATTTTGAACAATCCTTGAATATCAGAAAGCGCTATGGACAGATGCCAAAATCTGCAAACAATGTCATTTTCAGCACCTAATAAACGGTTCAAAATAAAAACACACATTCTAAAGAGATAAATTCTTTTAACAATCACACCAGATTAACCATGTCACCGCACCAAACTGAACAGTGTATTGATGATAGTTGATGAACCCCTGTCATCACTCATCACCTGTCATAATTCACCTTGTAGCTGACGGCGTAGTCCACTCTCTGGTTGGGATGTAACCCGACGATCCATTTGTCCATCACAAACGGCAGCTGCGATATGAGTGGGATTTATTCATTAAACAACCAGGATTAAAAACACACGTAATGAGTCATTGTTGGAACACGGCGAACCTTAGTCATGCGCACGGGCTCCACATCCTGTCTGTTGGGGGTGAAGATGACATCCTTGATATAAGTCAAGGCCACGTCGTCTCCGTCAAGTTCCAGAAACATTTTCCACTTGCAGTCCTTAACAGAAAAATGGCTCTTTGTAAGACACAGCAGGCTGCCTAGTGCACTCAGCAATAACGTCTGATTGCAACCCTGAAATAAAATAATTGAGCATTCCACTTTTAGACTACAACTTTGGAATGTGAAGTAACAGCACAACCTAGAGGACGTACAATGGCAATGCCTGAAATTGACCAGGCGAAAGCTTTCATTGTTAGGGAATTATTTGGCAAGTGCAACATTGCTTCATTTCCCTAAAAGTTGAAGTTGTCCATTGGTTGTACTACTACTGCATAAATTTGAGGGGGAACTTGTCCCATAATGACAGCCAGGAGATTCAATATCAAATGCATAAAGCACAACATGACAAAGAAAATACGATTCAAATGTTTCGTTTTACCATAGTGACAAAAAAAATCCATGTCCCAAACTAATTTACTATCCAGATCACTATTTACGACACTCAGACCAGAGAAACAGATCAGCCACATTCTTATAGTACGACGGCTTCAATGTTATTTCACATATAAACTCACTGGCTGCCTGTTAGAGAGGTGGGCAGCGGAAAGGCACAAAATAAAGCAAGTATATTTCAAAAGACGTATTGGATTGGTATGTGTGCAGATGTTAGGACTCTCCATTTTCATGCAGACCGAGTGATTGTGGTGATGCACACCGAGGGCAATTTGCGACTCGAGCCCCCGAGGGCCAGAAAAGTGCACAGTCGTGTCCAAAACGTTCATCGACAATCAAGCCAGTGAGTCAAGGTTGCTTCCTTGCTCGCATCAAATGGTCGCTGGGGGGGGATTGTCCGACCGAGAGCAATTCCACAGCCTCTTTTCTCCTCGGCGCGGTACCCTGACAAAGCAGTAATGATCGTGCTGCTCCCTGAACACCGGCCGCGGGTCACCGCTTAAGCGCACGGGGTTCAGGGCAGGAGCCGATCCATTGCCGCGGTGATCACAGGGAAGGACATCAGAGCGGTGGCGCCGATATACACTCGTCTGAGGAGCCTCGGCCCATTCCCGGCCGCTCCTCCGAGGCCCCAGCGCAAAGAGGAAGCCGGGCCCCGGGACGGTCGCACCGGGGCTCCCGCGTCGGCGCCACTCTAATCACTCCGGCAGAAACAATGTGGCGTAATGATCCCTTGGACCCGAGTGCATATAATGACAACTCATACATAATTCAGCACCTTTCACTTGGCTGCACGGTGATATCCTCATTAGCGGGGAACCCTCAGTGGCTGTCAGATGGTGGCCGCTCAATCGCAAGGCCCTCATTTTGTCTTTGAGAAGTGCAGCTGCTTCCATGACATCGCCAGCAAAGAGGGGCGAAGAGGAGGGGAAAAATGCAGTGTGGGTTTGTTTTATTTTGTGCACAAAAAAAAAAAAATTCCAGTTTGTAAAAACAAGGCTGACACGGAACCTGACACCAGGCAGGGGAAAATAATTAGCTCTCATTTTCTCAGCCTCCTGTTTCCTTCTCCCCGCTGTGTTTTCGACCCACTAAACCACCACATGTCAGAAGAAATGGGAGGCAATTAGCAGGCTCGTTTCAGCCCTGCCGAACACACTGAAAGAGGACTATTTATGATGGGACAATGAGCAGCTGAAAGATTAAATAACGTTTTCCTTTTAAAAAGAAAACGGCTTCTGCCTAAATGGGCTATTTTTGATTAAATTCGAACGGCAAGTGAAGAGCCAGCCTTTCTCCACTCACAAAGAGCTGCGAGTGAGAAGCGCTAGATGTGGTACACGGAGGAGAATGACATGTTTATTTGTCTGCTTTTATACCTGTATAGCGATGCCTCTAATGGTCAGTGTAACAGCTATCATTATGCATTCTCAGGGCGAAAAAAAGCAGCAGCATATCCATTTTTCCCTTGTCACCAAACACGTTCGTTATGGACACTTAAAATCCCTCAACATCTTATTGGGTGAACCTGCGCTTGTGTACCTCAAATGCGCGCCGACACACGACACAGTCGTAGCAACAATTCAACCTTTTCAAAATTGTAAGGCTCGGTGGATGTCCAATAGATCGGACGTGTGTCGCGATAAACGGCAGCCAGTGAGTTAAGTCCAGTCAGAAACAAACTTACAGATTTTCCAGTGCCTGGCTTCCAGTGGTATCCAAAGACAAGTTCTAGATGGACACTTTTACTACTTTCCACTTCATTTTCAAGTGCCTCCTAGAAAAAGAAAAGACGCAAATGTAAAAAAAAAAAACATCAAAAATCGAGAAACACCCAAACTGAGGGGACATAATATTAGTAATATTAATTCATTTTCAACACTGCTTATCTTTGTCAGGGTCGCGGGGTGCTGGGGCCCATTCCAGCCATTCGCACTCACCCGCACCAATATCCATGTAACAATTGGTATACTAAAAAATAAGCATTACTAGAGAAATATTGAGACATACTATAACTGTAGCTACCAAGATTACCGACAACAGAGTGAATATTAGGATGACAACTGACTAATTCTGATAGGCAATTGTCTTAATACTGAGTTTCTGACTGCAAATTATTTCTTGGGCACTCACCATGTCCAGTCATACTCTAATCTTTCCTGTCTTCCTTCTTCCTGTCCTATCTGCTAGAACACATGTGTCAAAGTGGCGGCCCGAGGGCCAAATCTGGCCCACCGTATCTTTTTGTGTGGCCCGGGAAAGTAAATCATGAGTGCCGACTTTCTGTTTTAGGATCAAATTAAAATGAAGAGTATAGATGAATATTAAATTTCCTGATTTTCCCCCTTTTAAATCAATAATTGTAATTTTTAAATCATTTTTTCCTGTGTTTTTAGTTCAAAAATCATTTTGTAAAATCTAAAAATATATAATAAAAGCTAAAATAAACATTGTTTTAGATCTATAAAAAAAACTGAATATTCAGGGCTTTTAATCCAGTTCTTTTAATCAATTTATTAAAAAAAAAACTAAATATTATATCTCAAATGGTCCGGCCCACATGAAATCGAGTTGACGTTAACGCAGCCCGCGAACCAACCCGAGTCTGACACCCCTGTGCTAGCCTTCTCACAGGCTGCCCCCTCGATAAATGATGTTTTAATAATCTTGTAACGCTACTAATTGTCAGGTAGCATATGCTGTATGTTCATTTATGTTCCTGTATCACCCTTGTACTTTCTTCCTGTCAAGCTGCACTTTTAAATGAACATCAATATAAACAGCCAGCCATAAAGGAAGTAACCCAAATTCCCGTGATATATAAAACTGTTCTAACGTTAAAAGATCTCAAATTCAGCTTGTCCAACCGGCTAAATAACACAGGTATACATCAAAGGTATACATAAAGGTACACAGGTATACATCAATAAGAAAGACAGTGTTAGAAACGAAAACATTTTGCACCGATCCTAGAAACAGGAATAATGTTAAAAAGTAGTTTAAGATCCCTACACAACTTGCAGACAACCAAAACATAAGTTTCTACCTTGAGCAATGGTGGAAAGTGGATCAGCCCGAGGTAGTCATTAGTGAGCTTTTCGATTTCACTCTGCAGAAGAGAAAACACAACATAGCTCACAACAAGACATAAGCTTGGAGCAAAAGTCTAGCTTGGCCTTACCTTCAGGTGCATGACGTGACCTTTAGACTTGATGCCCATCTCCCGCATGTCGTTTTCCGAAAGTAATAAAAGCCTCTTTCCCGTAATGTGATTGTCCCGAAATAGGTCAGCATACAGGTGCATGCCACATGCGCTTCCCTCTACGAGAAAAAAAGCGACAACGTCAGCTCATATTTACTTTGATTAAAGCACTAAAATATAATACAAACCTTGGCCAAATATTTGCTGCATCCAGAAATACTGTATCTCACAATAATCACAAGTTAGCATTAAATGAAGAAAAGCAAACAGGTATATTTTGTCAACATGAAACTGACCACGTGCTCCTTTGTCCACGTGTAGATGTCGAGGGTAGGCAGCAACTGCATAAACACAAAGAAGAAACACGCAAATTAGAACACAATAATTTGAATGGATATCAGATGCCAAATGAAATGGAGAGAGAGAAATGTTTTTAAAATGGAAAACATTTTCAATCAAGTAACAGCGGCCGGGCTCTAACGTTTTTTTTTCCTTTTTATCAGACTTAAATGTCCATCTGCCTGATCTAACGCCACCTATTTGAAAGACAAATCATTTATTGCACAATAAATGTAATCATGCTGAAACTTGACAGGTAAATAAAGACTCTGGCATTGTGATCGGTAGAATGGTGTGTAATGACAGAGATAGTGGCATGGAAAATTGGAGGAAAGATGACTAACTGATGGAGTAATCTCTTTTCAGTGTCTCCTTCAGATTAAGAGCTGAATGCGGGCCTCCATAAACAGTAGCTGCTGCCATACATTTCGGGGCAGCCTCATAAAAACACTCAGGCTCACGAGCACTTCCCGCCTCCTCCGTGTCACGCTTTGGAAGTAAGCGCACTCAGTCTCACATTCTCTGTCTAATTTGATGTCTTTATCTTTGTAACAAATGGACAGCTTGCTTCTTTTCTTCACAACAGTAACTTGCTGTTGTTTGGAATCTGCAGTTTGCTGTTTTTTTTAAATGCCACAGATCTATTAAGGTTTTAATAGTAAATAAATATTTTCATAGTTTTTTTTAATAAACAGGAAACATTTTCCTATTTTTTTCATGTTTTAGTTGAATTTAAAAATTATTGTGCTTATTATATTTCATTTACTTATTTATATTTAATTTATTTGTATTATACTTAATTAAACACACTAAACATTCGTAGTCATTTTTATTCATTTTAGTTTTTAGCCAATTAGGTGACTATAATTTAAAAAAAATATGTGACTAATAGTGATAGCCCTAAAATCCCACTAGAAACATATTTTGAGTGGACGTAAAACCATCAATAATTCCCATTTATCACCGACACATTGTTATGAACATGCGCTCCCCCAAAATGTTTACTTAAATAATATGTAAAAAGACAAATAATATCAAAAATAAACCCAAGGAGACCACATGTTTCCATAATGCGAAGCTAATACCAAGGATTCCAAACTAATGCATATTTTGAATGGCTCCAATGCCTTGACTTAAACACCATATGATTATATTTGGGCAGTATTATTTTGTCAAATCTGGAGGAACATCAGAATTAAGATCGCAAAATATTTTTGGCCTTGTCATTAAGGACTTCTACTAGAGGACGCAAAAGTCTAAGTAAGTCAGACACTGGCACAACGACTGCACTTCAGCACATCAGAAAAAAATTGGCCAATCTTAATGTCAGCAAAATGTCACTTCATCATAAAAGATTGGCCTACACCACACAGCCATGTGCTTGTGGCTCCTTTCGGCACAGCATGCCACTCTACGTAAAGCATATTAACCATACATCAAATTACTTCCATAATGTCCATAGGGTGAAGACTGAGTGGGGAATTTGTTCCCTATAAGACGGTTCTTTTGGTAACGGGCTAAATGCATAAAACCCACAAATTGAAAATAGTGCTGTTATTATACATGCCAACAATTAGTGATAATGAAACATATTTTAAGTGTAACACACCTAATCACCTTTTTTTAGCTAACTGTAAACAGGGAAGTAGGACAGAGTTTTCCCATTTAGTCGCTACGATTACATTACAAATACAAATTTGGGAAAGATTCAATTACCATTTTTTTAATGAACGGTCGCTGGACACTTGGGGTTGTCAAGATGGTACTGCACTATGAATAAATGAATCAGGCAGGACCTTCTTGCTTGCAAGGCTACGCCAACCAGCATTTTATGTACCGTATTACGTATGTGTATAGTACTTTGTATGTTGTTTTGTTTTTATTTTTTAATGTAATACGGGTCTTGATTGTTGTTAAGCAACTGACCGGAGTGCTGGACTGCTGGATGAGTTTGCGCTCCCACATCTTCAGACGTTGCTCTCGTGCCTTCAGTTCCTGTTCTTTGCTACTCAGGTCTCTCTCTAGCCTTTTCAGCCTGTCCAGTGTAGCTTCAATCTCACCTCTGCAGAATGAAAAAAAAATACTCTGATACGTGGATCCAAATAAAACGACCACACATACTCATATTAACAAAAGATAGTGTTTTGTGGCATTAACATTCATGCTTTTTTACCCACAATAAAACCAGCCAGGTATGAGGATAAAATACAAACTCTATATGTACAATATGTGAGGCAAGATGGTGACCACTTTCTCAGGATGCACCAGTTCTATGAAAAAATGACTACAAACAATATATGGAATGTAACCAGCCAATTAACAGTCAGCAGGCTTGAGGCAAAAAGGTACATGAAAAGAGAAACAGCACCCCTTGGAGGCAGTAAAACTAATCCTCATTCAACTGACGGAGGAAGAAATTGGCTATTGTTGTTTTTAGACTTATGGAGTGCAAAAACACAAGAACAATAGATGAGGCAGGACTGGTTAATCACATACATTCACTCTATGGATAGTGGACAATATGACAAAGCCTACTTTTACAAAGACAACAATGGTCACCTTTGATCGAAATTGCTAGAGGGGCAATAATTTCAGGTTTCAAGTTGTCGGAATTCGACAATCGAGCGGCAACACTCTTAAATTTTCAACTGGTAGCCAGGTCATCGCCAGACACACTATGGAAGAAATGATCATTTTCTTGGCTTTCTTCAAATGTTCAATTCCCTCAACACCAAGTAGAAAAAGGGAATTCAAACTATTTTAATAACAGCAAACTTTCCAACAAGCACCGGCAATCTTTATGCAAGCAGGAGTCCACTGAGATCTAACTAGGTAAATGCAACCTGTCCACTGTCTGGACCATCTCACCTATGCGGACGTGACGGCGACAGCACAACTTTGCGGCGAAGACGCCGCACGGCGCCATCCCTGCCGAGGGGCTGAGGCGGAATAAAGTAGCAGCTGAGACTCAGGCTGTGCCGAACATCAACTGAACCCCCAGCTGCTCATACAGCCCAATTAAACACTTCTACTTGAAAAAGATGGTGATTATTTTTAGGGCCTTATGGGTAAAGAGAGGAAATATATCCAGATGGAGGAGTCGTCGGAGGTTTTTATGCCTTTTCTGCCGCCATCAGTCAAGTCATTAAAGATCTATATGAACCATCTCCACTTCCTTTTTTGTATTTCCCGACCCCCGTCAGCCACATTTCCATGTCATTCTTTGTAATTTCCTTTAGGCTGAGTGCACATTGACTTCTCAATACATTTAGTTGGCCTGCAGAATAGCTCATTAGGTTACCTCCATTCAGACTTGTTGTGGAGGAAAGAGTTGCACTGTTGAGGGAGTTGGCTGTCGTTCCCCATGGCCTCCAAAGTTGACAGGATCTGCTTGAATGTTGGCCTCCTCTGAATCGAGAGAGCAACTTTAGGGTCGAGCCACGCGTGTGGACGACTTGTTTCTTCTCATGTGGATGCAGCACTCACTTTCGGATCTGTCATCCAGCAGTGCCTCATCAGCTTTGCAAAGCTGCCAGGACAGCCACTGGGTATAGTCAACCTCTGAAACACAAGTACATACTCCAGTTATAACTTTTGGAACTTTTTTGTGCCCCCAAGTCCTCCGATGAACAGATTTATATGAACAAGAATGAATGACTTGTGATCTCTTTGTATTCTGCAAATAAATGAGTAAAATACCTCGTCTTTTTCCACGACAAGCCATGCCACTTGTAAACCTTCTAGCCCATTGAATGGTACTTCACGTGTCAACATTTCCCAAAGCACCTGTGACACAAGTGAATTAAACACATTAACATCTCGAAAAACATGTCAAAATAATGGTTATGGTCATTATATTTTGGACTCTATGCTATCAATATGTGACCATGTTTAAATACTGATGTACAATGTATATGGATCATTTTATTTAACTGGATATTCTAAGCTTGGTTTAAAAATGGACAAGCATTCTAGAGGGAAAGCCATATTTTGGTAATTCCATCAGATATAAAGAAATTACTAGGTCTAGGTTTTTAGCCTAAAAACTGAGAATGTATACACAAAATGCAAATACTGCAAATGGATCTCATATATTTAAAATCAAGTTAAACATTTGTATATATACGTATACATTTTTTAATTAGATTTCATATAGTACAACAATAACTCAATACAGTTATAGTTATAATATCAGATGTACGGGACATATCGAAAGTGTTATAGTAGGAGTAGAACTAGTATTGAGAAATCTAATTTTAAGCAACTAACACACGGGTATTTTTAACTTTAATAAGCCGATTACCCAAAAGCGAGTTTACTCATAAGCATGTGACTTCCCCAACTGTGGTCGTTGGCAGAGGCGTCACGCCCTCAGAGAACTCCACTTTTGCTGATTGTAGGTTTCAGGATCCCCAACTTTATTCTTAAAGCCTTCACCAACTTTCCAAATTTCATTTGCCGAAACCTGGAAGCCGGTTTTTCTGCTTTTTCCGCCTCGTGTGGTTGGCACTCACCACAGCATAGGAGAAGGTGTCACAGGTTTCAGACACAGGCAGACTCTGGATGACCTCAGGTGCCATCCAGGGAAAGGTGCCCACCAAGGACATGTGTGTTGTGTGGGTCAGAAACTTGGAGGCCCCAAAATCACAAATCTGAAAAGACAAACAACAAAGTTCACAAATAAAAATGCAGATCATGGTTATCCAATTTGTTAAATGTGTGTAGCATAATCTTCATTCTCTTTTAAATGATCCTAGTGCTTTTCATCTGGTAAGCCAACAGCTATTCTACAAGTTCAAGGTATAAGAAGGTAAGCTCAAGTTAACTATAACATCTCAAACAACATTTGAGCTACACAAATTGTAGTCAGTGTACATGTGCCATCTTGCATGACATTGTTTGCGTAAGCAAGATGGAAAACGAAACCTACCTTAAGGACTTTGTCTGCCGTTATAACAACTGCAAGACAAAACAGAATTTCACATAAAGGTTTTCTAATGTTAAAAATGACATTCACTCATCTTCCATTCCGTGCATCCTTATGCCGGTCACGAGGGCACTGGAGCCAATCCCAGCTAATGACAGGCACACCCTGAATTGGTCGCTAGGCAATCACAGGGCAGAATGAAAGAAAGATTTAAAATTGGGTGAATCAATGTAGTTACCATTCCTTGACTTCAGGTCCCTATGGATCACATTTACAGGAGCCTCTGAGTGCAAATAGTGGATTCCTAAACAAAAATGTTATAAGCCAGTTATTAGCCTCAATACAAAGTATTATTTAGATATTTTTTAGCTATAAAACCTGCTAAGCGTTTAATGACCAAAATGTTACTATAGTTTTGAATGTAGAAAAGAGTTTGAGAACTCCCAATCTCGGGCAACTGTGTGTACGTACTATGTCTAAACAAAATATCAATCGAGTAATGCATTTCTATCTCACCTCTGGCTATCTCAGTCGCCCAGGTCATAATGTGCCCCATATCCATTTCTTCACTGTCATTGCAGGAGAGGTAATCACACAGTGATCCACCACTGGCATATTCTACACACACACAAATCCCATAAATAAGAAAAGCTCAAGGAAGGAACCAAAATAATAGCATTGTTTGTCACAAGAGTGGTTATAAAGTGTTTTTTAACAGAGAACTGCAGCCGGAATTAACTGAGGGACAAAACAGTACCAGCAAGTAGTAGCAAGTCAGTTCCTATCTGCACTTTGCACTTTAATATGTTGTCTCCACATTCCGCAGATAATATGACTGGGATGCACCAACACAGAGATGAACCGCTGCTGCCTTTTAGCAGACTTCAATACCGTCTTGACTGATTGATGACTGGCCATGGTTACCTTTGCCCCCCATTAACTGCCAGTTTATATTCTTTAGCTCTATGCAATTCCTGGGAGGGAGCAATAAACAGAAGCAACCGTATGTGTGTGTATAACGACAAGCGTGTGCATATGAGCTACTGGAGCACTGTGTCAACACAGGAAATTATTAGGGATAATCAATAAACATCTCATTTTTCTGCTGTTTCTATGGCTTATCCTTTAATAAACAGACACCCACATGCTACTTTGCCACCAATCCACAGCAGTAGTTGGAAATTGGTTCTTATATACATATATATAGACATACATATATATGTGTATATATATATATATATATACATATGTACATATACATCTACATATACATACATAAATATATATTCTCTGTACTCTTTGTTTAAGAAAAAGATGCATTTCAATGTTAAAATGTCAGAAATTGCAAGTTGTTTCAGTTGAATGTGTTCAAGGAAAAGTTGTTTTTAAGCCGCGTTTGAGTGAAATAAAATATTTTCATAAGAGCTGGAAGCTATAGACACTACTCAATAATGTGATTGTATCAACAAGTATTTACAATTATTCATACTGTAGCATTGGCACATCCTTAATATAAATTATGCAGTAGGTCGTTAATGGCTTGACAACATTTCCTGTGTAAAATGATTGTCATTTTAATGTATAGTATTAGCCATGAAGAAGAAAACATTTTGGGGAGAGTGTGCAGGACAAAAAAATTGACGTCACCTACCAGTGACAATTCCATAGTTTGGAGCCTCTACGACAGCGCCGTAAAATTGGATGATGTTGCGGTGGCTGAGGACGCTAAGGATTTCAGCCTGGGAGGGGGACACATAAAAAAACGAGCAGTTTTCATTGAGAAGGGCATCAGTCTATTAAGTATGCACTTACTGAACAAGTCACTAAGTGTACTGATGGATCAGTTTAGAATTGGGAGGAAAAAATGGCTGTAAACCTCTTGAAAAATAAGCCTTTACTTTTCTTCAATATTAGGTCATAAACAATCAAATGCTTTATTTAATCATTCTACAGTGCAACATTTTTATCGCATGATTTATTTTATATTTACAATGTATTTGCCATTCGGCACGATCACAGGGTTGGAAAAAAGCATTTATTATTTATTACTATTTTCAAGCATTCCTTACTCTTTTTTAATTTTGGAGAAAGAAATAAAAGAATAAATAAAATTGTAAGAAGAAAAAAGAGGGCTGAAAGACCATTCAAATAGAAGTCTGTGATATTCACAGCATTTAATCCAATGACTTTTTTGATAGTGATAGATGCAGCACAACACACACACACACACACACACACTGTATTTGAATTTTATAGTACAAATACCAGAGAAAGTGGTGTGAACCTGACAAAAGCACTTGTGGAAACACAGTTGTTATGCAAACAGTTGGTTCTGCACTAAAAATATGCCTTTTTTTATTGTACTAGCGTTGATCCCTACAGCATTGACTAAATTCAGTCTGTGATATTGCACTAGTTTCATAAAAGGTTCTCAAAATTGGCTGTCATAGGCCAACAATTGCAGCTTTTACAAAGATGAATCATTTTTGTCAATCAATGGGCTCCTGCTTTGATTTTGAGGCACCCCAAGCTGTAACAGTGCCAAATCGGATTTGCCAATAATGTTTCTTTTGCAACACCATTTTCATAGTGGGGGAGTATAATGACCATGAATGATGTGTGCGCAAGTCACCACATCCCACTAAATGGGATGGCAATTAAAATGATTACAATCGTGACAATTAAAAAGTACCAAGAGTACATGAAAAGCCCAGGGCAATTATGACTCCCACCTCGTTCTCAATCTTGAGCAGCTTTTTCACAGCCACCTCTTTGTCCTGGGAGATCCACCGGGCCCGGTACACGCTCCCGAAGCTGCCACCGCCGCAGTTTTCAAAGAAGTGGATGTCATCGAACTTGATTTGCACAAAAGAGCCGCTATGAGACGACATTTCATTCCGACACTTAGTGCCGTCACAGCTCCTGGAAAATCACAAAGATGAAATCTGAGCTTGCAGGGCTTTATGTAACGGGCGCTTCAGCGCGTACACACACTTATGGAAAATAAAAAGTGGAAATTGCTATAGTTTTTCTACATTTCACTTGACAGGAAAATTGTGACGTAGAATTTGGCTGATACTTGTGATGACCTCAGATTGATAAAATATTCAGTTTAAATCTTAATCGCCAAACGGAATATGAATCAGAAAACCGCATTTTGACGAGTGATGACAAACACGTTGTATTCTATAAACAAAATAATAGTTTGATTGCCCTTTTTTTAGCTAAACTACCATGGAATAGTAGCATGAATGTAAAGATTGTCCAATGGAGCCATTTTAGAACCCATCGCCTTAACGGTGATGTAGCAAACACAAAAATATAGGAAAGAGGGGGACACAAGATAGATTGACCATTTGATAAAACCACCTAGAAAAAAAGATCGATCGAGGAAATCAAGCTAAAGCGAAATATACTAACTCTGTTATTGTTCCTTGGTTTACCAATTTGCAGCTGAACCATTAGGGCTTCTAAAGGCTGTTACCTTGTTCTTCATTGGGATTGCTTGTCCACGGATGGATGTGCCTCAATTGTCACAGAGGGGAGCCACTGCTTTGCGACCATTAACGTCTATTCGTGCTGCACTCAGCCTTCGCAGGAAGCTGCTCTGTGGGCTGCCTCAGCGTATTGTCTGTTCACTCAAGCGGGGTCACGGGGAACGTTGACATTGCGCCACTCCTTCCTGATGCTTCTCACCAGCGGCGGGAAATATGATGGGAATACTAAAGCCGCGTCATGCACAAAGCCAGATGAGGTGCCCTCACACGCAGTACTATTGTGACCCACTTCATTAGGTGCCTATACACTATCTAAAGACATTCAATGCAAAAAAATGTCCAAGTTCCCTAGGTGCCGCATTCTTCCTCAAGGCGTTTATAGTAATCAGGTTACTACCACTTCTCGCCCATCGCATCAGCTACTGACAGGAAATTGTACGGTATGCAGGAGATCTTGATTTGGTGGTAGATTACTTTCGATTTCTGTGGACTGACTTCCAAATGAGATGGGATTAATAGATTCTGGCCCATGCCACGTAGCTACCAAGTTTCAAGAAGATAGTTTCAAAAATGACGTCAAAGTTTGTGACCACAAGAACAATAACAACGACTTGAGGGCTGACTTAGAAAGGTCTTCAGCCTTAAAAAAAATTAAAGCAAAAACTGGATGAGGCAACATAAACAAAAAATGTTTAGAAATGGGTAGAGGTGGAACCGTGACACAGCAGGGTTCACATTTGTATTTTTTTGCTTTATTAGTCAGATCTATGAAATAATAATATGCAAGTACAAAATACAACAAAAAATGCAAAAACTCAATACAATTAATGAATCAAGTTATGTTGTTAATTATCAACAACATAACTTGATTCATTAATTACATATTAACAGTTAATATGTTATTGTTATATGTGTGAGAGTGATAGTTATGTTAGTATAATGGGTTGTGTAAACTACGCCTCTTGACAAAACCCCTCCCAATAAAAAAGCAACTCTAACACCGCTGTATATTGAACGTTAAGAGCTGCTTAAATG
This sequence comes from Stigmatopora argus, assembly GCF_051989625.1. Classification (NCBI taxonomy): domain Eukaryota; kingdom Metazoa; phylum Chordata; class Actinopteri; order Syngnathiformes; family Syngnathidae; genus Stigmatopora; species Stigmatopora argus. The sequence continues at coordinate 11,487,209 of NC_135399.1, forward strand.
TCATTTTAAGGATCTTTTGAAAGTCTTTTCTATACTTTTACAATGTGCATCAACGTGACTGACATGCAGTGTGTCAACAAGAGTGTAGTAGTCGTTGCTAGAACTAGCAGGCTATGCCAAACTTTTCAAAACAAAAACAGCAATCCTGACTATTTCGTCCATTTCGAGCATGAATATCAGCCTTTGATAGAGATTTGAAAGCATGAAACAACCGAGAATGGACCATCCGAACGCAGCCAAGCAAAAAAAAAAAAGCAATTTCCTATCTGAATGTTTACTCATCATACGTACCTCATACATGAACTTTTTAGGGAGGGCGTCAAATCGGTTGATGAAGGTCAAACTGGAAGTGAAGAACCCAAAGTGTTCCGGGAAATCGGGTGGTACTCGCTTTATTCATTTTCACATGCTCTACCCATGGTGGTTTTACTTGTTCCACGACTTTGTTTAGTTGTGGACGAGGAATATAGTTTCTTTGGAATTCGAATGATAATTGCGCCCCCTGATGGATATCATGGAAAATTACGCTTTTCGGTTTATACAGCGATGTGTTCTGTAAACAAATATGTAAACATGCCCCAACAAACATCCTTAGATGTTTTCAGAGCTCTGCATCCGGAGACTGAAAACATAATTTCACAAGTTTTGACTTTTATGCGTTAGTTAAATGTCTTTTTGGCACTTTTTTTCTTGTGGAGAAGAATTTCCCTTAGAATTATTAGTAATTATGCATACATTGATATCAGGTAAATCAAGTGATAAAATGATAATATGGTCTATATTCGCCACTTGCCTTAAAATTTTGCACAGATTAGTTTGTGCACCATTTACATCAGGCTATATAACCCTTTGTAACTGATAATATATTGGAATTCTATATATAAATATATATTCCCAAGGCCAGTTTGGATGCAAGTAAACAATTCAAATCAACTGAATAAAACTTTCTGTTAGAATGTTGTTATTCTAAAAAATCACAAGAGATTGTGGTAACTTTTGAGTTTGTTTTTAGTACACCTGATGCCTTCAAGAATAATGATTCATGCAAATTCCTCTGCATGCAGACAATAAAGTAAATATTTACATATAATTTACAGCACAGAACATACATGTATAAATATTTTTGTATACAAAAGTCACATTAATAACAAAATATGGAGACAATGAATACATTGGATAATATTGATGCCTTAAATATGAAATAATGTAATAAAGTCTCGAAGAAATGGAGTTTTCCTGAATTGATTTTAAGTAATACTTGCTAAGAGGTGCTTTGGTGCAGACTTACAGCAATAAAAACGTCAATATTTGGAAACACTATCTTCTCATGTACTCAAAGTGATTGTCTGTGAAGGAGTTGTAGTACTAGTAGAAGAGAAGCAGCATGTAACCCAGCCTTCCCTGAGTGATATCAAGATCTGCGAGGTTCAAGTGTGTGAGAGAGCTGCGTTAGCACTTTCTGATTGTCGATCACACTGAAATGACGCACATAACGCCACACGTCAGGGTGGCTCTTGTCCACCGGTGGTGATTCAGGACCTGTTGTGGAAAACATTGTGAAAAGAAGCAAACAATTCACCATACAGTAAATGATGCATTTTTGTATGGTACACTACTGTACACATTCTAATGTCTACTCACTGAATGGTTGGCTTCGACAATATCTCACAATCTTTACCGTGTTTGCTATCATCCGCTACATAAGAAAATTATACAAATTAAAAACGGTCATTAACAGAGATCATTAGAGTCCACTGAAAATAATCCGCTAAATTCTTACCATTTTCTCAAAGTTGACCAAATTTTCAATAAATGTCTTGTTGCCCTCATGAGTAAATGTCATATCTAGAGAAAGAGAAAAGCAGACGTCAAGACCCAACAGGTTGAACTGGTGTGGCAATAAACACTTGCTGACCTTTTATCAGCAGCGGCATGAAAGGGATGATGGGAGCTTCTAGTTTGGCAACCAGCAGTCGGTACACCCGATGGTTTCTGGATGGGTCCTGTCCAAAGAGTCATTGTGTTAATCCGTAATATTACTATCTACACTTTCACTATAAGCCATATTAATACACTAACTCTATGGTGTAGTGTGTGTAAATGAGTGACGATGTCTTACTTTACCATCAAGTTTTCAAATTCGCTGTACAACTTCTTGAATTTGCTCGACAGTTTCTGTAAACAGAGAGGAGCAGATGAAAATTGGAATTGTCTTGATTGGCGAAAAGTACTGACCTCCCAGGTCTGATTCAATCTGCTCACTGCTGGGTTACTAAGGCCCATGATGATTGCAAAGAAGGCATTCAAATTACTGTGCTCCTTGCAGCTTTGGCAAAGAAGAAAAGAAATCAATCAACACCATTCATTTCAATTAAGGAGAGAATGTAAGATGAATGGTCTTACTGGGATGCGATCTTAATGAACTTTTTGAGAAGTTGTACCCGTTTGCTAAGATGGGGGCACAGGCAGACTTCTGTCATCACCCAAAACTGGATTTCATTAAATCTTTTTAAGAATAGGTCCAGGTTTATGGTACTCTTCTTCACATTTTGCCTCCCAAAAATGTGGTAGATCAGTTCAAGCTATCAAGACGCAGAGGAGACATTCAAATGACCAACTTGAGAAGAAACGTCGATGCAAAATTAGAAGCATTATTAATTATTATATATCCTCTCAAGCCACAAACCTCATGAACACAGTTGAAAAGCTCCCAGTCGTATAGTGTCAAATGGTAAGCAACATCTTTGCTGCTCATACACTCAAAACTCGCCCAAGTGCCTGCAGATGGACCCTCTTGTTCCGGCGCGGGGATCTATTAAAAAAATGAATACATAAAAAATATAGTTATATCATAATGGAATGGTAAAGAAGAACATTTTGAAAACACACCAGAGAATGGAGTTGATCCTTGAAACAGGCAAAAAGACGACCATTGGTGGTAAGAGTCGAGAACACGGACACATCCGTGGATTTGAACACAAGTTTATCTGCTCAACAACAACAACAAAAATCATTTAAATTTGCACAACAGATGGATGCTAACAGATGGATGCTAAAAGCCCCTTGCGGCAAGTAATTAGAGGAAAGCTGTTTAAACTTTTGAATGTGCCCACCTCCAGCTGAGCTGAGACTGACCAGTAGAAGGTCCTCCACTGAGCCCATCTTGTCAGCCACAGCATGGAGGACCTCCCCGACCGAGGCAGAAACAGGGGTGCGAATTGTCATGTAGGTGTGGTCACAGCAAAAAACCTTGAACAGAACTGAGGAGTGAAAACCACTTGAGGTTGAAGTCAATTGGATTTCAATTTGCAATTAAATCAATGCAATCCCTTATGGGAAAGGATGCAGTCCTCGGGTTACAATGTCCTCGATCTTTCAACTTTACGATGTACACCTGCGCTTCATCTGGAAATAAGTCCAATGCAACCAATTTCTGGCTTACATAGTGCATCATGCTTGTCTGTGTTTGTGCACCAGGAGTAATGTTGTCTTTTTGCTCTCCTTTTTCACATTTTGGCCCCAAACAAAACAGCTTGGTCCTCCAGGTTTAGCCAAAAGAATCACAATTATCATGAAAAGAAGGCTAATCATTATAAAATGTGTTGAGTGCTATGTTTTCTGGGCTGTCCCTAAAGGCCTCGTGTGTCAGACTGGTATGAGAGAAGGGATGGACGAGTTGGCTTTGGTCTGTTTTGTTGGTGTTAAAGTAGTCATGGACTCTCCAGCCACCTCTCAACAAAAATGGTAATCAGAGCATCTCGTTTTTTATTTGAATGTATTTTTCAAAATGTATTTTATTTTGGTGTAAATTTGGAGGTTAACAGTGAAATCCCATCTACATGGAAATTCAGGTTATGTCACCAGCATATGAACAGAAGTGGATAAGATTTTATGTTACAATATTCTCAATGTTAACTCCATCCCATTATGCTCCCATACAAAGAAAAGTTTATTTTTTGTAAAATCCCTAGTTGAGACTCACTTTCATCATTGCTCTTAACAGGCTGACATTTTTGCAGTGTGTCATCTCCCCTGTTGAACTGCTCCAGTAAGACATTGTGCTGTGTGTGAGTGAAACAGGTTACATTAAAGTCATATTGTATCAATAGAATCAGTGTACAGGTTTGTAGACTATACCTTTCTGTGCAGGGCTTTGGCGTCATCGGTGCTGGAAAAAGTGGAGGTAGAATGAAAATTTGCTCTGATTGGGCAGCTTTGATATAATAAAACAATCCCCATAAGATGAAAGGAACATACTTGTACTTTACTATTTTTTCCAGCTCTGGTAGTTGCTCACCGATTTGCGCAAGTACTTTAGTGTCATTTGATACCGCCACAAGAAAATTCTGCGAGACAAACGTCAGTACATAAAGAGACAAAGAGATCACGCAAGAGTGAACATGAAAGCAATTCACTACAAAGACGGTATTGTAAAAATCTAATTCCGTGAACACATATAGTAGTTGTGCGACACGAAATACATAATAAATAAACCTCAAAATTCAATCAATCAAAATGATCACCAACATCATCTCATAATTAAATGTTGCCACTACTTAAGGCACAGTATAATTTTTGCAAGAATTGGACTTTGTGTCAAAAATATTGAAAGCTTTGTTGAAAAATCACAAATATTCAATGGAGTCATACGGGTTTTGAATCACATTAATGGTTAAAAACCTCGAGAAAGATCACAGAGGTGTCTTCCTCTTGCAGGTAATCGCCATGTAGGGCAGCCCACTGCATGACCAAGCGGATCACACGGCGCTTGTTGTTGAGTGTGTAATCCATCTTTTCCTGCTCGGATCCCTGTGATGCCTGGGCATGGTAGGTGGGCAGCAATTAAGGAAAGACGATTTGTTTCATTATCGGCATTCCAAGAAATGCACGCCTAAATACTTGGTGTAATCTTTTCTAAAGGACGATCTAATTGAAACGTTGCAACGATGCTGAAAGGATATTGAGCCATCAACACTGGACAAAGTTCAATGTTTGGCATGAAGACGCAGTGCATGAGGACAAAATCATCTAAGGCTGCGTCTGTAATAAACATGGAAGATCATGTTTTTTTCATGCATCCATATGAAGGAGAGAAAATGACCATTCTTTTAAAAATACATGTTTAATTGTCGTCGAGTATTTGCAAATTTACCCCACTTGAGGTCAGGTTCAGTCCCCAATCCAAATGAATTGAAGGAGGGCTTCCATTTTAATAAAACATCAATGAATAAACTTTACCTGACTCTGAAAATTGAGAATCCATTCGCATCATCTCAAGCAGGTGCTCCAAAATCTTCTCTGGTGTCCCTGACATAACGTTGTACCTTGTGCAACACATGAAAACATCATGTATTATTATATAGTAGAGTATATCAACAATAATGAATAAAAATGTATTTACTTGTCATGGGAGGACAAATTCCCATGGATGGATGACCTGCTGCTACTGAGACTCTTCTCTAAAACGAGGACGTCCTGACCATGTTCCTTCAGGCGCACCGTGTTGGCCTCCACGTCCTGTATAAATTCAGTCATTATATTAATATGCTACATAGTTACATAACATAATCAGAGAAAACATTATGAACAAACGGTGAGATACTTACAAAATATGACTGTATGGTATTTTCAGATTTTATCATTAGTACATTTATCATTATTTCGCATTAACAATCCCATGCCAACAGCAGACGCTAACGCTTATCAGTGGGAAACAAAGGAGTATCTAGCACAGTGTTTCCAAAAATAAACAAATGAATAAATAACCCTCAAAATCCTGTTGAAGTCTTCCTTGTCCACTGTCAGGAAGTGACAATTGTCCTCTCTCAGGACAATGGAAGCAGCGCGTGGGGCATCATTGACAAGAGCTAGCTTCCCAAAGTCGTCTCCCTCATGTAGTGTGCAAACAACACCCTGCGGGGTCACATAAGGGCGTCAGCAAGTAACAGCAAGAATGGCGCAGATCATCGCAAAGATTTTCTCCAAAACAGACTTTTCCATAGATGGTGACATTGACCGAACCCTTCAGGATAATGTACCACGATGTGCCCTCTTCCCCTTGGCTGAAGACTGAGATTCATGAGAAAAATCAGAAAGGAATTGAACAAATTATTCCTCACAGACCACTATTTAGACCTAAACTTAATTTATACTTACGTACTGTTCCAGATTTGGCATGAGACTCAAAAATGAGCACACCCATCAGTTCTCTTTTAACCTGCATAGTCAAGATGATAATAATGACTCCACTGTTCATTTTTATCATGTGCAGAAGCAAAAGTGAAAATTGCAAAGAATAAAATGAATACAACTGAAGTGTACTGACTGTCGTGGAAAGGTGCGCTAAAGCCTTGATGTGAAGCAGTTCCTCATAAATGACCTCTAAGTCATCTTCTGTTCTATCAGATGGACTGCAAATGGGGAATGTGTCATTAGATTACTATTGCTAAAGCAAATACATTTGCTGGGAGCCTTACTTTTTTCTTAGAATCATCCTCATGTATGCGTCTGGCCCCATCTGCGAGAGGAGCAGCAAAGAGTCCTGCACTTCCTCATGGCTTTCTCTCTGAGAAGAGTCCATGACTTCATCATCCAGGAAGCGGTAGAAAAGATACTTGTCCTGGAAGCTGGCCTCCTGGTCCACTGGGACACATTCAACCATGTAATCGATGAGATTCTTACACTTGATGTGGAAGACTGTTCTTCATGCAGTCTCACCGTGACAAAGAACGCTTTCCTCCACAAGCACCTGCCACATTGCCACGGCTTGAGGGCGAGAATGCACAATGGAGCTGTGCTCTATCAGCCAGTCCACCATCTCTGTTCCCACACAACACTGCCTGGTTAAAACAAACAAAGAAATTGCAATTCACAATGACACTAACATTACCATACAATATTTGTCCATATCATAAAGTATGTCACGATTAGGTTCATTTAAAAAAATCTTGTACACGTTCATCCACATATGCCGTTTTTAATTCACCTGTACGTTTCCAGATGGTACTTCCTATCCCGGATCATGTGAGCGGATCTGGAGAGGATGGCTTTTCGAAGAACCTTTCCGGCGCGCAGAAGCTTCTCAGCGGCAACCTCAAGTAAAAAATGTCAAATCATTCAGCAGGCATATATTTGTGATGGTTTGGTTTCTTACCTGGGAGAGCTGGATACTGTGAGATTTAGTTGATCTGTCAATAAACGATTTCTGTAAATGACAGTTAAACCATAAAAAAACTTTTTATTACACGTTTCATCACAATGAGGATCCTGATGTTTGGTACCTTTTTCCATAGATTGTTTTCTGCCTAAAGCCTGTGACATTTCAAAAGCATTGCCCATGGTTCAGTGTGCACTGATTCCTATGCATTAATGTGCAATGATGGCCATTCATCATAAATATGCAATTCTGTAGCCATTGAAGCTGTGGGTTCTTCAGTTCATTGTAAATTTGTTTATCGACTGAATGAGGTAAATCAAAAACTAAATTCCAACAACGTCAGATTTCCCTTTCCTTTAATCCATAATCATCTCAGCATAGTCGTCTAAAACTATTTCCTCCGCAAGACTATCAATCAGCTGGAGGGTCACGTTACGTAAGCCAACCAGGAAAGGACAACAACAGCAAGGTGGGGCAGGATACCGGAGTGGACGGCAAGCACATTTATATTTAAACCAATATTAAACAAAGCCCACGTTCTAAACTCATTTCTATTTTGAATGGATAACCATGAAGAATGTTGTGACGTCAAAAGATTATGAAGGTCAAGCAAATAAGCACTTCCTTCTGAAAGGCAGAAAGACAAGAAATTACCTCATTTTGATGTTCGGACGGAGAGTCAAATAAGTTGTTGCTTATGTTCTCTTTGTCCGCCATTCCTGTTTGGGAGAACAAAAGATGTTTAGGAAATGTATGTAGGGTGTATGAAATAATATTTTCAGATTGCAGATTGGGTGGCCTGGTGGAAAGTGGTCAGAATTTAGGCCTCACAGGTCTGGGGTTGAGGGTTTGATTTGTTATATGTTTTCCCCAGGCTTGCGTTCGTTTTCTCCACATCCACATCCCAAAATGCACTATTTTGATTCTGGTTCCAGTACTGTTTTTGGCCACCAGTCTTACATATTGTTCCTTTAAGACAGGGGTAGGGAACCTATGGCTCGGGAGCCACATGTGGCTCTTTTGATGGGTACATCTGGCTCTTTGCTAACCTGTGAGCTAAAATATGGAAATTGCTGGTGACAGAACTGAGATAGCACATCTCCTCTCATTGATTAGCAACAGCATAAGAATCTTTTAAAAAATATTCATTTTTTTCCACTTTAAAAGTGGTGAAATTACAACAAAAAAATGAAAAGGCACTCGTTTACATGTATGTATTTTGACTTTTACATTTGTAGTATGGCTCACAAGGAATAACATTGGAAAATATGAATTGTTTGTGGCTCTCTTCGTCAAAAAGGTTCCCAACCCCTGCTTTAAGACATGGGTAGGGAACCTATGGCCCGTGTGGCTCTTTTGATGGGTGCATATGACTCTCCGCTCTCCCGATGACCCAACCTTGTGTAAAAATGGCATCGTCTGTGGTTCTGAATACATATTTAATATACACAAGCTGTAGAGGGAAAAAAATGGACTGAACATTAAAAGGATGAACGAGACGCCGCCTTCAGCTGCATGATTATTGTATGATTTCTTAATGTGTTCATGCATAGTGCATAGTAAGCATTAATCCACTGGAGAAATAGTAGAATAGTTTCTTACAGGAACACTCACTCACTCAACGTGACATAACATAATTAATAATGAACTAAATACTTTACAATAACAACCCAAAGAATCGTTTTAATAACAACCCAATAACTGAGTTTTACGAGTACAAATATTTAGGAGGAAAGAGGCAGGAAATACTCTATTTGCTCTTCTCTATGGACCATGAGGTGTGGGGTGGGGCTTCAAGTGATTAATCCAAAAGTTCTACAAAATCTACACATACAGCAATATCTGTGTGTATTGTATTTTTGTCACTTGCTATTTTCAATTGTTATCACATTATAGTGTCTAAGAGCTAGTTTTGAAATGGACCAGACATATCTCATCTCATTTTATGAACCACCTTATCCTCATTAGGGTTGCGAGGGGTGCTGCAGCCAATCCCACCTTTCTCCGAGCCAGAGGCGGGGGACACTCTGAATCGGACAACCATGCACACGCACACCCAAACCTAAGGGCAATTTAGAGTGTCCAATCAGCCGGATTATGGACCAGACATTCACTAAATAAATCAATATAGTATGTCCAAATTAATAGCTGAATATTACAGGAAAGCTCAAATGTAAAATAATGTGCAATAGTACCCGCAATTCACTGAATGTGCCCTGGGAAATAGCAGCTCTGTCACTTTTATTGTACCCGACCACAAAGCCACAGTAAGAGAGAGCAGTGTTTGAACAAAACACTGTCAATATTAAGTTAACTTGCCCCAGGACAGCTTTAAAAGTATCAGCCTGTGTCACAACGGCAAATCTTAGATAACAGGGGCCTGGCAAAAAGGTCTGGTTAAGAACAGAGTTTTATTATGTTATTGCATGTGCAAAATCATAGCATGCTGTCATACTTAAATGTCCGTTTATGGTTTGCAGATCCTAAAGATGTTAGAAATCTAATTCTGACATTTAAAGGAGTTTAGATCAACTACTTCTTAACATGTTCAGATAAAATTGTTACAAAGTGATGAAGAAATTGAATAATGTGGTGTTTGCCTGCTCACTGTCGCCACTAGCTTCTATCACAATGCAGCCATGCACTTAATAATACTTATATGAAGAAAAAAAAAGAAAAAACAGAGGAAAAGGTGAAAAATAACTAATACAGTAAGCAGTACAGTTGATTAGCTCATTACTTTCAATTGTGCCCCCTCAAGATCAACTAGTGTCAATCTTAACTATAATCCACATTGTTGGTAATAATTGAATTAAGAATTGAATAAATAGGCACCAAGAGTTGACTGATTATTAGTATTTCCAAAATATTGTTATTATATTATTTTTGTATGTTATTGATTTGGTATTGTTGCAAGTATTGAAGCTATATAACAAAAGTGAGTATTTGTACATATATTATTTTTGTATGTTATTGATTTGGTATTGTTGCAAGTATTGAAGTCATATAACGAAAATGACTATTTGTACATATATCTAATAATGCAACGTCACGAACAGGATTCGAACCTGTGAGGGGCGAACCCCATTAGATTTCGAGTCTAACGCCTTAACCTCTCGGCCACCGTGACTACAGTGTAAGAAAAATATAGGGGCAAAAAGAAATTTATATCAAAATATTGTTATTATATTATTTTTGTATGTTATTGTTGCAAGTATTGAAGCCATATTACAAAAATGACTGTTTATACATATATCTATTAATGCATCTAAAAATAATACATACATTACACCCAACAGTGATCAATTTGTAACATTTTTAATCTTTCCGTCAATTTTAGGAGAAAAGTCCAGGATGTCCAGGAAAAACACTTTCAAGTCCTGCTTCCATTTTATTACGCAATTTTCAGATTAGGTACCTCTCAGTGAGCGCGTAGGCCTTTAATGGCATTCGCGATGCGGAGAGGCACCGAGTCATCAGAGCATGACCGTACAACTGCACTGAGTATATTTTTTATACATCATTGTTCCCTGCAGTCATCACAGAAGTTATGTAAGAAGCGTCGCGCTGAACCCGCGCACGCTTGTGAAGTGACCTCATGAGTGCAACTGAAGCTAATGAGCCATTTCAATTTTTAAGGTATCATAAACTACATGGTTGAAAACTTTTTTTAAATGATTTGTAGGCTGAAAAAGGTCCATTTTAAAAACACTTATTTGACCCCTGCAGTATTAAATGGTCAAATTTAAATGCCTATAGGTTCCTGTACGCCATTACGTGATCAGTACTTGCGCTTAAAATGAAAATGAAGCTGAAGCTGTCATACTCACTTAGACAAGCCAGTTTGTCTTTGTTGACAATTAAGGGATTTAGGGTTGGGCAAATGGATTAAAAGTGACCAATACATGCTGAACAAATTAGATCAATTCACTTAGCTAATAAAAACCTTTCCACCTGGGAGTTGCTTGTTATTGTCCATTTGATGGAGGATTATAAAGGCTTATTCTTAATATAATGATTTTTGCATCATCTGAGGCATTAACTTCCCTGAAGACCAGCTTTGACAGTAACCATCTTAACGGTAGACTGTCATTTTAGAATCTTTTCTACCTAACTAATTAGTAGTTACGTCTTCTGACCGTGGAATGATAAGTTACACAGTAGGGGAGAACTCATCCTAACATTTTAATATCATTCCACATTAGTACATGTACGTATTGTAATTGATTAATCTTTCTTGAAGACAATGTCTGTCCCAACAAGGGAAAGTTGACATTGTACTCTTTTGTAGAATAAATTATCAACTTGTCTTAACATATAGCCCTCCATTTTACGATGAAATATTTAAGTATTGTGTTTTATTTGTTGCATACCACATAGTAATCAGACTGTGCTTGTGTCTAAATGTAAATGACCCCTTTATTTAAAACTTGGAATCTCTAAGTGAAGCTGATACTTGCAAACTTAGTACATTGTTCCAATGACTTCAGGCTTCCCCTGCATTCACGATTGAACATATTGTAGCATTGAGAGATTCCCTGAGGATAAACGCGCTACTTGATTTGAAACATATTTTTCACATATCTCACATTGTGCAACCCTGTGTCCCATCTACAGGTCTGGAATGAAGAATGATCAACATTGACACATAAACATGATATCAAACCATCATATTAAAAAAACACATGCATATTACATTGCAATGTTATTTTTTACTCTTAAAAAAAGTCTCACGTATTGACAAAAAAGTTGCTTACCTCCAAGTACCTGTCTTGGTATTGATATTGACTGAAAAATCCTACACACCCTCTTAATCCAAAACACAAAGCAGTCATGGATTACAGGTGACATCCACCATGGGCCAACAGGATCAGTTCTTCGGTCACTCAAAAAGCAAAGTGAGCTGGCTGTGTCATTCTCCAGGCACAGCTGAGCATACGCCTTCTGAGCAGCGGTTGCTAGGTGATGACTTAACACATTCTCCTTCTCTCTCGCTCTCTCTCTCTCTCTCTCTATTTCCCTCACTTCCTCACTCTCTTTGCCCTCTGGGTTCCATCATGTTGCTTCAAATAGAAGACATTCTTTTCTTTCCAAGAAATTTACATGACTTTGATTTCTTCAAATTCCAACAAAATAATAGCTGTTTTTCACAGTAAACTCTTAAAGACAACAAATATACACTTTTTTTTTTTTTATTAAGAGACTGCAGCCAGAAAAGTGCTGACCAGAAATGCCTTTTAATGACAGTATAGTACAGCTCTACCCTGTTGATTTTCCTTGCAGCCTATCATTTTTTTTATTTATTTTTTCAAAAATTGATAAACTTTGGACATGCAGGGAAGATGAGACATTGACTATCAGGATTAGGTTCAATTTTCAGTAAATGACAGTGATGCATGATTATAGCCCAGTTTGTGACAGCCCATAATGTCAAAAAAAAGTCAATGATCGCCAACAGGCAGTTTAGGATTTATACACAAGACCAAATAATGAATATCTATAGTGTTTCCTGAATATATGTTGCTGTAGTAAGCTGTGTGCATGTGTTTTTGTATATAAGTGGCAAAGAACTGGAGATATTTTGGATATAGAGGATGATTATCACCCCATTAACTGCCAATACAATTCCAATGTTGATGAGTGTGCATCACTAACGCAAGTATAATGAAATTATTAGAAATATCCCCATGTTTGATGCAATACAGTGCTAGACAACTGCAAACTACACTGACAAAAATAAACAGTTTGAATTCAAAGAGGTGAATCATATAATACAATTTGGCATGGATTGCTGAACTGAGACATTTTTATAACATTCACAATTAGTAAGTGCAGCGGAGGTAAGTAGAAAATTAGTGTAACTGGATGAGCAGGTGTCATATTCTTTTCAATTAATTCATATCATAAAATAAGGCTGCTTTACAAGCGTAAAGATCAGCACGGCGAAACAAAAGACTACATTTTTTTTGTTACTACATGCAGGAGATTGTCAGACATAATTGTTTTGTTGTGGCCGTGAGGGTGTGGTTCAACCAATCTTTCTGTGATCTACTTGTATTATTTGAAGATAATGATAGTCATTTCCTTATCTTATAGTAGTTTGGGTCGTTTGATGATGTAACAACTCGGAACGTCGGAAACGTATTACTGATATAATCGCCATTCTCTTGCCACCAACTCGGAAGGAGTGTGGCCTAGCATGTGACCCCATTCTTACCCCCACAACCCCCCACCCACTTAATCCTTAGGTATAAGAAGGCCCACTGCGTCCCTGCCATTTCCTGCTCATCAGCTTTTGCTGCTGGCGGCTTCCATATGGACCAATGCCTGCAACACATAACATAATATCCCCCACCCACTCTTTCAATCACGCCCGAAGCATGAACACACAAGTAACATGTTCAGCTATAAGCATTGTTAACAAATATAGATCAAGTGTACTTCCAAGTATTATGTGACATTTATCGCAGCGGATGATAGCTGCCAGGCCCACAGATGGGACGCCTATAGACGTAAATGGCAGTGAGTGAGTTTATCAGGATTATTCTAAAATATATTTCCCTCTATTACATGCCATATTTTTTGTACTATAAGTCGGCCATCTGCAGTGTTTACTTCAGTAATATTATTAATCACCAAATAATGCCACATGTCAAAGCCTTTGTGAGCTAAACTATAACACCCAAAAAGCCTTCCTGGTGAGTGTGTTGGGTGGGAGTGTGTCATCCGTACTGGCATAGGCATCATATGAAGTTTGATAATATCAGACAGAAAAAAGTCCTCTTTCTGTTTTGTGGAAAACTGGCCTGGGTTAAGAAAAATAAGTGCCAAAGAATCATTCAGAAAAACCTGAGCCAACTGAGGATCTCTAAACAAGTAAAATAGGCCAATTTGTATCACTAACGCTTCAGTTGTGAGAAATCTAACAAAACAAAAAAAATCAAGGTAAAGCTTTGTTTGGCCTCAGACACGGTGAAACTCAAGGGCTGATAGATAAAAAAAATGTTGGGCCAAGGCACTGTTGTCAAACTAACTGTACAAAATATTGCCTGCCAAGATTTGCAGGATAACAATTTCAAAATTGAGCAGATCCTCAAGATGTGCCAAGATTCATTTTGGCAAGCTCAGTTCTCAGCATGTCACAGTAATGAACAGACAAAATGGGTGTGGGGGAGAAGGTCTATGTGTGTGCACGTGTGAATCTTTCCAATGATATGAATGCAATAAAAGAAGAATAAACTTTAAATCTCATTGGGGTGGATCATCATGCAAATGAAAAACACTGACATCATTTTTGTTTGCTCATCTAATAGCTCAATACTTCCATCTAGTGGTATGGGTTTAAAAACATGAAGTTGATAAAGGGCTAATAGGATCTGGTGCCACCAATTTACTTTATAAAGACAGCCACAGCTTTGGTTTGTACAATTATATTTCGCCCAGTGAATACTAACCCGTTTTTTGTGGTTTTGGGTGGATGGTTGTATTTTCCTTGTGTGTCTTGTCTGCATGATTGTATACGTTTCACCTTGTGTGACCGAGGTGTTTATGATTGTCATCAACCCCTGACTGTGTATTTAAACCCTGTGTTTTTGTATGTCAATTTCCCAACCAATATTGTATTACATATATTATATGATAAACTGCCAATTGTTGTAGGCTGACACAGACCAACTTACAGCTGTTCTTATTTCAGGCACCAGTAAATCATATGCACTGTGCTTGTCTGCCAATAGAGTGCAGCATTGCCTCTGAAAGGATCATTTGACAATAGTACTATATAGTACCACACTTGAGGGTTTCAAACCGAGCATCTATGTAATTTAGATATATTCAGATCATCTGAATATTCTTATTTTTATTTTTTGCTGCTACAAGTTTTTGGGTATTCATTTTCCCCAACTTAGTACCATGAACTATTTTCATCGATCAATCATGGAAGACTAAACTTTAGGCCGCAGCATGAATAGCTTAGAAGTCACATTCCGGTCATGCTGCATGCCAGCATGAAAGAATGAATTGATTTGTTATTGTTGCAAGTATTGAAGCCATATAACATAAATGACTATTTGTACACATTTCAAATAATGTGACGTCACGAACAGGATTCGAACCTGTGAGGGGAGAACCCCATTAGATTTCGAGTCTAACGCCTTAACCTCTCGGCCACCGTGACTGTTGTGAAGGAAGCATATAAGGAAAAAAATAAATTTAGATCAAAATATTTTTAGTGTATTATTTTTGTATGTTATTGATTTGTTATTGTTGCAAGTATTGAAGCCATATAACAAAA
Source organism: Stigmatopora argus (assembly GCF_051989625.1). NCBI lineage: Eukaryota > Metazoa > Chordata > Actinopteri > Syngnathiformes > Syngnathidae > Stigmatopora > Stigmatopora argus. The sequence goes on from NC_135399.1 coordinate 11,502,658, forward strand.
ATGACTATTTGTACATATATCTAATGATGAAATATCACGAACAGGGTTCGAACCTGTGAGGGGCGAACCCCATTGGATTTCGAGTAAGAAATTTATATCAAAATATTTTTATTGTATTATTTTTGTATGTTATTGTTGCAAGTATTGAAACCATATAATAAAAAATGCCTAGTTGCACATATAGCTAATAACGCAACGTCACGAACAGGATTCGAACCTGTGAGGGGCGAACCCGATTAGATTTCGAGTCTAACGCCTTAACCTCTCGGCCACCGTGACTGCTGTGAAGGATATATATAAGGAAAAAAATAAATTTATATCAAAATATTGTACATATATTATTTTTGTATGTTACTGATTTGTTATTGTTGCAAGTATTGAAGCCATATAACAAAAAATGACGGGTTGAACATATACCTAATAATGCAACGTCACGAACAGGATTCGAACCTGTGAGGGGCAAACCCCATTAGATTTCGAGTCTAACGCCTTAACCTCTCGGCCACCGTGACTGTAGTGTATGAAAAAAATAAGGAAAAAAATAAATTGATATCAAAATAGTGTTATTATATCATTTTTGTATGTTATTGATTCCTTATTGTTGCAAGTATTGAAGCCATATAACAAAAATGACTATTTGTACATATATCTAATAATGCAGCGTCACGAACAGGGTTCGAACCTGTGAGGGGCGAACCCCATTAGATTTCGAGTCTAACGCCTTAACCTCTCGGCCACCGTGACTGTAGTGTTGGAAAAATATAAGGAAAAAAATAAATGTATATCAAAATATTGTTATTATATTATTTTTGTATGTTACTGATTTGTTATTGTTGCAAGTATTGAAGCCATATAACAAAAAATGACTGGTTGAACATATACCTAACAATGCAACGTCACGAACAGGATTCGAACCTGTGAGGGGCAAACCCCATTAGATTTCGAGTCTAACGCCTTAACCTCTCGGCCACCGTGACTGTAGTGTTGGAAAAATATAAGGAAAAAAATAAATTTATATCAAAATATTGTTATTATATTATTTTTGTATGTTACTGATTTGTTATTGTTGCAAGTATTGAAGCCATATAACAAAAATGACTATTTGTACATATATATCTCATAATGCAACGTCACGAACAGGATTCGAACCTGTGAGGGGCGAACCCCATTAGATTTCGAGTCTAACGCCTTAACCTCTCGGCCACCGTGACTGTAGTGTAGGAAAAATATAAGGAAAAAAATAAATTTATATCAAAATATTTTTTAGTGTATTATTTTTGTATGTTATTGATTTGTTATTGTTGCAAGTATTGAAGCCATATAACAAAAATGACTATTTGTACATATATATCTCATAATGCAACGTCACGAACAGGATTCGAACCTGTGAGGGGCGAACCCCATTAGATTTCGAGTCTAACGCCTTAACCTCTCGGCCACCGTGACTACAGTGTAAATAATTTATTAGAAAAAAAAGACATTTATACCAAAAGATCTGTAGTATATTATTTTTGTATGTTATTGATTTGTTATTGTTGCAAGTATTGAAACCATATAACAAAATATACTATTTTACATATATATCTAATAATGCAACGTCACGAACAGGATTCGAACCTGTGAGGGGCGAACCCCATTAGATTTCGAGTCTAACGCCTTAACCTCTCGGCCACCGTGACTGTTATGAAGGAAATATATAAGGAAAAAAATAAATGTATATCAAAATATTGTTATTATATTATTTTTGTATGTTATTGATTTGTTATTGTTGCAAGTATTGAAGCCATATAACAAAAATGACTATTTGTACATAGTATACCTAATGATGCAACGTCACGAACAGGGTTCGAACCTGTGAGGGGCAAACCCCATTAGATTTCGAGTCTAACGCCTTAACCTCTCGGCCACCGTGACTGTAGTGTAGGAAAAACATAAGGAAAAAAATACATTTATATCAAAATAGTGTTATTATATTATTTTTGTATGTTATTGATTCCTTATTGTTGCAAGTATTGAAGCCATATAACAAAAAATGACTAGTTGTACATTTATTTAATAATGCAACGTCACGAACAGGATTCGAACCTGTGAGGGGAGAACCCCATTAGATTTCGAGTCTAACGCCTTAACCTCTCGGCCACCGTGACTATAAAGTAAGAAAAATATAGGGTGAAAAATAAATTTTCATGAAAATATGCAGATCTGTTGTTGTCTCAAATTAGAGTTTCTAAATGCTGTTGCAGAACTAATTCAAACGATAATTTTAAACTATCTAAAAATATTTATTTACGTATGTCTATTTAAAGGAGCAAGTCTAAATTCCAAAGGAAACGCTATTTGGAGCAGTGATAACTGACGCGCCTCAGATATTTTCTTCTCATTCCAGGAAATCTGAGTGCCCACAGTAGCTTCTGCCTAAATACTTAAAGTGGCATAAACACAGAATCACGCAGAAAGCTATTATTGCCCAAAAATACACACATAAATATAATTCAATGGTGCCATTTTAAAGCCCCACAAAAATCCCTGCGTCTATCAGCTTTGATTGTCTCAATTGGAATGAGAGGTCAGATAAAACCAACGGAAATGCTTTTCCAAAGATGTCTGATTGAACATTCAAAACATTTATTTACAAATCTGATAAACACTGTTCAAAAAGGAATTTTGCTTGGACAATGCTTGATTAAATATGCAGATTGTAAAAGGCCTTGGGGGAGTGGAAAAAGTGCTTATGCCCTGCAAAAATATGGCTGCTAAATAGATCGCCATCTGGTCATGCCACTTTTGTGAATCAATTATACATGTTGTTACATAAGTCCTTGATAATTGAGATATTTGCTTGTTTTTGCAGATGGTTCAATGGACAAATTGTACTTTCATGTTTACTTACATTTTGAGTGGCGGATCATTTTAAAAAGTAGGTTCACAGACGGACTCAGTCAGGATGAGCTTGTCCATTCAAAAGCACTGTATGGAGTTTACATGTTCACCATGGGACTGTGTGGGTTTCCTCTGGGTACTCCAGTTTCCTCCCACATTCCAAGAACATGCATAGTAGTCTGATTGGACACTCTAAATTGCCCCTAGGTAATGGTGTGAGTGTGCATGATTGCTCATCTCATTGTGCCCTATGATTGGCTGACAACCGATTCAGCGTGCCTCTGGCCTAGAGTCAGCTGGGATAGGCTCCAGCACCCCCTGTGACCCTAATGCGGATAAAGCAGTTCAGAAAATGAGAGTTTAAGATGTACTGTGTAAATGTTTTTAAAAGTCTTAATTTGTGCATGAAGGGGTTAAACTAACATTTAAAAAGTAAACAAATTCGCACAGGTAAACAGTTCATTTAGTTGTTGCACAGTATAAGAGCAGTCAAGGAGTTTTACCACCTATGGAGTTTACGGTGTGGGATTTTTGGGAACCACAAAAGTCCAGGTCCGGGGGTGGGGGCTGTGTTGTAGCCTAATGTAAGACCTTTCCTACGCCTTAAGTTGCAATTTGCCGTTTTTCTGTCGAGAAAAGAGTCTTGAAACGTAGGAAGGCCCAAGTAAACTAAGTCAAGTCGTAGTGGTGGCTTTTCTCTTGGAATGCGCGTGCGTTTGCGAGGCTCTCTCCCCCCTCGGGCAGCCGAATGCGCGCGCCCATCCGCCAAGAGATACAATTGGGTCTGCTGGGAAAGCGAGGAGGAAGGACGACGTTCGTTGGAGAGAGCGGGGAATGATGGCGTTTAGTTGGGAGAAGGGACAACTTTGTCTCGGCTAAACGGCCAAATCGTGGGCGAGCCACCGCCATGAAGCGAGTCGGGGGTGAGTTTTCTTTCGATCGGGTGCTGTTTGTGCGAAATCGCTTCCACATTTGGGGAGTTTTCGTGACTGAAACTACACTGGGATGAGGAATTGTTTAGTAAGAGTTGAGAGAGCGATCGCGCTGTTTGAATTCGATCTTAATCGCTACTTGAATCGGGGTTACATTCTTCATCACAACCAAATCGATCTCAATGATTCCTGAATAAAGTAGTTGATAGCGAAGTTACTTTACATTGTTACGACTTATCCGGACCCGGTATCTAATTAGCAATCGGTTTACACACAAAGACTATCAAGTTGCCAAAGGCAGACAAGCGCAAAAACAAAATCGCCGATAGTTAACAATTACCTAATGTTACATAATGCTACGAGACGCTTTCATTAATAGTTAACATGATTGCTATGAGGTAAAATAGGTACGTATTTTCATGGAGTACGGTGAATGTTATTTCCGCTCTAAGCGTGGGTGTCTTTTTTTTACTCAGTGAATGATACTGCGGTCAAGCCAGCGGACGTTCGCGTTTTCGTGGTTAAATGAGGGTACGTTCAAAATAGTCTGCCCGCTTAGTCCAAGCATTACGGTAATTTCATTCAAAACAGAAGTACAAGTACAATATTATGTGAATCCCCATGAATGTTCTTTTGCAATACTGTAACTGTAAATTTATATTTTGCCATAATTTTAAAACAAGATGTGTCAATCCTATCAGAAATTATGCAATTTCAGAGATTCAATTTGGAGAAATTTCAAATTAAAGTTGCTACCTGGCTTCGTTGTCATGGTTGCACTTCCCATTTTTGTGGTATACTATAAATCAAGATTTTTTCCATAGTTCCCATGCAAGGTGGGACAATCCTAGTAGGTGACCTCTCTCACAACTCATACACTCAAAATAATGTAATTTCACAGAATACATTTGGAGAAATTTTAAATTAAAGTTGCTAAGGCCATAAAAACACAAGACCGTCATATTCATGTTGTTAAGCTTATATACAATTGTGTGCAAGGGTAAATTTATTACAATAAAGGCTTGCTGTAAATGCCACAGTACTAAAGTAGCTGACTTCATGTTTCCATCCCTTAGATGCCTTCATTTTATGAGTTTAGCTCCGCCGGACCCATGGCACTGCCTGTGTGGAGGTGAAGTGGGATTCGTTCACTGCCAAATATTTTTTAAATTGAGCGTAAACTGAATTTAAACAGAAAAAAAAAGCCAAAATGATCCAAGCTGAAAGCAAAGGAGGTGGTGAGAGGACCCTGAGGAGTGCCTCCCCTCACAGAAATGCTTACAAATCTGACTTCCATGCTATCAAATGCTCCTTTGACGGCTCAAAATCAGAAGGTGTTGCCAAGTCATATGCAAACGGATCCAGCGACGCCCGTGAGGACTCCCGGGGGAGGCCTTTTGGGACCAGAGTTAACAAGATCAAGAACATATTTCTACAAATGGACGGCCAGCAACAGGAGGAGCAACAAGAAGTGAAGGCACCGTTAAAGTCGGATGTTCCCCAGGTGACTTCACCAAAGCTCCAAGTTCCAGTCGGCTCTCACAGGGTTAACTTCAACAGCCCAACAAGTGCAGAATCTCACAATTTAGATAAAGCTCCCAAAGGAGAGGATGTGGAGATTGACAAAGTGTCCATGGCAGAAAAGTTTTCTGTGACTAGAAAAATATTTGAGCGAGGCGTTACAGAGTGTCCTGCTGGTGAAAAATCTTCACAAAACAGACTATCAAATCGTCTGTCTCTAGGAAGTGCGTCTGATGAAGGAAAAACTAAACGAAGAGCATCGGGTTCTTCAGAATCCTTCAAATCTGAGCAGACTAATACATCGAGTTCTAGATGTAGACCGGATGCTGAGAATGAAAAAAAGAATGTGCCAAGGGTGTCCCTAAATTCAGGGCCCCTGTCAAAACGGTTGGAGAATTACGTGGCTGGGAATGATTCAGAGGATAACTACATGGTTGCTGCCAAAGGGGAAACGATGACTGCAAAGTCTGACAATATGGCTGAACACGCAGCCCAAACCTCACCTACAAGAGGCTCACACAAAAGCACTTCTGTTAAAGAAGCTGCAAACGTTTCACCTGGAGCGGATGTCGATAATAAGAACATGTCTCGTGTGACAGGTGTCAATAACAAGGCAACATCCTCCACGTCGAGCTTTGGTCTTAAACCTACATCCCCAGTTGCCAACATTTCTAACAAATCAGTTTCTCCTACAACTGATCCAATTCCCAAACCTGAGAAGACAGCCCCAGTTAGCCATGGATACAAGCGACACTCATCATCCGGGGATGGATTGTGTCAAACATCCGTTGGTGGGGATAAAAGCAAGCCTTGTAAGTCACCGTCAAGTGATGAGACGAAGCAAATGTCCGGCTTGGAGAACACCTACTCAAGTGCATCCACTGAAAAGACCAAATGTAAAAACAGTTCAGCAAAAGGTCCTAAGAAGGAAAATACATCCGGCCAGACCTCCTCGATAGATTCCAGAGGGGTCAGCGTGGTACGAGCTGAGCTAGTAGTGGTTCAGAATGAATCTTCAGAGAGTGAGGAGAATGAAGATATGGATGTTGCAGACAGCACGTTCGTTCAGCCGAAAGATGAATGCCCAACAAACAAACTTAAAACAGGAAATCGGAGCAGTAACCCTCCTGCTCACAGTGTACCAAGAAGCTACCCTGAGCAACGTGGAATTAAAGAGGAGCCTAAGGACAAAGCTGATGAACATGAGGAGGGAGAGCTAGAGGAGCAGAATGAAAAGACCATTGTAAATGGAGCCCCGGTTTACGGTATTGAGAATGCAGCCTTTGTGGACGACAAGGATGGAGACCAGGTCCTAATGGAAGATGATGCAGAAGAAGAGGAGGAGGAAGAAGAGGAAGAGGGAATGTACAGAGAGTATGATGATGATTGTTATGAGGCCCCGGGACTTTCTGACGAAGAGTCGCCACCATCAAAAAGGAAAATCAAGTTTTCTACGGAGCCCATTCTGGTAAGATATCAATACATTTCCTTAAAATGGCTTGCATAATTATTGCATAATGCACAAGACCTTCTTGATAACTCACACATTATTTTCACACCTGAGTTTTTTTCCCTTACAGGAAGGCTTGTGACGATGACTTAAACAACTCAAATAGTGCAAATCACAAAACAGTAGAAAAGAGTATGTCAAAGATAGAATGTCCAACATTTTGGAACATTTTCATCTGGTGTGATCTATTTTGGTATTTTAGCTGTTGTTTTTTTCCCTTCCGTACAGTAGTTAAAACAAAGTAAGAAAAATAATTAAGCCCAATCAATTGTGACAGTGTTTTTGTACTGTTATCTCTGGGTGTGGATCCTCCACAGTCATCCTGGCAGGGGGCTCTGGGAGAGGGGATGAGAGGGTGGGTGGGTGACCTACGTGAAGGCACACAAACAGTTACAACAATTTGCTACACTGAACTTTGCTCAACCACGGTAACAATAGGGATACTTTGTGCAAAGATGTGACTAGGAGAGCCTTCACAAGCTACTTGTTGCTTTTTCATTCCTTCATCACAAAACTATCACTTAATGTTTCCGATTACTGGCCACTTGTGCTATTTAATTTAATTTTCGATGCTGTGTACAGGTATTGGCATTTTGGCTTTCCTGCTAAATTATTAGTACCATGTTGAATAATTAGATCATGCGAACTGATAACTGCCTTCTGCCTGTAGTAGCACATTTGTGCTTTTATACATATTATTCCTTACCACCAGGAATATGTTAAAGATCCTCTAATTAAAAAAAAACATGATTTGCCCTTTTTGAATATTTCTTTGTTTATCTGGCTGTTACCTCAGAAAAGGTTCAAAAGTTGGGAAAGGAGAGTGACCAAAAAGGCCTGAGCTTTTGTAACCCTACACAAGCGTACCAGCTTGTAGAGGGCAATTGCATTGTGTTTGAATCTCGAATCAAGATTAGATCCCGGCATCACCTAAGTCTTCTTAACAGTGAAAGAAAGTATTGTTTTGTGAATGTACTTGTAATTTACTATATTCTTCTGACTATAAGGCGCACTTAAAACCTTTATTTTCTTTCCTTCAAAAATTGTGCGCCTTATGTATGAATTCTACTTGATGAGGATACACTTGCACATTATATTTGGTCAGGAGATCCACTAGTTAAATTCCTCTGTGTTTAAAGGGGTTGCACCATATTGGAATGAATACCCTTGCCCAAATATGATCAGATGTGTTTTAGTACATGTTTGCATAAAACTGCAATCTTAGGCTTTTGCATGCAGATATCGACTAAAAGTTTTCAATGATTAACACTGGCAACAGCAGGTGTGTTGGGAACAAAGACGGAAAATATTTGGATTGGCTGATTTGAATTTTATGTGACATGTTGCACTTGAAGAAGGAAGGTTGGGAATGAGGAACCGGTTATTTAAAGTGTCGTACATTTTAGACCTACCTTGTTTGTTTATGGTAAACTAAATCTAATTTCAAATAGATAGAAATATTAAATTTGGGAATCCCCTAGAAAATACATATTTAAGACTCCCCAAGAAAAACAGAAAGATTGCTCTTGAAAACCACAGTCTAGCTTACTGTAGTTGGGTGTTCAATAAATGGAAACACGGTGACATTTAATTGGAATTGAGCCTTTGGCGCCGTTTAAATTATAAACCCATATGACTGCAGAGTCATAATGACTTTGAGTGAGTGTTTGTGGTTTTAAAATGGGGGGCCTTGTCTTTTGGGAGTCCACGAATTAGAGCCAGAGCTCAATTTTGCGGTCGTCTGATGTGAATTGTTTGTTGTCAATTTCAATTGTTGTGCTTGTCGAAAAACCTTTTACATTGGAATACTCATATTATTTGTCAAGCATTATTGGGCTCGTTGTAATGATTCCAAAACAAATAGGATGTGTCGGCTGGACGTTATCATTACCTTTGTTCAAAGATTTCAGAGAGCTCCTCAGGACAGAAGCAGCAAACCTGTTCAACCTGCTTAGCTTTGCTCTTCTTTAGAAAACATGGTCCTATTTATTATGGTGCTCTGGTTTTCCTTGCAGCCACTTTTTAAATTGCTTGATAGTTTTTATGAATCACTTATAACCCCTTTATGTGCTGTAAACATCACAATGCTTCCACCCCAGTGTCAGCATGAGCTTTTACAGGGGAAAAAAGTACTCTGATTAGTTGTGTTTTGGAGGTCTGCTTGCTTATAATATTACCAGCTGCTCCACCCCGTGGTCGCCCCGCCTATTTTTCTGGTTGGCGTTCTTTGCTGCTCCTGACTCATTTCCCACATTGGTATTCTGTTGTGGGGAGGGGAATGGGGGAAGGATGGCAATGGTTGCAACTTACAATTTTATGCTATAGTTTTTGTGTGTACTCTGCCGTTTCAAATGTAGACATTCACTACACTTGGGTGTGTAGTTTTGGAAGGGATAGCGTGGACCCAGTCTGAACTTGGGTCCAGTGTCAAAGAATAGATTTTGAAATGTTGTAACCTTTGATAGATTGTTTTCCCCCCAGTGTTCTCTTCCCCACCAACCTGTTGTTGGTATTTTACTCTTGTTAGGAATGTAGTGGTTGATTAGGTTACAGCAATAACCGGAACATAGTTGAAATAAAAAGCCCGGGAGTCCATGGCAACAGCCAAAGCATGGAAACGGGTGGGATTGTCAGGGGGATCGTGGGAGCTGTTGAGCGGAATCTTTTGCTTCTGCCAGGGTATTTTTTGCTTTTTTAACCTAATTACCCAATTTCTAATGCATAAACTATCTAGTCCTTGCAGTGTTAAACGTGGCAAATGCGGAAATATGAGGACCCGTACTTTTGGAGGGTTGTCTTACGTTATGCATAAGTAGCATTTCAATATTTCCCACAACAGACCAATTCTGTGTGTATTTTTTCTTTTATTTGACCTGGAAAGTTTAAATTGAAGGCCACCTCCAAGTGTGCCAAAAAGTAGAGAATCCATCATAGCAAATCCACCTTCAAACACGCAAAAGATGTAAAGGCTTGTAATTATTCTTGACAATACTGTGGAACATTTATCCCAGTAGTACATTGCTTCTGGCTTGCAGATGAAAACTAGGAGACTGATGGTTTTCAAGTTTTTAATAACTTTCAGTTAAATTTGCCATCCCTCGAGCATTTCTAAATCAACACATCTGATTGCTATAATATTAAGGCTGCCGTTGACTACTTTTCTATTTGGCTGGATTCTACGGAATTTTTTTCTCCTCGGGACTATTTACCTTCTTTTTCGGATAAAAGAGTACAAACACCCTTTGGAGAATTGATCCTCACTACTATATCCGTTGCTTAGCTTGCCCCAGCTGTGTCCTACTTTCTCCACAGCTTACACTCTGCCCTACTGTGAGGTGTGTAGAAATATAATTCCAACCAGAACACAGCCTAAGAGTCCTAGTCAGAATTTTATATGGCCTGGCTTAAAAAAAACATCACACCTTGTTAAAAAACAGATTCCTTTTTTGGCTTTCTTTTATCTCATCTCATTTTTTGAACCGCTTTATCCTCACTAGGGTCGCGGGGGGTGCTGGATCTTATCCCAGCTGACTTCGGGCCAGAGGCGGAGAACACCCTGAATTGGTGGCCAGCCAATCACACGGCACAAGGAGACAAACAACCATTCATGCTCACACCCATACGTAAAGGCAATTTAAAGTGTCCATCAGCCTACCATGCATGTCTTTGGAATGTGGGAGGAAACCGGAGTGCCTGGAGAAAACCCACACAGGCCCTGGGAGAAGATGCAAACTTCACACAGGTGGACCGACCTGGATTTTAACCCAGGTCCCCCATTGCGAGGCCGACGCGATAATCACTCATCCGCCGGGCCGCCTTGCAAAAGGATGTGTTGCTCATAATAAAATAACTGTTTATTGTGGCCTACATAGGTGTTCAGTACATTCTCAAATGAGGAATATGATCGGCGCAATGATGACGTGGATCCTGTTTCCGCCTCTGCGGAATACGAGTTGGAGAAGAGAGTGGAGAAGATGGACGTGTTCCCTGTGGAAATTGAGAAAGGTTGTCTTTTAATGATACTAGTAAAATATTCCAGTTGAGCTATAATAAATCAAGCCATTCTAGAAGTAGCTTTTAGGGAAAAGCTGTTTTGCAAAGCAATACGAGAAAGCATTCTTTTGTGTTTAACAATGTCTATTGCCGGATGACTCACATTTCAGCTATCAGATATAATAAACACTCATCTTATTCAAGCCTTTTGCATGTCAAATTAGGCCTATCGGCATTCAATTCTCCATATCCAGCCTTTTATGAGTTTGCCATTTGTTTGTATTTAGGAGACAACGGTCTTGGCATCAGCATCATTGGAATGGGGGTGGGAGCTGATCAAGGCCTGGAGAAGCTTGGAATTTTTGTAAAAACCATCACAGAAGAGGGAGCAGCTGAGAGAGATGGACGGTGGGTCACCAGGTCCATATTGTGTCCCCAGCCTTACGCTCAAATGACCTCACGGTTCACTCCCATTACTTTTTATAGTGGTCTCGAGACCAACAAGACATAAATAGCTGCTTCTATTTATAAACTCTGAAGGAAGCTAAGAAAAATAATCTGACTTCCTGTATTTCCTGAGCCTTTTCATAATGTCTGCTTGAGGTTATGGTCCCTCTGTAAAAAAAAAAAAAATGCTTTGCCGAGGGGTCACTATACTTGTCCTCTCTCTTTTTAGAATTGAGGTGAATGACCAGATCGTGGAGGTGGATGGTGTTAGTCTGGTTGGTGTCACACAACTGTTTGCAGCAACCGTTCTTAAGAACACCAAAGGCTCTGTCAGGTTAGCCAAAGCCCATCAAAACTTAAATCTCTTAACCTGTTGATTTCCAAGATTTTTTTTCCCACATATAAGAACGCATGTCTCGTTCAGGTTGAGTTAAAAAGAGATACAAAATGTCAAGTCTGGTGAATGATTTATCATGATGGAATGAAACAATGACGTGTGAAGGTCTCAAGCCTCAACCCATCTATTTTTTACTGTTTTAACACATTGCTGCAAACAGGTTTCTGATCGGTCGAGAAAAGCCGGGGGCACAGAGTGAGGTAGCCCGCCTCATCAGTGAGACCCTAGAGCAGGAGAGGAATCATCATCATCACCAACAGCAGCAACAATTTAACCACCTGGATGATACTTATGAACACTCCACAGAGGAGGTGAGTCAACTGGTGTTGAGTTCATAGAAAGCCCAGCTATTTATCCTACACAAATGATGGGGGGGGGGGGGGGGGGGGGGGGGGGGGGGGGGGGGCACCTTGCTGTGAGTACAACAGGTGCTGCTGCTGTTTTTCAAGGCCCGTCTGGTCACTTTGTGGAATGTGCTTTCTCGGGTCAGGCTTTTCCCCTTATGGTGGAACTTTGCTGTTTTACTGCCAGCTGAACAAATGCTGCATCATTTTAAACAACTACTATTTACTATTAGGGATCTCCTGATCACTTACTTTTGCAAGTGAGTCCGAGTCACCTAATTTTGAGAATCTGCTGACATCGTGTCCCGTTACGATACCAAAGCAATGTATTAATATGTGTATGTAGCTATTTAAAGATAATTGCTATACATTTCAAATGTAATTCATCAAGATTAATTAAATACAAGATGTCTAATTAATAATATTGCCAGAGTTATGCACTTTATTTATTTCGTTAGTATTTTACTCAACTAATGATCCGTGAATAAAAGACATTTTTAAAAATTGAGCCAGAAAAACTTCGGGCCCAGCAGGATTTAGAAAAATTTTCAAGCTGTGGGACTTAGAAAAAAAGTCCCACTGCACAAATACTATTCAAACGCGCCCCAAACTTTGAACGATCGCTGCCAAGCCTCCCATTCAAAATGGATTGGATGTGTCTCACCATCATTGGCAACTCATGAGTTAATAAAAATGTAAACAAATACATTTTTAAAACCATCTTTTCTTTTTACCCAATTTCCATCACATGATCAGATTGGGCACATTCCTACTTAATATTTGTGCTCAACTTTGTGGTCACTGAGAATGAAGTGACAGGAAAGCGGTTGATGCAATAAACTTGCTTCAAATGCGCACGCAGTCCAGCCCCCGTTAAGCTTTCTGTCGACCAGCCTGCCGATGTTTGGATATCATTCCAGAATTTACTTCCGGACCGTGTTGAACTCTGTCACTGGGAGTGTTGTTGACACACGCACAGCATGTTCCCGGGCCTGTCGGGTGTATTATTGTTTGCACTATGTGATGCCATGTGTGATCTGGGATGTCAGGAGGAGCGCTTTGAGGACGACGACAGGGTGAATGAGAGAATCCTTGGCTCCAATTTTTCTCCAGGCCATAAAGTGGAGGTATTTGAGTTGCCCGATTCCGAGGCTTTGTTTATGCCAACTAAAATGGACAGTTCTCAGATGGCCTTCAAATTTAAAGAGGTACACTTTCCGTTCCATTACACTGCTTTTCCAGATGTAAATCAATGTTCATGTTTTGTAGCCAATCGGTGATTGAATGTAATTTTCTCTTCTCATAGCTGCAGCTTAAACACAGCATTTCTTCAGCTGAAATTAATCAACTGAAGGAAAAGGTATGACAGCCAAGACTTCAAATAAAGGTTATAAAAGAATAAAAACTGTAGTTACTCTGGACAAAAATGTACTGGGTAATTGCTTTGCATTCTTTTTTTTCATCGTGCTGTCAGCTAATATACTGAACCGCACATTTAGAGAATACCGTATGGATTGAATTTGTAGTTTTTAAACAACACCTGATGCTTGTCTACACAGCTTAGAGAATCTGAGGAGGACAAATCACTATGGGAAGCCCGAGAGTCTGCAATGGAGCAAAGGTTTGAGGATAGCAATGAAAAAATCCTCAAATTGGAGAGTTATTGCCTTGAAACTCAGACACTGTGCAAGACAATAAACGAACAATTAGCAGAAACCCAAGCCCAGTATGAGACGTTGGACAAAAAGTACAACAAGGCTAAGAAACTCCTCAAAGATTACCAGCAGAAGTGAGTGAACCAATACACAGCTGCCTGTTGTTTGGAATTGCTGTTTGTTGTCGTAAACACCAAATCCTAAATCAAACCACTTGAGAAAAATGTCCGCTGAGTGGGACTACTTCTCCTTAAGAACTAACGATCGTCACAGAGCTGCTTGTAATAGTTGTAAACCACATTTCCAGCGATGATCATGATTATATTTTACACTTAAAACTTATATCCTCGTGTTTTCTCCAGAGAAATCGACTTTGTAAAGAAAGAGGAAGAGCTGAAGAAGAGTATCGACGAAAAAGAAAGATCATACCAAGAACAGCTGGAGATCTTGCAGAATAGGGTAAGACATTATAGACATATTTGACTTAAAATAATAACAAATCACAACATAGTATATCACGCAGTCATGCAAAAGTGATATTGACAAATGCTGGTGTTTGTCCCCAGATAGTTGACTTGCTGTCTGGGGGGGCTTCAAGAGGGGAGCTTCAGAACGCACCAGAAGATGGTCTCAGTTTTCGGGTCTCAGCCACTGATGAAAAGTCAGTGGACTCACTGGCAGGTACAAGGAGGAATTATAATGTATTCACATATGTATATAACGGGATTAATCAGAAAAATATAAACCTCATTTGGTTGGCTATACTTATTGTGTAGAGGAAGACTGGAAGGATTTGCTCCCTGAGACAGAGCTGTTGGATACCAGTGCACACAAAGCAAAAGGCTTATTGGCACAGAAGGCCAAACGTCAGCGTCCTTCTCGAAACAAACTGAAGGAGAGTCTCACCGTGTCCTCAAGCCAAACACAGGTCAGCCAGGGAAATCATCCTTTATATCCAAATGCTATCACGTTGTGGTGTAACACTACAACTGTGTGAGAATCAGCCAGTCCAAACCAAAACTTGTCTCCTTTCTCGTATTCTTCTCGTTCTTAATAAACATCTGCCCGACAGGAAACGGAGGAGGAAGACGAGGATGACCAGGAGGATCAGGAGCTTCCAAGAAGGAGCTCCATCCAGGAAAGCCTGTCCCTCCCAGTGCCCGTCTGCTATTCCATGAATGAAGGAAAAGATGAGTTGAAGAGTAAGGCGGAGCTCTCCAACAGCCCATCTCTGTCACCGTCACAGGGGGACAGTCTTGAAAGCAGTGGAAGTCTGTCTTTGTCCCCTCTAAGTGACGCTTCAACACCATTATCGCCGTCCGGAATCATGCGCAATGTCAAGAAGACGGAGCCCAAAGTCAAAGAAAAAGTGCCCAAAGGTATTGCAGATCTAACTATGATGACACAAAATGTTTCTATATTGTTGCTGGTTGACTTAAATAAAAAATGTGTCTTTTGTTGCAGAGGAAGTCATTGAACCGACATCAGCCACGAAACCTAAAAGACGATTTCCCGACTTTGGGTACGGTTGAAGAATGTTATAGTTTAGTATAATTCAAATCATAGTTACCATTCTCCAACACTCATTAATCCAAGGATTTTTTTTTTCCTTTTCAATAATTTAACAGGGGCCTTCGCAAGTCTGGTGGGAAAGGAAGAAAACATGACAAGGAAGCAATGAGAATGTCTTTGGATAGCAGGTAAAAATTAAAATAATAAACTGGCAATTGACTTAATGTAATGTAACATCACAGATTGGTCCAAAAGTTGAATTATGGAACAAATGGTACAATCCTTGGACCCATTTAACTCTTTTACAGTACAAGTAAAAATTTATATATATATATATATATTTTTTTATATTTTTGCCACAACACCCAAAAAGAACATTTTTGTTTTTGTTATTCTTCATTTTTAGAGGATCAGCAGAGTTACTGGAAGACTCTGGCGGTAACTTGTCTCCTGCAGATTCCATGACCTCTATCCCCACCTGCATGCCCTTCTCTTGGTTCGGAGACAAAGATAAGGACCGAGACCGGGAGCCATCTTCCTCCAGCAGCAGCCTGCCTTACGCCGAGAGCAGCAGTGAGCAAATCCAGGATCGCAAGAACAAGGTATTGAGGTTTGGCCTAACCTTCCATGAAGCAGACTATTTGTACTCATACCAGGCCTAATACAGAAGTATTTTCTCATGTCGTAAATTTCCACTTAACAAAACATAAGCGAGGCCAAAAACCTGATCCCTCTCCCGGCCGGCCCCGTGTTATCATCACGCCATCGAAAGGGCAATACTAGTATGCACTTCCAAACATCTGCTCTTACCGACCTCCTATCCAAATTCCCTACATTATGCAAAAGCCACAAAAAGTGGATCCACATGTTGGCCATCACCGAGAGCTGAGCTGTTAAGAATTTGGTCACTTTTCATCTGCGAATGGTAACGCTTCAAACGCCTCGAGTCAAATTACTGGCTTTTTTCTAGCTCTGTCTTTTTTGGTTGCTCGCCTGCAAATACACAAAAACTGACACGCCATGCTCTGACAAGTGTTTCCATCACATTGTAATAAGATCAAAAGTAAGACGTGGCTGCTACACCTTAGCTCGGTGTGAGTATTGAATCATTCATGTGCACACATCTTACTGAAGCAACCATGTTTTTCTTTGGACAGACAAATCTCTCCTGGTCCTCTTTATTCAGTCGCTCATTAGATTTGGTACAGTATGCCCGTTTTTGTCCACTCATTCAAGCACTACTACTAACAAATCTAGTGCTGACTTTTCTTTACTGGCGTGTTTTAGTGGTGGTATAGCAAATCTATCATGTCAATATTTGCTGATGGCCACAGGACTATTGGCCTTGCTTGCAGTTGGGTCTGCTGATAGTTCATTATTAGCTCATACTTGAGTCAATATCACGGTAAGGAACCCTGATGCCGCCATCTCAATGCCAAAATTGGGCGTTTACTTCTTATTCTTGTTGTTGAGTAGACTTTACTTCAGTTGTTTGTTATTTTCTGGAAGTGGCGGTTTAAGCTTTGGTTATGTCATCGGAGCTTAAATAAAATATTTAAAAAAAATTGGCACTTCCATATCAATGCAATTCAATTTGTATAGGATCAGAAATCCAGTTTCACGTATTCCGTCGTTAGTCACTGTTTTTTTTTTTTTAAAAGAACTCAGCATTGTATTTGTCTGATTAATTTTGATGAGGACACCAAGGGCACTTTATAGTGATATTGACCCACTATTTTACCCGTTAGATGTAGTTTAGATGTCGATTGCTGTTTTTTGGGGGGGTAAATGTCCTAGAATGTAAAGGTAGATTTGTTTAGATGAAAAATGATTGAGTACTCAGTGACCTGGCTTTCCTTAACATTCTAATCCTTTCTCGCGATGACTGCTGTCCTTTCCACCTGTAGATGTATGTGTTATAAATGCGCTCCTTGTCTCCACTTGTTCCACCAGAGTTTGTCAGTCGTAGATGATTGTAACCCAGCCAGTCCCAGTTCAGACATCTCTGGGTTAGTCGCTGAACCCACTCTGTCTGGGCGCTCGCATACTTTAATCTTCTCTTCCAGCGAGGTGAGTGCTCTCCTTGTTGCCAAGTCACAAAAGCTGTGTGGGACGCCTTGATGGTGCTGAAAGGGGATACTCTCAAGCATGCTTTTCAAGGCCCCTCCCCGTTGCAGCTGTGACGAAACCCTGAATAGAGAGGAAATAGAAGAGAACTGCCTAGTGTGTGTGCATGCGTGTGTGTGTGTGTGTGTGTCTTTAAGCCGTTTTGTTTAGTGAATGCCAGCGTCCACTTAGCTTTGTTGTGTGCCATAAACTAGTGCTTGACTTTCTGTTCTGTACGACATGGGTAGACCACAAAAGAATGCGAGTGCTTTGCTGACTGATTTCAAGTGTTAAGGCATAGGTCACATTAAGTGCATCTGGGAATTTCTGTAGTTAGCTCAATAGTCGGTCATCTCGCATGGAGCGTTGTACACAGCATGTAGTAGTTTTATTAGTGTGGGCTTGTTTTGTTTTGGGTTTTTTTTTGCACTTTTTTATCGTCTTGCCAAAGCATGTACCTTGATCATTTTTCATGTTGCACATCACGCATGACATTGAAAGCATCAGTAACACTCATGATAATAGTCAAGTTCTAGGAAAGCTTTGGAAAACAAGAGTTTGAAGTATTTCAATATTACCATGCTTCTTGTGTCTCCGTAGAGTTTGGATGATGAGCCAGCGGCCACAGGCAAAGAATATCAGTGGCAGAACCGTCCTGTCTCTGAATGGACCAATCAACAGGTTTGTCACTGGTTAATGGGCGTAAACATGGACCAGTACACAGCTGAATTTACTGCCAAGGGGATCGACGGGCAACAACTTCTGCACATGGACAGTGAGAAGTTAAAGGTACAAATGAATACATCGAAATAATAGAGTAAGAGACAGGTCAAAGTCAATTCTTCTTTGCCTGTGGAAGACCTCCATCTTGTGGCCTGTTGTGCTCTCTGACTTATTTAATGTAGAATTTGTACATGACTGCGGTAAGTGAATGTCAAGTTTAACGACCGTTGAGCCAAGGCACCCATTTTAAAAACACTTTCAGGATTTATTTTAGGGAATATATTTGTTAGTAAATGTTAGTTTTTAGCATTTTTTTTCTTCCTTAATGCAATCCATGTTGTTTTATTCAATAATTGTTCAGATCATGGCTTGTAAAACCTTCGAAACATTCTCTTTTGGAGTCTTAAATTAAACATGGTGTTCCTCAGGCACTTGGTGTGTCCAGTCAGAGCGACCGATCCACCATCAAGAAAAAGCTCAAGGACATGCGCAAGGCCCAGGAAAAGATGGAGAAGCAAAAAGAAAAACGGGAGAAGGAAATCCGCCGTAGCGGACGGCTTCCGGTCAGTACTGATTCTGTTTGCTGAACTAGTCTACGAAGCTCACAAAGACATTGACGGTTATCTCACACCACGAAGTGCCCACACTGAGCAGACTAAAGTGCCACTTGTGATTTTCGATCATATTTTAGCGCCTGAGATTCCTGTAGCATTATAACGCTAATATAAATCATTATTGTGAGATTGGAAATCTCAGCATGGTGGATTTAGCCTAAAGGCCTCAGAATTATTATTATTTTTTTACCACTATAATGCTACATTAAGTGATAATTATAATGTATGTATTCAGACATGATATGCACATTTTTTTTAATGAAACGTGATATTTTTGCTATTATACCATTACTGTTTTACGTACTTTCTATTGTACAGTGGAGTCAAAAGCACTATTTGTCTTTTTAAGCTTCCATGAACGACAAGGTTTTAAATGTATAAATGCGTTTATACGTGTGCCAATTATCCGCATGACTTTTTCATCTAAATAGTGACAGTTTTATAGTTTCTAATGTTTTCTACTGAGTAGAATAGTTAGGCCAAATTTAGGACCGTGAGGGCTCTGCTTCTGTTAGCCAATAGTGTTGAGTCGGAATCATAACGGTCCATGGAAAAAAAAAAAAAAGATAAAAATGCACACTCACTCGTCCGCTGGACGGTAAACACGTGCCTGGAATAGGATGCCAAGTGCTTCTTCTTCAGTACACTTTTGTATGAAATGGAAAGATATTTGCTCTTATTTCCAGGATTAAGACAAACGTTTTTTAATACAAACAACATATTAAAAAAAAAGATTGTTTACTGATTTTCCTTGGCTGAACACTAACAATTGAAGCCGAGAGATACGTCCCATTTCTTGGAAATGCTGCTGCTTACATTTGACTGCATTCCAATGTGAGTGCACTTTAGCTATTGTCACCAATTATTGATCATTTCGCGTAAAATAAAAACATCATTAAGAATTAATTTTGTTATTCCTTTCCATTTTTGGAAACTAAGGGAAAAGGAAGAGTTTAGTTTACTAACATCAACTACTTAACTCTGGAACTTTTGGAAAATGTAGTGTGCTGTTTTAGGGCTATGACAATATGGCATTTATTCTAGAACATTTGAAATACTCTATGAATTTCTTCTCTTAGCATTCTGTGGGAATTACTAGTATTTATAATTGAGAATATAATGTGCCACTCGGTATAATAGTTCATAACTCTTGAGTTAGTGCCTGTACATTTTTGGGGGGACGATTGGAATCCATTTCACTGCTCTAAATGAAAAAAACATGTTGCTTTTGCTTCAAACCTGTTTAATTTGTTTGAAACAGCAATGACACATTCATCTTGATGATGTATGTAATTTGAAACATCATTCCATTAAACAGATGAATAAAAAGTTTCCCTATGACAACTCTCCAGGACCATGTCAACTTTAAAAACCATAAGATAACAGACATTTACAGACAAGCAGAATAGATAATATTTGACCCTGCATAGATTCTTGTTTTTATATAATACCCTCAAAAGATTTGTTCCTTGCCCAAAGTATCTACCATTTAAAAACACAAATATAGTTAAAAAGGGGGTTGTTCTCTCATAAATATAACTTGAAATCCATTTTAAAAGAACCAAACCCAAAAAAGCAGGTTAGCTAATTCCCATCTATATTGTGGAATAAAAATGGGTTTAGTTCAATTTTCTGTACTGAATAAATCTAAAATTACACGTAAGACTTGCACAAGTAGAACACTGTTTGAGCATTTGTTAGCCAATGATGATGTCCATTTTGAGGTTTGATTAGTAGTGACAGAAAAAGAAATGAAAACTGCTGGGGGAACAAATGCTCAAACAGCCCCCGATGGACTACAAGACAAAGATGAACACTTTGCTAGAGGAGAGCCGTCCGTTCTCATCTAGAACCGGCGAAACGTAGTCAAGTCCTTAGGCTCACTGCTCGGGACGCACCAGTCGTCGGTCTCGTGTTTCGTCTTGTAGTGTTTCCACGCTGACTTATTGTACACTGGGAGCCTCTCGATGGACTCTGTGGAAAGTGCCTGCAAGGAAAGTTTCCTTTTCGTCAAATTTACAATTCTATTGACCAGACATAACTCCGAATCTAAAACTTTACCCGAATGTAGATGACGGCATCGGTCCCGTATCCCTCCAGAGAGTACAATTTCAGATCCCCTTGGAAGTAACGGGCGTAAAGTCGCGAGATGGGCAAACCGTATCCATAACCGGCCTACATCCCAACAAAAACAAGACAAAACTGAAGCTCGGTGATCCCAAGCCACGTGGGGAAAAAAACCCAAACCTGATGACCCGAGATGACCCACCAGAGGGACGGCCCGGGACCCGTCGATGCTGGGCCGAGGAGCCGTGGAATACGTGTACGTAAACAACCTGTCGATCTTCCGCAGGGGGACGCCTCCTCCGCGATCGCTCACCTGTTCCAAACAATAAAATCCCCATAACAGAGAGGCACACTTTCCATACGTCAACATGACGACTATGCACGCTAAACCCACCTTGACAGTCAGATCTTCAGTTCCCAAAGCCACCTGAACACGGATCGAAGGATGCTCCATGGCGTCTCCGTACAGCTCCATGGTGGCTCGCATGGCGTTCTATGACGAGATAGAACACAGCTGTGTTATACATGCTTAGCATTTTTAGCAATAAGTGCCTCAAAAAGCATCGTCTACCTTGAGCAATTCAAAAACCATGTGATACAGGTGAGATGGAACGTAGACCATTGTAATGGGTTTTCCCTCGTCTTTGACTGGAAGGACAAGGTACTGATTTCCATTAATGTCAAAGACTCAAGAGCTATTTTGTTTTTGTTCTCCAATAGATACCGTTGAATTCTTCCAACGTGACCTCAGGGGAATTCATGTAATATCGGTCACAAAGGTTTCTTGCATTCTCATAGGCATCTAAATTTGAGAATAAGCGTTAGTATTTATATAAAAGCACTTGGCAACGTTGCGTTACCTTTGACCACATCACTGACTCGACAGATGGGATCAATGCTTCCGATTTGTTTGGGATGTGCTGGATTGACCTTCACCTTGCCACCAAAGAGGAGTGCTTGAGATCAAATTAGCAGCAAAAAAAATAAGTTTAATTTTCGGAAGTATACCACAGTTCTTTTGTATTTACTAATTGCCTGCCTTTGATCATACTAGATGCCTAATCTATTTTCAGTACCAGTAAAAATGAACTAGTACACTGAACAGGACTCAAAAGATACTCACTGTGCTGGTTGAGCAACATGCGGATGGAGATCCTACTCATGTAAAACCGGTCAAGAAAATACTGCACATTCTGACTTAGCACCGGGTCAGTCCCGTAAGCCTCCTTGTACTCCACGAGACCCTGAGCCATTGTCGGGATGACGTCGTTGTGACGATTTCGGATCTTGATCACCGCATCTGTGAAACTTAAATGCGGACGCATGGCACATTTGACATGGCTGTGAGGTAAATCAGTAGAATAAAAACATACTCGTATGTCACTTTCTCGTCATCTGTGTTTTTGTCTTTAAATTCCAGAATCTCCTGGAGACTTTGCACATACCTGAAACACAGGTACATCTTTTTAATTTCATTTTTTTCTCCTGGTTTCGTGAATGTGCGTACCAGCTCTGGACCAGGCGCACCGATGGCGTTCTTAGCAGGTTATCTGGCAATAAGTTGATCTCCTTCATGATGTTTGCTAGCCTGACAGGTAACTCCTGTCTGAGGAAGGTGAAGGATGTTTTCTCGCAAGCATTTTCTGAACCTGAGTTGTGGGGGAGATTGATCACGTTATACTCACTTTTATTGTCACTGTGAGACTATTAACTGCAAAACAGGATCATAATATTATTTTGATTGCAGTTTGTAGTGTAAACAGAGGATTTTTTTTTCCCACAAGAGATCACCTACTTTTGAACACCACAAAATATATGGCTACATGAATATAATGTTTCTATTCTTTTTTTTTCCACATTGTTCATCCGTCTTTGGTAGTGAATCAGATAATTTCAGTAGGTTGCAAAATATTACAACCACCTGACAAGCCCACAACAGTCAACATAGCAATATTCTTGATAATTTTAGGTCTTACCAAAATCCAGAAACTGCTTCATGGACAGAGGGGAGGGCGAGAATTTCGAATAATAGTCAATGTCCTTCCCGATGGACACACTACTGCGCAGAAACCTTAAAAGTCTCATAATTGTCGTCCGTCCGCGCCTAGCACAAATCAATGTATCCGATTGGGTAGGAGCTAGTATTCAAACTGCATTAGCTTCATTGTAAACGAGAGGGTACCCTAAAAAAATACTATCGAAAGCAACGCTTCAGAAGGGCTGATGTAAAATCGGATGGAAGGTATGCATGCTCCATTATGCCTGTTAATGCATCGATATGTTTCTCTTTAAAATATATATTTATACTTGAGGCAGACATGCAAATGAAAAAAGTGGATGTACGTATGAAATAGGGCAGGCTAGCAGCTAGCTTCCAAAGACAACTACTCGGATCGAGATAGTACACTTCTTGTTCACCCCCGTGTTGTTTTTCCAAATATTGTGGACACTAGTACTCCATTTGTAGCCAATGCGTGTTCCTTGTAAAGACATTGATCCAACAACGGGATGATAATATATTATTATAACAAGAAATGGTAGCAAATGCAATATTTAAACTCAGATATTCTTACATTTCGTGTGTATTGCTAGTTTTCTGAAAACCCGCCGTTCGTGTCTAAAAAATAAATATTACAATACGTCCCATTTATTTTTCCCCCTTTTCAATTTTAGCGGAAAACAAACAGCGTTGCCTTAACAACCATATTACGTCGTCGTTCCGTGACCACTCAAAATAGTTAAACGTCTCGTCAAAAATGATGGGCACTTATTTCCCTGCAGACAAAACTCAGGGCAACTTAACAAACTACTTGACGCTACAAATTACCAACGAAGAAGACAACGGCTTCCGCTAGCAAACGCATGGTTAGCCTGCTCCTATGTGACGATGGAACGCATTTCGAAGCCGCGTTTTTGACTGTGATGATTATCTAATTTACTTTAGATGCTCTCAAGTTTAATGATAATCGACTTGCAACTTTTCTGCAAGTTCCGTATTGCAATAAGCGTTTTCGGCATCATCGGACTCAACTTTAATCTGTTGGAGGCGTTCCGATTGTTCGACCCGCCAAAGAGCAGCAAGGTCCGTAAACCATTTTGAACGTCGTCTTCCCTTAAGCGACAATGAGTGGCGGCTTTAACTTCGGTCAGCCCTCCACGGGGTTTTCTTTCGGTGTAGCGAAGACCGCCGCTACTGCGGCACCCACCACGGGCTTCGGCCTGACCGCGTCGACTGCCCCAGCCCCCGGAAGCAGCGGCGGCGGCGGCTTTACTTTTGGATCGTCCCCGCAAACCGGCGCCAGTAGTAACCCGCCCGGCGGCTTCAGCTTCGGCACCCCGGCGAAGAGTGCCCCTTCCGGCGGGAGCCTTGCGTTCGGGACCCCCACCACCACCACGTTTAGCCTGGGTTCCACTCCTCAAGCCGCCCCGGCTGCAGGTCTGACGCTGGGCACCGGCGCAGCTCCGAGGATGGCGGTGTCGTCTGGATTCGGCCTGGGTTCTGGCATGACCCCTTCCACAGGCTTCTCGTTCGGGACCCCAGCCCAAGCTCCAGCTCCAACCCAGCCAACAGCTGCAGCAGCTCCCATTGCAGCCCCCATGGCAGCTTCCATGGCAGCTTCCATGGCAGCCCCCATGGCAGCTTCCATGGCAGCCCCCATGACAGCCTCCATGGCAGCCCCCATGGCAGCTCCAGCACCCATGGCCAGCGCACCAGGAGGCCTGTCATTCGGGGGCTTCAGCTTTGGTAACAAAGTCCAGGTCGCCCCAACGGCAACCACAGCAAGTGCCACGGGTGGTGGCTTCTCCTTTGGGTCGAACGCCACCCCAAGCCTCACACTGGGTGCCCAGGCCATGACCACCCCTGCAGCCACAGCTCCGCAGGGTGGAGGTTTTGCCTTGGGTATTAAACCCTCCTCAACCCCAGCTCCCCCTGCAGTGACGCAGGCTGCTCCATCTCTATTCTCAGCCCCGACAACGACAATGGCCGCCGCCCCTACTTCGGGTTTCGCATTTGGCGTCGCCCCGACCCCAGCCGCAGTACCTGCTGCAGTACCCGCCGCTACCACCACCACCACCGCCCCTGGGGGTCTGTCCTTCACGCTGAAACCTCTCGGCCCTGTGACCTCCAGCGCCGCCCCGGCTCCGACCGCAACTACGGCGGGCTTCTCGCTGGGACTGAAACCCGCATCCACCACCAGCATCATTACCACGACCTCGACGGCGGTGGCGGCCCCGATCACCTCGGCCGCTCCCGCCGTGCTGACCTACGCCCAGCTCGAGGGCCTCATCAACAAATGGAGCCTGGAGTTGGAAGACCAAGAGAGACATTTCCTGCTGCAGGCCACCCAGGTCAACGCTTGGGACCGCCTGCTGGTGGAAAACGGCGAGAAAATCACATCCCTGCACAAGGAGATGGAGAAAGTGAAGCTGGACCAGAAGAGGCTCAACCAGGAGCTGGATTTCATCCTTTCGCAGCAAAAGGAGCTGGAGGACCTGCTTTCCCCGCTGGAGGAGTCGGTCAAAGAGCAGAGCGGCACCATCTACATGCAGAACGCCGACGAGGAGCGCGAGCGGACGTACAAGCTGGCGGAGAACGTGGACGCCCAGCTCAAGAGGATGTCCCAAGACCTGAAGGAGATCATCGAGCACCTAAATACGTCCAGCGGTCCGGCAGACACCAGCGATCCGGTAAGATGGAGCCCGGCGCTACCTTGATTATACGACTGCACGTTTTAACCATTGTTTTCCTATTCCAGCTTCAGCAGATCTGCAAAATCCTCAACGCCCACATGGATTCGCTCCAGTGGATCGACCAGAATTCGGTGCTGCTCCAGAGACGAGTGGAGGAAGTGTCCAAGCTGTGTGACAACCAGCGCAAGGAGCAGGAGAAGACATTCCGTTTGACGTATGACTGAACCAAAGATGCCCCCAAAACACTGGAGTTCTTGACAGAAGTATACATTTTTACATTAGCAGCAAAGGGGTTCCTAATGATTGATATTTTTTTCTCAACTAGTATTCATAATAGATAATTCCCCCAAAAGTTTTTTGTAAAGTTTAAGAAATCATCTTTTTCAAAATATTTAATACATGTTTTGAGATATTTTTGGGGAAATAGTCAATAGAAAAAAAATAAGTAGTCACCATTTTCAAAATGCACGCTCAAATTGATTTGGCTGTTATTCCACAGATGCGTGCATAAATATGGCTGCCATTACCTGGAATTGGGATCCAATCTGTTTTCAAATGGGAAATGCTGGCTCTGAATCATTTTTGTAAGCCCTCCCACTCCAATTGAATTGGACATCTGTCATCATCAGTGGCAGTGCATAAATTGTGTCAGCATTATTAGGTAAAGCATAGTCCAATTGGGAAAAATATATTGCCTAACTTTGAAACGGTAAGACAAAAAACAGTAAAGTTGATTTTTCAAAAACATTGTTTATTCCACTTCTGGGTAAGAAAATGCTGAATATCACATTCAGGCCAAATTCCCCCCTTTATTTTGCTTACAGAAAAGAACCTATTTAGTGACAATAGCACCTAAAAGAAAAGAAAACAAGCAAAACATCTGTTCACATTGAGTCATCTGATTTAAATTGCTATTTAAAACATACCCCAAGGGTCCATTCTCAAATACAACACATACACATGTTCATCCAAGTCATCTTTGCATAGCCTTGTTTTTGTTGTTGTTTAAGTTTGTACCACTTAATCAGATCAGTAGTTAATTTTCAACTGGATGTTAGCC
The DNA here is from genome assembly GCF_051989625.1 of Stigmatopora argus. NCBI lineage: Eukaryota > Metazoa > Chordata > Actinopteri > Syngnathiformes > Syngnathidae > Stigmatopora > Stigmatopora argus. The sequence goes on from NC_135399.1 coordinate 11,529,111, forward strand.
TGCTTTACATCATAGACTGAACATCTTTGGCTCCATGTGATTTATCAAAAAATAAATATACAATGTGCAGAATTATGTACAAAAATACAAAAACATGTTTAAAAAAAATACAGTGTAGAAAACTAACCTTTCCGGTATTTGCCATTTTCTTCTGGCAGGGGCACTGAATTTAAATTTAATGATAGTATAATGTGGGAAGATAAAATCTGGTAGCTCATCCTAATTTACTGCAGCTATTTTTGTCTCTTCATTACATTGTGCAGGAGTAGTGACCATTATGTTTCATTTAAAATTGAAGACTAATTAATATAATAGGTTGTCCCTATTATGAGTAACTTTCATCGTCAACCCAAGTTGTCATCCACGACTTCTTCTCAAAAGCCTCCAGCTTGACTTTGGCGTCTTCGTAGTGAGGACAATCCTTTCGGATCCGCACGGCGTGATACTGAGGGACGGTTTCCTCCTGCTTGGACCGTTTGAAGAATCCACACTAAACGGAAAACACATTTGGAAAACATTTAGTATTACAAGAGAGATTAACCCTAATACGCCATGAGTTGTAAAGAAATTTGAGCATGCTTTCTGCATTTTGAGGCACGTTTTCAAAAGCCAAGCCGATGTCAGGCAAAGCACTTGTAAAGCTCGCTATTAAAAAAAAGCACGCCTGATTTTGTCACACATATCGCGCATGACTAAATCTAGTGTGCGATATGTGTCGGGTAAAATCTGCAGAGCTGACCCAAGCCTTCAAAATCTGAATCTGAATTTTTATTCCCGTCATACTTCAATTTAATCCTTGTAAATAAGGTGTCCAAACCAAATGATATATTTTTAATCATGAACTCAATACCTGCCATTGATGGCGACCGCTAATGATAAAGAATTCGGTGTACATGATTCTACGCAGAGGACAAAGATTGGTCTTGGGTCGGCTCTGCTTCTGTGCAGAAAGCTTCTAAGGTGAGTTCATTAGTCGCCACACATGCTCAAGTCTTTCTGTTTTTCGCTCGTTTCTCAACCTGTTCCGAGCCTAAAATTCAGGCCTCGGCAGAGAGTTTGTCTTTGTCAGAGGGCTGAACGAGGATTTCAGCCTTGTGATAGGCCGCATCGCACTGCTCTTTGGATGCTCTCTTGAAGAAACCGCACTGAAGGGAGGGGGGGAGCGAAGGTGAGCCATCCACAATCACAAATGGAATGAACAGTTCAAAAAAATAAAAAATGAAAGCAAAAAAAACCCCTCCCTCATACATTGTACTTCCCCTTTTTTTCCCACTTTTAGGCAACGGTCACTTCTCTCGCTCACCTTCCACAGCAGGCAGACCAACAAGGCCAAAATGAAGATCCCTGCCAGAACAGCCACCATGATGATCCACCAGGGTACGCCGCCATGTTGGGCCACGGCACTCTCCGGGAACACGGTAAGCGTGACCTGCCACATTACAAACATACCGTTGACTTGGAAATATCCGCGGGTAGACTGGCATGGTGTATTTCACTCGACATTAGGTTGCTTTACCTCCGTATCGGGAGTTCTCAAAATCATGTTTGTGGCCTGGGTGTGGAGCACCAGTGAAGCTTTCACGGTAATATCCAAGGATGAAAGAGAAGTGTAATCCTGCATAAATAGAAAACTACTTTAGTTCACAAAAAAATGATTCATAACTGTCGACTTAAGTTTTTGGATCATTTCAAATTGTGTAGACTCGTGTTTATCGTGCGACAATTTGGAATACAAAAGCTGTCACACGACGTTGTTATTCTTTAAGAACATAATTTGGGTGAGATTTGACCATACAATTATAAACCAGAGGCAGAATCAATGTTACACCTCCAGAAAGGTGGCATTCCATAGACGAGCCCTGAGTTCCACGGTGGTCCCATCGAGCCCATGCAGGGGGCACTTGAGCAGCACACACTGCAGGTCTTTGCCACATGCCTTAAGACAAAAAACCCATTAAATCTCCACTAAAAAATCAACTTCACGTATCAAATTTATGCGGCATGATGCTCACCAAAATCTTATTTTTGTTTGACGGTGAGGAAGCTTTGCCTCTTGTTTTTTTCGGCGCAATCTCACGCTTTGTCCTGAATGCAGAGCTCTCCTGGGAAAAAAAACAAGTATTTTTCAGACCATAAGTCGCATCTGAGTATAAGTCGCACCAGCCAAAGAATACACACTTAAGAAGCCCAAAAAAGTAATTATAGTTGTAAAATTGAGAAATAACAGGTGGAATAAATGCTAAATACGGAATATGAAGGCAAAAGGGGTACAACATAATATTAGCATTGTGTATCTAATAATCTGGCTTGTAAATTATCGTTATTTGTTCACATTAGGTTTGTTGAACGTCCTTTTTCCAACGCATTGTAAAGTGATTTTGCAAATGATTGAAGTTCATTTACGCGACATGTATATGCATAACAGAAAAGGGATATTTGATGTTATCTTTCAGTGAATAGAGTACCTGGATATGTTTGAGAGGGTTAATCTCCGAATCTGGTGTGCAAATGACGTCACGTGCTCCTTCTTTAGCGTTCATCTTCACCAGGTATAAAAGCCATTTGCCATTTCTGTTGGATTTAGGCCACTGGATGTGCAATGATGATTTGACAGAAGACTCCCATAAATTGTTAATCTGATAAAGGAAGATGAAAAACAAGGGTCTTAGATGAAGCCGATTTTAACTTCTAAACATGGATTTTTTCTCCCCGCGATTACAAAGTGAATAACCCTACTCTGAAGTTGTAATTGATTAAATTGCCGATCTCTTCTTCGCTCTTAATGGCGCTCTCTCCTCTCACGGTTCCCCCGAAAGAAACACGATGAGGGTTGGCTTCTCTGATCAAACGAGCAAAAACAATATTTAAGATCCACACACCTCAGGCAAATACCGTCACACATACACTTACCCTGAAACCGATAAGGGCAACTCAATCATCACTTTGACTTTGACTTTCACGGGGGGAAGATCTTGTACGCTAGTTCTGAATAGGAAAAAAATACCATAAATACAGGAAATATTAAAAAAAACCTGGCTCGCGTTTCGAGTTACTACGTTTGGAGCTGTAGGTCGATATCCACCTCTGTCGTCTCTAGAGTCATCGCCACAGTGCTCAGAATGATGTGAAATGTAACCTACACGGCAAAAAAAATGGATTTCAAACATGTACAAACCAAAAGACACTACAAATTTTGTTTCAAAATATGAATGAAATGATGTGTATGAGTACATCTATCTTAATTTCCACTACTGCACATTCGTTCTTTCACCCCCTGCAGTGAAATCCCCCCAAATCTGCAAAAAGCAACCAAAACAGCAAATGTCTAGAAATCCCCATAAAATCAATAGGAAATGACGATAGATTCCATTTCACTTAAACTGGCTGTTGTTTCTCATTTTTCAGTGCCATTGACGGCGCAAGATCTCCGATCCATTTTGACAGCGAGGGGCGAAAGAACGACCGTCCCGACTTTCTGGGTAATCCCGTTTGTACATTATGACGTTAAGGTTTGATACCTGGGAGCCTTGCTTAAACGGGTTGCCGAGTTCGCAGTCAGTCGTCGAGCCGTTTTGATTGGCGATGCAAATGATCTGCTTGTCAATCTGTGTAGAAATTAGAAAGTGCGTGGTCAGTCACATTTAGCAGTCAGGGAAAAAAACCCTATTGAGAATGTTAAAAAAAAAAAAATCTAATTCACAATTCTACTGTACCGCGGCACGATGCGAGCGGACGCCCGAGTAAGACAACGTGTCGGGGAAGGACCCCGTCAGTTTGGCCTCGTAGGCGTCGTCTCCGTCGATGTTGTTGACGGTCAGGCGCACAGCCAAGTCTTTCCTCTCGTAAGTCAAATGAAACACGGGGACGTTGTTTTTGCTGCGGACGCACAAATAAGCATTTGACGTTCATTGTGACTGAATTGTGATTCAGAGGTGGAGCTTAAGTTCTTTGTCTTACTCACATGGGCAAAGGCAAGTAAATGTCTTGGTTGCTTTGCTTGTACAGTAATTTGTAGCTCATCATCAGGTTACTGCGACAAATATGATCCCTTCCGCATCCCTCCTTGACAAAGTTGACCTACAGCAACAAAAATGGGCCAAATCCAGAATTTGAGTACATTTTACTTCCTATCCATCACATTTTGAATAATGCTTGGGCAAAATTCTAAAACATGTATTTTCTTAGGGAATGTACTTGTCCTAAGACAATTATTTTGTATTTTCAGACTAAAAATTGCACTTGAGTACTCATGTAGAAGAGAAAATATATAACTTATGAGTATAATTCACATTTTGGGAGGGCAATATTTTCATTTTATCAGAAAGCAACAACACTAACCGTACAGTCAGACAGCTATAGCCTCCAAAAACAGTTTTGGAAGAAAAAAAAAACAGCACTTGCCAAACTATGAAAAAAGTGAGACTTATGGTCCGAAAAATACGGTAAGTATGGCATTATGGTCAGGAATAAGTGATAACCTATTCTACCTGAAAAATTAAAATTGGTGTTGATTTGCAAACCTGTAGCTGCGATTAAACCAACTGTTATGACTATCAAATCAAACTTTAAATATTTTTTTAACCAATTATTGATTTAAAAAAATAGCAGAAAATTTGAACAGTTAAGGGTAAACTTTTAGGAATTTTGAAGCCTAAATGTCCTCCAATTCTGGAATGACTCATAGAATGACAATGTTTTCTGTAATTCCCACCTTGAATGTTTCTTGGCTGGACTGAGAAGAGTCTAAAACGGGCAACAGTTGCGGAAGGCCACTTTTGGACTTATGACGCTTTGTACCAACAATTTGTGCCGACATCTCGATGGGAATGCTGCGCATCTTATCCTTAATGTTGTCCTGTGCAAAAAAAGAAAAAGGAAAAAAGGAATATGAAGTGTAGAATAGTCCCAACTATTACTAAATCACTGTATGTAACATAGTTTTTGATCGTTGGACGCTGCTTCATGGATTCTTTAGTGCTCACCTTTAACTTGGCTTTTATCTTCACGCACGTTTCCTGCTTTTGTCCTCGAAGGTCCAAGGTGCCGTTAAACTGGTGTTCTGTGTCCGAGTTAGATTTGTTCAAGAATACAACTCTGGAGAGTAAGCCTTGTTTCCTGCGATCTCCGTCCGCTTCCACGGAATAGCCGATGGCTTTTGAGAAAGAACGTGAAATGACGTGTGAGACGGAGGAAGCCTTTCTGAAAGGTTCGTCAAAATAAAAGCTTGCGTACTTATTCTTGGGTTATAAGACGCCGTGTTTGCTCTGTAGCTGAAGCAAGCGTCCACCGTGAAGCTAAAGGCACAGAAAAGATTCCTTCTGAATTATACTTTTTAAAAAAAATGTACAAATAGTGAAGGAATATTTACCAAATGTTGTTGCCACAGTTTTTAATTGTCAGATCAATTTCGCGGGGGGAAAGTTGGACATTTCTGTGAAGACTAATAACTGGTCGTGCCCTGAAAAAGATAGTGAAGTGAAATTGATGATGTGATTGCGAAAGAAATTTAAACTCCCAATCAAAAGTCGAGGTCCTATTGATTCTCGGCAAGTGTTTTTGTAAATATCGTGGAATGTGTATGAATATGAAAACCTGTAAATGAGTGCAGAGTCTGATAAAGATCCCACAGCAAGGTCAGGATAGGAGTTGCTGTCCAGGTCCATGTTGCCTGCCAGAGAATAGCCAAACAGTCGCATGTTGTAATCTTTCCCAGAAATGATCTGGAATAAAATAGATAATAAAAAAAAACACTTAAAAATTCAATTTTCTACATACATAAGTGCAGGGTGTTCCAAAATGTTTGACCCCATTTCGTAGGCCAATAATCTTGACAATTTTTGTTAGCACGACCTCAAATTATCAGTTTGTGTAGGAACGTTTCAAGTTTTAGTGTGCAATGTTTGGCATTTCTATCTTTTCAGGTTAAGAAATGCCATTCACTTCAAAAGAATAGGCATTTTGCGTTTTAAGAGCACTCAGTCACCCAAGACAGTGCAGCATGCCTTCACAAATTTTGCATACAAAACAAACTTGGACTTGGCACCAGAAATTTCAAGAAAAGGGTTGGAATGTGACTTTCCACACTTGATCTTCCAACACTCTTCCGAGAACTACGCAGGAAGTGCTTTTTTGGGGTGATGTGTCCATGCCACTTGGGTGGGTGACAGCCCAAATCTTTGCCTATAGACACAGCCACAAAGCCCTCACTCACACTTACTTAGATTGGCTTATGTAGGTTGGTCGGCCAAACTCAATGTCAAATGTGCACTACACAGGTCAATGCTTGATTTTGCTCAAATTATAGGTGCAACGCAAAACATCAAATATCATGTCTTGGTTGACCCTGGATACTACCCTGAAAAAACTCTGGAGGTTAAGCAAGGTTGTGGATGGTTACTACTTGGATGGGAGACTGCCTTGGAATACCGGGTGCTGGAAGCTCTTATGTTTGCTCACTTAACCTCGTGAGAAGCAGTTTTATACACAAAGCCCTCACTCACACTTAGATTGGCTCATGTAAATTGGTTAGCCAAACTCAATGTCAAATGTGCACTACACCGGTTAATGCTTGGTTTTGCTCAAATTATAGGTGCTATGCAAAACATCCAATATCATGTCCTGGTTGACCTTCTGACATACTACCCTGACAAAACTCTGGAGGTTAAGCAGGGTTGTGCATGGTTACTACTTGGATGGGAGACTGCCTCGGAATACTGGGTGCTGGAAGGTCTTATGTTTGCTCACTTAACCTCGTGAGAAGCAGTTTGATCCACAATATACACAAAGCCCTCACTCACACTTACTTAGATTGGCTTATGTACATTGGTCAGCCAAACTCAATGTCAAATGTGCACTACACTGATCAATGCTTGATTTTGCTCAAATTATAGGTGCAACGCAAAACATCAAATATCATGTCTTGGTTGACCTCGCATACTACCCTGAAAAAACTCTGGAGGTTAAGGAAGGTTGTGCATGGTTACTACTTGGATGGGAGACTGCCTTGGAATACTGGGTGCTGGAAGCGCTTATGTTTGCTCACTTAACCTGGTGAGAAGCAATTTGATCCACAATATACACAAAGCCCTCACACACCATTACTTAAATGTATGTATTTGTGTGGCAAACCTCGTTAAAAATCTCAAAGTTTGCTCTTGCTAAAACTATATAGATGCTACTCAAAACATGTAATATCATGTCCTGGTTGGTAAAGTCATGTCAAGACACTTGGTCCCTCGTCACCAAGATTTTTATTTCCAGGTAGTGACCGGGGTTCGAACCCAGGACCCTGGATCTCAGAGGCTAATGCTCTAACTGCTCAGCCAGCAGAACACATAATAATTTTAGTTAAAAAAAAAAAATTGACATGCGTTTTGCGCCCAAAACCAATGTCAATTTTTTTTTTTTAACTAAATTTATTGTGAGCTCTGCTGGCTGAGCGGTTAGAGCATTAGCCTCTGACATCCAGGGTCCTGGGTTCGCATCCCAGTCACTACCTGGAAAAAAGATATTGGTTCCCCTCCAACCAAAGGTGGGAGGGGGCACCAAAACATATTGGTGGCCCCTCCCACCTTTGGTGGGAGAGGGCACCAAAACATATTAGTCCCCTCCCGCCTTCGGCGGGAGGGGACATTAAGACAGTTGGTCCCCTCCCGCCTTCGGCGGGAGGGGACCAGGACTCTTGGTCCCCTCCCGCCTTCGGCGGGAGGGGACCAACACACTTGGTGTCCACCCCCGCCTTCGGCGGGGGTGGACACGGCGGGGGTGGACACCAACACACTTGGTCCCCTCCCGCCTTCGGCGGGAGGGAACCAAGACTTTTGTTTCCAGGCAGTGCCCGGGATGCGAACCCAGGACCCTGGATGTCAGAGGCTAATGCTCTAACCGCTCTGCCGGCGGAGCCTCCAATAGTTTTAGTTAAAAAAAAAAAATTGACATTGGTTTTGGGCGCAAAACACATGTCAAATTTTTTTTTTTAACTAAAATTATTATGGGTTCTGCTGGCTGAGCAGTTAGAGCATTAGCCTCTGAGATCCAGGGTCCTGGGTTCGAACCCGGGTCACTACCTGGAAACAAAAATCTTGGTGTCGAGGGACCAAGTGTCTTGACATGACTTTACCAACCAGGACATGATATTAGATGTTTTGAGTAGCATCTATAGTTTTAGCAAGAGCAAACTTTGACATTTTTCATGAGGTTTGCCGCACAAATACATATACGTAAAGGTGAGTGGGGGCTTTGTGTATATTGTGGATCAAACTGCTTCTCACCAGGTTAAGTGAGCAAACATAAGAGCTTCCAGCAACCAGTATTCCAAGGCAGTCTCCCATCCAAGTAGTAACCATGCACAACCTTGCTTAACCTCCAGAGTTTTTTCAGGGTAGTATGCCAGAAGGTCAACCAGGACATGAGATTGGATGTTTTGCATAGCACCTATAATTTGAGCAAAACCAAGCATTGACCTGTGTAGTGCACATTTGACATTGAGTTTGGCCGACCAATCTACATTAGCCAATCTAAGTAAGTGTGAGTGAGAGCTTTGTGTATATTGTGGATCAAACTGCTTCTCACGAGGTTAAGTGAGCAAACATAAGAGCTTCCAGCATCTGTTATTCCAAGGCAGTCTCCCATCCAAGTAGTAACCATATCCCTGGGCGTGCGTGGGTTTTCTCCGGGTACTCTGGTTTCCTCCCACATTGTGTAAAATTGTATTATATTTAAGTGTTTCCAAACAAACAGTTCTATAAATCTGTATGCAGTTTAAGCAGGATACAAATGAACTGTACTGTACACTCGTGTACCACTAGAGGGAGTCTGTCTACCACTGGTGGTACTGCACTACAGCATAAAACTGATTTTTGGGGGAATTTCATATTACCAGGACAAAGAACAAACATAGTTTCATCCTAGCACGCACATCTCCAGTGAATATGTGAATCAAAAAATGCACCTGAGTATAAGTTGCAAGCCTACCCAAACCATATAAAAAGAAAAAATGTGCAACTTGTCGTCTGGAAAATACAGTAATTCAACGCCATACAGTCATGTTTCATGTCTAAAATGGAACTAACCTGTACTGAACTAGCCTTTATTCCCTGCGCAGAGCCGTGATAAATGTAGACCTTTCCGGCGCCGGCGTCGTCGTAAGGTGCTCCGACGGCAATGTCTGATAAAGGAACACTCGATGCAACCATGTTCTCGTTAAAAAGCAACAGAATGACCGGACTGACCTTCGTAAGAGTCCCGATTGACGTCGCCGATGTTGTCCACCGCCAGGCCGAACATGGAGTCTCGGTTGCCATCGAGACGAACGGGTGCGGCGCCTCGCCATCGTCCGGCCTGGTTGCTGTAAACATAAATTGCACCTCCCACGTCTCGGTCCTTCATGTAGAACTGAGGGGCTCCGACAACGATGTCCTGCCAACTGAGTGACGCAAATGTAAGGTCGGGTTTTGTTTCCACTTTTTGACGTAAGGTGAAAATGTGACCCACCCGTCGCCGTTCAGGTCGACTACGGCCACGTCGTATCCGAAAGAGGACGCCAGGCCGGGTCCGTACAGCGTGTGCTCCACTACGAGTCGGGCCGAGCCTTCGTTGTCTTTCCTCAGCAGCAGGACGGCTCCGCTGTGATTTGCTCTCGGGGCTCCCGCCACCACGGTGAGACCACGCTTCCTGCTGATGCCGTGACCCGAGTCCAGGGAGAATCCTGAATGGAGAAAGAATCGGATTTAAAAAAAAAAGATTGGTTTTTTTTTGTGTGTTGACTCACTGGATGCCATTGACAGCAATAAACCCCCAAAAGATTTAACTTGGTGCCTGGCAACGATCGAAATATCATGTATATGTATTTACACCACTAACAGAATTTTGCAGAACAAATAGCTCATTGACCACAAGAAGATCAAGAAAATCACATCTGACATCTCATGTAATTATTTATTATTTTAATTTATTCATGTTAAAAAAAATATCTGCAATCCCTACATTGATTAGAAATAATGACGGGGCACTGATTTTAGTAACAAGTGCTGAGAAGTACAAAAAAATGTAGTAGCTTCAATTTCAGCTTCTTATGTGTGACTATTTCGATGATATCTAAAAAAAATTATGTGGGCCAATAAAAACTGTTTAAAAAAAACGCAGTATTGCTGCGTGTAGGTTCTGCATTTAATATCAGAATATTGATTTTTGCGGCTCACCGAGGTAGCTGTTGGCCGGCACGGGTACGAGATCCGCATTATATACGTGCTCATCCCCAACTTCGTACGGGCCATCGTCGTACACGCCCATCTCCAGCAGAGTGTTGTTTTTCTGCTCCACCCGCACGATGCCTTTTGAGGGGAGAAAAAAACGCATCAGTGGGGCAGCGCGGTGGGGAAGGTGGGTGGCCGAACGTGTTTCAAGACCTTTCCAGTTGTACGCTCCCGGCGCTCCAAACACCAGGTAATGGTAGTCCTTGGTGAAAGCGGCGGCCACGCCCTGCTGACAAGAGCCGAACATCTCGTGACCTCTGACCCTGCCGTCGCAGAAGTTCCAGTTGCCGCCGTCCTCGTCGGACGCCTCGTCGATGCTCAGGTCTTGGCTCAGGACGTAGCAGCGGCCCGTGATGTCGCGGGCCTCTTGCGGAGTGTTCACGAACAAGCGCCTCTGGTAGCGGTGAGCGCAAGTCTGAGGACATCCCCCAAAAAATGCTCGTGTTATGCAATGAAATCTTTTCAAGTTAAATTGGCCAAAACTTTTCTCTCAAATTTATTGCATTTGATAAGAATACTTCAGGTTTATGTTTGTGTACAAAACACCTCCAGCACCCCCATAATTTCCACCCCTGGATCAAGGGGGTATTTGATGACATCTAGGAATGTAGTATCGCAAACCTGAAGTATTCCAGTAGATATTAAGGCTACTTTTAGATCATGTTTGAGTATATACAGGAGTATTTAGAAAAGATTCAGTAAGTATTTCAGTAGATTTAAACCTGTAAGGGTGTTTTAGTACATCCAGATGTATTCAGAAAACTTGATTTCAAAGTACTTATGTTACTTTTAGAGAGAATATCTGTACATCTGGATAATTTAGGAAGGTTTATTTCAACTGATTAAGATTATACTGTGCTTTTAGTGAGTATTTAGGGGAGTTCAGATGAAGTTTAGTACGTTTTTTTCCAGTAGGTTTTGTTGTATATGAAAACCTGTGCTTACGACGACGCCATATTTCCAGCTTGATCATTACGGTGCTACTTTGTGTCAAATTTTGAGAACCAGTTATTCATTTAACAGTATGTTGATCAATAGGGTTTTTGGCAATCATTACAGTTTGGGGTTTGAATCTCAGCTCGGTCCTCTTGTGTCAAATGAGAACCCTAATAATAAAAAAGTGCAGAGAACTAGGCAAACTTTTTATGAATGCTCACCACAATCTTTCCCCCAGGTCCTTGACTGTGCACCGTCACCCCCATCCACTGGTTCTCCTTGTTCTCAACTCGGATATCCTCTTTCAACGTTTAGGCAGAGAGACAAAGCAACGGCATAAGCGTGGATAGGCAATAGAAACTCCAATGTATGACAAAAAAAATCCACAACAAAGAAAAACAAGCTAGAACGGGTAGTTCATCAGAATTTTTAACTCGGAGCCAAATTCCAACTCTCCTTGCAATTCACGGCCAACTCGACAAGGATACAGACGGCCTTTTGTCCTATCCCGCATGGACGTACGGTTGAACGGATGGACGGGCTTAAGGCAAATTCTTACCTTCACTGTCAAATAAAATGCGCTCACAGTCGGGAGAGTAGCTGATGTCGCATTTGTAAAGTCCTCCAGTGATGTTGGCGTTCTGTTTTCCCAAAGCTTTGGCTCGGGGGGCACCAATTAACAACCTGAGAAAAGAAATACGAATGTATCACGCCTTGTTCGCAGCCATCAGGTGAACGTGATGGGGCGAATGGGACCCTTATCAGTACATTGTCAGATTTAAATCTTGTTCAATAACAAAACAGTTCTGCAGTCTTTTGTTCTTAGGCCAGCGCTTCTTGTGGAGAATGCGGGCTATTCGCAGAGCGCCTCAGAGAAGCATTGGTGCAAGAATGATCCATGGTCTAACCAGTCCAAAATATCCAGAAGGGATTCTATTCTCACGTAATTTATTACACATACATTTATCCAGTAGATAAAGGGGTAAGTAGTACTTAGCTCTGTTCCAATAACTGGTTTTTAAATGGCATAAAATATAAGGCTAACTAACATAAGTCGTTGCAAAACTTTAGTAGAATTAGTCTAAGCTTTTTGTAAAGGGGATTAGGGTTATTGTGCACAGCATTATCGTTTGCATTCTAGTCCAGTTGAATTGAGGTTAAATTTGGGGGTATTTTTCCCAAAATGTTTGTGCTTACTGTACACAAGTTCATGTGAAAAAACATTTCTACAACAATGTTTCACTATTGGACATGCTTGTGAATGCAAGAGTTGTGCAGCTGCTAAGATTCCTGCTTTAAGACAAAGAAAAACAGTAAATAAAAGGAGGAAATGGTATGTGGGCATATTATTTTCTGCACATTTCCCTCCTCAAATGCTTTGACACTTAGTCACTCAGGTTTTTTTTCCATTAGTGTTAACAACATGGATGAGTATATACTGTAAAAGTAGATGGCATCCCACTATGAGATTGCAAGGTTGACCTCAGTATGTTGTAGTCTGACTCAAGCAAAAATCAGGTTTGATAACAGAGTATTTGTTTTGTCTGTGATTTTTTTTAGACTAGTCTTAAAAACAAACTTTTATCAACCTTCAGATAAGGAAACCTGCAACTATGAACATATTTCATTTTATCGCTCACTCTCGCACAAGTTATTATACACATGAGGAACCTTGTAGGCTACATTTTGACAATCTCAATAAAAAGTCTAGAAAAATGCACGCACTGCAGGAATTTCCTTTTGGAACAAAAAAGGAAATCCCGTCTAGCTTTTCTCTTTAGATGCACTTTCTTTCTATTGATCTTCAGGACCGGGGCCCGTGGCTCTTAATTTCCCCGACAAGGATGCGCCTCCCGGGGAGGTCTGACCAAAAGACCCGAGAGCAAATTGCAAAGGCCGTGCTCAAACAAAAGACCGGTGGCATGCAAATACAAACTTTTCACATAGTGGCCTTTACGGTTATCAAGATGACGGAGCCAGAAATACAACTCACGGGGTTCTAACAAGCCAACTCGATAGCGGATACAAGTTGTAAAAAAAAGCATGCAAGTGTTAGAATTGTAAAGGAACCCCAACAGCAGAGCTCCTGGGAAAAGTTGTAGAATTTAGCAAGTGACTGAGGGGTAATATTGACATTTGGATGCAACGCGGCCATCTGCTTGACCGGTTGCTCTCCCGAATGAATGGACTGCGTGCACATTACTCGAGTGTCATCATGCCGTACGTCCGTCTGTCTGTCCGTCCGTCTTTCTGTCCGTCACTGCAGTGTAAGTGAGAAAAGAACGCAAGGGCCGCAAACAATGCTTCCGCTGCTCTTTGTTAACTGGCCGCAGTGGTGCAACAGCTGTGCACGTAAAACCGCTCTCACTGATTCACATAACAATGATGTATACAAACACACCTGATTGACTGTGGAGTCGGCCACCAGAAAATATTTATGAGGTGGAAAGAAGGGGGAAGGGACTTTTTGAGGGGTGGCATTTTTTAAGGGTAGTATGAGATATATTGTAGATTTTTTGGGGGCAATTATACAATGTTCTGCGACAATTTGATTTATTTTAGGATGGTATGATACGTCGTAGATTTGGGGGGGAAATGATATGGCATTCTTGATTCAAGTGTGTTCATAATTTTGCTTTAAATTGAATTATGAATATATTTATGGCAATCAGCTCCAGTTTATCTGAAGCAATAGAAAATACAAATCAGTTTTGGCATGTAAAACAATTTGTTGATGAAACAGCCGATTTTTTTAACAAAATATCATATCAAAATTGCCATCCATTATTTGTTCCATGGCAGCCAAAGAGTTAAATGTGCATTTTTAAAAAAAATCTTTGCCATGATCTGATCTCAGCACCGCTCATGTGACCCGAAGGCTAATTATGCCGACGATTGAAGCGGAAGCTGATGGAGCGGCGACCCAGCTAATGAACAGCTGACCGTTTCCAACGGCGAAGCCCCTCGCTGACATGGTGGAAGCCACAACAAAGGTAAGTTCAACCCTGGGAGTCATCTCAAGTCAACTATTTAGGGTGGGAACGTGTTATTAACTCTACAGCTTTGGCTTCCGGGTTCACGTGTCTGTCACTTTTCCCTGTTTAACGAGAACTCTGGTCACTTTCACAGATGAGCTCCTCTTGCACATCGCAGTCAAAACAGCAGCAGCAGAGATAAAATTCCACCAGTTGTAATCTGAGCGCAGGTCGTTATAAACAGGCTCGGACACGCCGGCGCGTATTCGTTTGAACGGGACGATGGAAGGCAGGAACCCTTCAGGTTCTGCTGGAGGGAGCTGAGGAGGAGAGGTCCCTCAAATCTGGATCACATTTATTTCTGCTGTTCTAGGGATGATTTAGCTGTTTTTTTTTTGACATTTTTCTGTCTTCTGATTGGTTGCTTAGCTCAAAATTTGGCCTGCGTGGGTTTTCTCCGGGTACTCCGGTTTCCTTCCACATCCCCAAAATGTGCCTGGTAGGCTGATTGAAAACTCTAAATTGTGTCTAGCTATGATTGGTTGTCCTTTGTCTCCTTGTGCATTGCGATTGGCTAGCCAACAATTAAGGGTGTCCTTCTGCCTGGTGCTCAAAGTTAGCTGGGATAGGCTCCAGCACCCCCGCGACCCTTGAGGATAAGTGGCTCAAAAAAGAGGAATGTTTTTAGACATTGTTGATCTAAATATTGTCCTCTTAACAATAAATATTCTCTTATTGTATATAAAGCAAATGCCATTAACTCACTGCATGCCATTGACAAACATAGAGGTCCAGTTTATTTTAACTTGCATGGCCGACTATAAATGCTCATCTTTTCGTGTCTTCGACATCACTAGACGCCCAATCCATTTTCACCTGGAGGTCTAAATGCAATCCTTTGGACGTCGAGCAACGTCAATGGCAGCAACTGAGTTGTCCACATGACACAATAGTTAAGTACTGGTCTTTACAGCAAATTTGCATGACACTTGTCACCATTGTTTTTCTAGTTGGCATGCTTTTTAATCAAATTGAGTTGTGTTTTTTAAAAAAAACATATAGTAGCATTTATTTTACAAAGTTATTTTTCCCCTCCACGTTATATTGCAGTTACTATTTTGCAGACTTACATGGGTTTGTCCGGATTGAGCTGGCGGTGCATGGCAAGGGAGAATCCAAACAGGCTGCCCGGTTCCCCGTCTTTCCTGATCACATTGTTGGTGTCCAAGTTGAAAGCCAGCAATGAAGGCACGTTGAAAAAGTAGAAAAGTACCGCACAGAGCATCCCGGTGGCTTTTTTTGCGGGGACAAAGTTTGCACCACCACAACCAGTGCAGTCTGCTCTACTCAGCTGCCGCTGCGTAAGTCCCCTCGGGGAGGGGGAGATTCAACCAAAGCGCCCCTTTTGGTCACTTTGGGAACAACTACAAAGAGATTGGAAGGGGTGATGGCACATGTTCCAATCTCCTTGTAGTTGACAGCTGAATGAATTGATTTTAAATGTTCAAGTACAGTCATATTTGGACATCAATTTAAGCGGTTTTCTGATTTTTGGCTGGAAATCAGTGGCCACACAAGGGACTATTTTCGGTGGTCTTCAGCCCATGTAGTACAGCAAGGCTTTTGTTCTTTTAAAAAAGACCCTGTGTAGTAAAGCAGTTTTTTCTAAATAAATACATTTTTTAAAAGACCATGTATAGTAAGGATATTTGTTTAAAAAATATATAACATATAGTAGGCTTTTATTTGTTTAATGAAATGACCATGTATAGTAAGGCTATTTTCCTTTTAGAAAAAAAAGTAGACCATGTATAGCAAGATTTTTTTTCCTTAAAACAAGTAAACCATGTAGAGTAAGGCTATTTTTCCTAAAAATAAAAAAAAAGTAGACCATGTATAGTAAGGCTTTTACTTGTCCAAAAAAGGCACATGTACAATATGCCTTTTATTTGTTAAAAAAAGGACCAAGTATAGTGAGCTTTATAGTAAGGTTTTTAAAAAGTCCAAATAGCATGGCTATTTTTCTTTTTAAAAAAGACCAGTTATAATAAGGTTTTTTTCTAAAAACAAACAAAAGATCATGTATCGTAAGGCTTCTTGTTCTTAAAGAACAAAAAAGACCATATATAGTAATGCTTTTATTTGTTGCATTATTGATATCATAATCATCAGACTGAGGAAAAAGTCATAAATTATGAACGCGCAACCTCACCATTAACACCTGCTACTCTGATTAATACGTTATTAAAAAGTCACCGTTCAGTCTTTAAGAGTTGAACTTAAGAGGACTTTTGCAGATATTTACTACTTAAATACGGATGCCTCTTTAAACAAAGTGGCTTTTGTCAATATGCATGTGCGAGTGTGTGTGTGTGTGTTTGTGTGTGTGTCAGTTGCACCGCTAATTGCGGCAAATGACTCGCAGGCTTCTAATGTGGAATATTTGAATGTCATGTATTGTTTTGTCTCGTTTGCTCATCGATGCGTCACACTTGAACACATCGCAGGCCTCTTCAAAGATTTCATGATCTGATTGCGCGCCTACTTGCAATGAATGATTATGGTTGGATGCCATGGCAATAGAAATAAGAAACACAACCCAAGTTGAACTGAGCGCTCAACAACAAATGGTCACTAAAGAGTATTTGCTGTTACTTCACAACTAAAACTGGCTAAAACTTTTGTCTGCTTCACATTTTTTAAATATTTGTCTAGTACCGTCAAAGGGAACCAATGTTTTGGGCTGACTTATTTAGCGCACATGAAACCGCCTTTGCAAAAACAAGCATTTTGAGACTCCAGATTGTGTGGGTGAGCATAAGGTCATTTTGTAGTTTTTTCATTGTGACCAAAGAGGGTTTAAGTGCCTTCACCTGAGTTCAAAACATCACACGAAAGCGCACTTTCATGTCCGCTTTGTCCCGAGGCAATTGGCGAAATAGGACTCTGGTTCTTTTGTGTCAGTAAGAGTGGACGGACACCGGATCAAATCCCCGTCCGCGGGCGTCAAAAGTTTGCTTCTCCAATTAGCTGCTTGCTTTTGGAATCTGAAAAACCTGAACTGGCCGCCATATTGGAAGGACGGATGTTGAATTTTCTATTTGGGCCGGTCGTGCGTGGTCGAGTGGGCATGTGAAGCGTGGCGTGAAATGACCGGTCGCTCACAGCTGATCCCACTCCTGTTGTGACAGCAGCGTCCTCCTTTGTCGGGAGGCCGACCGCACAAAATGTGCTGCCCCCCACCCCAAACCCCCCGCACAAAGGCCGGCCGAGAGGAAGGGGGATGTGCCGTGCCACCGGCTCGACAATGGGGGCCGGGGGACATCGCCAAATTCTTTCTCATGATGATACAAGGGAATTCTGGGGGATTCCTTTGTTGTCCTAATAAAGTGAAGCGGCTAGTTTTTTTGGGGGGGGGGGGGAGCGAGAGTGATTTCCCAGAACTCTCTCCGGTGATCATCCTGGAGAAGTTCTTGATGAAATCCAGGTCGAAGCTTCTCCTTTTCTGCTACTTTGACAGCAAACTTCAACTTCCTTCTAATTGTTGTGGTCATTCAGCCTGTTTCTTGCTAAAAATACTCGGGCGATTGGTCATTAGGAAACACATGCTGAAGGGGATTATCCCGGTGGACGTTGTCCGACAAAACCCGAGTGCGGAAAGCCGCAGAACGTCACCGGTCGACCCTCAAACAAAGAGGTCAAGGAACACAGGACCGGATTGGGTCCATGTTTACAAGAAGCCCACAAGTTAAGAAGCAATTTTGCTGAGTGTGTTGGATGAGGAACAATGGGCGAATTAGCGAGCTACTGTCTTTCAAGTCGGACAACAGTACGAGTACTCGGAGAGTCGTAGTACAAGCAAAAGGGTTTGTTACCATGGAGATGGATTAGATGAATGCTTCATTTCTCAGCAGGAAGTGGAAACGAGGATCCACCATTTCTAATGTCTTTTGTTATACTGAGCAACAAAACAGCTCTCTTCTTCTTCTTTTAACATCCAGCATAAGGCCTATTGTCTGTAAAAATGGTGCTTGAATTTCAAAACAATTCCTCCAAATAGATGAAATTTCAATGGATAAATTGTTTGCTATGTTTCTTTTTCTTTGATGGCATGAAATCTTTCACAAAAGAGACCAGAAATGACTATATAAGAGAACTAGGTCATAGTTGGAAGCATTTTCTTGTTATTTTTGGTTTCATTTATTTTAGCCACCATAACTAAGTCTCTAAGCTCGTTTGATTGAATAAATAGTAAAAATTGACCTGGAATATCCTTGTATTTGAATTTGTTTTTAACTTGAGTGGGGAAAAACAGTGGCCCCGAAAGTGAGGTCAAGGTACTCAAATATGAGCTTTGCTGCCGTCTTGTGGCAACAAAATGAACTGCGATTTTGGTGTGGGATTAAATATATGCAATGCCGGTTTCTACCGGGAGAGAGAACCACTGTATTGCTGCTGTTAACTTTGATGAGGTTTGGTTCTAAGGTAGTTGAGTTCAATCATCCAAAATTCGAGTTTTACTGCATTGTACTTAAATAAATACATAAAAATATTTCTGTATTTTAGTATCATTCGCTTATTAAAGAATAGTTGTAATATCTGTTAAGGGTATTTTTCTTTATGCAAGTACAAATTTCTGCTTAAATGAAAAGGAAAGATACATTAAAAAAACGGAAAATTGCTGGACAGCTGGTGGCAAAAATGAGTTTGAAGTGTTGACTCAAAATTCAATTCAAGCTCTATGTGCAGCCCTGATCAATTATATTTTCATCATTTGCTGTCGACCAATAAAACTTGGCAACGGGGCACAGTTGACTGTAGTTTGCACACCATTGTTAAACAGAGGAAAGCTTTTCATCTTCTTTTGTTGGGGGAAAAAAATCTGATCATTTTTTTTCCTTACATCAGGCCCATTTTGTTATTACAAATCTTTGGCTACATTAACAGCAACAGGCGTCAAACTCATTTGAACTAGATAATAATCACATCTCTGGGCCATTGACAGTGACATACGTCCAATCCATTTGAAGTGTAAAGTCTCTCCGCTGGCCTAATCTGTCAGCTGTTCCCAGTTCCAACAGATTGGACGTCTATCACCGTCCACGCAAGTGAACGGTGGTCTCTGTTGTTATCAGACATCATTGTGGCGGGTGCCGAGCCCCCTCCCTGAAAGTGTTGGGAGGAAGCCTGTTGATTCTCTTCGACCATTGGTCGCCCGTCTCGCAGCCTCTCTCTCATAAGCGCCCTCCTCCTGGCCGGTCGAGCGTGCGGGTGGGCTAGACAAGGCAAGGTACGCAAGGCAAGATAGAGCATCACAGGCCAGCGTGGAAGGGAGACAAATAGACAGACATTTGGACAGGGCATTTGGGATGCTTTTGAAAAAAAGGCCATAATCCGATTGTGGACACGCTTTTGCTGATTCGGAGATGACGGGAGTTTTCGACAACCTCGGCACTGACATGCACTCCAACCAGATGAGCTCGGGCAACTACCACAGTTTGCACAAGTCGCAGGAGTCGCCCACCTTGCCGGTGTCCACGGCCACGGACAGCAGCTACTACCACAGCCCGCAGCACGGCTCGCCCTTCGGACCTCTGGCTTCTTATCAGTACCAAGGCAGCGGGCCTTACAACTCCAAGTCTTACGACATGGCTGCCTTCGATTCGACTTACGGCGCTTACGGCAATTACGGAGCCAATTCTTCGCCCGCTCCGGCGGAAATCGGTAGGCAAATCGGGTTTGTTCTTTTAGGCGCATTGTTGAGTGTAAAAAGTTTTGCAATAGGAATGCAGAATAACAGCAAAAAAAAGTTCAATTGTGTTCAATACGAAATGAACACTCACGACTGTATTGTTGTGTAGAAAATGATCAATTTCAATTGGGTTTGAATGTAAACACATGGATGTGTGTTTTATATTCATGTTTGCCTATTTCAAAACATTTGCATGAATCATAGGGTGAAATTTACATTATTACTATTATTGGTATATCATTGTTTCCCATTGAAAAATTCGATAAATTCCACGACATAAACATGTCACATTATGTCCAATTCTAACTTGCATAGTAAACACTGATAAATATGAGACAAAAAATCCATTATGTTACTTGCATAGTAAACACCGATAAATATAAGACAAAAAATTCCATGTTAAATCAATTATTTCCAATGATTATTATTAATATTTCCTTATTTCCCTTCGGGAAAAAATAAACTATTAAAAACAAAAAATGCTATAAATTTCACAAAAGACATGGGTCATATATGTCAAATTCTGCAAAAAAATATAGGCCAAAAACCGGAATAGATTCTACAATTCTAGGTTAAATCAAATGTATAAGGTTCCAGTTCTTCCCAAATAGGAAGAACCTTCCCCCAAATCGTACTCACCCCACCAATGTTGATCCACGCAGAGAAAGAAGAGAGCGAGCCAGAAATCCGGATGGTGAACGGCAAACCCAAGAAAGTCCGGAAACCTCGAACCATTTATTCCAGTTTCCAACTGGCAGCGCTCCAGAGACGGTTCCAAAAGACCCAATACCTGGCTCTCCCGGAGCGGGCCGAGCTGGCCGCTTCCCTGGGCCTCACTCAGACGCAGGTGGGCGACGATCCGAGACGATCTCCCGTGCATCGACAGTGAACCACGACCACCACCAACAACAACGTCAACACACTGTCTTGTCCTCTCTTTGCAGGTGAAAATCTGGTTCCAGAACCGGCGATCCAAGTTCAAGAAACTGTGGAAAAACGGCGAGATTCCTCCCGAGCAGCACGTGGCTAGCAGCGAGTCGCCTCCGTGCGCGTCCCCGCCGAGCGCCTGGGACTTTGTCGCACAACCAGCGTTACCTCCGCACTGCGGAAGTCCGCCTAATAGCACCGGCATCGGCATCGGCATCGCGCCGTCTTCCTCCGCCACCTCCTCCGCCTCGTCCTCCTCTTCGTCCTCCTCCTCGTCCTCATCTTCGTCCTCTTCTTTTTTTACCAACTACTCGTGGTACTCCAACACGAACTCCGTGAGCCACCTGCAACCCGCTTTGCTCCACCACAACTCGGCCATCACCGCCGGAACGATATTCTGAAGGAAATGAAACGACGAGTATACGTCCATTTTTCTAAACGGGTCCTACTTTTACGCGCGGAGTAAAATTGCAACTGGACGTTTGACCCATATTTTCACGCCTATTTATTTTTTTTGCCAGGGATGCATGAATGAGTAAATGAATGAACCACTATTCTATGGATCCCCCCTTTTTTCTTTTTTTTTAAAATATTTTTCTCTTATTGCCAAATTCCAACTTCACCCGTCAGTGATGTAGCACAGGTAAATTGTATTGTGCCTTTTTATACTTGACCTCATATAGTTATGTTGTGTTATAAACAGATCTAGAAAAAAAGAGACAAAAAAAACAACAACAAAAAAAAAACACTGGACCTTTGCTGGTATTTTGAAAATGTAATTGCTTTAAAGACAATATTTGTATTTTGACGTAATGCTGTCGGTCGAATACAAATAAAAGTGCTTTTGAATAAATAGCAAAATGAAAGGAGTTGAATTTTGTAGTGGCCTCTTATTATTATTATATTATTATAGAAATATTTTCATTTCTGTAAATATGACATTTTTGAAAGCTCATGACAAAAAACAACAACTTTGAGCTACTGTTTGTCCAACATCTGATTCATTTATATCAATCTTAAACTGTGTTTTTGTCTTATTTATTTTTCATATTTATAGTGCTCAGAGAATTGTTTATTTGAATAAAAATGGTAAAAATGTACCTTCTTATTGTCCACCTTCCTTTTTTTTCCTACAAGCTGTTGATATACAATCATAATTTTTTATTGGTGTTTTTTGTTTTTAAAAAATCACTCTATGATCATGAAAATCAATAGATAAAAAGATTCCTGGGGTTGACTGGAGTAGATTTCATTCATATTTTTAAAAAGAAGCCAAAAACAATAACTGCAATTATGTGGCGGTGTTTTCATAGCATAAAACCCATCTGAAAAGAAAATTAATATAATTTAAAAGGAAGACTAGAGTGGACCTTGTTTCACCTACAGATAAGATTTAATATAGCAATTGGGATTTTAGACCACAGAAAATCGTTTATAATTTAGAGTCTATTTTATAGGAATCAAAATATGCAATGTCAAAATAAGAATCCAGCAAATGAGCCTAGTTTTAGCCAAAGTAATTCTCAGTTTTGATTAACTCTCTAATAACATCATCATTAAAAAACTACTATAATAAATGAAAATATTGAGCCTGTTCTGAAATGATGGTTTGACTCTTTATTTTATGGGTTAACGTTAAGACAGGTGTCACATTATAATATTTTACAAGTATTATACAGCTGTGATTTCTAAGAGCATTTCATAAAAGATAGATGAAATTGGTTTATATTATAATTATATTTATTTAGGTTAAAAACTATTTTATTAATGGTGTAAAAGCAAGGAAACATATTTCAAGAGCTATTCTTTTGATGGGTTCAAATATTTAACCATTATTAAGCGCTACCGTTGATTACGGCGACTGTTGGCTAAGCAATTCAAACACAATTCTCACCTTAACTGATGTATTTTTTTCTTCAGATAGATGCTACTGCATATAATGTTGCAGTAGTATTAATATTGGATTTTACATACAGTCATAGCAAAGTTTTACGAGCATGATTAGTTTTTCCACATATTTTTTTGTGATGCAGGCTTACAATTTGCTGTATGTCATCTTTTTTTTTGTTAGTTTTTTTGTGCAACTTGCAAATAAAACACTCCCTTCACCCCATTCGTCCTCTCGCTGTAATTCAATTTATTGTGAAAGCCTGCAATTAACAAGCCAAATTCTGTAAGATTTCACCCATCCTAATTTGGGGTGTCATTTTAATGCAAGGCAGTCTCAAGCATCAACATTGTCCAACTTGTATGTACACAATAAACGGCAACATCGAGGCATAGTTTGGAGCTCTGCAACAACTTGACTGGGGCATAATTATATCCGTGCATGTGCAGTCGAATTAGTCTGAATTGCGTGATAACTGCCGCTGCTTTAAATTTTCAGGGGGGAAAAAATTACTCATAATTTCCCCCAAAGATTACCAAGACCTCGAGTGCACAATGTCATCAGCGTAATGAGGAGTAAACATTTATGCTAATAATCAGCATTTTTCTGCTATAAAGAGGGGGAATAAAGCAGAAGGCTTGCCAGTCATATCTGGATCTCTGGAGTAGAACATGCATGTGTGGACAGATTTGGCCATTTTTTGCAGGATTTTTTTGGGGGGTGGGTGGGTGAGCTGCAGGATGCTTAAGGTGAGTTTTTATTTCGTAACTTGAATCATGCACGGTGACGTTTCACTGCCATTTGGGGGGATTTCACGTGTTCATTTTGGGCCTTTCGACTCTCTCATTGAGCCAGCTTCTCCAAAACTCGGCAGGAAGAATTCTACATCATGTGGGAAGCTCACCTATTTTGCAGGAGAATATTTCTTTTCACATCTCTGTCTTCCTTTGTGTGCAGCCAAAAGATAACGGGGTGAAGAGAGATAGAGAGAGAAGGGAAGAGAGAGAGAGTGTGCAAGAGAGTGCAAAAATTGCTCATAATTACCTCAGAGATGGGAAACTGCATTAAAATAAATAAGGGTGAAATGACTGTAATTATGTCGGGTTTGATGGGCTCGGCTCGTGTAATCAAGGAGAGAATGCGTGGAAATAAGGATGACCCTCTTGGATGAGCAGCTGCGCCTTTGCAAAGAATTCAAGAGAGCCAAAATGGACGTATGTTGCACAATGCACGTGCAGGAGCCTTTCTTCGTGCTATCCAAACACGCGGCTGTTGTGTGCATGCTTGGTGGGCGTGTGCACGTGTGCACGTGTGCACGCACTGCACGGGGGTCGCAAATGCACAACTTACAACTTGATATTCAAAAGAAAAGGTAACGCAACTCCTAATATCAACATAACATTAGATCTGCATGTGAATTATCCTCTACGATTAGATATGTTTATTTTTTTTCCATTTGATTTGGAGGGTTTTATTGTTTTAGTTGTCATTTTTTATGTTTGATGCATTTATCTTGCAGATGAATGACATGCTATCTTTTGGATCAGGTCGTAGATTAAAAAATAAATACAATGAACGTATTGAAAATAAATTAGAAATAAATAATAAGAAATCTTTGTCTTTAAATAAAAACTGAAAATTTGGGAATATACAATAGAATCGAGTGTAACATTATCATTTACAATAGAGATGTATAAATGTAAGATATGTATATAGTTGCATTAAACAAAAAAATATTGCTTTATACAGTACCACTACCACTCATCATGGTAATAAGAATCCATAAGTGTCATTATCATTGTTATGATTATATGGTTGGGCTTATTATAGCAAATGTGGGATGTTTCAATAAAATCAAAATGTTCTAATATTTCATTTCATATTTGGCATGTGTTGTGTATTGAGCATGGCGTGTGTTATCAAATGTGAAAATAGACAAGGCCAAGAATGTATTAAAATGTATGAAAACAGAAGATATATATATATATATATATATATATATATATATATATATATATAAAATTAGAAGTTATCCTGCTTGTTTGGGGTCTGTTATTGTGTTTTAAAACCTAAATTGAGGGACAAATACAGCTGACAAAAATATATTCATGAAACATTTTCCAGTTTAAAGATTTAAACTCAAATTTTAAAATAAAATAAGGATTAATGTGGATGATTAACATAACCATAGCTTATTATTTTACTTAACCCATTCTTTGCCAGACTTTGACAACATCTACAGCAGCACCAAACGTGATCAGAAATCCTATTTTCATTCTTCTTTGTTTGTTTGTTTACTGCTACGTTGTCGTCGTGCTTTGTGTTGCATTTGCCTATAACATGCAGCTCACACACAAGGTTCTTGACATAAGTTAAATCATTTTACTGCTTTGTGAAAATGTGCACAGTATTTACATAGAGAGCCAATAAATTAAAGAGGTCAATACAAAACTAAATCTTTTTCTATATTTGGACTAAAACACATGTGGACGAATACAGCAAGCCTAAAACCTTTCACAGCCAGTAAAGCACAAAAACAGGTTTTAAATGTATCTACAAAATACAGTGAGGAATTTTAGCTGCTGGTCCTTTTTTCCTCCTTTTGTCACGTAACAGAAAGCTTTTTGCTCGCGTTAGTGCAGCATTAAAACAACACAATGTTGTTCTCAAACCAAACACACAAATTAAAAACAAACCCAAATAATTTAACTTAAATAATTGGACACGTAAACGACAATTTGAGATTGTACAATAAACTCAACCCGGGCCCCCACAAAAAAAGTTTGGTTTTTAGAAAGACTTTGGAGAATGAAAAGTGATTTCTCTCACAAATATGATTTAAAAAAAAAACAGATAGAGCAGCCAGAATGAGAAATTTAAAAAAAATCCGGTTGTGAAAGATTTCAGATCATAGATGGAGGTCATCTCTTTCCAGATTCTCCGCTTCATCTGGATCCGGTTCCGGTATCAGGCGGCCACTCGTGGGGGTGCAAACGCCCACGCTCCACCACCAAAGGCACCCCCCACATCCATCCCACCCCCCATCCATCCAGCCATCCATCCATCCATCTCATGGCCGCACGTGAGTTCACATGAGCTGGGAGGCCTGTTGCATAGACTCCTGATGCGAGCCGCCGGAATACCACGACGTGTAGGCCGGGATGTAGGAGCCTCCAGCGGCGGCTGCGGCAGCGGCGGCGGCGGCTGCAGCGGCGGCGGCGCTCACCGACGCCTTGCCCGCCGGCGGCGCGCTCCACACGGACGCCACCGTGCACGGAGAGCCGCCGGATAGTCCGCGGCCTGCGGCCAGTGCATTTGGGTCAATGGTGCCACCGCCTTGTTTCATGAGTTTCTTGAACTTGGATCGCTTATTTTGGAACCAAATCTTCACCTGACATAAGGGGGAAAAATGTTGTTGTTGTTTTTAACACACAAGCACCGACATCGGATTGGAATTTCGAGTGCTTTGCTTGCCTGCGTCTGGGTGAGCCCGAGCGAGGCGGCCAGTTCGGCTCTCTCCGGCAAGGCCAAATATTGCGTTTGCTGAAATCTCCTATTCAGAGCTTGAAGTTGTAAACTGGAGTAGATGGTCCTCGGCTTCCGAATTTTTTTCCCCTTGCCGTTGAAGCGAACCTCTCCTCCCTCCACCACCGCGTTCTTGCCCGCGTCCGACGCTGAAATCGGGGACGAGCGACGGAGTGAATGCGCGAGGAAGGGGTGGGTCGGAGGTGGGGTGGAGATTCCGGGGAGGGGGGGTGGTGATTCAGATAATTTAATGAGCCTTTAATTGGCGACGAATAATGACGGCGAGCGCGCTGGACTCACCTGGATCATCTAAGCGGGTCTGAGGCAGGCTCGAGGTGTTCTGGTAGCTTTGGACCGTGCTGAGGTACGGGCTGTTGGAATGGCTTGCCACCGTATTGATGTAAGGGTAGGCCAGGGTTCGGGGGAAGTTGGGGGCCGGGCTGTAGCCGTCGTGCTGTCCGTGGGGGCCCGAGGAGTGTAAACAGTGCACGGGGTAGTGTCCGTGCGGCACGGAGGACGGCGACATTTGCTGACCGCTGCCGGCGCTGGGACCGAATTCCATGAAAAGGCTCTTCCCCGAGGCCGGACTGTTGAGACTCTCTGGCACGGCGGTCATTGTCATCTCTTCCGGCGGCTCGGCTCGCGTCCCGCTCCGGCTGCTTTTGTTGTTTGAGTCCCAACCGGCGGGGCTCCCAATTTAAGTCGAGCCGCTTTTTTCTTCTTCCATTCATAAGAAAATGCCGTTTGTTTCCGTGGAAAGTCCCAGGTATGAGGATGCTGCGGACCGAGATAAACTCCCCCGAAGGTTTGAATCCGGTGCTCATGAATATTCAGCAGCAGCGGCTGCTGATTGGTCGGCTCCTCGGGAGAGGCCAGTTGATTGGCCCGTGCGGCTGCCTCCGAACGAGCTGAGCGTGCACAGCACACAAGCTCGGCTCTTTCAAATCCTCGTGACGATTAGCACCTTGCCATGATCGCGATTTTACAAGTTTGGATGCACAGGGGTGGCCTGATAACCTATTTGCACAATATTTTCTTCATTCTATTGTGAAATCTCAATAAAATCAGCATGTCATCACAGATATTTCTGGAGATTATAGCCCATACTTGTGTCATCATGTCAAACACTTTTACCATATTAATCATTTATAGGGCAAGTGACTATATTTGGTCAGCAGAAAAACAACTTCACCTTTTGGGACCACAGAATTAACTTTTTTTCAATAGGCAAATGGGATCAGGTTCCAATGATCATTTCAAAATGATCCATCATTATTTTCAGCGAGTGAATAGAATTTAAAAGGCCTAACAACAACATGACCAAAAATTAAAATACTAAATGAAAACAGAAATACACTTCATGCCTCCCTAATACCTCTGTAAAAAAATAGATTGGAACATATTACCTACCATTGACAGGGATAGACTTCTAACGTGTTTAAACTGGGAGAACAGCTGTGTATGCTCAAGCTTCCGTGCCATGGACGGCGATGGAAGTCCAATCCATTTTTAATGTGCCCTAAATATTAAAACAAAGTTAACATTGATAAACTGTAACATCCTGTGGAAATGTTGCTATCCACCGCATAACATAAATGGTTGGATGACAGTCATTATAATTAAAGGTCTCATGGCGTTGCATTAGCATGACACAAAATTCAATTTTTAAAAAGTAATCCCATAATTAGCCTTGTGATTTGATAATATCTAAGCACACATTCATGCATCAAGCTTTTAAACATGAACATTTGGCAGTGGCAATGTTCTCATCACACAACATGCAGTTTGGAACTTAGGGGAGCAACGACAACTTACCGAGGAGCTGAGGTGAAGGTGCACGGAAGGAAGCGTCCAGGAGAAGTTGCTCATCGGATCCGGGGTTGCCGTCACAGACAGGCTGCGGTTCTGCGGCGAGCGCACGCGAGCCGATGCGCCTCCATCTCCACCTGAAGCGTTCATTAAAGCCGCTTCCATTCCATGGCTCTCATTAGCGGCCCAATGACATAATTGCATTCCAATAAAGGAGCAGCACGCACGTCCCGCGTCCCACGTGCGTGCATGCCGATGTGTAGCCTGACTTCCAAGATTCTCTCAAATATAACCAAAAGTGGTCCCCTCGCTGCCCACCCCCTTGGCCTAAAATAGGCCAATTTGAAGTGATTTCTCTGGGATTATTACTTTAGGGGTGAAAACGCTTCCTCTATCAGGAATGATAATGGCGGTGCAACCAATAATTATCATCTTCCAGAACAGAGGAGCCATTTTTATGGGCACTTGGTGGGTGCGACTGATAACTGTCATTATTTTTCTCACGATTACAGTATCCACAAACCGGAGTCGCGCGCAAAACAGACTGAGGGAAAATTGTAAAATAATAAAGTGCTGACACTAATGATATGAAGGGTAATGAAGGGATTCCTTTTTTTAATCTTCACTAGACAGAGAATCCAAAGACTTGAGTGGATTTTCAACCTCTAAAAACAATTAAAGGGCACGTTTACATAATCAGGATTTGCTAAAAACAGATTATTTTCCCACTGCTCATTTTTGAAAGGTTAAGAGAAGATAAAGACGGGAAACGCAGTAATTTGCTTGGCAGGCCAACAGTCGGCAACGTCATTTGCGTTAAAAGCTTTTATCTTGCAACTTTAAAACCCCATTGAGAAGCATTGCTTACAATCTATTCAACACTATTGCACTAACATTAACATTTGAAACTCTACTACATGACATTTGACGTGCATTTTTAGTTACAGACATGTAGCTATAGCATTTTGACTGTGAGCATCAAGCTGCAGTTTACATGAAAAGCCACTCTGCAACATGACATTTTTTTAGCATTATTATTATAGACAATCTACTAGCAAAAAGGATTGATAATTTGATCTCAGTGACAACACCACATTTTCCACTTCTGAGAAAGTTTTTTTTTCCCTGTCAAAGCAGAAAGTGCAGAAAGAATTTGCAAATGTGACCATGAAAAGACAAATAAGGGTTATCTAAGGTAGATACATTTAAAATAACCAAAGGAAGAATGAATATTGAAGAAAAGACATTTTGCCATTTGTTGATGTTGCAAACCTAAGTTAGGAAATTTGCACTCATGGTCTAGGCTGCATTTATGGTTCTATAATATGGTTTCAAAAACCAACAAATAAAGTCAAAATACTGAAGATGTATGATTTCATTTTCCTGCCACTGACCTTAATCAGAAACATCATTACCTTATCATGGTGTAATTGATTGTAATAATTGTAAGATGTGTAAAGTTTATCACATTTTAAGCGTGAAATGGATAAAAGATGAAATTAATTAGGATGACAGCATCAAGTTTACAAGCTTAAACTGTGAAGTCTGTCATGTTAAACTCAATCACCTTACTGGGTAATTTCAATTTGTGCGTGCGGACAAATTTATAAAGTCAAAACCATGAAGCGTTATCATATCGAAATGTGGAATTTATCACTATAAAACAGAGATCATGTTGAAATGTCAAATTCATCTCGTCAAAAGATCATGAAACAAACTGAAATATATCTCACCAAAACCGTAAAATTGATCACAATAAAACATTGAAATCATTGGTTTAATTCGTTAATACGTGACCATACTAAAAATGCAAAATGAATCGCATCAAAATTGCAAAATCATCAAGTGGAACTGCAAATATACTTCAGCTGACTTTTATCTCACTCAGATGCAAACTCCACCACATTAAAATGAGTCACATAACATGACGAATGTAAAAATATATCTACTTTTAGTTATCTTAAAACCTGAAATTGACCATGCTAAACCATGTATACATACTATTTCTGTCATTTCATTTAAAATATGACTCAGCATGTTGCAGATGATGGCGCAAGACTCATCGGGGTAGTGTGACGGCGACCCAATTAAATTAGGAATAACGAAATTCAGTGGCAAGGGGGCTTTAACACCTGCCAATCTTTACCTGGGGAGAGAAAGAGAGAGTAGGGGAGGTGGAGAGGGGGCTATCCAAGGCCCCAAAACGTCAAAGACTTCATTCTGAAGCCCCCACCCCCCCATTTTGCTCTTAACAAGTTTCCCTCCGAAGCCACAATTTAACAGCCGCAAAATAGCACCGTGACCACACCTGTCAACTCTGTGATTAATTTCCGCAATCTTTTCTCCTTATTGAAACAGGCTCATTGATTCATCTGCTAGTTATTTTGCCATTGCAAGGAATTATTTGTATTTGACTACACTTCTTTTTCATGCTCCCAGTGGGTTAAACAAATGAAATTGTATTTTATTTTGGGCTATTGTTATTCCAGTCTCTTTGCTCGCATCCTATAATTTGAGGCGCCAGTGAGCCAAACTAGATGCGTCACAATTAACTGGATTCAGTGTCTATTTTCATGTTCAATGTGGCGGCAAAATGTGAAATTGATTTGCTTTGTGCGAACGAAAGAGGGAAAAGTGAAGGATTGCTAAATGATTACGAGCATCAAATAAGAGTCACGCTGTAGATAATTTTGTGTTAAATTACATTTTTTTATTTCTACGAGTAGGTGTAAAAAATAATAATGTCTGGTTGGAACTAATCTTTAATTTTAAAAATAGTGAAATTCTGCTTTTAATGAGTCAAAAAAAGGATACGTTTAAAATGTGATTTAAAAAGTGCTTTTCATAATGTTTGAACATTTTCCTTCCTTAAAATATAGCGTGAATGACTTATGACTACGGAGATCGCGCAAAAACTTCTTTAGATTTAAAAGAGCCTGATATTATTTGCTCAGGTGTTCAAATGATGCTTTGTCTTAGTTATCATACATAAAAGCCATATTAGCCAACTTAGAGGTTCATACATTCCCATTTAAGTTGTTTTCCGCATATAAACGGAGTGAAAAATCCTCTTGCGGCTTTTACCAATCTGTCATTTTGGCGTTCCTATTCAAAGTAGAACAAGGCTGCA
This sequence comes from Stigmatopora argus, assembly GCF_051989625.1. Classification (NCBI taxonomy): domain Eukaryota; kingdom Metazoa; phylum Chordata; class Actinopteri; order Syngnathiformes; family Syngnathidae; genus Stigmatopora; species Stigmatopora argus. The sequence continues at coordinate 11,560,306 of NC_135399.1, forward strand.
GGTCACCGTGTGCAAAGGCCTCCAGCAAATGCTGTCCCCTATTACAACAGCAGCGGGGGTCAGGCTGCTGAAATAGGCTGCAAAATGACCAATTACCTCTGTGAAATCTGGGGGAGTTTGAAAAATACAGCTTTTGGCTTAATTCAACTTAACTGCAAGAAGGAAACGGACGAGTGCACCTCGAGCTGAGAGAAGATTCCTGAGTTAACACCTGACCACTGAGACCGTTTCGGACCTGATGCGAAAATGACAAATTTCCCATCTTTATGCTTAAAAGGTGTTTCTTTAATAAAATAAAATAAATCGATCCTGCGATATATGTTGCACGATTCAAGTATGGATTCCAAATCCGCCTGAAACAATCTTTACGCGTGTTTTGGTGGAAATAAGCAATAGCTGGGTGCACTACCACTCACGCTCACGAATTAGTAGTATTAGTTTGAAAATGTAATAATAATTGAAAATGTAATCAAAAACGTAATTGTACATAGCCTTACAATTACATACATACTAATATGTATATTTTCATTAATATGTACCATCCCTTTATTAAATATACAAAAATCGCAATCATCGTCTCGAAGTGTAGTATCGGTATTAATCGTGACACGAATCGTATGCCCAGATATGAGACAATACACCCCATCTACACGCACGTGCTCTGATTGAATAAAACGGCCGCAATTGAAAAGACATGCAAATTTGCCAATTAAGCCGTTTGTCGGCGGAGGGCCGGCCGGCCGGCCGAACGGACGGACGCTTGACACTCAGCTGCCGACGCTGCCTGTGACTTTAGCCCGCGACTCCCCTTTTTGCTTTTTGCTTTTTTTGTTCCGAGTTAAGTCTCCAACAAAGACGGCAAGGAGGTCAGCACTCAGCCAACACCTGAATGCGCCTCTCCTTTGGCCGCTCCCCTTGATCCCTGCAGTCTGTGCCTATCATTAGGCCTAATGACGGAAAATTGTCATGTTGATACAAGTCTTGCCCCCCCCCTCCCCTCGTCTCAGTACGAGTAGAAGGCGGAAGCTCCATTTGCGGCAAAGTTCTTTGTGACTAAAAGGCACGGCGGACTAGCATTTGGGCCGCGGTGGGTGGGGCCGAGGGAGAAAAGAGGCCGTCCGAGCTCTTTCCAGAGTCGCTGTAATTATTCATACTGTGACCTTAATGATTCCCTCTGTTCATTCTGCATCTCATCCACGTGCCAGACCCTCAGCAGAGCCCTGTGTCAGAGAATATGAAAAACCCATATAATGAAACCATTTTGGCTGATAGAAAAAAAAATGGGGGTGGGGGGGGTAGGTCTGCCAAAGCCGCGCTGGCTACAAAGGCGCCTCAATTATGTGAATAATTGTGATAATTTTCCCTCCATTCAGTTCTTTATGTGAAAGGTAAAAAAACAGATGCTGAAAGGGAAATTACACAGACAATGTGTAATCGGTTGAAATGGTCACAACAGAAAAGAAGGAGGGGTATAAAAAAAAAGTGACTAGAAGAAAGTAAGGGCCTATAAATAGGCACGAGGGCAGTTAAATGCACCCTCTGAAGCTCGCAGACAAAAACAAATAGCATGTGAAAAGGAGCGAAAAGATTCAATGGGAGGCCGAAAAAGCAGAATAAAAGTATAGAGTATATCGCAGCTGCCTCAAAATTAAATTCCTATTGAAAATGTTCAACCTTAGAAAATGTACCCCCCCATACCCCCCCATCCTTGGCTATCATTTGTTGTTCTCTGACAGGAAGAGGATAATTACCCTCTCTACCAGGCAGGAGGACTGACATGTCTTTTCTACGCATTATATTTGGAAGCTTTTCCTCCATGTTCAAGCCTGCGTTTTATTTCGAGCTGCTGACATTATGGCGAAATGACATTTTAACATTAAATTATAAACCAAGACCCAAATGGGCATCAAGTCATTCAACTGGGTTCAATGTATGGAACATCTCACGATGCATTTAAGGAGATCAAATATGAGAGCTACGTAAAAAAATGGAATAAAAATTATATACATACCAGCAGTATAGAAGTGCACAGCATCATACTGGATGTTGTTCCTCGTAATTTATGTCATTGGTGTTTTTGTGATGAGCAAAACTAAGTACAAAAGAGACAAATGTGAGATACATTAGGCTGTTGATAGAAAATTAGAGTGTTTGAAAAAAAGAGACAGAAACAAGCAGGATTTCGTCATTCAGAAAATAAATGCAAAAGGTGAATATCATGACAAGGATTTTAGGAAAACATTTTCCCCCCAAAATTGGATCATGTTTCCTCAATAGCAAACTCAAAATAAATGTCCAAAAAGCTCAAGCGAAAACCCTCTGCAGTGAATTTTGGTCAAGCAACATTCCACCTTGCACTTTGCATCCCACTGGGAAGCCCCATATGCAGCAAGGTCAGAAACCCCCCGACTTACAGCAATGTTGCCAGTCTGTTTAGGTCAACTCAATCCAATAAATACAACATGTCCTTTTTGTGTGACACATAAAAAAAACATACAGGTAGGAAGGCAGGCCACCCAACAGGCCCCCAACCTTACCTCATGCTCAGTGTGAACTCAAATGCCACATACGAGTACATTCAATGAAGTTTTTCTCTTCAACTGCATGTGTTTATGCTGTTAACCCAACAAGCACTCTACAGTTATTTTAAAATGGATAGTATTTGAGTATGTCAGCCACCGACAACAACATACGTCCAATTCCTTGCTCGTCTTCAGTGTCGCTTATGATCGCTGCCAACCTTCCTAGTCAAAATGTATTGCACCTCTAGCACGATGAAGCCAATGTGTGACCGACAAAAGGTCCGAGCCTAAATACAAGCGGTTTGTTCACACTGGCAGCCAAAAATTGCATTTCTAGCCAATCCAGATTGAAGCCGGATGGCTCTTTTGTAGTCTGAACAGTCACCAAGAACAGAAATGCGATTTTTGCAAGACTGGTTGAAACCACATTCAGGTTGCAGTCCTTTCATATCCGATGTGGGTAAGATGCTTCGCGGTCTGAACGGCTCAGATGGGTTTTTTGATTGACACTGTGAGCCCATCGTTGCCACAGCAACCGGTCAGATAGCTCAATAATGCGGCCTAGTCTGAACAGGCCCAAACCTGATTTAATGGGAAGAATATAGCAGCGCAAGTTCTGTCTAAATGTATGGCCATGAAATGTCACTGTAAAATGATGAAAATGTACCACTGCAATACATCTAGTCAGAAAATGTGTTCTCTGGCTGATTGTATTGCACGGCTGAACTTGTAGAAGCACTGTAGTAAAGTAATGGCCCTGACAGGGAAGATGCTTGGTTCCCCACCGCTTGGTTTCGTTGCGATCGCCGGCGCTCAGCACGAACGATTCCCCCGCTTTGGCCGGGCGGCTCGTTTTAAACCAGTCGGACCAGCTGCACCGGGCCGATATTACCAGCCGGGGATATTGGCGGACGCCACTTTCAATTACAAAGCACACGTAGCGGCGCTATAGAGAACGCTAAGCCGAGGCTGCCAGAGATTTTAATAAAAGTGAAGAACACTGCCTGGGAAAAGTGTGGCTGCCTCAATAGAGTGACACAGACGGGCCGAGGCTGTCAATGGAACCCCTAATGACAGAGTAAGATAATGACAGGCCCCGGCAAGAATCAGCAGGAAGAGGAAGATCAATCTCTTGACAGAGAGCGAGGGAGGGACACCACGGTGGGCTCTTTCTTTTCTATTTTCTCCGTTTTATCTCACGCCATGCATACGTCTTCCTCGGCAGCTGCGGGCCGGCTCCGCGTTAAGCGCGATGCCGATCGATAGCAATTACAAGTCCCTCGCAGACTGACGCAGTTGACATTTCGCTCAGGACGCATTGATCCCCAGAAAACAATATTCCATCCAGCCTCCGCGGTCAGGAGTCGGGCTGGAATTGAAAAAGCGGCAGAGGGGGACGTCAAGCGGCAATGCGGCGGCGAAATGGCTGCCACCGCCTCGCCTCCACGACGTTGGAATATCTGAAAGATTTTGTTCTTTTATTGAGATGAAAATACCAAGTGGCCAAGTTACAACAGGGAACCGCTTGAGATTTGCGTGCAATTTGCGTTGTTGTGGCTCAATGGCATTTCTTGGTTTCATCTGTTATGTTGAATATATCAACATTTTTGATCATTTCAAATTGTGTACGCCATATAACGACTTTTGTACGCAATTTTTTTAAGTACCGTATTTTCACGACTATAAGGCGCACATAAAAGTCTTAAATTTTCTCCAAAATAGACAGGGCGCCTTATAATCCAGTGCGCTTTATATATGGAACAATACTAAAATTGTTATCACGTTAAAATAAAATGAATCAGTCGATAGGGTACACCGACTCTGATTTTCCCGTAGACAAAGTACTGCGCAGTGACTGCTGGGATATGTAGTAGTTCTTTTGTCAATACACTCAATGGATTGTGGCCTGTATACATCGACATCAATACAGCTTGACGAAGCATGGAAAGCACCGTTGGAAAAGTTACGCTAGCTACCAGCTAGCTACTATTTGCGAATGGATTGTGGCCGCCTGGACGAACGTATAAAACTCAGCATTTTCGATGACTAATTTGGACAACTGTTCAATTCGGACACAGAAAATTAGGACTTTGATGGATTTGTGGGTGATGATGACGCGAGTACGTTGTAAAATGGCTAAATAAAGTACAACCGAACTCAGTTTTGCTTCCGTTGCCTTTTTAAAAACGTGTTTTGTAGCGTGTGGGTGTAGCATGCAAGAACTATATATCCCAGCAGTCACTGCAAAGAGTCTGGTGCGCTATTGCGGTTAGATATTCATATAAAAATCCCCGAATACGGGATGAATAAAGTTATCCAATCCAATCCAATATAAAATATATATGCGTCTAAAAAACGGTGCGTCCTTTGTGTGTTTAAAATACAGAAATAGCACTCGTTACTGACACTGCGGCTAAAAATACGATGCGCCATATAGTCGTGAAAATACGGTACGTTTTTGTAAAACCGATCTCATTTTACCCATTTTGGCTCGAATCCATATGTAGTAAAGTATACACATTTTAACATTTGTTTTGCATTGATGTGTGACACGTTATAACATCAGGATGTACTCCAAACTCCTATTTCTGGAAGGAAAAAAACTTTTTGTGTGAATACACTGCACGCTGTGTTTCTATGTCCATGTGCTCCAAGACTTGGACTATAGTCAATTACTCTGTTTTTCTCTCTTGCAGCCTCACAAGGATAAATGGATGTTTCTGCAGCAGTGGTATGAATCATCTGCTCTTGCTTTTATCAGATAACAAAGACGTGAATTATCCTAAAGTAGGGAAAGCGATTTCAAAGAAAATTATTCTCCAGCCTAAATTTCAATCTTGAAAAGAACATCATGAAGGCAACAAACCTGATGAATGTTTGATGAAAGTGCATTGTAGCTGCTTCGATATTTTATATGCACGGGATGAGGACTGTGATTTTCAATGGACGTCACCGTTTGGACACCCCGTCCTGCCTGCCATTGCTAAGAAAAAAAACACCTGTAGAGAGAAACACATGACTTAAATTTCAATTCATAAATACTTCATCATTTTCTTGTCATTTTAAAAAAATGCTATATTCTCATTTATAAGAATTGGGGAAGAAAATGAAAATCAGTTCTGACTAATTGAGACCTAGAAAGGACAGACGACGTATACTTTTTTTAAATGCAATTTTTAGGCCCAAACATTTTAAGTTATAAGAAAACGACAGGAGAGCAGAGATGGACGATTTTAGGATCGAACGCATTAATGGAAATTTTCATTTTGATCAGCAGGATGGAGGAGCAAAAAGCAAACGATCGCTCAAAACCGGCTGGTTTTTAAGCAGTTAGGTAAATTGTTAAAATAAAAATTGTTTTTCCGATCATATATCATATAAACTGGATAACTCCATTCATGCCACATCAGCATAGATTTGCTTTCTCAAAAACAAAAAATAATAACGCACGCAACATTCTCATTTTCCGATTCTCTAAAACCACCAGTTAGGAAAAGAGCATCACAAAGAAAAAAACAACAACAACATTATTCCTATTCTTTTTTTGGGGTGGCAGATCGCCCAACCCAACATTAATCGTGTTTGCACTGGGATACTTCCCAATTTTGGTAGCGGATGCTGGGATTGTACAGAGGGCAAGTAGTTGGAGCCTGTGAAAAAGTTTGCTCCCGCCATGAAGCACGCTAGAATAAGCCCCAGAGCCAAAGTGTGGAAAGCAGCTGGAGAGCAAGAGTCAGCTTTGGCAGCGGTGATAATCAACAGGGAGGATGTGGCGAAAGAAACCCTCGGGGAGGAGGGGGTTGGCAGAAAAGGAGAGCGGCTGGGGGTTGGGGGCTCGCTGTGATCTTACAGGCCCAATCAAGTGGAGACGAGGCCTCATGCAGTGTAACTGCACACCATCGTGCCACGGCACTCAACATCCTGGACACAGAGCAGGTCTCTCGCTAACTAACTGCTTAACCCTTTCAAAGTGCCTATGTGTGTGTATGTGTATGTGTGTGTGTGCCTGAGTATTAGGGGCTCCCCTGCCCTCATCCTCTCATCACCAAACACTAATCAGCCTCACAGACAGCAGCTGCAGGGAGCCTCGCCATGAACCTGGACTGGAGAGGCAGTTATCCGCACCGAGAAGGGAGACAACAGTAGAGCTTAGTGCTCTCGATGGAGCGACTGACACAAGCTGCTTCCTCTCTTACGTCACAATGTCCACTTGTTTAAATCAAGACCCCCCCCCAATAAATGAAGGTATCAACAGTGCCGGAAGATGTGCCCGGGGGGTTGAGAGAATTTTTTTCAGAAAAGATAATGAAACGGGCAATTTAAGGGTGCAATATTAGAACTATGAAGTCACTTTGGGGAAAAAATGGACTTTTGATGCAGTAGGAGTCATGCAGGTCAAGGTGAACCTCTGAGATCCGGCGCAAACTGTTGGGAGAGTTGGGGATGAGGAACACTCAAAAAAGGATGGCGAGATCCAAAATGTGAGACTGTATTCTGAGATTTTGGATTTTAGATGGTCAAAATTCTGAGATTCAAATCAAAATTTTGAGATGAAGCATAAATGCTGACGTTAAAGTCAGAATTCTGACATTACAGTCACAATTTTGAATTCAAGGAACAATATCAGAATTCTGGGATTGAGGTCTGAATTATGAGTCTTAAATCAGAATCTTGTTTTTTCTCTCTTGGGCCTAATCCTCTTCAGTACCTGTGAATTAGGAATGCACTCTAAAATATTAGTAACTGGCATAAAAATGCCATCCTGTCATATAGACTAGATTCAATTTGATTTAAGGGTAGCTTTACACATACAGTAAATCATATGGTAAAAAAAACTTGCTGTCTTGTTGAAAAAGAGAATTTGAGTTATGGAAGCAAATGTGCCACCGTCAATGTACACAAATGTTCACTCAGGAAGCCTTAACTCATTATCTTGAGCAGTGCGCAGAAACAACAGACCTGTGTTCTGACTTTCCTGAATGAAAGTGACATTCATACACACAGAAATCCTCTGTTTTTCATGCTTGGATTGGGACTTTTTTTTTCTTAAGCCCAATGTTTATTTCTCTATTGGCAATGATTGCTTAACAGTTTACTAAACATAAATATACATGGTCGCAATAGTAATACTAAACATAGTTCTTCAACATACTACATACAAACATACAGTACGAGGGATTCAGCCTAATGAAAAAAATGAAACTGAATTTGAGAAAACTGAGGTTGAAAATCAATACCAATTACAACTGAATATATTTTTTCATATTAATATAAAACATAAGATTATTCAGATTTTTCAAATGAATTCCTAATTTTAAAAACGTTTTAACCAAACAATGCTGCAGTTCTCATACTTTTTACATAATAAACATCTTATTCATTCGATTTGAGACAAACTTCAAATGTGCACCTGATGACAAGAATGAAATATTAAAAAGAACGCACTGGTGCAGTTAAATGACTTGGACTTTTTTTCTGAATCTGGGATTTGAATGAACGACACCTGCACCTGCACGACCATAGCTCAAACATAACGCGACAAAGCATAACGGGTTTTGCCGTCAGCCCGGATGCAAACCGGGATCGCGTATAGACGGCGCATCTGAACACGGCAGCTCCCATCTGAAAAGGTAATCAACGAGGGTTTAGCTTTGTCCAGGCTGGGAGGTGAACAAGCGAGTCTTTGAGAAGCCCTCTGCCAGTCAGACGGAGAGCTCCAGGCCTCTAACCCTCAGGGGTTAACCTCTCAGACTGCCAAGCAAAATACTGCAAGAGGCTTGCAATTATAGAGACAGTCAAAGGCCACATGCAATTTTCAGCCCTATTTACACAGTAAGAAGCCCCCCAACCCCAAACCACACGAGCAGAAAAGCCAAGGATAGGCAGACTTACGCGATAGATCGAAGGCTTTCGAACCCCTGAAAAAGCCACTATATTTAAGTGGCCACGACTATCCCCTGGCATTTCAGAAAAAATCTATTAAGGATTTCTAATTGAATTACGCCAGTGGAAAAACGGTACACCTCTCCGAATAATGCATTTTTTCAAAAGGACAACCATACACTCACATACTACCTCAAGCACCTGTTTCTCTTATTTTGTATCAGTTTCTCAGAAAATGTGACATATTAAAAAAACGCTTAAAAACAATGAATCTCGACACTGATTTGAAACTGCATTTCTACCTTTTGAATTTGCAGTCCAGGTGAGTGCCATTTGTATTAAAAAATGAACACACACATGGCGCATAGTCACCTCCCGGTTAGCCAGTGCAGAGGTGCTCTCAGGGGACAATTGAGAAGGGGGCCCCTGCAGCCTCTAACCTACACAGCTGTTCTCCAGGTCCAGAGGCTCTCCAGAGTCTTCTCTGCTTTGGGGACTGGCTGCCCGGGGGCCAATGTGCTCTAATAATAACAACAACATCAAGCGTGAAGGCCTTGAGGTCAGACACAAGCGTGACCCTCCCCATCACAGCAGCAGAACCTGGACAGGAGCCAGGACGCCAAGACCTGCCGCAGCCTGGGAGTTCTGCGCCAGAAAGCCAAGCCTAAAGGTGGGACCAGAACGTTTGTGGGTGGGTGGGTTGGTGTTTTTTTTATTCCAAGGTCTTCTCATTCGCTCCAATAGCAGATATTGGGGAGACTTCCTCAAAATAGCATTCCTCATAGAATCAGTGACAACTGGATCTTCATGTACTTTCTGGGTTTGGGTCTTGGACGGACGCTGATTTTATCTTGAAATTTCAAACATTCATTAGAAATAATACAATTTATCCAAGTTCTATAAGAAAGAAATAAGTGGGGAATCTTTCATGTAGCGGTATGACTTATGAGTATCGCAAATGTGTCAAGTTATGGAATGGATTGTTTTCATTTCTATTCATTCCAGATTGGAAATACAAGTCAACTGAGTTACTATATCGTTCACGGGGTGAATTACACTCCTAAACGATCATCTGTTGTATTTTGGATGACCTGTCCATCCAAATGAATAAAAACACAAGCCAAGTCTAAAATCGAAATCAATAAAAACAGGAGTCATCATTTTCTTGGAGTGACGTCAGGGTTTGCTGAAACTAATTTCCCTACCAATGTCACCTTTTTGCACTAAATTCTTTCCGTAGCCAGGCCAGCATTGCACTTAAGTTCCCTCAAACGGCTCAATAATCGGCCTTAATTAGCGCAGGGCATCTGGCCATCGTCATCGTACGCTAGAATGCATATTTACTTAGTAAGCCGGAGCGCAGACGTGTAAGAGCTTCACACTGACGTCTGGAAGCGTGTCGCTGTCATATTGTGAGTGACATGTATTGTAACATTTTCCTCCAAACCAGATTTTTATGTGCGGTAAATGTTTGCTAGGCATTCCTTGTTCCAGCGCACACCGCAAACATGATGTATGCATTACTGTTTTACTGTGGTTTAAAACAAATAAAGACGTATCCAGAGATGTTGTCGCTCTTCCAAATGGTTTACTTTTGGAATTTGGTATCAAAAGTATCATGTTTCCTTCTCGTTTGCTCTCTAGCCACACGGCATTTTTATCACTTCTTGTAACTCATGTGACAAGCGTGAGAAGTCCTGTCTGGAGTCCTAGACCTTCTAGCAAAATTTGTTTAAGTAGCAGCCTGCCCTCACAAGTTCCCTGTTTCTAGTGTGCCACCCCTCCCTCTCCCTAGGGGTCTTTACAGAAAACTAGACCAGAGTGGCTTTCATATTTGCGCCGAATCGAATACGTCAGCGCGGGATCGCAGTCGGCATCTCCGCGCTGACGAGATTACACAGAGGTTTCCTGTCTCCTCTGGCCAGATAGCATCTGACTGGCTTCTCGCTCCACTCCCATATGGCTCCCTCACAACCTCAGATAGCACCAATTACACTCTAATGGGGCAGTTTTAATTGGAAAGCACGTCTAGTGAATCATACATCCCAGTAAAACCCATCCAATGCGACACGGCTCATTTAGGAGATTAACACACAGGCTGGCCAAACAACACCGGGATAAAGAGGCTGTTAACGTGACCATCAAAAGACGCTAAGTTCAGAGTTGTGTTTTGAGAGTTTGACGTCCCACTATCGAGTTTTTTCCCTCAACAAATAAGACTGACGCAGATTCACAACTATTTAAATTGTACAAAAAAATCATTTATGTAACGGTTGCACTCTGCATAGTGGAAACCGATGGCATATGCAAGGGTAAAGATTCAGATAAAATTATAAATAATAAAAAGTGACAGTCCTAAGTCTTCCCTTACCTGCACATCTGTCATTTGCATGAATTTCCTCCCGTCCGTTTACAGCTGGATATACAGACCACCGACCAAGTGGACATTCTTCACTTTCACCATCACATCCTTCACTTCACAAACAAACTTATCGTCAGCCCATCTGAAAGCGGCTCGAGAAGCTCCATCTTAGCACTGTGAGACACAATTAAAAGATGTCAAACTTGGTTTCCTTTACGCCGTTTTGGCCTTGCATGTCAGAGTACCAAACGTGATCTTAGTGAGGGGTCATTTAGCAGTGAAAGGGGACCGGGTCGGTCCCGCGGGGTCCTTGGGGAATGTGGCTATCTGAAGAGCACAAAAGAAGGAACATGATAAGCCAAGCTTTGCTTGAGGTGGATGCCCTCTCTTTTCGAAACGCATTTGCTCCTGGGAATTTGGTAGCTGAGATGCCGCCAAACCACACACGTATCATATTTAGAGGGCCCGTCAGTGCGACTGGGCTCCAGTCCAAAGTCCTGACTGTCTGCCTTGGAGCGGAGATGCCGGAGGCGCCACGAAGCCCAAATACCGCAGGTGAAACCAAATATTCCAGTCTAGCTCAATACCGTCGCTTCCATTCACACAATATTAAAAGGAGAGAAAACACCTTGATCATGTGCATCCCAGTGGGAAGAATCTGGTTTAATAAAGTCAAAGGGCAGTATCTCATTTTTCCGACGTGTAATCACAGAGGAAAAACAATATTGACCGTCAAAAGCCAATATTTCCCAGAGGCAGGCAAAATAGCCGTTGTCACATATTGTACCACCTTTGAGTTTTACACGCATGGTGTGAATTACATCACGTTTATCACACAAGGCTAAGCTCATGAGCAGGGTCATTTTTATGTTTAAACATTAATATTTAGTACATTAACAGCGACCTTAGAAATGCACGATTTGAGCACTTTGTGCAAATGTCCACGGTCACTTATATACTTATAGTTTTTTTATCGCGTTAAGTCTATCTTAAACATGCTGGTCGCAGGCTGCCAAATGTCACCATTTATGCACGTTACGTCGTCAGAAATACGAGAGTGAATCGGACTTAATGGCAATTTCTCACACAAATTCACCTCCCACATGTCAGCACTTACACGACATAATCGACAGCCGGTGTCCCCATGGAACAAAAGCTCGGCGATTTAGGGCCCGCTGAATTGGCGATAATAGCGTGTCGCCACAAGGAAACGCCACCTTCTCTGCGGCCAAGTGATTGACTACAGAATGGAAATTAGCATGCTGAGCATCTGGCTTTAAATCGGTTGCTTATTTAAAAGCAAAACGACAAAAAAGAAATGTACTTACGAAAATCTAAGTATAAAAATAAGGCATAGCCCGAGCTCAGTTCAATGCAAATAGCAAGTGAGACGAGGCCTCTTGTACGCATGAGTGGGGTTCAATCAAGCGGCATTATAGATATGGCGAGTTCCAAGGTTTTGTCTTATTACAAGTGGAAGAGGTGTGTCATACGGGGTAAAATTGACCTGGCAGTCCTGATTTAGTGACAAAATGCTGAAGTATCATAAAGTGTGATGAGTATTTCCCGGTGATGTGCAAAAGCTACAGAAGTACAAAGGTTTTCAATTGAACACCACAATAATCATTAGCGCATAGAGGCACTCGACATCAGTGGCAATTAGAAGTTGCACTATCCACAAGAGGGTTCCTGAACAAAGTGAGATTGCGAGCAGGTACACTATCGGTAAAAAGCATGCTGGAAACACATTAACCAGACACAAAGGGAGCAGCCCATAACACCAGAAGCCTTATTGGGGCACTCGATTAACACATCGGTGGCCATTGATGGCACCAGATGTCTAATGCATTTCCAGTTGGAGAAAAGAAAAATGGCCAAATGATGGGTAGGTAGTATGATAAAAAAAACTCAGTTGACTTCTAAGTCAAGGTAGCACCGTCCTGCTGAAGAAATGGATAAAGTGAGGGAACTAGAAATACAATTTTTATTTGAAGTGCTTCCAAACAGTGAAACAATGGGAAACATTCAAGAAAAAAAAATCTACAAACATGACTGATCTTGCAAGTGTGGGACTTACCCCCCAACACAGCGCACTAATCCTCCAGTGTACCAACACAAGCTGGGAGGCAAAGATGGAGGTTTTTCCACTGCAACCCACGACTCAACTACTGTAAAAAGACTCAGCAATTCGAACAGTGATTGGATTGTACGTCTTAATGAGTGCTCTTTCTTAGTTGTAGCGAGAGTTCACGAGGGCTTTGTACACACAAACCGCACAATGGAGAGGGTGGGCTCCTGGCTAGTGGTCTCTTGCAATCAAGCCTGGGCCGCCAGCCTTTCGATAATTCTTCGGTAGTCTTCCAAAACCACCTGGTAGCTCTTTTCCAGCTCCTCGTGCTGCATCTGAGTGTCCATCTGACCCAATTGGGACACGACTTCCTCCAAACGCAAGCACTTTGTCATCTTCGTTAGCTCCCGTTGGTTTTTCTGTTGGACACAAGCGCCATGACTTAGTTAGTGCGGGTCAAAACGGTAGTTTAGTCAATTAAGAAATGGTTTCTTACCTCTACTGCATTAACATGTGTCACTATATAAAATTAGCAGATGAAAAAACATTTACCCTTTTGTACAGATGCCAATATTTTTCTCTACAATTCAGCCATTTAGGGTTTAAAGACTCAGAAGTGAAGCAAAACAGTCGATGCCAGGATTAGTGATCACACAGCTAAAAGTAAGTTGTTGACTCGATAATACTTTGGGATGATATTTCCCAATACTGGGTTCCCCACTAAACATTATTAACATTGCTTGTAAACGCACCTCATCCTCTCGGACTCCTGTCTGACCAATCTTCCCGCTTATTATCCTTTGGTAAGAGTAGTCATATTGAGACAGCAATGCTAGTTACATTAGGTAGCATGTATATTCAATCGAGTTTTGTATCATTATCCCCTGTATATTTTCTCTCTATATGCCAAACTCCCATGTAGCACATTAAAACTGTAGTCAAAATTGCCACTCTATTACTAAGCAAATTGCCCCTTCATTTCATTCATTGCATTTTTACCTAGCAATAATCATGAGCTATATACATGAATTACATTCCACATTTCAGGTCCAACTTTTTCTCACTGAAATTCCACATGCACGCAGGAATGTGAAAAGAATCACTCAAGTAGCAGAGAGATTTGATTCTCTTACAATTACAAAGCAGCGGTATCCGACATTCAACTAACTAAAAGCCAAATCTCCTCAGGGAAGGAAAAACTGTCAGCATCTGGCTACCAGATCTCTTGCTTGCCAATTCACCCCGTGGGGCCTTGTCTATGTCCCACTCTGCCTTTTTTGGAGGCGTGGTTTCCCTACAGAGAGCAGAATGCCTTGTGGTTTGTATACAAAGCGACTCCTATAGAAAACGTCACATGAAAACAGGATGTAAGAGGTTATGCTAGGTCATGGAACTTTACGCTACTATTTCATTGAATTTTACTCAGTTGTGAAGAAAACTTGCTACAACAAACATATACAAGTCTAATAGCCGTTACATGAGAAAGTGCTAAAAATTCATTTCCAGTGAGATTATTTCTGCCAAAGCCATAATGTATTATATATAAATAATCAGACCAAATATGTGCTGTTGGAGCAGCAACAAAGTAGCAATTATCAAACCCTTAAAAGAAGATGGAAGAGAATGGGAAAGAAGTACACTAATTTTAACAGAGATGGAAGAGTCGTCTTCTTAGTTTAATGGAATAAAACATACCCTGTATGGTCCGAACAGCCTTTTCTTCACCGCCAAGCAGTACGCTTTGGATTTTGCCTCGTCACTCATGTCCGTCACTCTCAGACGAAGGATTTCATACACCCTCCTTGCATGTTTCTATAAAGGAAATAATTGGATTAAACTGATGGGACATTTTGGATCAAAACTTGTCAATAAAAAAAGTCCAGTAAAGAATGGCGAATCACTTTAAAAAGATTTGGAACACAAATTGCCAAAAACCCTAAATTATAGCCATACTATTCCAGGTTGGACAGGTTTGCCAAACCAAGGAACATTCTCCCAAAAGTAAAAAAAAAAAAAGTCATAGTTGACTTTCAGTATTTTGGACTTTTAGGAAAATGGAATGAGTTAAAATGATAAAGAATAGGAACTTGGAACAACGGGGGGGAAAAAAAATCACAACAGAAGACAGTGACAGGATGTCACAAGCATCTACTAATTGTTGATTCAATATTTTAGTCCTTTAATAGGTTGACATTTTTCAACATCCGTCATTGTGAGGAAATGACCGAGCAATTATCGACGAGCACCTTGTTGATTTTCAGTTTCTTTTGTGCCTCTTCAACCATTTCGGCTGACAGGCCCTCGTGCAGTTTGTCCTCAGCGAAGGCCGGGAGGCCTTGACAAAGCTTGACCAGCACATAGTCCCTTAGCTTTATGTAGCTCTCCGAAGGATCTTCAGCTAGATTAGAGTCAGGAAAGACCGATAAAAATCTATCAGCTTTGTTTGTTACCCTGAAAGTGGGAACATGAAGCTTTTTCATGTATAATTATGAACGAACGGACATCTTAGTGCCACAAGGCTTTGCTTGCTGTAAGCGCTAAAACTATATATATATGCTCTTGCCCCGATAAATCCAAGCTGAAATTGTAGCAAACCATTATCTTTTTTTTTTCTTTTTACATTTTCAATACAACCCTAGCCTGCTAATGCTCCAAAAGAAAATCACTTAAAACACTCAGTCTACCAGCAGTGGGTTGCACCATTGGATTTACGAAGCTTGCCGGCTTAGTAACTAAGGGGGGTGTGGAGATTTTGCCAAAGGTCAATTTCACTTTTCAAATTCCAATCCAGGATGACTCTTTTGTATTCATCCCTCGTCTCTACGCAGCCATGTCCACAGCTTAGATCGGGTAAATTTCAATAAAGCCTCAGCGGGCCAGTTTTCATGCCAGCTCCTAAAATTAACTTTCCCCACAGGATCCAGTCGCAGCAGTTATAAATCAATCTAACCATTTGTGACTGAACCATATATTTTTCGTAGAAGTTGTCTTCCAATATAACTGAATATTCTAAAGGGTGTTAGCAGCAGGACAGTGTGATTCACTGAAATTGTGATTTGGGGTTTTCACAAAACATTATTTTCAAAGAAAAAATGTGGCGGAAGCATGAATGTATCTTGCATTGCTTGCAGAATGTGAATAAGAGGTAAGAAGATTTTTTTTTTTAATTTTTTTTATTATATATTATTAGAATAGTTAATGTATTGTCCATAACAATGGGGACAATAGAATTGAGTATGCAAACCCTGAATAATAGAACTGAAAAAGATCGGTAAAGTTTGCATTTCAGTTGCATTAACACGAAGCTATGAAATCAATAAATCCTGATTATTAAAACAATCTTTTATCATTTTTTCCCCGAAAAACAATACGCCTGTTTTTGACCAACATGGTCAGAATAATACTGTTTACACATTATATTTATTAATGCAATTCATCATTTGGAATGATTGCCGCTCTGATTAAAAGTACTACTTGTTGTACTCAGATCCTATTTGTAATCACTCACCTGTGATGTCTTGAACCTTTGGCATGCTAGAATAAAATCTGTGCACTGCTTCCAATAGTTGTGCTCCATGGCCTTCACCTTGGAACGGTGGCAGGATCAGCATTTGGCTAAAAGAGCACCCAAACAAACAATGTGATGAAAAAGGACTTGATTTATAAAATAGTTCAGTAATACATGCTGTCATTTTCTGATATCTTGGTAATAGGACTGCAGAAACAGAAACATAGTCACTTTGATCCCTCAATGCTATTAATTCAGTCACATCAAATGCGTGTTTATAAAGTTGTTTTCAGATACAATAACGCTTGTTTCATTATGAAACCCCTGATTGGTGATCTAAGCCAGTGATTTGGCTCATTCTTTGGGAAGAGGATAAAGAAATGTGCAATTTTCCCCCAAACAAAAGAAAGGGACAGCTCACACTGGCCCAGCAATTACCTTACACGTGGCCGGGTTTTGTCTGGGTACGCGTAGTAATTATAAACTGTCATGTAGCCAATGGTTGCATAGAGGGTCTCCCCATCTTTTTTGTACTTTTCAAATCTGCAGACAAAACACAAAGATGAGCAGGTCAATTACAAGTACACTTTCATGCAGTGACCATTTTAGCTTCTATGGTTTGCCCTCGTCCCAAAACGCCAGCAAGTTAGAGCAGCTTCGCCTGATCGCTACACCTGCCGCAACCTGAATACATTATGCACTTAATTGGAGTACTGCAACTTAGAGGAAGATAAAGGCCTGAAAGAGGGACTGAGCTCCTCAAAAATCACTTCAGTCCATTTTGCCCATTGTTGCCATTAATAGGTACCAAGGGAAAGGAAACACTGGCAGAGGCTCTTTTTACTGTTAAGGCATTGTCCAATGTTTCAAAAGACAACAGCATTCAAGTCTGACCGTGCCCCCCCCTCCCCAAAATTCAAAAGGGCTTTTGGCACAAAAGAAGCTCTTGCCTGATCAACCATTCTTCGGCGGAAGGGAATATAATCAAACTGGCCGGGTAATTGGCCACAAGCGCCTCAAAAGGGAGCTTTGTTTTTCAATGACACAATATAAGCTTTAGGATAGTTTAGGGTAGGAGTGGGGAGGGTGGGGGGCATAGTCGGGAGGATGTCAATTAAAGAGATCACGCACACAAGAAAGAAGTCCCAACGATCGTCGTCTGGGTCAATGAAGCTGGCGGTCTCTATGAACCACATCAGGAAGGTCTGCAGGCGCTCGTGGTAATCTCGGAATCCTGGGCAGCTTAAGTCAGCCTGTGGTGGGTAATGGCAAAAAGGAAATATTGAAAGCTGAATATTAGGTGACTTTCCACCTGCCAAAAGGTGAGTGATCGTACCTTGTGAATCTGATAGGTGAGCTCTCCAGCGTCCTCGTTGTGGCACGTGTACACGTGCAACAAACTACCGAAGGGCCTGAAGTTTGCTTCCTTCTCCAGTAGCGTGATGAAATCATCTGTGTTGCAAATGAACCCAGCGGGAACAATTTCTCGGAGCTTTGTGTCAATATCATCAGGCTGCAATGTGAATTGAGATGGTTACAGTGATGAAGGGCTATGAAATAATAAACTTTCAAGTGCAGTGGTGTTCCTTGAGATAAAAGTTAACTTGTTGCTTTACTAGAGTCCAAAAGAGCTCCTCAAATAATTGTTATCCATTGAGAAGAATGGGAAAGCTATTATTCAAAATTAAATGTGTTTTAATATGATAAAAATACATAGTACTCTACTTCACTATTAGAAGTAATCCCTTTTGGACATCACACATATGTACAGTCTAAATTCACAATTTGAAAAAGTAAAATCAATTAAGCTTTAGCCCTAATCTTAAGGATCATTGTGTTCAAAGTATTTTACAATCAACATTTGTCTTTTGCAGACCTGGCAAGGATGCAAAAAATGTATCAAATAGGGTGTACAAATAAAAACCTCATAGTGTGTGTGTGTGTATGTATGCGCGCCAGTGAAAAGAAAACCATTAGGCAATTAAAACTGTCAGCTGAGCAGAGGCCTGGGCACCCCCACTCCTTGTGAAAAGCCCACTTAAATTTGTACATTTACTCCTCAAGTTAAACCATGAATATGTGATGAAGTTACCACAATGACGCATTTCTGCCACTCACTGGGAAATTAAAGCTGATGAATTGATCTCAACTTAATAAACCTTTGGCCATTCATAATAGAGGTCTCTCCTCTAATCCTGCCAAGTGAACCCAATCAAATGAATTGGGCCCCGCATTTTCAAAGGGCCCCGGAGACAAAGGGGCGGCTACCCTCGGACTTTTTACTCGGCGCAACGCGTGGTTGATTCAGCTGTAATGTTTGCATTGTATCCATTTCCACAAGGATTGACATGAGAACACTTTGCTAAGCAGCCCTTTCACACCATTTCCATGTGCGACGGGCATTATGTCGCCACAGAGAGCCTCGCCGCTCACCATTGAAGACAGCGAAATGAAGAAGGTCGGGGTAAAATGCGCTACAAAAGGGCTAATACAAAATACTGCTGATTCTCCCCCTTTCAGAAATCAGCTAATATCAAACTGGAGGTAATGCACCTGCAGCTGAGTGCCTCTCCAGGATCGCAATTGTTTGGCCGAATTTCGAAGAAACCAGGAGCATGCTTAAAAAGGCCTTGGACAAACAAGCCCCTTTGTTCTAGCCACTCTTCGACATAGTAGACGCTAAATTGCACAGCTTTTCAGAATGGGTACCCGACTTGGCCCTGAATATAACTTCACAATGTGCTTTCCGGACATTCTTAGTGTATTTGTTTCCAAAACAATAAGCACAAAAGAGGGTATAAATAATCTCATTTGCGGTGTTGGTATTATTAAGATGTTGAAGAGGCAAACTGCTGAATTCTACTCAATTTTCAACCAAGCCTTCAGTTTTGGAGTCAAATCATATGTGCGCACCAATAGAGCGAGAAGTGAAATTTTTAAAGTGGTCTAAATGATCAAGTCTAATTTTTTCTACTTTCCCAGAAAAGATCATTTTTTTGTAAGAGCCAATATGGCAGCGGCTTCAAGTCGACCTCCTGTTTCTCCCCAGCTGCACTGCAGCCTGCCCATCCACACACACTCGGACCGTGAGACAAACACTCTTCAGGTGCAGACTGAACTACTACTCTCGCTCTGCACCCTGACATCAGCTGCACTCAAACCCTTAACGTTCAGAGCGCCCTTGGGGTCAACAGTGAGCGCACATGGGCAACCAGGCAGCCATCAAGAACAACACCTGTGGTTTCAAAATGGGCAGCAAAAGCAGAAAATGGTCCCCAAGTTCTGTTATAAACATTGACTCTCACAGTCTTACTTACCATTCTTATGAGATGATACCATTACCCATGCATACAACAGAGATTTAAAAAAAAAAAGAGTGAAACAGTTGGGAGCCCAAATAAAATGTTAATTAAAACTGAATGTGGAAGTGCCAAATTTGAATATTAATATTCAGAATAGGACAGATGTCAGGGCAAAGGTGTAAACTGAGAAAAATTATCATTTGAAGAGGAAAATGTGGATTTTAAATTCCTTGATGACCACAAATTCTTTAATAGAAGTTGGGACGAGGACATTTGACTACTGAAAAAAACATCAGAAAGCCAGCAAAACGTACCTCTACACAGTCAAATGTTTCAGTGACTTTGGAGGAGTATTTCACTTTATAAAGGGTGGTCAAGCTTCCAGCTGTGTAAAAGAGTTGTATCTGAAGACCTTTGTATCCGAAGGCTACCTCACTGTGAGGAAAAGAATGGAATTAACAACATTAGAACATTTGTCCAAAAAATGCAGTAGACTGGAAAAGATAATTATGTATTTTAAAATTTTAAAAAAATTAAAAAATCTTTGTTTATTAGTTCTAATGGATCAGAAAAATAATTTGGTCAACAAAAAATTGAAATTCAGCACATTTTAAGCTAAATTATCCAAATTAAACTTTCACTTCATTGATGCAGTGCTTAAAATAATAAATAGAAAAGAAACTACTCACTCATCTCCAAAAATCTGATGGCTGTATTCCGGATGGAATGTTGTGCCATCATCATCAACCTCATCTGGAAAGCGAACTGAAAAAAAAGTCATTTAATTAAGTAGTATTAATATACATATATTTTTTATTTAGATGAATGTGTTCCAAAAGATACCACAAACTTTGTTATTTTCTATCATGCCTGATTGATTAGATGAGTTTCCAGCTTTAATCAACAAATTTCATCTCAAGTGCCACATTCTTCGGACTATACAGCACACTTCAAATCTATGATTTAAAAATAAAATGACAATGTGCCTTGCAAATTCTGCTCTTAATGAGCTCGAACTTAGTTTCTCGGATCATAACTGCATTATACTGACGTACTTAGCTTTAAGCAAACAGCTTCGTTGGTGTCACACTTGAATTCAGCCAGTTTCTTTTCCATGTTGTTGACTCCTGAGGAAAGAGATCACCAACTGTTGATTAACGTCACGCTTTTCACACTGTGATCTATTTAATTCGAGTGCAGAAACACCAAAAAGTACGACCAATCTTAGGTGTTAAACCAGTTTGAGGCAAATCAAGCCTCAGCAAAGTTGAGCGTGCTTATGTTTCTAGTAAACAACACACAGCTGCTCATCCACAACTGGAAAACACAATTAAGGATGCTTGCATGCAAAATGACTGCAAACACCATAATCTGCACCACGATGTTAGCCATTATGTTGAAAAAAAGATAGATCTTTCATACAATGCAAAACATACAGCATGTTATGACAGCTTGGTAGCATGCTGCTAACATAACAGGCAGGCCCCCGTTGCTAACGCTAAGATCTGTGTGTCGATCCGTTAGGCACGTTACGCGTTTCGAACAGCACACGTTTATCTACGATCGCAACGGATCCGGCAAAGCTACGTGAAAACGGAGGCAATCTTTAAGACAACGGAGCTGTCAGATACGTACCCGCCATTTCTGCAATGTTGTGGGGAGACGTGTTGTCCTAAAAGACCGCGCAATCATAAGGACTTCCGCCTTACGTATTTCCGGCAACATCGGGGTAGTAATGTAGATATCATAATCTGCCATAGAGTAACAAAGACATTTAGAAAACTGTGATTCCACAATCCTTTATACAAACAAAAAAGTTTTACATATACATTGCAGTCATCCTTTTTCTTTAATACTGCACTTTATATCAATGTAATTTAAAAAAAATAAGATACACAAATGTTAATTACAGTATATTTCATATGTAAAACAGGATTGCTAGAGTAAAATAATAATAATAATAATAATAATAATAATAATAATAATAATAGAGAAAAACCGAGATTAGTTTTACAATGCCATCGGCCATGTCCTTTATGCAAATAAAATTGTGTTAAACATTGGAGTCGGACCTGTTTTTTTATTGCATGTCAATTATATATTACTGAAACAAGTACATATGTTCAATACGGTTATTTTTAAGATCCTTTGGTTCAAAAACCTAATGAGGCAAAAACAAACTGAGATTAGTTTTGGATTTCCAAAACAAAAATGTATTACAAACAGCTGTTAGAGCCAAAATCAACAAAGTTATACGTATTTCCAAATGTAATCATCCAAATAAAATAATTGATCAATTTACGAGATTAATAACACTAAATGGTCTTGATTCCATTGATGTTGTTGTCATTAACATTTTCTAAAGTCTTTAAGAAAAATCTAAAAAACAATATTTTAAAAAAAAATTACAAATATAACATCCTAGTTCCCTGCGATTGGCTGGCCTCCAATTTGAGATGTCCCCTGCCTGCAGCCCATAGTTGGCTGGAATAGGCTCCAGCACCCCCCACAGCCCTTGTGGGCATAAGCGGCTCAGAAAATGAATGAATGAATGAATACATTTTTAAAATATTAATCAGTAAATATAACCACTCGCCTATAAAGGGGTAAACTTTCTATTTCTTGCTTTTGCATTCCATTCAGGACTTGGGTGTCCTCGTTTAGACCCGACAAACAGGAATTGTTAGCTAGCTTTTTTGCAGCCAACGTCACAGCCCAGCATGGCGGTCACGGTGACTACTTTTTAACAGATATTAACTTTAAAAAAACGCTTCCACGAATGCCTATGCGTAGCACAACAGGGGGGTGTACTACGCCCCCTTCCCCAACATGCGGATCGTGCCTCCAGCAAAGTAATGGGATGTTTTAGATCAGTTCAGGCATACTGGTTTTACAAAAAATCTGAGTTATTCACATAAGGAAAAACGTTGATGATCCGGTTTAACCTATTTATTCGGGTTGGTTCAAGATGCAAGCAGATTGAGGCTTAAATTCGGCTTGTGTATTAACAGGTGCAAATGACGAAACGAGCCGACCCCAGTGAGCTGAAGGCAGCTTTTCTTAAGGTAAGAGATGTATTTATTTTTCTATTTATTATGATTTCTTTGGCTTTTTGACAAAGAAAACTGATGAATATCAATGGAAGTATACATGCACAACTGTCTAATGAAAAAAAAATCAGATTGAAAAGGGTATCGCACCAGCAGTTTCCATATTTTATCCCATAGGTTAGCGGCGAGCCATATGCACCCATCACAGAGCCACATTTGGCTCCTGAGCCATAGATTCCCTACCTCTGGGTTTGAGTTTACTTAAATCAGACATAAGAGTGCTTTGCCATAGAATTGCATTCGGTTATGTTGCATAATTTCTGGTAACGTGATTGAAAAGGTTTTCCCTTTTTTTATTTGGAAGTTTTACCAAACCATTCAAAAAGCGGATGGAAAAATTAAAAAAAATGTATAAAAAAAACTCTTAACTCAAATTTGGATTCTTGATACAAGGAGAGTGATGACTTGGAACTCAATATTATTATAGTGCCTGAGTTGTGTTAGACATGGCTTATAAGTTTGAAATAAGGGCTGTCTGTCATTTGTTGATTGTAAAAATTTGAGTTCAAACCTGAAAAAATGGAAAACTATGCTCACTTACTAATTGTTGACACTGTAGTACAATATATATAAAACAGCATATAATTGCATTGTATAGGTGCTTATGTAGAGCCTTGGGCCTCCTTCATAGAAATCAGCATGTGTATGTATGTGTGTATATATATATATATATATATATATCTTGCACCTGAAAGTATATATATATATATATATATATATATATATATATATATATATATATATATATATATAAGTATATATATATATATATATATATATATATATATATATATATATATATATATATATATATATATATATAAGTATATATATATATATATATATATATATATATTTATTTTTATCCGTCCCATAAAGCGGTAATACATTTGTTCTCAAGCTTTTTGTCCCCACCTCAAATGACTAAAAATTAAGCGGGGACAAGCAAGTAGTATAGATTTGTTCAAAAGTATGGATTTGACTTCACTTGGTGTCTGCCAGACAACATATATACATATTCCTGTGTTGTTTTTTAACTTTAGAACACCACACGTTAAGCAAAGGTGTGGTCTGGCCCTCCGTCTTCAAGTTTAACACCCGTGTGTGAGTTAATCTGACATAGATTTTGGAGTGTGAACTTCCTGAAAGAGGACTGGCTGTGTAATTTGTGATACACTTTCAGGTGCAAGAGTTAATTACTGCCAGCTCGTTCTGACTGACGGTATAATTTGATTAAGAATGACTCGAGACCTACTGTGAGGCTGAATAGAAACACAATAATAATGTGATGTCGAAGAGAAAAGGCAGCACAGCAATAAATTGCTGGAAATGAATATTTTCACTTCAATTTATTGCAGTGCAATAGCAATAAAAACACTTAGCATGAAACGCTTTACCCACACTGTTTCTGTTTATCTTAAGCCCTTTCTGGGTTTTTATTTTTTTGCGGGCTCAGCGCTGCGATCATGGTTCATGGGGTGAAAACCAACCCTGACTCTAAAATGGAATGCAAGTCTGACAGGGTTCGAGGTCTTACGTTTAGAACAGTGCAGTGCTAGCTGGTGGGTATTTTTCCTTCAGAGTGTTGAAGGGCAACAATGCCACAAGGCTTATATGACAGTGAATGTTTGCAAATATGAGCTATTTAGAGCTATTTAGTTCTTTCTGGCCATTATGACATGGATTCTATAAATTTGAAAACAGATAAAAGGTGGACATTCATCATTTGTCACCCCTTTTTTTCACAGTATGCCAGCGTTGTGGAAGATGGAGAGCATTACATGACACCCAAAGACTTTGTCCAGAGTTATTTGGGTCTGCAAACACAGCCACAACATAACCCCAAAACTGTGGGCTTGATAGCGGGGGTGGTTGACACCACCAAAGACGGGTGAGGGATGTTTTGAAATCATCACCACTTTTCGCTAGAGAAAGATGCTTTCGAGTGAGCGAAAAGAAAATTGATTGTGGAGTGCTTTGCTGGATATCAATTGATGAACTTTGTCGCAACAGGTTGATCTCATTCCAGGAATTTCTGGCCTTTGAGTCAGTTCTGTGCGTCCCAGATGCCCTGTTCATAGTTGCCTTTCAGCTATTTGACAAGACTGGCACAGGAACTGTTTCATTTGGTATGTACTTAGTGGGATAACTGGTTTGTGCAGCATTGGCACTATGTGTACATCATACCTGTTTCTAGTACTATGTACTAATAACTGTCATTTGCAATTTTCTTTGGAACTTTTCTCGTCATCATTTAAAGCATTTAACACTTTCAGAGTATGTACGGGACATTTTTAGCCAGACTACAGTCCATCATCACATTCCCTTCAACTGGGACTGCGAGTTCATCAGGCTCCACTTTGGCCATGAGAGAAGCAAGAACCTCAGCTACACAGAGTTCACCCAGTTTCTGCAGGTACATTTGCCAAAATTGTGAATACTCTGTAAATACTCTATTTTGATGCTGTGATTCTAACCCTATGCCATCAGGAATTGGGTTAAAAGTCATACTGGAGTTATATGTTTGATTTTCAGTGTCCAGTGACCTACGACATTTGTGACGTTCACTAAATTGACCTATTACCGTATTTGGGGGTTGTACTCTAACTGCTCACCTATTTATGATTTCTACCTTTGCAATTATAGAAATCTTTACAGGGTTTTGATTTAGTCTTTAAATACACAGACAGGGGTTGATGACAATCACACACACCTGGGTCACACAAGGGAAGGAGAGCCAGAAAAGACACAGCAGGTGAAACTCATCCAATCACGAGGACAGGACACACAAGGAAACGCACCCAATCACGAAAACCCCCCAACAAAACATGTGAGACCACGATGTGTGCGCTTAAATAAATAAATGTATGTAAAGCATGTAAAATGACTAAAACAAAACATCAGATGGTGACCTGAGACACAAGACTATACAGTTCTAGTTGTCAGAATGACAGCAAAGGGAACATCAGTGGAAATAAAAATTATATTGTTAATGCTAAAGCGCAACCTGAACTGTTTATCAACAAGTGGGCCCTCATTTTCAAGCCTGACTTTTTGTCTAAAATAAATAAATAAATCAGGATATCACATGGGCTCTCTACCTCCTCCTAGTGGATGTTTCACAAAACCCAAACGTTTTGACTGGTTTGTGATGCATCCTCTCTTGGCGTTTCTCAAAGTAATCATCAGACATTGGGAGAGGAATTATTGAACCACAATCCACTGATTAGCTTATGAGAAGCGGTGCTAAGAGGAAGTAACAGCTGGATATTGCGGTGACGTTGCTCTGTGATGCTCTGGTTACATGAGCTTTGACAACTCGAAGTTGGACCGGGGTCAGCCTTACTCCCGCATCCCATTCTGATTGCACGCTTGTCATGTCGTATCATTTCACACACCCACACGCTGGCTGGCACGCACACACCTGCCAGTCGGCTCAGTGAGCGCTTCGATCTACGTCCCGGGATCAGGCTTCTCGGGACATGGTTTCCATTAGTCTCCTGAGAGACACCATGATTACCAAAGCCAGTGTCTCCCTCTGTCACATCAGATGACTTTCCTATCTGTCCAACGATGACATTATTACTTTTTTCCCTCCTTCAAGGTTCCATTTCACAGTTCACCTATCGTGTGGCGCTCGTCATCACGGGAACTCTCTCTCATCGCCTTTTGTCAGCCTGACCCGTTTTGCTCTCTCCTGTCTCTAGGAGCTGCAACTGGAGCACGCCCGCCAGGCTTTTGCCCAAAAAGACAAAGGGAAAAGTGGCACCATCACGGCCTTGGAGTTCAGCGACATCATGGTTACCATCAGGCGCCATATGCTGACTCCATTTGTGGAGGAGAATCTAGTTTCTGTGAGTTGGAGATAAATGTTCTACAACTGTTTTTTTTGTTCTCAGACTTGGACTAGACTAGCTGGAAAGTCAAAAAGTCACAAGTCTTTCTTATGAGGAGTAAATTAAATATAAAGCTATGTTTTCATCAAGCAGTGCAATTCACATGAGTTGCCTGTTATTCACTTTGAATACAAAACACAAGCTTTGGGTATCACACAAGTGAATACACAACATTTCAGCGATTCCAGAAAATCAGACATCGCCAGGATTGTACAGACTCGCTGTCTTGTCATTTCATCATATGCCAGGAAGAAGACTGTGCATGCATCTTCGGCTAAACATAGTGTTTTATATGCTGATAGGTGGTTGAAAAGGAGTGTCTTATTTTGGGGAACTGAATGGTTTTCTGCTCTGTTCGTGAGTGGCACTCCGCTTCCGAACATTAGGTTTCAAGAAGTCGGGTTTCTTGCGCGGATGTTCTTATTTCCTTCAAAAGACTTCTAATACCAGCACAGTGCTGCTAAGTATTGGTCAGCAGTTACCAATTTTTTCCTCCCCCCACCCTCAAAATAAAAGACCTAGCGCAGCTTTTTGCTATATTTCGTTCTTTCTCCAGGCTGCTGGAGGAAGTACCTGCCACGTGGTGAGCTTCTCCTACTTCAACGCCTTTAACACCCTCCTGAACAACATGGAGCTGATCCGCAAGATTTACAGCACCCTCGCCGGCACATTTAAAGACACGCCGGTCACCAAAGGTAACCCCGATCCGACTCGCCCACTTCACCACTGACTGACACCATAATATTCCGCGTGGATTTTTGTTTTGAAGCTGTGTGATCATGTTTAACTGTCTTGACAGAATGGTGTGAGTGACCACACAGCGAACATTTTCTGTAGCGCTAAATTGCTAAGGTAAATGAAAAGGTTTAACCTGGTAATCAGAGCACTTCCCCTACATGTAGATCGGTGTAACTGATAGTCGTGCTGTCAGCCACCATCTCCATCCTCAGTGTTTCCTGTTCCGATGCCCCAATCTTGTCCCCTCCCCCGTTGTAGTATTTGCAAATAAGGTGAGGTGAAGTCAGCATGGCTTTAAATAGCTTTCACATTTCAGTTGGAGAAAAGCTTGAACTAGATGGATCACAGATTGAGTGATAATGGAAAAAAGCAACAAACTCATTTTAAAGTACTGTCGGTGTAGCTTAACATTAATTTAAAGACGGACAATTTCGTAGAAGGGTATGCCTACCATGTACCTTCTTTTAACATGTAGTATTTGCAAATACTAACCAGTAAATGAACACAAATGGTCAAGTAATATTTTGGAGATGAAACAATCATATTCAGACCCCTTTTTTTCTTTTGAGCAATATAGAGGAGTTTGTCCATGCTGCCAATAAGTTTGGTCAAATTACACCAATGGAGATCAACATTCTCTACCAACTCGCCGGTCTCCACGATCACTCAGGGTAGGTTTTAGTGTTGTTGTTTCATGCCAATTTGTTATTTTGGATGATGTGTGACACTTGAAAACATTTTATTTGTTGTTGTCTTTCTACAATCTCAGAGTGAGGCAAAGGGTATTTCTTTAAAACATTTTCACATTTTGATAGATAAGGGTGTATTTTTTCTGTCCTAATTCCCCGGCCTCAACCGTTGTTGTCTGTTTAGGCGGCTCAACCTAAGTGACATCGAGAGGATAGCCCCGTTGGAAGAAGAAGAAGAAGAAGAAGAAGACATGGCTTACCATTTTGCTGAGGCACGGAGACAGGTAGCCTGATTGACACCTCACATCACATTCTGCCGCCTTTTATCTGAGCTTCTCTTGGAGGACCTTTGCCAAAGGAGAAAAAAAATCCTAAAGAGGGTGACCCGTAAGTGAATTAGCAGAGTGCCCACATTTTTTTCTCCCTTGTGAAGTGCATTACTTAAACTCCCAGATGAAAGTAGAGCAATTACATTTATAGAAGAGGAATGGATTGTTGCACCTCTCCATGAAAAGCTCTCCTCACACACACATGATAAAAGGCAGGTATTTTAGAGGCATTTAGCAATGTCTGCTAATGGCATGAAGGGGTTGAGGGGGGGGGGCGCTCAAGGTGACTAAGAGAACAACAATCTTGCCTTCACAGGATAACATGCTTCCGTACTGGGCTGTGGTCAGAGCTCCCAAGCCAGTGGTGCTCTCGGGACATCCGGAATTGAATTCCTCCCATCTCTAGGCCTGCCTTTAGCGGAAGTATGCTAATCGTCCAAAACCTTTGATCAAGTCATGAATCTTGATAGCAGGCAACTCAGCATCTGGCAGCAGGGACGGAGGGAGGCGGGATGGGGGGATGCGTGCTCACGTCTGGTAGAAGTTACCACTTGGACACATATGCGGGGTCTCACACATTTGTAGATATTTATCTGAACATGGAAAAGGCTTGTGGGGCTAATCTGTTCCCCTGCACTGCTGTGAAAACAAAGAGGCCCTCCGTTCCATGTCAAACATAGATGTAGTCATGCACGCAGATAAGAAGGAAATCATGCTTCAGCTTCTAGACGCGTGTAGCTTCTGGGGAACCCTCGGGGTCATTTGGTCAACGACTAACTCCAAAGGGCATTGTTCTACCGACTGTTGAGTTTCTTTCCATCCGTACTGTATCTAGTTCCGTGACACGGGAGCTGCCTGCCGCGCCTTTTCTACAATCCTGTGTTTTCACCCACTCACGTGACCTCTCATTTTGTCCCGCACAGGACGCTCATGAATCGTCCCAGCCTGTCTGGCTCCAAGTTGCGGAGTCTGCTTACAGATTCGCCCTGGGCTCAATTGCCGGAGGTGAGTGACATGTCTGACGCCGAGCGGGGCAACGTTAGACGGCCAGATGGATGGGCCCGAGATTCCGGGGCCAACCATTGTGCCGTGGGCGGGGCGAGGAGCCGTGAACTGAGGCGGCCGCATTGTGCCACTGCGCAACCGACCGCTCCAGGCTGTCATCGGCGCCGGAGCTTTGGAATGACACAAATCTTCCGTAACCGTTCTCCTGGAATCTAATTATTATGTAGAAAGGAACAAGGAATATCTGATATAAAAAAAACCTTAGATCAGAAGCAGATTGTGTGTGTGTATTCAAAATCCTTTAAACCAAATCAGTGTTGACTGAGTGCGCAACGCAAACGATATTAGCAAAGAAACGGTTTCTGCAGCCAATCAGATCAGATCAATTTATCCTAATAAGGCTTGAGTGCAATAACATAATTTCACTCTCTTCTGACTCTTTGGTCAGAGTCTATTTGAAACACATCTATAGTCATTTGGACACATTTATACATTTAACTCATTCACTGCGTTTGACAGGGTGGAAGTAAAATATCTAGTTTAATTGGGAAAACTGGCAGTGAATTTAATATGGGGGTTATAATTTAGTTAGGTAGTTCTTGCCGTGTGATTCTACATTGCCTTTTTGTATAGTATTGATGGTTACTGAAATTGCAGCCTGGTGCAGTTATACGTGCAGTTGTGTTCACGCAGGTCCAATTCCCATCAATGAACTAAAATGTGCGTGTTCTAGCCACGGGTGCGACAGTTGTGTTCCCTATCGATCTGGTCAAGACTCGCATGCAGAACCAGCGGTCGACGGGCTCATTGGTGGGCGAGCTCATGTACAAGAACAGCTTCGACTGTGGCAAGAAAGTCCTGCGCTATGAAGGCATCTTTGGCCTCTACCGAGGTAATCCGCCGGCCCATTATTGTTATTATGGGGAACATTATTCTGGAACAAAATGCACCAAACAAATTGTCGTGTGGGAACGCACCACAAAGTGTCAGGGCGCTAATGTCGGCGGTGTGTTTTGCTAATTGATACCAGAAGCCTTTTGGCCTCCCATTGGTGAAGAATAGGTAGCACGCAGTGCTCGCGCTTTCATTATATGTAGCAGTGTCACAGGATCACGTTTAGACCGGAATGGCACAAACACTCTCACATTAGGGCAATTCACCTGGAAGGGTGAAGACCGCCACCTACTGATTCTTCCATCAACGCAACTTTTTGTCCCTCCTCCTCGCTTGATGATTGAGGCAGTCTGTTATTCTGGCACCATCACAGAAGCAGTCACTCAGCAGCTCCTGCAGAAGCAGAGTCATCTTGATGAATTATGCTACATGAAACGCCTTCAAACCTGCTTTGCCGGTTTTTGACCACACAATATTTTGACCACACAATTATTTGAATGTTCTTCATTGGCACTGATTTTTCATTGATAATCTCTTAACACATTAGAATATGACTAAACTATTTGACATCCCTATATTGGAGGACTTAAGAGCAAAAAAACAAAGTTTTGATCAAGTGCATCTCACCGGAAGGAATCTTTAACATAAAAGAAAAAGAGAATTTAATAAATGTCAATATTTACAGGAAGAAGGAAGAAATTTGTTAAATGCAGCACCATTTTAGAGAATCTATGCGATTTTTTTTAGATTGTTCTACAGTTACTGTTGATTTTTTTATTATACAGGAAGAAAATAAAGAACCTGTTTTCATAACACAGTGAACCTGTGTTCAAAAGCTCTCCTATTGGTAACTAGGAATATTATTTTGCAGGTCTCGTCCCACAGCTCATTGGCGTGGCCCCAGAGAAAGCCATCAAACTCATGGCAAGTCATTCCTTCCTGCCACTTTCGAGTGAGCCCAAAAGCTTCAGTCAAGAACTAGCTTTGGAGATGAAAAACATGCATGGTAGCAGGCGTTCTTCGCAATCAAGAACACAGCTCCGAGCACAAGATAATGTTGATGCTTGGCTATCAAGGGCGGAATTGGGTCTCATCTGCTTTTTTTCTTCTTGTCTCCCACCAAACACCAACCCCCACCCCATCCTCTCAGATGAACGATTTAGTCCGGGACAAGTTCACCAGCGAAGATGGTTCCATCCCTCTGGCTGCTGAAATTTTAGCTGGTGGATGTGTAAGCACAACTCATTTATTTTTTCAGTCCGCAGCAAAGCTATAGTATTAGATTAGTATTCTTGGCTGCAAAACAGTTTAGTAGTTTGACTACTGTTTTTTTTTCTATATGCAAGATTGACATATTGAGGTTTAACGTGTGTGAGATTAACAATAATCACTGACTTTTTCGTTTTTTATGGGGGCAAAATGAGCCTCTCAAACTATTACATAGATTGACCGAGACAAAATACACTTCGGAGCATTAGGAATGAAAAGGAATTAAATTCAGTATGGACATTAGATATATATATATATATAATATATATGGATATATATATATAATATATATGGTATATCTCTAATGTATCGCTGAGTGTAACATACTTTTTAGAAGCATTCGGCAATCCAAATTGAGCATTAACATGACATTTAAAAGTTAACATCGCCAGGAAGTGAATCAACTCAGAGGTTTTGCCGAATCAATATGTAATTACGTAGCAAAGTATTGCATTGTACGCTTCCCTAAATCCAAAATTCTAGGCCCCAGTAATGAGAATCGCTGCATGTTGCACTGCAAATCTTTTGTGATGTCAGAGAGGAGATGCAAGCGGTGCATTTCTTTCCATCCAGCGGACGGACGGATGAAGGTTCTGAAGAGAACCAGGCCGGTTGCGGAGACGAGCCCCGCAGGTTGTTCGCGGGGTCGCAACCCCTGTCAGGGTGTAATTGGAGGAGAGGCCCTGCGGGGTCCCGGCCGAGCCGGTTCTTGCTCATTTGTGATTGGGTTTGACAGCATCGCGCATACCCAAAGCCCGCCAACACACCCGGTGAGGCCGGAGCATATTTCTTGTACAAACCCTACACAGGATACATCCCATCTGGGGACTCGTGCCATTCATTTAGAAGGCTCGGTGGGATTTTATCACACCCTGTGGGGTTGTTTTGCTATGAAATGTTGCCAAACCATGGCTGGCATCAGAAGCAAAAAAGATAAAGGAGAGGGGGTGAGCGCATCCATCTTCAGAGAAGCGGATGCTCCCCTCCTTCTCGTCCTCCAATTTTAAAAATGACTAAATGCGCCTGAGCTTTTTTTAGATCCTAGCTCGGATGTTTACAGATAAGACCCCTGCCCTAAATGTCACCAGCGGCCATCCTGAGGCCTGATTAGCTTTACGGGGAGGGGGTGATAAATGTGCCTGAGTCACAGGGCGCCGTGCCTCGGGCCGGTCCGTTCAGGGGTAATTCAGCGCTCTCCCCCCTGGGAACGAGGGTGAATTTGGGAAGTGTGCGGGGCAAGGCCGGGCAGGCTCGTTCGCCCTCGCCATAGGAGGTGCCTCGGGGGTGGGGGAGCGAGAGGGCAGAGGGCCTGTGCCAGGGTCACAGCCTCTGGAGCCTCCCGAGCGTGGGCCGGGGCCGCTCCTCGCCCGACGTCTGCTCCGACCTGACCCCTGTCGTTCCTCTATCAATGCCTGCTTTTTTTCTCTGCTCCTCTCAAGGCTGATGCTAAACAGCGTGAAACTGTAGCGTGGATGAAAAGTGCCTTTTGTCTGGTCATCATTTAAGAAATCCCATTAGGGGGAAACGCTTACACATCATTAGCGTCGTCACACGTCATCGTGGGAATTTGTTATTTTCCAACATTAAATCACCTTTTCACCTCTTTACAGGCTGGATGCTCCCAGGTGATTTTCACCAATCCTCTGGAGATTGTGAAGATCCGCCTGCAGGTGGCCGGGGAAATCACCACGGGGCCCAGGGTCAGCGCCCTCAACATTGTACGAGACTTGGGCTTCTTTGGCCTCTACAAGGTGGGTCAGCGGACCCGTGTCAGGCTACCTGTCACACAAGGGCGGAGAATGTCATAAAAGACATGAAGCCATTTTCTTTTTTTCATTTTTCTTGGTTTTGTTCGATTTTGTCTCAAATAATTCAATCTACTCAGAAATGGCTTGTTTTAGTATTCTGTTTGTATCTTATTTAAGATTTTAAGGTTGGAACTTAAAATGTCCTTCAAATCTGAACTGACCCTAATATGCGCGGTACGTTTCACTTCATCAAACGAGTACGTTTCCTGCTTGAACCTTCTCTTCACTTTGCAGGCCGGGAATCAGGAACAATCAGAATTTCAAATCTAAACGCCACTTGTACTGTTTGCAATTTTCCCCAACAGTGTTGAACACGTAAAAAAAAGCAATGCTGCAAGTAGGGAGGGCGGATGCCTCACTACTTGCTGGTTTTCCACATTCTTGTGGCTTTTCCCTAGCTGGCCACGTACACCGTCGTACTTTAATGACGAGCAGATAGCGTGCGATTCGGTAACAAAGCACACTCGGAAAAAGCTGCGAAAATGCTGACTTCCTCTCGGCAGAAGCTGCAACACAGCCAACGGAGCGTGATGGATATCTTGGCCTTGAGGAGCTTTGGCTCCGTCAACATTAAAGTGGCCTTTAAGTGAAATAAGACAGCACAGCGACCACTCTGTTGGAGAGACAACTCCCTGATTTTGCCTACTTGCATAAATCTATTCTAAATGATCATGTTGTGTTCTAGGGAGCTAAAGCCTGCTTCCTGAGGGACATCCCCTTCACCTCCATTTACTTCCCCGTTTACGCACACATCAAGGGGATGCTTGCATATGAGAATGGGAAAGTGGGGCCTCTTCAGCTGCTCACTGCTGGAATATTGGCGGGTAAGAAAATAAGGGAGAAACTGAGCAAAATTACAGATGCAATTCTTGTATCATATCATGATATTGTAGTGTAAGTGTATCGGTGAGAGTATAGCGGCCAGCCCACCTACTGTTGTGCGTGGAGTCCTTGAACACGTCATCACTTGACTGCCGTTTGGTCAATTGTTCTCTTAAAGGCATCCCGGCAGCGGGGCTGATGACCCCCGCCGATGTCATCAAGACGAGGCTGCAGGTGGCGGCCAGAGCAGGCCAAACGACGTACAGCGGAGTCATCGACTGTTTTAGGAAGATCCTCAAGGAGGAAGGCTTCAGGGCCTTCTGGAAGGGAGCCGGAGGTGGGCCGCATTTATTTCCTTTTTGCCAATGCATTTGAGCTGGAAGGGGGGGCTTTTAACCTCTCAACATTTTTTCGGAGCTGGACTCAATTCCCCAACAGAAGTACAATAATGTTTTAACATTAGTCTAACTGCTTGGGTCTTTGGGTATGAAAAAGGATGAGTTCAACAAGAATCCATTTGAAACTCTTTTTTTTGTAAATTCACGGTATAATCTATCCATTGCATTTAAAAATATTCAATGCATTATTTTATGAGCAGAAATAAACCCGCTGTCTGTTTCTGTGCATCTTTCAGCTCGAGTCTTCCGATCATCACCGCAGTTTGGCGTGACCTTGTTAACCTACGAATTGCTGCAGAGATGGTTGAACATCGACTTTGACGCACAGTAAGTACTCCATACGCCATTGCACCTTTTACTCGCCGAATAACCTCGGCCCTCATCGGACTCCCTGTTTCAGTCGTCCGTCAGGATCCCAGCCCACCCCTGCTAACAAATCAAAGGACATTCCTCACACCAGGCCCGACCACGTGGGCGGATACCGTCTGGCGGCCGCCACATTTGTGGGGGTGGAGAGAAAGTTCGGCCTTCAATTTCCAAGGTTTGAAGGGGCGGCCGGCAATGCTTCAACACTAAGCCGCTACAAAAAATTGGCTTCCACTAAGCATGTGACTTCTTGATTCAAATGCTGCATCAATCTGTCTTTTTTTAATGTTTACTCTGCAAAACTTGCACAATTTGCACATGCTGTACTTATAATAAGAGGAACATTATGACACTAGACTGCATTTTACTGTATGCTAAAAAGCTTGGGTAAAGGTGCTATATGATTCTGCTATGTACAGATGTTTTCCAATTGTTTATTTTGAGCAGGGGCAATAATTTTAATTGTATTTATTTTCTTGGAATAAATGGTTTTAAACTTTTGTGTGAAATATCACATTTCCATGACCCAATAGCTACACACTCACCGACTAATGGAGCACATGAACTATTTACTGTAGAATGAAATCTCACTGAATGTCATCATTATTCATTGAATAACTTACCTATTGACTGGGAACAACAGTATTGCTTTGCTGCTTGGTGCCAGGCAAGAATTGAAGTGAGCTAAGGAGTTCCAAGCATTCAAACAGCAGCGATGGAAACAAAATAATCCACAGTGAATCCAATGTCTTTTTTTGTAACATTTCCTAAATAGAAAAGCACAACGTTCACTCAAAAAATTATCAACTTACTTTATAGATCTTTGAATCACTGAGTGTTTACAGCATAGATGATTTTATGCATGGATGACATTCCAGTCTAAAGAGCTGCAAGGAAACATGACATCGGACAATATGGAACACTGGAATTTTCCGTGCAAAGTTTAGGAGAAGATCATGAGCTGTAGGAATGACACTTTTACATTCGAAATATGCAGAGGAATAATACAAGGAACATGGAGAAAGTATTTGGCTCCAAGAACTCAAGTAAGGCGGATATCGACATGCAAAAGGTAAACATGGGGGACTTGGATTTAATATTTAAGGCATCTGGTAGAAAGAAAACAAATAAAACTGTTTGGTGTTTTACAAGTGTGGCTCTGATATAAGGCCCAAAAAGATGAGGAGGAAACAATCAGCTCGCTCATCTTTAGGTGGGGAACCTTCAAGCCGTCATGGGAGCGGGTTTCGCACGGACGAGCCCGCCGATGATCCGTGAACACACCTGGGCCCGGTGCGGCGTCATCACGCGGCCAGCCGCTGAGCTGCCAGCTCCTCGGCGTCATCTCGGTTCTCATTAATCTCAGCCAGCGTGCGGACGAAGCGGCTCCACTCGTCGTTGCGCGGAACGCCGATTTGCTGAGGGGGGGGAGAGCAGGGCCATTATGGTATGAAAGAGATATCTGATCCAATGTTTTAGACTTGTGCCTAGAGATTACTTTTTAAGTCAACTGTGGAAACAGTGAGTATGGACATAAAGAGTACTCCGCCATGATTTTAACTGCAGCATCCAAGAGAAGTTAGGATAACTCACCTCTCCAATGTCGTACACTAGGACCCGTCCGTCCAAGTCTCCCACCGCGATTTCCCTTCCGGAAGGAGTCCATCGAATCCTATTGAGAGCCGGGTTTCCTTCCACGGTCACGCTGGCTGTCGGGACCTGTCAGGAATCGAGTGAAAAACAAAATATGTCGCTTCTAAGTCACTCGTATCTCAAGGCATTTGCCATATTCAAGTATAAACTTCCCATCGGCCTAATGTCTATTGTGTCAGTGGTAATATTGCACCTCTGTGTCATTGTTGAGGTTCCACAGGTCCAGGTGACCCACGCCGTCCACGCAAGCGAACAACGCCGGATGAGTCGGCGACCACATGACGTCGTAAACATAGTCCGAGTTGTCCTCAAACGAGTAGAGCGGCTTGTTGCTCTGCAAGCAGATAAAGAGCAGGTCAGGAAAAAAAGATTGCACTGTAGAATTATTACTAGTTTTTCGATCTTATTTGACGTGCTTGATGTGCAAATGAAGTGAGCGGTCGCATCTTACCTTGGTGCTCCACAGTTTCACAGTCCAGTCAAAAGAAGAAGTCACAAAGAGGTGCGAGAAGTCCAGTGGCCCGGCAGCTGTGTGACAGTGGATGCCTGTGATGGGCCCGTGGTGGCCCTCGAACATCTCACAAATGCCTACTTTGCTGTGGAGCAGCAGATAGATTCAAATATTAGAAACGTGATGAAAAAAAACGAGACTGACCGAATGAAATCCTCCCTTAAAGATGCAATGTGTTGTTCGCCAGAAAAACTGAATTATCCTGAATAATCCTCCATTATGTACTTAATAAAGAAAAGTAATATCTTCATGATATGAAATGAGTTATGACAAATTCACTGAATATTGTAATGTTTCCAATTCCTATTTGTAAAGCATTTCAGAGGTCCCAATGTATTAAAGACTATTATACTTAAATCCAAAGTGTCAATACTAACTCCTCTCCACTGCATATTCCAGAACTGCGATCCAACTGAAGCTCAGATAATTAACCAAGTGGTAAATACTCAGCATGAGTGATGCTTATGCATTATTAAACTGCAATGACAGTATCATTCTATTGTAAATGAGGTGGAAAATGATTGGGCCAATTACCGAGAGGAATATGTGAGCGGCTATCGCCGCTCGGCGCTCTCCCGGCACACTGCAGAATATTTCATTATTTGGTCCCTGGCTAATACGCATCTCAGCAGGGGTTTAGACCTAAGCCGCATTTTCACACTGCTTTTTCATGGAGATGAGCGCAGCTGTTTAATGACAACTACGCTGGATGAGCTGCAAGTTAAATTCCAGCAGGGACGGCTGTAAAAGAAGCTTCTCAGTGTTTAAAGGGGGAAAAACTGAATCACCTCCTCTTCGTGTGTGTACCCTGTTAATGTCAAACAAGCTTTATGTTGCCAACTGACAGCCAGAGAAGAAAAACATGGCTACTTGGCAGGAGTAAAAACTTGAAACTGGAGGAGAGTGGACTGTTGGGATTTTTATGTTGCGCAGTGATGTTTTTTTGACTCTCAGTGTTCCATTTTTGGACAGACCCACCTTCCATGACGACACGACATGTAGACAGAGCCATCCTCGCTGCCCACCACAAAATTGTTGACGTCTCCCAGTGGGAACGACATGGAGGTGACGGCTGCGGTTTTGGACTGCTTAAACACCAGCTCCATGCTGTCCTGTAGGTGGGACGGGCTTTTGTCAACACAAGACCAGCAAAAAATACCCATAAAAAAACGATTAAAAAGCTATTTGTTTTCATAATCTAAATTCATCTGACACATTCCAAAAATATATCACACCTTACAATGTGTGGGCAAGTTGATTTTAGTCAAAATTTGAAAAAAATAAAATAAACATAATGAGAAAATGCTGAAAACTGAAGTAAAAGATTTTGATGAAACAGTTTAGAGAGGATGAACTGACTGGATGTGTGTAATTTACTTGACCATGTGTATTCTGGATGTCAAAACGGATTTAATGTGCGTGTGTTCAAGTCTGAATAGTTTAAATAACATTTTCAGAAAATTACACCTTTCAAATATATCATGTGGTTCTTCAGCTATTCTTACATTTTTGGACTTTGACTCAAGATAACATCTCGCATCTGGATTTGACTTCACGGAACATATTTGTTAACCAATGGTATCAAAGTCCAACTGGAATCCAATTGTTTAACGCCACGACGTACACATTTATCAGGTCACACTAATTGAAGTATGTCACAAGTGTGTACGTATAAGTATGCATCACAATTCTGAGTAAAAATAACAGAGTCAATTCACTTTTGCTTTTTCTAAACATCTGAATTCTCATTGACATGAAAAAAAAAAAAGAAATGCTGTCAAAGTCACGCTTCTGCTTGATGTTTCTCTTCACAAGAATAAAACCACCCAATGTTGTGGGACGGCTGAGGCGCAGTTGTTAAAGTGGGCTGTCCATTGACCAAAGTGTGAGCTGTTTGAATTCTGGGCAAAACACCAAACCATACATTGCTCCTGGTGGCCCTTAATAGCTCCTTGCATGGCACAGCCGTCCATTGGTCTTTGAAAGTGTGCGTGAATGTCAACTTTCCATGCAAAAGCAATTTGTGACGGCTGTCTGCAAAGGCGCTATATAAGTCAAGTTTGCTTGCTTCAACTGCTGATTACTAAAACATTTACACTAAATGGTCAAAGAAAATAATTTTTTGGGTTCTTAAATAATCACTCAACTGCATACCTGCGGCTGTGAGAGCATATCCAGACTCCAGGTGCACATCTTGCCGTCATTGGAGATGCTGATCAAGTTGTTGGCGTTCTGGGTGCCAACCACGTTAACACAGTAAACTGGGTGCTGCACAGAGCGTGACGGCAAGACTTAAAACAAATACTCCAGTGATGAGGCAATACGTCATTTTTAGTTTTAAAGCTTACCGTGTGTGCAGCTGCCGACAAGGGTGTCCTTTGCACAGGAGTCCTCTTATTGCTTCTGTTGTCCCACAGAACAATCTGGCCTGAGTATGTGCCCCCAACCACAACATTTGGGTGGAACTTGGTGAAGGCAGTGGACATAACAGCAGACTGTCAAAGCGAGGAGAAAAAGATTATTAGATAGTCCACAAAAGGACCATTATATATATATATATATATATATATATATATATATATATATATATATATATATATATATATATATATATATATATACACACACATATATACACACACACATACATACATACACATACATATGTATATATATATATACATATGTATATATATATATATATATATATATATATATATATATATATATATATACACACACATACATATATATACACATATATATGTATATATATGCATGTATGCCATGCATATATAGATACATATACATATATATATATGTACATACATATATATACACACATATACATACACATGTATGTATGTGTATATCAGGTTTCTATTGATTGAGTTTAAGCTCTCAACACCTTCTTCAACCAGGACTTGTGATTTAATTGTGCTCTTTGAGCAGTGCGTACAACTCAAATGGCATAAATACAAGTTTTCCTGCACAAGAAAATCACATGTTGTCATGAAACTTCATTTCAAAAAGACTTTGAGGCATCAAGATATTTGTGTTCACACTTCTGTGCAGTTGCATTCATCTTAGCCTGCGACCACATCCGCTTTGCAGGCAAGCAAACATATGTTTCTGCTCAAGCCTCCATACAGGAGTAGCCCCAAGGCAGGCAGCATAATAAGGTTGGACAGCTTCAGGAGCGTTCTTGCAGTTCTCTCCCACGTGCTCGTTAGAACATTGCGCCCCTTGTTTGGATGCCTATGACAAACCGCAACCACCCCACGCACTCTTAAGCGTTGCACAATTCTCGGATTCCATCCAAGGCCTGCGCCATAGGCGCTTTTCCGGTGCCCAAAGAGCACGTGTGTGAGCATAGATGTGGTGGAGGTGGATGCTGACATACTGAACTCACACTGTGGATTAAGACGTGAGGTGGAGGGGGCAGGGTGGTCGTCATGACTACACTCTTGTCGTGTAGCAAGCCCAACGTGTGGATGAGGGGGAGGGAAGCGATTAAAGTGCTTTCAGTACCTGACAGTGGAAGACGTACTCCGGCGTGTTCTTCTTGTACTTCATGTTCCACACTAAGGCAACGCCATCGGGCTCGTGAGGAGCGTCCATGTTGTTGTTGTAAGAAGCGACCAGAAGTTCAGGATACTAAAGAAAGCATAAAGATAGGAGGGGTCACAAAGGTGAAGCAGACTCAGTGTGCTTCTTTCAAAACAGAGGAATTACT
Source organism: Stigmatopora argus (assembly GCF_051989625.1). Classification (NCBI taxonomy): domain Eukaryota; kingdom Metazoa; phylum Chordata; class Actinopteri; order Syngnathiformes; family Syngnathidae; genus Stigmatopora; species Stigmatopora argus. Next base: position 11,601,175 of record NC_135399.1, read on the forward strand.
TTTTTGGCAAGCGTGGGGTGATGTAAATAAGGTTACCTTAAAGAATTTGTGAAATGTAGTTTTGATACACAATTACAAGTTAGAAGGACATGTATTTCCCATTAGGCAGGTAAATACATTGAACGAAAAGCTGACATTCAATCAGTGTCACAAGTCATTGCAGAATCATGCATGAAATAACTCTGGATGCCAAAGGAAAGAAATCATTACGGTCTCTGACTAAGTGACAATTTCGGAGGGACATTAAACTCATTCCTGTGGGACTTGTGGCTCAAAGTATGAAATGCTGTCAAGCTCCAGCTATGTAAGCATGAAGCATAATGGCCTAGTAAAGTTAAGTTGTTTGCAAAGCCAATTAGTAGCTTTCTTCAAAATACACTACTATTTGTATGGAAAGGACAGAAATTTTAGACATTGCTTAAACACTTGAGAATTAAAATACACTTGAGTTTTAGAAGGGACGAGTTTAGTATGGAAGAACTTGATAACTTTGATTAACAATGAACATCAACATAGACTGTGACCTAGGTCAACTTGTCCGAAATAATTTGTTTAAGTTGCAAAGGGGACACAAACTCCCCACTTTTGTGTATTCCAGGTTCTTGTAGGAGTTTTAGCAATGTGCCTTCTTAGCTTAATTGTAAAAAAGTGTGTAGAAGAGACCTGTGGTGACCAATCCAGGCAAGTGACAACACGGTGTTTGGACCAGCGTTCATCCATGAATTGTCTATTGAGTGAAAGTTTTGTTGCACCCTGGATTTCACTGCAAATGAAAGAGAACAACACAAGAGCCCATTAAATCCTTCTTAAAGAGAAATGTGTACAAACACTTGTGATGAAATGATTACCCCTCCTTCTCCTCCAGGTCACGACCACTGTAGTCAAAAAAAAGGTCAACATGCTCTGACAGAGCCCGCTCGATGATGCGAGTGCTGTGGTCGAAAAAATTCACAAAGTCCTCCGAGTGCAAAATCTGCAGTTTCTCTTCCTCAGTCAGCTCGTGAAGGGTTGCTGTGTGCGCGAACAAGGTTTAACTAATCAAGATTTTTCTTCTAACTCATACATTTTCTGATGTATTGGCTGAATTATTTTTGTCGAAAAATTATTATGTATGTCTGTCAACACTGATTAGACTAGGAATTTTATGAACAACAAAATACAGTTTCTCAAAGAAACCTACACATTCCCATTTTGTAAAGATCTTGTGAACACTTCATTGTTAATAACACTCGTTTAGTAGAACTTATCAGATTGTGGTTGATGTGTCAATCAACTATGCATTTATAATAACTTTAGGTACCTTCTTCCTCCTCTTTGAGGTCTGGCTTCTCAGTCTGAACCTCAACTACGGGCTGGGGTACAGCAACTTCTTCCTCTTCCTCATCTGGGGATCAGAAAGAAAATATTAAGCCACATTTCTACAGACTATATTTAGTTAAAGGCCTGCCCAACACGTATTGATTGTGTTCGTCCCAACGGTAATTATCTTGCTTTATAAAGTCAAAGGACAAAAAAAGGCTACATTTTCAAGTAAGCAAAATTCCCATGATGAGACAAATTTAAGTGCCAGTACTGTTTTAGGCCCTTACATGCTTATATGTCAGATTGTTCTGCTTATTGGTCACACTTTGGCTACCAAGAGAAAAGAGCGAAAATGGATCCAAGCAGGCTTCGTCAAAGTCTCAGACAAAGAACGTCAAAAAAAAGTCAACATGCTGAACAGGTCAAGAAACTATAACAATTTCAAGCATACTTTCCTAGTTACTTTTTGACCTGTATCAAGTGTACCAGCATTTATGTGCTGCCATACCCGCCAAGTCGTGCTTGTAAGCGGTGACATTTTGGGTTTTTTAAGCGTCCCATTATGAGGTCTAAGAAATGCGCGATTTACATACTGTGTGTAACCGCATTTCACATGAAGGTCTTTGTACTAGGTGTTGTCTATTAAGCTGTAACAAATATTCTTTTATACATTCAAAATAATTACATACAAACACTTTGGTGCCTCAAAAGAACAAACGGTGGCACCTGTTTTCACCTGTCTTCCACATCCCCTATTCTGTTCTTTCAATATAAGCTTCTCCCACGATTATGGCTAGTGCAAAGGACTTTTGTATCAGATTATGCAAGTGTGCCTCGCATTTGTTCGGTTTGTCGACCACGATGTCGCCTTTTCAAAGAGATGCTGTCTCAAAAGCAGCGAGGTTGTCATTTGTGTTAAATGGACAGAGCGCAGCGGGTGTCTTGTTGTCACAGGGAGCCCTGTTTTTCCCAGCTGTTAATGAGACTCAAGCCATTCAAAGGCCAGTCTAGTTGTCAGTGTAGCTGTTTGCTCAGGGTCCCAGAGGCTGCTTGGCCCCTTCTGAAGGCAACGGGGCAACGGGGCAGAGGGGGCCGAGCAGGTGCCCGGGTCCGTCGCATTGGTCCGGCCAGATGACGGCATGGTGCAAAGGCAGATGGCGATGTCGGGATTGTCTCGTGCTCTTCAGAAGTGGCAAGGGGATGGGCACAGAGGTTTTCCACACGGCTGCTCCGAGACAAGCATTCCCCTCCCCTGAAGGGCAAGCCTGTGTAATTACCATCCTAGCAGGAGGTCCTGAAACTTCTATTCAAGCTCAGATAATGTACAACAAACTACAGGCAAGACCAGCTGGCAAACTGCACATTGCTTGTACCTCAAAGCGGGTGGAAGGTTCTTTCAAATTGCATCTCGTAGAGACGGTATACAGACCCGGTTTGAAAATCGAAATCATTTTAAAAATAGCCCAAAAAATAGGAGGGGGGGTCAGGGCTGATACATGCAAGCATTTATCTTAGTCTTATGGCTTATGTGGCACAACAGCACTGCAGGTCAAAATTTCCTACCCACTGAGATAATCTAAATGATAATGTCATCTGTCACTTTGCTTGTGAAGTGATTTATCCTCTTTTCAAATGGGAGAAGAGCTTCAAGGAAAAGCGTTATTGGGCGCACTGATGAGTTTACTGGTTTGAAGACACGTGCCATTTCAGTGCTCGGCCATATGCTTTGCAACCAACAGGGGAAGGTTAAAATCTTTTCTTTCAAGGGCCTCAATCAGGCTTAAAGGAAAACAGTAATCACTGTCTTTCAGCCGGACCCGGCCGCACGCGTCTGCCTTTCCCTGGCGAGGCAGCCCGAGCAATCAACCTGCCAGGCATTAGGGAGCGGATAGACAATCTGAAAATAAAGGGTATAATGCACCTGCCATCCAAAATGGCCATTTTGAGAAAAGCTAGTGATCCTGGTGACCCCGCTGGGGATGTGCCGAGGGTGGAGGGGGGTACTATAGAGCGCGGCAAAGGTGGGTGGCGAAGGAAAGAGGGAGGAGGGGGTTACATTTAACAGAATTCACTCGGATCATCGATGTCCTATATCCCGACACCTCCTCTAAAAGACCCTATTATGGCTTTCGCACCACTTAAGAAATAAAAGCTTTTTCGGGGAGCAAGTGCAAAAGGTGGGTTTTGTACAACATATTAAGCACAGCTAGCGATGTATGAGAATACAACTAAATGACCTTTGCTCTGAGCTGCAGGTGTCTTCCTCTTTTGCAGAGTTTACGTGGCACAAAAGTCTGGAAGCATTACATGCAGACCACTTTGCAAAAAAAACCACAGGCTTTTACTTGGCTACCTTTGCCATCCAGGCTAATCACTAAAGCCCACAGTGGGGAAGATCGTTTCTTGTTTCCCGAAATAAGAGGCTTTGAACACCACTTTCTTACGTTAGACAAATCTGCGATTAATTCTTGCAAATGGCACGTCTCAAATTTACGGATCACAGTGAGCCAGTGCAAATTTCAGAAAACAGACAATTGGTAGAATAATGACAGTTGCATAAAAATACCTTTTATCGTAATTTGAAGCATCATTGAGTCAAATGGCAAAATGTTTGTACTGATGCCAGTGAAATGAACTACAAGATTTCATTGCAGCGATTAATGACTTCCAAGTACAAAAAAATTGATAAATGATCATTAAAACTATAAAACAAAAACAAGAAAATGGTAAGCTTTCTTGTTAAAAAAATAGTCTTTTTGAAGTTAAAAGAAACTCCGGTCCAACATTGATTGATTATGTCCTAAGACTGAGACCACTGAAAAAAGGCTTATACCGAGCATGTTAATGAATGAAAAAGTAATAATGTGCAGTGAGGGTGCACCACTGATTGGTAAATTATAACCATACAGCAAAGCGAGTGCATATTCGCATCTCTTCATACAATAGGTATTTAATCATTAAGTACATAAAAGCCAACTAAAACTCTCAAGTGGCACTTTAGATGAGAAGGCCACTAAAGGCTTTTGTGATTTGAAGTTGTGACCTTGCTCAGTGATTACAACAAGCCTATCCCATTAAAAACTGGATTTGCTCAACTGACAAGCCTTTTGGAGCACTGCACCAGTCTAAGCAACCCACAACATCAGCCCATTACCACACCACACCCTCCAGCAATAAATCTGAATCTGTAATTACCACCTCTTGTTAAAGAGTGCATCCTGATTCTGCCTATCACTAAACATTAATGCACACCGGGAACAACATAAAAGAATAATTCATCAAATCCAACGTAATAATGAGTGAATTTCATATAATTCAATGAAATGCAACAACTTTCATTAAAAAAAGACTTGATCTTCCCAAATCCTTCCAACGATAGGGTAATTTCAAGGAATAATTTCATGTCACGACAGTCTTCAGATGAGTAGTCCATGTTTGGTCATTTTTCCAATTTCAGCTAGTTCTCTTGGTGAAAATCGAAAACATTGACCGAATGGCACATTTCCACGACATTCGATTTAAGAGATAGGTGCTTCTCTGATCGGCAAACTACTTTTTTTAACGATCAAGATTCAGGATCAAATAATCGCCCACCCATAGTCTCAAGACATATTTTTAACAGTGGCTAGATTATGTGTCACTCCTCAATCTGTGACACTTCCTCAAAGATGCCGTGCACTAAGGCCGTTTGCGATTCACATCTGCAGGGGCCATCCGTTAGTGTGCCACCGCCCGCTGACCTTGAAAGTGGCGCTTTGTCGTGTCCCCTCCTTTTGACAACATGATAAATCACTCAATCAGAAAACATGCCTGACGCTACACTGCACATGGAAATGCACAGAGGGGAGTGTGCGAGAAGCGAGGTGGATTCAGGCCTCATAAGCGATGGCGTGAAAATGCACAGTGTCACTGAATGCGTGTTGTTATGTGAGGCGAAGGGACAAGACAGGGAAGCTTGGGATTTGATGAAATGATTACATAGTTGTGTTGAGGCAAAAAAAGGTTTTGTGCTGAACAGCTGGAAGAGCCCATCGTTTGTTTAACAGAATTTCACAACGCTTTTAAATAGTCCAGAGTAAAAAGGAACGTGAATCGTTTCGAATCAATTTCCATCTTTTTTCTACTCTTGACATTGGCTGCAGAAAACGTGCGCATTGCTTAAAATCCTAAACAGGCTTTTAACGATGCTGAAAAGGATGTGTTCAATGATGCAATTGAAGGAACCGGACGGCAAAAATGACAGCTTTGCACTATGATTAATTTAGAAGACCTGTAGATAGCTTGGACATCTCGTCAGAGGAACGGGGGGTGAGGATTAATATCTCGAAACTCAAATGAGAATGCCCTTCACTATCTGCCTTGATAAAGAATAGTCAACTGGATATATAATAGCATGTGTGAACAAATAGACACTAGAAAAATCTAAAATCTCTGTATAGAAAGTACTATTTTACATACTATTTTTACATATAGTCCAGTTTGTTCTGACTATATTTATGCCTTTTTCCAACATCCCAATCCTCATTCACAATCACTTAAGGAACATACTTGTGCACTCATTTGTTAGTGTTTTTTTTCATTTCTTTCAAAAATGAGTAGCTTGTGTACTACAATTATTTGTATTAAGTTATTTTGAGAATTCTTCAATCATTATGTTCCAATAAGCTATTTGCAATAAAATGGAGGTGGTTGGGTCACAGTAAGGGTAATTACAGATACCTTGAACATGGATAGTATTGGGATTTGTAGTTATTTATAGCCTTTTTTTTCTACTGCCGTTCCGGTCAGCTTTTTTGTTTTGTTTTTTGCATTGCCCCCATATTTCAAGTTGTTCACAATTTGAGTGCATTCACATATTACCTTCTTTTTGCTGCGTCACAACAGGGGTCTGGGTCTCTTTTGTATATGACACAGTCTCGCGTGGAGGGAAATCCACCTGTGTGACTTTGGCCATCGCCAGCTTTGAAGATCCCCGCCTAAAAGCAGAACACCATTTAAACACAACATAAGCCAGAATAGCAGGAAAAAAGACCCTCACCTCCTCAAATGGAATGGCACCGTTTGCGCATTAGCTTTAAGCCAAATGTAAAAAGGATCAAGTCTCATGTACATGCACAACTTAATTTGAGCCACGAAAAGTATGCAATCATGCCATAGATTGAGAGAAGGGAAAAATGACCAGGAAAGGAGAGAAGAGAGTGTCCAGTACCCCAGCTCAAAATCAGAGTGAAGTTGTAGAGTGGACGGATCAGAGTCCCAGTGTAGAGTCCTGGTTAGTGTCACAGCAACGACGCAGCATTAGTGAAAGGCACAGGCCAACACAAACCAGGAGAGCAAACACAGTTAGCATCATGTTGCGCAACATGCACATTAACAAGAGTATTGGGTGCATGCCGATTGTTTTTTTTTTTAAGACAAGAAAAACATTTGAAGTTTCAAGTATGAAATTATAGTCATACAAGAGGAATGTGTAAATATTAAATAGTTAATTGTATTGAGCAAAAAGTTTGTTCTCCATTCTGGTTCAATTAAGCACCTTGTGTGTGTAGTACTTTCTCAGTAGCTGATAAGAATTTACCATTCTACATATAAGTGATTATTAGATAAGTATTCATACTGATGATGAAGATGCTGAACACTATTTCATTGTTAATGAAATAAATCTAAGTGTAATTTGATCAGATCATCAACATTCATGTTACTTCAGCTATCTGTTTATGACAACTTTACATTACAAATAAATATTCACTAAAAATCCTTACTTTATCTCATAATTATTGTCTCACTTTTTTTCCCATAATTAACATCAACTTCCAGTAACACTGATTTAGTGCAATAAGAGAAGAATTTCTATTTCACTAGTTTGGCAAAAGGAATTTCCCCCAAAAAATTAAACGGAAAAAAAACATGGAAGAAGGATACAAGTTGAACCCCCCACTCCCCCGTTATTGTGTAGGCGTATGACAGCAATCCAAAAGTGTGTAATAGTCAATAGTGAATTCTCATTTTTCTTAGCAGACACCAACAAAAGAGGGGGTTGGAAGTTACAGTCTGGACCGTTTCATCTTGCAAAAAAATTCAACTCAACTTCCCTGCTGATTGACATGCGAGGTGTGAATGTGCCCACACACACGTTAGGGGGTGTCTCCAAAAAATAAAAGCACAAACTCACAAGAGAGCTTGCAAATGTGTTCATGTGCAACCGGGATTGTGTGACACCAAAGGAGAAGAGAGTTGTGTAGACAGGCAGAAGGCCCAAGTGGAGCGCCGAGCCGAGCCTCAGGTAGAAAACATGACCTCCATGTGTGTAGGAAATGGCCTTGCCGGAGAGGGAAGTGAGTCAACGTGTGTCTGGGGGGGTTTGAGGGGAACTGCTCTCTAAGCCTGATGGGACATTGGGGGAGCTTGAATTTCAGCCTAGGGAAGGAGCTCTAATTAGGGGTTAAGAAGTCCCCCAGGCATCACAACAGCCTGCTGTTTTATTGTTAAATGAGGATCACGCTAAATCAACGGCACATAAATCAAATAAACAAGCACTGGGCTGGAATAAACTTTTCAACTATTACTGTAATTCACTACTACTGCAGGGGAGAGTTATGTTCTTTTATTACAGAGTTTGAGCCTATATACATGCGCATGTGTGATTATCGTGTGTACCTTGATCCCACGGCTCCATCCGAGTCCTGACTCCCGGTCTCGCTTAAGGTCTCAACCGATTTGGCAGTTGGAGACATGGGAGGGGGGACTACAGAGATAAAAAAAAAAATCCAGATAAAACATTTACATTCAAATTTCATGAGACTGTTGCAACAGAAAAGTCAAAATACATTGGTTCTGCCATTCCAAATTTTGTCTTAAAACCCAGTCCACATCTTGAGAGCATTAGTACTCTTGAGCAGAAAGTGTAATAATTTGCATCAAATGTTCTTAAAAATAAATACTCCAGCAACTAGAAGTAGTCACAAACAAGACTTCAATCTGTGTCTAGAGGTAAATTAAGCACATTTCACCAGTTTCGTTAAATAGATCTTTTCTGCCTCCTGCTGGTTGCAAAGTGAACCAGTTTTAAATAAAAGACAATCACAGAGGACTTCAGCACAACTGCAGAAAAACTTCATTTCAATTCTATTTCCGAAAATTATTTGAGTGTTAAGAGCAGGGGGGAATAATCACAGGTGACACTGGAAATAAAAAGTATCATGAGAATAATTCATGAATTGCTGCAAGTACTCATTAGGCCTAAATTTCACATTGAAACAGTAAACGGAGAGGAAATCATTATCATCATGTTATTGAATTATTTCCTCAGTATATACTGGTCTACAGTATGTATGTATGATTCTTGTTGTATGGAAACTTGTAATGCTGTGAGGACATTTTTTATCAGTTTGATGATGATGATGATGATAAGTGGGTTATTAGTAGAACAATAAGAACTGAAGATATTGGCTACATGTTGACACTTACCACCAGAAACATCTGAGGTTATGCCAAAACTTTGCAACAGGGCATCAGCTTCACTCCGCTTCTTCTCCAAGTCAGACTCTTCATGGTGAACGGCAGTTTCCTTCAGTATTTCTGCCTTCATAATGAAACAATAAGATTGCGACAATTACAAAGATTTCATAAAATAAAGTAGAAATTACAAAATTTGTTGTATATGTCATGGAATTTTCTCAACAAAGACATTCTTATCTTATTGTCATACTATTCATGTGTACTGAATCTTTGAAATACACTTGTGTTTACACCATACCTCCTTCTTTTTACGTTCCTCCTCCTTTCTTTTCTTTTCCTCTCTGATTTGAGCCAAGCGTTGCTTCTTCCTTTCTAGCTCCGCTTTGAGTTCACTTTTTTCAGACATGATGCCACAGCTGGGAAACAAACAAAGTGAGATTTATTCATAGCAATGCTCACCAAACAGAGGGAAATAATCAGAAGTGACACTGGAAATAACCACACAGAACCACACTAATTTAGGCATTGCCAAACAATTACTGCCTTTTAAACACAAGTGCAATTTGGGTAAAATTATGTTTTATCATTGTGTATTTGGCAGGGATCTACAGCTACATTAGATATTTTGGTTGAGAATGTTTGAAGGATAGTATGCATACTACTGTCGAAACTCCTTAAGTACAATTTTAGAAATTCATCATCTGATACATTGAACATATATGTATGTTTAAGAAAAATCAGCAATCTGAAAAATATTTACTTGTTAATGAACAGTGAAATCTCCGAAGACAGTTGTGGCAAAAGCCCCCCCACCCTTATAGTTTAACAACATTCTTCCCAAAAAACAATTTCTACTTATTTGACATCCCTCAATCATATAAAATAATAATATACAAGGAAACAGAAGTTTGACAGCATGATTTCAATTCAGCTTCCTCTTCATTTGACCACAGTGTAGCCATTGTTTTGCTAGTGAACATGACAAAAAAACGTAGAACGTATGAATAAGCTCAGATAAATGTGTTTGCAAATCAAGCATACAATATGATAAATAGCCTAAACATCTATTTCTTGCGAGATGTCGCGCGATACGATCGATAAAGCAATTAGCTACACCAGATAGCATAGCTCCACAGTGCTGTCTGTCATGTGCTCGCAGTCAATGATCAGCGACTAAACAAAGCGCCTACCCTGCGTAAACTAGGATAAAGAACATGCATATAACATACGTGTGCTATTCCAGGTAAAGGCGAGACTCATGAAAGAATTCAAACCTTCAACTCAGTTTCGGCCCGGGGTGTCTTTAGAAAAAGTCAAAACAAACGAGCGTCCTGTCAGGTACGGCTCCCGAGGAGGCACAAAATAGGCGTCACGCGTTCCATTTTTTTATGTATAAAAACAAACACAAGAAAACGTTTATGATAGCTCCTAACCAATACCTAAGGCTCACTTTAATAAAAAGAATGCAAAATATTGCTGATCGTTTTATAGAACAAAAAAAGTTTGCTATTCCCCTTGGTCTTGTACTAAGTACTGTACATATGACTGCTGGAAGAGTACAGAAATAAGACATTTATTATGATATATCCTACATTTCAAATAAAACTAGTTTATTCCACAAATTCAATCTGTTTAGGAATTTAAAACCAACTGTATTCAAAAGTATTGTAAAAGACTCACATTAGAAAACATTTTTTTTTATTTGAAGATATGCAAAATACCTGAAATATCAGACTATAAGGCTACCACAAAATTTGTGGAGTGTAGTGAAGTTTGTCATTCTTACTGGCACAATTTCCATTTATATGAAATAGAACAAAACACCTTCAACAGCTACTGTAAAAATGACAAATATAAACGTACAATAGAAGATACAAATGAGCTACCAATGACAAATGACCAATTTAAAAGGTCTACACATTCAGGCTGAATGGGAGATGTTTCCACCACTAGTTTATTTATTAAAATTCAGTTGACCTGGTCATCAAATTTATTACTTCTCCTGCGGACCTCCCCAAGGGCTTCTTCACCCTCTGCTCCATCTGAGAGTTGAGACAAGACTGGGCCCACTTTTGGATCAACTTCACTGCCCCTCTCGGAATGCAAACTATGCAAGAACTGTTCACTGGGCCGTTTCCAAGACTGTCGAGTGGCAATCCAAAAGATGAGTGCTCCAAAAATCACAAGGAGGAGTCCCAGAGTGTTCACAAATATCGCCTGCGGTGGTAAATCCTTATATTTTGGGTCAGTACTCCTACAATGAGATAGAAGTTATTTTTTAGCATTTCTGCAAAACATGATAAAGTATCTTTTTGTTTGTACTTACAGGCTGAATATGAGTTTCTCAGTGATGCCCATGAGCGCCGCGGCTATAACTGAACCAAAGAGGAGAAGGCCACTGTAGGTATGAATGGGCATAAAGGCTGCTCTCCAGGATACAGGAGTAAATGGCATCAAATACATGCCAACCCCCAAAACAAGCTGCGTAAAACCGTAAGCACTCTTCAATTATAAAAAAATAATAAAGTTTCCGCATTGGGTAAATACGTAATTACATACATACATAATAAGCCCTAATTTTAGAGAATTTCAACGCACCCAAATAATAATCAGACACCGTGCACAGGGCTATGGCTAAATTACGAACTGTTGGCATTACTAATTGGCATTAAAAAATGCAATATATTTACTTGTAGACCGTACAGCATTACAGCTGCCAAACCCAGCCAGCTGTGTAGACTGTACATGTTGGGGATTCCAGCATCGTTATGGAAGTCGAAAACAGCTACCGTAGCCACAACAGCAGAAATAAAGGCCACCAAGTTCAAGGTGGCATGGACGAACTTCATGGTAAGTTTACTGTACTTCCAGGTCCATGGCAGTCTGTAGACGATGATGGCTGCAAGAGAAACAGCTAATGTATAATAAGGTCAAATAATACTTAAATTTGACTGTTAGTCTTCAACAACTTTGCAAACATAGACAAGCCACTGCATCCAGTTGAAATTGCTATTTCTTTGTCAAAAATATTTGTTGAACATTTTAACCTCTAATAAAAGGTATGGTTTACATTATTTTACAAGCTGAAACACTTATACATATGTAAAATACTTATGTACATACTTGTACATAGATTTTTTTCTATATAAAATTAGGAAGGTTGCCCGGCGGGCGAGTGGTTAGCGTGTCGGCATCACAGTTCTGGGGCCGGGGGTTCGATCCCAGGTGGGTCCTCACTGTGTGGAGTTTGCATGTTCTCTGGGGGCTTGCGTGGGTTTTCTCCAGGTACTCTAGTTTTCTCCCACATCCCAAAAACATGCCAGGTAGGCTTGTTGAAGAGTCAAAATTCCCCCCAAGTATGATTGGTTGTCCTTTGTCTCCCTGTGCCATGCAGTTGACTGGCCACTGATTCAGTGCCCCCCTTCTGGTGCCCATAATTAGCTGGGATAAGCTCTAGCACCCCCGTGACCCTTCTGAGGATAAGCGGCTCATAAAAAAAGAATGAATAAAATGATGAAAGGTAAAGTTAGATTTCAATGCTAGTTTTCAATTGTTTGGACCACTAAAACATGGAATTATTTTAGTAAAAGAACAAACTGACACTTGTTGCACATTTAAAATAAGCTAAAAAATGATATTTAATGATATTCAGTTGCAAGACATGCTTCATATTAGGGGGAAAGCGTTCACGAGTCAAATGAGGTGTAACAAATGGATGCGATTTCATCATTCGAGCTCTTTTACCACTTAACACGTTTAAAAACAATGCAGTGCTGCGCTCGTCTTACTTTTAGCTACATTTCAAGTCGTGTTTCCTAGCCACGCCCATTTCTGCACGATCCCGATCACAAATACGCAACATCAGGATGAATGGCGCGTGCAACAACATTAACATCGAATCGGATGCATTCTTGAGTTCCAGGAAAAAATAATAAAAGCTCCAAACTCACCCAGACCCTGCAGAAAGATAAACCCGCAGATGTTCAAGAGCGGATGCCAGTTAAATTCGGCCAGTTTTCCGTCCCAGGCCAGACCCCCTTGATAGTAAAGAACCCATCTTATAACGAATACGATGGCAATAAAGCCCGCAATGCCGGCAGAGGACAAAATGAGAAGAAACTCTTTATAGTTGTCCATGATCGCCTCCTTTCTAGAACGAGACTGTCGTGGAGTGGGAGCTGGATGAGGAAGACGATGATGAAGGGTCGCATTCTGTTTAGGACAGACTTGAGGTCACGTGAGGTTGGGGCGTTTTGTAACTTGGCTGCTGGCTAAAGTCCAATAACTTTTGTAAAAAAAAAAAAAGAACTAACCCAATCTTACTTTAAGTAATGTAAGTGCAGAATTATTATGCAAGTTATTTTTTCCCCTGCCGATTAAAAAATAATGTTCCAACGAATTTATAAGGGCAATTATACTACTATAAATATCTACACATATAAGTACATACGTAGACAACTATGTTCAACCATTCATTTTCTGTACTGCTTATCCACACTAATCACCATTTTGTGCACATCATTGCACATGCTTCATATAACAAATGAGACATGGAAAATGCCAGGAAATGTTCCACCAAAACAGCTTAGACTGACTCACTCAAATGTTGCAAAACCACGGGAGTTTCTCGTACAACAATTAGCCTTGAAAAATTACCTAACATTTTTTTGGCCACCTACTCTATGCAAACACTTATCTAAGCACATTCACTGTATGAAGAAGAAAATTATAATATTTGTTTTGCAAGCGATGGAGTAAATCCCACTTCCACATGACTATTTGTCACAGAAAGCATTGACGTCTATAGCAAAAAAATGATTGCGACAATGTTTCATTTAATAGAAAAACACCTTAGATGATCTTACACACTTTACAAAATAACATATTAAATTAAAGAAAAAAAGCAGCTCGTCTTCACTTTTGATGCTATTTTACAGCAATTTAAGCTTGTAAACATAGCAGCAGTGTCTGGTTCTCTTTTGTTCAATATGAACCATTGTGTCCTTGTCGAACGACAGGTCATGTCGGTTCGTCTAAAAACCAAAGATGAACATTCACCTCAGTATATTGTCAGACATGCATATCATGTGTACTAACTCACCTCATCCCATGTTTCCAACAGATTGACAGTCTTTAGTAACTGTCCACTCTGATTGTCATGTAGTTGTACCTGAGCTCTTCCCTCTTCATCTGCACCATTGGTCACCACCACTGCCAAAAGGTCCAGCTCATCCTCATAAATAACCATACGGAAAGTCTGAAACATTATTATTATTTTTACATTTTCATTATGGTTAATTTCCTGGTCACACGAGAGAAAAGCACAGATCAAAAGATATTGGGTGCATTCACAAAACTCTGACTTACTTTTGGATGTATATTACCATTGACAGACTACTTAGATAATACATGAATATTTATCCTACTGACAAACAATAATTCTGGCTCAGACAAACCGGCTTGTGCGGCTCTGAGGCTAATAGATTAGTCTTGTGACTGAGAGAGTAAAGTGCACCGCATTTTAACAAGTGTAGTAATGTGAACACAAAACATTTACATACAGAAACTAACACTGGCCTGAAAATAAAAGTACACTGCAAAAAAACCACCAAAAAACTGTGATCGCTTGTAAATGTCAAAATCAAAATGATGCTATCTTTTGCCCTTGTGAGCTAATATGTACCTTCAGGTCAGGATCATCATCAAGCTGTTGGGCTCTTCTTTTCACTGTGCGTCCTGAAAGAGTAACCATGACTTGCGAGGTCTCCTGCAATAAATACATAACATTTTTAATATCATGGAAGACAAACGCCCTCATTTATACAAACCATTAGACTTACAGTGTTGTTGCGAGGAATTTCCATTGAGAAATCGTTCACTACCTTTGATGGCAATCTACTGTTCAACTCACCCAGGATTTTTAGAATGCTAGAAGAGGTGGAGAAATGTGTTTACTGACAACTGATGATTTTTAATATTTACAGTTGTAGATCTCTATTAAAGGGTGTGATGATACAGATATACCTGATGTTGAAACATTTTTACTTTGTAATAGTACTCACTTAATGGTGCTTGGCCCCGCATGAATAATTCTTCCTGATTCGTCGGGATGGAAGAAAATAAAATCAGTTTCTAGAGAGTAACACTTCATATTCTGTATCCCATTTATGGCCTACAATGAAAACAAACAAAAAAACTAACTTTAGTTGGGACACATAATGAAGTGTGAAGACAAGACCTTTCAGGAAATTTCTCAACAAGATAATCAGAGGAGACAAATGAACAAAAAAAGTGTAGAGGACTAAAATTGTCAAAACAACCCCTGCCAACACTACACTTGGGTTGTGTTGGACGTTAACCAACTTGCCACTGGTTCATATCACATTTAAGACATAAAAACAGACAAACTAGTTTTTTTTTTTTTAAAGTATCTACATGATCATCGTCTCATAAATGCAAATTCTCATCCTGTTAAGCGTTTGTCAGTCATACCATAGTATTGTCTTTGAGTGAGGAGATGTGGTGACTCCCTTCGTGACATTTTTTTGGTGGTGTGTGAATATAATGCCAAGGAAATCCTCCAATCTGCACACCATTGTTAGAACAGGACACTTCAAAAAGCACGGGGGGGCAATCTAATCAATCAGAGTAAAAATAACAAACACTGTGGCATAAAAAATCTCTTTATCTGCAGTCATGAGGTAAAATAAAACCTTTATCAAAGGTACCTGTAATCTGGATATTTACCGGGATTCCAAACGGAGCTTCTCCCACTGTTTTTTCACCAAGAAGTGAACTTTTTTTTCCGAGCGTTACTTTCTCCACCAGGTACTACAAAAGAAACAGTTTAGTCGTAATAATATGGATAACCAACTGAAAATACAGTTTTCTAAAATGTCCAAAAGCTCAGTAGTATTGAAAAATGGGTCACTATGACAATCTGTACAAATTGTGTAGAAAAAAATTAATCCACAATTCGTACCCCAGTGTGTAAATTTGGCTATCGTGTCAAACTTTGAAGCCAAAATACACACCTTTTGCAGAATATGCTCGATGCTAAACAGCTTCACTGACTTGCGGTAAGACACAGCCAGGACACCTTGAGATATAATGACATCAGTAATGCCTTTGCCAAATACCTGCAGGATTTAAATACATATCTTCAAACCACACCTGCTATAATCGAAGAATGCGACAAGAACAAATATACAAACCTGTTTGTTGATTTCCATCATGCCCACAATTTGTAAAGGAAAAACTTGAAATATGACTAGATGCAACAATGTGTTCTGTGTGACGCCAGCCTGGCAAAATTTGGAAATAAAATAATCATTTAGTCATATTATCATCAATGAGTACTTTCTGTTATTTTGCTTTTGTTGTTCATTGAGATATGACACCTGTGTATCTTGTACTATTTGAAAATATCAAAAACTGTAACTAGTGGAGTTCTGTAACTGAATTATACAACTTTCTAACCAAACTAGATGGGAAAAGGCAAAAGTATTTATAATATTTGGCCTTGTCAAAAGTGTCAAAAACATCGTTATGGAATTAACTCTTTCTCACCTGCGGTGCTATGGGTGTGTCGTTATTTTGAACAGATTTTACATAAAAAATCTCTTGAGGAAGATCCCAGCATAGATGCCTACAAAAAATATAAGAAACATGACAATGTAATATTAAATAAATAAAAAATGAAAAAAATATTAATACAAAATTCCAAACACTTTCCATTTACCTGAATTTGTGTTTTGAAGAGAGGAAAACTCTCTCCAGTTCCTGTCCTGTTATGTCCGATAACCGATACAACCAATTATTGGCAGTCAAAACTAAAATGCTGGACTTGTGATCAGAAGGAGACGCCAATGTGGTTTCCTGCCAACAACACATTTTTGACTGTTTCAGCATAAATATGTAGATACATTTTATTGTTATAACGTCATGTTTTTGGCATTACTTACAAGTGGGCTCTGACACATCAAGGTATCTTCAAACTTATCCAGTTTAGATCGTTTAGGCAATTCGTAGAGCACGTGAGGGTCAGAATGTACACTGAAAGGTTCAATTGCTGATTTTCATTCATCATGAAATGTCTGTGTTTTGTTTTTCTACTTTTAGTGGAAAAGTAGTGTATTTACAAATGGTTTAAATGAGTGAAAATGACAAAAATCTCTTTAGGTGAATCGTCTGTAGATATGTATCGTATTAGGAATAATGTATTGAATAACCAAAAGATATTCATTTGTACTCACCAGCTATAACACTTCAGGTAATTTTCTAGATAGATTTTATTATTTCCACACATTATTGGGGATTTTGATGTCATGTTCCCCCCATAATAGAAATTCCGATTATCCTGAATTAGATAAAAATTAGTTCAAACTAAAGAGAAAACCCAGCCACTTCTAAGTGCTATGAAGTTTTCCATTACCTGTAAAATGAGTCTTCTTAGGATCTTCATATTGAATCTAGTTAGCGTCCCGCCATCGCTGATACCTCTGCATCTCCAGCACAGCATTTCAGTAGCATTTATGTTTCTTTTCCTCGAGTAAAGCGCCATCATTTGGTGGCAATTCTCTCAACCTGTTAAGAGCCCAATCAGCAAAACAAATGACAACTGAATGGCATGTTGAATTACAAGCATTAAAGTTTACACTACAGTACAGTGCAGCATTTGTATATATATATATATATATATATATATATATATATATATATATATATATATATATATATATATATATATATATATATATATATATATACATATACACACACACACATATATACATATATACACATATATATATATATATACATACATATATATATACACACACATATATATATATATATATATATATATATATATATATATATATATATATATATATAGTTTTCTCTTTAATCCCTCTTCAGAGTCATGTTCATCATTTTGTGTATTTTACACTGTTCTGTAACATGCACGGGGTTAAAGGTAGTATTGTTAAAAAAAAAAAAAAAGACACAAGCGATCATGTGCGCATATGCGAAAGCTAACGCTCAGGGGGTCCGCAACAGCCATCTAGACGGGTGATTATGGTTTTGTTTTCCGTTAAATCGTTTAGAATAAATTTTCTACGCAGGACTGCGGGTCTTAAAGTACATTTGTAGGAAATCAAATGTCTACAATAACATGCATCGTTAGCTAAAGAAGTATTTCAGAATCAAGAGTTCAGCGCACTCACTAGGCTTATTAGAAACACAGTAAAATAAAAATAAAAAAGGTAACAACACTATATTACTGTATAGCTACATACATCAGTTTGCTTGTATTACCGTAGTAGCGTTGGATTTAAATTATATATAAATATATTTTACTGAGCCTTTCCGGTCTTGTTTCGGAAGCAGGTCTTCCTTACGAGTTACAAGACAGTTTAAGCTCACTACTGACACTCAGAGGAAAGACATGTACTAGCATAAATAAAAACGCTTCACTGAATGGCAAGAGCAAAGGTATGGATCTACACTTGCACAAATACATTACGAATACATATATTATTTTATATATTTATTGTATATAATTTTATGCCTATTTATTATGTGTGCACTTTCAGTTGAAGCTTTAAATCTGAGTGTATACTTGCGTAATGACAATAAATGCATGAAATTCAATGTACTATAGGCAATGGTGATGCCTGCTTTTAAGCCAAAACATTGTGTTCTCTCAGCTTTGCTAACTGAACTGGAAAAAATAACTTTGAAAACATACAAGACATTTTGCATTTACTGTGAGATGACAACCAGAGACATTTAAAAAAAAAAACTTAAACCAACAAAAACAAATACTTTGTAATTTGTAATGTGCCACAATTGCCAATATTCAAATATTACAAGAACAAATATTTGGGTGAAAATAGGTTATGTATGCATTCCGGAGACTTTGTGGAGCCACACACGGGGAAGTCTTCATCAGAGTGTCTACAAGATGGAAGAGTACGGAAAGCAGGCCCACAGCTCCATTGGGTTCAAGAATTCTGACCAATCCTGATGACATCTATAAGCATAATATGTGGTCAGTCATTTAATGGGTCGTTATGATCCAGTCTCCTAAAAACTCTATATGTTCTAGATCAGGGATGCTCACACTATTTTGCTCCAAGATCTACTTTTCAATGAGCCATCCACTTTTTTTAATTCAGGGGTGGGCAAAGCGTTTCTGCGGGCGAACTACCCGTAGATCGCGATCTACATAATGGGCTCCCCTGATCTAGATAGTATTTTGGAAGTGTAATTGTTGACCAACTTTCAAATACATACCATGTATTTTTCCTTAAATTCATGTTTTTCCTCTTAATGTTTAGGGATCACGTGCAGTGGACAGAAGAGGATGAAAAAAATGCGCGGCTGAAAGCTCTCCAAAACTCTGAAGTGCAAATTCCATTAAGAGAACAAGGCAAGGATCAGTTTAATAGCCATGTCAAAAACTGAAAATGACTAAACTACTGCCATTTTACATCTGGAAAGAAATCTTGAATCGTTCAAATGTTAAAACTCGAAACATTCAAATGTTTGGTTAAAATATGCTTAATGTCTTGTCCACAGGCAAATTTGATACGGAAGCTGCCCAGTACTGGGATAGGTTTTATGAGATACACAAGGGTACATTTTTCAAAGATCGCAAGTGGCTGCTTTCAGAATTCCCAGAACTACTTCCGAGTAGTGTATTCGGCGGGGAGATGGATACCAGACATGTGCGACAGGGCAGCAATACACACTTTGACTGCAATGCAAATCATCAGCACGTGTGTCAAGAAGCAGCAATGGAAACAAATGAAGTTTTGCCAGATCCTTACCCTGGACAGCATGCCTCTTTCAGAATACTGGAGGTTTTTAAATATTATTTACTATATATTTTGAATTGGTTTTTGTTTCACATTCATAAATGTAAATTCATCCCTACACTGAGTGCACTCAAATTTGTCCTAACATGTGACTCTGAATTTTGTTGCCAATCTATATTTACCAGTCAAGGGTTAAATAATAATAAAACATTGTGTATATATTGATCATCACTGTATTAAATGTGCAGCATTCATACTGTATCTCTTTACAGATTGGATGCGGAGTTGGCAACAGTGTATTTCCTATTATTAGTAATATCAAGTAAGTGTTGTGTGAAAAAAATACTACATTATAAATTGCTTTACATCTTTACAAGGCTTTTGGGTTTGAAAAAACATTATTAATGTTACTATGGTCTTATGTGCCTTTTGTTCACAGGGAAAACGGTGCATTTTTATACTGTTGTGACTTCTCCCCTTCTGCTATTAAGCTGTTGAAGGTAAGAATTATGTTCAGTAATATTTTTAGTACCTTGTGGTTATTAAAACATACGTACCAACAGTTTCTGACATGCTTGTAGAAAGACAAGTGAATAAAATTTCGGTTTGATTTCAATATCATGGATTTTTTCCACTCTTATAGAACCACCCCAACTATGACCATTCTGTGTGCCATGCGTTCATGCATGATATTTGTGAAGAAAAGGGCTGCCTTCCTTTTCCTCGTCAGAGTCTGGATGTTATTCTCGCAGTTTTTGTGCTTTCCTCAATTCATCCAGACAGGTGACTTAAGGCCACTCATTTTTATGCAATGCACATTTTTGCACATCAACAATTAGTTGTTGTTGTTTTTTTTAGCCACACATTTATCCATAAATGCACCATGGTGAATACATTCTAGATACTGTTTGTGGTCAATAGCGTCAAAGTTGATGTAAATGAAATTTCATCTACAGGGTGCAAAAGGTTGTTAAAAGGCTCTCCTCCTATCTGAAGTTTGGTGGGATTTTCCTCTTTCGTGATTATGGCAGATATGACCTATCGCAGCTCAGGTTTAAGAAGGGTAAGTCATAATGGATTTGTTGTCTCAAATGAAAGCATGCTCCAAAATCAGCATGTAATATTAAGGGAAAAAAACACTGACATTTGAACATGTGTTGTACATACCACTAGGTTTTTAATTCATATTTTGCAAGTGCTCAATATGGCCACCAACGGCAGCACAGACAAAGTCAATCTGATGTGAGAATTTTTTTCCCAAATATGCTTCTGGATGTCACAGTCTACAATGTTGATTGCACCTGTTATTCTAATTCCTGTAGATATGGATGACTGAACTCTGAAATAAACTTGGAGATATGTACAACATGTGTGAAAGCTGGAGTTTTCTATTGTTTTTTGTTTTTAAAATGTGTATAGTCTCTGGCACGTTAATTTTGAAAGTCTTTGTGTATCATATGTGGATGGTGTCTAATAATAATGATCTATTTTCAATCAGGTCAATGTTTGTCAGACCATTTCTACGTGCGAGGGGATGGAACCTGTGTTTATTTTTTCACAAATGGTATGTAAGGAACTGCACTAAATTGCTTACTATTTTTTTTTTTTACCATCATTTAATGCACCACTCTTGTTTTGCCATATCATCTTTACAGAAGAAGTTCATAATATATTTTCCAATGCTGGATTGAAAAAAGTTCAGAATCTGGAGGATCGAAGACTTCAAGTTAATAGAGGAAAGAAAGTGTCAATGCACCGGGTGTGGATGCAGAGCAAATATAGGAAATCCCCTCCATGCTCATCCGGTTAAATAAAAACACCATTATGCATGTTTTTTTTTTAATTTGCTAATATGTCATTTGGAACTCTTGCTTTTGTCACATTGTACTTTTGTTATTAAATATCTCAAATAAATGTTGTGTTGTTATTTTTAAGTGAAGTACAAATCCCATATTATTCTACGTGTATATCTACCTAAGTAATTTGAACTAATACTAATTGCTGAAGCGTCATTACGTAATAGAAGAGAAATATGTTTTTGGGGGGGTTGGAAATTATTATTCTAACTCTCAATTCAGGATTTTCTGTTGAGACTAGCACTTTCAATAATGGGAAAATAAGTAGTATCAGGAATAACAACAACTACTTTTAAAAAAGTCCACAAGTATATAGATATTTTTATTTAATTGCAAACTCTCACTTGAACTTGCCATTATTGACAAGCCCTCCCAGTCAAGAAAGATGAGCATCCACAGCCTGGCCTCCCATTTTGAACAAATTGGACGCCTATCGTTGTCAATGGCAACACAACCAGTCCATTCACAAAAAAATAAATTAGTTTAAAAAAAATAATATACATCTACCAATAAACACCATAGAAAATGTCATTTTTACATATTGTATTGAGTATTCATTCGCACGTTAATGTTTTTACTCAAGTAATTCAACATACTCTGCTGTTATGTGTAATTGCACAAATGTCGCTTGTGAAATAAAGTATTTTTTGAGGAGAGGAGGGTGAGATGAAACAAAAAGCACGAAGGGTTTTTTGTTTGTTTTTTTGCACACGATGCGTGACGTTGCCTTCCTCTTGAGGACGGAGAGAGGGAGCCCACGACACACAAGTATATACACACATTATACACGCATGTCAAGAGGTCTATACTACATTAACCAAGTTAGAATTAGCACCCATCGCCGGTATCTTTGGCCCTAATCGCGACTACTAATTCCCCCGCCGGTGCGCGAGGGAATGTACCGGTCTCGAGGCGTCAACTCCACGGCAGAAAAGTAGCTTGATGAGTGTCCAAAGTAGTGGAAGTTTGGAGGGGCCGCCATCTTTGGTCCCAGCTCTCCACGTCCTCAACACGGACCGTGTTTTCACCAACACACCACGGCGGTGCTGAAGGCCTTTTGAGGTATTTTGAAACGTTTTGGGCGCTTTTAAATACATCGTCTGATCGTATTTGCGTGCAGAACGGGAAGGAGAATAGTAGCGAGACGTGGCTTAAAACGCGTAGTCGTGAATGTGAGCAGAAACGTCTGCTCCAAAGTCCATTGAGGCTCTTTGGCTACTAGCTAGCAGCACCAAAGCATCGTCTGTTCTAGTGATCCGGGTTGCGGTTGTTACATTTAAAACAAATGCACGCATAGCGTCGACTAGCATTAACGAGTAGGAAAGGTCGCGATTGTTGCGGATGCACTAGCCATGATAAGCATGCACCTTTAGCATGAGCAACTTGACGATGTTGGTAGAAAAAAAACGAGGCTGCAAATGTAAGGACAAAGCAATGCCTGCTCATAGATTTATCAGCAGTTGGCATGCTTGTGTATAGGTGTGCATCCACCATTGTGTGCCGAATGTCGTGTCACAACATGACGTCTTCCATCACTTTGCACCATGTCCTGCGTTTAACATTAAATGCAGCGAATGCTTTACGCTAAATGTTTAAAATGCTCGGAAATAGGATGGATTTGGAGTTCAGCCTTAGGTGACCTTTTTTGTGTTTTTTTTAGCAATCGCCCCTGCCTGTGAAGCTACGAAATGACACCATTTTAAGTTCGGAGTGGACACATTTGGCCTTTACATCCTCCTTTACTTGCAACCCTCTTTTCCTGTAAATATTGATAGGCATTGTGGGCAGGGGGATATAGAAAGCTGTTTCATAAAGATGGAGAGTGAGCGAACAAGGACATTTGTTGAAAGTTATTTGTACTACTCGCTCATTGCAATGAACCTTGTTGGAAAGGGGCCATTAGTTAATGCCAGTGCTTTTTAAGACTTTCTCAAGTGTCTCTGCCATAAACAGGTGGCCAGTGTGCTGAGCAGCATGGAGTTAAAATGACATTCGCTAGAAAGGCCTGTAAGGGTTCAACCACTAGTTCTAGCAGGGGCTTAAATATAGATAATTCTCGCACGCCGAGACCTTCGGGGCAAACCTTTTATACAAGCACATAGCTAGCTTGTAGTATTAATGTCAGAATTTTATTCATTCGAAAGTCAACTGGTTTGTCCTGCTATCGCGTGTCTTCATTTAGAGAGGCCGGTCCAAAAATGACGTCCTTTGTCCATGCCACATCTATAGTATTTTAATTGATAGAAATGATCACCCTCACAAGAAAACTTGGCAGTTTTATGGACCTCAGAGCAGCAATCGTCGTCTTATGAAAGGTATTTAAATACAAGCATCGACTTTGGCACATGAGGCCTTGTGTCCGAGGCATCAACATTTCAGGCCGTGACTCAAGGAGGTTTAATGGTCGTTTCGTTTCTGCCTATTTTTTGCTACCCCACCAATATTCAAAGACAACTTGGTCTATACATTTCTATTCATGGGTACATTTTCTCTGCTTCGTCTCTTGCGTCGCTACTGTCCAGTTTAATCCACAGATACAAAATGGTTGCATCATTATCGCGCAGGTTTACTGAAGCTGCAGAGATGCTGGCGCCCTGGGAGCTCACACAGTAGCCTAATAAGAATTAATTATTCATCCTTGACTTGCTGTCGAAACATTAGTCCTGGACCTTACTTGACATTTGTGCTTGTCAGCGCGACTTATTTTATATACCTTGGAGCGGTAACCAGAGTAGATGGAACGAAAAAACGAGCTCGACTGATTAGGGTTGCTTTTATCAAATGACGATTGTGGTCTGTTTTTGGCTCTTGTCCTTCAGGACTCCAATAAAATAATATTCTTGCGTCACCCGGATGAGCTGTCAATTGTTGCTAATGTTCACAGGGGCCATGGACGAGCTGCACAGCCTGGACCCCCGCAGACAGGAGCTGCTGGAGGCACGTTTTATGGGAGGGGTCAGCGGCAGCACTGGAGGCAGCACTGGTAGCACAAGTGGAGGAACCAAAGTGAGTGCTCAATATAGTCTTCTAATTCAAGTAAATAAATGACTGTTCTTTAGTAATGTAGAATCTGAATGACAATTTTATTTTTTTCTTCTAGGGTTTGACCAATAACGAATGTTCAAACCACAGTTTTGGAAGCTTGGGATCGTCGAGTGACAAGGAATCAGAGGTACATTTTTCAGTTTTACTTTAGTCTTCAAACCGCCCGGAGAGGGGTACCTAAACCTGGCTTGCTTACAAGTCAGTAAACTCTGTTAATCGGGTTTCTGTGTGGAAGACTTAGTTTAGCCAACATGTATAGACATTCCTTTCAAAACCGACATCTTGTGGTTTTGACTTATACGTGTTGAAACTTCCTCCTGATCAAGCCAATGTACACTCCCTTAACTGGTAGTGGTGAACCATTGGCTGTGAGGAACAATACAATTGCGCGTATTAAAACACGTTCAAGGTTCAAATTTAAAATGGGAACCTCTGACAGTATGTTGAGACGGTTTTAGTTTCATCTTGTGGTCATGCAATTGATATTTAGAATATCTTTTCTTAAGGAATTTGTTCATGATTATGGGGCATGAAGATGAGTTCAAGTTATGTAAATAGAGCTTTTGCACTGTTATTTCTTTAGTCTAATGTCTATTTGGCTCTAACTTTTTAGGGTTCAGATGTAAAAAGAGGCGGTTCGCCAGCTTACTCGGTAAGTTTTGAGTGATGAAAGGCAATATTTTGTCTTTTTGGAAATTTGCCGAGTGAACTGAATTTCAATTTCCATGAGTTGATTAATAGCATCACTTCCCAGTGGGAAACCAAGAATACATACCATTTGCTAAGGAAAGTGTCACTAATTGTCCAGAAGCTTTATTAAGTATAAAAGAGTCCTAGACTTGGTCTAAAGTGGCACAGTCATTTCTCATGTTGACAAGCCATTGTGAAGTTGTGTAAAGGCTTTACAAGTATTATGACTGATCAAGTGTGACAACAGTCTATATGCAGCACTAATTTAGAATGTTTGACGATTGTTTGCTTAAAGGAATGAACTGACATAGAATGTCTTTTTCAGACTCCAGAGAAGAAACAGTCCGAAACACCTAGAGGCCGAAAAAGAAAACCTGACCTTCAATCAGAGAGTAGCCAAGGCAAGTATCTTTTGCTCATTCTATTCTATGTCAAATAAATACATTTAACACTTTCTTTTTTTCCCTGCTTAGGGAAAACAGCTGTGCGAGGCCCTAAAATAAGTGATTATTTTGATGTAAGTTTTTTTTTCCAATCAGCAATTGCTTTAAAAAGAAAAAAGAAGCAAATTGGTCAAATAAAATGAATGTCAAGCAGATCTGTTACTCCCAAATGTTGTCGATGATGACATTTGTATAGTTCTTATCCAGTTTGTTTTTCTTCCTCTGTTTAGTTCCAGGGAGGGAATGGGTCCAGCCCGGTGAGAGGCCTCCCTCCAGTTATTCGTTCCCCTCAGAATTCTCACTCGCACTCCGCTCAGGGCTCTGCTGTGAGTTGTGTCCAAAATGGTTGCGTTGCATTTTATTTGGATTTTGACTTTCCCAACACAAGCGCTATCTCTTCAGTTGCAGGGTAGACAAAATAGCTCATCTCCCACCAGTCTGTCCTTTGGTGATCACATGGCACATCCAAAACAACTGGCGGCTAAGTTTGTCCAAGTAAGGGACTCTTTTTGTCTGTCATATTACTTTTTGTTTTTTTAATGTTCATTTTTATATAATGCTATCACCCTTTTCCAATCAGACTGACCTCACAGTGTTGAAGCTTGCTGCCCTTGAAAGCACTAAGAATCTAGACCTTGAGAAGAAGGAGGGAAGAATAGATGATTTGTTACGGGTAAGCCGCCACCCAGTTGGCATATTTTTTTCTCAATTACTTGAAACGAAGCATTTATTTGACAGAATATTTTCCCCTTGCTAGGCCAACTGTGATCTCAGGAGACAGATAGATGAACAACAAAAATTACTTGAAAAATACAAGGAACGCTTGAATAAGTGCATAACCATGAGCAAGAAACTACTCATTGAAAAGGTAGTCATCAAGGCATGTTTTATACAAATCGATGAATGGATTTGTTTTTTGTTGTTGTTGTTTTTTAAACACTTATTTTTTTCTAACCTCCATTTGTTTTGGCTCGGCAGAGCAACCAAGAGAAGCAGGCCTGTCGTGAGAAAAGCATGCAGGATCGACTCCGTTTGGGCCATTTCACCACCGTGAGACACGGAGCATCGTTCACTGAACAGTGGACAGACGGCTACGCCTTCCAGAATCTCGTCAAGTGAGATAGAATTTTGACATTGCAAGTCTCGATGAGCCAATATTGTTTTCATTTATTTGATTTCAATGTAATACAAAATACTCTATCTGCTCTTGTCCAGCCAAATTTGACGTGCACGTACAAGTTTTGCAAATGTTAGTCGTTTTCAACTGGACCGTTCTTTCCCATCCAGACAGCAGGAATCGATCAACCAACAAAGGGAGGACATTGAGAGGCAAAGGAAACTACTAGCTAAGAGGAAACCACCGTCATCCAACAACTCACAAGCACCCGCCACAAATTCTGAGCCAAAGCAACGTAAAACCAAGGCAGTAAATGGAGCAGAAAGTGATCCTTTCTTAAAACCCAGCCTGCCACAACTGTAAGTCAACATTGTGATTAGAACATGGCCATAATTTACAAATCATCATAGCTTTGGTCCTAACTGGATACCAAATTTGCTATTTGGCCAATGTGGACAAAGGGACGTACGGCACTGTAAAATGGCAATATTTATATCATTCGATGCCCTGTAATTATCTCCAATTGCTAGTGCAATATGCTTAAACCAACCCCCCAATTATGTTGTCTTTTATTAAAATGCAGTGCCGCTGGATGATAAATTGTCCGATCAAAGGTTGTTCACAATCCCTCATCCGTCAAATTCGTCTTACTTTGTGCTTACCCAAATGCCTTTATTACATCATCCTAAATTCAAAGCTACGAGCGAAACAATACATACAAACCATAAGCCACTTATTGTATATGGCCGAAAAGAAAACGGTCAACACGTACCTTCATGGAGCCACGTAATGAGGAAGCATGCATCTCAGATGCTTCAAGAGTTTTTGATGGATTTGTTTTCAAGTTGTTTAAATGAATTCACACTGCTTGAAAAGAAAGCGGGTAAAGATAAATAGATTAGAAAGGCTTTTTTCCTTCATTGTCAGGCCCCTTGAAGTAGAAAGCAGGTGTAATCCAATTTGTAACACAAACTATCTAATCTTCAAGACCATAACTGAGTTTTTTGTTTTTAATAATTTAATCTAACACGTTACTTTCTTGTGTCTTTGAAGGCTAACGCTAGCTGAGTACCATGAACAGGAGGAGATCTTCAAACTACGACTCGGACACCTTAAGAAGGTTTGTCACTGGGTGACCATGTACTGAAGTAGTTTATCTCGCAGGAAGCAAAAGGTGACTAAAAATCACCTGAAGGCCATAAATAAGAGTAATAAGTAGCAAACCAATAGCTTCAATCTCAACACAGACAATCCTGTACCAAAGCCATTCATTAATAGTCAACACAGCTCACCAGCTGTAGACAAGTAGGGTTTTTTTTTGTAGGCCCCGCTCCTTGTAGTAAACACTCTTGAGTTTTTTGGTGTTTGTGCACTTGAATCTTTTATAGGAAGAAGCTGAGATCCAGGCAGAGCTGGAGCGCCTGGAGCGGGTGCGGAACCTTCACATTCGGGAACTGAAGAGAATAAATAATGAAGATAGCTCACAGTGAGTGAGAGTCATTCTCTGGTGGATTCAACATAATGATATTTACTGAGCAAACTTTTAAATCACAGACTTATGGATTAAATTAATCCAATTGATTTAAGAGCACCTTTAAAAGATTCTACATTATAGCATTGATGACCATAGTGTAATAACTGGGTCTGTCACTGATGTTTACACAGGCATTGTAAATAGTCTGAACTATTTTCTCTGCATAATTTCTTTCTTTTTTTTCTCTTTCTTTTTTTTATCGCAGATTTAAAGATCACCCTACGTTGAATGAAAGATATCTGCTTTTGCACCTTCTTGGGAGAGGAGGATTTAGTGAAGTTTATAAGGTAAGCTGTTCAAGTTATGGAAATGTTATTTGTTACATAATAAATGGTCCCTCTGTGCTGTGCAACGCAGGCTTTTGACTTAATTGAGCAAAGATATGCCGCTGTAAAAATCCACCAACTCAACAAAAACTGGAGGGATGAGAAAAAGGAAAATTACCACAAGTAAGTAGAATACATGCGACGTGTCGTCGGAAATATTTGCCTTAAGCATGGGTCTTCTAAAATGTGGCTTCCTCCATACAGGCACGCATGTCGAGAGTACAGAATACACAAGGAGCTGGACCATCCCAGAATCGTGAAACTTTATGACTACTTCTCACTGGACACAGACACGTTAGTCACCTCATGAATTCCTAATATTGCTGCTGAAATGGCACTAATGTTTGGCTTTGTGGTTAGATCTGGCATTTTGCTCTGCTGTATCGTTTGACAGGTTTTGCACTGTTATGGAGTACTGCGATGGAAACGACTTAGACTTCTACTTGAAGCAGCACAAGCTCATGTCGGAGAAGGAGGCCCGATCCATTGTCATGCAGATTGTGAACGCGCTAAAATACCTAAACGACATCAAACCCCCTATCATCCATTACGACCTTAAGCCAGGTACGTTTCTTTTCGGGAGTTTAGAACGCCGAATCTATCGGTCGGTCGACTCCTGCTGTAAAAGACCGCAAAAGCTTTTAGTGGTTCAACAACAGAACACGCAAGACGCCCACGGTGGGGAAAGAAAGCTTATTTACTTGTTTTTTTTACTTAACCTTTTTAAGGTAACATCTTGTTGGTGGACGGGATAGCCTGTGGCGAAATCAAAATCACCGACTTTGGTTTGTCCAAAATCATGGACGATGACAACTATGGCGTAGATGGGATGGATCTGACGTCGCAGGGCGCGGGGACATATTGGTGAGATTGAGAAGTCCAACGGGAATGCAAACCTGTCAAATTAAATGGCTGAAAAGACTAATAAGCCATTTGTGATTGAATCTGATTGTAGGTACTTGCCTCCTGAATGTTTTGTGGTTGGGAAAGAGCCTCCAAAGATATCCAACAAGGTGGATGTGTGGTCTGTTGGCGTTATCTTTTTCCAGTGTCTGTATGGAAGGAAGGTGAGGAATCAAATGCAGTTTTACGATGCTTTGCTGTAGTGTTTTAAACTTTTACCTGACAATTGAAAATGTTATCCTTCTCCTCTTCCTCCTCAGCCATTTGGCCACAATCAGTCACAACAGGACATCCTTCAGGAGAACACTATTCTCAAAGCTACCGACGTCCAGTTCCCCGTGAAACCTGTTTCCAGTAATGAGGCAAAGGTACAAACAATATATTTGTGCAAAAAGGCTTACAACATTTCATGTCATTAGACCAGCAATGCTAAATTTCAGGCATTATGCAATCTCCCCTAAATAATGTGCATCTACTTCATGCCTTGCTAAAAACATCAACACCACAATATTTCCCCAAAATGGCACGTCAAAAACCGTTGGGAAGAAATATATTATTTAAAGATAAAGATTTTCTAATTAAATAAAACCAATTGAACTTGTTTATATTTCCAACTCTTTTCAATTGTGTGCCACAAGAAGTTACTCGCATGAATTGCTTATGTGTTGGAGAAAGATTTCAAAACAGGTCATCCATTAAAAGTGTTTGATATGAGGAAGCAATTATGAATGAATTGGCATACACCATAAAATAGCTCAAACACAGTGGCCCCGAGACAAAAATGAAATTTGACATCCCTCCTTTTCCCTTTTAGGCCTTTATTAGGCGCTGCCTGGCATACAGGAAAGAGGACCGGATTGGGGTTCAGCAGATGGGAAGTGACCCCTACCTGCTCCCTCACATACGAAGATCTAGCTCCTCTGGGAATCTTCAGATGAATGCAGCTGGCTCAGGACCGGCCTCCTCCAGCATCATCTCATACTGACAGCTCGATACTGTGACACAGCCTGACCAAGCACGCGACGAGCCCCCCCAACCGAGGGCGTCGGCAAACGAGCAGCAGGAGGCAGCGGCGGCGGCGACCGCACCCTAACTGCCCGGTCTTCTCGGACTTAGTCAACAGATGGACTGTAAAGGAATGTTTTTTGGAATAAATATAAGAAAGACACGGGCAAGTCAGCCGCTTTGAGGAGACGACGAAAGCACTGAAACAACAGACTCCGTACCTTGAAGAAAATGTGAGTGGAAACTGATCAAATGTGGACGATGGATAGAGGCCTGAGAGGAGACCGGGCACCCTGCTGGCAATTACGGTTTAAATTTGAGCTACTCAAAGTGAATTTACTCTTGAAAGTTACAAAGAAAAATTTGAAAAAAAAAGAAAAATCACTGCTGATTTGGTTTCTTTTGTTCCCATACATGTTAGCCTTTAGTTTGTTTGCCATGAGAATGTAACGTGTAGCATACAAGGGGCATCTAGTGTCACGTAGGCCGGGGAAGCTTTCTGTACTTCCGTTTCATGCACAAAGTAACCAAATGTAGAATTGTGGCATCAAATCCTATGCAGGAATATTAATACAGATAACTTGAAAAAGTATATTCTGTACAGTTTGTCTTTGAATTTCGAAATGCAGCAGTAACATGTACAAAGCGTTACAATGTCCTTGTTAAAAAAATGAGGAAAAAAATACCCTTTTTGGGTGGCATAATTTCGCTGCTTCTGTTGCTCTTATTTTTACGAGGGCTGTATATTTCTCTTCGGGTACAAATTGTATAGTTCTAAGAGTGGATAATAAAGGACAGGAATTGTTTTCCCCGCAATTGAACAATGACGACTTCAGCGGCTAGCTTCATTTCACTTCTATCCATCCATCCATCACTCATCACTTTCAGCATAGTGACATCTCGTGGCATTGTCAGAACTGCACTAACAGTCAAACAAAGAAATACCAAAGCTGCATAATTATTATTTAATTCTAGACAGCAATGTGTTATTTTACAATTGTTCAAAAAAAAAAATCCAAAATGTGCATATGCATTGGAACACTTAAAAAGAAATCTGCATCACCCACATAAAACCCTCAAAGCCCAAATAGTGTGAACATTCAACTTTATATAACCTTATCTTCACACAGTTAGTGAGCGTGACGTGTCAACAGAGAATGAGCTATTTATTGGCTCAGAGCCGATTGTCAATGATGGAGTTGGGCTGACCATTTGGACAACAGTGGAGAGAGATGCTTGATCTTGTGTGAGGTCACTGGTTGCGCCAGTGCCCTGGAGAGAATTTTCCGATGAGGAAGAGGAGGCTGCGACGGATTGCTTCGGACGGAGGTGATCTGGAGGCGTGCAAAAAGTCCAGCTCATTTAGAACCATCACCTTTAATCGACCTTTGTCAATCATAATAATCACCACTTATACCAATGGCATCCAAGCTAGGGTTACTAAAAATAAAACCACTCCCATTAATCTAAGAACAATCACTGTCCACGTTTAAATTTTATATATACTATATATATAAATATAAATCAGATTCATTGACACTCGACATAGGTTTACATTTGCTCCAAGTACCACCAGATGGCGGCAAAACCCTTTTCCAATTAACAAGACAATGGTCTAACTCAGGGGTGTCAAACTCAGTTTGATTCGCGGGCCACATCAATACCAACTAGATCTCATGTTGGGCAGGTCAGTTTATTTTTGGCCCAAGAAGTTAACTTACTTGGCCCCATTGATGGCATTAGACGTCCAATCCATTTTGACTGGCAGGGCTGACTGAACATTCGTTCATTGGCTACAAAGTGCCCGTCGGGGTTAGGGTTAGCAGGCCACTTCTGGCCCACGGGCCACACGTTTGACACTGCTGTTCTAACTAAACTAACTTCAAAAAAACTTTAAATCTCATTATACTTGCTTGTATAATGACAATAGAAAGCATTCAATTCAATTCAACAAATTCATAGTTAAAATAAAGAATGCTGAGCAACTTTTGATTTTTTATTCCACACTCGGGAATATTAATAAATATTTTTGGGGGCGTACCTGTTTGAACACTGGTAAGGTCACAGGACGTATCTGTCTTTTCAGATCCAAATGATAGAATGGCAGGAACGGTCGGAACAACAGCAGTGAGTACAACCTGCTGATGGAAACAGAACCATCTCAGTAAATGAATACTTGGACCCCCTTTAAGATGGGTATACTACTACCTCATTTTCCTGATTCCTGTTCTTGGTGAAAGGCATCGAGGGCACCCTGTGCAGATAACCATAT
The DNA here is from genome assembly GCF_051989625.1 of Stigmatopora argus. Taxonomy (NCBI): domain Eukaryota; kingdom Metazoa; phylum Chordata; class Actinopteri; order Syngnathiformes; family Syngnathidae; genus Stigmatopora; species Stigmatopora argus. The sequence continues at coordinate 11,633,952 of NC_135399.1, forward strand.
CCAATCCCACAGCCTAGACTGAAGAGACAAAAATCAGGGCTCATCATTCACATCGAAAAGGATTGTTTCCATGGTGACTGGCATACCTGCCCGCTCCCCCCCAAAAACGATTGGGCCAGACGTTCACCTCTCGGCAGTCGGCCGTGTCGCTGTTGTAGACGTAGAGCTTCAGCAGCTTCCCTTCGTGGTCGTTGATGAGTTTAAAGAGATTGTCGTTCTGCTTGCAGAGAAGAAATTGCGTCTGAGCCTCTTTAAAAAAAAGAGTGTGTCCACACTAGCTTGGGTCCGTTACCTTTTCCAGGAACGTTTCAGCTCCTACGATGTAATCGGTGTTGGACTGGAGGCCGGCCTGGCTCGCGGGTGAGTTTGGCTCAATATCCTGAATAACCCCCACCATTGCAAAAAAGACAAAAACGTTGTACTTTTTTTGAACAAATACACACATCCAAATCTGGTTTTAAGTTATTTTGTGCTTTTTTTTGTTTAAAAAACATATTATTCTATATGTTTGTATGTAAGAGAACTCAAAATGAATACATTATTATTATTTTCCAATCTGCAGTATATGTTTGTAACATGAACGTATAAATGGATTAATTTCCAACTTGCATTTTCCTGTTTGTAACATGAAATAAAAGAATAATGAAGTCAATGGTTTAAAAAAATCATTTTGCAATGACTTCAAAACAGATTAGCATTTGTAACAAAAATGTTAAGTGCTGATATTTTAAGGTATGAGGGCTAAAGGTAAATATATATATATATATATACACATTAAATTGTCTGCATGATGGCCTTTGTGTCATACTTAAAGGGAATGCCCATTCTATAAAATATGGCGTTGCATTGAATTTGGCTGCTTAGGCGGAATTTGGCTCTCTCGGGGCACTCTTCCAGGGTTTTAATGAAGTGGACGACACGAGAGCATTCAATTGAGAAGCTATTTTAAGCTACTCAGTAGTTTACAAAAAATGAAATAAATGTCAGCTGTCCTTACAGTAGTACTGTAAGGACAACAGACATTTATTTCTTACATATACTAGTGCCTAACCAGGGCAGTAGTACACGTTTTTCCCCTGATGTGGCAGTGACACGCTTCCAAAGGATCATGGGAAAAATAATGCATTTGCGTTTTACGGCTTCGACTCACCAGAACGTGCCAAACATTTTCTCTGGCCCCTTGGAAGTGGGAGAAACGGATGCTGATTCCCAGCAGTCCTCGGCCCCCCCACATGGTGCTGGGTGTCACCATGGTCTCCCTCACACCCAGCGTTCTGCTGCTATACAAAATAAGTTTGGTGGGTTTGTCCACATTCCTCTCCAGCGCATCTTTTAGGGTATCGTTGTCTTGGCTCTGTCACATTAAAACATGTGTGTGACATTCAATTCAGCGTATTGGCAATGACAGATGTCCATTGCATTAAAGGTGGGAGGGGCGGCAGTGAGTCAACTTACCAGTCTCGTGTCACAAATTGCTATGATGAAATCAAAGAAGGGCTCCAGTCCTGCCTGATAACCTGGAGAATTCTGCTGCACCTGCAAAATGATGACAAAAATTTATTTCCATTCATTTATGTGGTAAATATTAAATGGATATCTGAAAGCAGGATTATTGTAAAATTATATACACAAGTGCTCTATAGTGTTTTGGAACTAAGTATTGGTTGCACTGATTCCCAATCCATTTTGCCTGGGAAGGCTGACACTGAATGACCCCTGCCATCCTTCCCAGTTGAAACGGATTGGACGTCTAGTGCCATCAATTGCACTGGGAGATGAGCATTCCCAGTTTCAAGTAATGGCAGGCAATGAGTTAAATGGACACGTGTACATTTGTACACCATCATTCATTCCAGTTAGTCACCACACCGGTTATTCTTGAACAATCGTGTTAGCAACGTATTAAAACTTAAAACGACTAACCTGCCAGCAAGTGTGTATATAGTATATTACTATCGTGGACAAATAAACAACAAATATGTGTTCCAAGTGTCCAAACAAAAGGGGGCGTAGGTCGCAGAGGGCAAATAAATCAAAACTTATTGAGCGGAGAAAAAAAATCAAAAGTGGATAATTTGAATTTAATTCACTTTTAGTTGAATTTCGAACTTACTTTGAGGACGTGGTAGCCTTGAGTTCCTCCACCTGGTACCTGGACGCTTGAGAACCCCCCCATGGGTTCGGGAGGACTAGATTGGCCCACGCTGGTGTGGATTCGACGGCAGAACGAGTGCGGCTGCGTTCATGTGCACGTCAAACGCGTGGGATTCCGCGTTGATCACCACTTCCGCCGCAATGATGACCTCCCCCAAGGCGTGAGGAGCTTTCCCTTCCTCTGCATCTTGTCAGACAGGATCTGCTTCCAGTTTCAATTGTGTCAGGTAAATCCACAACAAAGCATCCACTTATATAAAGGCAAATTATTTCTTTTATGTGACTGGCTTTTTAACAGCATTAGATTCCTGACTAAATGTCAAAGATTCTTCATTGCCTCCTTGGGTGCATTGTGCAAAAGAAGTGGCAACATCATTCAAGCCCTAAAGTGAGAAATATACTTCATTTGGTGACAGTTTCTCTTTCAACAAGCCAATGAATAAAGGCTGGCTCTCAGCAGAAGCTTGCTGACACCTCAGAACTTTGTAATTGTGTTCTAAAAAACACGCACAAATTTATTGCCTGGTCTACAAAGAGTTGAAACTTCTGCAAAACACTCCATCTTGATCTACTACAGATGGAGTATATCCCTTTAACTTATTTGCAAAGGCAACTAGAGCTGTTAACCAATGGCTGCCTTATTTTTGTGCATTCTTGATTGCAACCTTTTGACTCAATAGTGCAGGGATGGCGAACTCGTGGCTCTCGAGCCACCTGCGGCTCCCAGCCAAAATGATTGTGGCTCTTCTTATCATATTTTACATACACTGTCTCTTTGCCTTGTTTCTCTTATTTTTATTCTCTCTTAAAACAGTCCAATTCATTACAGCCCATTAAAAACAAGTAAAAAATTATATTTAAAATTGAATTTGAGGGATTAGAGTTTTCTTTTGCTGCTTCCCACGGAAGTTGCGGCTCTTTGACTCTCACACTTTCAAATTTTGGCTCTTTGTGTCTAACTTGTTCGCCACCCCTGCAATAGTGAGTAAAATTTCATTTTCCGAATCATAAGTTGCATCAACCAAGAATACACAATGAGTATAATGACTATAAATTGCGTTTTTTGGGAGGCAATTTGTGAAGAACAAAAATATGTTAAAGTAATAATACATAGTAAAATGGAGAAGGACATGATAAATAGGCATATGATAACATAAAGGTTTTTCAGAAAATTATAGCCTTAAAAAATATAGAAAAGATATATTGCACTGAAGTATCAGTCGCGGGCCTAGCCAAACTATGAAAAACGTGCGATTTATAGTCTGGAAAATACAATATGTGAACTATTCATCTCCAGCTTGACTTTTAGTCAATAAGAGGAAGCAATTTTAGACAAATGTAACCCATCACAATTACCTATCAAAGTCACAAGCCTGGAGGTTTTCCCACTTGATGTAACTATCACTTATTCGTTGTTTCGCTCGAAGCGGGAGCGAAAAGAAAACAGCTTTTCGTGAAAAGCGGTTGCTTTGAGGCACAGAAACGCTCCAGCTTGTATTCTACGGGTGTGTCTATGTGTGCTAATATGAATGAAGGGTGAAGGGTTACTGAGCAGCCTGCAGTCATTGTCATCATTATCAGCATTTCATTAGATAATGAGGTCATTATTCCCAGTGGTGGGAATTGATTTGCATCATAGATGTGTGTGAGTGGGGTTAGGTTTGTGTAACCCTACGGGTCCAGGGTTCAAATCCAGGTCGGTCCACCTGGGTGGAGTTTGTATGTTCTCCCGGGCCTGCGTGGGTTTTCTCTGGGTTCTCCGGTTTCCTCCCAGTTTCCAAAAACATGCATAGTGGGCTGATTGGACACTCTAAATTGCCCCTAGGTATGGCTGTGAGCATCAATGGTTGGCCAGCGATTCACCTTGTGGACTTCCTGTGTGTGGCTCTTGTTTCTTACCTAGGTCTACAATGTCTTGTGTGTCTTGTGTCTGACATGCTACTGCAACCAAGAAATTTCCCGAATACGGGATGAAATAAAGTTCTAATCTAATGTAATCTAATAAAGCGGTTTATAAAATGAATGTATTAATCCAATATGGGGTGGCATGTTGGATGAGTGGTTAGCATGTTCAATCCTGGGTACTAAGTGAGGCCTTCTAGGTTTTTGAGTTTTTGTCTTTTTCTAGTGTCTGAGTGGCTTTTACTGGTGTACTCCCACATCCCAAAAAAACTGCAGGGATGGCTGATTGACCACTGGAAATTGTTCCCAGAGCTGAGTGTGTACGTGAAGGGTTGTTGCTCTCCTTGTGATTGGCTGCCAAGCCATTCAGGGCGTATCCCGTCTACTGCTAAGAATTAGCTGGGATAGGCTCCAGCACCCTCGTGAGAATAAGCAGCTCAGAGGATGAATGTTTCAGGGTGTGACTTCATCTCTGTCGGCTTGGAAAAATGATGTTTAGCGTTCGATAAATGGAAGAAATGAGCCATTTTTTTTCTTCTGTGGGCTCTAATGAGTGTCGGATGCCGGCCGGCTGCTACTGCAATGTCGGGCGAGCGAGCAGACTGGTGCAGCGGCAGCAGACATGTGTTTCACGGTCTAGTGTTCAGGAGGCAGACCTCAGGAGACAAAAGCTAAAGCAGCAACTCCCACATTTTGCTGATATGCAAAGCAATAAAGTCGTACGCCGCCGCCGTTGCCGGCGATAAACGTGAAATCCATTTGAAATGGCTGCCAGTTCAAACGGCTTGGACGTCAATCGCCGTTTTTATTCCACCGCTATCCATCGAGGATGACAAACAATATGGTTTTAGGGTGAGATTGCACATTTCTACATGCAAACAAGTCGAACTTCTTTGGGGGAGTTTTTACTAGGATGCGTGTAAGTACACACAGCAGTCGGGGACAGCAGGCTTGTAACGATCGCAGCGCTCAAGCATGAAACAAAGCATCGTCTGGAGGAGGGTGGCGAGCAACCAGTCCATCTAACGCTCCAGTGTCCAAAAATAAAAGGCAGCCAAGCGCGTCCACCAAATAGGTTCCAATGGATAAAAAAAAGGAGGAGCACAGTCTAATGCTTTTTATGATAGCTCTCCTAAAAGTAGGAGTAAGGAAAGGAATGACGGAGAAATTGGCAAGGGGATGCTATCTTCAGGCTTAAGAACATAAATGTCTCTTCTGCAGACAATCTATGACCGTCAGTGACACGTTTCAACAAATAAGAAATTGCACCTTTTTGTCATATCGGAAAAAAAGGATGATTAATGTATGCCTTGAAGAAATCCATTCAATTTAGCAGCATTTTATAAAAATTAAAAAAAACAATGTATACAGAAAATGTTAATTGTGTGGGTTTTGAAAATGAAAGAATGAATGAAGAGACATTTTTTTGCTTTCATTGTTCTCACTATGATATTTTATTTCATATATATTCAGTAATTAATATCACACTTCTTTTTACTAGTTGGTTCATTTGGCAGAAATAAATATTGTTGTTTTTTAAATTGAAAATCAATTCAATTTACAACACTAGCTAGGCAGATAAGGTTAGGATTGTTTTTAACTAGCTAGCTATTGTAATCATATCTTTGAGAAAAGTCTTCTGACAGATGCTTAACAGCTCACACATTTATTAGTGATGCGGTTACAACAGTAATACTCTGAAAATCCTAAATTAAAGTGCCAACTCTGATGTTCCAACGTATTCAGGAATGTCATTTTGTCCTTCTAACAACAGCAAACGGCGTGCAAGCTCAATTCTACGCCATGTTGCAGATTGTTGACCGACGCATAATTGTAGAAACAATCGTTTTCGTTAACATTGTGCTTTTCTTCCTCAACAAACGGCTTTGCACAGTTCACAACACATATTGCACGGTTTAAGTCTTTTTCTAGAAACAGGAGATTTTATCCGTAAGGGCAACGAACACGTTTGTTGATGGAACACAACCCATCTTTGGTTCACTAATGCACATAAAAGACCGGCGAACTCTAAAAACCATGTCAAATAACAAATATCACCAAGGATATTTTACGCACGGGAAAGAATAGCCAAGTAACTATTCACAATTATACTCTCTTGGTTCAAATAAAGTGACACATCTGGTCGATTTACGTAGGTTTTTCACCATAAAACACGTACTTTGTAACAATACTATACACAATCTACACAGAAAATGTCTAAAAACACAGCCATCTTAAGTACAATACATAATACATTGACTGCATGATATTTATATTTACTTCTTATAATGTGATGTCCAAGGGAATGATTGAGTTGAGCACGACACAAACAACATATAATATAACACTTTATATTATGTATCATTTCCATGGCGATGCCATAAGGTTGTGCTCTTTTTCTTTTTTTTCAGTGGACTTTATTACGTTCATTTAGTCTTCTAAACTATTCTGCATAGAATACATGACATTTGTGGTCAGAGAAGACACTTATCAATAGATGATACATATATTTTGTATCAGAGCTGATCAGATTGTGCAGGTGTACCTAATGATGGCTCTTTCAGGGACTCTTACAAGTCATGGCCGAGTCTTTCAATTTCCTCCACCAGGAAGTCGATATCGGACCTGGTGGCGGCCGCGTTGGAGATGACCATGCGGAAGAAGTTGACTTTCTCTCCTTGAGGTTGGTAGCCCACCATGGTGCTACCAGATTCCATCATCATGGCCTTAATCTTGGGGGCCACCTTGGTAAGGGATGAATGGAGTGTTATTATACAAGTGGATACGGTACACGGTCGATTGGTCACCGGTCTTTTGGTCGCCCGGAAGGTAAGTGATAATTACCATTTTAAATCGTTGCTCAAATTCCCTAAATACAAACTGCAAATTACTATTTAGTCATACTTAATGCCCTAGTAATTATTAGGCTAAAGAAAAGCTCCAAATTTCCTGGACTTTTATTGTTTTTTGTTGGAGAACTTGTTAAGACCCTGACCGCGACCAAAAGACTGGCGACCAAAAGACCGGCGACCAATCGACCGCACACGAGTGGATACATGTAGAAGAAAAAAAAAATAACATTTAAGTTAGCAAAATGGGTGGTCGTAGTTCATTTGGAACTTGATATCTAAATTGTCATTTGCTGATTTTTTTTAGAATTTGTTTTACAATGCATAATTTCATTTTTCTCTCTATCCAAAAGCTAAAGTTTGCCATCAGCATTTCGTCTTTTCAACCGTTGCGGCACATGTAATAGATACTTGAAAAATAATCGTTGCATTTAGTTCCCCTTTTAATGGCAAATGATCCATCCCTTGATATTTTGTCTGAGTCTCCATGCCTACACCTCAAATGCATTCAGTTCTATCTGGGAAATGAATGTGAATCTTAAAACAAATGAATGAGTCATTACCTTGTGTAACCTCTCTTGTCTCTCTTCACCAGCAGGCATGCTGCGTAAGCTCGGCGGAAGGTACCAGAAGCATACGTTGGTGTGCTGCGGCTGATAAGAGAGAGACTATTTGTATTAAAAGCTGATAGACGCTCACATTGACGCAGCATTAGCCACTCTGGGATAATCGGATAAAACGAGAGCTGAAAATGAAGGGCAAAATATCCCAACCATGGCAGGAAGTTAAAAATTCACTTTTTAATTTCAAGTTAGTGGGCCCAATAATTATTCATTGACTGTACTACTACTATCACCATTTATTTATGCTGGAGTCGTGTCATGGGAAACAGGTTTTTTCTTCATTTGTTCTGTAGAAAAAAAGAATAATTTTCTTACCTCTGAGTTAAACACCATCTCGAAGCCTTCTCTGTTTTTTATTTTGTGGAAAAGGTACAAGGAAAGGTCCAGACACTTGTCAATATGCTGTTCGAATCCCTCTGTCCCCTGTTTAGGTGAAGAAAAAAGAAATGCATTGGGTGAGTGAAAAGTCGACATTTGGTACAATTGTGTAAATGTAAACATGATTTTACTCTACCTTGGCTTTCCACATGAGCCAGAACTTGAAAATGTCAACATGGCGGCCACACTGAATGGCCTTGTCTCCCGTGTCGTAGGCCACGTCGTACTGCTTGTCTGGCTGGAAAAGGTAGCCGGCGCACATGGAGTTGCAGCCTTGTAGTAAGCCCTGCAAACACAAGGAGCGCCACACATCAGGCGCCACACAAAAACGGACAAAAGTCCCAAAGCAACTTCTCACCTTTTCTCGGACCAAAATGGCGGAGCACTGCAGAGGCACTCCCATCATCTTGTGGGGGTTCCAGGTTACCGAGTTGGCCCTGCACACATCATAGCACATCGATGAGACCAGTTATGTTCACTTGTTTGGGCGAGGAACAATCAATAGGGACTAAATTTTATGAAATACGCGCGGGGAGAATATCATGAGAAAAGCTGTCAAAGCTTTGTGGTTGACTGGAGTTGTTCTCATGAGAATCTCAAATACTTGTAGTTTAAGCGCTTCAGTTTAAAGTAAGTTTGAATTGAATGCTTTATTGTCATTATTTAAATCTCATTATACTTGTATAATGACAATAAAAGCATTCAATTCAATTCAATAAACAACGTTGACATGTTTGTAAAGTCAAAAATACGATAAATGTGTATGGAAATGATTTCCGGGCAAATGACAATTTTGATATCAAGTTCCAAATGAACTACGAGCACCCATTTTGCTAACTAAATGTTCTTTTTTTAAAAAAAGAAAATGAACAACTACTATTCTGTTACTTGAAGGTAAGGTTGGTTTTGCTCTAGTTTAAAACAAGAAAGCTATACGTTGAAAATAATCCGTTTTCTCCTTTCCGTCCTCATGACAAAAGGCATTGATGTCAGCAAACCATTTTTTACATCGTTACCTATGGACTCCATTCAACTTGTGCCTGTGTTTCCTCGACATCAGCAAGCCTCCTCCCCAAGCACCCTGCACACATTTTTACACTTGTGACAACTCCTCCTCGCATTATTCCCTCGACACAGTACATTTCAAAACAATCTCTTACGTCCACATGAAGCCACATGTTGTATTTTTCACAGATGTCAGCAATTTCATTGATGGGATCGAAGGCCCCGTAGACCGTGGTGCCGGCGGTGGCGTTCACGTACATGGGCACGCAACCCTAAAAGGGAATAGCGCGTGGCTTATAATGCTATTTTCCCTGACATCAAAAAAGACAGGAAGGAGTGTTTGTGTAATAATGCACTCCTGCTCTGTGCAGATATGGCCGAAGCCAAATTGCTTGCCCGCCCCCTCGAGCCCTCACATCACTTTGCCTTGAAGAATGACTTGCAGTACTTTGTGCTTCATAAGTGAGTGGACAAAAGCATTTTTAATAGAACTTTGCTCACTCTTGCAAAACCCTTTTGAGATGAATGCCACTTGATCCGCTGTCACGCATGTACATATGCAGTTGGCTTGCATTTCTAGTCATGCTTTCCAATTGAAATGAATATAAAAGTCTTTCATTTGTTTCAGCTTACGCCCAAAACAACAATGATAAATGATATAAAAAGTATTTCTACATGGCAGTACAGGAGAGACTAAAATAGTGGTCTTTGCAGAAGATGAAGAATATATTCCCTGTCAATGTGATTCCCTCAAAGTGTTACTTTTTCCCCCACAATTTTGCATTAATTCCTATGGAAAAATAGTGTTGCTTTTGTGTCACTTGAAAGAAAAATATCTTGACTTTTTTGTACCCTTTGCTTGCCTTCGATGACTTTAGCTTCCAAATCAGCAGGGATGACTCTGCCCCTGAAAAAAAATAAGAAACTCGATGACCAATCACATAAATGTCTGATTTCCAACTGCATTGCCTTCAAAAGAACACTGACCAGTCATCTGTTTTGAGCAGGATCAAATTGTCTGTTCCAAATCCTAACGCGGCACTGGCCTTCTTGATTGAATAGTGGCTCTGCAAGAAGACGCTTCCTTTCAGCTTTCACACCACAGCGAACTCACCAGGTGTAAGGATTCGAACTGACGTGCTCCGAGGTGAAGAGGACCAGCCGGGGTGCAGATGCCATGCCTTTGCTTTTCACCTCAGGGAAGTACTTGTAGCGTGCAATCATCACCCCGTACATGTTGGAGATGGCTCCTCCTGCAAGGAAAGTCGACAGGATCTCTCAGCAGCGATCGAAGGCGCTTCCGCCGCTGCCAGTCCGCGGCGTGTCTCACCTGGAGAAAAGATGCCGTCCCCCTCCCCCTCGGGCCAGCCGACGAATTCGCGCATCTTTTTCAAAGTCAGCTGCTCCATCAGGACGAAGACGGGGGCGATCTCGTAGGTGAACCTACACAACAGCAAATAATGATTTAAAAAATGTCTTAATCTAATGCAATTCGACTATACCTTAAGAAAAAGGTTCAAAATTGGAAAATACCAAATAGTGGAAGCTGTTAAGAAGCATAGCGTAGTACTTATTCTTTGTATGTATTTTGCAGTTATCTTCAAATACATTTAGGGAATTTCTATTCAAATGCTGAATAGAACAGCATAATAGAGAGACTTTTATATATTACTAGAGGTGTAAATTAACCATTTCAGGATAATATTTGGACATTGAAAATATGTTTGCCATGATTACAAATACAATTAGATTTGATCCAAGGGCCTCCAGTTAATTTAATATGATGTTATGTGCATATTTTAATCTAAAACAATAAAAATACAACACAGATTGGAGAATTTTCACAATATTTCCGCTGAAACTTTATGGACATTTGATTGATAAATCATCCTTTATAACAAAGCTTCATATCTAAAAGATGAGGATATTGACCAATGTTTTGCATTGCGACCAATCGTTGCTTAACCGATCGATATGTCCATACAGATCAATGTATCATTACGCCTGTAGTTTTAACTAAGAGTGAATTCAACAATTTTTAGACGTTATGATATAAATTCTTTCCAGTGCATTTTTTTAATAGGCAAATGCTCTCTTTCTGATTTTTGGGTATCAACCAATCACAAAGGCGGAAGGCCACGAAACTTACATGTTGGTGTTAGCTGTGGAGGTGAGCCACTCCCCCGCCAAGCCCACAATGTCCAATCCAGTGGAGAGCTGGTTGAAAAATCTGGGATGACCTGCACGTTGACCAACGAAAAGACATTACGGTAGACGCTCGCTTCCAAGATGGTTGGGGTTTCCTCAGCGCTCACCTGTCCTGACGCCATACTTGAGGGTGTCCCGACAGTCCACCAGGATCTGCTCCAGAGACTCAGGCTGATCCGACAGCTCCAAGTTAAAGCCCTCCATGCCTTCCAACAGCTGGTGCGGATGGTGGAAGTCCAGCACCTTGGTGGATCTGTCGAATGTTTTGCGGATGTAGCTGGTGAGGATTTCCACCACCTCCAGCAAGAACTGCATAGTGGGCTCTTCTCCATTTTTGGCAGGTAAGAGTTCTGCAAAAACACATTTTGGGGCTTCAGCAAGAGATTTTTTTTCCAAACCGCTTATCCTCACAAGGGTTGCGTGGGGTGCTGCAGCCTATCCCAGCTAACGATGAGCACCAGGCAGGGAGACAACTGGAATTTGTGTTCAACCAATCACAGGGCACAAGGAGACAAAGGACAACCAATCATAGCTAGTGGCAATTTAGAGTGTTCAGCCAGACAACCTACCTGGAATTGAACCCTATTTTTCATCAGTCAGCATTTATTTATTTGTATTTATTTGTATGTAGAGCAACAACATTTTTACATCTTTAATAGAACAAAGTAGACAGGTGTACTTATGTTTTTTTTTTGTCGAGAGATTCTTTCCACCCACCTCTGGCGAACAGATTAGAGAAGTCAGTCTCGGTGCGCGTAAAGCGAACGCCCCCGCCACCGTTGTCCGCCATTAGCATGAGGCCCCTGGCCGCGCGCTCCTTCAACGAAGCCGCCAACCTGCTCCTTTCCTCCACGCTGTTGTTCTTCTGCAGGAAACCTAACAAAGCACATCGTGCTTATGCCAAACAGAAGCCGCCAACTTTTGCTCAGACTGTCTCCCCCCCTCCTCTCCGGGCCTCTTTGTAAAAGGGCCTCGGTTGGGGGGCTGGGGGGGCCAACACCAGCGTGTACGTCCTAGAGCAGCCTCAAAATGAGGTGCTGGTAATTTTAAACTGGAATGCAATCTCAAAAGCATTTCCTGAAAATCTATTGACGAGGCTTTTCCCTTCATTGGAGCCTTTTATGATGCAAATGAAGCCCGCGTGCCGGCTAATTCAAGAATACTGATGAAAGCAGCCGAACGTGTCGGTCAAAAAAAATGGGCAGCCCACCGGTGCATCACATTGACTATTATGGGATGTGTCAGCTCGCATCACACGGGCTCCAATAAACTCACGGGGAGTCACTTGTAAAATTCAGCCTTAATTCTCTTCTTTTTATCTTATCAGCTTCCACGCAAGAGCGATAGAATCCATTATTGACAAAGATTCAGGGTATTTTTAATGGGATTTGAATGACAAAAAGAGAAATATAGCAGATGTTTGGCAGACTCACCACAAATCTTCATTCCCAATTTCCTTGTGCATCCATGAGCAACTCCGCACCAAGCGTCATAGCCTAAATATAAGAAAATCCGTATACAGTTATACACAAAATAATGGTGTTGCTCAAGATAATTTGATGGCGGATTATTCTTAACCATCCACGGCTCATTTTAAAACCAAATGAATTCTCCACTGGCCTTACAGATGCTATTGAATGAAAAGCAATACAGCACCACTGTCTTATCGCGGACTACCAGCCATCTGAGGGAGGGGTTACGAGGGGCACTTTGGGTAGACAGGAGGGGGATCTGGCAATCGAATCCCCTCCTCTTAAAAAAAAGCAATTTAGAGGTCGCGGGTGGGAGCAAAAAACCCAAACACATTTGAATCCTTTGCTTTGGCTCATTAGACAAATCATTAGCTTAATGTACCATGTTACATTTTTTAAAATTCTCGTTTTTTTAAGCATATCAGATCCACATTCATTTCCCACCTTTATTAATAATCGTTTTAATAGCAAAATACGACACAATCGACTGATCTTGTTTTGTTCTCCGTTCAAATAAATAAATAAAATAAAATAAAAAAATACTACCTCGGGCTGCAAATGCTCAAGTTTTCCATTAAGGCCAATTTCACACGGTTCAATTATTGGACACTATAGGTTCTTTTTTTAAAGGCATGCTTCCGTGAATCCAGGAATAGACAGCAGAAAGCCATTTGCCGTGTAAGTAATAATAATAATAATGGTAATCACAATTAAAATAATGTCAAGGGTGTCCGTATTGCAGCGGTTGAATAAGCACCCTGCGTCCCCCCTCCCTCCCCCGATGAAAATGATTAATGAGCCACGAAATAGGCCCAAATAACAGGCGTGAAACGCCATTTTATCTGCCGAGCACCTACTTGAGCCCGGCGGCCGTAAATTTGTCGCGTTGGGATCCGGATCGCCGTCGGTGGACGAGGACGGTGCAGACGCCATCAATCCAAGCCAAAGTCCTCAGCTTCGCCCCCCTCCCCAAAAAAGAAAAAGGAAAAACAAAATAGATCCTCCAGTGTTCTTCTTCTTTCCCCCTAAAAATCTAAAAACCGCTCACTTTTTTAAAATCCAGAACGAACATACACATGAACGTCCTTCTTGAATGAAAGAGTCAGACTAAATTCAAATGAAGCCTGATTATGCTAAACCTTATTCTCAAATCTTAACATTTCAATTTATGAATCGAATCAACATCATATTTAATTTGACTGCAATTTGGTCGATATTAAATGATTTTTTATAAGTACATCATCAAACCCAATCAATTGCCTGTAAACTATAAGATTCCAACCATTATAAATAAAGGAATTCCATGCTACCGAACACCTGTTACAGCTGCATCTCCTGAATAATTTTGCTCATTTCACCGAGTTTTCCAAGCCCACTCACCGTGGATGTGATTCAGACGAAGAACCGCAGTCCAAAATAGACCCCAATAGCTCCACAAGTCCACAACTCGCAAGCCTAAGCAAGGTGACCTTGTCTGGGTTTGAGTTGACATCTAAACCCGACAATCAGGCTTCATTCTGGGATTGCCGGCGCGTTTGTCTCCCTCACCGGTTACCAGCTGGGTGGGAGTGGAAGTGAATGTGCGTGCGTGGGTGCGTGGGTGCGTGCGTGGCTCTCTCTCTGCTCAACGACTTCTTTTTTTGGGCTGGGAAATGATGCTCTCCTGAGTCCTCGTCATGGACTTCAAATTTGATGCTGCTGGAGCAACACATTACGTGAGAAGGGGAAGAGAGGAAGGAGGGTGATGGGAAAAAAATGACATTGCCACATTCAATCAATCAATTGTTTACCATTTTGCCTCCTTCTCTTGTCAACAACTATTAATCTTCCGGGAGCTATAACAGATTCGTTTTTTTGTGTATGTCCAGATGACTTCATCATTGCTTATCTCATTTTTGTGACTTGCATCCCCCCTCATTAATCTTGACTTCAGCTCAATTTCAAGTCTCACTACAACGACCTCCTCTAGATGGCAGTAAAGCCCCAAAAATGAATTAGCACATATTTTCACATGAAAAGAAAATGTCATGGCTCAAACAAAATGTGCATACGCTATTTTGTCAGTCAGTCTTGTAGACGTTGCTGGCATATATTATTATTGAACAGAGCTACGATGGTTGGGGCCAATTTTTCATTTCCGGACCATCTGGCTGCTCACCTTTGACGTCACTCTGCACTGAAGGCTTCATTCCACAAATACTCAAGTGGTGCTTATTATAAATAGAGGCATTAATCTGGAACACTGTGCTCAGAGAGCGACTGAAAAGAGTTGCGAACACTCGAGTGACACATAAAATGGACTCGCCTTGTGCTTTCAGCACTGGACAGCTCCACACCCACGAGGTGAGACATAGGCAGTAATTCTTTTTAGGCCCCTTGACGTTTATCTTTTCTCTGGGAATATACATACAGAAAAGGATATCCACATTGCACATTTTTTCTTTAAATCCCAAGTATGTATTTTTTCTTACTAAAATATTTGGCCAGTTGTTTTATTCATCAATACTTTTATTGTCTTCGTCTAAAAGGCACAACATACAAATATATACAGATATAGCTTTGTTTTAGATGTTAACTTGTTGTCTAATATCATTAGTAGTACTAAAAGCTTGCCTTCAAATTGTGAATATAAGAACATAAACAAGAAATCCTCGTATACATGGACTTTAACGTAGATATCAAGGATGTGAAACATTTTTATTGTTAATTCAGTGAGCGTGTTGAATACCTAAGAATTAAGAAAAAATAAATGTTATAAAATAAGTCACTCCATTGCCTTATAGGTGAGGGTGAAGCGTCTACTACTGCATTGACTGGCTGTATATTAACTAAACATTGAAGGGTACTGCCAATAAAACACGCAAATCTGTCAAGACTTGTGTTCATGGTCCATTCAAACACCCTTGACAAGGAGGCTAAATGTGCACACAGTGGGCCAACTTTTTTGTTGTTGTTGTTTTTGTTCAAGCAGTGAAAAATCGAAGGATAATTTGCTTGCTCACTAGCCAAGAAAAACTCACAAGACTTCTGTTAAAAGGCTGCTGGAAGAACCCATCAATGTTGGATAATAGAAAAAGAAAGAGGAAAGCACAAGGGAGGGTGAGCCAATTTCCTTCATTCGTGTAGTGTAGAACATGTCCAAAAGATGGCGCACAATCCAAATGAGGCATAAAGGTGACTAGGCCTTTGCTGTGAACCCTGTGTGTGTGTGTGTGTGTGTGTGTGTGTGTGTGTGTGTGTATGTGTGTGTGTGTGTGTGTATGTGTGTGTGTGTGTATGTGTGTGTGTGTGTGTGTATGTGTGTGTGTGTGTGTGTGTGTGTGTGTGTGTGTGTGTGCGTCACTGTGACACATATGTCATCAACATCCCTCTGCTGTCAGTTAGTGTAGAACCCTGAGAATTATTTGGAAAATGACTTAGGTTTTATTGTATTTTAGGATGCAAATCTGGTAAAAGTAATGATCCAGCCCCTCTAAAACTAAAAATAATTTGCACTTATAAAAAGTCGTTAGACCAAGGCAAAACAGAAATATACAACTCATCATCGCTTCAAGACATTTACAATTCTATGAAGAGATATCAATCAGTTGCAAGCAACCTTCCCTCTAAACTGTGCATGCGCAATGAACACACTGCAAATGAATTAGATTATATATATAACTTTTTTTCTGTATCATTTTGCTAAGTTTTATATCTCTATTTTGCCTTGGTCTAATTACTTTTTATACGTACAAATTATTTTTAGTTTTATATTTCACTTTTCCAGAGTAGTAGGTGGATCATTACGTTTACCAGCTTTGAGTGACAGGTGCCCAGCCAATCATTGGATGCGTTACAATTACGCTACGCAGCCAATCATGGCATTGATAGTACATGTGCATGAGGCTAAAGCTAACTACGCTAACTCTGCACTAGTGAACGCGACACGTCGTCCCCAAACCAGAGTAAAAAATGAACAGTGCATCTTTTAGGTTGGGATAGCTGTCGGCGTATGTGCAAATAGAACATCAAGAGGTGAAACTAGGGGAGATCTTTTGTTTTTCGAGTGAGAAAGCGAAACGAAATTTGTGAGCGAGTTTTCTGATGGAAACTTATGGTCAAGGTGGAAGCCTCACTACCTCAAGCGACACATTCAGCAGAAAAGTCGTTTGAATAAAGTTTGGAAGTGAGAAGGACAGACGTGAAAAATAAGGTAAATCCGATTTGTGCAAATTTTAGAGACATCCTATGCATGGATGTTAATAATTAAATGTTATTATGTCGAGATCATTTAATGGGTAGTAGAAATACACTTGGTGATGACAGATGTGATACTGGTGTGTGGCCATAGTGACAATTTCTGATTTTGCTCACGCTGCTCTTCAGTGTGCTCAGGAAGGTTGTCTTTATGCCCCGATATATGCAAAATTTGAGGGAACATCGGTTGTGAGAAAACGGCTCATTTTAACCCCACTTTAGAGTAGCCAGTACTACAGGACTGGTGGCCAAAAATGGTACTGCATCCAGTATCAACCGTTTGAAGAGCACATTAGGGCTGTCAGATAAGCGCTTCTCAATATAAAATCAAGCTGTGTTATCATCCCATTGTTCCAATACATTCAGAAAAGAAAATACTCTAACGTTAGCAATGATCATGTGCTTAAGGCTTGAGTCATAAAATGCACTGACAATATTACAGATTTCAATCTTCCATTTATTTTTATTTTTTTTATTACCGACCGACAAATGTACACTCGTGCATCGTTGCTCCGTCAATTGACTCACATGTGAACAAAAGTGAGCATGACAACTTAGTTCATATTTCAAATGCATGAAAGTAATGTGGGGAAAACTCAGTACATCACCTATCAAAGACCAATCGTGTTTGGTGTTTGTCATCCATTTCTTCTCCATTGTTTGAAGCCATCCCTGATGCATATCCTTGTATTAGTTCTGATTTTGCCATAATTCCTTTGAAATTCATAAAAAGACTTGTTGTACCTCTGGCAACCAAGACGAACACTAACCGATTTAGTGATTGGCTGATTGGTAGAGGGCATCTGTTGTAAACACGGAATCAAAACAATATCACGTAAAATAGGCTGAGGATGAGGAAAATCTGGGCTTAACCATTAAGAACGGTGTAAAAAATATTGGCAAAACATGCTTCTTTAATGTCTATTGAAATATTAGGGCATGTTGATGAATAAAGGAATGTCAATTCTTTTCTAGGAGCTCCTTTAATCATTGCGTTCTGCTGTATGAAAGACGGCGCCCAGCGTGAGAGCGGCCCTGACCCCTGACCTCCGTTTTACACCATCTTTCATGCAGGGTTTGAATGAGAGCTGGCATGAAATTCACTCTTCTGTGTGGGTAAGACATGTCTAAGTTACAATCCAATTTGACAAATTTTCACGCTCTTCAAAGTTAATTAAAATAGAGAAGAAAAATCCTTTAATTTTCCCATAAAAATGCAAATGACACAAAATGGCTGATTGCATTTAAAGGAATTATTGAACAAAGTTCATTATATATCCACATGAAACATTTAAGCAAATACATCAGTAGGTCAGTCAAAGTGAAAAAAAAAAATCTTCAAGGTCATTTGGATGATACGTTCTAATGTCTTGTTTCCATTTAGGGATTAATGTTAAATATACACCTTCTACGCATATTTAAGTGCATTTTGTGTTTTTTAAGAATTATTATGGAGGCCTAAAGCAGGTCAAGTTTGTGTGTAATTGGGCTCTTTTAAAATTTGTGATCTTTCAAAGATAAATTTAATTCACACTTTGTTGTACATTTTTGTTGCAGTCAGAGTGATGCGACAATTCAATGAAGTTGCACAGCAGAAGAGTCAGATTCTTGCTTTTCTTTAATACAGAATATAATTAATTAGGCAGGAAGGTACAGTAGTGAAGTGCACTCTGGGCCGAATGTTGTGAAATAAATAAAGGAAATAATTTAAGGAATTTTGAAACTGATCATAAAGACAAAATTGGAGTATTACATGAACGGTCAGCTTGATAAGAGTACACAAATCAATATAAGACAGGAATTCATTTGCTTTGTATTTATGCAAATTTGTGACCATTTTGATCAAAAGAAAAAAAAACTGCTGCTTGAAATTTATAGAAGGAAATCTCTGCTATTAAGATCTTTGGTTAAGTTTGGGAAAATCCCGTTAAAGCCGCACCATGGGAGGAGTCAGGAATTATGGCCCCCTACCGTGAGGGGAAATGATGCATTTATTGGACAAGGAAACTAAATCGGAAGCAAACAAAGCCTTTTGCAAAGAGGGTGAGTTTGCTTGCATTCAACATATCTATCCATAAGCTGTGCTTCATAAAAGGATCAGACTATTTGGATTAAAAAAATGGTACAATTGTCAGGTTGGCTTTGTGGACGCCACCGCCGAGCCCCCAAAATGTAGGCGTCCTCCTTTTGCCTGTTAATATTTATGTAGGGTGCTCATTTTGTTATATTCTACAACGGTATGTAAAATGATCGCTTACAAATAACCAACACGATCAGGTGAGAACATCTGAAAATAAAATAAAATTTCTCTAGGAAATGAATTATTCTTTGTAATTTTTTGAAGAATATCGCAATCAAACAAGGGTGTGTAGACTTTTTTTTCTCTCCCCTGAATGTGACTATATATTGCAGAGAAGAAAGCAAACAAGTGTATCAATGTGCCTGCTTGTCAAAGTTTGAAGTTTTCTTCAAGGATTCTGCTCGGGGCAACGAGTCTAGGGATGTCAATCATGGGATATTTTGACTTCAGGGCTATTCTTGCCATTTTCCCCTATTGCAGAAATGGGAGGACATTGTGGCACTCTGAGATGATTTTTTTCCAAAACCGTCTCTCACTGTCTTTTCTCCTCGCCAACACAAGATGATAATGTTAAAAAATATTAATTTAATGCAAGGAGGACTCGTGTATGGAATTGAATAGGTGGCACCGGAATTCCAATGTATTATAAGATTATTTTCAGCATTAAAATTGGCGAAAATGTAGTTGTGACGTCCAATTAGTCAGGGAGATGCAATCAATCGCTGTCATTTCCACTTTTACAACAATCACAGCGTACAGTGTCATTCGTCATACTCACTGCAGACATAGCTGAACTAACGTCTTCTATTCCGCTGGATTACTCCAAGAACTTTGAGATTGTCACGTGACTTGACCTGATTACCTGCAAATTGGGAGTGATTTTTTTTCGCAACTGAATTTCTTGTAACTAAATGATTTCTAACTTTTTTTTTGCAACTTTTTTGCAAATTCAAACTGTTTACTTTCGTACAGTTACAAGGTGGTGAAAAGTATGAAAATGTACTTTATAGGGCTACGACGCTTTTTGTCTTTGTTTTTCACGTGATCGTAGGCCTGTTGCAATCACGAATAAGAGTCTGCAATATATTGTTTCATTAATTATTGCCTATATAGTAAATTATTGACCCCCCCACCCCAAATTGAACCATTTTAAACTAATGGACACATATGGAATCAATGGGTAATGTTTTAATATGCAATTAATGAAGTTACTTGTCATGATAGGTTTATTTGCTGCTTTTGTGTCTATGGTTGAGATGTGATTTTATTATTGATGTTTTTCTTTCTGATCTATTGCAGTAGTGTGGCCACTTGCAGAAGATGGCGCTGCTGAGACAAGATGTCAAAGATGGCATTTCAAACTGGGTGAGTTTTCCCTCTATCTGACACAAAGAAAATGCTAATGCAAATCCCAACATGTTTTGAATAATGTTACTTTAGCCTGATAGTACTCTTAGTGAATACACTTGATTTTAAATATTGCATCATAAAGTATACTTTTTAGTATAAAACTTGAATACAGCATAACCAGTCCATGCTATTGGGAATTTTCTGCATTTTTGCTCAAGAAAATTGAAACGTACACATTCATTTGTGTACTCATTTTTTGGTTTGAGTCACATTGCACTGTAATGTACACAATCATATATAGACCAACACAATATTACTGCTATAGCCAATCAAACCCAACGGCAACTGTCAAATATGTATATTATGTTGATCACTGTCTTTACCGCATTGAAATTAATCATTAAAATGGTAATGCATCATAGTACACAGTAAAAGAAAAAAAAGAACTATTATCTATGTTAGGCAGAATTTTTGATATGGTCTGTACTTGTGATTATTTTGTGCAAGTAATCATAATCCTGCTGTGGTTGGTGAGTGTAAAGTCCAACTTGATACATGGCCCCAAAAATAATAATCAAACTTGTTTTAACTTCTAAAATGCTTTAAATTCTACTTTTAAAAAGCTCAACTTAGTAAATTAAACAGTCAACTTTCCCCACAATTGATGATGTTAGTCAATGATTATGCTGAAATATGAAAAATGTTATAACCTTTATTCTCACACTGTATTTTGGTCATCTCAACAATAGCAAATCTTCAAGAGCATGCTTTAAAACACCTCCCGATGGAGCAAAAAAAAGACAATTTGATCCAACAAAACCTATTAAATATAATATTTACAGGGAGAGACAAATGTTTCAGGGGGTTCAAAAAGTTGTTGAAACTTCAAGTGTGGTCCCATGTCCACTAGTTCAAAACACAACCAAGAATATTGCCATAATTGACAAATTGAGCTCACCTTCTCCTCCAAAAGTATTGCACTGGCGATGGATGATTTTTTTGAGTTGTTGTTATTTTCAACATGAGGGTCACAGAAAAAGACTCCTCGAGTCCTCCCTTTTGACGTGCTCCACCGCGGCCGCCTTGTCCGAGCACTTTGCCCTCTTGTTCTGGTGGGTCTTGACGTGCTTGGCCAGGTGGTCGCTCCGCATGAACCTCTTGCAGCAGTCCGGACAAACGAAGCGCTTCTCCCCGGTGTGAGTCCTCAGGTGTCTCTGGAGCTCGTCCGAGCGCGTGAAACTCTTCCCGCAGAAGAGCCAGTTGCACACGAAAGGCCTCTCGCCCGAGTGCCACCTCAGGTGGGCCTTCAGGTGCGACGTCTTGCCGTAAACTTTGCCGCAGCCCGGGATGTGGCAGATGTGCTGCTTCTTCTTGCCGGCCTCGTCGCCGCCGCCGCCACCAGAGGTGGACGCCGACTGGCAGTTGGGGCAGCGGCACCGTCTGCAACGGCGCGCGGTGGTCAGCGGCGACTTGGTGTGCAAAAGAGCCGCGATCTGCGTCTGGTATTGGGCGAAGTCCGCCGAGGGGCCGTGGAGAACCAGGCCGCGTTGTAGTTGGAAGCGGTGCGGGTGGCCCACGTGGTTGCCCGCTTGCTGGAGGCTCCACCACGGGATGTCCTCGGCCGGGTTGGGGGACAGCTGTCTCTGGCCCGCGTGGCCCGTGACGAAGGTGGGCATGGCGGGCGGGATGGGGGCGGGCGCCGCGTAGCTGACGGCCGGCACGTAGGTGGGCGGGCAGGCGGACTGCATGGAGCACGGCAGCATCTTCACCGGGGAGAAGTCATACGGGTAGCCGGGGTCGGCCGGCGGGGTGAGGGGCAATTCGTGCGGGGAGCCGAAGGAGGAGCCCAGCGGCTGGGCTTTGGAGGATAGTCCGAAAGAGGAGTTGCCCGGCGGGCTGGCCTCGTTAGTCCACGGGTGGAAGAGGCGCGAAGGGGAGCCCAGCGTGGTGGGGTCGTAAGGGACCGGGAGGAAGTCGGGCGGGCTGGATCCCGGCGGCGGCGGGTGGTGGTGATGATGATGGTGGTGGTGGTGGTGATGGCCGATGCGGTTGCAGGTGGCGGCCAGGAGTGCCAGCGGGGAGTGCTTGCAGTTCTCCGGGGACGAGTTGGGTGTGCGGTCCTGGAAGCCAACCACAGACTTTTGCTACTTAACATGGCCACTTTATTAGGTACAGCATTGTCATCTCATGGCATTCCTTCGTTTTACATGACTTTTTCTGATTCGGAATGAGCCCATCGAGCATTCGATCTAACTTTGGTCAAGTTGGTAATAGCAAATGACAATGCCATTTAAACGATAAAAACAGAATTTAGATTTGATTTTCAGTTAGACAAAGTGTTTGGAAATGCTCTGTAGGAAGATCGTTCTGACTCCAATGCGTAAAAACTTTGTTGCTCTCATTAGTTGAATGAAGTGTAGAACTCTTAACATCTGCCAACTCCAAATCCAATAATTTGCAATATAAACAGCAGACACATGGATTCGACAGTTCTACCCCACTTCAAAAGAATATTAAAGCCTGCATAAATCATTACATCCAAATGTGCATTAGCCTGAATTTTCTTCAATATATATAGATTTAAAAAAGAGTACATTTCCAGCATGCAGGTGCATGAAGCGCCCACCCAGCACAAATATCCCGTCCAAATCAAACTTTCTCAGACTTGGATCCCGACTTACTCTGGTCTTTCCCAACAGTTGGACCCCTTCTAATCCATATTCCCCAAATCAAGGATTTAAGGCGAAAAAGTGATCCCAAAGTTGGGACGAACGAACCTGCAGAAAAGCCTGAAGTGTCTCGTTCCGCAGCACAGCCACAGCTGCCATGGTCCTCCTCCGCCCGGGCAAGAAGGCGCAATACAGCCCGCGCAAAAAGAAGTGCCTTCAAATTCACAAACGGTGTCACAAAGGAGCCCCCCCTCCCCAAAAAAAGAAGTGGTTTGGATTCGAGCCTCCGCCGTGACGCCCTTCCTCTCTGGTGGATCTGCTCGCACTATCTGACGCGGCGGCGGAGGCGGATCACTTGAGAGAACGTGATAAGCACTTTTGGTGGGCTGCCAGCCACTCACAAATAAGATGGGAGACTTTGAAGTTTGCCGCTGTCCAATCATCAAAGAATGGCAGTTCTGTGAGAGAAGCAAGCAAATCCTTTGAATCCACAAAGCTGCTGTGCTGTGTTTGTGGGGTGGGATAAAGGAGCTGATTATTAGGGAGGGGGGTTTCGGGGTAGGAGGAGATAAAGGCGGGACAATTAATGAAGTAATCACTATGTGGGAAATGTATATAGACAAATAATTGGATTTCCCCCCCATCAAAGCCCCCCCACATTCCGCCCCGAGAGCCCGCCATTGGTTACCCCAGTCATCTGATCCGCTTTTTGTAATTAAGGATTTGTAGTTAAATTCGAAGCCACAATGTGACATTGTTATCTCCAGAGATCTTTGGCAACCTTTTCATCTTGTCGGCATCGCCCTCTTTTTCTTCCCCTGCTTTTGCACTTCAATCGCATGTTTTTATCACTTAAAAGTTGCTTTTGGAATCATTGGGTCTACCTGATTGGCAGTTGGAACTATGACATTTTCTTCCCCTAGATGGCAGAAGCTTCGATTAACTTGCGTATGCACCTGTTGCGGCGGTCGAGTGGTTGGCGCATCGGCCTCACAGTTCTGGGGTCGAGGGTTCGATCACAGGTTGGTCCTGACTGTGGAGTTTGGATGTTGTCCCCGGGCTTGCGTAGGTTTTCTCCGGGTATTTCGGTTTCCTCCCCACATTCCAATAACATGCATGGTAGGCTGATTGGACACTAAATTGCCCCTAGGTATGATTGGTTGTCCTTTGTCTCCTTGTGCCCTGCGATTGGCTGGTCACCAATTCAGGTTGTCACTCCCATGGTGCCCGTAGTTAAATGGGTTAGGCTCCAGCACCCCCTGTGAGCCTTTTGAGGATAAGTGATTCTGAAAATTTCTACCCATTTTTACATACAATATAAAAGGACAATGTGAAAGATGAGCCATTCAAGTGAGATATTCAGCCGACTTCATGCTATTTTGGAGTATTGTTCTACTTTTTGATAAAGTCATGGTTGTTATTTTTTTTTCTGCGGCAGGCACTAACTTTTGTCATTCTCAATATCAGCTTTGTGATGATTATCAGACTGCCTGCAGTCCTCCCCCCCCGAAAATCACTGTACTCTCAACTAGTTTGGAGAGGCAGATTTCTGAATTAGATGTGTTCCTTTGATGGGATTAATGTTCTTAGTCCTCTCCCACGGCTTTCCACACACAGTCATGAGGAAGGAGGAAGGAGGGGGGAGGGTCTTGCTGGGCTGGAACCATGTAAGCGACAAGTACAAGAACCACATCATTGCTGAGTATGGCCGAGTGAAATGAAAACTCGTGCAGATTAAGCTTGTTTACATGATGCAAAGGCAAAGTGACAAGGCTCTATTTTAGGAATGTTCAACATGTTGTGACAGCTGACTTTTCTGTAACCTGGAGAGGTCGCAAAAAAAGGCACAAACGCAAAATTCACATTTTATCGGTGGTGTACTTAGACATACATCAACACATTTTATCCAAATTCCTCAAAGACAATTCAGCACCTGTGTTATGACAGCGTCTGCTTACGGTTTAACGACAGGCATTATAGTCTCATAACTTCCCATAACGTGCTAACCACTCTCCCACCGTCCCGCATGAAGAAAAGGAGGGGACCTAAATTGGATCCTTGGGGCAAAATAGAGAAAAGATAAACAGATAAACGCTAAACAAAATTTATTTTGACGTCTATGAATAAAATTCGAGAAAAAAAATGTATCTTGCATAAAACGTTAAAAACCTCACTTACTTGTGCCTGCCATTGCTCACTTAGGGTGCCGCCATCTTACCTTGTACCAATATTTAAACCTGCTCTGATTGGCCAGACGCGGGTAGCCTTGATACATGTTTGTAGTGATTACCATGTTAGCACTGCTCACGTGACTTCCTTTTTGAATTTGTGTACGTGCAGGCAACACCCTTGATTTTTTTTCCTTTTTCTTTTTATTTCTTGCAGTTATATGTTATATTAGAAGCAATATGGCCGCCAAAACATCTTAAACATCTGGTAAGAAAATTGTCATTTCTGTTATTAAAAAGCATCAGGTTCTCGTCAAGATAGACGTATTTCTTTTTTCAAATTGAATCATTTGATATTTTGCATTTACAAAGACAGCCATATTAACTTCCTTATGATATTGACCCAAATAATGTGCAATCGCAAACGCTCATTTTGATTCCTACAGTTATCTCAGAAATACCACGTGCGATGGTTTTTCTTAAGATTTTCCCTTCAAAGTTACACATTTGTACTCCCTATTAAATCCATGAATATGGACATGAAAATCGGGGGGCGTCTTATACGAGAGAAATTGTTCAATTCAATGATTTTAAGGCAATTTTAAGGGTACGGCCAATATGTGAGAAAATTGGTTCACGTTTTTAGTCCTGGTGGTTGTTAGAGTGGAAGGACTGCAAAAGTACAGTTAAAATTATCAAATCTGTAAGGGCGAATTGATATAACATAGGTTTTTGAGGGCAAAAATGAGCAAAGACTTGAGTCGCCAAAACAAGTGGAAAGTCAGCCGTAAGAAGTGACATGTGGAACTTTTCCACTTGTAAGCATTTTTTGAAATGCAAAAAATAAATAAAAGTCCTCCACTACGAGCAGTAGCTGCAAGGTAAAGAAATAAATGAAGCATGTTGAGGATGTTCGTAAATTGGCTGTAACAGTCATGTTTTCGAGCAATCTTGAATTGATACTTGCCTAAAATTTCCATCAAGTCCGCCATACACATGGCGGTCGGTCTTTGCAGTGACATTGCAGACCGGCAGCGTTACCAAATAATTGATATTTTCCTTTGAGCTGCTCGGTTCAGCATTAAATTCAACTTCTTACATTTTCATGCATTTCAATGGCACTACGGATGAGGGATGGATTTGGCTAGGCAGCCCTTTGATAGAGTTGGAGGAGAATTTCCCCAAGTGTGCACTCGACACAATGTCCAGTCCTCGAGGTGATCGACTGCGGAAAAGCTTTAACATCTTGCGGCCACGCTTCAAGTTGGACGGGGTCACATCCGTACTTTAGTCCAAGTTTTCCTGCTGTATACTAAAAATTAAAATGTAAACTGCAGTTGGAGTGCCAAAACTCATGAAAAATCTGAATAGATTCAACTTGTCATTTAAAATTCGGACTTTGGCCCGGTAACTAATTGCGCGAAACGAGCAGACATTTCTATCATCTTAAAAGGCTGGAATAATGGCAAAATGGCATGTTGCCCTGGAGCCAGATTAGTTGTGTATTTTAGATGGTGGCAATCCAAACAAGTGATCTCGCACAAACCTCATCTAAGAAACAGCAGGTGGCAACTCGTGAGGGTCTCATTTTCCCTTTCAGCAAAATTGGAGAAGAACTTGGCACAATAACAACCAAATCTCAATAAAGCCATATTTATTTGTGTCATATAAAACAACAATTTGTCATGAATAAATACAAATGTGCAATTGATGTAGAGCGTGGATGTTTTTTGGTTTCAGGTCGACTTTTCTGGTGGGGAAGGCAATCTGCAGGAGAGAGAAAGAAAACAAATCACATTTTCCTGACTAATATGTGGCACTGAGTAAGTTTTATCATATTCAAAGTTTTATACTGTATGGTTGGTGTACATTTGAATTCCATACCTGTCAACTTATACGTTTTTCCTGTATTTTTTTTTTTCCATTTCAAATTGTCAGCCATATAGTCTTTTCTCGATTATCGCTACTTTACTTATCGCAAATTCACTTTTTTTCTGCTATTAATTATAAAAAAAAGTATTAATTTTTTTGGGGGAGAAAATTTTAGACTTTTTACGTGTGCCCTATGTTAGTAAATGTGTGCGGCGTTGGATTTGTACATTTTTTTATCACTTAATAAGGGGAATTGCAATCATTAATAAGTGGAACAATTGATGGAAGTTGACAGGTATGGAATTCCCAAAGGAAAACATTTTGCTTGACATTCAAAATGTTCAGAGTACTGTAGTATATAACTGTAAGTTTCTCTAAATTGTTGAAAATCAAGTTTATGATTAGTAAGACTTAAACATGGTAGAGATAAACATTTTCTTTTACTATGTGGTAATGAGCCACTATAAAATTAAGATGTATAAATCTTTCTGCAATTGCACTACAAAGTTGCGCACGTACATGCCGCTTTGTGCAAATGTGCTATTGCGGAGTTGCGACGTTTTTGGCAGCTTCAAACAAAAGCCAAACATTCTGTATTATCTCCAATGAGATGCAGAGACGTGTAACTTTTTTTCCTTCTTCGACAAGACATATGGGAATTTAAGGGGTGAGAACATGGAGTAGACGGAGGGTGGGTGGCTCGTATCCTGTGTGAGAGTCGAGTGATGGCGGGAGGGGGAGGGCAGAAGAGACGCTGGAGGCAACGGGGTACTTGAAGCGCTATAATGGTGTCTCGTACGAGAAAACATCTGTGAATTTCCTCAGTGATCGACAACAAAGTGGAACTCTGAGCAGTCACTCAGCGGACCTTTGAAGTCGCAGCCTGACAGAAAGCTGCCATTGTTCGCAACCCCAGACGCGGAGAAACTCCGACTTTGCTCTCCCTAATTTTCCCCGCAATACGATACGAGTCCAACCCCCCCACTTGGCCCTCTCCTGAGCCTATGAAGTAGGAGATCTTTGCATATTCGCTAGCAAAGAGCATAAGCCCTGGCAATGTGCGGCCGGGCCCGGGGGTCACGCGAGGTGGAGCGGGTCATTGTACCTCCCGGCGGCCCACCCTAGATGTGATAATCTGTCACTAAACAGGGGAATTCTCCTGCTGGACCAACCAACTAGACGAGTTCCAGTTTACACTGGAAGTAAAAGAATTAACAAAAAAAATGCAGCAACAAGACGATTCAGGCCAAAATGGGGCAGAATAGAATAAATACTTCAATATAGAATCACTAAATGTGTCACTAATTAAAATACCAACGCATACTGTAAAATCAGATTGACTATATAATCAATTATGTCATGCACTCCATACATGAAGTTATTTTAACTGTCAAACACACCCATCAAAGTCAGTGGGCAACACTATTTAGGTTTTTGTTTACTTCATTTCGTCATTAGTGATGCAACTCATGTCTAAATGTGGTAACATCGAAATCGAGAGTCAAATGCGAAATTAAAAAAGAATAGATGAAAGTGGGGCCTTTTCTGCACAGTAGTTTCATCCCACTATTTTAACCGGACTTGAATCCAAATGTTACTTTGCCCCTTTGGCTACGGCTAGTTTTCCGATCCGCACCCCGACCGAATGAAGTCGGCGGCGGTTCTCAGGCGGCTACCCTTACCCTACCCAACTTCACCCGCCCAGTGTTTATTCAGAGGCAGCTGGTGGCTCCGTCTGGGGACCCAGCGGCGGCGCAAAAACAAAACAGGTTCCACCTTTTGGCCATGCCAAGTCTGCCCGTGCCCTCCTCGCTCTACAAACCGAGAGAGGCTAATCACAATTTCACGCTCTGATTTGTCAAGTGGCATTCCGGCGCCGGCGCCGGAGGCGGCCATGAAACTTTCAAGTCGGCGGATTTCCTGGCGCACAAGAGAACAGATTTTACTGCGAGAGTGGAGGTTCTTAAAGAGGTGGATGAGTACGGTACCAGAAGTTCCACGAGGCTTGTTACTTCTCGAGTTGTAGACGGGGTAAAAGTTTGAGAACCCCTGTTAAGCGTTCAATAAAAGGAGGCCTTGTTTACATGTGAAAGAAGAGTTGTCATTAAGGGTGAAACTTGGTTCCCACTCAGATGAGCAAGTATAGCAAGGCAAGGCCTCTTTGTGGCTCTTTTTAATTTTTATGTGCGCCAATGTTAACAACAAAACCGCGCTCAGAAGCCCCTTGACCGACCACAGGTGTGAGGAAGCTCAAAACAAAAGGCGGTGTAACCCGAGTGGCATCTTTTGTCATTAGCGGACCTTTGATGCACTCAACAGCTTCTTTTATGAGCTTGTTCTTCCATGCCTCTTCACGCCCTCTCTCCCCGCCCCGTTCCGACACTTTCCTCATTAACGCTGCCTGCCTGCAGGCACACTTCTTTTTGCAGGCATCTGGCAGCAGGCTGACGCACGGTTGTCCGTCCAATCGTCTGCTACTACCATGGAGAAAGAGTAAGGCTTTTACGAAGCATTAATGACTTAAGCAAAGCACTTAGAACACTCAGACTTACTTATGTGTACCATCGTATTTCAAATTGAGGAAAAAAAGACAAAAGTTTAAAGCCCCACTATCAAGTTTTTACACACTAGTTAATGTAGAACCCAGTAAAATAGTATGAAGACTCTCGCAGATCCATAACTATTGAAACAGTGGCATAAAAATAATTTATGTAATGAACTGCCTCTGCATAGTTGAAACCAATGACGTAGTCAAAGTCTAGGATTCCAGCAGACTGGAATAAGAAATTGAAATTGGCTCAAAGAAGGAAGTAAGTCCTAAAGAACATGATTCTGGGGAGACTTTACTATAAAAGTTCAAACTGGAGGCAGAATCACCATAACACGGTGCAAGAAAAAGAGAGCGTCTCACAAATCAAATGAAAAATAAAAGCTAATGACTATTTAGAGAATTTCATTGTGTATTTTTAGAATTTAAATTGGGAAAAAAAGACAGAAGTTTAAGTTTGACAGTGTTCCAAATGTTGAAATTTCAGATGTAGGGCAAGGAAGCACACTGCCAAAATAAAAGAAAGGTCGACCAAATTGCACTTGAAGTTGAAGAGAATACTTTAATGATCCAATGCTCAATACAGTTGGTGAGAAGAATGACTCACTCGTAAGAACCCAGTGTGATGAAAATCGGGCTCATCTGGATATCAAAAGCAGGTAAACGGCATTAAAACGGCGTTTGAAAAGGCTTCACATGAAACGGCAGTATTCAAACTCTCCCTTTGAACAGAGTGGATCTCGAGATGGGACAATGTTGGCCGAATGGCGTCCTCGCTTTGAAGTGAGACATCTCTATTAGGTGAAAAGGTAAGCGTGCTTCTCCACTAAATAAAAGCTTTTCATTGTTTGTTAAGTCTCCAGCTCAAGCGATTTCCGAAGAGCTTGTTGAAAACTTTGGATGAAAGCGGGGGCTCCGTTGCATGTGAGAATTCAGGAGAAAAAGAAAAAAAACACAAACACCAGTAGAGAAAATAGCTCAAAACGTGGAATAGCACCAGCAGTAACGTTAGTCGCGTTAAAGTAACAAGCCGGATGTCGGTAGATCCATTCATGACAAACAAATTAAACCAAATGTAAAACCTTGTTTGTTGGCTGACTGCTAAAAATGGCAAAAACTCACTGATCAAAGTCTATTTAAATCGAATCAAATCACGGCAAATATCGTTGAATGACAATGCTACTTTTTAGTGTCATTTCTTTTCAAGCTCAGTCGAATGTGGCAAAAGATCCCCGACCAAATTTCCTCCCATTTGTCTTTTTGTGTCGCACTTTGAGCTGTGATGCCGCTTCTCGCTTCTCCCCATATGCTAAGCAAATGTTCATTTGTCACCGCCGTCCAACTTTGTTATTCACAACCGTTGGGACTGTTTGAAATTCTCTCCGTGGCAGAACAGGGCCAAAATTAATCAGGGGAGCATGATCACACTTAATTGATTGAGTGTACTTTTAAGAAGCACTACGGGGTGCCGGGGTGACCTATTTCACGCCGCTCTTCAGAGGAAGTAACTATCCCAGCGAGGGAGTAATTATTGCAGCCGTGCTGACGACGACCGGAGGTGAAGAGCTCCTCCGCTAACTATGACACCACATTAGAACGCCGCCGGCGCTCTGGACCATCGCGCTTTGATTTTTCCATTTTTTTTTTCCTTTTTAAATGCAACCCTGAATCGAAGGAGACCCGCCTGTTATTTTTATTTGTGCATTTTAAATTGCAGTGTCCCAAGACTGAAACTCAAAACAACACTATTGGGTCATATGCCGCCACGGGCGGTGATAGACGTCCAATCCAAGTCAATGATCACTAACGGCGTCAACGAATGAAATAAGTACAAAGTGCTCCAAAATGTTTGACCCCATTTCGTAAGCCAATAATTTTGACAATTTTTGTTGGGATGACCTCAGATTTTCACAGCGTGTGTAAAAATGTTTCATGTTTTTGTGTATAACATTTGGCATTTCTATCTTTTCAGGTTAAGAAATGCTGTTCACTTCATTGTATAAGTAGAACTTCCTTTCTTGATGCAGCCGAGTCCAGCCTCGTTCGGCGTTCCGTCGAAACGCGGTTCCCTGGATCCCGAGCCCCCGGACGGGATTGCGCGAGCCATAGAGCGTACCCGGATGTTCCTCTGCTTTATAGTGAGGTAAGTAAGGTGAGCTGGAGTGATTTATAAAAAGATGATCAACTCATCAGCAAGCCGGCCAGAAGCTTGATACCAATTCCCAATTATTTGATTCAGATGTGTTGGTGGAGGAATGTAAGGAAAACAGACCGGATGGCGGCTCTTGAAATGTTGGCCACACCTTGTAAGGTAAGGCTTATTCTTCAAAAAATGACCATGTATAGTAAAGCTTTCTTTTAAAATGCCCATGTATAAGGCTTCTTTTCTTCAAAACGGGCCTAATTGTAAGCTTGTTGTACATGCTATATTTTTATATTATTCACTCACCTATGTTTGAGCTGAAAAGTGAGAACTATATTTCTGTTATAGCTGAAGAGAGAAATCTTGGAGGATGTGGGATTCGAACCAACTGCCTTTCGCATAGCAAGTGCTCACTAGCTTGTGAGCTAAAGATCCAACCTGCCACTTTACTATGCTTTTTTGTTCTGGTGAGTTTTGATGTGCTTAGCCAGGTGATCGCTCCTCATGAAGCGCTTGGAACATTCGGAACACACAAACTTCTACAAACCCATTTTCGTAGGCCAATAATTTTGACAATTTTTGTTGGACTGACCTCAAATTTTCACAACCTGTGTAACATTTGACATTTCTATCTAAGGTTCAGGTTAAGAAATGCTGTCAATTTCAAAAGAAAAGACATTTTGCGTGTTAGAGTCTGCTCGATCAGACTCAGTCACCCAAGACACTGCAGCGTGCCATCTTCACAAATTTTGCAAAGAAAGCAGCAACTACAAAACAAATTAGGATTTGGCACCAAAAATTTCAAGAAAGGAGCATGAATGTGGTTTTCCCACACTTGTTCTTCTAACACGTGCTATTCAAAATATTTGATCTCGTGTCCTAGTTAGGCTTACGGCAAACTATCCTGAAATCTTGTCTGATCTCAAAAGCTAAGCAAGGTTGGTTAGTGCTTGGATGGGAGACAGCCTAGGAATACCAGGTGCTAAGCTCGTATGTTAGCGTAGTGGTCTCAAACACTAAAGTGAGATTGAGACCCCTGGTGTAAAGCACTTGTGGGCTTTATTTAATATTGTGTTGGCATTTCTTTGTTCTTAACGTGGCACATTTTCCATGAGGTTACACAGAGAACAAGATAAACTGATGGAAAGTTGCAATGACCTCAAATTTCACAGCTTTTGTAGAAATGTTTCAGGTTTTATGTGTAACGTGTCATTCAATTCAAAAGAAAAGGCATTTTGCGTGTTAGAATATGCTCGGTCGGACTCAGTCACCCAAGACACTGCAGCACACCTTCACAAATTTTGCAAAGAAGGCAATAACTACAAAACAAATTAGGACTTGGCACCAAAAATGTCAAGAAAAAAGCTGGAATGTGGGTTTCCACAGTTGCTCTTCTAACATTTCCTAGGACTACACAGGAAGGCTTCACAAACCTGCTCCACTGTCACTGCTTGGCCTACATAATTGGGTCAAACATATTTGTTGGCACGATAACTTTAATGCCATGCTGTTGCACATGACGCTCTAAGTAAAAGTCTGTACATTACGTAAGTATCTGCGGGAAGAGAACGACCATTGTAACAGCGGTGCTGGCAGAAAAGATTGTCAATAGAAACACTTAGAAGTGGGGCAAGACTGCTTGTTGGACACCACCATTTGATGCATTTCTGTCCTCAGGGACTGTCCTGTAATGGCTATATTCTCAGCATGCTTCCCCACAAAAATGCCCTCTGACCCTACAGCTGCTTTTTTGGGGTGATGTGTCCATGCCACTTGGGTGGGTGACAGCCCAAATCTTTGCCTATAGACACAGCCACAAAGCCTTCACTCACACTTACTTAGATTGGCTTATGTAGGTTGGTCGGCCAAACTCAATGTCAAATGTGCACTACACAGGTCAATGCTTGGTTTTGCTCAAATTATAGGTGCTACGCAAAACATCCAATATCATGTCCTGGTTGGCCTTCTGGCATACTACCCTGAAAAAACTCTGGAGGTTAAGGAAGGTTGTGCATGGTTACTACTTGGATGGGAGACTGCCTTGGAATACTGGGTGCTGGAAGCGCTTATATTTGCTCACTTAACCTCGTGAGAAGCAGTTTGATCCACAATATACACAAAGCCCTCACTCACACTTAGATTGGCTCATGTAGATTGGTTAGCCAAACTCAATGTCAAATGTGCACTACACCGGTCAATGCTTGGTTTTGCTCAAATTATAGGTGCAACGCAAAACATCAAATATCATGTCTTGGTTGACCTCGCATACTACCCTGAAAAAACTCTGGAGGTTAAGCAAGGTTGTGGATGGTTACTACTTGGATGGGAGACTGCCTTGGAATACCGGGTGCTGGAAGCTCTTATGTTTGCTCACTTAACCTGGTGAGAAGCAATTTGATCCACAATATACACAAAGCCCTCACTCACCTTTACTTAAATGTATGTATTTGTGTGGCAAACCTCATTAAAAATCTCAAAGTTTGCTAAAACTATAGATGCTACTCAAAACATCTAATATCATGTCCTGGTTGGTAAAGTCATGTCAAGACACTTGGTCCCTCGTCACCAAGATTTTTATTTCCAGGTAGTGACCGGGGTTCGAACCCAGGACCCTGGATCTCAGAGGCTAATGCTCTAACTGCTCAGCCAGCAGAACACATAATAATTTTAGTTAAAAAAAAAAAATTGACATGGATTTTGCGCCCAAAACCAATGTCAATTTTTTTTTTTTAACTAAATTTATTGTGAGCTCTGCTGGCTGAGCGGTTAGAGCATTAGCCTCTGACATCCAGGGTCCTGGGTTCGCATCCCAGTCACTACCTGGAAACAAAGATATTGGTTCCCCTCCCACCAAAGGTGGGAGGGGGCACCAAAACATATTGGTGCCCCCTCCCACCTTTGGTGGGAGAGGGCACCAAAACATATTAGTCCCCTCCCGCCTTCGGCGGGAGGGGACATTAAGACAGTTGGTCCCCTCCCGCCTTCGGCGGGAGGGGACCAGGACTCTTGGTCCCCTCCCGCCTTCGGCGGGAGGGGACCAACACACTTGGTGTCCACCCCCGCCTTCGGCGGGGGTGGACACCAACACACTTGGTCCCCTCCCGCCTTCGGCGGGAGGGAACCAAGACTTTTGTTTCCAGGCAGTGCCCGGGATGCGAACCCAGGACCATGGATGTCAGAGGCTAATGCTCTAACCGCTCTGCCGGCGGAGCCCCCAATAGTTTTAGTTAAAAAAAAAAAAATTGACATTGGTTTTGGGCGCAAAACGTATGTCAATTTTTTTTTTTAAACTAAAATTTTTATGGGTTCTGCTGGCTGAGCAGTTAGAGCATTAGCCTCTGAGCTCCAGGGTCCTGGGTTCGAACCCCGGTCACTACCTGGAAATAAAAATCTTGGTGACGAGGGACCAAGTGTCTTGACATGACTTTACCAAGCAGGACATGATATTAGATGTTTTGAGTAGCATCTATAGTTTTAGCAAGAGCAAACTTTGAGATTTTTCATGAGGTTTGCCACACAAATACATACATATAAGTAAAGGTGAGTGAGGGCGTTGTGTATATTGTGGATCAAACTGCTTCTCACGAGGTTAAGTGAGCAAACATAAGAGCCACCACCCAAACCTGGGGGAAACCAGTTTACCGCTAAATGAGAAAGCAGGGTGATGGGTTGCGCACTTAGCTCAATGAGTAGAGTGCCCAATCGCCATGCGATAGGTAGTTGGTTCGAAACCTGCACCTTAAAAAAAAAAAATTAACATTAGTTTGGGAAACCAGTTGGCCGCTAAATGAGAAAGTAGGGTTGTGGGTTGGGCACTTAGCTCAATGAGTAGAGTGCCCGATCACCGTGAGTATGGAGTCCTTATTAATTTAGCAAAATGCTCATTATGCTCCTTTCCTATAGGTCAAAAAGTTCCGTAAGTAGGAAAAGAAAGTGTTTTCAAGCCAGCACTGCCTTTTGAAGACGGAAAAAGCAGACGTTTTTCAAGGCGG
This sequence comes from Stigmatopora argus, assembly GCF_051989625.1. NCBI lineage: Eukaryota > Metazoa > Chordata > Actinopteri > Syngnathiformes > Syngnathidae > Stigmatopora > Stigmatopora argus. The sequence goes on from NC_135399.1 coordinate 11,669,601, forward strand.
TCTGTCTGTGTTTGACCTCCACAGTAGTAAAAAGTGTTTTTGGGTGATCACCCCGGGCCACTTTAAACCCAAGAAGCTAAGCGAAGACAGCCTCGCAATCGAGGAAGAGCTCTAATGTTTTCCCCTCTGAATATAAGCAAGATCAGATCCTCAGTCATACCACCCTACTCTTCCTATTAAGATCAAAATCTCCTCTCGGGCCCCCGGGTGTCAACAAAGAGATACAGTAAATGATATGCAAATTGAAAGAGAGTGGGGGTGCTCCACAAATCAACTCGCTGGACCTAAATTTCCGACACACACATATTCAGGAAGGAATACGCATGTGAGTTTGGGTTCTGTCCGTGTGGTGAGAAAGAATTTCTGGACTACTGAAAGATCTGTCATGAAAAAAAGGGGGAAAAAATGCAGTGAGAGTTTCGGGCTTGAAAAGGATTTGTCTTTGGATCGGTGTTAAGACAGGCAATGTAGAGCGTTTAACACCGCTGAGTTTAAGGCCTTGTAATGCAACGTTCATGGAAAAAAATATGATTCATGTTTTTTTGAATGAATGGAAGTTGTTTTGCTTGATTGTATTTCAATGTTAGTGTTATATTTATCGTATTCTTCTTATTATCATATGAATAAAGTGTGGTGTTGAAATGGATCATGTGCAATTTGACATACATTCAATAAAAAATCAAAATTAATTTTCTATTGTCTTAACACGTCATTTGCAATGAATACATCATGACAAAAAAGGTTTGTCTTCTCATCATAAAAATGGAAAATTATCAATGTAAGAAAAAGGGAAGATCTGTAATATATGCCTATTGTGCACTGCAAATTCAATCTTGGAAAAACCTAGATGAATAATAGGCCATAGCAAATAAATGTATTGTAAATTATTTGTCTCTGTATTTTGTTCCTATGTTCTTAAGACACTTTTGGGCTTCATTTTCATAAACGTGAGTTTTGCCTAACATATATTATGACTATTACAGCATCTTACTGAGTCATGAACAGTTGAAGTGTTAGAAGTGAAGCTGTGGCGATTCACCGCATTGAAATACGAGATCCTAATCAAAAATTCATCTATAGGCCAGTTATTGGTCCCCATAGACCAGTGGTTCTTAACCTCGTTGGAGCTACCGAATCCCACCAGTTTTTTTTTTTTATATGCACGTTCAGCATAAAATAAAGTATGATTTTTTTCCCCCTCAAATTCCTGGCAGCACTGATTGACCAAGCAATGTCACGTGATCATCTGCAGCCAGTAATGGTTAAGGGAGCCATGTATAGATAGACATGATGTGTGGATCCGTCTTGACCTCCATGGCAGACACTCCACGAACCCAGGTTAAGAACCACCGCTGTAGGATTAACAACCAAAGGCAGCGTTCTTCTGAGTGTCTGTCTTACCGGCTGACAAGTCGTTAAGGCTCATCTCTGGTGAGAACGGGCGGGCAGTGGGCCAGGCTCTCGTACTCTTCTTCGGGGATGGACTCCGCCATCGACAGTAATTTGTAGTACTCATCCTCTCCGTCTAGCACTTTGATTTGGCTGCGAGAAAGACCACAGGTTGGGATTTCCCGTTACGGTGGGCTTTCATCGCGTGGAAAAAAGGGGGAGAGACTTGAGCTATATTCGGGTGGGTTATCAATCATTGGGGCGTGTCATTTATAGAACAAATTCAAGCGAGACCTCGCCTCGGACAATTGAAATGAGCACGCCGACAAAGCCGAAAGACGCGTGTCTCTAACGACGCGGGCTAGCGGCGCCGCTCAAAGCGTGCTCGTTATTTCGGTGGCTCCATTTACATGAGGAGACAACAACTCCATTTGTGGATTCTCCCTTTCCACAAAGGGCCTGCTCCGTTTCCAGCGAAGGAGGAAAGCGCTTATTTACCCAAGTTTTCTGGGCTTCCTCTTGCTCCCCTGGTAATCCAGAGTTCTCTGAGGAAAGGGCCAAGAGCACACAGTCAAAAGATGAGCCGAGAGTCATTAATTTTTAATTCAAAGTGATTTTGTGTTGAATGCGAGCAGCTGCTGATAATATCAGAAGTCACAGCATAATTTTTTTCCTGATCAAAGGGCTCAAGTGAGTGTGATGAAGCATGCATCTTGCTCAGCTTTGATAAACTGCATCAATTATTCACCGTGAAGGCAGACATCCTGACATGAAAGCAACAGATAAAGAGCATAAGCACATGTTCAAGACAAGAGGCGCAGAGATGTCGGGGGGTGGGGCTCCAGGCTCTGGCACAGGTAGCTTTAATTGTATTATCGCGCGCGAGCAAAGTCAGACAAAGGCCTTTACGGCCACTTTGAACTCACGTGCAGCTGGTTATAGTACAGGCTGTCTTCGGGGCTGTTAAGCAGCTTGAGCTGCCGGCCCCGCCGGCGAGGGGTCCTCTGCTGGAGCTTCGTCGCTGGACCTGCGACACAACAAGAGCGGGGCGGGGGTCCAATTCGGCGTTGCCAAGAGAGAAAGAGAGAGAGAGAAAAAAATGAATTGAATTGAAGCTTGACGACTCAAGCGCAAAACCAACAGCAGTTTGATATTCAGTTGAGAAAATGGTAAATTAACGGCCAGTAAAAGTCAGAAATTAGATTGCCATTGCTCAAGATAAGTGCTCCTCTTTTTAATCGTCTTTCCAAAGCTCCTAACACAGTGGATCTTGATTACATTGGATTTAACAAAAAAGTTATTTTATTGCTTGAAAAATGATTTACTCAACAGATCTCAGGCAATACTGGCAGACGCCTATCAGTCCAAACTTTGAAGGCATAGGCAATGGGGTTCCTCAAGGATCCAGCTTAGGTCCTTTAATTTTTCTTGGATATGAATAATTTACACAAAAGGTATTGCCATTTGTTCCATTCACTTGTACGCCAAAATTGATTTCTCCTGATAAGTAAGAGGCCCAAGTCTAATAGTTTTTTGCTTCAATTTTTACTGTGGCATTATGTGCGGCAGGTCGTTAAAGATCATTTTTAATGCCAATTTGCCCAATTGCGAACTGTAACAATATTCAATATGACTGCTGGCCCTTTACCATGCTCTTAACCCATTGTATCTTCCCTCATTGAAATGAATAAACATGCTATAAATATATTCCAGAGCTTGCGAATGTTTACTCACAAGTCAAAGGGAAAGAATAGCTGGCTGGCATCTTGAAAAACATTTCTTGTATATCTCAAGGGATCACTATGTTTTTACTTTTGCAACTTAAAATACAACAAAGACAGAAGGATATTCACTTTTGTGGATTGAAAATAACTTCACCATGCAAAGATGAAGAAAAAAAGTATGCATCGCAAATTGTCAGATTGCCATTACAACTCAATTAAAAGGTTAAACCAGACCATTTACACATTTGACCTCATTACTAGCATGTATACACAGACCCTTTACAATAAAGCATTCATATTTAAATATTTTTTTTTTTCTTCTTTGATGACATCCACCATGAAAACATTTCATTGAAGCTTGGCCTCACTCTACCTTGACTAAAGCTGAATTTGCTTTTTCCGTCTTAACGCTACTTTGTACTCTCTGGAAAGCGACCTCATCATATCTCGCTGCTGTACATCAAAGAGCACCCAGAGCCCACCTTTCACTACCTAACCCCCCATCTTTCAGCCAGCGTTCTCAATGTTATTCAAAGCGGCGTAGGTTTACCAAAGTCCCACATTGTAAACGGCCAAAAAGTTCATGTCAGCGAACGTTAACAGCAAATCTTTTCTTTGCCTGCATCTCAAGCGCACGCCGTGCCCCCCTATTACCAGTATTTAGGACTGAATAGATGCGTGTGCTGCCAAGATATCAGTAGCCTGGTTCGTCAGCAGGAATTTCAACTTATAAGTTTGGTTTCGATTCACAGAGGAGTCAAAGAAACAAACAAGTCCTATTTTTTTGCGCCCATAAGCACACAGAGAAATCCACAGTATCTGTGGAAATTGAGGCCATTAGTGGACTAATGATTCCAAAATGGTTTTCATAAGCAAATGATTTATTCCCTTGAATTTGCATCAAAGTGCTCAATCGCAAAGAACGAACACAGGCGTCCTTGAACGGAGCTGGAAAAACAGGATCAAAATGTAGCGACGAGAATTGCATCCTTGTTTTGCTCGTCTGTTTTTGTTGCCGTTAGTTGACTTTTGGATACACAGAAAAGTGTTGTGGGGGGCTTATTAAGGATGCGAGTCCTTGTGCAACCTATACTCCACTTCAACCATTACTCATACTATCCTTTTATGGCACTATAGTATAGAAATTTGGATGTGACATTATTTTGAGAAGCTATGTATAAAGAGAAAAAAAAAAAACAAAGTTTTGGCCAAACACCTAAAAAAAAAGTACGCAAGAGTATCAAAACAATATATAAGGTGCTTATTTCTATAAAAGACCACAAACACAATAACAGCAATGGGTGAGAAATGCAAAAATGTTCCCAGAGATGCCAAAAATGAGAAAACTAGAATTTTCTTCCCTAAACAGTGAGCATTTCAAGAAATAATTATCCATCCATTCAACAAGTTGGGAACGGACCAGGCTTACGAAGCAGGACTTTTGGGATTGATCTATTTAAAACAGTTTGTACGAGTTAAACGCTCCTCATTTAAGCCCATCGAGAGCAAACGTTGGGTCCCGTGGCCCAAGCCAAGTAATTGCCATTTCAATGGGAGTTAGATATTTCCCTCAGAGTACTGTGCCGTAATCTGTCGGCTGCCTTCTGCGCATTCTGACCCGCAGCGATGGCAGATCAGAGGATGGGTCAGGCTTCCCATGGAGGCAGCCCACTCTGAGCAATCATTGCCATTTGATGCCGGGCGGGCCCCAGAGGAACGCTGTTCGTGCAGATAGAGGGCAGGCGGCGGCGTTCCTGCCAACTGCCTTCTGGCACGGCCTTCACCGACCGCTCGGACACACGCGGGAGGCGCTCCAGCGGGCGGTCGGACGCTGGCTAAATGAGGGCGGGGCCTGAGAATAAGGAGGTGGCGCACTTCATACAAAATTGTTTCCTCGCTATCAAAATAAAGTCAAGTTTCCCCATCGTACAGATTACAAATGTTTGCCGCATGGGAGATTTAAAAAAGGGAAGAAAAAAATGTCTTCTGGAGATAGGTATTCTTTTCTTTGCAAAAGAGCGACGGTTGACTCACATTACATCTCTAAATACCACTCGGAGATCTGTGGGAAATCCCAAAGCTCCTCAGAAACAACATAAAAGAGACGCTAAAAGGGATTTTTACTGGAATAAATTAAAGATGGATTGATTTCCCATTTAAAGCTCTACGCGGCGGCCATTACCTGACGCCAGCCACCCTGGCCACACTTGGGGTTGCTTTATTCATGAGCGAGCGAGGTGGGCAGACGCTCCAAAACGAAGATCATTTTAAGATAAAAATGATCAGAGGGGGTTTTTTGATGTTGAAATGAAGCATGTCTAAGCCAAACAGCTCATCTCTCTTTCACAAACCACCTCGTCTGTATGCATACAAACATACGTGTGTATTTGGGAGAAAAGACAAAAGAAAAAGGCATTCTCATTCATCAGTTGCAAACAACAAGCTGAAAAGAGATCTAACGTTAAAGAGCTTTTCCAGAAGGTTGCAGATTTATGACCTCTTTTATCATTGGGGACAATAAATGCTCCCTCATGTGCTTTCCATTAGAAGACAAAATGATCAAGTTCTCATGCAGATAACGCTGGAGGTGATGGAGGGGGAGGGACGCCCTGCATCTGTTTTCACTAACGGGCAAAGAGGATGTTGTTACTTACATCCAGCTTTTCACACTGAAATCAATCATCTCCACTGACAAACAATATGGAACATAAGAAAGTCTTAAAAGAGCATCTGGATTGCGGAAAAGGAAGTCGCCCATTAGTCGTTTGACATACTAATATCACCAAATAGCCTTTTAAGCTGAAACTCAGCAAGATGAGTCAAAGTTAAGCAGAGAAGAAAGCAAAAGCTGGCCAAGCTGAAGATCTTCATGGAAGGGCTTTTCATCCTGACATAATAAGTACGAACAAATGCCAATTCATTTCAAAATCATATTCGCAATGAATATGATCGAGAGCTTATCTAATGTAAACAATACTCATGTATTTGACAAAGCGGAAGAAGGGAAACAAGATGACTGGCCTTGCCAAAAGTTTGCACGCCCCCTTAACTGGGGAAATGGCTCATTCCGACTCATGTTAAATTGCATCCATTATAGGAGATTAACACTTTTTTTAACACCAAAAACACACCTTGCATACAATGTTTCCTCTAAGCTGCACGCGTGCGCAATTGCGCACTACTCTCATCTTCTCTGCTCACAGCAAATCATATGGAGCGCACAAAATAAAATCCCAATTATTTTTATTTTTTATGCTGTGAGGCCGATGCACTAACCACTCATCCGCCGGGCCGCCCATTCCTAGATATTAATCATTACATTTTATTATTACTAAATCATTTATGTGTAGTAGACATACACCTGCTTATGGCAGGTGTGATACTGGCAGCATTCTGTTTTGACCCTGTTATTCTTCAGCTATCGTCTACATCAAATTTTCCATCAACGTGTAAAAGAAATGGCAATGAATAAGTTTGAAGTAATACAATGATGCGCGACTACCACTTTTTATTGCGCTATTATGCTACCACAATGCTTGAGTTGCAGCTAAAAAGTTAAGAGGCTCATGCTTCGTTTCCAATGGAGTTGCTACCTGGATGAGAAGTGGTCTCAACAACAACCACTTTCATTGGAAATAAATCAAGGGGGGTGGGCCTGAACTATTTCAATCCATACCGGCTTGAATTTTTTTAGTGTGAATATCAACTGTATATCATCTAAGACTTACTAATCCGTTTCAGTCAGTTCAAACTTGGCTACCCCAAATCAAACGACTCACTCGGCTGGTGCAAATTCACTGAAAACTTCAAGTATTATTCCCCACCTTCCTTCGACGTCTGCGGAGATTACGGGGCTAAAATCGTGATGGATGATGACTAGTTTGGAAGTACATCCTGTTAACGACTCCTCCTGACATTAAGGAGATTACGTAGGTGGCGTCAGACGGCGGCAACTCCTTCCCTGTAACTTGAGTCTTTCCTATCTTCCGCCGCTAATGCCGAGCCGCCGCTAATTTGCCTAAAACTGAAGACGTTCCACGGAGGCTCGCCCGTACGAGGGGCGGACGTATAGATCGGGAGGTTGAGACACTCAGAGGGAGGGAGAGTTTTTGTCTAGAGAACACGGAAAGGGTGGATCGTTTGTCTGGCAGATACGGATTGAGATGGAGAAGAGGCGGTGGCTGTGGTGATGGAGGCATGTGGTGCTGCACCTGGTAGTGCTGTGTGTGTGTTTGGCACGTGGGAAGATGTTTACTAGCTCCAGGAGGGAAACTACGGGAAGGGAAAGTCCGTCCCACAAGTGCTTATTTTTAACGAAAGCATTGGAGGGAGAATGAACCTTTGGTTAAACTATACAACTTTGCAGTTGATATATTTTGTGTTATTATGTATCAGGAATTGCAACTGGTCAGAAAAAAACTGAATATGCTACCTGACTATAAGTGTCTTTGCAATGACGTTACGACTTCTTTTGCCGAGGGGAGAGGGTTAAGGGAGACAGGACAGATTAGGGTATGACAGTGCATAGGTGAGTTGGTGAACAGATCTGTTTTTCTCTTATAAATGTCATCTTTTACATTGGTTTCACGCTGTATAGTTTGACACATATTTTGTTTGGAGTGAAAAATTAGATGTTTAAATCGAATCGGGGCCTCATGCTAATGTGGATTAAAAATACGAAACGTGTTCTCAAAGTGGGTGGAGGGTAATTGGGAAGATCGTAGGGCATGAACTTTAGTTAGATTTTTTAACTTTCCACTCGACAAATTGTGATTAAATCAATTACAATTTGAGACGGACCATAGATTTTCTTGGCTCAAGATTGTACTATGATGCCTGGTAAGCCAGAAAGGCTTTGAAATTAGGCTGAGGTTGTTAAAACAAATGTCCAGAAGAAAGAAAGTGAAAATCCATCAATCTCTACTGAATATGTATTGCGCAATTCTCCAGCTATGGCCAATAAATCAACATTTACTTTTCCTCCTAGTGTTTTTTTTCTCTCTCTCCCATCCCCATCCCGTCCGTTTCTTCAAACAAGCAGGTTAAAAGTGTTTTCCAAAGTGCAGAAGTAATTGGTCTGTGTGTTGTTGCCCCACCAAAGCGCCATCTCTCTCGTTCTCTCTTTCACACTTGACATGTATGTTTACCACAAGCATAATCTTCAAACAGCCTTTAAACATAAGTAGCTCAGCTTTCATAAAGCATAAAGTCAGCTTTGACTGATCCTCCGCTCCATCCTGTTTACCACGCCAAGGAGCGCTCTGATCATATCGGCTGCTCGCTCGCGCAAAGTCGTCCTTTCTCGCCCGTACCTTTGGCGCCTCATTTACAAACGCGTCGTAGTTATTAATATTCATGCCGGGGAGACAGGTGACGAGAGGTGACACCGTCTTTAAGAGCGCCAAGCTTACACGACGACAAGGTGTACGTGAGACTTTCCTGTCTGACAAAACACGGGAAATCAAAGGTCGTTTCGGCAAAGCGCCCACAGCTCAAAATGTTTTCAGGATCTTTTTACAACGTGCACAACTCATAGTACTAATCGTTTGTGTTTCTTGTATTATTTGCGAATAAAAGTGGGGACCCAAAAAAAAATCTGTTGCAGGTTTGACTTGTTTTTAAACAAACCTAGAAGTGTGGAATTCTAAATTGAAGTTTTTTGATGTACTTAGTTTAATGTTACTACATGCTTCATGCCTAATTCTTTTATATTTTGTTGTCCGTCCGTTTTTTAATAAAACAAGCACACATTGAATACTGTGTTTTGCACATATTTTAAGGAGGATTTTTTTTTACCTAAAAAAGTAAAAAAACTGACGTCCCTTGGAGGAAAATGACAAAAAAACGACCAGTCACGCACAAAGATGGCCCAAGAAATGACTATTTTTTCGCAATGATCATTTTCCAATGCACAACTCATACACTGTAGTCCCAGTTTTAAGAAAAAACATTCCCTGCCCTTCAATATCCTTCCTTCTTCCACTAGATTCTACATTTTCCCCGCAAGACCCAACGTCCATCAAACAAATTAAAGACTCTCCTGATCACGCCCACCTGTTGCGGTCGTATTGGAAGAACGGCGGCGAGAGTCCGAAAGGGCGCGCTAATTCGATTCTCGCGGCTAATCTTGACACTTGAGTCGAGCCCCGGCCCGGCAGAACCGATGCAATCACCGGAGGCGACAGCAGGATAAGACACAGGAAGGAAGTCAGTCTCGAGACATCTGGCAAGGCAAGGCACTCGTGGAAAAAAAAGACGTAGAAGAAGAAGGAAAAAGAGGCCTTCAGATGTGCGCAGATCAAAGCGTGCCCTTGGTGCTGGAGCCACACTGCTCTCTTATTTAAATGGACTTTCCTGAAAGCAGTCAGACCTTGGAAGAGAAACCAGCCAATGAAACGGTGGCTGTGAATGCCAGAAATTTGTTCCATGATAGATTTCAAGACATCAAAAGAAGACGTTTGACCTCACTTGCTATTGACGTTCCAGTTTATATCCTACCAATGAAGGAATGAACGATGACCTCTTGGGGAAATATGGACAATGAGGAGTGCAGATATTAGATAAGAATGATAAAAGATACATTTGATAGGATATCAGGTCCTATTACAGTACCTCTGGGTCTAATATTTTTGCTGTAAATGTGCATTGGAACAAAAAAGTTGGGCTTTTTAACCTATGTAACGTGTATCTATGTTTTCCAAAGCAAAAGTAGATGTTTGCATATAGCTTATTTTGATCAACTACAAAGATAATAAGTACACTTTTGCAAAGTACTACAGAAATCTGAGATGATTCACCTGTAAGCGTGAAGAAATATTGCAATTAATCGCGAAAGCCCCGTATGAGAGCGTCTTAAACTGAAGAAATTACGGAACCGAGTTCTTTGACAACCTCAAACTTTGTTTCGTAGCGCCACTGTAAACAAACAAGCCAAGTGCGATAAGACAACTTCCTTGATGGAGGTAGCAACACAAAAAGCACCTCATCACTCTGTCGGGATATCGGGGCTTTGTGTTGTGTCGAAAGGAAAAGCTGCAGATTCTCCCCAAACGCGCGTTTGACTAAAGTGGCATTCATTGAAATGTCTCCTTCCGTAATTACTCTGACATTCCAAATCAGACACTTGAGTAGCGTTGATGCCTGGGAGCGGGGGTCACCTGTATGCGGCATTAGCGAATTAGCCGCTATCTAACCCAGACCCGCTGTGGTGCGCTGACACTAATCCCGGGCCCGCTCCGAGAGCCCCGTCTGTGTTACATTATCACGTCTAATCCCCGTAATCTTCCCAGCCGCGCGGGGAAACGCTATTCCACCTCCGTCATTTACCTCGTCACTCTCTAATAACTCTAATGAGGGGTTGGGCGGGGGCCCCGTGGCCCCTAGTGCAAGGCTGGATACAGGGCGTAATCGGCGGTCCCACCGCGCCGCCACCCACTCAGCCTCCCAGGCACCGACCGGCATTAATGTAATTCTTGCCCCGGGGCAGCGAGCGAATCAAACATGTTCAACAAATTAGGGTTTGTGTATTTTAAGTCATTGGCTGACAGTGAATAATCAGGTTTTAGTGTCATTGATTGCCATAGACGTACAAGAGGTAGGGCCAGGGGGGCTAGGGTACAGTGGGGGAGATTTAACTCACTGGCTGACATTGACGGTGACAGATGTCCAAGAGGGAGGACGGGACGGACTAGGATATGACAGGGGAGGATCATGGAACATTTAAACTCATTCGTGGCTATTAAGGGTGACAAATGTCTAAGAGGGATGACAGGAAAGACTAGTGTATGACAGGGACAAGGGTTAGGTGCTGCATTTTAACTCAACGGCAGCCAAGGACGGCAGTAAATGTCCAATCCAATTGAAGTGGGAGGGAAAAGTTATTGATCACTGCCTTTGACGGCGATAAATATCAAAGAGAGGGGTTAAGAAAAATAAGGGTATGACAGGGGAGGGTGACTCAACCATTTGAACTCATTGGCTGCCATTGTGAAATGTGATGTATGCGGTCGTTTCGTTGCTGGTCTTTTGGTCGCTAGACTTTTGGTCGCGGTCTTTTGGTCGCCTGGACCCAAACAACGGGCGACCAAAAGATCGGCGACAAAACAAGATAAAACAACACGGTCTACGCATCAATAAAAGCCAACAATGGCCCTGAGCATTTTCACTGAGCGGACGCTTGAGTGTATAAGAGTTTGTATGTACATGAGTTGTCCCCTTAGGAAGGAACGTCAGTCAGGGTCTTAACAAGTTCTTCAACAAAACACAATAAAAGTATGGGAAATTTGGAGCTTTTCTTTAGCCTAATAATTAATAGGGCATTAAGTATGACTAAATAATAATTCGCAGTTTGTATTTAGGGAATTTGAGCAACGATTTAAATGGTAATTATCAATAACCTTCCGGGCGACCAAAAGACCGGCGACCAAACGACCGAGTACCGTTGACGAGGGCCCAAATATTTAGCACGTTATTGCACGACTTCTGGCTGTCAACAAAGACTGGCAGCGGAGGATTAGAATAGGGGAAAGGGGGCCCCCACGAATCAAAAATGGCACTTTATCCACTAAAGCGGGATTTCTCCGTAATTACCTGCACCCGGCGGCATCGCGCGCAGGCTTACCTTGTTTACACAGTGCATCTCTCAGCACGGCTGTCTCCCCGCGAGGCTTCGTTACGCCGTCTTTGTCTTTCCCGGCGTCTTTCACGCGTCTGTCTCGGCTGTCGGGCCCCACCTCGAAAGAGGAAAAAGTGGCGTCAAGCCCCGGGCTGGTGGCGGGCCGCGAGCAGAAAGCAGTTCCGAAATCAACTCAAGTATACGCCGCGTTTTGTACGTACAATTTAGCGCGCGTAGCGTGCAACATTAGCACGCTTTGCAATGTTAATCAAATGCTAATGCAATTGCCCCACCTCCTCGCAAACACACACATGGAAACTTAGTAATTGTAGAAGGGGAAAAGAAAAAAGAAAAAAAAACAGCTCATGGACTTCCTCATATTTAATTTGATCTATGAATAAAAAAAAAAAAGGTATAGGAAAGTATTAATCTGCTTAACATTTCTAAGTACATCCTCCGAAGGATTTTGCTTTTTTAATCTTACATGTGCTCGGCAGAGTTACTGGCAAAAACTGTACATTTCCCTCATTTCATCCTTTCAACATCAAATGGTGAGCAGCAAAAATTGGATCAGACTTCAAAGAGTGTGATGTGCTCCAAGTCACGGAGTGGCTCTTCTATTTCACATATTGAATCCGAGCAGGATATCAAAGTGCTACCAAAGAACCCCAGGTCTTTACTAAAAAAGGGCTCTAACATCTGTAGAAAGAGGAGCGCAAAGACAAATCACCTCGGGGGGAGCGCGAGCGAGCATTTATTCTCAGCCGTGAATTTCCAGCTTTTTGATTCTCTCGCTCCGTACCACCCTGTCTTCTCCGCCGAGATAGAGGCTGAAGTGCCAGAGCTCTTTTTTTCTTCTTCACTTTTTTTTGTCTCAAGGACTCAAAACATTTCCAAAGAAATAATCTGCAGTTTTAAAGAGGAGCTCTATTTGAGATAGACGGCTAAAAGTAGAAGGTTAAAGTCAAGCCATTTCTCGTTTGATAGATATTGCCTTACTCACAAAATTTCCCTTCTGTAGGCTCCTCAGGTTTGGAGAACTGTGAAAGGAAAGAGCATTTTTAGTGGCAAGAACAGAAATGACAATGTCGGAAAATACAAAAGTGAGTTGAAATAGTGTCGGTTTATCACGATGAAGCACAGCATGGAACGGTGCAAAAATGTCAGTGATTTGTAGTTACAGTTCACATCCACTGACGACAATAGTGATTCAAACTGATTGAATGTTTGTCGACGTCAACGGCAGCGAATCATTTCACACTTGTTGTTGTGAACTGCATTAAATAATACCCCAGTTTATCAATGGGTCAATGCAATAGGTAAGGCTTTTTGTGCATATTAAAAAAAACTATATTTACCCTTCTGATATCCTTTATACATTAAATTTTCCAGGTATAAACCTGTCTTTGGTAAAGTTCATACGGTCCTTCCCGAATCAGATGGTTTTATTTTCACACAAATGCCGTAAAAGCAGGAGTGTTTGGTTCGGGTTTGTCAGCGAGTACCTGGTGTATGCTCTAAAAACCAAAACGCTCTCTTCAGTGTCTACAGTCGACTCCAAAACGTCATCAGTATTAGCCATATTTTTCTGTGCGGCGACATCCACGTTAAGCAGGTACTTTAAACTACTCTGACAGCCACAACTGTTGGGGTTATTCTGGGATATTATTATATATGTGGGTATTAATCATTATATGTATCTGTGGAATATTAATCATTATATGTATGTGGAATATTAATCATTATATGTATATGTGATACATTAATCATTATAAGCAGACAGAAGCTCAGTATAACAAGGACACTTCCCCCCTGCAGCTGGCTCCGAGGACATTTAATTGTTTTGAGGACTATTGACCAGACGGAACACCGAGTCCCGGGCCGAGGACTGTTGATCTGAGTTCGCAATGAAGATCTGTGAAGGACTATTAAATTGCTTTGACTTGGATTCCGGCAGATGGCAATAATCAAATAAACTTCCGAAAATACTCGCATATTGTTTTAAAATACTGTCGCTCGTTTCACCTTTTATGGAAATTATTATGCTTACTTGTGCAAATTCTTACGCAGTTGTTTTTGGTTTCCGATCTGTTATGCAATTGTTGTTGCTGTTGTTTTTTGACCTTAATTGTGTTATTCGGTTAGCTTATGCAATTGTTTGAATAAGATAACTATAAGTGTTTTGATTATGTGCGACTAAATGGACAGAGGAGGATGCCTTTCTTCAGAATACTCTGGTGGCGAGGACGAGCCAGGACCGATTCTCACTTGCAAGTTATCGCTAGATTATGTCTACGATGTCTCTCCTTTTATTAAAGTAGTTCTATTAATCAACCTAACAACAACGCACTCCCAAAATATGTGATTGTTACGCATTCCTAGCCACCTCACCTTATTGCACTAACGTCGCGGCCAGTGAACGTGTACGAAAAACCAAACGAAAAGCACGTAAGGTGAGAATGGAGCTCCCTGCAGGAGGAAAACGGGCCAGATCATGTCAAAGTAAATCTATATGGAGAGATTCCAGTGCTGATTAAACAGAATTATTAAGTGGAGGTTTGAAGTATTTCTCACCAAGGATTATGATTGTAAACACGGCGAGAAAAATCCCCAAAGAGCCTTCGCTCAGTGGAAGGATGCGAGCTGCATAACACTTTCAGATGTGTAAATTCACAATTTAGGAGATGTTCCGAGTTGCCCAAAAGTCTAACGAGGTTTTAAGTGTGAATTGTGAAAACATGCCACCTTTGTTGTCGTATATATTTTTAGCAAAGGCCGCCGTTTGTTTTCACGGTGGTCGAAACTTGGAAAGCCCGGTCTACTACGAACGATGGGTCCGATTTCCTGAACGAATTGCTCGCAAATGCGCCGGATCAACCCAAAGACTCGGAGTCGTACATCTGGAGACCGACGCGGCGCTCAAAGTCCTTTTTGCGGCCGCTGGAAAGATACTTATCGCGTTTGAGAGCGTGCGAGAGGAGGAGCGCGGGGAGGAGCGTTGTGATGGGCTTGAAACAACAACGTATTAGTAAGAAACCAGAGGCAGCGAAAGTAGTTCTCGCCCGATAGACGCCCTCTTGAGCATGACACTAAGAGTCTTATTGTTTGGCACGGCGTGAACCGCGATAGAAGTCAAAGCCTCAAGGAGAGGATGCAAAGGCTCACCCCATATGGTCCTCTCTGGTGGTCTTCCCGTCAGCCTCGGGGTGACATCTGCGCCTCTGAGGTTCGCCGTCCTTACGCGCCCGATGGCCCCTGTAAACTGCATTGGAGATGAAAATCAAATATGTCGTCATGTAAACAAAGTTTCTTTGGTGTTCAAGACGTAATCTTAAAAATCTGCTCAAAATTTAGCGAGGGGGGAAAACGAGTCTGTAAGGAGTACGTACTTGGACATTGTTGGGCCTTGTTGTTAAAAACAATCAATTGAAATGTGCTCAACAACTTAAGTGTATATAAATTCAGTATATAATCCGGTATATAAACATCCTCAAGTTTTTGGGTGGATGCCTTGCTTTACTCGCGAGAAAAAAAGCACAAGATGGCGGCCACAAAGGTAACTCAATGCACTTCCTAACAAAAGGCAGTCTTTTTTTTTAAGAACTAGGCTTTAAGATGTGAGAAAAGATGACAGTTAATGGAGTCAATGGCAAACAGCACGTAAATGAAGTCATGGAGTTATTTTTGGGGGGCAATGTAGTGACAAAAAATCTAAAATTACTCAATTAAAGTCGTGACCTATTTTTATGTTAAATGAATCAGTAGATGTTCGAGGTATGCACACTTCAATTTTGGACGACGTAAACTTTTTGTACACGAGAGACACAAAACGCAGTCAGTCGATACGCAGTATTAAACACGCTAATGCAAGTTTTAAAATATCCTCGGAAATGACCAAATCAGAATGGAAAGCAAAGAGCTAAATGACACAAGTGTGCTGGATCTTTTATGGATACTAAACGAAGAAACCTGACTACGTTGCGTTTGGCTTGTGAAATTAAATGTGCAAAAAAAAAAGGGGGCAAAATGGACTACATTGTTAAGGCACGCTTGTAATTTACACGGCTGAATCTAATCGATGAGTGTGCGTGTCCCTCGGGGGCGCACAGAGATCTGAGGGGCCACCAGGCTCATGTATTTGAAAGGCATCTGTTTATTTTCCCAATGCAAATGCGCCCCACCTCAAAGGCTATAAGCTGCCGAGAACACACCGTGTGAATGTGCTACAGCGTGGTGCCGGAGGACGGGGAAGGGGATGGGGACGGGAATGGGGAGGGGGGCACTTATGTCAGGTTCAGGTTCTCCAAATAAGCCAAGCCCCTCCCCCGCCCACCCGCCGCCAGAGGCCACGAGCGAGCGCGGCGCTCCGAAGCGTAAGACGGCGGCGGCGACACGGAGGCTTTTCCCCACGCCGCCATCCCGTTTATCCCGTCGGCGGACTTATTTACAAGCGTGCTCGCGGGCGACGACGTCGGACAAAAGGTGCACGGGGGCTACCGGGGGTGCTTCGTGTGCCAGATGAGGGAAGCCCTTAGAGAAGGGGGCCAAACAAAGCCAGATCTCCTCCCCCTGCCCTCCTCTATCCTGCCCCCTTTTTGGCAGCCGCTCTTGTCCTCCACATAAGGGGAGGGGGAGGGGGCAGGAAGGTTAATGTGCCCACTTTGATCTCTGTCAAGGCACACTGAGTAAGAATTAATTTACATTTCAGATGAAAAGGTTGACAGTATAAAAAGGCATCTTGTTTCTGGTATGCGAGGGCTGCGTAATAGGCGAGGAATTTGAGGGAGGAAGTGGCGAGGAAACAAGGGATAAGCCCCTCTCTCGCCTTCGCTGGCAAAGAGATGAAAGGGAAGACTGATCTCAGTATGCACTGTTCTTCAGAAACATGGGGACCAAATGCTGGCCAAAAACTTTCAAAAGATTTGCTCCATGCATTATTAATTAATTATTACTTCTTCCTGGGCTACTCATGAGATCAAAACGGGCCGGGCTGGACAAAGATTTCTTTTTCTTCTTTTTTTTTTGCAAGCTTTCATACCCGGCCGGCCGTCAGTCTTTTGCCCCTACTTGAAAATGTATGAAAAAGTCTGTTTCCACCTGACACTTTGACCATGAGAAATTCCAAAGTGGGAAAAACTTGCAAAGCTTCTTTTTTTTTTTTACCTGACTGGATACGGACCGCCGCCTTTTCCCGCTCCTTCTTGATTTTCTTGAGGTTCCGCCGTGTGATGAAACCCCTCCAAGCTGGCGAGAAAAACAAAAAGGGTGTGCGTTTGTGTGAAAGCAAAGAAGGGGGCGCTAACATCGAAAACTCAAGATCCCACTTCAAAACAATGTGTAAACCGGGTGGCGCAGAGATGAATCCTTCTTAATTCTCCCAAGTCCTATCGTCTCCTCTGAAGCTTGCCCTCGACCGCTCAAGGTCAAGCGGTGGCTATCAAAGGTATCCCCACAGTAAACAACGCACTGAGGGTTAATCCCAAACAGCCTACAATCAATCACTTTCATTGGAGAAAGCTAAATACAACGTGTTGTGTAGGAAAATGGCTCCAATACGAACACTGCCGAAATATAAATCTCTATTTTTTTCTGTCCGACCAAGCCGTGAGTTTACCTTTGATTGCGCCATCGGTTTCAACTATGCAGAGGCAAACCATTACAAATTTTTTTATTGTAGCGCCATACTCCCTACACCCTTTAGAAAGGAAAAATAATGTTTAGCTCCCGTTAGAAACTGCCACCCTCTTGCTAGCTTGAAGAAATAATCACCACAAAACACCTGTCCAAATGTAAACAAAAGACGAGTGCGCACGAACGGGACTGTATTTTTTTCCGGCTTTTAAAGTAAACAGGTTAAGTGCATAATATACCTGACTGGATGATGATGGCACAGTTATTCCTCTTCTCCTTCCCCTTTCTGTAACGTCGTGCCCCCAGCCAGCCTTTAGTGTAGGCTTGCATTACCACCACCCGAGCTATCACCTCCCTGAGCAGTAAGTTCAGCTGCTCCACATGGTAGTACTTCAGAAATACCTGAAAAGACAGGAAGAAGCCAGGGTAACAACCTCGACTTCAAACAAAAGAAATGATTTAAAAATGATCTACTTTTGTGCTTCCGATGACCCAATCTTCCAGTTTGGCTTGATTTAATATGGTGGCAGCATTCTCCTTGTTGCTTTCTGGCATTTGATGAGCCCGGAATGCAAGGTAGTAGTACCTAGAAGAGAAGTCAAAAATTTAGTCTTTCTTTGGAACCACTACTGGTCAACAGGTCTTGGTTCATCGCAATGATTTTCGCTTTTGTGTCAGTGTTGTTCCAGTCTTGGTCTGGATTTTTTTCCTTGGTTTTTACTCCCAAATGTTTTGTCTATATTTCTGCTTTGAGGCATTTATTGCTCCAGAATTACGTGTTGGGCTTGACTCTCTCAATTCTTTTTGTTGACATGGTTTCAGTGCTTTCTGATTTGGATTCTGATTTACTGGCCCTGGTCTTGCCTTAGCAAGTGGTTGCAAAAAAAGTTGGAAAATGTTCAGGATGAAGCAGAGAAACTTCTGTAAACAACAAAAATGTCACAAAAGGTGTTCAATTCACAAAAACCTCCAAACATGACTACTTCTGCCAGTTTCATTTTTTTTTGTAACCTGCTCAAGATGAGTGAGGTGACTCGCCAATACACGAACTAAATAACAAATTAACCTTTAACCAATGCAAGTGACGTCACATACAATTCATCACGTGCTTAAAGTTTCAACGCTGTAGCAATTCGATCACATTTTTGGAAAACCTCTGCCTGATCTACAGTAGACTTTGACTTCCCCATCCCCCCTCTCTCAGTCTGGGAAGAGCCGCCTGCCTTTGACCGCTTGCCAAGCACTCACTTTGATCCTCTTGTTAGAGTTTACCAGCCCGGGACAAAGTGGCACTAAAGTGGCATATGATATCCGAGTACTTCTCTCCTCCGTTCTGGTCTCGCTGGGAAAATGACGAGGGGCCAGCGGACGTCTTTGAACGGCGCCCTCCACCTAAGCCTTCATTTTCTTATTTCTGTTGATGCCTGTTTTGTCTTTGATGATAAACACAAAGCAGTGCTCACAACATCAGACGGGCCTTTGATATAAAAGGATGCGTTTTAAACTAGGTTAGATTCAAAGTGGGGGTTAGTCGTTCCGGCCGGCCGGCTACCTGCATGACTCTGATAGGATAAAGTAGACCCAGTGGTCCCATTCGCTCCTTTATATGAAAGACTGATGCTTCTATGGTTTGCAGGTAAGAAAAAAGTTTTAAAAAATCAAAAAATTGACCTCAGCTTTTGTAGTCAAAGCAATTCAAATTGGACGATTTGTTTCTAAATAAAAACAAATCTAGTCTTTCAAAGTTAAATCTAAAAATATACTAATATTGGGGTATAGAATTTATGGATAGTGTTCCCACTTTTTAAAGCTTACTATGCAATCATCTCCATTACTTTTTCCCTCCAAAACACATTACTCGTCCTGTGAATTGAATTTCATTTCACCTCAAAAATGGAAAAGAAAAATGGTGTTCTGAGCATTTGACATTGGAAAATGATTGAAATAGCATTTCACGTTTTGCGTGTCATACCGGGTGACAAATTCAGCAAAGGCGATGCGGTGCGAGTAGCCTTGGCGGCGGATGTTGACCGTCTCCAGGATTCCCGTGTAGCGCAGCTGCACCATCACTCTCTCCTCGCAGAAACACAGCGCCCGCCTGTCGTCGTTGGGCTTGATGCAGCGCACAAAGTGCGGTTGACCCACGACCATCTTGGAAAGCAGGTCCATCAGCGAGTACTGTAAAAAACATTGCGACAGTAATTAACATCACGTCCCGCAGCGTTGAGGCTGGTTGAACTATCGTTATTCTCATTAGAGCCAAATGTTCAAAGGCACTGATAATTGGCATCTTTGTGTTTTGGGAGAATGTAAATAAATGTCTTGATTCTCAACAACTTGTAAGTGGCTGCTCGTAAATTCAGCGCGTCTGAATTTCAGTGTTGGTGGGATGATCACCTGTGTCACACGCACATCTGTTGCCGTGCGTCTGTGTCTCCAAACATCTGTCAGCGGGGTGACGCAAACCATGAAACGGGTAGTCCGAGAGTACGAGTTTTTAAAAGTTTTAATGGAGATTGTTGACGGGAAGGAAGGATTTTTTGGGGGGGTGGGAGGTTGTGGTCTACAATGGTCTTATGAAAAGTACAAAAATTGTGCGAACCTTAAACGTAAAAGTTGTTTGCTGTAAAATGTCTATTGTATTAAAAATGAATTAGTCACAATTTTTAGTCACAAAGGATTATCCAGTCAACATCAAAATGGTCTTTGAATGTTTGAGCGAAGCTGTGTTGCTATAAAATGGAAAAAAATAATTTAAAAAACCCACTAATTTCAAATAAAATAAAATAAATCATATAACATAATTAAGGGATAAATAAAATACCGTTTAGCATTATTGATGCTTTCTTTTTTGCATACACCTTATATCTTCCTAAATAAACATTTTGAATTGTATATATAATCAGAATTATTTAATAGGAGGCCAATAAAAATAGATTTTTTTCCCCTTTTACTTCATGACATACTTGAACTTATCCGGTGCCAATAATGGCGCAGGACTCTCCAAAGAATCTCCAAATACTGGTACAGAAACCAGCATAACTGGATCTGAAACTAATTCTAAACCACTAATAACTTAAACAACATACATTTACAAGAGAATTTGACTTTTAAGAAGGAGAACCTACACGGAAATAGGAGGCCACAGTCTGTCTCCTCATACTGGTGGTATCTTCTGGGTGACGCATCATCTCCATGGTGTCCACCTGTGCACAGACACGCACGGTGAGCGAGCATCGACAGGCCGACCCGAACCGGCCTTCCGACGCGGCACGCTTGATGTCACTACCATTTATTGGCGTGGCGGACGACAACGCCGAGCTCCCGAGACATAAAGGTATCGACACGGCAACTGAAAACGGGCCATTGGGGAACGCACAGCTGTACAAAGTGTGGCGCCTGTACAACCCGTGCCCATAAACACTTAAAGCGAACAATCTAGAGAACGCGCGGGTGCCGCTTTGGGGCACGGTACAATTGCCGAGTCGTCTGAATAACGAGGCTAGCCGTCATCAAGCGTACGGCCGTCCCCGTCCCAACGCCGGATTAACGAGACGCAATATAAGCGCTGTAATGGCTTTGGCAGTTCGTGGCTTCATCAAAATTAATGAAGCGATAGATATTTTATGGTAAGCCTACGTGGCAAAGTGCATATCTTAATACTTTAGTTCAACAGAGAAAGAAAGGTATATCTTAAAAAGCTCTCTTCGTGCACTAGTACGTGAACGTGGGTCGCCTTTGAGAATTTCTGATCATTCGCGAGTACAAAGGCGAGACTTGTATTTAAAATGGCCTAACTAGCTTGGCTTGACTTTATTCTGCTTGTTCCAACAGTCACTTGCACTCAACTTTGCTTTTAAACTTTGATTGTGCACATGACGGCGTACAAATTACAGGAGTCGCATTGACTTTTAAAAGGTCCCTTTCTTTTATGCGGAATATTGGAGAAGGTTCATATTGCCCAAAGACAAATTGTGATTATCAAGTGGAAGTGGATCACAGTCCAAGTTGGAGAAACAGAGTCCAACTTTGTATGAGGGAAGTTCAAAAAGTTGGATTCAAAAGCCTCAATCATTGGTCTATTGACGACTTCTACTACTCCCGACTTGAACCTTGTAAGGATAAGCGGTTCAGGGCTTATGAAATCGACTGTTTTTTGTTTTGTTTTGCCCAAATAACAACATTTCATATGGTTACCTTACCTTCAAGAGGTATTTGGGAGACTTTGAGTACAGGAACGTGCAGAAGGGAAACATGGAAAGAAGAGAAAGACAAGTGTAAAGGCAAAATAGTTCAATTAAAATGTTGGAGGGAAAAAAAAGGAGCTAAAGTGGTTGGAAATATGTATAATAAATATAGAGGGGAAAAAGGAGTGGTGGGAAAAAAAGTGTATATTAATTAAATACGGAAACGGGTGTTCTGATGTCCTTATATGTTAACGTAAGACCTTAATGAATGTTTGTAAATTATCATTAGCTATGTTTCCGTTATAGCTGTTCGCAAAAAATATGCGATCGTTAAAAATTCCGGCCCAGTATAATTATGACTTATGCACGTTTCTGATAAAATCTAGTGATATTTCATTTTACTGAAGAAATGGATTTAGAAAGTATGCAGAGTACCACCGATTGAAGCACACTATAATTTGTGGAAATCAAAGTTTCCTTAAGTGGCCATTAAGATGCGAAAACATTCCAAATTCTTTTTAGGCCCCTGACACCAAGTGCCAGATGGCGATGCCGCCTCACCACAAGCAAGAGAACAAACATAACAGGCCAGTCTATTAATGTGGCTACGCTTCACGGCATAGTTATTTTTTATTTTTTTATTGCTGCGAATGGCTGAGCAACTCATAAAAAGCACAATGCTCGTTCATAAGCGACACGCCGGGCGTCAGGAGTCTCACCTTGGCACGTCCTGAACTCAGCTGCGGCGGCAGAGATCGTGAGGCGGCGTTCACTCGGGCTCGGGTGCTGGCCAAATTCCCTGAACAAGTCAAAAGTGCATATCAGTGCAGGTTGGACATCATGTCAGAGATCAGTAGAAGAATGGTAGAAGTTTTGGGGGTGGGTGGGGTGGGGGGGTTTAAACAGGCGATATATTCATTGAAAATACTGCTTTTATATTAACATGATCTTTTTCCATTTTATTATATGCATCTATGTAGCTTTGTTTGTTTAGTTTTTTTATTGTCTCTTATTTGATGAATAAAATAAAAGTTTTCTTCTCACCTTTTTGTGGCAACTAATTTTATGCAGAGAAAGTGATATATATATATATACATGTACATAGTATACATGTACATAGTATACATGTACATAGTATACATGTACATAGTATACATGTACATAGTATACATGTACATAGTATACATGTACATAGTATACATGTACATAGTATACATGTACATAGTATACATGTACATAGTATACATGTACATAGTATACATGTACATAGTATACATGTACATAGTATACATGTACATAGTATACATGTACATAGTATACATGTACATAGTATACATGTACATAGTATACATGTACATAGTATACATGTACATAGTATACATGTACATAGTATACATGTACATAGTATACATGTACATAGTATACATGTACATAGTATACATGTACATAGTATACATGTACATAGTATACATGTACATAGTATACATGTACATAGTATACATGTACATAGTATACATGTACATAGTATACATGTACATAGTATACATGTACATAGTATACATGTACATAGTATACATGTACATAGTATACATGTACATAGTATACATATACATAGTATACATATACATAGTATACATATACATAGTATATAGAAAAATTGGGTGAATTGGATCATGTATGTGGAATGGATATGATTCAGGTCTGTTAATACAAACATATTTGATTACTAACTTTGAAGATTTTTGAAGAATTAAAGCTGTCCACCAAATTCTAAGTAAGCGCAACCCATGCACGCGATCAAATCAAGAACTTTTGTCGTGATCTAATTGAATTCACAAAGTCAGAAAAGTATTCCGGTATTTCAAAAGTTTGCAATTGTCCTTTTACTGGGGATATTGTAAAATTTGAAACTGACTAAAGTAAGCAACATAAGAGAGCGACCTCAGGCTATATGCTCTCTTACAGTTCTCCATCACAACCACAACAAATGCGATGTTTGAATTGCATCTCCAAAGAGCATAACGTTTGTCAAAGCCCCTCTTTTTCTTCAATCTCTTCAGTATGCATGCGTACCTAAAGTTGCGGCCTGCGAGCGTCTATTCACAAATGTGTATTTATTCTGCGGCGTGTTATTCAAAGACAGTTTGGAGCGCAGCTGCGTGCGCGAGAGAGCACATTAGGAAGGCAGCATATGCACGACAGTCTCAACCTTTCAAAGTTTCCGCACAAGATGTCCAAATGTTTTCCCTGGCTATATCTTCACAGGCTAAACTGTGATTAATAGCAGTGAAAGCAGCCTTTGAAGCAGGATTGGGGCATCAAAGTCCTAATCCATGGGTGGCAGGATTTTTATAATGAGTGCGAAGTATCTTAACCATTTCAAAGGGTTTACTCCATGAATAAACAATAGCTGCACAGATGTGCCACACACGCACACACACACCTTTGGCAGGGAAAAAAAAGTACACAGTATACACACACAGGCGTTCATTCCACCAGCATCCGAGTGAGTACGGTGATGAGAAAATGCTTTGTAAGTTTTGGAACACAAAACCTAAGTGACAGGGCAACAATTGCCCGGGTGCACACACCGAGCTTATTTGTACTTATGATGCATTTCAAGTACAGGTTGAGGAGGCAAACAGCTCGCAATGAAAGACCGGATCAGTCCCAGCTCCTCAATTCGAGATTGTGCGGATGACAAATGTCAATCAAACAGAGATATTACAATCACACCAGAGAGGATCACTTGGAAGAAAGGCATGGAACAAAGAGAGCACGGCATCGCAAGGCAATCCGGCGCTCTTAAAGCTCCTATGACATTTTACATTTTGGCTATGTTCAAGTCATTTGTTTTTATAGTGCTCTTTAAAATAGCTTCTCTGGTGGAAAGAAACCCAATACAATGCATAATATAGTTTTAAACGGGATTATTTCTCGGGAAAAGGGGACTTTTAAAAACAGTCTTTAAAAATAGCCTTTAAAAACAACCAGTGAAAGAGCTAAGTGCTTCAGGGGACAAAAAATAAAAACCACATACACATGGTCTGAAACAATTCTAAGATAAAACAATTAAAATAGTAAATGGACTTTCACGTGTAGAGAGCCTTTCCACCTTCAAGGCACTTGTGCTATCACACTATAGATCAGGGGGTAAGGAACCTATTGCTCAGGAGCCAGATGTGGCTCTTTTGATGGGTGCATATGGCTCTACGCTAACCTGTGAGCTAAAAATATGGAAACCGTCAGTGAGAGTTGATCCCGAACGCACCAATAGGAGACTTTTTCTACTTTAAAAGTGGTGAAAATGCACTTATTTTCATGATTTTTTACTTTTAAATTCTGAGTATGGCTCTTAAAGAATAATATTTGAAAGGTTCCTGACCCCTGCTATAGATCCTCATTAGACCAGGTCACAAGGGTAGGGAATACAACCCGAGCCTCTGGGTTGAGGAACCACTTCTCTTAAACCCCGATCCACCCAACTAAGATGATAAAGCACATAAACAGGTGGCGAATTTCAATAAAAAAGTGTTTTGAGCAGTTTTTAAAATGACACCGAGTGCTGACCTGAGAAATTGGGCAGCACAGTATGCTTAATTAGGGGTTGAAAAATGAGACTTTTCAGCATTTACTTCCATAAATTCGACAGTTTTTTTTTTTTTGCACCAAACATCCAAACTCTCTATCGTTATGCCTATTTGCATGATTTAAAAATCCTAATCAATGAAAGCTCATCCTGCATCTTGGAACAGATTGTGAACAGTAAATATTGCTGAAATGAGTCACGTGCGGCCATGGGATTAAACAATGAGGAAAAGAAAGAAAAGCGGGTAAAGCGTGTCGGATCCACGGGCAAGACACGGGGCTGGGAGGGCCCCGCTCCAATTAGCCCAGAGTAATGGCGCTCGGATTAATTGGAGTGCGTCTTGCGCAAATGAAGCGCGCTCTGACTTTCTCCCCTCTCCCCATTAGCGCGACTGGGCCAGATCATCTGAGCACATTTGTCACGATGAATTAGCGGCTGCGGGTGGAACGGGCGCGCCGAGCGTCGGCGCGCTTTCACGCCTCACGCTTGCGCGACGCCATCAAGGCGAGATGAAGCAGGCGCGGCGCAAACTGGAACAGTGATACCTAAGCCTTGACAAATGGACACTCGCTTGCTCGCTCGCCACATTCCTCGGCGGGTCGCATTAATTCTTGCTCGCTGCCTGCCGGCTTTCCTATCCCCTCCTGACTAGATGATTAGAGCGCGGGCTAATAGTCGGCATCCTCAAAGACGACGTCCGCCTCCCGAGACGTGCGAAACCCGGGGAGCACCTGTGATGTCCGGCTTGAATGGGGACCTCCTCATTTAGATCCAGACGGGAACTTTTCTAATGAGGCGGATTATTAGAATTCAAACAGAGAGGGGCCTGAAAAGGGGAAGAATTGTCCTTTGACGGAGGAGAAAGGCCTTTCTTGAAGTGGCGAATAATGAAGATGAAAAGGAGGCAGTGATTAAAAAGCTGCTGAGGGGAACTAGAGTTCAGGGCAGGCCAATACAATCATGCATCTTTAAATACTGATCATGCTTATGTTGCCATTGGAGGTTGCGTATCGCGCATTTGCTGTGTAAAAAGGAGCATGACGTCACATCAAAAAGAAAATTTCTCGTTTCCGTCATGACATGAGCAGCTACAAAAAAAAAACATTTTAAAAATCTGAACTCTTAGGCCCCATCCTGACCTCTGGGGATAACCTGATCGGGTCCAATTTCCGATCACCCGCAAAACCTTGCAAAGGATAGCAGAAAATCTTCACGATAGATTAAATAATAGCTCGCCCACCCCAAACGGTTTTTTTGTTTGTTTTGGGGTCATTTTTGTGCTCCTCTGGGTCTACTTCTTTTTCTTTTGGAAACGCCGGAACCATCGCTAACCATCCCGTCCACCATCTTGGATGTTCATTGCCATCGACGGCACGGTTTAAGTTAATACTGGGAATCTATCTTTTAGCGTTCTGTGGGTCATTTGTGTTTAAGCATGTTGCTCTTGGCATCCGCATCTAAGCTTAACACAGCATTTGAAGCATCTTGGGGTTTGTCGAAGGAGAAAAAAAAACGCTATCGTTGGCATGAGTGCGTTCACTTGAAAATGAAACCTAGCGAGAATCTCAAAGGGAGCAAAATAAAGCTCGAGCTGGCACTTGTACTGGGTTTTCTATTGACGTGAACACTCCATGCATACAGGATTTAAAAGCAATCCCATATTGAATGCATCACCTCTCCGCGCACTTTTATGAGCATCGGTGCGGGCCTTGTAGTTGAGAAACCACGGAAGGACCCGTCGACGTGGGGGACAATCGAACGCGGCGGCGAGGGCTAGCTGAGTGAGCAAGACGCCCAAATGCCGCTCGCCCGCGCTCTTTTCAACACGTGATCTCCAAACTCAACTCAGCAGCCAAGCAAATGAGATTAAAGCGGCCGTAAAGCGCCCCCGCCGTCACCCGCACCGCCGCCGACGCCCTCCCCACCCGCGCGGAGATGGCTCCAGGGGGCTGCCGATTCAAATGGCATCCGCCACTGTCAGAGCAGATCAATCATAAAAAAAGCGTGGTGTAATTGGCTTTAAATGACACAGCGCAGCGTTGCACTTATCAACGGATGTTGCACCACCACGTTGACTTAGGGGAGTCGGCAGCATCGTGAATCCCGCTGCTGACTCCAAACATTTGCCCAAAACTACTTGGAAA
This sequence comes from Stigmatopora argus, assembly GCF_051989625.1. Classification (NCBI taxonomy): domain Eukaryota; kingdom Metazoa; phylum Chordata; class Actinopteri; order Syngnathiformes; family Syngnathidae; genus Stigmatopora; species Stigmatopora argus. The sequence continues at coordinate 11,696,879 of NC_135399.1, forward strand.
TTGAAGGAGAAATCCAACAAAAGTCAAATAGGGAGATGTTGTGCCTCTGTGATTTCTGCAGACTAGAATGCAGAACACATTTTTCAAAAAAAGTTTGACTGTGGGAGAACAAAGAGTCAAAAGTGTCAAACGACTGGATGAGGCCTGTCATTCCCACACAAAGGAGATGGAGGGGGTCTCCTAACATGGACAGAGACAAAAGGAAAAGCAGGGCATGGCAGAGCTGTCACATCTTTACAGGGGATTTTGGAGGATTTTTTTTCAACATTCTGGACGAGCTTGAACTTGTAACCTCCGATTTCTCTTCAAACTATACATTGAAATTGCAAGAGTGACTCTGAATTGTTAATAGGGCATCCCAGACCTTAATCAACACCGCGGAAAATCTGAACACAAATCTTACACCAAATCTTCCAACACAAAGCTCCTCCTCCACTGCAAGATTTTGTACAAAAAATTCCAACACATCAACAATGGCTGGTTCTAGAAGTGACTGTGTAATTCCCTTCAAAAAGAGTGCATTCAGTCAAAGCATCTTCCGTGCACATACCTGGAACTCAATACCACTGAACATACTTCAACTCCCGTCTCTGAATCACTTGGCCAATCATCTTAAAGTCTGGCTGTTAGATGAACAAAATTGCGATCACAACGCTGTGTAAAACTGTGTGTGCCTAGTATGTGTCATCATTTATCTTCAATCTACACAAGGGACTAAAGATGGAAATTAGCCCTTGGCTACAATCTCACACATGTACTTTTTTTGAACATATTAACATGAATATAAACACGTTGATTAATAATATCTGCTGTCCCTTATTAAATAAATCAAACTGTACAGCAATCAGGTCACACTGACACGCATATATATGGATGGCCATATCTACATGGCATTAACGCAACCCACTGAATTTGCCATCCCTGCTCTAAAACACAAAACCAGAGTAAAAAGTCTACCAAAACAACCCTAAATTTGCAATACGCCTTTTCCAAGTTAGGAATTGAGAACACATTCATCTCATATTTCCAGGTTCCACTGCTGTGCACGGAGCTCCAAGCAGTGTGGGAAGCGGCAGTCCCAAAGCAACCCGCAGAGCGACCGCATGGTTTCCTAAAGCCTGGCGGCCCTGACCGATCTCCGGCCAATTCCAATTTTGTGATCATGGTGGAGGTCCTGGCTCAGGAATTTGTCCGCTCAAAGACTTCCCATTTCCTCTGACAAAACAGCACCACATGGGCGATCGTATGGAGACGCATTGTTCACAGCTCAAACCAGGAAGTTTTTGACTTAGCGGGGTCATGCTAGTATCCGACTTGCCGCGCCCCTCCCTCATGACTTCCCTACTGTTTTCCCGCTGCGTCATTAGTCCCAGCATCACCAAGGCATGCGGAATGAGCGGGTAGAAAATCATAATCACTTACAGATTGTGATTGAATGTATAAGATGTTGACGGGAATTAATAACTCCAGTTTGATTGGTGTAGTACTGCATGCAACTGTGAGTGTTTTAACATACTATGATGCATAATTGCAAGGTGTGTCCCCTAGTGGTGACACTGTGGCTGCATTGTAAAAAAATGATTATCAGACTCTCGCTTTTGGAAGATGTTAATTTCACAGATAACAGCGAATCTATACCATAGAGTAAAATGCACATTAAGCCACCCTTTCCTACCCTACCAAGCAAAACAGACTTGCAGGACAGTATCTTGCAGCCGCCATTTGATATCCAGTTCTAGCATTAGTGTTGCCAAGGAGTATTTTGCAGTGGGAAATAAAAAATAAATATATAAAATCTAATAATTTGAGATAAAATGAATGAGTTAATTGAAGGATCCATTTTGGGTAAGAAAAATACATATATTTATGGTATGAGAAAGGAAACCAAAATAAATCATTATAAAAGTAGTGAAAAAAAACTACTACAAATAATAAGTGTGGCCCATGTGTGACCTCCATAGCAACTCTTTAGCTGCCATTGACAGAAATAGACATCCAGCCCCTCCAAGTTGAAATGAATTGGACATCCATTGCCATTCAATATTATTTTCCATCTTTTACCAACTACCACAACACTTATCCAGTCAAAATGAATTAAACGTTATCTCCGCAATGGGCAGCCAAAAAGTGAAAAATATTCGTAAATGTTCGCCTCCCTTGCAAAGCAGGACCGAGCAAAAACAAAGTGTCACCGAATTAAATAAGAGGCTTTTAGACCTCAGCAATAAACATTCCAGTGCATTTCACGTCTTTTGTGCTGAATTGAAGCGTTTATGAGCCTTTCTCCTGCGAAGCCGTTAATTGCAAGAAAGGGCGTCTGGCTGAAGGCTCCCTTGTGCACAACCTTGCTACGGGTACGGATTGAAGGTGTCTTTTTTGCGGGTTGAAGCTTTTTTTTCTCTTTTTAACGCCATCGGGAGCGAAGCTGCCATTTACAGCTTCTTGAAAAAGAAAGTAAACCGCACACGGTGGCTTAGCCGAAATAAAAAGGCGGGAGCGTGAACCTAATAATTCAACACATCTACGAGCATTACGGCTAAGTCGAGTGACCACCGGGCCCCGGCTGAGGCTAACGACGTGCACGTTAGTATCGTTATTAAAGCGACAGAAAAGAAGTGGGAAGAGTTGCTTTTGTGTTCGCTAAATGCTCTTTTTTTTTTTTTCATCCCCCGGGTATTTGGGAACTCTTATCGCAAAAAAATATCCCAGTGCTCCCACAATCTTTAGCACAGAGCGGTGGGAATCCAAAAGGGACAGCTTAGTGAAAATAAAAACAGAGCGGCGCGCCGAGAGCTGAGCCTCTACGGAGATAATGGCGAGCGCGGCTTTATCCGAGGACGGCTCAAAAATGAAAAAGTGGCTGGCGCCCGCGTCTTTAAGAAGCCCACTTCACCTGCGCGCAGACAACAGCACCATTCACGCGCTCATCGAATCATTGTAAGACCACATTTGGCCCTTGCAAAACTTTCCTGATACAGTTGTGCCTCGAGATGCAAGTTTAGTCACAGTTTTCCCGAGGAGCCACGGTAAAACTACGCTTGGCGGGTCGAATGACATTTTGCTTTAGAAGCCCGTGTCTGTATTTCATTATTTGATATTAAACCTTGCAACGTACCTATTTTGGTCAAGGGGCTTGAAAAGAGCTGCTGCAGAAGTTTGTTCTCTGATGTTCTTAGCACCACCACAATGTCGGCAGGAAGCGTGTCTCGGTTTTTCTCCAGGAATCCATTCACGCTGTACATCACCTGTAGACCCCAAATGGTCTCACTTAATACCGAATGAAAACCATTTCCATGCGTCATACGCAGATGAGGAATGAAATACCTTTCCTGCAAAATGCTGAATTCCAAAGGAAAGCTCGACACGTTTTGGTATCCAAAAGTACTTGCAGCGAAGATTGTCTTCAAATTTGTCTGGAAACAAGATGGAAAAGAAATGTTAGGGCATTCGGGTGCGTATGATGACATGATAACGCTGGGAACTCCAATTGTAGGATATGATATTTAAAATGACATTTTGGGTTCTAAAAGCTGATTGCCGTTTTATTCCCAGTTTCTTGAAAAATATATACGTTTAATATGTAAAAAGAAAAAAAATCTAATGTTGATGTAAAAGGAAACCTGGTTAAAAAAATGTAATTATTTTTCTAGATAAGCTGTAGAGGGGTGAGAAATGATTGCAATTTTGGAGCGTGTGCGGTCTTTTGGTCGCCCCGACCGCAACAACGGGCGACCAAAAGACCGGCGACCAAAAGACCTACAACCAAAAGACCGGCGACCAAACAAGGTAAAACAACACGGTCTACGCATCAATAAAAGCCAATAATGGCCATGAGCAGTTTCACTGAGCCGACGTGCGAGTGTAAAAGAGTTTGTATGTACATGCGTTGTCCCTTTAAGAAGCTCAGTCAGGGTCTTAACAAGTTCTCCAACAAAAAAACAAAAAAAGTCCGGGAAATTGGGAGCTTTTCTTTAGCCTAATAATTACTAGGGCATTAAGTATGACTAAATAGTAATTCGCAGTTTGTATTTAGGGAATTTGAGCAACCATTTAAATGGTAATTATCAATAACCTTCCGGGCGACCAAAAGACCGGCGACCAAACGACCGAGTACCATTTTGGAGTTTCAAATTTTACACAGCATAGTTAAGAGAATTAATCTTTGAAATTGTTGACTTGGAAATTGTTCTGGCGCAGCTCACCCACTAAGGTGTAATCGGTGGCCTGTGGGAATCGGCTCTCCTCGTCCAGCAGGGAGAGCAAACCCATGGGCTTGTGCAGGAACATGTCCAGGATGGGCCTGTTGTCCTCGTACTCCACCAGGCTGGCATCCACTCCCTCGCTCTGGTATTCCATCTAACAGCCGGGGAACGCGGTTAATGACTTTTCCAAATGACCCAATTAAAGCCATATTTGCGCGAGTTTCTAATGAAGCGAAAGACGGCGTGGCGGCTTGTTGTGAGCGCACATGACGGCATAATATAGACTCTTTGACGGAATGCATAAGATGGCTCTGAACTAACAAATCGTGCCACTTATTCATAATTTATTTCCATTTGCAAATAACCCAGAGTCCTATCATATGATTGCATCTATTTAATTTCACATCAAAAGTTGCTTTAAATATATATTTGGACTAATAAAATGGAACCAATGGATCTAAACCATCCTCATGTTTAAATCATGAAAAAAAACTCAGCGAATGTGCACAACAATACGGAAGACGAGCGCACCAAACAAAAATCCCTCTTGCACCGACATCAGAAGAGGAACTTTTTACAAACCTGTTTAGGCCTGATCATTCAAATAATTATGTCATAATAGCATATATACCACTCCTATTGGCAGTTTTGATTGATTTTTTTTTATTACATTCATAGAGCAGAGGGGTTTCAAACCTCCTGCTGGGGGGCAAATTGCAGCCCACAGGACAATATTTTGTGACCCCCAAATGACATCTAATTGTTGTAGAAGTGTTGCAATGGGCAATCAACAAAGATAAATCATTTTAAATAAAATGAATGAGTTAATTGAATTTGTTTATCATTTCAATTTTAAAAAGCACAAATAAAAAGGAATGAGTAATAACAAATGACAAATAATGATAAGAATTAAGTGAATAGAAAATGTCAAATATAATGAAGGAATTGTGTCTAGGATGCATTTTTGGGGTAAATAATTATTTAAATATCTATAATAATAATAAATAATCATATTTTCAAAGCCACAAGTAAGAACCAATTAATAATTTCAAGTCAAATACATGTAAAACCAACAAAAATAGATTATATTCCAAATTGTAATCATTTTTTTAATTAAAAAGTAAGAATATCGACATAAATGCAAACAAGTGTGGCCCAGGTGACATTTTCTCTGGGGATTTTTTTAAATTTATTTATTTAGCTTTGTGTCCTCAAACAACTTAACTAAACCATTGACATGAATAGACGTTCAATCCATTTTAACTGGGATTGGCAGGGAAGTAAATTAACGATGACCTTGGAATAACCAATGGCTCGACATTGGACATTATTGCTCAAGGCCAAAAAATAGCATCAATAAATATTCCAAATGTGTTGTTTTAATAACATTTCCATATCCAATTTAAGCCGGTTGTGCTGCCACACTCACCTGTTCCAGGGCAAAAATATGCTGGTTAAAGTAGAACTGGATCTGCTCGTTTGCAATGTTGATGCACAATTGCTCAAAGGAGTTCTTCTTGAAGTTTTCGAAGCCAAAGATGTCCAGGATTCCCACATTGGTGCCGCTCTCTGCGGCGCTTCAAAGCAACAAAAAGCGGGACAAACAAACTTATTAGAACACAGACGGCAAATCCCAGCAGTCGTTTATATTGATAAAACTTTCATGACAATCCAAGTTCAACCCAAATACTTTTTTTTGCCTGCTGCTTGAAAATCATAAACACGATCATGGGCGGGGGGAGCGGTGTGGGGGGCTGAGCAAAATCAACGCTTCGTTAATGTATTGAGTTAACCTGGAGTTATTTTGTGTAATGAACAAACTTTGAATCCTCGAGTATGGAGTCGCTTATACTGCGTCTTTCTTAGAGGTCGTTTTCCACCATTGCTATCAAGTTATTAATGGCAATAAGGCGTAGAAAGAGAAGAGTGGACGCATTTGACGTTTGACGGAGATATTTCTGAAAGAACTCTTTTGGATCAATGAACAGTCTCTTTGTAGTCTCTCTGAAGTCTTTTTAATCATCTGAAGATTATTTTCACTGCACGCAATCGCTATCAAAAATTTATTAAAACTCCCTTTTTTTTTTGCCCCGCATTGATATTCCCCTCTGCGCCTTTGCACCGAGATCTGCGTTCACTCAAAAAAGGTCACGGGTGCTTTGTGAGCGCAACGGACGTCCGCACGGATGTTCATCACCGAGAAGCCCGCTCACCAGACGTTCATGTCGGGCTGGAGTAAAGTGTTGATGCGGTTCACGATCCAGCTGAAGAGACGTCCGTACAACGCCTTGGACATGGCGTCTCGCACGTCCACCGCTTTGTCCACCGTGTTGCTACGGATGATGGTCTCGCCCCGGGTCACCACACACTGGGAGGTCAGCGCCTCCTGGAGCTCGTCGGGCCCGATGCTTAGCAGGGAAGCGGCTGGAGGGGGAACAAAAATTTGTTTTTTTCCTCCTCTAGCTTTCAAAATGATTGTTGGAAAAATTGCAGTACCAGGAATAGCCAAATTTATGAAAAAAAATGTATTCACTTGGACTCTACAATGGGCAAATTCACTATTAGATCCTGGTAAAACAAAAAAAAAATTCAGACTGTTTATATATACATATATAACAAAAATATATTATATGGGAGGGACAATTGAGCACTAAAGAGTGTCCATTGAGACTCACCATTTTCCAAGGCTTCTGAGTTAGGCACTTCGCTCTTATCCGTCTGGTGTTGGGATGTGATGGCGGTGAATTCAATGTTTCCAGTGTTCAATATGGCCGAGAGAATTTTGTATACAGAGTTGACTTCCTAAAGTATAAAGAGAAGGTGAAACCGCCGCTATCCGCCTGGAAAAACAAGTACAATACCTCTTCGGTAAAGCCGATGTTCCGAAAGCAATCTTGGATGACTTCAAACTGCTCCTTGTACAATTTGCTGGAGACAATGTCCTGCATCACTTTGCAGTTTTGACTGTCAATGTACCTGCACATTCATTGATTTTAGATTTTTTAACTAAAACACTAGATCGTGTTGAGTGCAAAACTGACCTGGGAGCTGTCCTGTCAGGCAACCTGTACGTTTTCAGCTTATCTTGGTGGTAGAGGCCGGCGTATATGTAATAAAAGATGTGGAAATTTTTCTCACCCCTGAGGGAAAAAAAAGGGAAAAGGTTACAAAAAAATAAAAACAAAACAGAAAATCAGTGGGGGGCTTGATACTAATCGCACCAAGGACCCGTTCGCATTTGTTCCGCCCCTGGTTGATCTAAGTGAAGCTCCTCAATTCACTTCAAACCTTGAACTTGACAAAAGAGTACATGTGTGTTGGGAGGGACACTGACATGGCCTGTTTGATGACTCTCGACTTCTCCAGCAGGTACTCGGATATTTTGGCGCCAATGACGGCTCCGGTGGGCGTAAACTTCATCTCCAGGTATTTTCCGAAGCGGCTGGAGTTGTCATTGATGGCCGTGCAAGCGTTCCCAAAAGCTTCCACGAGAGGGTTCACCTGTAGGATCTTCTCGCGCAGACTCCGATTGTTAGCCTGAATGAGGAAAAAAAAAAGCATTTTTAACAACCTCTGTTCTTTCCTGAAGGTTCTTAAGAAGCCTGATTAGCTACTAAGGTCTTTCACCTTTCCCAGGAAGGTGAGATGTTGAACAATCAAATGAGCGCTTTCAGTTTTCCCAGCACCGCTCTCTCCACTGATAATGATACACTAGGCAGAAGGAGGAGAGCCATTAAAAAGAATTCAAGCTAACTTTTTTTCTCTTTACGCCGATTTGCAAGGTCAAAAAGACGCATTCTTTGTTTTTTTAATCCAGTCAGAAGTGTACCTGATCTTTGCAGAAAGTCACCATGCTCTGGTAGGCTGCATCGGCTGTTGCAAAAATGTGGGGAGGGTTGTCGGCTCGCTTTACGCCGTGGTATAGCTTGGAAAACTAATGAGAGACAGTGGATTCCATGCAAAATGCTAATAAGAATACAGTCATACTTTTACTTAGGAAATGAATAGCAAATCTAGCACATCAATTGAAAAAAAATGGATACAGGAAGGGTACGTTTGATTTCGTTTGACGGTTCGTAATTTGGATTATTTTCGTATCTTGAAACACAAAAGTTTTCCCAAAAAGGCATTTCCTATCCTGAATATTTTTAGAGGTGCAACCAACCTGAGGGGAGTAGATGCTGAGGTTCTGGAAAGGATTGAGTGCGATGAGGATATCCCCCACGTACGTGTACACCTGCAGCTCGGCATATCTCCTTTGAAGGTGGGAGATAATGGTCTCCTGCAGAAAATAGGACAGCAAACATTACCTTATGTGTCCCATAAATGAGCATTGAGATAAACACATTAATCTCACCTCGTCCAAGAACTCCAGGTTGACCAGGTCGTCGTCGGGACTGCTCTCTATGATGAGGGTTTTACGAGTATTGATCCGTTCGTGCCTGTAACGTATGAAAGCCGAGAACGTGTCAGAGGCTCTTAAGTGACAATCAAATGATACAACTGCTCTTTTAACAAGCTGGATGGCTCACTCCTCTGTGTGCAGCCTTTGTGCATTGTTTTTATTCCCTGGTCTCTCAAATTGACAATGAGTAAGTGTCGTCATTAGAGAGGCATTGGGGTGATTACCTCTTCAGTGAGCTCTGATGAGCCTCGAGAAGAAAGAAAACGGCTCACTAACTACCTATTCGCTTGACCCCACTTCCGGTTTTAGTCAAGTTAAATTACTGACTGAAATTGAAACTCAATTTCCAGTCACATTGGTGTGCATCTCTACCGTCTATGGCTGCAAATGAGCACAAAATAAGGAGTAATACAGAATACACATTTGGCAGTGAATATTCATGCCTCATTTGACCTGGGATTTGCAAAATTTGAATGTCGGTCGCCGTCAATGGCAGCCAATGTGTTGAAAATATTTTTACAAATATCTATATTTTAAAACCCTTTTTTTAAACAAGGCAAAGATATGTATATTTCACTAGAATACATAATGGATTCTATTCTAGCATACCAGCAATGAAGTGATCTTTTCTATATATTCAACCTTGAGGCCGTTCTTCTACATTCGAGTGCAAATTCACTGACACTGCTTTGAAAAAGATCCAAATTTTGCACCTACAGCAACTACTTTAAACTTCTCCAAGTCTTTATTCTTCTTATCTGGATTCATTGTGCGCTGGATCTACGGCACGAGAGACTAAAGCGGGCGAGCCCAGGTCTCGCCCGACAAGCTGCTAATCCCATTATCCACTTTCACTGAGGACAGGAATTTGGGATCAGGCTCAGGCGGGTGCGGCGCTCACGGGAGTAAACACAACTGGCACGACATCAAAACGCTCAGTCAAGGGCAGGTTGGGCGAACTCTAAGACCGAGAAGCAGTAGGACTATCCAGACCTCTGAAGTGAAAAACAGATGGCAGTCCTGACTGAGTGTTTTTGGTGACGTAATGAATAATGCAATTATATAAAAAGTCCACCTTTTCTTATATTTATATTTTAATTCCAAGTCAGAAAGGCAATCAATCTCAATTTTTGTTATTGCAATTGCAGTAGATATATGCTGCAATTGAGACGGATTTGGACAAAAAGTGAATTTTAGCATTTTAAAAAGCAGGAGACGTGAACGTGTTTTAGCCAAGAATCCCTATGTAAAGTATGCGATTATAAATTTACACAAGTGTTTCATATTTCCTAAAAAAAACCTAAAAAAAACATAACGACATGTTTTAAACAATCCATGTTTCCGTGTTACCGCCAACTGCTCATTTTTGGGAAGGGGGAGGGCTGTCTCCTAACACACCACTTAATTACAAACAACAATAAAACAAGCACGTAAACATAATTATCATATTCATGAAGTTTTTTTTAAACTTAACCACCATATCTCATTAAGTAGGCAAGTGTGTCAAAGCTGTTTGGTTGTGATGATGTCAGCAATACAATGTCAACAATCCACTGTCAAATTTGTACACACCATAAAGTAGATACTAAACATGGATATTAAGCCAAAATTGATACAAATGACATGACATTGTCAAGTAGATTCTTTTTTTTTTATTGTACCAATAAGCGTCTGCCAAGCTCCCTTGCTATGTTATTTATAAAAGTGTGGTTAGTCAACAACAATCAGTGCCACTGAATTAGTCACACTTCCCTAACTTCCTTTTAATCACTCACACAAACACACACACACACACACACACACTGATGTCATGACAGTGACTCCTAGTCATCTCCAGGCAAAAAAAAATGAGAGCATGCCCCCTACTGGAGCAAAGAACGATCACCAGTGATCTTATTGTTTTTAGTTTTTTTTGTATGTCCCTAAATAGCCAAATGATGCAAATCAAAATAGACTTACTTGGTTTTGGCCGCACAGCCGACTTCCTGCTGCTCTTTGATAAGAGCGGCCAACTGTTGTCGAAGGGCCGCATCTTTGCCGTGGGCCTGCTTAATGAAGGGATGCTCCAGGAGGTGAGTCACCGACGGGCGTGCCTCAAAATCCTTTATCAGACACCTGCAGAGCAGAGAGACGCCACATCGTTACATTCGACGTCGCCACGGTGCGCAACGAGATCCGCGCTGATGAGCGGGCACCTGAACATTGCGGCTACGCAACAGATTTGCGCTCGCTCGCTCGGAGCGGCTTTAACAGCTGAGTGTGAGCGTCTTAAAAGTGTCAGTGGCTAATCTGGTCAGAGAGAGCCACATGGTGGCCGTCGCCATGGCCCCGGTGTCCAAACTCGCTATCTGTGATGTCCAGTGTTTGCCTGAGAGCGTTTGTTTACCGCTCGTACTGACATTCTGTCTCAAAACCTTTAATTACATTACATTTAACAAAAGGCGACAATAATGAAAATGAAATTAAGCAAAGGAAGAGTAGAAATGTTTTGGGGGACGCGAGTACCCGGAGAAAACCCACGCGAGCCCGGGGAGGACATTTTTGTACTAATCTACTGATTGTTGACATTGTTGTTTAACCTGTGCAATCAAATAATGGAACGACACCAATCAGTCACAAGATAGCAGGAAAACATCCGTGTCATTCAAAAAAAGAGCTCATCTTTTTTTTTTCTGCTCTCCAGGTTAATTCCTTTGAATTGATTAGCGTCCAAACATTAAGCAGTGGAGGATTGCCGCTTATAGCGCAGCGTAAATTTGCGAACAGCGAGCGAGCTACTTTTGTCGCAGGAGTCAGCTCTGTGGCCGCGCGAGTGCAGACACAGGTGATGGAATTATCATTCGGGGTGTGTGTGCACATGTTTGTGAGGGTGTTAAATAAACCTTGCAAAGACACACGTACACATATATACAAGATAGGCCGTGCAAACGGTCTGCGGCACCCGATTACATTGTCCAGCCACTCTGTATTGAAATCTTCCGAGTTTGTTTGCTTGAGATGAATGTTACGGTACAAAAATCGCACAATCCATCCACTGTTAGTGTATAAACTGTTAAAAATTATCAAAAACGCTAAAGCACGGGTGTTCAAACTATCTACTACGTATGATTGAATATGGGCTGCCCAAAAAGCTTAAGTTCAGCCTAAATTATCTTTCACTTCTTAGTTTTAACACTAGATGGAGCTACTATTCACTTAAACAGGGCCTATTCATGAGCTCAGTCATGTTTAATCAAAGTAGCAAAGTGGGGAGAACATCAGCATTAATTTTTTATATAAGTAAACAGATCAAAATAATCCCATTTGATGAATTGATTTTAGCTAATGATTTCGTTTGCTGTCACTCGACATTCTCGTTTTTCATTTTTTGTCCCACTTATCCTCACAAAGGTTGTGCGTGGTGCTAGAGGCTATCCTAGACTGAATTTCAAGTTAAATAAAATGAAATAAATATCACCACTGCTCTAATGAAAAGACTCCTTGACTATTTGCTATTTACTCCCTGACAAACCATGAAATAATTCTCCGCTCAAATTGAAATCATGTTCCCTCCAGCCGGTTTCGAACCCGCACACTCGCATGGTAGACATTCGTGTTCTATTTTACGTATTTAGGGCACACGGCAACTCCGATAGTGAGGAAATAGAAAGTTATTCATTGGCCTCTGATGGAGCTGATAAGTCACTTGAATGACTTTGTTCCCCAGTGGCAGATTTACACAAATGAAACGTCAATGAACACAAAGCCACAAGGCTTGATACAATCTACCCGCAAAATATCAATTTCACATCCTACGCATCGCTGTTCAACAAACGGGGGGGATTAAAAACCTACGGTTATTTTGCGAAATTCCGAAGAAGAAAAAAACAACAGTCAAAACGTAAGAACAGTAAAAAAAAATGGTTTCAAAGAAATGGATTGGGGTGAGCTAATGATATGTTGAGCAGAATAATGCTGGGATACTGGAATGTATATAAATGGAATGTACGGATTTTAATTCAAAACCAGCTATTGGCAGCCATTTTGACGGATGAATTGATGTAGTAACTCCTTAAGAATTTATACTTTGAGTGAGTTATATTGAATTTCCACAGCGAGATATCGTTCTCCATCATAGAAAAACAAAAACTCATGGATAGAATGATTATAGGGAGATGTATATTGGTTTACTGTAGTTCCATATTAATTAAGTTTAACCTTTCAAATCTGAAGTAGATGGACGAGGGCATGATTAACTATTGATCCCTACGGGAAGTGACAGCAAATCTCGATGGCACTTACTGGCCGATGAAATGGCAGAAACTTCTGCACCACTGGTCCGGACTCTTCAGCGTAGGGGAGGGATTCCTGGAAAAAGAAAAAAACACACACAATTAAAAGCAATCGGCATTTTCTTGGCGATTCAGACTGGACAAACTGCCTCTGTCCTCCGACATGACAGAAGCAAAGTATCTTCAGTCATTTGACAAATAATGGTTGGCACAAGCTCAGAGGGACTTTTTGGGAAAGAGTTGGTCGCTATCCAACCTTGTAAGTGACTCAGTGTGTACCTGGCAGGCAGCATCTGTGACTGCGAGCTCTAACTTATGGGAGCAAGTCTCGCCTCTGTCAGCAGCATTCACGGAGGCCATTTATAATGAGGCTGGCACTCTTAACGTGCTCGCTTTGACAGTAACAGTGGTGATTTCAGATGATAAAGAACGGCCAGGCACCGATCCTTTAGGTAGATTGCGTATACTTGCAAACGACACTAGTCTGTGTGGCTGTTGGCTTTCTTTTCCATTAGCAATCCACTAAAATAGGAGTCCAAAAAAATGCAATGGGACTTTTAACGGATTCCCCGCAAGAGGCGTGCAGTCCATTTAGGATCGGGAAGAGGGTGGCAGTGAACGATAAGGTTTCATTTTCTGCTATTATATTACATTATATGATAACAGATGGTGTCAGAGTACCATCGGCAGCAAGAGACAACCGGCCTATTTGAACGGGGAGGGTTGACACTGATCGATCGGGTTTCATTTTCTGCTATTAATCGTGCTTAATCTATCACTGCAGTCATGTGGTTCAACTTTGGATTTTGTACCACCAGTCCAAAGCTTGTAACGATCACGTTTCAGTACCACGGACAGCGACAGACAACCAGTCCATTTGAATTGGGAGGGCTGGCAACGAATGACCAGGTTTCATTTTCTGCTATTGATGGCGATTAATCTAATAGTGGAGTCATGTTGTTCAACTTTTTTTTGTAACACTAGTCTAAAGATTGTAGGCCATTGACAGCAATAGAAAAACAGTTTACTTGATCTAGGAGGGCTGAATTTTATCAGTGGATTGGTGAGATTTAACATTTTTCTTTTTCTGGTAACATCAGACCAATGCTTGGTCACGTTTCAGACCACTTGTTTATTTAAACTGGGAGGGTTGGCAGTCAACGATCATGTTTCATACCGCACTATTAATAGCATTTAGCCATACTTAAACTATCAAATAGATGAATACAATTCAAGTTTATATTCTTATTTCAGACCAGATTTCCAACAGTTTCAGTACTATTGGCGGTAATGGGCAACCAATCCTGAGCTGACGGCGATGAACTCTTCAGCCCTTCCCGTCCAATTTGATTGGACATTTCAGTCAATAGCAACCTACGTATAAACACGAGTCATCATTTCCTGCGTGTCATTTCTAAGAAAGCTGTCATCGCCCTAAACAGACCATACGAAAGCATAAGTATTCTGATTTGGCTTATTTGAAGCACATGGAATCTATCACTTCTACAGCTCTGAAGCAGAAGCAGAAGAGAAAAAAAAAAAATCAAGCAGCCAATCCTTTGCAAAGTGTAGATCAAAGCCGGCAAAGTGACTGCTTGAATAGAAGCTCTAATGTGAGCCTGCAGACATGTTCTCTCTCGCCTTGCCGTCGTCGTACCACACACGCATGTACGTTTCAAGAATGTGTCAATATAAAAAAAAAAATGCACACGCTGCCGATAACGCTCTCAAGCGTGCTAATGGCGCCTGGAAAATATACAGGCACTTTTATTTTTACCCTTTTTCTCATTGGTGAGAGTGGAGGCTGACATTGTCATCGCAAATGGCTTATTCAAATGACGGGCTGGGCCGAGCCGAGCCGCTACTGTCAAGCCTCTTCTCCTCGTTATGGATGGAGGCAAAATCAGAGAGGTGTCAGAGACACTTGACGGCTGGCGCTAAGCCTCGCAAAAATAGACGAAAATGAGAGCAAAGAAATATTTTTGCGTGGTACTCGCTATGCGGCATTCATAATCCTTCACGTCCCACAGAATGTTATATCTCTAGTGCTTGTTATTTAAGTGTTGCTCATGCTTTTTTTCCTTTCTTTTTTTTGTTATTTGACACCAAAAAAAGGAAACCCTGCCTTGGAAAAGATAAAAGTTGCTTGCCGCTGCTTTATCTTATCCCATATCTTATCATTTAATTGTCTTTTTGCTCCTTCACTTAGAGATTTATATTAGTTAGCAATTTCTTTCATGATCTGGCCTAACAAAACCAAGCTCGGCCATCTTTATCTCCACACACACACACACACACACACACACACAGTATCAGTTTGATGTTGCATGGACAATGCGAGGCATCCCACCGTAGAGAAAATTGACTTGAGGTATTAACCTTGCGCATATTAAATATCACAGGGCATATTTGTATTTGTAATTCATTTTACAGTGGAGGATTTTACAACTTTACCCTCTGTCACGCTCCATTACCTTCACTCTGGGATATTATGAGCTCACATCTGTCACTAACGCTGCGGCGCACTCAATTCATCAAAAAAGGAGGCGGAAAGAAGAGAAATAGGGGGAAAGGCGCCTTCTCAAGTAGCGCAATAGAGCAGCCGCGACTAAACGTGGCCAACAACGCGCTTCAAGTAGCTCATATTTCATTCGGGAGCGTCCAGAGACGACCACGCACGAAGGTGACCGCAGATCATGTAGCTCACGGGGTGTTTATTGCCTGCCGGGCTTCCAGTCACTTCCATCTGGATGCAAATTGCCATCGTGCGACCATAACCATGTAGAGCCGCGAATCTATGTTGTTGGATAGTCGGATGAAAATAATTCAATCGATAAAGCAGTCAGCGTATTAGTCAATTTTATGAAGATTTTTTAACAACATTTGGATCTATGGAGAAGCATCGAAGTTGTTGGATTTTTCTACCAAAACAGACTACGATTGTTAGTTTTTATGACGTTAATGTGGAAGAATGGCAAGATTTTTTTGTTTGGATTTTCTCCAATTGGTCCAATTTCAGCCCACATAAACAATTGATAATTGAAGAGTAAGAATGCTTGTTTGTGTGTCCTGCTCCATCTAGTGGTATGCAAAACACTGAATAAACGTCCATGAAACGGAGTGGACAAAAATTCGGAGGTCAATTCAGTCCATATAGATACCAAGCTTTGTAAATAAATCATATTTTTTCAACCTCATCTTTTGGTTAGAAAATGCTTTAAACGTCGCAATCGCATATGAAAAAAAATACTACACTGTCATTTTTAAATAGTTCCATACATTTGTTAAGAACAGTTTAGTAAAGCTTCACCTACAATCTTTACTGCGCAATAGTGTAAATGAAGCATGATTCATGTCCATTCTTTTAAACACATCTTTCAATCAATGCAAAATGTTACAATTGCTTATAATATTTTTAAAAGTACCGCATCTACTGCGACGTACTGGCTAAGGACATTACTTAGAAGGCCCCTCTGTTAATACGTTGTGAAGCACTATAGTACAGGGAATAAGATCAAGTTTTTGCTAATCATTAAAAGCTGCCATGATGAATTCGCTCATGAATCACCCGCAGTGCCGCTTGAAACGCAAAGGTGGAACACGTTTCCCTATTCCAAAAGTCATTCATACAGGAGTCATCATTTACATCATCTTTCTACCGCGATTTTGTCTGCCGTGACGCAGTGGCGACAAAATGTATTTGAGATAAATTACATGTTAACAGAATCATTTCACGGTTCAACACGTTGGCTGTGATTAATATGCCTGCCTGGGTTGCCGTCTCCCAGCAAAAAGGGCCAACTTTTTGAATTGCAGCAGGTATGAGGAAAGAAGTACATTCCAGCCATTCATCCCTATTGCAGTTGCTCATTAGGGTCACGGTGACCTGGAGCCTGAACCTCTTCGCCACAGGTGTCAAAGTCATATATCCTTAAATCAATCCAATGGGTAATTACAAATACATACTGTCTATATTCTAGGAAGCACTAGGACAAATGACTGGGCTTTACTGCCACCTAAAGGGGACTTGTGAGCCATATTGGCAGATTTCTAGATTGTATTGCGTGCTCATGATTTCCTTGAAAAATACATTATAACCCTTCCTGTCTATTAGATACTAATAAATGGTGTGTGTGTGTGTGTATCTAATCTTGCAGCGGATGAGTGTACCATATGATGTAGATGTCATCTTAACAGGTTCTATTAGACTGGGTGTGTAAGATGTTGATTTTTTTGTTGTTGTGCTGTTTAAATCTAACGCAAATAGAATTCTGCTTTCTATTGCACTGCGCATTACCGCCACCGCCAGATAAAAATGCAACGGAGGTGACATACTCATCTTGGTGTGAATGGATCTAATCACCGATGCAAATTGCAATCAAAAGGATCACATCTCTCTATCTAACGGAGGATGATTGCGCGATTGTGCAGAAAGGAGAAGGTCGACAGTACGGAGCATGCACAACAGCAGTAGGTTTCCCATTATTGATAGATAGGTTTGCATAACGGTTTGAGTGGTTTTTTTTAAGATAGTATTGCAAAACATCATTAATATTGTAAGGTTGTATTTCTCATGTGTACCTCCTTTTCAATTAAGCTTGACGAGACCATTACAAAATTGTTTCAGTCAATGCAATGCCATTGATATTGAAGTAATACTGTAAGTCACGAGGGTTATTAGCAAGGAAACAGCTGGATATAAATTCTTAAATCAAATTGTAGCAATTTTATGCTGTCATCAACAGCTGGAGTACCCACATAAGCACCAGGATTGGACATATGCAGTTAGTACAACTAGGATTAGAGTTGTGGGCCAGGGGCTCCCTCTTGTGGACTCACCGTGGGATCTTGAAGAGAGCTTTGACTGGATGCATTTCAGCCAGTGGGGGGTCTCCATCCGCAAGTTCAATGGCGGTGATGCCCAACGACCACACGTCACAGCGGGCGTCGTACGAGTAGTCGTACTGCTGTTCGCAGGCTATGACCTGGCGACACAAAGGTCATCACCAAAATATTAAAATAGGACATCTTTAGCATAAGACACAAACAAGGACAAACTATACATGACTTTGAGCTCTGATAGGCTTTTTAGATGGAATACATTTCAAATTGTATTCTGCATCAGTTATATTAAATTGAGTCAATGCATTTTTTGTAGCGTAGAGATGTTTTAGTTGTCTAACGTTAATTCAAAATAATTCTAAAGGATTCATTTCTAAATAAGGGCAAATATGCAAAAATGTGACAATGATTTTACACACCGTTTGTTTGACCTCTTTACCTTTGTATCGCTTGTGACAAGTATTGAAAATTTATCTATTTGTTGATTTTAAAAAAATGATTCATATTATAAATTACTCTGACATTGACTTTGTTATTTACTTTAAAATGGTTTAAAATTCAAATTGGATATCTCTATTATAACACCAGTTCTTAGTTTGTTTAAAAACATGCTTCATGCAATACATTTCCTTTAGATGCATTGTACTGCTATGAATCACAAATAGGTAAATAAGCATTACCTTAGTTGTATGCATTGAGCTGTTTTACAAAATATGTCATCATCAACAATAAATACAACTTTACAACGACATTGTCATGAAATGGAAAAAGTGTGCACTTGGCAGCCACTTCAGTGAATTTCTCAGTCAATAATTATAATTGACACTACATTACACAGCTGAGTTTATTCTAATTGCCCCCGAGGTGCTTTTCTTGCAGCACTTCATTCGTGCTAGGCGCAAAGCGGCGGGTCGCTGTCTCCCAGCTATTAACCTTGGGACGACCTCAAGCGCCACTCCCGTGGAGGGGAATACATAATGACGCAGGGGAGAGCCGCACAGAAATAGCTCAACCTCTCACGTCTCCTTCTTTGTAACAACTCACGTCAGACATTTTAGGGCTAAACGGAACATCTCTGACCTCAGGAGCCATCCAAAACGGGGTCCCCACGGATGTGTTCCTCCGCAATCGCGCGCTGGTCAATTGCGCTGAAACCCCTGGAAAAAAAAGGACAACGGCAGAACGTTTATTTAAAAGAACAGCGGTATGAAACAATAAATGCCGGCGCATGATTAACCGTGACAGCCTGCCGAGTAGAAACAACAAAGGGCTGTGATCATTTCAAATGATGTAGGACAGATTTTTATCAGCATGAGGCCACTTCATCTCGTCGCCACGGGGGATGTAAACACGCCCGAGGGACGCTCACCAGCTTTCTTTTAATATGCAAAAGAATGCAATTTAAATGAGCAATAATAGCCTCGGGGGTTAAGGCTACGGTCCATAAAATCGGACCACGTCATGGTGACGGAGGGGAGCCTGTGATAGAATTGAATTGGGGATTTCGTCATACTCATTTCATTCTGTGCACTGCCACAGAGATCCAATATACTTGGCTTGTAGAAAAAGGGTAACTAAATATTTTTTCTCCCGCTCTGTGCTGTACACATACAACACCTCTTTCCATATTTCATCACAGATGTCAATACAAATGCCTGATCTAAGAGATTACACGTCACAATAAGTTTAAATTTACCCTACATTCTGTTGCACTTTTAAGTTTTAACACTAGATGAAGCTAGTCAGGTAATAGCTCAGGGGTTAAAACGCTGAAATCAATATAGGATATTGTGCAGAATTTCCATTTCCATGAACAAAGTCCTAAAATGTAATGCAATGTGATAAATTGGTTGTTATTTTCTTGACTTTTTGATGTTGCTGGATGACTTTGTTGCTTGTAGCCTTTAATTCATTCACTGCCATTATCAAAGATAGATCAAAATGGATTGGACATGGCAGCCGATGAGTTAAAACTTAAAAATAACAATTGAAACATTTAAAAATCTTATCTTTTTTTAAAGCAACTCTGACCCTCTGTTTAAAAAAAATAAACATGGAAAGATGGGTTCTGGTTCTGGGTATGATGACAATTAGGCTTTTTTGTCGAGTCAATGATGACAAAGCCTATGTCCGATTATTATTATTATAAGTGTCCCTCAGAGAAAAAAGCTTAGACACCCCTACCCTAACCAAAACACACCAATCAATAAGTGAGTTTTCCAGAGAGGATTTCACACCGTACCAAAGTCAACCAGTTTGACGCCTCCCTCAGTCGTCAAGAGGATGTTGTTGCCTTTGACATCCCGATGGATAATCCGGTTGTTGTGCAGGTGCTGAAGACCCTTCAAATTGAGGCCAGGGAAACACACGTATGAGCCTGACATGCATTGATCCACGTACACGTTGTACAGCAAAACAAAGCGAGTCACATAAAAGAAAAGACATTGATTGCGGCCTGTCACAGTGAATACTCAACGTGCAGCTTACCAGGAGAGCACTGTATAGAATATAGGCTATGAGAGGCTCTTGCAAACGTTGGCCTCGCATCAGGAGCCCCTTGATGAGCTCGGTGACAGAGCCGCCATTGCAGAGCTAAAAAAGAGATCGACACGTGTACAATGAGAAAACAAAAATTACATTTAAGTGTCATTGGTGCTGTTGCTCACCTCTAGCACTAGCCAAAGCTGTCCACCTGCTACATTTTCCGACTTGTAAAACATTCCGAAAAACTTCACCACATTGGGGTGGTTGGACAGTGACCTCAAGATGTTGTACTCTGCCTCGATCTCTTCATCCACATCCTTCGGACAAAAAAAGGGTTGATGTGACAGTGTTTGAGTAGCAAATGGCACAATTCCACTGGAGGGAATGATTACTAACAGCCCTCACACGTCATCAGACGTCAATCACCGTTAAGGAGTTTATATTTGAACGTCGGCTGCGGAGGGAGATATTTACTAGAAAAACATCCAAGAGTAAAAACAAACAAAGAAAATATTTTCAGCACATGCGCAACATTGGTGATAAAATTGAAGTAATCTGTAGCCAATTTGAAACAATTTCTTCTGTGACGCCAAAAATGGATTGTGTATCATGTAATTAAGTTTGTTTTTCCTCTAAAAAAGCAAATGAATAGAAACTATAGAATTAACTAAATAGAATTTACCATCAATTTCACGCTAAATTCTAGTTATTAAATTACAGTATCTAGAATGTACTGCGAGCCTCACAAGCCCACAGGAATCTTCAGAGCATCTCATATTCTGTCAGATTATCATACGTCATCAGAGTTGCAGGTGCAGAGCTATAAACTGTGTGTTTACATGGGTATTTTGAGTCCATTTGTAGTCAAATTTCCCAAATAAATATCAAACCGTCCATATTCTTGCCAACAAACACTAAGTTTTATGCCTGTTCTTGTCATAATCTCAAAATAAAGCCAGACATTAACAAGAAGTAAACCTACGTAGACAGGCATGCTCCAGAGAAATTGTAGTATTTTTTTACCCCCAAAAAACTAAAACTAGTGGACTGCTGACACTTCAGGTGCAAATGGATCTAGAATAAAGGAATAAGAATGTATAGAAACGGTGACCTAGAGTATTCCTGAGGATACTTTGCTGTGAAAGTCAAAAGAGCAAAAGAACTCCTCGTCTGCACGTCTGAGTGATAATGTCAGGCGGAGGGATGAGACTGGAGACCGCTGCCTCCCAACGGCCATCAAGGCTAGAATCATAGCGAATAGCAGTGCCAGGAATAAGATTGCTCCATCCACTCCGTTAAACACATCAAGCCTCAGCTAGACAACAAAGAATCCTCATCACACAGACAAATGAGCAGCTACTTAAATATAAAAAGTGTACAGATAAAACTGAACTACATTTGGGCAGAGCTAATGAGACTAAAACACGACAGGATAGGGAACAAAAAAAATGAAAAGGATCGACGTCACTAGACTGACTATGAACGAATGGGGCACGACTGCATTTAAAAAAAAGTGTAGGCAACTTACTCGGTTGGTGTGGTTTGAATGCTGCGATAGGACGGTTTCAAGAGTTTCAGTTTATGCAGAGTGATACACTACTACTAAAACATTAGGGAAAATACGTTTTTGCTTAAAAATGACCTCTAAGCGGGTCCGAGCAGAGCCGACTTTAACGGACGGACATTGATAGGGTTTGCCTTACATTGATGGGGTCCAGCACTTTGACCGCCGCCTGACTTCCGTCCTTCTTGCTGGTCACTTTGTAGACCTTGCCGTACGTCCCTTTACCGATGGTCTTCACGATGTCCCAGTTATCAGATGGATCCCCCAGGTTCTCCAGGCCAATCATGCTGGACTTGTAAGGATACACGCCATACAATGACCGGCTGGAAGATAGAATAAGGAGACTAGAATTAAAAGTACTGTAATACTAACTGGATTGAAATTAAAACAAATGAAATGCAGTAGTTGGAGCACGACATAAAATGGAAGACAAGCCAGTAATAAAACAGTCAAGTACGTACTTGCACTGGAACATAGCAGTACAGTATATTTATTCCCACGAGGCCTTCTTAAAGGCTTCATTGATAAACAACAGCTCTGCACGAAATCAAAAGTACTTACATGGCAAATGTCACTTTCTTCTGATTCATTGTCGCTGAGAACAATTACAACAAAAGTGACCATAATCCAAATGACAGCCAGCAGAAGAAACAAGATTTGTTTTTGTTTCTGTTTTTGAAGCGACCTTAGCTCTGTCCTCCTCTTGAGCACGGAAGCGCAATCTCGTCAAGATCAATTGGATTGGACGGTATTAGCTAGACACGCGACCGTGTGAATGAGTGGCTAACTTTCACTGCAGTGACTCTTCGGGAAGGTTGCCCGTCTTTTAAATCAGCCGTCCGCAAGTGCTGGAAAATTTAGTGCCGGGCCACAAAGAGAATGAACCAAAAAAGAAAGTATTACTATTCAATGGAACTGTGTCTCTTAAGTAAAAACATGGCAAATATTTACGCCTGATTATTGGAAGTTTAGAATAGATAAATGATAATTCCACTCATTTTATGGCAGAAACAAGGTGTGAACTGCGTTTTGAGTTATGAGCAAAGTTACAGATATGGAATTAGCACCACAACATTTGGAAATCAATGTCCTCAGCTGTATAAGGCAATCAATTGATGCATTCATGCACACAAGGCAAATTACAGATCTGTAAATTCAACTCTTATAAGCACACTACAATTACAACTACAAGTATACTTTCTAAAAAAAAAAAAAAAAAAAAATGCAGATTGAAATTGCTCACCCTTTGCTTTTATTTGCCCGTCCATCCAAAATATTGCTATACACAAAGTCAAGTCGCCATTGTTTAACTGATGGCATACAAGATTTATCGGGTCAAAATCCATGTAAAAAGCACCAGTATGAATTAGGCTTTGTTGTGATCTGCGTGTGACCAATGATACCAAACAAGAAAGGCTCCAAGAGACCCTGAACATCCTCAAACAATATGATTCATCAGGTTGTGCTAGTCCATAAGGGACGTGATGGAGAGGGGTGTGTGTGTGTACAATCCGGCATTAGTCAGTGTGACCCTGACGGCTTGATGCGAATAGTTATCAACCATGAGGGGACTCACAGGCAAACAGAGTCAACAACAAATAGCCTTAATACTGCATCATCAGTCCACATTTAAATAATTGCCTGCTCATCCCGCTTCCTGTGGTGTTATCCATCAACACCCCCCAAAAAAAAATCACCATTTGCATTTCTTAAATCGTTCCCCAAATGAGCTTCTATGTTTACCTTATCAATCAACAAAACACCAGCCTGTTTACCTATTTTTATATTTAAATCCACCAAAGCATCATTACTCTGCAGTGAGTCAACTAAACATTTCAGGTAAGGATGACATGCAATTTATGATTCAGCATGAGGACAAATGATAGACATTTCTTTTTGCTAATAAGTGTTTAAATGAATTAAAAAGACAAGTTGTCGACGTACCTGTGAAAGTGGACTACTTCAAAATGAGGCCAACTAATTCATACTAAACTATGAGGATCAATTATTTACAGACAATTTGTGACCTGATCCTTTGTGGATTTGAAATATTCAAGTGGCAGGTGTATGCTCTCATAATAGCTGGTGATATGATGCCTCTCGAGTTGCGCGCAGGTAACCAGGAAGTCGTTGGCAGTTGCCAAGTTAGATGACTCCTCCTGATCTGGCAACTTCATGGACTGTAAATGGAGTTGCCATTCTTGTCTTGAGTTAATTTCATTTTTAGTGTTTCTCAAATGTCTGAATTTACAGTCCGGATCCTAAATTTGATTTGCTTCAATAGGGTGTCATTCCACTTGAGTCAAATGACATCAAATACAATGGAGCATTATGAACTATTTTTTAATGTATTTGGATGTTTATTTATCCCTTAAACTAGTTAAATAGATTTGATTTAGTTCAGGAATATATGTTCTGTTAAATGTGGATAAAATTCACAAACGCATCATTAAAATCATTTTACCAGATATTAATATACCTTAAAAAATATTTTATAAACTGTGTTATCTGTATTATCCAATTGGTTATCAGATTATTTTAAGAGCTAGATTTCTTTTTTTAAGGCACCAAAATTTATTGTCACACATTTTAGTTTGATTTAGTGCAGTTCAAAAGGTTAGTAAAGCATGACAGCATTAAACGTATCATTAATATTCATGTATATTTTTCTGTTTGGGTAATACAAGTAGAAGTAAAAATCTCCTGATAACACAAAAGGTATTGCTCCATGTGGAAAACAAATCATAATCAACACCTAAAGATGCTGTCAGTGACATATTATCCGCAGCAAGGAGAAACTATTGAAGGAAAAGAACTGTAGTGACCCCACATGGTCGAACTCAAGTTACCCCCCCCTCATTGTTTACTTTCCTGCAAGAGCAAAACACAGCAGCCGCGCATCAGCATATTCCTTCTTCAATATCACAAAATTATACTGGAGAAACTAATGCATTGCTCACCATTTTGTTGTTGAGAATGACAACAGGGCCTATGTCCGATTATTATTATTGAAATGGCGTTATTCAATTATCCAAATGATGAAATGCACAATCATAATTCAAACGCTAGAACTAAAGCATAGGCATTTTTCTTATGCCAACACACTGGACATTACTGAAACGTGTACCTAATGACGTGACTGTCGAGTGAGTGCGCATGATTGCCAGGTTCCAGTTGAGTAATCTCATTTTCTGCTTCCAACAATCACCCTCTCTCCCTCGCTCTCACTTTCAGGCCCTATGGGAACACCACTTTGTATACTGGCCAGTAAGTCTGTCGTGGGGAGGAAAGGAAGAAAAAAAAAAAAAAAGAAAACCCTGTGAACTATATAATCCTTTCTAAGGGGATATGAAGAGGCTTTGCAGTAAACCTGCAGCAAGGCTGCGGGGAGCTACATTTGTCACCCTGGACAACCCAAAGACTCACATAAGCATGAGCAAAGACATTTTTTCCCCTCTGAGCAAAAAGTAAGCTGCATGCGTGCACAAGGAATATGCAAGGGAGCAAAATGAATGAATTACAGCAATATGCAATATGCTGTCCTCGTATTCAATGTCATTGACGGACGGTACCAAACATCCAATTCGTTTCCGCCATCATGAAAATTGAACAGGGCAAAAGAATATTTGGCATTTTTATAATTTGTCAAGCCATTCAAAAGCAAGCTGAATCACATGACAATTTCTACACGACAGACAAGAAAGTTTAAGTCTTACCTTTGGGAGTTTGTTGCTCCATTGACAACTTTAACCCCTATAAAACATTGGCAAAAAAAGTTTATCATTCTTGTATTACTCCGTTACTAGAAAATAATAGCAAGTCTTACCATCCATCGCAACATATCCAAACTGATTTGTCCCTTCAGGCGGGGAGCGTGTTTAATAATGAATAATGAGCTTATGGACACCTGAGGAGAGCGTGCAGAACCTGCAAATGGAAAGACATCACTTTGCTCACCTGAGCAGGAGACCAAGGCGGTGGGGAAAGGTGCCAAGTGAACTGCTGAGCAATCAACATCTCACTTGCAAAAGCTTCTGTCTAGCAGGTAACATTCCTCTCCTCTGGCTGTGCTTTGGTCCACTTGGCTGGAAGGTCACGTTTTTGCGTGGCGCTCCTTTGTTACCCACAAGGCCTCTGTTATTTAGCTCAACCCAATGATCCAGTAAACACACACATCACATGGCAGTGGAATTTGTTTGAGGGCACCAGGTCACACACGCGCAGAGTTCAACGACGGACTAAAGGAATGAAATCATAAACTGCGGTCGGATCTAATCAAGAGATTTGACAGTGAATGATGATGATGTTTGACACGCCTGAATCGACACTACGGGAAGAGAAATGATGTGCATTACAGGATATTGCAAATACACATTTATAGAATGGCAAATGAGTCACCAGTTAATATGCATTTGCTAAGACAAACAATAACTTTACATAAACACTAGTTAATACATCACAAAATGTTTGACAGAAAATTGTATATATACTTTAGGGCCACTATGTTAGGAGAAAAAAAAGACACCGCTAATTAGCACAGCCATTGTCGTGATTGGCACTCAGTTATGCCCACTCACAAACAATAATACCTAAAAAATATAGGAGTTTCTTTTCCAGTGTTATGCATAATGTTGTCTCGCCCTTTAAAGAAAATCACCTCAAACTAATGACAATGACTCAGAGCAGTGTGCTTACATTTTATTCACATATATTACATGTTGCATTAAATGTCCAAGTCACACTTTCTGGCCAAAATCAGAAAGCTTGATTCTGCACTGACAGTAATGTACTGTATTCTGACTTCATTCACACAGGCGAACACAGCGAGCTTCCAATCACAACTGACACTCAATGACTATTTGCTTGCGCTCATTTACAAAGTGGGAACTGCAAACGTGATGACAAAGTGAAACTCAGTAAACATAAAAGCAGCATGCATGATTTCTGCAAGTTTTCTTTTTCTTTTTTTTTAAATCTTGAATTCAAGTGTTGATTTAAACCAAACCCTTAAAAACGGCAGCCCGGCCAGCATCTGAAACCAGTGACACTACTGGCACATACTTAATCCCCATTCCGATCAAATCATCTCACAGGCACGACTGGATGAAGTCACTCTGCTCCAGAAAAGTTCATTGAAAAGAAGAAGCTAAGACACTTCAAAGAATAGCGGCTCAAAGGATATCACGCACAAAAGTGGGGACACTCAAGCGGGGAGAATGTAACATTGGAATGCAACTACTTTTCACAGCCAGATGATAAATGAGTCCGAGATAACCGTCCCAGTCACTAAAACCGTGCTCGCCTCTCCAGTCCACAGTCGTAGGCCTCCAGAAAGCTTTTTGGATTGTAACGTTTCTTTCGAGCAAGTTCATTTCCATCGAGTTTCTTTGGCAAGAACAGAAAACTAGAGGACGACTCCATTGCTGTGAGATGCAGCTAATTTGTTTGCTTTTTGGGGTGCGGGCCCTCATTGTCTTCGATGGGTTGATTTATGATCTTATGGATCACATCATTCAGAGGAAGAAAAAAAAAAAGCAGCGCTCAAGCAGGAAGTGCCTTTCGTCACCAAGTGTATAATAAAGTGATCTGACGTTAAAGTAAATCCGAGCTGACGTTCCCGGTGATTGGAGCGAAACTTCAATGCGCGACCTTCACAAAAAAGTTAAAATTACTTGAACGATGAGCAGCAGCATTTATTTAAATATCTAAAACTTATTTTCAACAGCAAAAAAAAAAATCAACAACAAAATTCCTGAGGATGGATTGCAACTAGACCCATAAAAAAAGTATTTTTGTTTTTTTGCAAAAAAACTATAGCATGTTAATGTTATGTATTATAGTAATGCGTCTGCATCCATCAGGAGCTTGAAACTCACACCAGAACCATATTATAAGGGCTTTAACATTATCATAAATGGTGCATATTTGCAGGGATCATTAGAGTGTGATATTTCATATATACTGTATATTAATATAGACCCAAATAAATAAGAAAGCCTTTCTCAGCCTACTGCAAACCAAAAACACCTCTGGGAAAATGTGTGCTTTTTTTGTTTGTTTGTTTTGTTTTAAATTGATGTGTCCAAATTGTTTTTTTTTCTCCTGTTGAAAACTACATGATAAAATAATGAAATGCACACACGCGTGTTAAACTTTCGGGCTCATGATTGTACACACCAAACTTCCCGCAAACAGAAGTGATGGCACTGATCCTTCGAGTGTCAGTTTTTGTCAATCGTGACAGACACAGGGGAAAAACTACACAAAATGCAAAATAGTATTTTTCTCTGTGACAGGCTGCAGTTTTAGAGTCGTTTTTTTTGTTTTTTTGTTTTTTAGAGTCCGTTATAATGAGCCCCCCAGCGCTTATTGATGTGGTCAAAGGTGTGTGAAACCCACTGTTGCTCCAACACTCGATATCTCTCTTCACACAAGAAAAGAGGCTTTCCACGGCTGGAAAAACAGGAAAGGAAGACAAGAGTGAGGTCTTTGTCAACCAGTATTTCTTTTTTTTTTTCTTCAAGTACTTTCCTAATCGAATCTATGGGGCGTTTGACATTTCTTTTTGTACTGAAAAATAATGGTAGTAGCTAAAAGGGTTGGCAACAAGTTGCAACAGAATGTAAGCTGAATTTAAGCTTCTCGTGCAGGCCATATTTAATGTTATTTTTATCATTAGGTATGGGCCAACAAAAACTTACAAATGAGAAAATATTATTGTCAATTTTGGTCAGTCATGTTCAAAGATTGCACTACTTTCTAATTTATAATACACACTGGCCCATGAGCAGCAAACTCTAACAACAATAACTTGAAGTAAATTTCATAATTTGTTACAATTGTAGAGAGATGCAGTATTTTTCTATGTACAATGTTTTGAGATTTTTACCGTTTCCTATGGACGGGTTGTTTAATTTTGGAGCAATACTTAGCAGTTTTACACCATAAAATAGTAAAAGAAAACAATGTAATGGTTTTATCATCTAAATGTATAATTTAATATTTAATACAATACTCTATAGCTCTTGTAAATGTGACTGCAACTATTTCAAGGCCGTTTAATGTTGCAAATATGGTATCATGGAATTTTCTTCAACTTGACTATACTATCCTCCATTGTTTTTACATGTGTGTGTGTGTATGTGGGTGGGTTACCGTAAATCACGGTCCTCTTCCCCGTGGGCATCAAGGTAAACAGAACCCCAAAGACAGAAGCGATGTCCACGAATGATGATGATGACTGAGGCATTAATCAGTAGAAAGATGCCAGTAGCAGCACCACAGTGTTGGGAGTGCTAACAAAAACAACAAATTGTATTGTGTGAATACAATATGAAGCCGTTTCGGCTGCAAGATGATTTGGAATTGCTTAGGGGAGAACAACTTACCAAAACACATTCACAGATACCCTGCTGCTTGCAGCAAACCCCTTTGAGACAGACAAAGGCGCCACAGACAAGGCAGAGCGCGGGGTCCTTTGGCACCTTTTTACAGACAGTACAGGCCTTCCTGTGGTAGTACTGGAAGATGATATTGTAGTTGTCAGGCAGCTGCAGGAGGCGGGGCGGTGCCCATTGAGGATCCTGGACTAGCAAGGTCTTCACAAGGTAAACCAGAGGAAAGGGAGAAACCTTTAGGTGCTTTCACATTCTGTCCTGGAATTTTTCCTACTGTACGATTCTATCTCCTTATTCATGTGCTTCAACAGCTTTCAAATGTAAATAACAAATTGACCTTGAGTTGAGAGATATGACGATATGCATAGTATTGTAGTGTCCTGGCAAAAGGATGTGTCTTTAAAAGGGACAAAGAATACATCATGTCTATCCTAGCAGAAAGAATCTTTTCTAATAATTGGAAAAAAAAGAATAACATTTTTCTCATGTGTCATAGTGAAAAAAAAATGCCAGTGTTTTGGGTCAGACAATTTATCAATGCTGGTACTATTTTAGCCAATCAAACAAGTATCCCAGTATCCATACTGTGCACGTATGATCGTTAATTAATATTCCTTATCACACCTAGATGTGCTCGAGTAAATCTGTGTGTACAAAATGGCTGCGCATGCAAGGGATATTATTATTTTCTGTTTAACTGTTATTTCCTTTATTGTTGGAGGTCTAACAACATTTCCATCTGCATAATTACTATATTACTATATATTTCACATGAAGATCATTTTTACAAGGAGCTGTCTGTCCCTTTAAGAGCAGATCCAGTTTGAGCGTGCTCCCAGTGTCGCAATTCTCTCGTTCACTACCTTCTGGTGCAACTCCACCACTTACCAGCGATTGCTCCGCCTCCACCTGAGAGAGCCCTTTGACCTCGGCACACCACTGCGTGATCAAGTCGAAGGCGCCGACCGCCCACTCCAGACACGAGGCACTGTTGATGGGATTTGAAGCCACGGAGGGTGCAGGCGCCAGCCCCAAACATACGGCCAGAGACGAGAACTCTTCTTGCTCCTGACGACGGACGGCAGCACAATTTTGTCAAAAGAATTGGAATATTTTAAAATAAAAGTATCGCTAAAATAACCACGCACCGAGCAGCCGGTGAGGTTGTCCCCATAGAGGTGATGCTGCAGAAGGCAGGAGAGTCGGAGGAAGGGCAGGCAATACTGCTGGAGGCTGAACTCAACAGATTGTGGGGACCACACGCTGGAGCTTAGCTGGAAAGAGGAGACAGACAGACAGTCACAGTGGAGCAATAACCACCTAACAGCTTGGGGATAATAGCATCATAAATGTCTTCCAGGTAGATATTAGTTTAACTACTGTCTTTTGGGAAACTATGATAGGTGCGATTTGGTGAATATTGACAGAATGAAAGGGAAAGTGCTGAGTAACTCACCAGCATATCTTCCATGCTCACTGCATAGACACTTTTGCTCTTGGACAACTCACTGATAACATGACTGAGCAAAGCTTCAAAAGAGGTTTCTGCATTTGCACGGGCCTAAAAATCACAATAAAGATTGGAATTATGACATTATGGCTGTAGTGTGTTATGAGTCATTTCAAAAAGGCAGTCTTAAAATCCAGTTTTAACAGAAAAAAATATAACATAATTCAATGGCAGATAGCTGGGTCATATTGTTGACATATGAATGATAAGATGTCATCATTTTGCTTTCAAACGTAAGAACGGAAAATGAAGGAATGAATGAATATATTAGGTGTTCCAAGTGAGGTGTCATGGAAATATAGTTAGTAGGTTGTTGAAAAATATACTGTATATTGTAAACAGATCTATAATAGTCAATTCTCCACAGCAAATCGTATTTCCACTTTTTTTAAAGCACCCTGCAGGGCGGATGGATTGCGTGAAACCGCTGCAAGCATTCATCACGTGGAAGACAGAAGAATATAAAACACCAGTCTTATCGCATCGACTCTCCTTTTTCAAAGATTTATAGAATCCATCCACCATAATCTGGGCCTACTTTAAATTTCGATTCAGCACATTTACATTGCTTTGAAATCCCTAACGAGCCCAGTCAATGTTTGCCTTAAATTCATGACTATTTAGCATAAAGATTCCCAGCAGCCATTACTGGGAAGGGTTTCAACTATTTATCTTTTGACATTCAAGCCAGCAGCTCACTAATCAGGTTTAATTGGGAGAAGACAAATAAGCAATTAATGCAACACTCTCCAACAGTCACACTATTCAAGATAACGAAGATCGATACTTCAGTCTGCAGAAGCCTCGTAAATTAAATGGCAAAGAGCTACGTCTCAATACAAAATCATAAACAATGATTTACAGTGGGCGGCATGGCCGATGAGTGGTTAGCGCATCGCCCTCACGGTGGGGGACCTGGGTTCAAACCCAGGTCGGTCCACCTGTGTGCAGTATGCATGTTCTCCCCGGGCCTGTGTGGGTTTTCTCCGGGTACTCCGGTTTCCTCCCACATTCCAAAAAAACATGTATGGTAGGCTGATTGGACACTCTAAATTGCCCCTAGGTATGAGTGAGCGTGAATGGTTGTTTCTCTCCTGGTGCCGTGTGATTGGCTCGCCCCCATTTCAGGGTGTCCCCCCCCGCCTCTGGCCCAGTCAGCTGAGACAGGCTCCAGCACCCCCCCGCGACCCTAGTGAGGCTAAAGCGGTTCAGAAAATGAGAATAAGATGATTTAAAGGAAGGTTAAGGGTTGGTTCGGGAGGTTGTACTAAAGACACCAAAACCAAAAGAATTTGTTGTACGGGTGCACTTGTACCTTTTTGATTGCTCCTGAGGAGCTCCAAGCCTGCCTTTCTTCTGGCCTCAGCTTAGTTGAGAGTGCAGCCAGAGCCTGGGTAAATTGCAGGTTGTACAGCATCTTCACCACACAGGTAAAGTGCTCTATAGTACAAAAAGGGGAGCAAAAGAACAGATTGTAACCCATAATCATGATTTTTTTTGCTGGCTATTAACTCCTCACGGCCTGTTTCATGTGCAACACTCATTAGTCACTCAATTGTTGATCGTTATTAGACTTCCATTTGTTTATTTTCAACCGAATGGATGCTGCATACTGAGCTGTGATATGACCAGGCTTGAAATAATTGTAACTTTCTTATGCATTGACAATTCCTATGTACTAAGAGTCCTCCTTGCCCTTGAAAGCAGTCAATCAAATTGAGGTGGTAATGAAATGAGTCATTAAACATGACTGCAGCTTGTCAGTGAACTCTTTAGCTGGTCGATGGCGGAGATACTGCGACAAGCTTGAGAAGAAGGACACACCAAGGAGCTGCAGAATCAGACACCAAGGACCCCAACACTGTATGTGTGTCTTGTTTTCGCACCCGGTGCGTATTCAGCGGATCGAAATGTTACAATCCCGTGGTTGGTTAGAAGAAGAAGAAAAATCAAGTGATGCAGCTTTGTCACTGCTGAAACAATTTGCCACCATCTTGTGGAATCGAAAGGCAATTACAAACCTTTTTAGGTGAAAGTCCATTCTCAGTTTACAGTACCATCCTATTACTATGTATTTGTTTTAATGGAAAACAAACCTCGATTTTATATCAAACCTAAGAGTTATTTAAACCACCTCAAGTGCTTTTCTGATTTACAATAAAAGCAAAGGAAATTCTACCACTCAAGAAAAACTATTTTGATCATTTTGCCCTAAGTGCATTACCCAAACACATGCAGTGCAATGATGGGAGGGAAATTTTAAAAACATACCTTTTCGAAGAGGGTGCGGCATGGTCAGCACAAAGATAATCAACAAGGAAGGAACGTCTCTAAAGAGCATGGGTACTTCTGGTCTCTCATCATCAAAATCACTGAAAAACAAACACCTATGTGAGCCTTCAATTGAGTCCACGTGTTGTCATATTTCACAATTTAAAACCTGAGAGAGCTAAGGTTGGTACTTGAATTTTTTTTTACCAAAAAACATCATCAAATTAAGTGTTTGCTTAATGCATCCCCAGTTTCAGTTTTGTTACATGCCATTTCCCATGAATGCCTTTCTTTTCTGTTGACAATTAAACTCTGCACTCTTGAGAGACCTCGGGAGTTTTGAATGAGAGGGACTGCACTTAGAGTATAATACCCTCCATTACTAAAGCACTCAGCGGTTAATTCCACAGTGCATTGACAGAAAACCTTTATGGATACAGCTCTCACCCCTTCCAAGACCAAAGTACAGAGCATGTGCACTTTTGTTTGTCTTTTTAATTCATTCCTCTACTACTGATCTAATAAAAAAAGGAGGATCAGAATGCATCTATGTAAAACACCTCTCTCGCATGCTCTCCCTGGCCTATTTAACGGGATTGGCTCATCCTCGCTGCCTCGGGGTGTCACCGAGATGGCTCACTTCTGAAACCTCCACAAAGTATTTTTAAACAGAAAATGGCTCCTGTGAGACGACAGCGTGCCTGCGAGCATTTTTAGCATAACGCGTGTAAAAGCAAAAGCGGGGAGGAGCAGCTCTCTTCATTGTTCAGTGCCGCAACATCTTTCGGGAACATGATAATGCGCTGGAGCACAACTGTCTAAGAGGGGAAAGAAGCACATAATACACAAGGCACTCACTATTCTCAATACATGACAGAGCAAGCTACTGTGAAATGCTGTGCTGGTGGCGAGCGGTTGTTCTTAGTACAGTGAATAAGACGGGGTCGTTTCGCTCTCTGTGGAGTGCCCGGTAATTTGCCAGATGTAGCAATTACCGGTTGCTATGGAAACCGTCCATGGTCCATTTTCTGTATTTAGCTTCTCTTTGTGTAACCGAAATCTGTTGGGGGCAGGAGGTCCTTGGAAGGGAGCGATGCAGGGGGAAATGGGGATTGAAGAGGGTTTTTTCCCCCCAAGATGGGATGTCAGCGCTATTAAGAGAAGGAAGAAAAAAAAATGCTCACTCTGTCTCTTTGCTTTGTGTAAGTTGAGTCAGCTTTGTCCAAGGATTGTAGGCAGAATCAATACTGTAAAGACGCATGTGCATAGCCAACACATGGAAGAGCTGATCTGAAGTAGAAGAGCATTATTTAGAGTGACAATAGTGTAAGCTTGAGGAAAAGACATATTTCCTATAGTCATTGTCTGAAGCAAGTAAATTGAATGAACAATACAAAAAAACACTCCAGTTAGAAACAATATCATTACTAGGTTAATAACCCTTGGCCTACAGGCAAAACAAACAGTCATCCACAAATCATTGCTAACCCCCCCAGAAAGGAAAATATGGGACCAGAATGCAAAAAGGGCTCTATAATAGGATTTCAGTCAAGAACCAATGCTTAGAGCAATACTGCCACCTACAGATGTGTTTAGAAGTAGCTGAAGAATGAAACAAAGATTCTCGAAATTGTTTCAATGTTAAAATAAACAGACATTTTGGCTTCCTATACCATAATGATTGCAAACAAGAGAAACACAGCCTTTTAGAATGATCTTCAATTCGTATCTAGAATACATAGTTGTAGGGCCCTGTTGGAAGATAGCAGGTGCTTCCATGCAAATGAATTCACTCAAGACTGAACAATAACCCAAAACAAGTGAGTAAATGTCCTAATGGGCTTTCCTGAAAGGTTATTTTTAACTCAGACAGCTCCATTTTAAACCTCCTTGCAACCAGTCAGTGATGACAGGCAGCAGCCTCAATTTTGATGAATTAATTTCAACACTAAAAATAATGTGCCAAGCAGCCCTCCTCCATCTGCTGACATCCCCTGCAACGTGTATCTAAAATTTATTTCACAATTTGGGCTATTTCTAGCTAAGCTTTTAATGAGAGCGATGCTTTTAGGGACGAGTCCAAGATCACGTCAACATTCCACGATGTATGCCCTTGTCAAATCATGACACTTGGATTTTCAGCTAGGATAGCATCTACCCTTGCCTGTCATTGTTAATAGACCTTTTGTGTCTTTTGTCTTTTTATGGCTTAGGAATGACATGGATGGATGAGCCGGATCTCAAAATTTGACAACGTGTTATTATGTTAAGAAGAAGCAGGGACCAGCTCACTAAATGTGGAATGTGCTGGATTGGAGTAACATTGCTTCTTTTGGGGAATTAAAGAAATCTATTAAAAACTATGAATTGCAAATCATTGTTTTATTATTACATTTTGTCAAGCATGTCATTTTTTTGGAAGTAACAATTAATTCAGCGCCACGAGAGATTAATAGAAAATGCTTACTGAGACACGAGCGCTTGGCAGCTGCGCTGGCTCCACCGCAACACAGAGTGCCTCCCCGATGTACAAGTTCTAATTCCAGATTGGTCCTGGGAAGAAACAATCAATTTATTTACAAATAGAATGGATTACTCTGAAATCACAAGTAAATAAAGATAAGCAATCAATCCCAATGAGCTGGGTTCCTACCACTTTCATTGAGTTAAGTTCAAGACATTTTAAGAATACTTGGAAAACCCCCAAAAAATCTTAAACACCTAGAATGTTGTAAATTCCCTGGCTCAATTCAGGGCTGTTCTTCTTCAAAAGATTTTTACATGGATGAAGCTCCCAAGTCACATTGCTATTTAATGGGACAGACAACACCCTCACCGTGTACATCGTAGCAGGGCGTTTTGTTGAGAAAATTGAAAAATAAATGTGTGACAGTGGAGAAAAACAAATAAAAGCTTGTATTTCCAGGAAGTGGCTGCCCAAAAATGCAACATCACCATGGTACTGTTTTATCCAATCAAATGTAAGTATCCGAGATTGTTTGGCCTTCCTTGCTTTGTCATCTCATCCCATGCAAACCAACTCCTACACCCATTTTTCACTTCTACAAATATTACCGTGTTCTTCTGCTGTGCTATGATGTCTAACTGAAATTGCTGATCCATACAACCAATGATTTATAGAGATAAATCTAGTTTAGTGGCCAAACCTTTTCACACCATTGTACATTGACCAACCAACTTTTATATGAAGGTCTTGACCAACCATCTTTTATATGAAGGTCATGTATACTACGGGTCTGTCCCTTTGAGAGTGCAACAAACAATGACCTACGCAGACCTTGTTGAGCTGCACAAAGATTTTCACTGGAGTAGCATGAATGCTAATGGGCCATTGTGAATTCAAATTCTGCCAGCAATAATAAGGAAAAGACTAATCCAAACCTGCATCTGTACATAGATGTTGTACACTGAACTAAAAGTAAATTAAAAAAAATTGCATCTGCGCACATCTTGCTTCCGCCACAAGCCATTTCTATTGCCCCGCAGAGTGGGAGCCAATTCCTGAGTTTCCTTAGAGTGGAAGGGGGAGAAGCAATTTCAGATAGATAATGCAGCCACGACAAAGCTCCATCTGGCTTTTGCTGATAAGAGCACCGTTGTGACAGAGGAATTTTTCCACTCATCGGGCAATTTGCACTGTTCATTGAACTTCAGGGAGCCAAAAAGGCACCCAAACACATTGTTGCATTTAGGGTGAAGGCCTGAAACAACCACGGTGTCAGGTGAGGAAAAGATTTGAGGATTTCTACTTAAATACAACAAAGATCAAGCAAAAAAAGACAATGTCAACCAGAATACAGTGACTTTTGTCCAGCTTGTTGATAAAGCACAATCGGGGATTTTACGGTTGATCCAACATTCCCAAAATCATAATGAAAAATGTTCGCAAAGAATGATCTCTCATTAGTGTATTTCTGCAAAGGAATTTATTAGTTTGCTAGCTGTCCTAATAGAGATTATCAGTTCATTCAATTAAAAATCACATGATCAGAGTGAGCCCTTACCTCGCCAAGGAATACAAGAAGAGAAAATCATTGTCGGGGGAGCCGGGATTCTTGCCGTAGTCCATGTACTTTTTCTGCGTGGTGTTTTTAATATCTTTAATGACCAACTCCATTTCTTTGCTCAAGTTGGACTCCGTCTGATCAAACAGAAATGACCCTCTTTCATGCAAAGAAACATTTATATTCTTCTATTTCAATCTCACACACTTATTACTTACTGGGAAGAGGCCTAGGTTGTCCTGAAGAGCATCTACTTCCTTTATTAGCACACTGGTCTTCTTGTTTGTGGGGGTATACCACGCACCGGCCTCTGAGCCGCGTCCAGGTCGACAGGGAATGACACTGTTGGCAAACTGTCGACATAGTGGGCAAGTAAATTCACCCTTGTCAACAGAGAATCCCTGCAGGACCTGGTCATTCTAAAGAGGGGAGGAAAGAAATTCCAGTGTGAGCTTATCTTTCAAAAGTACTACAAAAACAAATGATGGCATCTGTTCAGTCAAACGCTCAATAGGACCCAAGAGTTTTAAATCATTTATTGATGACTTGCTTAGAGATCCTTATTACCGATCGACAATCATTGATTCTGTAACCTTCGAAATGCTTAAAAAAAATAATACGTGTCACAAAGAAGAAGTGAATGTTCACGTTACCCTCAGAGACTCCATGTATGACTTGTGGCAATCTATGTGCAAAGTGTGTCCGCAGGTCTGCACATAGACGCCCCCGTCCCAACCTATTGACACGGACTGAAGACAGGAGCTCTGCGGCATTGACAGGAAAAGGTTCACATCATTATGTCAACACAGCAAATTGGTGTTCTACATTATGTTAATACAAGGGCAGAAATCCATTTAAATATATATATTTATTTATGTCACCCACATCCTTAAAGAACCGCTGCAAGAGGGTGAGCCGGACGTCATTAGCCACTGCACAAGTATCAGCAGAGTAAATGTGCTCTTCGTCACTGGTTGGGAGATTCTTTGCATCCATGCTTTTGCAGCGATGGCCAAGCACTGAATACATTTTAAAAATACCCAGTTAAAAAATGTACTTTTGATAATACATTTTTTTTCTATTTTTACTGGTGGAGGTCGTAGTAATAATATTTTAACATTTTTGCCAGACGGTGAGGCATCCTATGTTATGGTCAATAAATCATTTTACGTAACTTTGTATTCAAACAAGCCTCCAAAAATACAAAGGACAAAAAAAGCTCTGCAAAATTACCCGAGGAGGCCTGAAGGAGAACAACGAGTCCAGTAGGTCTGTCCTCTGTGGAGGGTCCACTTTGTCCACAGATCACACACTCATAAAGAACTTCTGAATCCATCATCTCAGATCCTCCCAGGTCCATGGATGCCTCCATTTCTGGAGATTCTGGCACAAAAGAAATAGTTCAAAGAACTTAATTGAAGGAAAGCAAACATTTCCTTTGACCAATTTGAGTTATCACATATCAAAACTGCAATCAAATCATGTTTAACGCATTCAAATGGCAACAATTATAGGTATCACTATACATCGTATACCAACAATAATGCACTTGCTATGTAAGGTGCCTTACAAACATTTACCTCAAAGAGCTACAAGGAAAAATAAAAATAGATACAAATTCAAAGCAAAACTCACTGGATCTCCCACCGATGGGACAAATTAATTATGAAGATACTCTACATGACCGGACTTTCGATGATCTAAATGAGTTTAAATGTTACGAAGGGTGTTTTTTTCCAGTAAATATTGAGCAAAAATGTCACCTTGTGTTGATTTATGACACTGAGAGAGAATAGGCACTTAACTAAAGGTCACTGCGGGAGCTTTTGCCTAAGGCTGACTCAGTGCTTGTGCGCACGCACACTCAAGGTGAAATGACAAGGCAACACAAATAATGTTTTTCAGCATTACTGCAGCTTCGAAGTACAGTACAGTAGTAGTGTTGTGTTTTTGCTATAGATTGAAGGTCTCTATCATTAGCTACTGTAGTTACCGGGAACTGAAATAAGAAAACATGTTTGGTTCAGCAATGTGGTGTCTCTTGTATAGCAACTGAATTGTGGTATTAGCTGTTTGTGCCGATTAAAGATGGCCTGAAACTGTCTACACGGTGAAAATTCTAAAGTCCCCCCGATATGAAATAAAGACAATGTCACACTGAAAAACAGTTACCGTACAAATAGAACACATACCAAAAAATAAATGTACTTTTTGTTAAAACTGAGGTAAGAACTGAGGACTAAAATCCCAACTTTAAAGTAGAAGCAATATTCATTGGTAAGAGTCATAAATACATTTGGGTTTGGTGATTGACACAAATGCGCTA
The DNA here is from genome assembly GCF_051989625.1 of Stigmatopora argus. Classification (NCBI taxonomy): domain Eukaryota; kingdom Metazoa; phylum Chordata; class Actinopteri; order Syngnathiformes; family Syngnathidae; genus Stigmatopora; species Stigmatopora argus. The sequence continues at coordinate 11,736,176 of NC_135399.1, forward strand.
ATAATACAAGATATATTATCGTAATAACGCAATTGTTTCTTTCGTTAGTATGACTTGGTGTCAAATACGTCTCCTCTAATTTATGACGTTACCTTGGTGCAAGGATGCAAACACGTGTAATAGACTAAAGAGAGTCACAGCTCAGCTGGAACTGTGTACACAGGGTCACAACAGTCCCTGTCTGGCCTGAGCAGCCATTCTTCATTTACTAAGCATACTCTGTCAGAGGGGCCGTAGGAGTCCAGTTAACTATTAGCACAGAGCTCCCCCGTGCCCTTCGCGGCACACTAGATAACTCGCTTCCGGATTTGTTCCAACAGGCCTGCGGTCATCACAAACTCACATCACATTAAAACAGCGTTGGCGGCCCCCAGTTTGCCATTGGAAAGTAACGTGTTGTGTGCTCTATAAGATTTTCGCACATTACAAAACAAAAATAACACTACCTGGCATTTCCCTTACCAACATCCATAGCGGTTTCCATGAAGCTCTTCTGTCTGGAGGCAAATTCTGCAAGCAACTTCTGTTGCCTCTCTCGAGCTCTCTGACGTCTGAAAGCAAGTGCAAGGATGACAATGCAGATGAACCATTATAATAATATTTCTATGCTCAGTGACTTCAGTATTCATCTACAAACCATTTACTTAATTTATAATGGCGTCTCCAGTTAAAGAACATATGTAAACACTCAGTTTGATCACCTTCACGGTAAAAAAAATGGCTTATTGAGTGACTTTTTGTTTTGGAATTAATGGACATTAATGGGTGGCTAGAAAAACAAACTCAACAAGTTATTTTTTTAGAGAAGCCAACAAGCACTCAGTTAAGCCAGAGAAAGCACATTCTTGAAAAACTATTTAAGATATTATAGAAAAGCTGTGTGTTACCGTTCTTCTTTATCCATGGTTTTCTTGTCTGTTGGACTGTTCTTCTTAGGTGGCACGGGAGGATAAACCTTTCCACAAATGTCCTGGATGCTACGTTTGATTTGACAACTCCGCGTGGCCGCCTTAGTGAGTATACGCTCGATGGCCGTAATCCCATCACCGTGAGCGTGGCGGCCCGTGTCCATATTATCTAACCAGGATTCCGATAAAGAGTTCTGCTTGGACGAGAGCTTCTGGTGCAGCTTGACGAGGAGGGACAACATGCTCTCTCTTATCTCCAAGATCTCCGTCACCAGCTGTGGAGGCGTACCTGGTGGCACCCAGCGCGTCGAAGAACTCTTGGGCCTGACGACCAGGTTAGCCTCGGAACTGCTGCGGTTGATTATCTCCTGGAATTTCCTCCTGCGCTCCGCCACGAGGCTGAATACCTGGGCTTCCCGCAGGTTCTGAGGACATAAAATGATTTTTCTCCATAAAATGACATTTTATGTGTGCACACTTACTACGTTGTGTTTATTTAGTGAGATTCCATGATTAAATGCTGTTTAGTTCATAAGGCATTAAGAACTATTGCATGTTTTAGAATCAATTTTTCAACTCATCACATTGATTCATTAGATCGTTTATTTATTAAATGGTCAGCTCTATTACATTAACTAACATTATGACAATCTGTTACTTTTAATTAGTTACCCTGCCTAGTACACACTCACACACACACTGCACTTTATCCTCTCTATTATAAGTGCGAAATGATCACAAACTTCTGACATTTTCTCATTTTTAAACCATCTCTCCTCCAGGCTAGTCCATGCGGAAAAATGATTACTGTGAAGCTCAGAGATAGAAGTTTAGCTTCAAGTTACTTGATTAATTTTGCTGGTTCAGCTCCAATGGACAAATGAAATTAAGCACAAAATGATTCCATATCAGATGGAAAATGAGCTTCTCAGCACACACTTCTTATTCCAGCTGCAACTAGGTGTGTTGCGAAATCACCATCCCTCAACCTGACAACAATAATAAGATAGTGGACTTAGATGGATTCGAGGGATACTTCATTACCATAGTCAAATAGGTAACTGAAGTCAGCTTATCAAATCAGGGGTAATGTCAATGAATTCGATAGATAGGGCTTCGCTGAGCCACAACCCACAGTCTAAATGTAACATAGAATTTACCCTTCAGTAGCTCCAATATTAATGGAGTCCTAGATGGCTCCGTGTCCTCTTTCTCTAGGTCATGTTGATGTGTTTTCGTGCTTCAGCCTCCGGTTGGTACGGTAAAATCCCACATTCTTTAGGACTACTTTCTCTTTGACCCACTTTGAATTTCATATTCCATGATAAAAATAACAAGTACCCATCAACATACTCTGTTAGCATTGAGTCATACACCCTATGCCTCCCATTATTACATCTTTGTTTTTAAGAATGCTGATCTACAACACTACATCATTTATTTTATTTCAATAATAGTTATGGATCAGTGCGAGTTTTTATGTTCTTTGACAAGATTCTGACATTTATTTAGTGTTTAAATACATATCTGTGATAGTGGGACTCCATAATAAAAATGCAAGCAACGTTTCTTTATCTCTCTTGAGGATAGCCCTTCAGACAGAGCCATTACCTGAAAGGCAAAACACATCTGAAGGATTGCCATGACCTGACCCGACGAAAGAAACTGCGCCGCACTGTTAGATAAACATACATCATATTCCTCAGACACGGCAACATCAATCACACTGACGTGCGGTTAAAAAGTGTTTACCAAAATCTGCATGACACATACAATTAGTTTTAGCGGTGGAGAGCCGGGAGAATTGCTGAACCGAGGCCTCGTACACAAACCACAGTACACTGGGGACACTGACTTTAAATCAGGCACCGCGAGCAAACGTGCTGTTTAGCAATAAGGGACAAACACTACCTCTCTCCAATTGGCTGAAAGACGCCTGGAGTTCTGTGGATTGAGGATAGCACCGTGAACAACAATGCTGATGATATAAAGAGCCCAGTCTGACTCTAATGAAGTCAAATGACTTGTTTTTATGGACATTAAGATTTGACAGTGTTCAGGTGCAGCCATCGAGATGAGGTGCCTACCTGGCCATAAGATGAGGCTTCAGAGCTGGTGCTGGGCGGAGCCTCGCGTTTCACTTCAGGTGCCGTCTCGGGAACTCTCACTCTGACAAAGTTAATAACATGGTGCAGATTGGAGATGAGATTGGTGCCAGGGAACCAACTGTCATGACAGTGTTCCTCAATACAAGGCTCCTGAAAAGAGAGAAAAAATTGTATGAGACACACAAATCTTCATTAAGAAAATTCATTTTAAAACTAAATGAATCCCTAAATTATATCTACTCCATCTTTGTGCATTGTTTCTGCTAGGACGACCATGAATAAAAGTTACTATGAATTGAGAGTATGACTGTTTTGAGGAAAAATGAGCTGGTGTTTGGGTTCAAAGCATCATGTCCTAAAGCCATACTTATTCAAGTCTTCCCACCCATCATAACTTACCTCATCTTCTTTAATGTCTTGAACCTGGTTGTCCAAACCAAGCTCAATTAAATAAAGCACCATGCAAAGCACATGTTCAGACATGTTTTGATGATCCATCCATATCTGAAACAAACAACCATAATGATGAAAAGTTATACCTGTGTCTAATTTTATCCTACTGTAATACTAGTATGCAATACAGTATTTGCCATTACATTTTTGGACCATGTCTCTCACCCTGTTTTTTTTTTACATTATTTAACCACAAATGATAAACATGCAACATTTAAGAAAAAAAGATCATATGTGCTCGATTATATATTTTGAAGAGCTCACCTTGTACAGAAGAGTAAATATCACAATGTGCAAGGTCTTGCAGTGCAATAGTTTGATGAGGCCTTTATAACAGGGATGAAGGGGGGTCCTCTCCTTGTATGGGGGCCATGGGTTACCAGTGTGAAAGCCAGACTGCTTTAAACTTAACATAGAGGAAAAAAAGGAGAATACAGTAAAAAGGGACAATTATTGACAGTCACAATGGTACATTTCCAGGTAACAATATAGTATAATAATAGTATTTGCCATTCAAGTGAACCTAAAGGATTCTACTTTTATCCAGCTGACATGTATGTATCAGGAGCATCGCCAAACCCAGAAGATTTCCTCAATTCTATTACAATTTAAACTGCGATATTGATTTCTCTTGACAAGAATTTAATTGGATGCAATTCTAGCAGAAAATACTGGATGCGAACTTGCTTATCGTGTCTCTTCATGAACTGATGAGACAGACGACCTAACAACACCAAATAGAGTGCAATGAGATTGTTTTGCCAGAAAAGACAGAGAATATATTCTCAGTAAATGATGCATTGATGCGAGTGCAGTTATAAATTAAAAGAGAATCCTCAAATTAATTTGGGGAAATGTTAAGTTTAACTTACAATGCTGAATATCGGTCCATTGCAGACTGCACATCACGACGATACACAGTTCTGAGAACAACCATGATGGGGTCAAACTCATTCTCCCACACCTCAGCTGTTTGAGAAAAGGATGAGACACGCAGTATTAGCCTGCCACCAAGTGGTCAGATGTGGGCCTCTAACACTTAGATTAGCACACAAAAATGTCGTGAAAGGTATTTGTAATGACAATTCCACTGCTTGATGAATTTATTTGACCAATCTTCCACATTAGAAGACATCCTACCTTTTGGCGAGTACATTCCCTGCTGCATGGAACCTCCTGGCTCAAACACTGGCGCTTTAAAATCAGCTACAGCAGAAAGCATCTCCTCAAAACTACAGCTCCCTGGTACAATCCCACTCTTTGGGTTGGGATTCTCTGGAATCTAAAAGAACGTTGTTAAGGAATAACAAATTCAAGGACAAAGGCTTTCGTGCAGAGTCCCTTGAATGTATGCAAAGGATACCAGGTCTAACAGCGAGCTGTGCGTACGGTCATTCATGCACAACTGCGAAACCATCTCGGACCGAAGGATCTCGTCATCCGTCATCCCTGATGGTGAACGTGATGAGCAGAAGAGGAGCAGATATTAATAAAAACAACAATTTTGGGTTAAATGCATTAAAAAAAAAAGAATGTAAAAGAAAATGCAGTACTGTCTGTAATCACCCTACCCAGTGTATGCCTAACACACACAAAAAAATACATCTGATGGACAACAGAACACAGCGCTTCCCTTAATCAGCAGCTACTACAAGGTCATCCTTCACAATGAATCAGCACTCGGACAGTCATTGTTGCACCACTTACCTAAATGAATGCGAAGGCTTGTCAGTATGACTAAGAAGGTCAAAGCCCCTTCTAGCATTGGTCTTTCCTGTTCCGAGTCCAAGACGGCGTTCTGATGCTGAGATGCCATGGTCAAAAGATCAACCACTTTGAACCTGCAACGGCAAGACCATTTCTTGTTTTCTTCACGTAAAACAAATACAAGAGCGTGAATGGAACTCTACCTCTCAAAAACACTAGAGATGAAGTAGTCAGGATCAAGTCTTGATGCGCAAACCTGCAAAATAAGTGGAAGAGATTCCAAGTATAACAATCCTATACATACACACATTTATTAGCAAAGTGTCTCATGATTATTTCTGACCTGGAGTAGATAGATGTCGGGGTCTATCATGGAGTTGCAGAAGTGGGACTGCACGTAGGTCATTGCTTGTCCTTTTATCTGTAAGCCATTTCTGACCCACATGTTGCTGTGGATCTCGGACAAACATGCCTAGAATAAAATATTTTCGTTCATGGAATTATCATTTCAGTCATCAATTCCTGTAGAGAAGTTCAGGGGGGAAAAGAAAAATCTACCTGAATTTGCAGGGGGTGCACCATGATCTTCATTAGCATCTCTTGGTCAGGCAGTAGACTGTCTAAATCCAGGCCTTGGCACTTAACAGCCTGAACATTTTTCAAATAAAGCAAATGTCATGGTGAAATTTTGCCGCAATTAACATTTCCACCCAACTATGTATAGATGCTAAAAGATGGAAGTAAGGCGCTTAAACACATACCTTACTAAGAAACATGGCATAATAGCGATGTAGTGGTAAGTGAAATGTCACTTGATTTGGCAAAGGCTAGAAGAGAAACACAACATTGAGGGTGAAAGCCATAAATCTGTCTGTGTATCGAAGGCTGTGCTCTCAAATTTTACCTCATCATTAAAGCTGATGGCATCAAACCAAATTTGTAGAGTTTCCAAACAGTAGCGCACTACTGTTTTAGTATACTCCTGAGTCTCCTGCAGAGTCCCAATTGAACATGTTAAAACACCTTATATGGCAATACAACTCCAAGATCTAAGGCACGTGGAAGCAAATGACAGGACTAACTTTGACTTTGCAGTGAGTTAAAAGACCCCACATTGGTTGTGCACAGGCCTCCAGCTCAGCTGCAAATGCTGCATAGTATGTCTGAGACTCAAACTCCACATGCTCATTCAACTCTCGCTTATTCAGGTTCATTCCTGAAACAAAACCAAAAAAAATCACTACTTTTAAACAACAGCCACATGTTTTGTGGGAAAAAAATCAACAACTGTACATACATTTTGGAAAGGCAGCATAAAAACTGCACAATGTTAAATTTCTAGCATGAGACCGGCATACAACGTGGTAGCACGACTCGGCACATAACCAAAGCAAGAAGATACTGAAACCGACTGACCAAGGAGTAGTGTTATTTTTAGTGACATGACTACGCATGGCAAGTGATCGGAATAAAGCACAATTCGCAGGCTCATATAGCGTGTGCCACATTTCACCAATGATCATTGCCCCAAAAACAAATGTGTACGTTGTGATGAAATACTTGAGTCACGCTTTCTACCAACATTGAGATGAAACACCTTGGGCAAAACACCGGAATGATCATTGCTATACCGCCTCGGTCAAAAGAAATCTATTCTATTGCTGTCAATGGCAACCAACAGGTTAAAAGAAATCATGCACGACAAATGTTTTTGATGAAAAGGCAAGCAATTCAACAAGCACAAGTGCGAGAAGATCTCACCTTGGAAAAATGATACAAAACTCATCCACAGCATCAACAACGAATGGTCTTCAAGGAACTTTTTTGCAACACTTTGGTGTGACAAGATGTTGATAAAATCACTAACTAGAGGCCAGTACGTGTTATTCTTCAACAGAGCCTCGCTGCAGTTCACCACAACATGGCGACTGTTTTCTTCATCTGAAAGAGCAAAATGATTGAAAGCGGAAATGAATCGAGAGCACGTTTTGAGGCCTTCCTAACACTTACCTTGAAGTTCACTTTTAATAAGGCAACTCTCCATCATGTAAAGGAGGACAGTGACCATGATGTCCAACAGCTGACACTCCTCAGTCACATGGCGAGCCAATTCCTCGTTGCTGAACAATTGCACGCTGATATGTACAATACGGTTCGACATTGTATCCGACTCGTGACTTTTCATCAGAGTTTTCATGATGAAAGCATAATGCTGGACAAATGTTTTTGTAAAAGTGATCTGAAAAGACCCCACCCCCAAAAACCAAACATCAATGTAAATTCTTAAACGACCATGACGTGCTGAATATTGCTAAGCGCTTACCTTGTAATCCTGATCTGGCAACATGTTTAGTAAGAAGGTCACCTTCTTTTGAGGAAACTCGTACTTGATTGTCCAAAAGAGGAGCTCTTCCAAAAAACATTTATGCTTCAAACATTCAATAATAGACAAGTCTGAAGGCAGAAAAAACACAGAGTACAAGTAGTTTAAAAAAAAATCATAAAATATATCAAGAAAAAGTACTGTCTATATTTCGTTCATAATACCTTTTGTACTGCTACTCAGCTTAACCCTCTTTCTCTGGCCGACAGATTGTCCTCCATCTTGGTCCTCCTGTGGAGTAAGAAAATACAGCCAGTATAAATTTAAGTCACTGAAATCTAATTTACAATGTAAATTCTGATCCTGAGAAAAAAAACTATAAAAAAAGAACCTTTATAGTCAAATGCCTGGGAGGGTGTGGTACAATTCCCATACAAAATATTCCACTTGCCAAAAAGATACAGTTGTGTTTTAAGGATTGCCAGTATTTATCAACTTTCCACATTTGATAATTAAAAACGTTTAAAATGGTCTCTAAGATTGGAACAGTTTACCCTAAAATGGATTTCTATTATTTAAAAAAAAACAGTCTGAATCATGATCAGTATCCAGGAACAAAATGTACATCTTCCATCGTAACATTGCAAAACAATATTGTTTTAACTATTGCACAAACCTCTTTGCTCGACTCATCTGGGCTCCCTGGTGCTCCGGATCCTAAAAGTGACGTGTCAGATATGATTTTTTTTCCATGCTCATAATTAAACAGCTCAAACACATTTCATGATAAAGCTGAACACCTCTTTTGCTGCCTTGTATAAGAAGTTTTTTTTAACAACAACACAAAAAAGTTTCAAATTAACATAGTGCAGAGGACGAGAATCTCACCCAATAGAGCGTCAGCGCCTCCTTCGGCACCGAGAGCGACGTCGCTAGTAATTTGGGCCTTTTCCTCCACGGGCACCAGGCCAGAATTCTTCAACGCTGCCAAATACTTGTCATAGTTCTTTTTTGCAAACAAATTATCCTCCTGGCCTAAAGTAAAATTAAGGGAAAAAAATACTTCCACATCTATGGTCTACCAACACTACATCTTTTATTTTGTACCATAATTTGGAGAAAAAAATGTCAATCCAAGCAGTGGTAAATTGAACGGTGGTTACCCATGCTCAACTCCTTGAATGTTTGCTGATTGGTCAAGATCTTTGTGAGGACAGTCCGCATTGCTCCGCCCATTTTGGTGAGTTCTTCCAGGAATGAGATTTGAGGTTCCAGCTGTTGAAGAACTTTTTGCAGATCTCTCTCAGAAGAGGTGTCTGGTTCAAAAAGATAATAAAAATGATCAAAATGGCAGCGGTGAACAGATCTATTATTTTGTTTGAATGTGGATTGCGCAACTATGACAGCATTTAATATGTAGTGAGATCACACTACTAAAAATATGGCTTTGTTTTCAATTAACTGACATGACTGGGTTACAAACAAAAATTTATTTTACCAGCGGTGAACTTATATATGTACCTGGTTCTGTATATCCATCCCGCAAATATTGTATGACAGAAAGGATAAAACGAGGCAGGACCAACTCTGACATCAAGAGAAGATCTTTGGGAATTGCCGGAATATTCTCCCCTGTCCTCAACCGATGCCGTCTGCAAAACCTGTTTATGATAAAAATAAAACATTTGGGCATTTAAAAGCATGCCATGCTTGAACATATTTGAATTATAATAAAGGCAGCTGGGATAGGCTCCAGCACCCCCCGCAATCCTTGAGGATAAAGTGGTTCAGAAAATGAATGAATAAATGATTGAATATCATTTTCTACATTATTCTATTGATTAATAGAATAAAAATATACTCCCAACAAAGTTAATTCCAAACACTGTACTTTTAGATTTACTGCTTATTGATGTTTATTTTTTTCCAATCAGCCTATGCTGCATATTTTTGGGATGAAGCAGGAAACTGGAGTACCCAAAGAAAACCTGCACAAGCCTAGGGAGAACATGCAAATTCCATACAGTGAGGACCAACCTGCGATCGAACCCACGACCCCAAAACTGTGGAGCCAACGCGCTATTAGTCTGCAGTTATTGTACTGTATTTAGAAGCTGATGTTTGCCAAAATGTTTTCCCGATGCCCAACACAGTCCATCGAAAGATATGATTGACTCGGATCGTTATTTTTTTAGTTGTTTTATGAATCAAACTATTGATTATTCTCTCGTGATAGACATGTGCCAAAAGGAGCAGGTGTCGAATTGATGCAATCAGTTTAACAATGAAGCAGCATCGTGAAACCATAAATCCCTATTGATTGCACAATCTGTCTTTTAAAACACCTTTACCACAACATTTATCCAAATCCAAACGACCACAACACTATAAAACACAATGACGTCCAAGTTTAAGTCGGTGATTTAAGGGATGGGAAGGCTAACAGTAGTAGCTAAGTCGATGCTAACTACAGAGCGTTTCCTCAAAATAGAGGCGATCGTCGATTTAACGCTGCCGGTTTGCAGTAATGCCAAATCAATTCGTAAACATTTTATTTTAAAAGCCCCAATACGAGGTAGAAAAAAGCACCTGTCACTTAGATCAGCTATGTGTGCTAAGTTGGCTTACCCACTCTCTCGCATGACATTACTATCTCCACAGTCACAGGCCCCACCAGCCTGGCTCCGGAACATGTTGAAGTCATGGCTCGTGTGATCTCCGTTATTAAAGCACTCGGCACACAGTGACATGCAGGGAGAGATGCCACAGGTCCGGCATCGATATGCTACAAAATTGGCCGTCCACACTAAGCCGCACAAGGTCGCGTTGTCATAAGAACGGACCGTTTTGCAGAACTCTTCGAACGCTTCGCCTCCTGCAATCAGGCATTTACACCAGTCCAGCGCTTCGGTGTCCGTCGCTGGTTTTTCGGGATTTAGCACGTCGTCCAGGAGATCGTGGATTTGTCGGATCGCAGAACTGTTGTCACTTCGATTTAAGTCTGCCTTCAGGTGGGCGGCCGTGGCTTTCTTGTCCCGGCGTAACAGCGACGCCGCCATCATTCGCTGGCTTGTTGTCCACAAATTTATTTTTGTTGTCTTGCTTCCATGATCTCGCGGGGTTTCGCGATACTTCGGTGTTTTATTTTATTTTTTTCCATTTTAAAGGACTGTGCAGCCTACGAATGAGTACAAGGGTGAAACGCTTAAAAGAAATAAAAAAAAATACACTTAATTTACGTATGCATTTAAGAAAGTTCGGGAACACTTAAATCTGTGTGTTTGTGTTGTAGCTCCAAGGCAACAGACTCCTCATTTTGGTCCCTAAATGTATTGTAAAACAGAAAAAAATAGGAGGAGGTACAGAATAATGGACAATAAAGGCATCATAAGTCCTAAAGAAAGTCTTCAATGCCCAAATAGTCAGGTGATTTAGTTTAAAACCCGCTTCAAATATTTCAAATGAGAAATCTGAGCGTTTAAAGCCGTGCATTTGGGGGGTGTTATGCTTATTACATCATATTTTAACTTGTTCGAATATTATTTATTTTGGACAAAACCGGAATTATCACGTGTGCCAGTTCCATGACAATATTTTGGTAACACACTTAAACGGAAGTCATTTTCAAATGAATCATATATACAAAAGAGGGTAGATGTCAATAGTCACAAATGCGGCGTCTGTAACTAGGGGCGCATCTTGCGTCGGTCTCTACTGCAGTGGAGTATAAACTGAGACTTTTAGACACTAAAATACACTTAAAATGCAGCTGGTACATCTACAAATGGTTTGGTTTGTGACAAACCATATCAAGATGGCTATTATATCAGGCTGGATTTTGAGAAATGTTATATTCTTTTCTACACCGTCAAATGACTGCAGTCTGACATTTAGACAAACCAAGCCGATTGAAAATCAGTCACAAATAGAGCGATCCTTTGCAAAAACAAAGTATATACACGTTTAATTGAACAGCTCGGTTATTTCAAGGCACCGACGTAAAATGGCCGATGAGTGACGACGCCTATCCATGTTGGCTTACAGAGTGCATCATACACCTAGCCTAATGTGTGTTGTATCTGTGTCGTTTGCACTAAAATTATACTGGAACTATTACTTTGCCGTTCTTTCTATGTAAAAAATTGGGGTTTAACACTTGACGGGAATGAAACTTAAAGAATTGGAAAGTTGTCTACAAGAAGTAGATACTTTTGAAGAGCCTAAAATCCTTCTGGAGCAGTATCCAACTAGTGCACATATTGCAGGTAAGGAGAGAACGAGCGTGTTTTTTTTGTTTTTGTTTTTAACTTTACCTTCAAGGAATCGGAATGATTTTATTTCCACAGCATGTATGCTTTACACAATACACAACACCTTCGATGACATCGAGGCCAAACTGGTGGCAGATCTGGGCTGTGGCTGTGGAGTTCTCAGCATCGGTGCTGCGATGCTTGAAGCAGGGTGATTTTCTAAACCTTGTCACATTCATCACGACATCAAGATATTAAACTGTGATCATGTCAAAGTGTCATTTATTTGTCTTCTCTAGGCTATGCGTCGGCTTTGACATTGACGATGACGCACTCCACATTTTCAGAAGAAATGTGGATGAGTTTGAGCTTTCTAACGTTGACCTAGTCCAGTCTGATTTATGTTCACTGATGGCAGGAGACTATAGGAACAGCTTTGACACAGTTATCATGAATCCACCTTTTGGAACAAAACACAACCAGGGTAAGATTATGATTTGTGCAATGGACGGGCTGGCGTGATCAGTTTTGTGCTTTACACTTCTACAAGGTATGGACATGAAGTTTTTACGGGCTGCCATAACGATGGCAAAGACGGCTGTGTATTCACTCCATAAAACATCAACGCGTGAGGTGATTGATTTCAAACTATACTCGTTTTTCAGTCAATAAATCAAAACATGTGTCTTAACATGATTTAATGTTTTCCCATTCTAGCACATACAGAAGAAGGCCAATGATTGGGGGGTGAAGATGGAAGTCATTGCAGGTAATACAAAAACATAAGCTGCAATTAATATCATTGACTTCATGTGTATATATTTTTGTCAACAGAACTGAGATACGACTTGCCGGCATCTTACAAGTTTCACAAAAAGAAATCGGTGGGTGTCAAAACTTTTCACACACTTTTCCAATCCGGACCGCTGCTTAAGGGGAGCATTGAAATTATTGACTTGTTTAAGCGTAGCACATTTGCAATGCAGAGTGAAATGGTCAAAATAACAAAGCTTTATATACTATGTAAAAAATCTCAAAGGGAAACTAAAAGTGGCAGATTCTTGTCACATTGGGAGTCTTGCAAAACCATCTCCACATGTTGTGTTCAGAAAGTAAGACATAATACAAACAAAAATGTCTTAAGACAAACATAGAAGCGTCAAAGTACTTAAAATAATCAGAAAACTGACACCAAGCTTTTCAAAATTGTTCTCTAGGTCGACATTCAGGTGGACTTCCTACGGTTCTCCAAAACCTGAACCTTTTGATTGGAATGGACTCGTTTCCCTCTGTATAGGATAAAAGTTTTGTCCACAAGAATTCTTTGGAGAGAGGCCTGACTAGGATCCATTTTCAGTTTTGGCCACCTTTGCAGGAGGTGCTGGAAGAGAAGCAGAAGAACTTCACATCGTTACAAAGTCCCACTATGGACAAATAAAACCAAAAACTTGAAAAGATCTAATTACCTTCCTCATCGTCACTATCAAATTTCGTCTTCTTGCCCTGGTATTCAGTTTTGCCCTGATCTCTCCCTCCCTTTCCTCTGCGACCACCTCTTCCCCCTCTGCCGCCGGATCTTCCTCTGCCTCCTTCAAGAATAACACACAATTAATTCAGGTGCAGCTCCAGAAATAATGCACATTCGATTGAAAGCTTCAAGTCATTAACCTCTTCCTTTGCGCTGACTGAGCGATTCTTGTTGTGCAGCAATGATTTTCTTTAGGGCGTCTTTTTCCTCTTCTCCGTCCAGCAGCTTCCACGCAACATCATTATTTTTGACTTTGAGCTCCCCGTCGTTTGCCTCTTTGGCTTTCTCAAATGCTTCCTTAGCATTTCCGCCAAACAGGAGGGTGCCCTTGTTGGAAGTGCAAACTGTTAGTTTAATATGGTATTTTTCAAAGCTTAACATTTAAAAAAAAATCCCCAGATTCCGTGTCAGAGGACGGACTCTTCTTACCTCTTTTGCCCCTCTTGTAAAATCAATCCATTTAATTTTTCCATGTCCTGAAAAGACTTCATGGAAGTCCTCTCTGGAAACATTTTCCAGCTCTCCAGAGAACATTAACAAGGCACCCGAGTGTTCTTCCAAGAGCTGATCCTACACAAAAGAGCAAGGACTTATTAGCACATATTATCCAAATGAGCAGATCTTGTTAGATGATTGAGGGATCATACCATATCCTTCTTTTCCACATGTTTCTCTTGCTGTTCTTTATCCCTGATTTGTCGACAAAGCTCTTTTGTTTAAAACATTTTGTATTGTATTGGAATAAAACTGTCTTGTACTTACTGTTTTACTTTTGCTTTTGTCTCTGCCTTGTGTTGTTTTCTCTCTTCTGCTTTCTTTGCGTGGTAGGCTTCCCTGAAAGAACACATTTTATTATTATTATTTTTAAAATCAATTTCATCGTTTCACTGCACCATAAAAAAGTATACTTGGGCTCATAATCCGGTGCACCTTTATGTATGAAATTGATCTTAATTTTATAATGCTTCAGTAAAGTAATGTATACCTTGATAACACGAGCATCTCATTCTCTTTGAATGTTTTGATGTCTGAACGTTCAAGGAACTCCTTGGATGATTCTTGTGTGTCAAAACAGACGAACACCGATCCCTGCCAACAAACAAACATTTCAGATCTAATCCAACAATCAACTGTAAATTCTCTTACTACCTTGAACTGCCTTTCCATGTTTCTTCTCATTAGAATGTTTTCTACATTGCCTTTCGCATTCAACCACTCCTGGATCTCGTCAAGGGTGGTTGCCAAGGGGAAACCTTTCTGGAAGGAAAAAAAATACAACATATTAATTAAGAATAATTGTGACAATACATTTGGAATCGTTTACCATGTACACAGATTTGTGCTTGACGGCATCTTTGTATTCATCGTTGATTTCGGGCAAAGGTTTTTCGGGAGACCTCCTGATTTTAGTCTTGTCCTCATTGATTTCCAAAAGACCACTGTTTGATTTCTGGAGAGCGGACACGATGATTTCGGCGTCAGAGGTAAGAGATTTCAGTCTGCAGGGAGAAAGTTAAATGTTCAACGTCACTGACTGAAAGATGTCCAACTTAATCAGAAATTAAGATACCTGTTAAATTTCAGCATCGTTTCCAAAGGGACCCAGCCATCGTCAAGCTTAAGTTGTTCTTTGAGAAACCTGTCTCTTGGAAGATTATGATCCCCAAAGTAGTACTGGAATGAAAAACACAGTAAATTATTATATTAAATTTAAGAAAAATATGAATTTGTAATAATTAATATAAAATTAATGTATATATTAAAAAAATACCTCGACTTGTCGAACCACTTTTAGTTCAATTGGAGACATTTCTTCAGACATAACTATTCTGTGGGGAAAAAAAACAAGTAAAATTATAGTACGCCCGCATTTGAGAGGTTATGGAGAACCTCTGAACGAAATTTGTACCCTTTACCGTTTACCCCATAATGATTAAACGGGGAATAAAATGCATAACATTTTAGCATTCCAAATTAGATAACTCTAACATGTATACCTTTGTGTTCTTTTGCTATACAACTTTAGAAAATGCATAAATCAGTCAATCGGTGTGGTGTTACGTTTTGATTGCGTTTTTACTGGAACGCAGCTGCTGCTACGAGCTAGCAAGCTAGCATGTCGCAGTTGCATACCTAGCAAAAGGCGTGCTGCCACAGACAGAAAAGGCTTCCATTTGGAAAATATGTTTCCATTCCCACTGATATCGCGGCAGGAATTCGTGAAAATAATCCCCCAGCCTCAAAACAAACACAATTGAAGCAGTATTACCGTGTCTTCATTCAATTGAAAAGCATGCTCCTCAGACTGACTGAACGCGGACGCGTGTTTAGGACGACATGAAAAAGTCTAACTGTAGGACATTAAAATGGATTCATAATTCATTTTACGTTTGAGGAGTTATAATTTACTTACGATACACGCCGTGTGTTAAGTCGATCGAACCAGAGTATTTTACTTTGGCACTACTTTGCACATGTGGTACTGCGTGCTACGGGAACATCGGAAGATCAAAACGCGCAGTACGTATTAAAGGCAACAGAAAAGCGACAATGCCGCAAATGATCGTTAGGTGTCGCTGCCGTCACATCATTATCGTTTTGGCCGTACACTGACAGCAAACAGATAGTATGTACGTACTAGTTGTTCCTTGTGGAAAAAGCTTGGGTGTGACAGGCTTATAACGACCATTCACCAGCAGCTTTCCCAGTAAAGAATGTTGGACGTCTATAGCCGTCAAGGCCTTTGATTTTACACTGATTTATCAATTGATGAATTTTTGCAACAAATCAAATAAGATGAACCATTTGGACAGACTGCAATCAATATAGAGATATTAGAATACAGTAGTGTAATGATTAAATTGCTCACCTTTGAGCTAGTGGAAAAAAACAAGAATGCTTTTGTGTGAACAAATTTGCAGCTAATTGAAATATCAATAGTCCACATTAAAGGCTCATTGCTGACAGCATCAAAAAAGCATACATCTATTTAATGTGACAATCTGAAAATCAAATACAGTGCTTGTCTCTTATACATAAAACAACAGAGGCTGTCTTCAATGATAATATAAATAAATAGAAATAGTTAACAGATTTTTTTCAGGCCTTCACCAATCAGCTTCATTAAATAATACTTATTAATACCTGCATAATTTCCAAAGAGAACATCAGTTCATTCAATATATTTGGCACAAAATGACAACATGATGGAGCGAGTCAAGATCTTGACATTAAACAGTGTGGACACAGATGCATCCATGTGATCTGGACGGACTGGGAAGCGTCCCTACAATCTCCCAAGTATCCAGTTGCGGGTCGTACTTCTCGATGCTCTGCAAATACGCCCCCTTGGAGTACGAGTAGCCCCCCGTCACGTAGATAAAACCGTTTATCACGGCAGCGCTGCACTCCATCCTCCTCTCCTTCATCACGGATATTGAGCTCCATTCCCCTCTGCGGGTGTCAAAGCAGTCTGCAATCGTGGTTTGACCACCTACCAAATAAAGTTTGTTCTCAAGAGGTACAGAACAAAGGCCATACTCTAGGGGAAGAAAAAAATTGCTAATTAGAAAGCACGCTGTAAAATATCTCAATGATTTCTCTCATTTCCTCTAGTTTTACTCATACCTGGATGAGGGCTTACTGTAAAGATGCTCCACTCGCTAATTTTTGGGGTGTAAACTTGGATTTTTTCATAGGTGCAACTTCCTCTGAACCCATAGTGGCCTCCTGTCACATAGATTTGATCTCCCATCACGCTAGCAGTGGCATTTCCTACACCTTAAAATAAAAACATAAGCAGTCAAGTTTCACATGCTTGGTTATGCGATTGATTGAGGTTGATCAATTTGTCTTGTAAGTTGGTGCCTTTTTATAGTTTCACAATAACAGCAATTCACTTTTGTCAAAGGGTTAGCGACAAGTGTAGAGACGAATGAACGGTACCTACCACAATGTTATAATACAATGCCAAAGTTGAAATTAAAATATTTTCCAACATTACCACCCATGGAGAACATGCAAACTCCACACAGGTGGACCGACCTGGATTTGAACCCAGGACCCCAAAGCCGTGAGGCCGACGCGCTAACCACTTAATATTAAGTAGTGGTTTTAATGTATTTTTCTGTGTCATGTTTCACCCCATTAATTTGCCAATAACAATGGACATTGCGCACCTTGTATCATTCTTTCCCCAGAGAACCATTTGTTCTTCAGTGGATCATAAAATTCCGTCTCCTCCTCTGGAGCTCCTCCTCTGTAGCCCCCAATGGCATAAATACAGCCGTGCAAAGCCACCGAACAATGGTAGTACCTGGCCGTGATCATGGGGCGACCCTCGGTCCATTCGTCGTCATCGCAGTTATAAACAAACATGGTATCGAGGGCTTCAACCGTGTTGGTTCTGTACCCTCCAGTGACATAGATATCAGCCCCCTGCGAAGCGACGCTGTAGCTCTCCCTGGCGTGGTCTGGCATGTCTTTCCCTCTTGACCATGTGTCGCTTGTGGGCTCCCATATGTGTACCTCACAAAGAGGGTGCCAGTAGTATCCTCCAATAATGTACATATTTGTTCTCCCGCCTGCGGTTACGGCCTTACTTTTGGCTTTCAAACCCTGCTTGATCATTGCCTTGAATCTCTCCACACACCCCTGCAAGCACTTCCTGGGCATATCCAAGGTAGTCTTGAAGTCACTCTCATCCAGGTCCAGATGGATACTCCTCAGCAGGTCCAAAATGTGATGAATACGCTTTCCTAAATCGTGGAGCACCCATTTGGCCACCGCGTCGATTAGCACTTCATCCTTTGGGACGGCGAAAGTCTGAGCCACCAGAAGCGTCCGGATCCTTTGGGAATCTAGCTCCAGGAACTCCTCCTGTTGGATCAGCTCCGTAAACCTGCCCTGGATGACTCTGCTGGCTTCGCGCTCCAGTCGAGGACACGAGTGGAGTTGCGCAAAGGCGTGCATACCCAGGCAGTTGTCCACGTCCAGGAGACGAACGAGGAAGTCTTCGCACGCCTGCTTAACCGAGACGAACTGCAGCAGATCTGCGGCCTCCAGCAGACTTTGTACATTCTCCTCCGTGATGCTCACTCGAGCCGTGTAAACGTAGTCGATGAGAATGGCCAGAACGTCGCGATCCACCCCGGCCAGCTTTATGATGCTTTTGGATCTCTCCTTCATATCGGCGGTGAACATAATCTGGAAATAGGAGCTCTTGGCAGCTAGTAATGCCTTGTGGCAGTGGAACATCTGACCCGAGTCGTCTGCGCATTTTAGGGTGACGTCCGTAAACAGTCTATTGAGGTAGAAATCCCTGAGAGCATCCAGGAGCACCGCCGGGTGGCCCGTGTCACAGAACTCGTAGGTGTAGACCTCAATCTGCTGATTTGACATCCTATCTGCAGCAACAAAAACACGGGCCAGATGAAAATCAAGCACAGGATAAACAACAGAATCACACGCTCACCTTTCTGGTGTCCATGAATGCTCCTCAATGACTGTGGTTTGTGGTTGCTCCTCTCCATGAACACAAAAAAACAGAGACAGCTCAATTTAGAGCATGGACGGACCTCATAGCTGGCCGCTTCTGTCCTCTGTCCTATTTTGGTGATTGTGTGCAATGGAACAGTGGCCAACCCCCCACGACCCACCTCTCTACTCCTCCTCTTCTAGCACCACCACGCGCACACCCTTGAGAAAAGACAGTGAGGGGAATCACACGGCTATGCGCTTTCGCTCTTACCTTCTAAATATAACCACCGAGGTCCCGTGACCACGCTGACCGTGCCAAGAAAGCCCACTCTGTTTTGGAATAGAAATCAAATACATTCACATGAGTCCCCCCCGCAAAAATAAGAGTTTGGACATATATTTATTTTGATTTTTTGCAACGTTGCTATGGTGTTTTCAGACTAATTCCACTGTGACCAAGGTTTGACCTAATCCCATGGGATTATTTTGTCCTGTACACGTTCTGTCATCTAACGGTGGTTTAAAACTAAAATATACAGTATGTTAGGCAACACTCAATTAGATGAAGGGTTTGGCTAACTTTTTTTTTTTTAAACTGAATATTTAAAACTGTTTACATATGAATAGAAATCTTAAGTGGACTTTTAGGTCAAAATACAGTGTAGATAAGGACAACTATTTCATTGCTATGAAGTTAAACTTCACAAATAGTCTAGTATGTGTGTGTATGTATGTATGTGTGTGTGTATATATATATTTTGCTTACATTTTTAAAAATAGAGTTTGTATGGTTAGAAATAATTCCTTCTATTTAAAACAAAAACAACAAAAAGTTATGTTTCTTCAGCGTCACAAATGTCACGCTCTAGAATAATGCTTTCCCAGAGGAAAAAAAAAAAGTAAACAACTTTGACTATCCTAAAGAATTTCAAAGTATCCCCAAAATCGGATTCATGGACACTTGGGAAGATAAGTGTACATAGACGTGTACTAGGGTATGTTCATTTTTCAGTCAACTAAACAGAATCAAACCCTTACCATTTAAAATAAATAGGACCAATATAAAAAGACAGCAAATCACATTTTTCCATCAGTTTTACTGACAAATCAGTGAAAAGCTTCTTAACACTGGAATGAATGAAAGTTGGGAATGGGTCCGGAAATGTTTTGTTGTGAATTCATAGGCACAGATGGATCAAGAGCAGCCAAATTTGCACTCCGGTCTTCCTTTAAGCACAGAGCTGAGCCGCCTCCTGAACCAAGGGCTTCAAGGCACTGAGGTCTCGCAGCAGAGAAGACACCCCCACGCAGTACCAACAGCTGGCATCTCCGGATTGTTCGGCTGGAGCGCTGAACGACTCAATTTGGACTTTCTCTGTGGCAAGCAGGCCTAAAAAAACATACAAAGTAAAAAAGTGAAAGGAGAAGATTGTTATGTAATTAAAAGGAGAGTTAAGAAAAAATATATATAAACACTACAATTAAGCCCTTTTACGGCATTGCTTTTTTAAAGTGAATTGCAAATGGCATCCCTCCATTTGATGGTAATTAATTTTGAAATACGAATGAAAAGTAGACATAAAAACCTTTTAAGAAGAAAATATTATTAACAAACATAATTTACCACCTAGGGGCAATTTAGAGTGTTCAACCAGCCTACCATGCATGTGGGAGGAAACCGGAGTAACCGGAGAAAACCCATGCAGAACATGCAAATTCCACACAGAAAGTTCCTCACCAGCCAATGAAGAAAGAAGCTGAGGACTGGCAGAGGCCTTGAAAAAAAGCAAATTTCCAACGAGCGCCACCGGCTGTCGGAACACGCTGCCGCTCAGCTCCAGCAGGACCGGACGGCCCCCTTGAACCGTGCCGGTGGCCTTGTAGCTGCACCCGTCGGTCAAGATCTCCACCACGCACGCTTCGGCGGAACCGTCGTCCGACGCGCTGTTGCTTTGCTTGACCTGAAGGGAGGGAGCGTTACTTGAAACGGCGGCGTTCATCCTTTGCCAGGACGTGTTGTACGAGGGGACGTCGTACCGTGATTCCAGATTGCTCGGCCAGGCTCAGTACATTGACCAGATTCGGGCAAAGGCCAGATTTACCATTAAGCAAGCCCACCATCACGGCGGCTGTCATGTAATTGGCCGATGACTTCATGTTGTCTCCTGAAAAAAGAAAACAGTTTCATCATATGACGTTTTCCACCGGCATTGGCCATAAAATACAATGAATACGTGACAATAAAATGTCATTTAAATTTGTAAGCACTTTGATTTAAAAAAAACCCATTAAGAATGGCAGTTCACATATTTCAAACCTGATTACAATTGGCAAAGTAGTCAAATGTGTTCTCCATCAAAGTTGAGAAAGTTCAACAACATAAAATGAGATAATTACAAAAGACTTTTTCCTTAGCATTTTAAAGAAACCCTCATTTTGAGCATTTGGGGGAAACTTGACTCCACCATCTGGCCGCATGGGACATTGCATTTAGCATCTGTTGATGAAAGCCATTCAAAAAGGACAATTTGGATTTTTTTCAGATTTTTTTTTTTTTAAAGAATTATAGTGATCAGTCTGCTACACAATCAAACTTAATTGACATTAGAAGCCACATTTTCAAGTGAAAGTTTCTGATCCTATAATGAACTTTGAGTTTTGACACTTCTGTCACAGTAATGGCTTACAATGGATTCACGGCATACAAACTTGGAAAAATTAGCCAATAAAATCAGCATTAAAAAGAGAAATATCCAACCATTAATTTAACCCAAAATCAAACATTTTTTACCTTGAGAAGTGATTTGCACGTGGCTAAGTGGAGTCTTGGACACGCTACAAGACTGCAGCACAGCACCGATGGCTTCTCCAAGTTTGATCAGCGGAGAAGACTCCGGGGAGAAAGTGCTAGCCAAAACTTGTGCGTTTACCTATGACGAACAATAGCATAGTCAGCAATAGCTTTTTAATTAAAAAAATACATTAAAACACAAATAAACATGTGGGTTCAATGATTTTTCTACCATATGGCTTCGCCTCTTGGATTTGGAATTTTACACGCAGGTCTTACATGGAGAGAACTACTCGATGACATGCTACGTGAAAAGTGTTGGAGAACTCACAGCTCCGACCAGCTTTTTGCCCTTCACCATGTCGACAATCTGCAACGCGATGTCCTGGCCGCATCGCGCCTGTGCCTCTTTGGTGCTGGCGCCGAGATGCGGGCAGCTGATCACGTTGGGATGGCTGACCAGCGAGCGTTCTCGCGGTGGCTCCTGCGGCACAAGCGCACATTTTCTCAACACAAAAGATAACTAAACAATTTAGTAGAATGCAAACTTGCAAGTGTGAGTTGATTTGTGTCTTGACGAAACATTTATCTCTTCAAGTGGAACAGCTCACTTTGTAGAAAATCCTGTCGGCGAATGCAGTTCTTTCAAAAAGTACCCAAAAAGTTCCGGAATAGACAGATGTAATGTAAAGTGTTAGCCCATAGCGTCACAGTTCATAAATATCAAACTGCACCAGTAGAGTTACCATTGCCACAAATCAGGAAAAAAAAATGAATTGGTAAAAAAAATATTGAATTAGCCCAAACTGAAATTTCAACAGTGCCATTAAAAGTGATCACTTAAAACGATACGGTTTGGTTTAATGTTGGTAATTAAACAAATGATTTTTATCCTGTAAATATTAAACTTCACCTGGCTCTAAAAAAAAATACATCTAGGGTCTTGTTTGGAAACGGTTCAATCATGAGCAAAAACGGGTAATGAATAATGATTTTAAAGTTGTTGTTTTTTTTTAACATTGACAACGATGGACAGACATCACATGGATTAGACGTCTAGTGCAGTCAATTGCAGGCAGGGAGTAAATTTATTTGATCAAAAATAAAACGGGTCTGACACGTATTTGACATTAAGGTGTGACGCGAACCAAAATGAGTTGGACCCCACCTGCCCCGGAGTAAACTGGCATGAATGAAGTGACAATATAAACTCCTAATAGCAGACTGCTTAGAATCTTGCCTCCACAAAGACATCGAGACCGGCTCCTCCACACTGGCCGGACTCCAAAGCTCGGAGGAGAGCGGCTTCGTCGATGATGCCACCCCGTGCGCAGTTCACCACTTTGACTCCTCTCTTGCATTTGGCGAAGGTCTCATCACTGAGTAGACCTTGAGAGACAATCAATCAAAGGTCAGGAATTGCATTCAAGTGCGCTTGTCAGCACCTCTGTAGATGAACGGCTTTGGCGCCACTGACCCACAGTGGAGGGCATTAACGGAGTGTGCACTGTGATGTAATCGCAGAGGGGCCATAGCTGTTCCAGGGACATCTGCTCCACCCCCCAGCTGGCCGACACCTCCACCGGAGTGATCGGGTCGTAGCCGATAGTCTGGCGGACCAATAAAAAGAGCCGCGCGTCCGAGCCGAACATCACAGAGGATGAATCGAGCGCTGACGCAAGCCCGGCGCACCCACCTTCATGCCAAAAGCCTGCATTCTGTTGGCCACCTCCTTTCCTATTCTTCCAAGTCCAAGTATTCCAAGCACTTTGCCATAGAGCTCGGATCCCATGAACTGCAACATTAGAAAAATGAGACAATGAAGCAGCCGAATGAATCAAAAGCGCCAACCGAATCAAAATGTCGCGTTTCATTACTGATGAGCGAGCAGACAATGGAGTCGCCCATGCGAGTGTAATAAACAGACGAGGCTGAAAAGAGTTGGACGTGAAGGTTCGTGCTCACCTTTTTCCGATCCCAGTTGCCAGCTCGCATGGACATTGTAGCTTGAGGCACGTTTCTGAAAAGAGGGGAGGCTTTAAAGCACTTTTTAAAATGGGTAGTCTCAATTGTATTCAACTACAAAAATGGAATATGTATTTGTACGGTAATATACATCTGGAGTTGCAGAAAATGCATAAGTATTCATACAAAGAGATTGTGAGGCTAACTGTCATTGAATTTTAATTTAACTGTTTCAATATGAAACAATGTTTATTTCAACTTACAAGTTAGGATGAAAATATTTTAAAAAAACAACAACGTAATGCTGTAAAGTTAACATTCTCAGTTACTAGACTAGTTAAGTAAATTGAACTCAACATTTTAAGTAGACTGGATTTCAGTTTAAGTAAACCTCTGTTAGACAATTTATTATGGCAAGTTATGTTAAAGTAGAAATGTAATGATCCACAAACCTGCACTTGGATTTTAATTTGACTCGTTTATTCACGTTCTCATTATTCACTTGAATCAGGAAAACTTTTTTTAATGAAGTGTCATTATATTGGATGTGTTTTTTTATGTATTCATTCAAACTGGCTTGCAACTGAAATTTGAACTTGCAAAAAAGGGGTCAAAGTGACAGGTTGCAACTCAAACTTGTAAATTGAGCTACTCATAAATCAAGGTAGCAGTGTATTCAAAACCTCTACGTACCTGGAGAGGCTCATGATGAGGGCGCAGGTCAGCTCCGCCGCACTGATAGTGTTGCCGCTTGGCGTGCTGCGCCACAAATTCGACCGATTAGCTCATGTCATTTGGCAAGGTGGCAAATTTGGACTACTAATCCAAGCGTATACCTACTTCATGACGATGATGCCCATCTTGGTGGCGGCATCCACGTCCACGTTGTCCACGCCGGTTCCGGCTCTCCCGATGATTTTGAGTTTGCCAGCAGCGTTTAAGATGTCAGCCGTCACCTTGGTAGCGGATCGCACCACCAGGCCGTCGTAGTCCTGAGGAGTTGAGAGCAAACAGTTTTTCAAGCAAGCAAACACACTCTGATATACAAACTGGTAGGGACCACTTAAGCGCTCCACTTTTGAGAGCCAAGTGCTTTTATGGCGGCTTGTATTGCCACGGACGAACCGCCATTTGTTTGACTACTGCTTTTACTTTGAAAAAACAAAAAACATCAATATCTACTACTATTGCTGCTGCTAAACTTACATCAATCAACTTTTTCCATTTCAATGTCCTTCGAATGATCTTCCCATAAACCAGCCAATTTCATGTCCTCCCTCACTACATTCACATAATCCATAATATTCATAAACAATATTTTATTACAGAGATAACCAGCAAATGTCTACATGTCAATTGGAAGCAATGTCCCATTTATCATTAAAAACATACGTTTTTTAAAGTTTAACAAAACTAAGAAAAACTATTTATGCTAATATTGTGGCATGCATAACAAAAATGATGTTTATATGTGGACATCAGGCTTTTATGGGGCTCAGTATTTTATTTATTTTTTAAATCACTAAAAATAGTCCCAGAAAAAGTTGGTGAACTTAGTAGGGGCAAACTTAGTGTGTTAAAACAACAACAAAAACAGTTTGGCAATTAGTGTTAGTCTCAGTAAAAGCACAGGACAAAAGAAATAGTACAAAAAAAATGTCGGTCTAATAATTTAAAAAGTTTGTCTCAACCACTTCCACGCATTATCGGAGACTTTTTACCTAGACGTCCTTCAAAAGAATAACTTTAACAAAACCATAAATCACCCGTACAGTTAGATTGCATGAGAGTAGCCATCTCCCGAATATGAAATATTTTTATGGACGTGTGAATCACGTGATAACTTGATTGCCAGCCTGAACAACTCGACGAGAAAGTGATGGTCTGAATTGCATCATCTCGTCCGACAAGGGCGGCGCTTCCATTCTAACACACACAAAAAAAAAAAAAAAGTGAACTCCAACTAAAAAAACAAATTTGTCGTGTTGGAAACGGCTTTTGCCCGCCAGCTATGTCTCGCATTTGTTCTCAATGCATGCGTTCGGGGGACGGGACGGGGGTGCTGTAGTTACGCAATGCGGGCATCCACGCGACTCGTTTACCTTGAGCTCGGCGATTAATTCCTCCTTGTTCATGTTGTGTTTCTCGGTGACTCGGATGCCATTTTCTTCCAGGATGCTCCGGCAGCGAGGGTCGACGCTTTCGCTGATTAAAACGTTCTTGATGGAGATGGGGGCCATCTTGTGGAGGAAGAAGAAGAAGGAGAAAAGAAAACAATGCTCCCGTTCGGCAGACGAATGGTGCAACCGGTGTCGGTGGAAGGAGTGCTGTGTGGGAGCGAGACGAAAGCTTGGGCCACGGGAAGTGGGTCGGGCCGGCTGCTTTTCAATGGCCGCGGCGGGTGGAGTAGACGCCCAGTTCGGAGCTTTGAAACCCGCCTCCCTTCGTGTGTCGTGCCCAGCTGGAACGTGAGTGGCTGCCTCATTTTGGCATGCAAAGTCAGCAGAAAACCATTTGGACACTATGTACTCATTTTGGCCCGTAATTTCAAAAAAATAAAATACAAATTAATTTCAAGTGCTCGTAGGGCGTTTTTATTTGGACTATGTTTGGTCTTTTTAGGCCATTTGTGGATTTCCTACTTTGGGTGAAAGAGTGGTTAGTGTGTCAGCCTTACGGTTCTGGGGTCGAGGGTTCGATCCCAGGTGAGTGCTCACTGTGTGGAGTTTGCATGTTCTCCCCGGGCTTGCGCAGGTTTTCTCTGGGTACTCCGATTTCATCACAAATCCTCCCCAAAAAACATTCAGGGGCCCTAAGCTATGATTGGTTGTCAGTCTCCCTGTGCCCTGCGATTGGCTGGTCATCCATTCAGGGTCTTACCCACCCGGTGCCCATAGATGGGGAGGAGAGGGTCCAGCATCCTTGTGAGGATAAGTAGTTAATAAAATGAATGAATAAATAAAACTAAGCTTGTTAAGACCTGACGTCCTCATATGTGGATTTCATTTTTCATTATTCTGGGGTCAAGGGTTCGATTCCAGGTTGGTCCTCACTGTATGGAGCCTATGTTTATAAACTATACAATTCTTTCTACCTTATAAATGCAGAAAATGTACTTTTTCTTTCAATCAAAACAAAAACATCAGCTATTATCATATTACTAAATATTCTACTACTAATAATAATGATGGTGAAAAGAAAAACCTAAGTGTCCAGTACACAGACACATCCTCACGTTTAGCAACAACACCCCCTTGAGTCAACGAGCTGCCAGTACTGCGTTGCTCGGAAACAAGGCAACACAAATTTAGGTTCAACTGTGACGGTGACGAAGTTAGGACATGTTCAATTAAAAAAACTGGGGGGAAAATAAAAAAAAACATGTCTTCCTTGGCTCAAGATGGACGACGGCAAGGAACCAGTAAAAGCGGTGAGTTTTTTTCCCTCTCATTTCATCTCATTTTCTGAACCGCTTTATCCTCATTAGGGTTATTTTTTTGCAATGTGGGAGGAAACCGGAGTACCCGGAGGAAACCCACGCAGGAGAACATGCAAACACCACACAGGTGGACCGACCTGGATTTGAACCCAGGACCACAGAGCTGCGAGGCCGACCCGCTAACCACTCGCTCCACCGGGCCGCCTCTGATGCATATTCACCTTGGCTAATTTAATGTTAATTTCCTTCTTTTCAGCTGACACTGAATTCAATCCAATCCAGCCAATAGATCTTCGGCAAGTGACCGTCTTAACCAAGGCGGAGTGGTTGAGAATTCAGGACAAAAGCAAGGGTGTGGATAAAGAGAAGGAGAGGATGATGGAGGCCGCGAGACAAAAGCGGGCCTTGCAACTTAAATCCAAAGAGATGGCCAAACTTTGGCCTGACACGCTCGCCGTAAGTACACTGTCTGAACTTTTTCTTGCCTTATAGCAAGGCAACTGTTTTTATTTTTCTCTTCAGCGCCAAAGACAGAAGAAACTGGAGGCCAAGCAAATCCGGGAGCAGATGGAGGAGGAAAAAAGGAAACAGATGGATTTGGAGGAGGCCCAACATCGGGAAGAAAAGCGGAAGGAGGCCATCGAAAAGGCGAAGACGCAGCTGTATTATGAAACGGAGCGAGTCAAAGGATTGCACGTTAGTTGAAGCTGAAATTCAGTTCCACATGCCATGTGAATTCAGATTTGTTTTTTGTTTTTATAGCGTGCACTCTTGCTGACGGAGGTTTTGAAGGAAAGGGAGGCTCAGAGAGAACTGAAGCAAAGGAGAAAGAGCGCCTCCAAAGAGCAGGAAAAACAATACGTGCAGATCGTGAAAGCTCGAGAAGATGAAGCTCTTCGCAAAGAGCAGGAGCGAGCTCAACAGAAACGGCAGGAGAGCAAGGCTTTCGCAGATGATCTGCAGAAGCAGTACGTCAACAAGTAAAGTCTGGCTAAGAAAACATGCTAAACCCACGTTTTGCAGGATCAAAGAAAACCAGCTGAAGAAGGAACAACGGAAGCTTGAGACGAAGAAGGAAGGTGAGGAAATCCAAGAGTGTCAAAACCTCCTTCAATGGGAGCAAAAAATGGAAGCGGAGAAGCAAGCTCAGCAGAAGAACCGATTCAAGCGAGCTCAGCTGGTGGGTAGGCTCTTGGGTCTCGATTACGGTTGCCCATCTTTGACACAAACACCTTTTTGCAGGAGCATCTCACTCAGAGAGACTTTTCTAAGGCTGCAGACGTGCAAAAACAGGAGGCCGAGGAGGTCCAGAGGAAGCTCTACCTTGCCACAAAGGAGAAAATGGTGAAGTTAAGAAAAGATAAAGAGGAGGAGCTACTCAGGTAAAAGAACTTCTCTTGTTGAATTCTAAGTCCAGATTTTTTGTGTGTGTTCCAACCAATCCAGAACAATTTAACCAATAAACTTTTTGCTATAAAACCTGTCAGACGTCGAATGAAATCCTTCACCCACTGCAGCTATTTATGGAATAGTTTGGAGGCCTCTGCTTGAAAGTTATGGTTGATGTTATTTTTCTACAGAGAGGTCCAGAATCGCAGAGATAAGATCAAGGAAAATCTTATACAGGCTCAGCAAGAGCGGGAGAAGAAACAGCAAAGCATGGATAATGCTGACCCACAGCTGGATGCTCAGAAGATCCAGCAACAATGGGAGGAGGAGCACAAGGCGGAAATGATCAAATCCATCGCGGCTCACAGAGAATACGTGGTGGGAGGAAAATAACGATGGGTTTCTCATGAAGCTTCAGAACACGTTGTCACGCTGGTTGTGTTCCACCAGATCCAAGAAAGAGAGCGCAAAGAACTAATAAGAAAGGAGAAAGAACGAGAGGCTCTTCAGGCAAAGAAAGAAGATGAGCGAATATTTTGTGAGGAACAGCAAAAAAAGACCCAAAGCGTACGACAAGAGCTGCAGAAGTTACAGGACTTCAATGCCAGTCTGATGGTGAGTCACGTGACTGACTCTGTGGCCCAAAAATGAAGAAATGAAAAAGTTAGTGTAGTATTTGGCCTTTCTTTTCAATGCAGGTGGCAAAACAAGCTAGGCAGCATCAAATCAGGCAAGCAGAGAAGGAGTTTCAAGCAAAGAACATGGCGCTCCTTGCTGAAGAAGAGCTTGATTTCCGGCAGTATTCAAGAGCCGTGGTCCAAGAGGCAGCCCTCACAGAGCGGAACGTGATTCCACTCTGCAAGGCGTTGAGGGAGGGGCCCGCAGGGGCCCCCAGCTTCACGGGAGCGAACCCTAGCTACCCCGTTCAGGACGGCGGTGGTGCCCAAATACGGATCCAAAAGCACCAGGAGATTAAGCACATTCATGATGTTGTAGATATTGAAAAAGCAAAAAAGAGGCTTGGCTTTATGTGGTCATAGATTAGCTCCAGAAGTCAATTTTTGCCTGTAATATTTTTGTCATTCAAGTTTTGCAAGGATTAGAGCAATTTATGGTGTCAACTTTTACTCTCTCGATGAGTTACTATTGATGTGGTCGTGTTTGTGAGTGCTAATAACTGCAGAACGTTGATCAAAATGGTGTATTTTAATTCTATTCTAAACAGGTGTTTCCAAATCCAAGTTCCATAATCAATTTCACCTAATCAAAATTACAGTTACCCATTTAAAGAAAAAAAAATTCCGCTGCACTGATCAATACAGAAGAATATGGTAAAACTTCACTTACCCAGCTGGTAATGGGTGAAGATAAACCATCTAGATCTGAAATAGTCATGCAAAAAAAAAGATTATCAGTCTTTTCTGGGGGACTTTAACTTGTACATTCTGTCTCTTAACAAAGATACAAAAAAAGTAGAAAAAAAACATCTGACAGTTACAGTAAAATCTTTAATCAGCTGTACCAGGTGATATAACGGTCACATATTTTGACGGAGGAGGTTGTCGGTTTCAGCACGCCAACAGCTGGTCACGAGCAAACTGGCCTTTCTGTCAAGACTAAAACCAAGTCCTTGGCTCGCAAATCGTGGTGGTCCACTGTTGTGATTCATTAGTACAGCTTGAAAGCGCTCTCTTGTGGCATTGCACTCAGTGCCTTGGGTGCAGCCTCTCGTTCCTGTGAGGGACTTACAAGTTGTTGACAGTGTGGACAAACGGGCAAAGGTTTTCACTGATTGACTAACATCATGATGTCAGCTTTTGGTCGAATGTCAGAACCAAGTGCTGAATGACTATGAGAACATCCAGAGTGAAAAAAAAAACAGACAGACAAAAAAACTCATTTTAACACGGAGATCAGGCGCTGTCCGAACTGGAGCTTGAGCGATTCCTTTTGCCCTTTGCGGCGTCCGCTCTTTTCCTGTCTTTGGAAGTGCTCCTGGATCTTCTCCGTTTGGAATCGGGGCTCTTGCGACGCTTGCGTCTGTCTTCTCTATCGCTGTCGGAGCTGCTGCCACTGCTGCTGCTACTGTGTCGCCGCCGCCGGCTGTCCTTGCGATCTTTGCTGCGGCCCCTCCGGCTGCTCTTGCTCCTTGAGCGCCGGCTCCTGTACGAATCCCTGGCCTTGCTTCTCTCCGCGCTGTTCCTGCGCTCGCGACTTCGCGTCCTCCGCCTTTTGCCGTCCTTTTCGTCGCCGTGTCGCCGGTGAGCGCTCCTGCTGCGCTCCCTGCCCCTCTCTCGGTCCTTGTCCCGTTTTTCCTCTTTGTCCTTGGAGGCCCCGCGCCCGCCCTTCTCGCAGTTTCGACCACCCGATCCGTGTCGTTCCCTGGAATTTCGGTCTTTGCTTCGCGACCTGCTCCGCGTTCCCTCGCCGTTGCTCGTTTTGGGATTCTCCGCCTTCTTGTCGTCAGACTCTCGCTCTTTGTTTTTTTCGTTGCCGTGGTCCGTTTTCTTCTCTTTGTTGTCCTTCTTGTTCATATTTCTCTCTTTGCTCCCGGAGCGATCTTTCTTGTCGCCGCTTTTGTGCCTGTGACGCTTGTCTTTGCTTTTGGACCGTCTTCTCTTATCTCTGCTCTTAGACCGTCTACTCTTTTCTCTACTCTTACTGCGGCTTTTGGATTTGCCCCTTTTCTTTTCTTTTGGCTTGCTTTGCTTCTCCCCTGACTCGTCTTTACTTTTGGACCTATGGGATCGAGACTTCTTGTCTTTTTTACTCTCGTTCGCCTGCTCGCGTTTGGAACTGGAGGTCTGTCGTTCGCTCCTCGGAATGTTGGCGGCCTCGTCTTTGTCCTCACTCATGTCACCCCTGGAAAGGACGGATTAAATCAATCACTTACAGATAACTACTGACATCACAGGTTGCTGGCAAATTGTCAAAAACATAGTCCATGCTTATAATCTTGAAAATAATAATAATAATAAAAAAACAGCACATTACTTGTCTCCCTTAATCCAACGCTCCCCCGTGACCGCCCTCATCCTCTGACGCTGCAACTCCAGACGCCAGTGGGGCGGAGTTTCGCTACGGCGATAGCGATCCCAGGATCTTGACCGGGAACGCGAGGGAGTTCTGTATCTCTGTGTGGTTAAAAAGTCAGAACAATCATTCCATGCAAAAACAAAAACAAGTGAAGTATTTTGCGAAATGAGGCTCACCCTGGGGCCTCTGCCTTTTATCTTCCTGCCGGATCGCGTCATCACCAATCGTCGGTTATATGGCGCTGACTGGGAATTGTGTCTGGCAGCAGATCTGAAACACAAGGACATTAATCGGGTTTTAAAAAAAAAAGAAGCTAAAGACGAGATGACGTGGAGTTTTCTTGAACTTCTCTGCTCGGAATGACGGCAAGGAGTGTCACCGACCTGTCTCGAGGCCGTTCGTCTTTAGTCTCTTTCTCCTTCTCGGGCTCCTCTGGTTTTTTTTCTACCGGTGAGAGTCTCATCAAGAAGCGATTCTCGGGAATGGCGGGTATTTCTTCAGGACGCACGGTGGATGTGACCACCTCTTCCTGTTCTTTCTCTTCGACGATTTCAGGCTCGACCCTGCGAACATACGTCGAGAGTCAGAACAATGTTTTCGGAAGCGACAAGTTAGTATTGAACTATGGAATAATGAAATACGTCTTTTTGTCCTTCTGTTTCTTTTTCTGCTTTTTAGCTCTCTTTTTCTTCTTCTTTGACTCTTTGTCGGATTCTTGAGAGTCAGAGGAGGAATCAGAGGAGCTGTCAGAGTCACTGGAACTACTGCTGGAACTTGACGATACTTGCTCTTTCTTCTTATCACGTTTCTTTGCTACGAGAACAGAAACGTGGGTTGCAGTACATCGAGAAGAGCTGCTGACCGACGTCAATCAAATTGGTCCTAGAACAAACCTTTAGATTTGGGGACCAGTTCCCCGCAGTTCAAGACTTTGATTTCGGCATACGGTCTGCTGTTAGGATCTGTTTTTTCACTTTCCATAGTTTGGACGACCTCTTGACCAGAAATCACATGACCAAAAACCACATGAACCCTGCCCGATAATTTAAAAAAAACCATAAGAAATGTATGATGGGCATTAACCAGACAAGGGTAACTGTGCAGGTCTTACCCATCCAAGTGAGGAGTTGGTTTTGTTGTTCTGGGAAAGTTTGGAGGTGGGAGAGGAACAATTATTCATTAGCAAACAATACTGATGAATTTACTAACATTTAAGAAAAAGATGCTTACATGAAAAACTGTGATCCATTTGTATCTTTCCCTCTATTGGCCATCGACAGCAAGAACTCCTTGTTATGTTTCATGGCAAAACTTTCATCTGTGGGTACAGGAATGGCAAAAAATTTTTTGTCAAGCTGTGAATCTATTTCATGAGGCAGCAACTACTTTACCTTCAAAAAAGCCTCCATAGATGGATTCGCCTCCTCTTCCATTGCCTACAATAGAAAGGAAACATTTATTTGGTGGATTATTTGAACTGACGCTTAACAAAGACAAGTTATAATTGGACCTTCACTGAAGTCCCCTCCTTGAATCATGAAGTCTTTGACAATGCGATGGAAGAGGCATCCTTTGTAATGAAGAGGTTTTTGGGTTCCTTTACCGAGTCCTTTCTCACCTGGAGATAAAACAGTTACATCTTTTGGTTGGCAGGAATGAGAGAGAAACATTTGCCACTTACCCGTGCAAAGGCTTCGGAAGTTTTCACATGTTTTGGGACAGGCGTCTGTAAACAATTCGATAACAATTCGGCCGACTGCAAAGAGGACAATGTTAGAAAATGGACCAAAACACGGAGACTATCTTAAACGTGCGTACTTACCGAGTGTATTTCCAATTCCAATGTCAAGGAAGCATCGAGGACGTTGAACCTTAATCCCCATGATGACCGGAGGTGCTGAACTAACCACCAAATGACGCAAAAATGCACACATCAGTCACAAACCAATACAATAAAGATAGAATCATAGAACTGAGGTGAACCTGTCATTCATTCTTTTTCTAAAACATCTTATAGTGAAAGCTTGGCATGAACAACAGAGCTCTAGGTAATAAATTGTTATCAGATTATCAAAAGAAATTAAGCTAAACATTATCCCAGTTGGCACTTTCTTGTTTCCAACTGCCACGCTTACATTAGCCCAGATAATATTTCAAACGCAACGGTGCTTTTGTTCAATATATTTCACGAATAAACAGTTCGCGTGCTTCATATGAATATTTTGCGGCCCATATGCTCGAGCAAGACTCGGTTATAACGTTAATTATGACACTAATTCGTGAAGATATCCTCAGGCCTCGTTGCTAGCAATTAGCCTACTTAGCAAGCCAATGAAGATTGATTCCCGGCCACGCGAAAGTGCATGGCAACGTGGACATTTCCGCATTTGGTCAGCACAGTCAAGACGTGTGGAATGTAAATTCGCATAACCTGAAATTGCAATTGTTTCACTCCATACAGAAATCGCTCTTTCCAAAGGCACTGGTTTTCATTCAACAACGACTGTTCGACTGCTTCCGAAGATGGCGCGATGGGGACTTGAGAGCATTTCGGAACGGGAGAGTGCGCCAGTTTTTGCGTTTGCGGCAAATAGTGGCTTCTTTACGGCAATACGGAGATACTTTACGGCATCACTGAGGATTGTAGGAGACGCATGTAAAGAAAGAGATGCCTAATGTGATGGCCATGTCATCTGTCGGCCTTTTTGCGTCAGTGTCTTTCGATGAGCAAAACAATACAGCCAATTGAGCGTCTGCTTTGAAATAGCTATAAATTGCTCACTTTCTTTTGAACAATTTTTGAAACAGCTTGTTTTTTGTAATATACTCCAAAATGCAGACAATTAATGAAATACTTAAAACTCATTACATGTATTTTTATGGCCTGAATCCTAGCCTATGTAATACGATTAAAAACATATTCCAATATTTCACCGACTTAAAGCAATTTTTGTGGAGAACATTGCTCAATTTTGCTTCTTTGAAATAGCCATTTAGAAAGTTTTACTGTTTTAAGATGGCCACTAACGCCTCGACTTCCATCCTGTAATATCTTTGGTTCAACCAAAGATATTTAAAGATACATTTATTTATATAATATTTTATAATGTTGTTTTATTTACAACCAGTTGTTTTGATTAATTCGCCTTGATAAGAGCGTGTTTTCATTTTTTTATTTTATTTGGGGCTCATGAAACGCAAACCAGGAAGCCCAAACCAGCCAATGGTATTTTATTACGTCACTCGTTATGGAAGCCTCCGCGTGTTAGGTGAGTTTGACTTTCAATATAGGTATTTTAATCTATTTCCTTCCTTCCCCGTTTATTTTAACAAAGGAAAACTATATACAATATGCATTTCTCACTAAACGCATACTCTGATGGCTGCGTTTGTGGTTGTTTATGTCGTAAATAATTGTTGTCACTAACCACTTGAAAATCCCATTACAAAACTGAAGGAGCAATGCAATGTTGAATATACTGAATTAATGCTTTATTGCATTATTATCTTTAACACTTTTGAATGTTGTTTAAATCTTATTTCAACACTGCCCATGTTTTCCTTTTCAGGGAGCATTGTTCAACTTCTAACTGTTGTTTATGATGTGTGTGACCCCCCTGTCAGTAGAACATGGTGGTGAACATCATGCAACAATGAGGCTAATTGTCAGCTGAAATTTGTGGTGATGTTTCATCTACGGGGTCTCGGTTCCTTCTTTCTAAGGCGCTTTCATAAAAATGTCCCCACGAACCGCGACCAGATTCTGGATGAGCTGCGGATCTGCTCAAGTGAAAACCACATTTTTGACGTGGTGGGGAAAAACAAAGCCAAACTGACCATCGACCACGTGAGCTCGGCCGTGAAGATGCTGTGGTACTTCCAGAAAGAGAAACCGCAGTTTTTGAGAACGGTGGAGCTCGTCAACAATCACCCGCAGTTCCTGACGCTTCGGGTTCTGGCTGAGAACAAAATTTCACTCATGGATGATTTTACATTAGTGGATTTACTTTATAGTTTTCTCAGGTAGGTGAAATGCAGCATTCGTGCAAAGATAAAAAAATACTTACATCGGTGTAAAAACGGGATGCTGTTGGTTGAACTGTTTTTCAGGCTGAACGTGGAACCCCACGACTCGCTTATTCAGCAGCTGGTTTCAGAAAGCTGGTTAAGATTAGACAAGTAAGTAGTTGTCTGTCATAAAGTCTTCAACATTCCTGTCTGACCTTGATTACAAATATTTTCAGACTTCCAATGGCATCCCTGTCCAAGTTTGCCATTTGTCTTAGTGATCAGCACCTCCAACAAAGTTCTTTGATGGGCCACATAACCAATATAGTGGATCAGAGGTTATCGTCTATCAACGACGCCAGGTGGGTAGAAGCACTACACCTCTCGAGTAAGGAAGGTTTATTGTCATTGTAAAAAAAAAAAATACACCAAATTTCACTTGGTCTTAGCCTTCGAAATGCCCCAAAATGACGTCATATGGGGGCAGCCATTTAGTGATGTCACTTATACCCATCCTCATTCAACCTCAGGCTATGTCCACAGCGCAGGGCAATTCCGATTCTTTTTTTGTTAATGTCCATATTTTTTTCCTAGCTGTTCATATTGCACAAACATACGAGTCAAACCAGGGCCAACATGTGTATGCGATATAGGGGATTTATGTAGGCCAGGTAATCTGTGATACTGACATTTGATTGGCTAAAGGAGGACCAGCCTTGATCAAATGTCTGCCCCCGTGCCAGATGGCCACATCTTTGAAATACTGGCATTTCCTTACATTTTCATCTCCTGTTACACATTCGAAAAGTCAAATTATGTGTTTGTTTTTGCCCTTACAGAATCCTAACCACGTTGCTCATTAGCGTCTCCTACCTGGTGTCACCTCGTCTTCGAGACGCCCTCCTTAGCCAAGCGCATGTTTTGCTCGACAGGATGGATCAGTCCAACTACAACAACCCTCGCAGAGTGGTGCAATTCCTTCGCAACGTCAAGCACAGCCACAGGCCTCTGCTAGAGAAATGCAACCAGATTGTCCTGCACAACGTTCCAAGACTGGACGCGGAGAACATCACCATTTTCTTGGGCTTGTACCAATCCCTGCAATTTAACAACTGTGACTTGAGACTAGCTGCCAAACAACAGCTGATAGAACTGATAGATTCCAGCACAGACCCTTTTTCCTTCACCAAACTTTTTGCCACGCTGGCACCCATGGCGAGTAAGGAGATCCAAGAGGGGTTGGTATCAGGAATTTTACAATCCTTTACTAGTAGCGTATTGTCTGTAATTAATGCGCCTGGTGTTTTCTGTTCAGGTTGGAGAGCACGGCCTTTCTTTTGGCTGATGAGTTGAGCGCACAGCAGGCGTTGGCCATCGCCGAAACACTGGAAGATATTCAGAGCAGGAACCTTAGCCTGATTAACAAGTGAGGCCATTCCATATTATTTACATCAATTTTGCAATCTCGGTTCTCAAACTTTTACCACCACCGTGATAAAATAATCAACATAAAATACGGTTGGCTAGAAGATCCTAGTCCCAATGTACAGTTTACAGTCTACTCAAGTAATGCTCATAAGCCTAGTAATCTACTAAAAATAATTTAGCCGCTGAATACTCCTAAAACGTGAGTTAAATTCTCCTGGTATGTACTAAATTACTCTAAAAAAGAAACCTAAATGCCTTTAAATCAATTTTGCATATACAAATAGTTTTTGAATAAGCAAATCCTACAATGATAATGTGCACAGTTTGTATTTTTCATTTAGCGATATTTGCATTGGACAAAAAGGACTCAGTTATTGAACATTTGGGCAACAATGCTAACTTTTTGTGGGTGGCGCCGTCATACTGTCCTGTTTTTTTTCTCCAGAATCGTATCAGTAATCCAAAGAAACCTTGACGTCTACAGCCCAATGGAGGTCGGTAGAATCACGCAAGCTCTTCACCTGCTACATTATCAGAATCCAGAACTTTTCAGCAAATTACAAAACATCTTACTCAGGTAGCCCTAATGTTCCATCTTCTTTTGTTAAAAAAAACCTCCAAGAACTAAAAGGCTGAATTCTCTTTAGATTTTTAGAGCACAGCGTCTTTCCTTACGAAGTGATCATGTTGGCCCGTGTGCTGTCCATGCTGCCTTCGCCCCGGCTGGAGGACAGCGTGATCTCACGGGTGGAAGCGGTGTTGCCTCAATGCAACTTCAACGACCTCAACAGCATTTCCTTTATTCTCGCCAAGTGGGTGCGCAACGACCCATCCCAGCGCCGCGGGACGCCCGGAAAATACATGCGTCTGCTGCAGACCCTCAACCGCTGCGCCCACGACAGGCTGCAGACGGCCGACCGGCTGGACTTGCTGCTCGAGGAATTGCGATACATTTCCGGGGAGTGGTTTGAGGAAATTCTGCTGGAGCGGAGCATGGCTACGCTGCAGAGGATGAGCGAGCAAATCACCTGGAGCAATGTGCCCGATTTGGCTCTCTTCTTAACCAAGAATAATTATCTCTGCGTACCCATCATGGAGCGGATCGCCCAAGTGGTCGTTACAGACATTGACAAGGTATGTTCAAGGAGCCCGATGTGGGATTTTGGACCAATAGTATCAATTCGAAGGTGAAGTAATTTGCTGCCATTGACATTGGGTCAAGAGCATTTGAAGGAGAAAAAAAATGAAAAAAAATCTCACACTCCGTAATGACATCATTTAGGGCAATTGTCATTTGACTATTTTTGACTACATTATCTTGGTATGGTCACTATCCATACTCTTATAAATCGAAGTTGTAGACATGCCTGTTTTAAAAACCCTACCTGAATTTTAAGGTTTTTTTGCATACTCTGTTACTTACAGGTTTTCTTCTCTTTATCTTCTCTTTAAGATTCACGACTCAGCAACATATGCCACACTGCTCCCCTTTTCTGTCCTCAATTATGATTCTGAAAAAGCAGACGAGCTTTACAATGTTTGCATCCAGCGTTTTACTCCTCATATCAGTAAGTAAACATCTCCGTTTTTAGATAACGTAAACATAACTTTAAGTCACCGGGGTACTCAATTTACGAAAACTGTTTAGAGTGAGACTTGCACATTTCAACCCTTGCATTATATGTATTTCTGGATGAAAATGAACAAACACCTATTTGTTTATGTAGGCTCTTTTGACCCTCATCTACTGGTTCTGCTGGCCTACACTCTGGCGTTAGCAGATTATTTTCCTGAGGCATTGGTCAAAGAAATCTTCAAGATAGATTTTCTGGGAAAGCTTGACGCCCAGCTAGAAAGTACTACATGCACAACTAATCTTGACAGAAATGAGAAAAAGTATAGCCTAATGTTCCAGCGTTAAACAGCCTATTATTTCTTGCTTGGCAGCCCTTCCCTACGCTCTGAATATGCGGACCCGACTACGACTGATGGAGCTGAATCGTGCCGTGTGTTTAGAGTGTCCTGAATTTCAGGTGCCATGGTTTCACGAGAGCTATTGCCAGCGGCTGCAGAAGAGACGTGAGTGAAAATGGTTTTGTGAATGTGGTGGAAATTGTAGTAAATTAAATGTCAAATCTGTCCAGGGAATGGGTTGATCAGCCCTGTGCAGAAGCAAATCCACAAATTGTTGGACGAGGTACTTGGTGGTTTTAACTTTGTCCAGGTTGCGGCGGTCACGCCGTATTTTTACACTGTAGGTGAGTAATGCAGCTAAAATGTTTTTGGGGTCATACTACCGAGGTTTACTAAATAAATAAATTAACAAATGGTAACTTTCGCTTTCCCCAGACTTTGAATGCATTCTAGACAAGCAGCTACAGCCATTGCCTGGCAGTGAGTCGACAAGTCTGCAGATCTCAGATGAAGGAAAATTTTCCTGGGGCTCTACTAGTAGTTTACTGAAAAAGGACAGAAATGAGCTCCCACCTGGAGCCCAGCGGTACGAAACTAATGCTAAAGACGGGCAATTGTTGGGTAAATCTTTGTCTGAGACTGTCGTCTGTCGCGCAGGGTCGCCATCAACTTCCTTGATTCCAAGTCCTTTTGCAAAAATTCTCATCATATAAAAGGGGAGGTCCTGATGAAGAAAAGGCACCTTGAAATTTTGGGATATCGCGTTATTCAGGTACGTCTTATTATGCCATAGACTTCACTTAATTTGCGTTAACATCTTCTATATTTCTGTTGTGTTTCCAGATCCCTCATTTTGAATGGAACTCCATGGAGCTTTCAACACTGGATGCCTGGAAGGAATACCTCAAGAAGAAAATATTTACAGATCGTTTGACCTGAAAGCCTTATTTATTAAAACAATTATTCTGTCAAAGTCATCATAATTGTATCGTCTTAATAAGAATTTACAAAAGGTCACCAAGTGCTCTATATTCATATTCATTATTGTGACATCAGCCTGTTTTTGCAGAACTGTTCAGATGGTTGTAGGTTTTTTTTTAAATAAAAAGATGGAGCTTGTACTTGCCATGTGATCATTAAAATTGACACCTGTCCAAAAGGAAATAATGAACTGTGAGAATAAGCACATTTGGGCTTTTGTTGAGGTCTCAAGACCAATTCCGTTCAATTAGTGCAACAACATTATTTCGTACTTCCTCTTTAAAAATGTCAATACAAATGAGGTGTACAGGTAATATATCTTATTTTAATCAGAACAAACCTAGATTTCTTATCCTCTAACCATTCATCCTCACATCCGCACCAGTGGTCCGTCGTGTTTCTTATGGTTGCAATCTGGCATGAAATATGAAAGGATTATACAGTTATGTTACACACTTAAATCATAAATGTGTCAAAACATCAATCCGTGACGTTATAATGCTGTGTCAGTTTAAGATAATAAACAAAAGCAGGTTGCTGGACCATTACAGCTTGGCCATGCGAGCTGCATTCAGACGCATAGCCGCACAGGAAGCTCCGGCCGCGTAACGCATCTCGCGGATCATCCCCGTCCACTCCTTCTTGTCCTCTTCGTACCTGGAGGGGAACAAATACGTGTTCAGAGTGCCATCACGGCCTACGATGGAATGCTATTTATGTACGGTCTGGTTGAAAGAGCGAGTCACGTACTGCCAAATGTCCAAGGCTTCCACTGGTTCACACTCCTTGTTGTCGTTCTGCACCATGGCGAAACCTCCAATGGCGTAGAGGAGCCCTCCGCAGCTAACCAAGTTGACTGAGCTCCGCTCTTGGGGAAACTCTGGGAATGGTGACCACCTGCAACAATGTAGGCACTGGAAGGTTAGGTTTTTCACGCTTTGTAAGAAATTGAGGGTAAATTAAAAAACTAAACAACACTTTATTACAAATTGAGCAAGTAGCTATTTGAATATATGCACGTACTTATTGGTTGCAAAGTCGTAAGCTTCACATGCAGCAGTAAGGCCTTCTTCGTTGACTCCTCCAGCCACAATGATCTTCCCTTTATGGACGACCGCTCCGAACATGGCTCGAGGCGTTTTCATGGCGGCCACCTCTTTCCACTCAGACCTCTTGTGGTTGTACGCAAACATCTTATTGCATGGCTTGCTGTTTTAAACCAGTAAGAGGCGATGCCATGTCAGAATAAAGTCAATCCCACAGATGAACAAAACGACAATTCAACTTACTTATCGTCAGTTTTCCCACCGATACAATAAATCAACCCATTCTCTGACAGCACAGCGTGTCCGTGGATTCTCAGTGGAAACTTTTTGGTTTCAGCCCACTTCATTTTTCTAAAAAGGGCAGATTCAAATGAATATTTTTGAAAAAAACAGCGGTATTCTCGACAAAGCTAGCAAAACCTACTCGGTGTCGTAGCACATAACGGTGTCAAGGGACTCGTTGCTCTGCAGGTCTTTCCCCGCCACGGCAAAGATGAGCTTCTCAAACTCCCCCATGGCAAACAAACATCTGGGAGAGGGCATGGGGGGCAATGCAATCCAACCACCAGAAATGTTGTCCATCTAGAACGAGAGAAAAAGCGATAAAGTTTGGAGCGATAAACCCACCTAGCAGGCATGTTTCGGGGCTGTGAGAAGAAACTGGAGCAGCCAAAGGAA
Source organism: Stigmatopora argus (assembly GCF_051989625.1). Taxonomy (NCBI): domain Eukaryota; kingdom Metazoa; phylum Chordata; class Actinopteri; order Syngnathiformes; family Syngnathidae; genus Stigmatopora; species Stigmatopora argus. Next base: position 11,777,606 of record NC_135399.1, read on the forward strand.
ACCCACGCGGGCACGGGGTCTTGAAAACCAGGATGAGACTTGAATGGGAAACAATAGAACAACTTCTTGTAATCAACATAAATCTTTACCTGGTAGAAGTAACACTGCAACGGGTTTTCTTTGTTGTCGTCATCTACAAAGAGTCCTCCAAGCACGTAGAGGTTGTTCTTCTTTGACACCAGACTCACATGGTTGCGGGGGATTTGCTCTGTCATGGCGGCCAAAAAACATTCATTTTCTTGCCCGTCGTAGGCCACCGCAGCCGTGTCGTTGATCATCAGCACCAAGTCTTTTGCGAACATGCCGTATCTTCGGGTATCGTTTAGGTAGCCGGGCAACTTGGCTTCTTCTCCTTCCCCGTCGCTCTTTTTCTTCTCGGGCAACTTGCCTGCAAATGCTTCCCTGATTTCTTTCATTTTTTGGGCAAGCGCCGGGTCGCTTTTGATGAGCTCGTCCTTTTCGACCTTTTCCTTGAAGTACTTGTCTGGAAGTAAACGGAAGCGGATGCAATCAAAGGCTTCCGGTAAGGATTTGATGCGGTTCTCCTTGTCCTTCCTGATCCACCTCATGAGAGTCTCAAACACAACTTCTTCCTTCTCCACATTCAGCGCGTCGGCTCCAATAAGAGCAAAGAGTTCATGAGGAGCGAGTTCCAAAAAGTCCTCGTCCTTGGCTACGTCCACGAAACGGTCGGCGATGTAATCTCGAGCCGCTATTGCCAGTCTGGGGCAGTTGATCATCAAGCCCAGCCTGTAGATGGCAAGGCAGTTCTTCATAGTTAGCTTCTGCTGAAGAAAGTTCACACAAACCGTGAACACCGAGGGGATCTGGAAGCGACTGGCCACCGTCAAGATGTCCTGCACGTTGTCGTCGTTGATATCGATCTCTGCCGAGTACATGTAGCTTACAATGCCTTCCATGACAGCGGGATCCAGATCCTCCAAAACCACCTCCTTCTTGTCCACTTCTCTGCCATCCTCAGAGAAGTAAAGTTCCCGGAAGTAGGGGCTACATGCGGCCAGGATAAGGCGATGGCAGGGTATGCTCCTGTCCCTCACTTTCAGGACGCAGTCCACCAACTTATTTTCATTCAGGAGTTCTTTGAGTCCGTCCTGAAGCAGAGTGCTCTGAAAGAGCCGAAGATCTTCCTTCAAACCACGTGGGTCCATCGTGATCTCGAATGGATTGGAAGAGCAGGGGTGAGAATACAAGAGGCCGCTGTGAAGGCGCCGAGCTTTAAGGTGGCCAGTTCTGAGGCTACACTCGATATAACTGTGCTCCTCTAAATTTAGCCTAGCGCCCCATCCAGGAAGAATTCTTCTTGGCCCTATCAGAGCTCACGTACAGCTGTCGCGGAGTAAAAACAACTGCGGAGATTCGTCACCCTGGTGATTTGCATTGTTAGGCGCCCCTCACAGAAATAGTCTAGGACATTTTTCGTTTTCATTTAGGTTTCGGGCGCATCGGAGAAAAATCCTTGGCAAAGCACTAATCGAGGTGATGAATTTCTTAATCCATTGTTCATGTTTAAAGATAATTGCTGAAAACATCTGAAAAACTTCTGGGGAAAAATGTTGGTGGTTTTGTAAGCTTGGTTTATAAGAAAGTCAGTGAAACACAAAACACATTTGTCCAATTTGGTTGAGTACTTAATGCTCACGTTTGCAATTCTAGCGACAGTCATAAATCAATGACTCTGCTGTCCAGTATTAGCCTGTGAGTGAACAGCTGTTGCTATAAGTGGTGACACTAGGTTCTCTTTTAGCATTATCAAAATGCCTGATCTTTAAATACAGTTTCTCTCCCATGCAAATAATGCATTAGATTCTAAAATAACAATATTTAAGATATGGATTTCTCTTAAACCACTAAAATTATTGTTTTTTTTAATGTATGACGGACATTCACAATAAACGTCTTATACGAATGTGCTATATCAAAAGACTATCAACACAATACAACTGTTCCTGTCAAATACGTTATGTCAGCACAATATTTACAGCAAAATGCTACATAAATATTGGAAATTATTTCAAGTCATGACTTCCCACAATCCTTGAAGGGTAAATCCGTCCCTCAGCTTTTCAATGGCAAGGCCAAGGTCCTCCGAAAAAACTGGCTCGCGATCTTGTTGCTTAAAGAAAGATAGGAAAAATAAATATATACATTATTGAATGTAAATTAAAGCTGTAATTGTCATGTTTTGAGACTTTACCTTGTTACTATCGGCAAAGTAGGCCTGTGGGCAAAAGAAAAAAACAATTTGGAATTGATCAGTTTCTTATTCAATAAAATACAGAACACCTAATGCAGTTAATTTGTATACTTTTTGTTTTTTGAACTAGAAGTAAAAGCCTGTGTGGCCTATTTGCTAAGTCATGAAGCGATGGTTATTTACTCATTATTTTTTTTAAGTTTGGTGATTTCATTTTTTTCTTCTAGAACAGGTTAACTACATTTAGTCAGCAGCTATTCTTGGAGCTGGAAAGCTAGGCCAAAGAGACCCCCCTGGGCGGGGCTGCCGAGAGTGCCAAAGACACTCACAGTGAAAGCATCCGTCTGCTCGTCAGGCTCGATTTCCACGTCATCGGGAGGCTGCTCCAGCGTCACTTCTTCCAAGGGCAGCGGCTAAAGGATTGGGACGACAAACATTGCTATGGCAACAAACCCATCATAACAGATTTATCATTGAACGATTCATTTATTTCAGTATTATAAATAACTAGATCTATATTTTTGTTCTTTATTTCAGATTCCAGAATGAATCTTTATAATTGATTACCTTTTCCTCCATTTCATACTCCACTCCAAAGATTGGGTTGGCAGAGTAGACTTTATGGAGTGAGTTGATTTCTTTAAGAGCGTCCCGAAGTTTATCTACAGGGTCAATCTTAAAGCCCAACACATAACCACCACTCTAAAAACAGGAACAAGATGAGAGGTAAATGCCGTATTTGTCATTTTTCAAACATAAAAATAAAGAACAACAAATGTAAAGTATCAGGAACTCACCTGGCGGGAACTTTCTATTACCAAAGCCAAGCCAAATTTTGAGTCCCTTATTCTGACAGACCACTTTAAGAAAGATAGAGAAAACAGAAGAAAGTTTGCAACATGCATAAAATGCATTACATATGCTCATTTGTTTTTGGATTCTAGAGGGGACATATTATGGAACCTTGTGTTAAAGTAAAACACAATACGTACAATCTGGAGGTAAGGAATGCTGACATTAAAGCTCTCATTCATATTGGCGTGCCACACAATCCGTACATTGGTGACAAAAAAGGTTCCCAGGTTTCCCTAAATGACACAAAGGTACATATAAAAAAATATATATAAAACTTCAAATCAGTAAGATCAGCTCCTGTAGATTTTAGTAAGAGAAAAGAACAGTATGTGGATATAAATCTACATATCTACCTGATCGCTGGATAAATTCCAGACGCCATTGATTTTGTCATAAACTTGCTCCCGAGGTAAAAGCCTCAGATTTTTGTTTTGAATAAGCGCTGCCCGCAGTTTAAGGTCTCGGTACATTTTAGATGTTTCGTAGGCTCTGCGTAGAAATAAAAGGAATATTTTCTGTAGTCTTGTTTTGAGTAAAACAGTAATTAGCATTCCCCTTGCGTTTTTTTTTACCTGTGGACGGCGATGACGGATGTAAAGAGGCGAGGACTTCCTGGCACCACATTAGTAAAGATGAACTCAAATCTTGTGTTGTTGGATTTTGTCAGGATGTAAAGAGCTTCGGTTTGGCCTCGAAGTTTCTGAAAAAATTCACAAGAGTTTTGAACTGTCTTCATCACACTATACTGTAGATGGGCATTTAATAACAACCAAAGTCTGACCTTGGAGGAGAATTTTTTTTGGTATCCACTATTTCAAACAGAAGGAACATTGTCACTACAAAAACTGTACTTACTGAATTTGCTGTTCTTGTTGTTATGTTAATGATAGAGTTGTAGCCAACAGCTGGAAAAACAAAATCAAAGCTTATTCTAGATAATCAAGTTTAAAAAAGGGGTCTAAAACAAAAAGCTCTTCGTGATTTGACTGCATTTTAACTTAACAAATGAGTATTTTCTTTTAAAAGTGCTACACAAATAGACTTACAACATTTGAATGACAACAGTCAAAACACCAGCTTCTAAAACGTATGATTACTCACACAAATTCACTCTTGGCAAGGCCAAAGAATGCCAAATAATTCTCAGGTTTGTCACTAAGAGCCGACCTAGAAATTAAAAAAATATGTATACACAAAAACATCAGAAAGATAACCAGCCAAACACAAATAATTGCCGTATTTTCAACAAAATAAATACCGCGGTCGCCATTATTTCCTTTCGTGTCTTCAATGGAGTCCAGGCAGTCTATCATCACTTCACCTGGCCGAGTTTTCATCTGCCTATGTCCAAAAATTAAAATGACGAAATTAATCTATATTATGCCAGTAAATCCGTTGTAAAGTAAACGTTCTGTACTGCTACCTTGCTAAACGCAAGACTTACTGTGCGGTTATGTCGAAACGAACGTCTCTGTCCTCCCAAAGAGCATCTAAAACAGAGGCCATGGCGATGTTTTGCTGTTGTAATTATAGAAATTAATAACAAAATAGCCCGTGGTGAAGTATTTAGCAGGTTGGCTAATCTGCTACTTAGCTAGGGTATCCATGGTAACGGATGGCAAGCGAGAGGGAACAAAATAAAACTTTTTATTTTTTAATAAAACCAGGAATCCCATTAAATATAATATATCCAATGTTAATTTATTTTGCATGAATTTGTCTTTTAAAATCAATTTATTTTATAATTAAATAGTTCAATAGTATAATTGTTTTTAATGAGTGATCATGTCTTTTATTTTTCTTGTCATCCATTATTAGTAAAATATAGATAAAATAGACTACATTTTCCACACAAGCTGTATCTATTAATAAAAAATACAATTTTAAGTGGGGTTTTAATCAACCTTTTTTTTTAAATTAAAAGCTGTGGATGTTTATTATATAAGAAAGAAAAAAATGAAGCAGGAATTTTAGAAAAAGGAAAAATGACAACAATTTCTTTTATTAAAAAAACACAAACAAAAAGCATTTTGTTAAAGTCATACAACACCCACATTTTGACACATCTCATGGAGGAATTATAAGCACATTAGTAGGGATCAGAATTTTTCCTCTCCTGATGACAACTTCAGTACACTTCTGCAAGGTAAAATAAGCATTCCTGTATTCCAGCTGCCAAATGACACCAGCATGAAGATAAAACAGGACAAAAAAGTTACCATTGTTTTGTTGCAGCAGAGTGAGTGAGTAAAGCAGATTTCTTGATGTGTAGCAATTATTAAAACTTGGATCGTGTCATGTTAATTGAATTATACTGGAATTTTTTTCAAAATTCACTAATCAGCCATTTATTTGCTTTGATGACAATATCACCATATTATTGCTTGGACCACATTCTTATTCTACTGGTAAAATCAGACGATGACGTTGGTCAAGGATCATAAATTGCTCAGTGAACATACGTACATAATATCACATTTTAAATACTACCTGTCTTCAACATAACACAAGTCTTCCTACATTCGTCTTCAGTTTCGAATCGATTGTCATTTCCGGGGCAGCCTCCATACCAAAATTGCGCACAGGAATTAGCTTGTTTGTCATAATACCAGCGGATGTTGTACGTTCTGCAGGTTCCCTGGTCCAGACTCAGGTTACAGCGGGGATCACGAAGTGGAACCTCTAAAGAATAAAAAGGACCCTCAATAAGTTGTTTAAAAATGCCTAATAAAGTACACTATGTGCATCTAATTGCATGCAGAACTGACCTTCAGGTAGGACTGGATTTAGCCCAGAGCTTATAAATGACGATGATGGAGATGATGATGATGACGATGGAGTTAATGCCTCCTTGGAGACTTCACTTTCCTTCACATGTACCAAAGATGCCGTTTTGTTCACTGCTACCGCGCTGCCGCTGGCCCTCACATGGGCTCTCAAGTCTAAATCTTCACCGTCGTCATCTTCCTCCACCTGAGTGAGACAAGATTCGGAAACCATTTCAGAATTTATTGGTATTGCGGAGTCTGTCAGTCTGTCTGAATGCAAATCAATTCGGGACTGACCTGGACAGGGAGTGGATCAGCACTGATGGGCAGTGCAAAAGTGTCTCCACGGCCTCGGTTGTTCCTCCTTACTTCATTCTTATTTTTTCCACTGTCATTATTGTCTCCATTGCTACGCTCGCCATACACGTGACTTGCATGAACACCAATTCCATTGTTGCTATTCCAGTTCCCGTTTCCAATGTGATTGTAGATGAATGCGCCGTTTTCATCCTCGCAGAACTGGCTGATGACTTTAGATTCCAGAGCTGAAAATAGGAAAGATGAAAAAACATTTCATTCACAGTGGTTGAATCTAGAATGGACAGGTAATGGCTTCATGGTTTGGAATTGTCATGATGTGTGAAAATGGGATTAGGAAAATAACATATTCACTTTTTTTAACCTATCCTCCATTATTCACGCACAAAAATGTTTTTAAGAGCTCAGGCCAAAGCGATAACAGCATCGGTGCCAAAGAACTATGTTAGAGTGAGTTTTGGGGCTTCCTATAGACAAAAGTGACGTGATCGTGGAGCTTCACTAAGATCTTTTGTGGATTGTTGCTATTGTTACATAGCTTGGACCTGGTGTTTAGATTTTTGTTGTTGTCCCCCAATATATAATTGCCACACATTTGAAACATCCCATGATTACCTGGCAGTGTGTTGAAATCATCGATAAGGTACATGTGTTCACTATCAGGGTCAGAGGCAATCAGGTTGAGTTCTTTCAGAAACTCTTCCTGCGTAGGATCCGAAGAATTGACGATTCCCAAAGCGTACATCTCAATATTTGCGGCATGGGCCTCTCTCACGGCGATATCAAGTTTTACTGGCTCTCGCTTGTCAGTCTGACCATCGGTAATGACAATGGCGACCTTCCTGACACCGGGCCGGGTGTTATAGAAGGCCTCCTGGGTGGCTTTTCGGATGGCAGTGCCAGTATGAGTGCCCTCGCCCATGTAAGGCATCTTTCGAATGGCCTGCTTGACATCCTGTTTATTGGTGTAGCGGACCAAGTTGAATTCCAAACGGACTTCCAGGCTGTAAAGGATGAGGCCGATTCTCGTCGCGTTGCGTCCCACCGTGGTCCTGTCCACCATCCTGGTGACAAAATCTTTGATGATTTCAAAGTTGTCAGGGCCAACGCTCTCTGAGCTGTCGATCACGAAAACAAGTTCCATTGGCCTTTCTTTGCACTTGACGCCACATCCTGACGACGACAACATTTGTAGGTTTTGTAATGAATGCAAATAGCATTTATTGAAATCAATCTGACTACTACTTACCACATATTTCTTTGATGAGCTTAATTATGTCCTCTCTCTGTAAAAACCAAAAGTATCTGCTTTAGATTTTTTTTTTCTCCAGATGAATCAGACTAGATTCAACTGGACTTACCGTGAGGCCTGCATCTCCCTTTGTTCCTGATTTTCCCTGTTATTTGACCAAATACAACAGTTTTAAATGCTTTTACTAATTCCATAACCATGTCAATATTCAAAATGATAGTTTCATGAAAATGGTTATTTACAGTGTGTCTATCTAATGGACATTGTATCTGTTTTTACTTACTGCTGCACCAGGCACTCCTGGATCTCCCAAATCTCCTTTTGCACCCTTGGTTCCCCTCTCACCCTGAGACCCCCGATCCCCCTGCATCAACAACAGATATGAAATCAATCCGAGATCAACCAATTTGACAGGTTACGTTGTATTTGTAATCAAAGTTAATTGTAGCTCTTACTTTAGCACCTGGAAATCCATCTCCTGTTGGCCCTCTTGGTCCGGTCATACCTTGGGATCCAGTATCCCCCTGAAGATAAAAATACATAATCAATTAAAATTAGTGAGGCCATGACTTGAACAATTATTGAATTACTGAATGTAAATGTCTGTCCCTTTTCACCTTGGGTCCTTGAATACCCTCTCCCGGTGGTCCATTTGGTCCAGGAGGTCCTGCCCTCCCAACATTACCCTTAAAACACATCAAAAATATATATATCAAGGATTCAGATTCCAGATTAAAAATGGTAAATATGAATTAGCTAGTAATAATCTTACTGGTGGCCCTTGAATTCCCTCCCCAGGTGGTCCAGGCAAGCCTGGCAATCCTCTAAAGCCGATGTCCCCCTGGAATAAAAGTACCCAAAGTGATATCAAATATTTAATGAAACACAAGTCAATTATCTTTAAAGTGAAACCTTAGGTCCGGGTATTCCTATTCCCTCTGGACCTGGCTCTCCTGGTAAACCTGGAATTCCTGGAGGGCCCTGGAAAAGATACACTTGTTAATAATATCAACATCAGTTTAAGACAGTCTTTTTCTTGGTGGTACAAACCAAGGGTCCTGGAATGCCGTCACCTTTTTGTCCGGGTGGACCGTGTGGCCCAGTTAATCCTCTATCACCCTAATGCAGAAAAACCGAGTTGAGGTGATATCAATGCTAATGTGCTTTATTTTTTTGTAAATAGTTTGGTTAACAGTGGCAGTATTACAATAGTGCTTACCTTTGGACCTGGAAGTCCTAGGCCTGTTTCCCCAATTGGTCCAGATGGACCAGAGGGACCTAAATCCCCCTGATAATAAGAAATTGAAGTCATCGTGACGATTAGTCAAAGTATAATGCATTTCAGTGCTTTTAAAGGAGCCATGAGAAATGTTCGGTTATTCACCTTTGGACCAGTTATGGATCGTCCTGGCTGCCCTGGAATTCCCTGGTGACCTGGTACCCCACGTTCACCCTATCAAGTGGTAGTTGGGAAAGAACATGACTTAATTATGAGTAGTCTGGGTTCATATGACAGAGACATTTTTACAATGACTTTATTGATGACTCTGATTCCTACCTTAGGCCCAGAATGTCCTGAGATCCCTGGAGGTCCATGTAACCCACGAATCCCCCTCAGACCCTGGTCCCCCTTTGAAGGGATTGCCATACATTGTTTGAGTGACCCGTATGAGATTGAACATTAAGTACAAAACCCAAAAAACAAACCTTCTCTCCTTGTGTTCCAATTCCTGGCGGTCCTTCAGAACCTCTTGAACCAGGAAACCCAGGCTCACCCTAAAAGGAAAAAGATAAGTCAAGTAAGTTAAAAAAAAAAAAAAAACTATTACCATTGGAGTCATTGTACCTTCTGTCCTGGGGCCCCATCTTCACCTGGAAGACCTGGTAAGCCACCCAAACCAGCAGATCCAGGTTCACCCTAGGTCAATCCAAAAGAAGCATTGGATACAATGGATGCAAGACATTGAGATATGTAAATAATATGATATACTACAGTCCATTCTAAAGCAAGATCGTTTTGCTGAGATTTTTCACCTTTGGACCAGATTCCCCAATGCCTCTCTCTCCCGGAGATCCCTGCTCTCCAGGTAAACCTTGATCTCCCTAGAGATTAAAACAAAAATGCTGGTCCTTAAAAACAACATAAAAACCATGCTTTTATTGAATTTATTTTTTTAATGAGGGATGGATGCATTTTGAGATCTGCTGTCACAAACCTTAGGTCCAGGGACACCCTGTCCTGGAAGGCCCCTTACTCCTGATGGACCCCTTGGACCCTCAACTCCCTTGATATTAAAAGAGATGGCTTTCAGAGACCCCAACTCCTAAGTGCACTTGTAAGGGTGTGAAATTATGAAAACGTGTGTCAGTTTTCTGACCTTCTCTCCTTGTAAACCAATTCCCGTAAGCCCGGTGGACCCTGGAGGACCTGGGGGCCCCAGTTCACCCTGGAAGTAAGCAGTCAAAGTTAAATGTAGCTATTGCTGATACTTTTGTTTTAAAAGTGCAATCAAAGTTCTTGAGATACGATCAGTAGTGACTAAGTGCTGATCAGTTCACATGCGAGAATGACAATTCTTGGTTTGTGATTGTTGTTGATAGAAACTGACCCGTTGTCCTTTAATTCCCGCACCCTGTTGTCCTCTCGATCCCCTCGGTCCTGGAAGCCCTCGATCACCCTACGGAGAAAAGTCGTGCAACATTAAGTTCTATCCGAAGCACTTTGTAATTATTGGGTTCTTGCCAAGTTTGTACGTATTGTTCTCCACTCAGACACTTATGAAGAGGGGCGTGTTGGCTCCTGTTTCTCACTTCACCAAAGTTACTCTACCCGAAAGGAATGGACGTTACTCTTCATTTTTCCTTTCCTACCCTCTCCTGACATGATAATTTCTTTCTTTTTTACCCAAACCAAGACGAACCAAGAATAAACCAAAAAATTTCTCCACGGCAGCTAAATTATACACTAACGATTTGTTACTTTACAATAATTGTGCAGTCAGACTCTAATTCTACTACTGTATTTTCAATAGCTAATATTTATCCCAACTTTTACAGAAAAAAAATCTGCAGTTGATCAGAATCCAGGAATGAATGGTGTTTGTGCTTGGACATAATACTGTACCTTTGGTCCAGGAAGACCTTCGCCCGTGGGTCCTTTTTCTCCCTGGACACCTTGTGGCCCTTGAGGCCCCTATAAAATAAAGCCAGAGTTCTTATATTCGGTCGATAAAGAAATAATTAAAGACAACTCCTTAAAAGAAAAAAGTCCAAACTCACTGGTGGACCATGTGCACCAATGCCTGCAGGACCAGGAGGACCTAGACGGCCTTGGAATCCCATGTCACCCTACAAAATGTTTGTCAATTGATGTATTAAAATTGCAAATAATTAGCTATGCATGAGGAATGTCAAACTTATTTTGGGGTGCGGGCCACCAGCGTGCAAATCAGATCCCATGTAGGCTGGATCAGTTTGACACACCTCGTCTACATAACACAAGTTACACAAAAGAAAAATTTTCATGACATACTTTTGGTCCTTGTATCCCAATGCCAGTTTCACCCTGAAGACCTGGAGGGCCGGGTAGACCACGTTGTCCCTGTCGTCAAAATATAGGTTACTATTCGTTGTCTCTTTGCGCGTTGGAACATGCTTTGAATTCAATCTGTCAGTTTAAGTCAATCTCTCAACACTTGTGTAACTTGTGACACAAAACTTTAAAAGGTCTGTCATTGCTTAAAAGGATAAAATACAATTGGTGTTTTGCTACTCCGTACATACCAAAGTAATTGTATTTCCCCCTTCGGCAAGATTAAGAGACTTTGGAAAATCTACATTGTTGTTGGGATTATACAATTTCGTTGCACTTGGTATCCAACCAAAACTGCAAAAATACAGTATGGAGTGCCAAAACTGGTAGAAATAATGTCTCGTGCCTTGAAAATTTGGTTACTCTCATTTAACTCTTACTATGTTGTTAGAATTTGTCCAATTTCAAGAAAATTTGAAGAAAACAGGTGCTTTTTCCCCATAAAGAAATTTCCAACCTGCTTCCCCAGTGGGCCCTCCGGTCCAATGTCCCCATGTGGTCCTGGGACCCCCTGCACACAGGCAAAAGAAATTTAAATGTTATATATACATATGTATGCTAGGTAGTGTATGTTATCAAGTGTCATTTTGCTACACGGCATGTATATAGTCTGATTCTAATGCTTACCCAGGAAAAAGTAAACAAAAATGGCCCACGCAAAACTTTCATCATAATTGTTCAATTAATTAAATTTAATTTCCTTTATTGTCTTCATAAAATCAACCGAATTTACTAACCTGCAGTCCTCTAAGTCCTCTTGCACCGATCGGACCCTCAGGACCCTGATGCAGGTTACATAATGTTAATAGAGACAAAGATTATGCAAATTTATATATAAATACACGTCTATAATTTACTATTCACATTGTACCCTGTCTCCTTTGATTCCCGGAGTGCCGCACTCTCCCCTTTCACCCTGTTGATAGAATAACAATTATACATACACATTTACATTTCATATTATTCTTAAACATTTGTTATCGTTATAAATTACCTGTTCCCCTTTATAACCAGATTTTCCCTGCAAACACAGCGAGACAGTAAATTAAAGTGGGCAAAATTCAATCAAATGCTTTGTTCACTTACCTCGGCGCCATCTCGCCCAGATTGACCACTAATTCCTGCTTCACCCTGAAATGTAACCATGATAGAAAAGTTCATTTCGACAACTAGATATCAATTTTTCATGTCAGGACTGGACTGTAGAGTAAAAAAAAATTGGCTTTGTTGGGTAGCTGAACTTGGTACAAATTGTTTCAAACTGAAAAGCTGATTTCAGGTGTGGAATCCTGAGGCTGAGAAAAAGACACATAACCTTTGAAGAGCATGTCAAGCAGGCCTAGCCATGCGTGTGATTTGGCACACACCTTTTGCCCTTTCAGCCCCGGGGTGCCCTCTTCTCCTGGACGACCTTTTTTCCCCTTAAGAAAGAAAAAAAATCACAGTTTTAGACTTGGCGATTTGCTTCTGCTGTGTTACTTTTTTGACCCTAGGCAGCAAATAATTGACTTTTAGTCATGGAAAGAAATGAAATGCATTTTTTGGCAGGCTGAGACACCGAGACAGACGTAGGGGTGAAATGGATGACACCATGACTCATTTCGACATTTGGAGTATGAATAGGGCATGAATTGTCTCGCCCACGGGTTGGGGGGTCATTACGTGGAGATGCACCTGGATACATGTTATTTTGCTATCCCCCAGACAGCTCTGGTTTGTAACCATTAAAGCAATAAGAGCAATTATGAGAGCGGCTTTGTTTTAGAGGAAGAATTTGAAGAATCTGTCCTTGAAGAAAGCACCTGGCTAATGGTGGCGCAGCTGTTTTTCAGCATAGGCGGATTACTTATGGCTACCTTCAAAAGAAGTTTGCACTAACGTCTTCATGTAGGCTTCAGAAAATCCACTGCCGTCATGCGCAAAGCATCATTAAATATAGCTCATCATTGCACAGGTATGCTAATTACGAATTTTATCAACACTGACCATTGAAGTAGTGATGGAGTAATGTTTGTGTTTAAAGTCTTCATATAAAATAGAACCGATTATTTTAATGTGCCTACCAAGATAATTTTGTTTTTTCTATATTTGGATGACATTCATAACAAAAAACACCAAAAACAAACCTCCTTAATTTTTCATGTCACATTGAGGGTCCAAAAATATCAATCCCATGGGACACAGGTGACGCCCGGACCACATGTTTGATACCACTGATGTTGTACATTGGACTCCGAGAAACCATGCTACTCTGTGAGTTAAAAAAAAATCCCCAGGAATTATGAAAACTCAATCTGAAGCCAAGAAACATTTTCCAAAGTGTACGCCAATTCTTTCTATTAAGCCCTCCATTAAAAAACATCTATAGGAACCACCAGGTAAGCAAATTTCTCTCTCGCAAAGATCTGCCATGCAAAGGTGGAACCCAGGAAGCTTGCAATCACTTTCATTGGACTTTTTCACATGACCAAGGTCATCAACAAAGTTACCTTGAAACGCAATCTCCTGAGGTCAATGTGAGTACACCCCACATTCCACGTCAGCCTGTTCAAACCTGCCATGGAATCCCTTCTGCCCCCTCCTTCCATGCCCCCCACCCTCTGCGTTCTGAGGAAACTCTTGTCATCTGCAATATCTAGTTACAACTTTTCAGATGCAACTTTTATGGATTTTCTTCTGGCTTTATTGTTGATGATTCACTCATCAACGATTAAAACAGTGTTTATCCTAATACATAAAGGCTGTCAATCGCCAGGTGTTAAGTGGGAAGGCGGCCATTTTCACCTTATGTCTCCCTCCCTGCACTTGTTGACCCTGATTTCCGCACATACATCACCCTGCGTCAAATGCTGTCATGTTAACAGTTTGTCGTATGTTTTAGTCATGTTTTCTGATTTTATAACCGTGCTTGTTTTGGGACACAGTTGCTTTTGCTGACGGTCTACCTGTGTACTGAACCCCGGTTAAAATAAAAGACTGTCTTGAGTCTTGAGCACGCTGCTCAAAATTACGGGTTGACATTGAGAATATTTCTGGAAACTATCCTTAGGGCTTGTCAATTTACAACACTTCAGAAAAGATTACTACTCACTGCAGGCCCACCGGGTCCCCTCTCGCCTTTCTCACAAGCACACTTTGGAGCCAGTGGGCACTGGAAAGAAGGAAAGATTACTTAACCGTGGCTATAACTCAGTAATTGTATGACTTAGTAAGCAATTTTGATGAGGATAAATACTTACACCTTCATCGGCCAGGTCGCTCTGCAAATAAATGCAAAAGAAGAATTGAAGAGAGGAAACAACAGAATTTCAATTGTATTCCAATAAAAATAATGACACAATATACAAGCTTAGTGCAATTAGTTAGAAATGCATATCAAACTATTTCCTGCAATTGACGGCACTGGAAACTGAAAAATTGGCTCCAAATAATCGATTATAGATTGAAATAACATGTATCGCATAAGGTTTTCAAGTCCAAATTATAATATGTTGTTGAAATGTGTAAAATCAAGTGCTACACTTTGGTCACTTGTGTACCGACTTATCTATGTGAACACTTATGTTGATTACTATCTATCTTGACTACTTATGTTGATTACTATCTATCTTGACTACTTATGTTCTCTACTATCTATCTTGACTACTTATTCTTTATTACTTATTTATTGATTATCATTCATTGATTATCATTCATTGATTATTATTGATTGATTATTATTGGTTGATTATTATTGATTGATTATCATTGATTGATTATTATTGATTGGTTATTATTGATTGATTATTATTGATTGATTATTATTTATTGAATATTATGTATTGATTATTATTTATTTATGATTATTTATTGGTTATTATTTATTGATTATTTATTTGTTTCTTAGTTGTTGTTATTTGTGCACTTAGTGGTGAAGCTTTAAATCTCATTATACTTGTATAATGACAATAAAAGCATTAAATTCAATTCAAAGTCAATATTGGCAATGTTGGCACTGTTTACTACTCACCATCTTGGTAGCTATTTTCTCAACTATGTCCTTCTCCTGCAAATTGTGGACAAAGTGGGATGTGGGAGAGCTGGCGAGGAGACGCAGCTGAGCCACGTTGGAGGGCTCGTTGGCCGTTCGGGTAATGCCCAAAGTGAAGAACTTGACACCCTGGTTTTTGGCCTCGGCCACAGCAGAGAAAATATCGGGGTTCCTCGGGTGGGAGGAGCCATCGGTGAGGAGCACGGCTACTTTAATGCTGCCCAGGCTGGACTCCTCCAGGTAGATTTTGGTCATGTTGGTAATGGCGTAGGTGGTGTAGGTGCCGTGGCCGATATAGACGATAGGTGCGATGCGGTTCTTGAAGTTCTCCGTGCCTCTCCAGTCGGTAAATCTTTGCTCTGTGATTACTGTGCTGCTGTACTGCAGCAAGGCCACCCTCATGCTCAAACGGCGACCAGTCTGCAGTTTTAGCCCTTGAAGTCGATCCACCAAGTTCAAGGCAAACTGCTTCTCCTGCTCATGGTTGTCTTTGGCGCTTTCAGAACTGTCTAGTAAGAAGGCAAGCTCTAAGCTACAATCTTCATCTAGGATGGCTGTAATTTAAAAAATAAAATAAAATTAAAAAAACAAGTGGACTCTTAAAATACTTTTCAAAACATTTTTAACTACAATTGTGTTTCCAAATTTGACAAAAAAATACTCTCTAATAATAGCAATGTTTCATTCAGAGTAATATGAATAAGTAAAAGTAGTGTAAATATAAATATTCATATAGTGCAATATCCTTGAGATTAAATCATTTTTAAGTGGAATGATGATGTCTCACTGCCATTGACGGTGATAGGCATCTAATCTAATAGGACTGGTGAAAAATGGATTGCATTTTTATCGTTATCAATTGTAGCCAATTATTTAATACGTAAAACACGTTTTAAAAAATGCTTTTTTTAGAGATAAAATTTTATATCTCCAAATGCATTTCTGTTTAAGTTGCAAGAATTAGATTTCAGACACAATAATCATGGCAAAAGTCAGATAAATGTAGCTTACCTTGCCCATCATAAAGATTTGCAGCCAGTGGTTTTGGGTAAAATTTAACTCCTCTGCTATCATGAAGATCTTGCGCCCAAACAAAAGTTTGTACCGTGACCAACACCACCACCGATTCAAAGGACAGGACCATCCTTGTCTCTACAATGACAAAAAAATGAGACACCCATTACAAAGAAAAATGTACACAAATGCAAGGTATCCATAAATAACAGCCTTTACTATTCAACATACTATGAAGTGTTGCAGTTAGCAATGGTTTGGTATCCTGTTTGGACCTGCAGGACTAGCGAAAAGACCACCAGGTTGCACAGTGAGTGAGCACTGTTGAGCTCATTTAACGTGATGCCGTGGTTCTCAGTAGTATTGAGTGAAGGAGTCAGTCGTACTCTCCCCTTTTTTATAAGGAAGAACCACCCAACCAGGTTCAATGGATTCTTGTTCGTGCTGAAACCCTCACTCTTGCCTCAGGGCTTGAAAAGGCAGGGATATGTTTCCAACAATGATGGGCTTAAAGGTGGTATTTTAGACATTTTCAGTGACACAGACAATCATCTAGAGGGGATGAAGTAGCGCTTCAGTGGCTAAGTGAGAGTAATTATCATAAGCATAGATTCCTCACCTGAGGACCTCGAAAGGTTAGAGGGCCTGATGACCTTTCCATTGGGATCGGGACAGTGATGGCTGAAAAAAGAAGGGTTTATAAAAGCATTAAGGTGTTAAATCTGTTATTGATTGATTGATTAATTGATTGATTTTAGAGAATAATTGGAAAACTAACTCTAAAAAAGTAGGTTGGCTGGTCTATAATTTGCAAATTTTGCACTCTAACACTTTATCTTACACTTTTTCCACATGATGAAGGAACATATTTTTAATGAATGTGATTCTTCCTGGTTAATTTTTTAAATTATGATTACATCAACGGATAAAACGTCAGTGATTGGCGTTTAGAGGACATATGTATTACTGTCAGAGTATACATCTATAGCCGGGGTCAGTGGCGTAAGTGCTTGGCGGCCATCTTGAGACAGAAATCCTCTCTTACAGGCTCGACAGCACCGAACGTGAGACGAGCAAAAAGTCTCTAAATCCTTGAGGGATTTCCAAAACGGTGTTGTAAATTAACCTTACCAACGTAGCTATGAGTCTGGCTGGATTTTTCGATAATCTTAGAATGATTATCAAGTAGGAAGTCAAATTTCTCGAATGGCTCGGGCAAAAAGGGTCAACCAATGAGGACAAGAAAATCTAGAATTTTCTATCTGTGTCTCGAGCCCTGCAAGTACCGCCCCCCTGCGGCTAAAAAGGCACGGAAACACAAAAGACTGCGCATGCGCTCATTGCCGCTCCTTCTGCTCAGGACTCCACCAGGCTAAGCTGTCCTCTCAGCGGCTTCACCTTCAGCCATTTTAACAATGCTCGGTAACGTTGCACGCGGTTGTAACGGGATTTTCCAGGCTTTAAAGCCCGGCGTGAACTCCTTGAAGACCTTTGCTGGTAAACATGTGAGCCTAAATATGGGTAAGTTTGTATATTTTCACCGTGTTCGAATGTCATTGCAACGTGTCCTCTGGACTGTCATGGAGGCGCCCTCTAACTCATTCCTATTTCCTCTTTGAATTCAAAACAAATACTCTTAGTTATTTGGTTATGTGTCGAATATGTAACAGTAAAATGCTGGTTGTAGTTATTCTCATTGATCTGACCTTTCAGCCATTGTCCTCCTCAATGACCTTTTATTCGGCCTATCAGTCACATGCATTGGGTTAATAGCTTGTATTGATTGATTTTCATGAATAACGATACGACAATATAAGCCAGGTTTCTCATTAGGTTAGTATAGTTTCTTCAAGGTTTTGGAAAAACAATGATAGGTGTGGTTGTAATTCAGTTGAATTTGCATGTGTCATTGCAGGTAGGGGCTATGCAAACCCCGCCGCTCAGGCGGCTATTGCCAATGGACGCATCACGGCCGTCATCGGTGCCGTTGTGGACGTCCAGTTTGACGAAGGCCTGCCCCCCATCCTCAATGCGCTGGAAGTGACGGGCCGTGATAGCAGACTGGTGCTTGAGGTGGCACAGCATCTCGGTCAGTAATTGAAATACTGTACTGGAGTAAGATAGTTTTCTTTTTCTTCAATGTCGACTATTCTTGTTTCTTTCTTCAGGGGAAAACACCGTCAGGACAATTGCCATGGATGGCACAGAGGGTCTCATCCGTGGACAGAAGGTTCTTGACACCGGGGCACCAATTAGGATCCCTGTGGGGCCGGAGACTTTGGGCAGGATCATGAATGTCATTGGGGAACCCATTGATGAACGTGGACCAATTAGCACTAAACAGTGAGTTATTTTTTTTGCAAAATAAGGTCCTTCACTGTTAACATACACATTTGTCAATATCCCTTGAATTAACCTTCTATTATTAATAGCGGTTTTCAAATAGCATCCGTTCCAGGTTAAAAATAACCCTCTCGTTCTCCCAGAACTGCTCCTATCCATGCTGAAGCCCCCGAGTTCACTGACATGAGCGTGGAGCAGGAGATCTTAGTCACTGGCATCAAAGTGGTGGATCTTCTTGCCCCTTATGCTAAGGGTGGAAAAATCGGTTGGTAGCGAGATAATCTTGATTATCGCTTTACACGTGCAAGGTTTTCCGAACCGTTCTGCCGGTTGTGTGCCAGGTCTGTTTGGCGGTGCAGGTGTGGGTAAGACTGTATTGATCATGGAGTTGATCAACAATGTGGCCAAGGCTCACGGTGGTTACTCGGTGTTCGCCGGAGTGGGAGAGCGTACCCGTGAGGGGAATGACTTGTACAATGAAATGATTGAGTCTGGCGTCATTAACCTTAAGGACACCACCTCAAAGGTAATGCTAGCTTGAAGTACACCTGCCAAATTAGCTGTTTTCGTTCCACAGCCGCAATTTCTACAACTTTTGGCCCACATGTTTTCAGGTAGCGCTGGTGTACGGACAGATGAACGAGCCACCAGGCGCTCGTGCCAGAGTCGCTCTGACCGGCCTGAGTGTGGCGGAGTATTTCCGTGATCAAGAAGGACAGGATGTGCTTCTCTTCATTGACAACATCTTTAGGTTCACCCAGGCTGGATCCGAGGTATCCAATTGAACAAATGGCACTTCCAAAGTGGGAATCTTAGGATGAACAAAATGTACCTTTTGGACTTGTCCTTCAGGTGTCTGCCCTGTTGGGTCGTATCCCCTCCGCCGTGGGATACCAGCCTACCTTGGCCACTGACATGGGAACCATGCAGGAGCGAATTACTACCACCAAGAAAGGTTCTATCACCTCAGTGCAGGTAAGAAGCAGGATGGATTGGTGTTACTATTTGTATTTAGGGAATTCAAATAACAGCTAGTCGCTTTCTAGGCAATTTACGTGCCCGCTGACGACTTGACCGACCCGGCTCCCGCTACAACCTTTGCTCACTTGGACGCCACTACCGTGCTGTCCCGTGCCATCGCCGAGCTGGGAATTTACCCCGCCGTGGACCCCCTGGATTCCACCTCCCGTATCATGGACCCCAACATCGTCGGGGCCGAGCATTACGATGTCGCCCGAGGTGTACAAAAGATTCTCCAGGCAAGACCTTTTGAAATGAGCAACTTTTTTTTAATGAGTTAAAAATAAGATCCAATCACCCTCAAATCTGTTTCAGGACTACAAGTCATTGCAAGACATCATCGCTATTCTGGGTATGGATGAATTGTCTGAGGAAGACAAGCTAACGGTAGCTCGTGCTCGCAAGATCCAGCGTTTCCTGTCCCAGCCTTTCCAGGTGGCTGAAGTTTTCACTGGCCACATGGGGAAGCTGGTTCCTCTCAAGGAAACCATCAAAGGATTCCAGAGCATTCTAGCAGGTAAGTGCTGTGCGATATACTCCCAGCAATGGGATTAAAGCTCATTTCCAGTTAAAAACCTGCTTTCTTGACTCTTCTCCAGGTGAATATGATGCTTTGCCCGAACAAGCTTTTTACATGGTGGGTCCCATTGAAGAAGTAGTCCAAAAGGCGGAGAAACTGGCAGAGGAGCACTCTTAAATGGCAAATGATTTGTACAGTATGATTTGTATTTGAGGAACCTCTGTGTCAGGCTATGAGTATGTTGTGCTTTGCTCGTATTGCGCCGGAACGTTAAAAATGAGATTAAAGATGACGTTGTGATACAGCAATGATGTTGTCTTTTTCTTGTCCATTGATCATCCTACTGAAACCTTTTCTGTCAGATTTGCAAAATCTGATCTTTTAGGTCCTCAAGTGTCGCAGTATTTTATTTAGTTCCCTTTCTTTAGTGATAAGATTGATGCTGTGTTCTTTGAATGCTCCATAATCCTGTAAAATATCAAATGTCATGATTTAATACCAATGTATACAAGAAGTCAGCATTTTTTTTTTTTGCTTTGCAACAAACCTTATTCAACTTGTCGTATTTTGCCTTGGCTTTTTCCAGGGCCAACTTGAGCGCCCTGACTCTTTTATCTGCATTCACTGCCAGTACCTCTTGTTTAAATCTGAATTCCAAAAAAACACATGATATTCAGGGGATTAATTTTCACCGATCAGCTGGCCATTGGAGCAACCAGACGCACCGTTCGTCTGCTTTTGTCCGAGCTATTTTCTGCTCATTGTACAGCATTTCGAGATGCCGGATCTCATGTAGCTTCTCCTGTAATTGAAAGCAGTAAGTGTACTGTATTACCAGCAGCATTCCCCCAAATGCACCTGGATGGTATGGTCTTGGTCTGCATTTGTATGCAGCAGTTTCTCCCTCTCTTTGGTGAGGCTTGTAATAGTTTTGCTCATCGTAGCTTCCTTCAAAGTGTGCTGCTCTTCGGCTTTCAGAGCTTTTTGCTTCAAGACTGAGGGTGAAAATGCCAAAAGTTGAACTGTTTGTTCCATTAAGGGTGTCCAAACTACAATCGTTGGGTGGGACAAGTGCGACCCACTACCAAGGTGTGGAATATTATATGTGACGTTACCTTTACACATTTGTTCTGCGGCCTCATGTCGCTGCTGAACCTCACGGAATTGTTCAAGTAATACCGCCTCCCTCTGTAGATGGTCTTTGAACTGTTTCATGGATGTTGATTCAGTTTGAGCTACTTTCTCCCTTCGAAACAACGTTAGATGTATTTTTACTAAGAAACTTGACAGTTGTAGGACAAAACAATCCCTCAAAATAATTTGGGCAACTCCAAAAAGTATAGATATGAAACATCTTACTTGCATGCCTTCTCCTTAGTTGTGAACTCCTCTTTTAATGTTTTGAGTTCCTTTGTAAGCCTTTGAATGATGACAGTTTTATCCTGTATTTTTTGAGAGAATAATGTGTCGTTTTCCATCTGCAGCTGCTTGTTTTCTATCTTCAAATGTGCATTATGGTGTTTGTACTCCTCCATGAAGACAATGATTGCTCGACTGTTGGCGTCTAAATCCATAAATCTTTTTTCTACCAGCTCCACTCTTTTCTGCTTTTGCATGACTTCTTTCTGGCACATGTCAAGTTGCTTCTCCAGCTCATTCTTGACCTGCTGCAGGCTTTGGCATTGATTGAACAGCTCATCTGACCTTTCTTTGAGGATAGAGATCAGATTGGCTTGTTCTTTAATCCGGGACTGCGTTCGTATTGTCTCGGTCAAATTGGTGGCAGTGAGGTTCTTGCAAGTCTTCTGATTGATGTCAATTTGCTGTGGAAAAAAACAAGGATCACTTATTAGCAACAAATACAAAGAACATGTCACATATATATATCTGTCATGGAAACAAAAAAGTCATGTGCTGTGGGAAAGGTTGAATTTTCTGGATTTTATCCCTATATTATTGAGTACAAATATATTTGCTCTGTGTACAAGTACTCTGGAAATGACTCATCATAGAAAATTTAAATGATTGCAGATTGAGAAAAGATAAATACATATGTACATCCTAAATTTGCAAATAAATGCAATTTTACACTGGATGTCTGACTTGAATGACTGATCTTCAATACATTTCGAAAAACTAACAAAAAGTCAATATTTTCAATCTCTCGTCTCATTTTCTGAACCGCTTTATCCTCACTAGGGACTGCATCCCCCAGCTGACTCCGGGGCAGAGGCGGTGGCCAGCCGATCGCAGTATTTTCAATCTAAAAGAAATATTTCTCTAAATTCAAATTTGCTAAACACTCTGGAAAGGGCGTAGGTGGAATAAATGAAAAGGAATAAAATAATAAATAAATTGAATTGCACTTGTCTTCTTGGATACCGTCGAAACCATTCAAACAAAACATGTTTTAGGGGGGTAACATTGTTTACAAGTTGATAAAGTGACATGCAGCTTTCAATAACAATAGCTAACAGACCAAAATCAAAACAAAATAAATAGGATTTTTTTTAACAAGGTAAATATCACATTTAGTATGTCATCGGACGTTACTTACGGCAACGTTAAGTGACAAATCAGGGAACAGAACTTCATCTTCGGTCTTGGCCACTTTTTTTCTTTCTTTCTTTTTGCGTTGAGACATTTTAACGTATTTAACAAAAAAACCTCCAAGTATTTCTGAGCTAAACGTGCTCAACTATCTTGTTTTCTAAAGACTCGTCTTAACTATTGCAGCTAAATTGTGTTTGCAAGAGAGGGCTAAATTCCAATTTGTATATTCGTTGTATTAAGGAACTTGAACTCAACACTCTCGACAGCCCAAGGCTGCTTGGTCGCGATGACGTCGCTGGCTCGTGAGTGTGTCGTCCTGTTCAAAAAAACAACAAAACAAAACAAAAAATAAAAACCACATAACTATTTTTACATATTGTAATCTGTTAAAACATGTTATATAATTCTTGGCTTTTATTTCTCGTTTGATTCGACAAGAAAATGTTTTTATGGTCGTTTTTGTGTTTTGTCTTGTCAACACAAAAGGTACTATGCCACATGTCGTCATTTTTACAAATATTGTTTCCTCAGTATATTAATTATGAAAGGTTAGTGTCACACAATACCAGTGGGGAGAGATAATTCATGATCTAAATGAAAAATCAGGGAAGGTAGTGTGTAGATTTGCTGCGTTCACCGCATAGTATATCTTCGATAATTCAAAATGCATTATGGGAAATGCAAGGGTACTTAATAGGGATCTACTGAAGGATCAAAATACACAAAAACATGCTGATAAACATTTCCAAAGTCCGAGTTTGAGTTGCCTGGTTGTCATTGGAAACACGTCATGGCAACAGGTGGCATGTAGTATCGCTTCATCACCGCCAGGTAGCGATCTCCAACTGTTAATCTACCAACAAATAGCCACTTTGAAAGGAAAACTCAGGGTTGCTTTTCAAATAAACCCCAACTTCTACGCACTAAATAACTTTATAAGGCCCCACTGTGTGAATAGGAAACCTGATCCATATTTAAATTGACAAAAGTTATTTGTCCAATGTTCAAAAGACTCACTAATATAGTTTGCAATGAATTGATTCGTGTTTAATCTCCCCTGCAGGACCAAAGTGCATAAGCAATGATGCAAGGGTTGTAGTCATGGGAGCTGCATATCATTATGCAGATTTCACGGCCCGCCTTGAGGGATTTATCCTCAGGGTTGGGGGAGCGGCTGTCCTGCACTTTGCACACGCCCCTTTTGATCACGTCCTGGGCCGAGGAACCCGGTGAGAGGAGAGCCAACAGCATCCCAGAAGCCCCCCTCCAGTCCCTGCAGCTCCTCCATCTGCACAGTGGAGCTGGACGGACCAGCCAGAATGTGGAGAGCGGTGCCACTTGAACTCTTTCTCCTTTTATTTTCCTGGCTTCCTATCTATCAATCACAAGGTTAGTAACTTGTTTCCCATCTTTTCCAGTCATCAGCTTCAACATTGACGCCCATCACTTGTCGTTTAGGGCTTACATTTAAAAAGGACAAACCAAGTTGTGAGTCATGAAGGTCAAATCTTATGTGAATGAAATGTTGAAGTGTATCCGGGTGAAATAAGATGGGCTTGCCGACTCAGTGTTCTTAGTTAAAAGTTGAGTACAAAGCCCCTCAGTCAGAATGGAAGTTCTCCTGGAGGAACTTTTGCCTGAGCTTTACTGTTGCTAGGTAACAGAACAGAGCATGTGACTTACAATCTGTAAGTACTGAGAGGTACTGCTTCAAAAAGTGTTCAAAAAGTTCATTTTGCCGGGGCGCTCCCAGTGCCGCGAACCGCAAAATACAAGTCAAGGAACGGAATTGACTTTTAGGAACGGAATGGAGGTTAGGAATAGCACATTTGGACTTTTTTTTACATTTTAGAATGGATGTTTGTCTGTTATGTTCGTAGCCCAGCGAGATCCTACTTCTCAAATTGTAATCTGCTTTCTTTTTGCTCAACCCTTGGGATGTAAGCTTCTTAGTGTGAATGTGGCTACTAATTACACTGCAGCTGCTGTAGAATGGAACCAATTCTACCTCAGTAAACCTTGGAGAGCCACAGCTTCCCTGCTCAGATATGCCCTAGAATGAACTGGGTGGGTGTATTCACTTCTCCAGAAATTGACACATGAAAATAGATGATTAGTTGTCCAAAAGAGGATGTGTTGACAGTACAGGAGTGAATAGTTTTTCCTGTAAATTGATGACATATTAGGATTGACTCACTTGACTTTCTGTGAATGTCAGTATTGTCATTAGTGCTTTAAATACATTTGTTTTGACCAGCGTCAACTTTTGGGACACTGGAGATCCAATCCAAGAGCTCGATCAAACGCTGCCTTATGAAGATAATAATGCCCAGCTTTGATAAGGTTGAACGCATAGATGACATGTTTTTGGTTTGCACTGATACATGGCTAAAATTGCTCTTTTAAAACATTGTTTCTAATATTTCAGTTTGTGCACTTTACCTGAAGTGCAACCTATGAGTTAAAGGCTCAGTGTATCCAACACACTTAAACCAACATTAATACGTAGTAAACATGATTTAAAGTAATGCCTAATTATCTAATATTGTATTATTATTTTGCTAAATTCATATTTTCCTATCATTATACACCTAATGTTATGTCTAATCAGCACTCTTTTAAAACTTGTATCCAAACCTTGTCTATTATTAATCTTTGTATTGTTTTAATAAGGGTATCAAAACTTGACAACTTTTTAGATACAGTCATTTCATTGACATATTTTTCCTTAAATCATACATATATATCACAAATTCCACTATTTGCAGTAACAAAAAATAACTCAATCATTTTGGAAGTAAAACTCATGCTTTATTTCTATATTAGTGATGTCTTAATCATCTGTTTTGCTGTGTCAGTTGGGGGTACTTTCTCCAGTCTGTTCTAGACGCCCCCACACTCCCACCAACATTAAGCCCCCCATAACCTTTAGTAGTGCCTTATCCAGTCTTCGTAAGTCTGCAAAAATGCTGATAATGTTTACCCAGCATCCACGTTTCTGGTTCATTAACTCCATTCAATCATTTTTTTTGTAGTTATCTCTTCATTTGTATTCACTTTGGTCAATTACGCACACAGTAAGCACTTTGTCTTGCCAATAAATCACTCTTTTTCATGACATTTGGATGCAATGCGATCATGGTGGGAGGTTCAACTGCATTTAGTCAATTGGTGAAGAAGAAAAAAACGCCTTTTGTTATTTTCAAACTTGGACTGCGCATGTTAAGCCTCACCCTTTCCAGCACAGAATTCTCAATTATCGCAGTGAAAGAAAGTAGTAAGTCGTGACAAATCGACCTTTTTTCCTCGGAGGTCACCGGTTTCTTTCTCACAAACGCGGCTGTCACACTGCCATGTGATCACTTCATTTCTCATCATCTTTTGCCCGGCAACGTTCCCTCCCTCTCCAAAATGTGGAGGATTTTTTTTTAAAAGTTCGAAGCAAATGAAGGCTGTCGCTCCACGCTCCATTCAGGATTCCCACGGCGGTGCCAAATCAGTCAGGCTTTTCACTGTTTTGTTTGTTTCCAAAAGCGCCAAAGTCACTTGTTTGGCAATTGACCGCTTTCGGCGGCGTGCATTTCCATATGAAACGGGCCGCGGCACTTTGCTCTGACAGCGCGGACAACTCCAGCCAGCGGACCATTTTCTCTGCAGCTCCGCTGCGAAAACCCGCGCCAAAACAAGCAACGTTGACCGACCTCGATCGGCACCTTTCGGGGCTCAGGTGTGGTTTCTCCACCAATCCAAACCCAGTGTACCTTCTCTCCAATGCTTTGACACTTCTACTTATGAGTTCACATCCCCAGTGGCGCTTCTTTGTGCCATTGTGATTCCACGGTGGGCTATGGCGGGGGCTTCATTGGAATGAAAATTCCTCTAATGTTCCTCTCTGGGAATAGTGGGGAATCCTTACCACGGTGTCCTCTCCTGCTGTGGGTTTAAGTTGCAGAAAGAAAAGACAAGGCCCAACAAAAGGCAAAGGAAAACACTGAATTACACAAAAAACGCTTATGTAAATGAAGGTCTACAACAGTGGTCCATGGACCGCTACCGGTCCGCGAGCCCCCCGGTGCCGTTCACCAGTTGGTTAACATGGGTAATGATAAAATGATTATGGGTGTTCAAAACCATGCAATTATTTATGACTGCGCACAATATGAATGATAAGAATAAATAGAAATGCATTTCCGTATCACTTTCTGTTAATTTGAGGGTTTTCCAATTAATTTTCTGTTGTATTCAGGTGACTTTGTGTTGGTTTTGGAGAACATACACCCGTTGATTTTGGGTCACTTTTGGAGGATTTTGGTAGACTGCTTGTATATTTCTGGTAAATTTCTGTTAATTTTGAGGCCATGTCAAGTATGGCCAATTGAGCGTGTACCGTACTAATAATGAATGGACGAATAATTGAGAGATAAATATATTGAAAATTTTGTGCACGTAGTGAACTTAAAAGACCATCCCAAATGATTCTCCACCAATCAGTACTTTTCCCTTGCAAGAATCCCACAACATCTCAGACTTGGTCAATGTGTGCCAGGGATCAGGTTGTCAGAGTCAATTGATTAAAATGCGCATTCTTGTTTGGATAGTTGTGATAGAGCATTCTGACACTCAGCTATGCTCCCCGAGCCAACCCCCCGCCCCCTGGAAGATGTCAGAGAAGGTAGTGTAGTGGTACCTTATCTTCAGAGATGCCACTCATTGGGAACATCAAAAGGAGGCTCGAATGAGAGCGGGAGAGGATTGCGTAACATCTAGGGAAAAGGGGCTTGGAGGGGGGGGTGGATGGCACGCGTGTCTCCGACGCTCATGCTAACCTCATGTTTCATCTTACTCCTCAAGAAATATTTCCATAACTTCTGGTATACTTAGTAATAGCTATCCTTCTTAGTTTGTCTTCCCCCCTGTTTTTGGACAAAGACCTATCGTGACAAACGGCCGTCTTAACCAGTTCTCAAAAATGACAAAGAACGGTGAACTTCCAGTCACTCTTCACGGCTTCTGATGCTCTTAAGTAACTGACCTGCAAAATCACTATGCCTGTTTATCTTCATTTTGCCCACATTCATGCACAAAGTACATCTGTGATGTCAGCTAAGAAGTCATTTATTCATTATATTAGGTCAACCAAACGATATAGGATTGTTATCAGGCTTCTGGAAAACTTTCTGTTGAGTTGATCATATGATTCAGGTGAGTTTTACAAGGGAAACATGGAAAACAGACTGGATAGATAGGAGGACCCACGTTGGTGACCCTAGTGGAGACCTGCTCTCTAGCCAGTGAAATTCTACCTAATGCTGATTGGACACTGTGTGTGTATGCTTGAAAAGGATGTGAACTGGGGCAGTTCCGCTGTGGGACAGGCCGATGCATCCCATGGGACTGGCACTGCGACGGGACGTCCGACTGTTCGGATGACACCGATGAACAAGAATGCCGTGAGTCGTTGATAACTTGACACTTTTTGTCCTTGAAGGCCCCTTTAGTTAGTTAGCATTTCCCCCAATTTGGTATAGAACACATCAATCAATGCATACCATTTTGAAACAGTATTTAGGGGAATGGAAAAACATCTATTTACATTTTTTTCTCCCTTGCAGCTCTTATAACGTGCGATGACAGTCACTTTCAGTGTTTGAGTGACGGCGAGTGCGTCCCAGAAGTCTGGGTGTGCGACGACGAAGAGGACTGTGAGGACGGATCGGACGAGAGGCAAAACTGTCGTACGTGGACTTCTTTCAAACTCTTAGATTTCATTTCAACACAGGTTTCAAACTCATTTTGTCAATAATTGAAGCAGTGGTTCAGTGACACGTAGGAATAACCAAAATAGGAATGATAATGTACAGTTCGCTTTTGCTGTTTGCATGTACTACTTTGACCAGCTGTCCAACTTTTTGACATTTTGCCAAACGTCTCCATTCCGTCCTCAGCTGGCCGAACCTGCACGACTGGACAGTTCAGCTGCGGTAACGGGGCGTGTGTACCGGCGGAGTACCGATGCGACCATCTGGCCGACTGCACTGACGGTTCCGATGAGCGTCACTGCAGTAAGTCGTGCCCATATTTTAACACCCATTTGAATCCATTTGATCAGATTAAGATGCCGCTGACAGACAAAGGGGGCCACAATATGCTTCTCGTTGTCAGAGTTTGATTGCGGATTCCTCGGTGGATTAGCCAAAGTGAAGTTTAACCACTATTGTGGCTCAAAGCACCGCACATTCGGGGAATCCCACAATTGCAAGAATGCGGCCGCAAATGCTGTCGCTACGGTGGCCGCGTTAAATTGTCCCCACTTCTCCCTCCCATGCGCCAAGCTTTTCACTTGCTGTCACGCTGTCAGGTTGACATGAGTGCATTATGTTGCTCAGATGACGATCTAATCTTCCAGATTACTCGGAGTGCGCGGAGCTTAGATGTGCTAATGGTGCCTGCTACAACCGGACCCAGAGATGTGACCACATACTTGATTGTCGAGATGACTCTGATGAAGCAAATTGCAGTAAGTCTGTTTTTGAGATCTTGCCATGACCTACGTGGCAAATCTGCCAAAATGGGAAAAGTCACTCACACTTCACTACATTTTCCCTCTTTTTAAAAAATAATTATATATATATATTTAAATTTTAGCACAGCACTGCAGTACAGGCCTGTTTCCATGTCATAACGGGATGTGTGTCCCTCAACGTTATATCTGTGACCATGACGATGACTGCGGGGATCGGAGTGATGAACTCAACTGCAGTAGGATGTCTCTTCTACTTTCTTTTGGATTTAGGGGTCATTCCAGAAATGGAGAACATTTTATGTCCTCATATAGAATAAGTCAAATGTGGTTTCTGATGAAAATTTATGTCATCTCCTCTGTTGATGAACTGAACTGAGGAAAAAGCCAAATTTGCACAGATTAGTAACCCTGTTACTGTGATAATGCCAACCATTATGAACATGAAAATATACTATTGATCCCTAATCTTAGCTAATCAAACTTTTGATTGTCTATTGCCTATTCAGTCATGATATTTGAAAGAAACCTGGATTTGGAAGGCCCTTAATGTGCTCCAATTCTTGAATGATGTGTTCTCTCTAGCAGTGTGTGTCAATACACTGAACATCCTTGTCCTTTTTGGACTAATTCTCAGTGTCCCTTCTATCCTCAGCATATCCTCCGTGCAGGGGCAATTACTTTACGTGCCCTAGTGGTCGCTGTATTCATCAAGTTTGGCTTTGTGATGGAGAAGACGATTGTGAGGACAACGCAGATGAAAAAGGATGTGGTATGCATGGCCACTAATTATTCTACACACTTTAGAGATGTGACCATTACACCAACATGCATAGAAGATGGAAGAAAAATGATGGATTTGAAGAAGACATTGAATTGCTTTGCTGTTTGACTAAACTTAACCAAACTCACTAATCCTTATTTTTGGACCCCAAAATGTCCATAGTTAAATCTTACTATTCAAATCCAAAGTTAGAGGTGACTACCAAGCTGCTTTTTCTGTGCTCTTCCAAGTGTGTCATTCAAATGGCTCTTTGTGGTACACGATTGCACAGGGCCCCCCCTCCTTCAGAGGTCTTTAGAATTTGTCCACATGGCTGTGAAGAGTGTGTGTTTTTGAAGGATGGGCTACAGAAGCCCGCAGTGACCCCCTCAGAGCCCCCTGCTGTGATTTAAAGCGACATTCCTCACGGTGACAATGATGTCATTGCACATCTTTTGTCCCTCCGCCCAAAAATAAACCATGCCACTTTCTTACTATCCGTGCCATGTGCTGTTATTGATTGGGATTGCCAATTGAAGGTGATTTATTTCTTTTATTTTTTTTTGTCAATAGAAAATGCACTGCATGAGTGTTACCCAGGAGAGTGGGCATGTCCATCTACTGGTGCGTGCATCCCTGTTGATCAGCTGTGTGACGGGATACCTCACTGCCCCGAAGGAGAGGACGAAACCAATGCCGTAGCAGGACGAAACTGCAGTTAGTACCAATGCAACCTGTCTGTCTGTTTGTCTAGTGTCCTTTTTGGAGAGGGTCAATGTTGAGCTCTTTTCTTTTCAAAACAACATGAGTCAGCAGTTACTTTTCCAACAAATTGTTCACTGGAGCACTTTATGGTTTGTTTGAATTTACGCAGCTAGAAAGATGCACATTTTTTCTCCCCTTTATTTGATGATAAAATGATCGCAACATGTCACACTGGTAGCTTAT
This sequence comes from Stigmatopora argus, assembly GCF_051989625.1. Classification (NCBI taxonomy): domain Eukaryota; kingdom Metazoa; phylum Chordata; class Actinopteri; order Syngnathiformes; family Syngnathidae; genus Stigmatopora; species Stigmatopora argus. The sequence continues at coordinate 11,808,317 of NC_135399.1, forward strand.
CACAAATAGGATTTTGAATGAGGTCATTACAAATACCCGTATTACTTTGTAGCAGTTTAAAAAGAAACTGGTCATCATGCCAGATACCCACAGGTAATGGTAAGGTCATAAAAAAAGACTTTTTATTTGTGTGTTTTGTTTACAAATGTTTACACGACTGGAGGGAAGTCGTTTGAATTGCCGAGTAAATTCAGTAAAGATATTACACTTTGAGGATTTTTTTAATTGAGGGTGTGCTCATTTTCGTTGCTGGGGGAGTAGACATTCATAGCTATGTTATTTTGAACAGATAGAAAATGGACTTTGTTGCAACTGGAGTGTAGCAAAAGTTTTATTATTTAATATGTTTACATAGATACAAAGAGTCCACTCACTATTTTGATACACTATGGCTTTATTCAACTATATTTCAAAGTATAACTTTGTGGCACATTTGTATTCATTTATAGTTGACTAAGGGTACGTGGGGAAAAAAAACAATGTTGCTTTGTACATTGGCAAGGTGTCTGGAGATGTTCTTCTCTGAGTTGTGAGGATCGCTGTCATCCATCCCCCAACGGTGGAATCTGTTCCTGCCCTTCGGGATACATTGTCAACCGCAATGACAGTCGCTCGTGTCAAGGTATACAATACAGGAATGTATTAACTGTTGCCAGGTATGTAGCTTTCTTCTTTCTATTGAAGACTTTGATGACTGCTCAATGTGGGGCGTGTGTGACCAGCTGTGCGAGGACCGCCTTGGTTCTCATCACTGTAGCTGCAGGGAGGGTTACATCTTGGAACAGCACCGATTCTGTCGAGCCGACACCTCGCGTAAGTGTGACGTTTCCTCTCCGTCTTGCACACAGTGAGCTCACCTTTTGAAATGTCTGAATGGAGCGTCCAAACAATGTCCATTAACATAGCCCCCTTCCCCGTTGAAGACCCCTGTGGCTACTTTGCTCTGCTCAGCTCATGTACTCCTTCCTGGTGCATTGGTGCATGCACATTGTTTTTTCAGTAAAGTCTCTTGGCTTTGTGGAGCTGAAGGACTGAACTCTTTTGCCCAACTAAGAGGTGGATGTAAAGCATGGTAGCGTTCCAAAACAGAAATAAATGATCTGGTCTTTATATGCTAAACACACACTATAAAACTGGCTAGAAATGAAAATCAAAGCTATGTGTGAATGAATATTCTTTATGTTGCAGATGGAGTTCCTTTATTAGTGTTTTCCAATGGCCGAGATCTGCTAATTGGTAACATTCATGGCAACAGTCTGCGTACTTTGGTACTGTCCCAGAACAGAGGGGCTGCAGCTGGAGTGGACTTTCATTATGATCGCCAGAAGATTTTCTGGACTGACACTGTACAGAATAAGGTAACTTACAGAACCGTGGTGCTTTGAAAAATATTTCTAATGCTATTTATATCGCTTCAAGGACTTTACACGCACTCACCGCTACTGACCAATTTGACACCATAATTGTATTCAAAAGTTTTTCACTTTCTCAATGCAAATTCCATTGTTCCTTTGTAGGGACAGGAAAGAAAATCACTGTAGTACTCACCAAATAAGTCATGGTACCTTTAAAGGAATAGACAAAACCTAGTTGAAATGACATTCATGTTAGAGATGGTTGGTCAACGAATCTAAATATGCAATTGATGAACAGCAATTTTGCCTATTCCCACTCAGCTAATACACAGCAGAAAAATGTAATTCTGTTTTATTATTTCTGCTGGAATGCATTTGATGAAAACCTTGATTTGAGCTTCATTGTTAAGTCTTTGAGAGTCATCCATCATTGCCTGTTGATGAAGTACTAACATTGCCTACAAGTTATCGCTTGAAATATCTCTAAGCCTGGTACAGTCATTAAGTGATTGCCACTGACACCAGTGCAGTGGGGTCATCATGAATTGGAAGCTCTGTAAAATGTGAAAACAAATCCTAGTGTATTATCTCTAGCCCTATCTGATAAACAGCTATGATGGCTGCATACCAGGCTGTAATTTTGTAATACAAGCTCGGTTTAGTAATTATGCTGTATTTGTTTTCAGTGGCACTGTCCCTCTAAATGCATTCTTCTCCTCTAAAAAAGAAGGGCAGCTGCCAGCTTGACGGGCCGGGGTATGTCTTTTAAAGGGGATCTTTGTAAGTTAAATGCCTCTGTCGCTCAATGATTAAACTAGCCAAGGTGCAAGCAGGGCATGTGAAACAACCAGTCTTCAGTTTCTCTTTAAACCCCCCATCTCGGAACTCACTAAGAGTCATCATTTGGCATACTTTGACTCAACTTACTACTTAACAATAACAGCTCTCAGAGAAATAGTGAGCAATTCATGAAAAAGAGGCTTTAAGATTTTTAATACCTTTTCTAGTTCAGGGTTACTGTGAAACTAAATGTAAAACAAGGTGACTTGCACATATATTTGGGGGCGGGGGTTGTACGAAAATAGATTTAGACATTCAATTTATACAGGAGACTTATTCTCAAGGAAAAAGGTATATTACCGCACAGTGCTGAGTGGAAATACCTTCTTTTATAAAAGGCAGGTAATAATACAGTACCTTCATTTCTGAAAAGAAGAGTGACCACCTAGGAGCTTATTTCTTCACCGACAATGAGGTCTTTTGTGTACAGGTGTTTTCTGTGGACATGGATGGGTCCAATATGCAGGTGGTTTTAAATGTATCAGTTGACCACCCCGAGAACCTGGCTGTGGATTGGGTGAACAATAAACTGTATGTGGTGGAGGCCAGTGTCAACAGGATCGACATGGTGGACTTGGATGGAAGTAACCGGGTCACACTCATGACCGAGAACCTGGGTAATCCTAGAGGACTGGCAGTGGACCCCACTGTGGGGTAAGAACATCCATCCCCTCATTCCCATGCACCTGTCCTCCCACACCTGAGGCAGGTGGCTACAAATAAATTGGTCCTAAAGTGAGTCAATATGACCACAAAATGCCTTTGAGACTATCTTTGTATGGATAACAATAACAAAAGAATCGATATTTACGCAATTACAATGAGGGTGAGATGTACAACCACAAAAGAGTCGTAATTAAAATGTTCCCTCCACAGCTATATGTTCTTCTCAGATTGGGAGGCTGTCAATGGACAACCTGGACTTGAACGGGCCTACATGGATGGAACCAACCGTTATGGGATCATCAGAACTAAGCTGGGCTGGCCAGCGGGCATCACACTAGACATCGAGGCCCAGCGTGTTTACTGGGTTGACAGTCGCTACGATTACATTGAAACCGCAACCTATGATGGTCTTCATAGGTAAATATGACCATTTCCTTATTCTTTTATTTTTACTCTAAGGACGTGGAGGCAATTCTTTTATCTCATCATATCATTGCATTTCAAACAGGAAAACTGTTGTACATGGCGGTGCCGTGGTTCCTCACCCATTTGGGCTTAGCTTATTTGAGCGCTATGTGTATTTCACCGACTGGACTAAGATGGCCGTCATGAAAGTCAACAAGTTTACAGACACAAACCCTCAGATAGTCTACGCTACATCGCAGACCCCACATGGAGTGGCAGTAATACATCATCTCAAGCAGCCACACGGTAGGTCGGGATGGCAATTAATGTAAGCAAGTCTAATTTTCAGTCTTTTTTTGTCCTTAGTGACGAATCCCTGCGGTGAAAACAAAGGCGGATGTGATCACATCTGCGTTTTGAGTCACAGGAGTGACAACGGAGGTTTGGGCTACCGTTGCAAGTGCCGCTTAGGCTATGACCTACACACAGATGGCAAGAAATGTCTGGGTCAGTAAGCTAAAATGTGTAAATGAAACTGATCGCAGTAGTCCTTCAAGTCTTTTCTGATTTCTTGTCTCTAGCCGTGAGGCAGTTTCTCCTCTTTTCCAGTCAACTAGCAGTGAGAGGGATACCCTTCAACCTCTCCTCTCAAGAAGATATCATCCTGCCTATCACTGGATTACCATCCTACTTTGTTGGGGTGGACTTTAGTGCCGAAGATGATGCTATCTTCTTCTCAGACACAGCCAAAGATATGATTTATAAACAGAAAGTGGATGGGACTGGTGAGCAATTGCCTGAAAAAATATTACTACAGTATCATCTATAGAGTGTCATTTTGATAGTACGCCACAGTTTGAAAATTAACATTGTGCTGGGATGTGGGGAGAAATGATAATATATTTAAGGATGTAGTTAAATGGTATTATATTTTGAATAATTTATAGTCTACTGGTCATGTAAATAAATGCCATGGAAGATGAGCGAATTAGTTGAAATTGAATACAACTGTTTATGAGCTATACAGGTGCTTTATAGTGGCTGTTAATAAGATAGTAAAAAACACGATTTATGCTTTTACAAGTCTGACTTCATCGTTTAACAACTTTGTTCTGCACAGGCAGGGAGGTGCTGGCAGCCAACAGAGTGGACAGTGTGGAGGACCTGGCTTACGACTGGATTTCTAAAAATCTCTACTGGACTGACCCGCGATACAGGAGCATATCTGTCATGAAGGTCACCGATAAGTCTAGGCGGGCTATCATACAGAACCTCAACAACCCGAGGGCCATCGTGGTCCATCCACTCGTTGGGTAATCAATACATACGACTTCATAGCAATTCAAGACAGATATGATTAAAAATGTCCTTCACGTAGCTAACTAATGAGTATAACAGAGGTGTTTAACTTTTCACAACCTGCTCCCAAATAAAAGGGGGAAAAGTTATTAAGTACAATCTGTTATTTCCAATAGCCTCAAAGTCATAAGGTCTCTGCATCCACAAGAAAAGATTAGTGAAGCATGAAGGGTGGTATTGTAGTGGTAATACCAATCAGTTGGATTACACATTATTATGATGAAAAATAAAAATGGAATTGTATGGTCTTGTATTTATTTGCCTGTTCCTGCTAACCAGGTCAAATACCTTATTACGTTCTCATTCTACCTGTTTATGTTGCTTTTTCAGATATATTTTTTGGACTGACTGGTACCGCCCAGCAAAGATTATGAGAGCTTGGGGTGACGGGTCACATGCCCTTTCCATTGTAAACACGACTCTTGGCTGGCCTAACGGTCTCGCTATCGACTGGAGGTGAGTCCTGATGCCGCTCAGCCAGCTGGCTGAAGTAATTGTCTGAAAATAAAATGAATTTGGTTCTCCAATCTCCTTTTTTTATCCCCCAAAAGCTCCATGCGTTTGTATTGGGTGGATGCCTTCTTTGACAAAATTGAACATAGCAATTTTGACGGACATAACAGGCTTTCTTTGGGGCGCGTTACTCAGATGTCACATCCTTTTGGCCTCACCATTTTTGAAGGTAAGTGTTTAAGAGCTAAGTATGTTGACATTCATTTCTCATTAAACACAAAAGAAAATGAACGGCCAAAGCAAAAATATTATGTCCACACTTCCAATGGAATTTTGTCTCACTCTACATCATGCAACATTGTTATGCATAAGAGAATTATTTTTCTATTGCTTGTCCTGAATAACAGAAATCAGTTTGACTAACAGTAAAAACTGACACTTTTTGCAACCTTGTTACAGTGCAAAAAAGTATAAATATCCACTAAACAATGTAATAAAATAAATTCCCTTTGATCTGCAAGAACCAAGCCATAATTTATTGCCAAATATTTTTCAAGAATTCTGAAGCCACAATCTCCCCTGAGTAACAAAACGATACATGTGAATATAAAAGACAAGTCCAGTGATAATTTCTCTATTGCACTTCAAGGTTATGCATATTTTACCGACTGGCGCCTGGGTGGTATTGTCCGCGTCCGCAAGAGCGATGGTGGAGAAATGGTGGTGATCCGACGAGGGATCAGCCACATCATGCACGTCAAATCATTCAACTCCAACATCCAGATCGGTCAGTTTCTTTCCTGACGGCTCAGTCAAATTGTTTCTACTTCTTAACCCTAAACCCTGACTTGCCTGCACCCACCTCAGGTTCGAACCCCTGCAACCGTCCGACAAATCCAAATGGAGACTGCAGCCACTTTTGCTTCCCAGCACCCACTTCTCAGCGGGTGTGTGGATGTCCGTACGGCATGAAGCTGTCCCCCAACCAGCAGACGTGCACGGAGGACCCTTCCAGTGAGCCCCCGACCCTCCAATGCGGCGCCAACTCCTTTTCCTGCGGGAACGGAAAATGTGTCCCAAACACGTACCGATGCGATGGTGTTGACGACTGCTACGACAACAGCGATGAGACCCACTGTGGCATCAACAGTAATGATTTAAATTAGTGGGGCGATATACTTGATCTATTTTCAGCATCTCTGCAACAGACTTCATTATTTTTCAGATGCCACTTGCTCTCCTTCTGCATTCACCTGCGCCAATCAGCGTTGCGTGCCAGCTTCGTGGCGTTGCGATAGCCACAATGACTGTTTGGATGATAGCGACGAGGCCGACTGCCCGACACGGGTTCCCGGAACCTGCCCGGCCAATCAGTTTTTGTGCTCCAACCACCGCTGCATCCCGCTAAGCTGGCGTTGTGACACGGATAACGACTGTGGCGACGGTTCAGATGAAGCTGACTGCCGTGAGTTACTATTTTATTTAGTATTTATTTATTTATTTATTTTAGGCTGAAAGTTGCCATCGCGTGTATGTTTTAAAGAAGGTTCACAACTCTCTTTTGATTATGAGCTCCATTCATTTTCAATGGCAAAAACATTCACATTTTCAAATGTTTAATTATATATTGTTTCTTGATATCATTTGCTAATCAACGTTTGTGTTTTGATTCTAAGTCACACATTAGGTCATTTTTGTTGACAGATCTTAGTAGCACATGCCATCCAGAGCAGTTTCAGTGTCCAGACCACCGCTGCATAGCCCCCAGCTATATCTGCGATGGCGATCGGGACTGTGTGGATGGGGCAGATGAGCAAGGATGCAGTGAGTAGCTACCAGTCACTCTTTGAACCAACAAAGAAACAAAAATGTGGTTTGCATTTTACTGGACATTTCACAAATGGGAAATTTGACCTAAAGTCTGTGTAGAATGAAACAAACGTGAGCATTTCAACTGTTGCACATCAATATAGGTCGGCATATTCAAATCACAAAGGTGAGAATATACACTTGACCAATCTCTACTGGATTTTGCAGTCTACAACTGCACCGTGACGGAGTTCAAGTGCTCCCGCAGTCACCAGTGTATTAACTCCTTCTACCGATGCGATGGCGTTTTTGACTGCACGGATCGCTCAGATGAGCAAGGCTGTCGTAAGTAAATGAAATAACATTTTATATAGCTCACTTGACTTTAAGACATAATAATAAATCACATTGCAAAACGAGGAAAGGTGGCTGGTGAGGCACTAATGTTAGATTTCCTAATTAACAGTATGATATATAGTACTATATCGTTCACTGCCACGCCTTAGACGTCTTTGGCCGTCAGTGGCAGCCGGCGCGTCACTGTCTCTCCATTATATTCATTCATCAGCCACGAGGCCTCCAGGCATGTGCCATCACGAGAGCGAGTTTCAGTGCCAGTCAGACGGCAGCTGCGTACCGTCTGCCTGGGAATGTGACGGTCACGCCGACTGCGAGGACGGCAGCGACGAGCACCACGCCTGCCCGCCTCGCACCTGCCCTTCCACGCTTTTCCGCTGCGACAATGGCAACTGCATACTGCGCGGCTGGCTGTGCGACGGCGACAACGACTGCAGAGACCTGAGCGACGAGCGCGACTGTCCCACGCCGCCTTTCCGGTGCCCGAGCTGGCAGTGGCAGTGCCCCGGCTACAGTATGTGCATCAACCTCACCGCGGTGTGTGACAACTCTCCTGACTGTCCTAACGGGGCAGACGAGTCTCCACTCTGTAGTAAGTCACTGAAAAATGGATGGATGTATAATTTCATAACAATGTGGTGTTTCTTTTGTTGTTGTTGTCTATCTTTGCAATTTGTTCAAATCACGCGTGCGTGTGTGTATGTGATTTGACTGACGTTAACCTGAAGGTGATTTTTGATTTAAACTTTCTTGCTTTTCTCATACCTACCTTGCAGACGAGCCTTTGCCAGGTAGGAACACAACTCAATCATTCGGTAGAAATGCTGTGAATGGAACTGATTCATTGTTTAAAGTTTTAGTACTCTGCCTAAACTCAGAAAAAGTCTTGATCTTTAACCAAAATAATTTTACACAGCTTTTAGATAGGATTTGGACACATTTTTGGGGCAGTTTCAGTTTTACCGCAAAAGATCAAGTCTTAATTTTCACTTTTCTCCATTAACTTGACATACCTGATGTGCATCCATTTTTTTCAAGTTGACCTGATTATCTGAAACAATTCCAATCACACATTTGATAACACCATTAATTCAGGCGTTAGACTTGATGACTGCATCTTCTTCCAATTTTCTTTTCACTCTGAATGACCACCTAATCATAAAAATAATTCTGTTAGAAGTTCATAATTAACCTCCATTCACTTACACTTTCAGTAGTTTCACCAATTTTCTTAGTTGTTTTGGTAGTTTACTGCACCACAATACTTGGCTGTTAAATGACTTTTCATCAATTGAAACAATCACAGGAGCAAAAGACCATCATTTGCATGTTGAAAAAAAAAAGTCAAAACTTGACTGGTTACAAAATAGGCCAATGTGTCTGTGCATGTGGGCTTTGTTTGAGTTGAGCATCCCGATCTTTACCTGTATAGTTCTAACTGGTCTTATTCTTGCATGGTACTATTTAGGAATGCATGCACTGGATTTCTGTCCATTTTGGTACTGATTTACATTTTTTATTTTGTTCGTCCAACATAGATCAGGAAAGCTGCTCTGACAACAATGCTGGATGCACCCACGGTTGTATCCAAGGGCCCTTTGGTGCCCAGTGCACTTGTCCCGTGGGCTATCAACTGAGCAACGATTCCAAAACGTGCGACGATATAGACGAATGTCACCCTCCCGGGCAATGTAGCCAGCATTGCTTTAACGAGAGAGGCTCCTTCCGATGTCACTGCCATGACGGCTACACCCTCGAAGAGGATCAGCGGACCTGCAAGGCATCAGGTGATTTTCTCATTTTAAAGACTACTGTGACCCGTGGTGTTTTGACCCTCCCCCCTTATCTGCCCTCGCCGCTCACATTCCTTTAGATGAGTGTATAACATATATGTCAGTCAGTGTTCATCACTTGCGTAATTAGGAAATGATCACCAACAAAGGGCCTGTTTATGAGGAGCGTGCCTCTTGCGCATTGATAACCTGCTGAAAGGAATTGTAACACAATAGTGCTCATTATTTGTACTAAAGTGCATTCCCCAGGGGTGGATATTTGAGCAAGGTCTATCTACTAGCCTTGTTGCAGGGTTGAGTGGACATGCACAGGCTGACAAGCGCTGCTATTAGCATGAGAAAAGACTTGAGAAAGTATGCCATCCCTGCTAACAGATACTCGTCAAGCCTTCTTGTTGGTAGCCAGTCGAAATCACATCGTCCAAGATGACATCACCTCGCAGCCCAACGTGGTGCATTCGCTGGTCCGGGATGGACGCAACATCGTGGCCCTTGACTTTGACTCGGTCGTCGACCGTGTGTTCTGGTCCGACACAAGCCAGGACAGGATCTGGAGTGCTCATAAAAATGGCAGCGATCGCACCGTGGTGAGTTTTCATTGATCGATCGTGTTGCTCACTACGCTCGCTATGGGCTATGTCTTAATTTAAAAGTATTGCCTAATTAATGAAAATAAACGTTTATTTTGAGAGAAAATCTTGTTCTTCTACCACTGTCAAAGGCAGCCAATAAGATGAAAACCTTTGTCGACAGATATTTGACAGCGGAGTGACAGTGACAGAAAGCCTTGTTGTGGATTGGGTGGGCAGGAACCTCTACTGGAGTGATTACGTCCTGGAGACTATTGAGGTCTCCAGACTAGATGGTACTCACCGGACAGTGTTGGTCAGCGAAAACGTCACCAACCCTAGAGGCCTGGTGTTGGACCCAAGAGACAGGTCAGAGCAAAAGCAATGCTTGCAAAGCTCTCTATGCTAGCAAGTGTTAAAGGTTTTGATTTTTTTTGCAGTGCCCACCTCATGTTTTGGACCGACTGGGGGAAGAATCCCCGCATTGAGAGAGCCAGCATGGATGGGAAAATGAGAACCGTTATCATAAGCAACAAATTATACTGGCCCAACGGTCTTACGATAGATTATCCCAACAATTTGCTGTACTTTGCCGATGCATATTTGGATTTCATTGACTACTGCGATTATAACGGCAAGAATAGAAAACAAGTCCTGGCCAGTGACCTTGTGAGTTTATGGACTGAGATTGGGCCCGTTGCTTTTAAACGCATAATCAAAACGTTGCGTGCTTAACAACTCTGTTTTTGCTTTTCCATTTTTCTTTGTATGAAAGGTTCTTCAACATCCTCACGCAATTACCATTTTTGAAGACTTTGTCTACTGGACTGACAGATATATCAATCGTGTGATGCGAGCCCATAAGTGGCATGGGGGGAACCAGACCGTGATGTTGTTCAACCTTCCTCAACCTATGGGGCTTGTGGCAATGCACCCAGCCAGGCAACCAGCGGGTATGGTAGAAACATGTGTAGCGCTGCAATTTAGATGTGAATTGGGTCCAATGTGTCTCAATACCTTCATTCTTGTGGACTTTTTTTGTCGTGTGGTTCATTTATAGGTAACAATCATTGCTTCCAGAACCCATGCACTCACATTTGCCTGCTCTCAGCCATTGGACCAAGGTTCTACTCATGTGCATGCCCATCTGGTTGGACGCTGGCTGCAGACCAAGTTACATGTACCAGAAGTATGTGATCTCTGTGTTTCCCTAATAGCTGAATTAGAATAAAAAATTGTGATATTTAGTTATAGGATGCACAATCCCATTCTTATCTTGATCTTGTTATTTTATGCAAGTGTATCTAGCGATCGAGCCAGGTCGCATAGTCCCCTCTTAATCTTCTTGCCAGCTAGGGTTCAGTACAAAAAAGGCATTAAGAATCATAAAGAAGTATTTTTCCAAGTCTTAAAGAGACAAGGAGCCTTTAGTTAGGATTCCGAGGAGTCTCCCTAGTGTCGACAGCTTAGTCCGTCTCAGGTTTCAGCACATGAAAGCCGATACAGTTTGCCCAATGTCCAATGATTATCCAAGAATGAAATTGCACACTTTTACACATCAGTAGAGGACAACAGCATGTGTACCTGCAGTGCTGTTTTCAAATTGTCCCATTCAAAAAGGTATTCATTTTCAATGTCTTTTCTACTTGTAGTTGAGGACCCGTTCTTGGTGGTGGTGAGAGACAGCATTATTTATGGAATTTCCCTGAATCCGGACGACAAAAGCAATGATGCTATGGTGCCCGTGGCAGGGCTTCAGAATGGCTACGACACTGACTTTGACGACAATGAACAGACACTTTACTGGGTTGAGCATCCAGTGAGTTACGGTTCACACACACACACACACACTCTAATGATTTGACTCTAACATTGTTACAAGTACAGTGAAACTTATGAGCCAATATTTTTAGACACTTTAAACTCACTGATCTTTCCTCGTCTCCCACCATAGTCAGAGTGAAGCAAAAGGCTACATACATTTCTTCATATTTTTTACTCTCATTTAAATTTTTGTCACTATTGTTGTGATTTATTTCCACCCATCTTTCAGTGCAAGCACCTAAGATTACCAAGCAATGACATTATCAGCATTTTCCGCCTTTCAGGGTGAGATCCACAGAGTGAAGTCCGATGGAACCAATAGGACAGAGTTTGCTCCAGCAGCCATCTTAGGTTCCCCAGTGGGTCTGGCCCTGGACTGGATAACTGAAAACCTCTATTACACTAATCCCTCCACACAATCCATCGAGGTGAGATCATTCACAAAAACCTTAATTTGATGAATCACGCCGTTCAACTGGGACCAAAAAACAGTGTGACCCATGTAATTGGCCCTGTTTATGCTGGAGCAGGTTCTGAGGCTCAGAGGGAAAGTACAATACAGGAAAACCCTCATCACGAATACTGGCTCTCCAACTGGCGCTGGCAGTCCTGTTGGTATTGCTGTTGACCCGGCACGTGGGTAAGTTCTGTTTAACACCTAGCCATCCGTACGTAGGCTGACCCTTCAATGCTGACCTTTCTTGGCATATTTTCAAGCAAATTGTACTGGACCGATCAAGGGACTGAGAGTGGAATCCCTGCCAAAGTGGCATCAGCAGACATGGATGGCTTGAACCCTGTCACACTGTTCACTAATAACTTGGACCACATAGAGTTCATTACTGTGGACATTCAAGAGAACAAGCTATATTGGGCTGTGTCAAGCAGTGGCATGGTTGGTTTTTACTCAAACAACTTTCTTTATCCTATAAGGCAGCAACAGTCACTAATAGTGATTTTCTGCAGATTGAACGTGGTGATCCAGATGGGACCAACCGCATTACCATCGTGTCCGGCCTTGCTCATCCCTGCGGCGTTGCCATCTATCAAAACTTCCTGTACTTCACCGACCGCGACTTTGAGGTCATAGAGCGCGCGGACAAGAACACGGGCTCTGACAGGGTCGTGTTACGGAACAATGTGCCAGGACTCAGAGTTCTGAAAGTCCATTATCGAGATGGTGAGTCGAATGCTAGAAAAACAAAACAGACGCAGGCTGCTCAAATTATTTTAATTTCGATGATGGGATAACTTTAAAATGCACAAAAATTGATTCTCATTTTCCTCCCACATATTCAGCCTCAGCAGGCACGTCCAATGGCTGTACCAGAAACACGTCTGCCTGCGAGCATCTGTGCCTGCCTCGCCCGCGTGATCTTTTCACGTGTGCCTGTGCCACAGGCTTTAAACTCAATGCTGACAATAAAACCTGCGCCCCTTACGAGTCCTACGTTGTCATCTCAACACTATCCGCTATTAAGGGCTTCAGTCTTGAAGGAGATGACCACTCAGAAGCCATGGTGCCAGTGGCTGGAAGAGGTCAGTCAAGAAGCAACTGCTGCAAAAAAAGCACAATTGTGGCTTTTATGTTTTGCATTTTGTTCTGAAGATATTATTGATGGGTGAAGATTTAGCCTTAGTACCTTATAACCAATCTCATCCTTGCTTCCAATAAGTTCATTATTGCTTTTTCAGGTCGTAATGCATTACATGTTGATGTGCACATGGCATCTGGTTACATCTACTGGTGTGACTTCAGCAGCACTGTTACAGCACAGAACGGGGTTAGAAGGATCAAGACAGACGGCTCTGGATTAAGTAATATAGTAACCACTGGGATAGGACGCAACGGGATCCGTGGTATTGCCGTGGACTGGGCTGCAGGTATGCTCCTTTTTGCAGATTTTCTTATTCACCTAGGTTATTTTGTTCTCAGGTCAGTTAATCGATTGCAAATGGACTTTTCTGAAAAATCCAGATAACATTTATTCAATACTCTGAGTACGACAGACAACTGTATGGCGCTCCTTATAAAAGTTTTGCTCACCAAAGAGGGACTGCTAGTTTAAAAAGGGCGCAAAATCAGACAACGCAATTTTTTCAAAGAAAAGTATAAGCTAGATCTCTATCACACTCTTTTTCTACATGTAACGTTGATAGACATCTAATCCATTTGAGCTGGTAAAGCGAGCAGTAAATAGACTTGATGGTGGATTTCTACTAAATGAGTTGACCTTGTCCCTAGGCAACCTTTACTTCACCAACGCCTTCCTGATGGAGACATACATCGAAGTTCTTCGTCTGAACACTACTTTCCGAAGAGTGCTGCTTAAAACCCAGACGGACATGCCACGCCACATTGTAGTGGACCCGAAAAATAGATACTTATTCTGGGCTGACTATGGCCAGAATCCTAAAATCGAACGGTCGCTCTTGGATGGAACAAACCGCACCATTTTAGTATCATCGGGAATCATCACTCCTCGAGGTCTTGCCCTAGACCAGGAAACTGGCTACGTCTACTGGGTAGATGACTCTCTGGATATGATTGCCCGCGTCAGCCCCAAAGGAGGCGAGACGGAGGTTGTGCGGTTTGGCAGTCGCTACCCGACTCCTTACGGGATCGCCGTGTTTGAAGGCAGCATCATTTGGGTGGACAGAAACCTGAAGAAAGTGTTCCAAGCTAGCAAGGAGCCCGGCAGCACAGAGCAAACTCTTGTCATCAGAGATAACATAAACATGCTAAGAGATGTTACAATTTTTGACCAGCGGATGCAGCCTTCCACAGCCCAAGAACTTAATAATAACCCCTGTGTGGAGGCCAACGGAGGCTGCGATCACTTTTGCTTTGCCCTGCCGACCAGCGATGTTGGCAATGCATCCAGGAAATGCGCTTGTGCGTTTGGAAATCTTGCAGCAGATAACAAGAGCTGCGTGGTGTCAAAGGATGACTATCTTATCTACACTACCGAGAGCACGGTGCGCAGCTTACGGCTGGATCCAGAAGACCACGCTGTGCCTTTCCCCGTGGTCAATGTGCCACGGACCTCCGTGGCATTGGATTTTGACCTGACTGACCGAAGAATCTACTTCACTCAGAGCACAGGGGCGGGAGCCAGCAAGATCAGTTACATCAGCCTCTCTTCTCCCACTGCACCTCCAGTGGTGGTGGTTTCAGGTAGGACAGGTGTTTTTTTTCTTTATCATGCCACCACGTGAATCTAGAGACTCGGGAATGAAAGTATAATATATAATAATATATATATTCTTAGCGCCGTGCGAATCATAGTTTCTAAAAGCAGAAGAGAGAGAAAGACAGATTCTTGCAAAATGGAGTGTGATGGTGTGGAGACAATTTTTATTATTCCAATGTGTTACAGTTAACAACAAAACTCTTCTCGATAGGCTTTTAAGCTGAGACCTTAAAACCGTACTTATTAAGGAAATCCCCCCCCATTGCTTCATTATAGTGTGAGAACTATTTTGATCTTTTCCACTGATTCTTTTAATATGGTTACGGTTTATATGACGCGACAGATCTAGGGGCCCCCGATGGCATTGCATACGACTGGATAAATAAAAGGATTTACTACAGTGACTATGCTAACCAAAGCATCAGCTCCATGTCTGTGAACGGATCGCAGAGGACTATTATTGCCAACGTGTCCAGGCCGAGGGCCATCATATTGGATCCCTGCAGAGGGTAAGGTGGTCTTGGATGGCACATTGTTCCTAGACTTTGAATATTTTCAATGCCTTCTATCATTTTGGACAGATACATGTACTGGACAGACTGGGGAACCCATGCAAAGATCGAGCGTGCTACCTTGGGTGGGAACTTCCGAAAAGAGATTGTGAACAGCAGTTTGGTGTGGCCTAACGGACTTAGCTTAGACTATGAAGAGGAGCGACTGTATTGGGCTGATGCCAGCTTGTAAGAGTGTTGAAAAAAAAATACTTTCTGTACTTTGTCAGTCATTTTCCGCATCTTAGTTTAACTTCTACTTCTATTTTTTTGTTCACCATACCAAGTAGCTGTTGATATTTATGATATTGTTTTGTTTTTTTATTCTCTGCCATTAGACAGAAGATTGAGCGATCTTCTCTGACTGGATCAAACCGGGAAGTCATCGTCAGCACGGCCATTTACCCCTTCGCAATGGCAATGTTCGGCCAGTTTATTTACTGGACCGACTGGAACACACGTAGCATCTACCGTGCCAACAAACACGATGGTTCAGACCAAACGGCGATGGTTCAGAATCTTCCGTCTCGGCCAATGGACATCCATGTTTTGGCTAGTGGGAAGCAGCTGCAGTGTATCAGTCCTTGCGAGCAGTTTAACGGCGGCTGCAGCCATGTCTGCACACCGGGTATGAACATCGTCACGATGGGTTTTCCTGCTCTTCATTTAATCGGCAAAATAACACGTTGTGATCACGTTAGGGCCCGATGGAGCCGAGTGTCACTGTCCATCAGAGGGCCAATGGTACCTCACTGACAATAAGCACTGCATCCCGGATAACGGGACTCGTTGCCAGGCGGGTCAGTTCACCTGCTTGAATGGCCGCTGTATTCGTGCACAGTGGAAGTGCGACAACGACAACGATTGCGGGGATGGCAGCGATGAGCTGGAGAGAGTTTGCGGTAGGCATCTTTTGTTTTTTGGGGGGTAAATTCCCATATGATAATCTTCTTTCTTGTTTGAGTGTGATTACACTCCCCTGTTAATGCTTTGGTACTCAGCTGTGGGAAAGCTACTAACTACTAACAAGCTGTTTCTTTCACTCAAACACACAATTCTCAGGAATCAAGACCAATTTCAACTATGTTGGTGTGTATCTTGAAAATACTTTGTGATTTGAACTTCATTTCTGAACAACTAATTATTATTAATCACTTATTATGAACTTGCATGCAGTCCCTCAGTTCCTGTCGTCATTTGTAGCTTTGTCAGGTAATAAGAGCATTCAATGCATGTGCGCAAAATTCACAGTTTCTTGATACCGCGTCACTCATCCCATTTGACAGCTTTTCACACATGCGAGCCGACGGTGTTTACTTGCGGGAACGGGCGATGTGTGCCGTACCACTATCGCTGCGACCACTATGACGACTGCGGCGACAACAGCGACGAGGCCTCCTGTCTCTTTAGGCAATGTGACCCCAACACAGAGTTCACCTGCAACAATGGCCGCTGTATTGCCAAGGATTATGTTTGCAACGGCATTAATAATTGCTATGACAACGGCACATCAGATGAGCAAAACTGCCGTAAGTAAAGCTGTTTTATTCCAACTATATATCTGCACACATAACTCACTGATGGACTCGAACACAAGTGCATAGGATAAATGGTATTAATGACATGACAAAGAAGGTTACTTGCTTTTATGGTTGTTTCAGTCAGGAAAATTTAATTAAAATTAAATTCTGTGGATGAAGCGTAGTTTGGTAAAATAAAATTCTGCTTGTGAAATGAAAATTGTGGCCTTTTAAAACAACAACTCATAAAATTTAGCAATTTGAAACAAAATGATTGAGACCTGAAAAAGATTACAATGTAATAAAATGTTCTATATTTTGTATTTTGTGTCGATCCTGAACCTACACTCAAAAGCCAAATATTTTCAGCTTTTGTGATGTTCCTAAAGTACGAATTGATTTTTTTTTTTAGCTGAGAGAACCTGCCAACCAGAACATACCAAATGTCAGTCAACCAACATTTGCATCCCACGTTCATACCTGTGTGATGGAGACAACGATTGCGGAGATATGAGTGACGAGAGCCCGACGCACTGTGGTGAGTTCTAGGCCAATAAATAAGCATTCTTGAGTTTTCAATTGCCTGAATGCCTGCGTGCCATTAGCCAGGTGAAGAACATTGCAGAAAAGACAAAAACTCGGAAGTCATTTAATGCATCTCTTTTGACTGATGTCGTCTAGCGACATCCACATGTTCCCAGAGCGAGTTCCGTTGCTCCAGCGGTCGTTGCATTCCCGCCCATTGGTACTGTGACGGAGGAGCGGATTGCGCCAACGGCTCTGATGAACCCCTCACTTGCAGTGAGTGTCACACAACTCTTTTAGCCTAAATGGCTCCAATGGCCTTTGCTGTCTTTGTGTGTCTGAAGTCATCACCGCTAAACACCATCAGGCGTCCCCTCCCCCAGTTTTTGTGTTTGTGCCTGTCCGCCCATCTCAGAAGTGGTGAGTGATGCGGCGAAGAGTGCGAGTCTGCGCGCTGTATCTCTTTGTTGATGAGATGGTCAGTCAGGCCTCCTATTGTGCGCCAGATTCAACCCCCTCCAACTTCCTTTTGTCCTGTGGGGGTTACAGAGCCTCACTTGGGCTTTTGTTTAGATAAGTCCACATACTACATGGGAATGTGGACTTAACAGCACTATTTTGACAGTGTTCGAGCTCTAGCTGTTTTCAGTAGATTGCTCGCGTTATTGTGAATGGAGGTAGAAGATCATCATAAATATCTAAAAGACAGGTATTTTTCAGGAATCAAAACAAAACATCTTCCTCAAATTACCAAGCCAGCGATGTCCAAAACTGCAGGCCAACTTTATTGACCCGCAGCCATGTGCAAGCATGATTCTGTGTCGGCAACATCATTCTAACAGTTTACATTTTGTCTTTGTAGCTACAGTAGCAAGAACCTGCAATTCAGATCAGTTCCGTTGCGACGATGGAAGGTGCATCGCCTCCTCCTGGATCTGCGATGGAGACAACGACTGCGGTGACCTGAGCGACGAAGACCAAAGGCACAACTGTGGTATGCATTTTCAATACCATAGGATATAAACTATATCACGGTACTGTTCTATACTATTTATACATACCTCGTACTTTCACTTAAATCCTAAATCTTGGATTAAATGCTTTGGAAGGATAAAGTGCTGTTTGGAATTTCTAGCGCAGGGGTGCTCTAATGGGGCACTTTTTTGGCCTGCAGCAAATAATGAAAATATTTCTGCAAAAATGGCCAACACAAGAAGCTCAAGTTCAAACTACATTCCAAAAAAAGTTTGGAATCTCATATAAAAATCTTTGGAGTGTGAGCCTCGGCTCAGGTATGTCGCCTACTTAACCTTTTTTCTAAATCCGCTCTCTCTGATTGAATCCAGCCAACCGCACATGTTCGAGCACAGAGTTCACCTGCGCCAAAAACCAACCGCCACAGCGCAAATGCATTCCTCAAGACTGGGTGTGTGACGGTGACGCAGACTGCACAGATGCCCTGGACGAGCATCAAAACTGCACGCGGAGATCCTGTGGTGTCAATGAGTTCACCTGCAGCAATGGCCTCTGCATACGTAGCTCCTACAGGTTAGCTTAAAAAAAGAATACAGTTTTTCCAGTTATATCTGCCCTGTCTGCCACAATAAAGCAGTGCAATTCCATTCCCAATCAGGTGTGACAGACGCAACGACTGCGGCGACAGCAGCGACGAACAGGGCTGCACGTATCAGCCGTGCCAGCAGCACCAGTACACCTGTCAGAACGGTCGATGCGTGTCGCACGACTTTGTCTGCGACGGGGACAATGACTGTGGCGACGAGTCCGATGAGCTGGAGCACGTGTGCCACGCTCCCCCACCCACGTGCCCCCCGGGCGAGTTCAAATGTGACAATGGACACTGTATCCCTCTGAGCCAGGTGTGTAACCGGGATGATAACTGCTCCGACAACAGCGATGAAAAAGGATGCGGTAAGTGGAATGTAACAATGTTCATTTTTTTTATTTTACCGTGCAGTTGTCTCCTACAAGTCAGTGGTCATTATTTACCGTATTTACGAAGCTTTTCTGCACATGACCGTTGCGATAATTGCATAATTTCAGGTATCAATGAGTGCACAGAGCCATCTGTCCACCGCTGCGATCACAATTGTTCAGACACAGCCACCAGCTTCATCTGCACCTGCCACCCCGGCTACCGCCTCATGTCCGACGGCACCACGTGCGACGACGTCAACGAGTGCGTGGAGACGCCCAGCGTGTGCAGCCAGGTGTGCGAGAACACGGTGGGCTCGTACGTCTGCAAGTGCGCGCCGGGTTTCCTCCGAGAGCCAGACGGACGCAGGTGTCGCCAGAACAGCAACATTTCGCCTTACCTCATCTTCAGCAACCGCTACTATCTCAGGAACCTGTCCACGGACGGGCAGGCCTATTCGCTGATACTCCAGGGATTGACCAGTGTGGTGGCACTGGATTTTGACCGCGTGGAAAAACGCTTGTATTGGATCGACGTGAGCCGCAGAGTGATTGAGAGGATGGCCTTCGACGGAAGCAACAGGGAAGTGGTGGTCAATGGAGTTCTGCACGGCGAGGGCCTGGCCATCGACTGGATCGCCAGGAAACTCTACTGGGTCGACAGCTTCGCGGATTGCCTCAAAGTGTCGGAATTGGACGGCCGTTATGTGAAAAAACTGGCTGAAGACTGTGCGGATTCTAATAATACGTACTGCTTTGAGAATCCCCGGGCCGTCGTCGTGCATCCCAAACATGGGTAAGTCATTTTGTGGATTACATAGAAAAAGGTTCTCATTCTACGTATCCTATTAGAGTTTTAATTCAGATATTTCCCTCTTTTTAGATTTGTGTACTGGACCGACTGGGGTGACAAAGCCTTCATCGGCCGAGTTGGAATGGACGGAACCAACAAAGAGGCAATCATCACCACTAAAATAGAGTGGCCCAACGGCCTTACAATAGACTACACGAACGACAAGCTGTACTGGTCTGACGCCCATTTAAACTACATCGAGTGAGTCCATATTGTGATTTTCAAGAAAAACTTTGCAGATTTCATCCATCCTAATCCATCTGGATGTCTTAGGTACTCCGACCTAGACGGTCATCACAGGCACACGGTGTACGACGGAGTTTTGCCTCATCCGTTTGCCATCACCGTGTTCGAGGACACGGTCTACTGGACCGACTGGAACACGCGAACGGTGGAAAAGGGCAACAAATACGATGGTTCTGCTCGCCAAGTCCTGGTCAACACCACGCACAGACCCTTTGATATTCACGTTTGTCATCCCTATAGACAGCCCATTGGTGAGTTTGGCACTGACCTGTTGAGCTGTGCAGCTAATTACATTGATTTAAAGTCCCACAATCACCACAGGGGATGCTTTACTCAATTCGATAAATTGGACTCCACTGAGCCGTAGTTCCTTACTTTGTAAAATAAAAGTGCAAGACACAGTTCTAATTCTTTTTCGCTGTTGGCCAGGAAGCCAGAGTCAGTCACTGGAAGTCAGTAGCGAATTAGCCGTTTAGTTTAATTGCTGCGGTGGCCATTGTTTTATTTCTTTTTCTCAAAGGTAAAAGGGTTAAAATATTTTTTTGTGTAGGAAATCGTTCCCTAAAGATACTGCCAAAGTAAAATCTTATTCCGCTCTTCAATTACCTCATCGATTTCAACTATGCAGAGGCAAACCGTTATGTAATTTTTTTTATTGTCCAATTTGAATAGTGGATCTGTGTTAGTCTTGATCATTTATTATTGAATTGTATACTAGAGTCTAGAATTCAATTAGTGTATAGACTTGTAATAGTGGGACTTTAAGTACAGGTTTAGATTACCTGTGGCACAATACTGGTCTTGTATTTGTCTTGCTATAGTAAACTGAGATTGTTTGCCCGTCTTCTGGCTTCTAAATCCGGTAGTAAACAATCCCTGTGCTGTGAACAATGGAGGCTGCTCTCACCTGTGCCTCATCCGTCACGGGGGGCGGGAACACACATGCGACTGTCCTGACCACTTCCTGGCAATGCAAATAGGAGGGGTGACCCGCTGCCTTCCCATGTGCACCAGTACGCAGTACAGATGCGCCAACAATGAACGGTTTGTCAAACCGTCTTTTTTGCCTCAGTTTCCTCGGTTGCCGTAATCACGCGTTACGTCTTGACAGTTGTATCCCGATCTGGTGGAAGTGTGACGGTCAGAGAGACTGCAGAGATGGCTCCGACGAACCCACCACGTGCCCCTTACGCCACTGCAGGCTCGGACAGTTTCAGTGCGATGACGCCAACTGCACCAGTCCGCACTTCCTGTGCAACGGCAAACTGGACTGCGACAACGGATCCGATGAAGACCCTGTGCTGTGTGGTCAGGAGATGCGTTAACGCTTAAATTGGAGTTGCTGTGACAATCAACGTGTTACTTGAACTTGTTTTATTGTTATTGGTCAATTTCAGCGACTCACCAGTGCGAACCAAACCAGTGGCAGTGTACAAATAAACAGTGCATCCCCGAGTCGTGGCAGTGCGACGGCGAGGACGACTGCGGCGATCGTTCCGATGAGGATCCCACCCATTGTTCCACCAGGACATGCCGTCCCGGACAGTTCAGATGCCGCAACGGACGCTGTATTCCCCAAAATTGGAAATGTGACACCGATGACGACTGCGGGGACAACTCAGATGAACCTCTTGATGAGTGCAGTGAGTGAAATTCGACTTGACATATATTATACTCATTGAATTCCAATGATCCATCGATTTACTTGAAATTGCCCTGCAGTGCCTTACTGTGTTTTCTCCCAAAGTGGGGCCGGCGTATCGATGTGACAACCACACCGAGTTCGACTGCAAGACCAGCTATCGATGCGTGCCGCTCTGGTCCGTCTGCAACGGACACGACGACTGCAGAGACAATAGCGACGAACAGGGATGCGGTAAGTCTCACAGTGATCTATTCAAAATTGTCCCGGCTTCAAAACGGGGCCTATTAGCTCACACTTCAGCTTCCACCCAGTACAGCGTCACGCATTTTGATATAACGGCAAAGAATGAGCATGACCACTCGCTCTTAGTCCAAAGTAAATTCATGAGCACTTCAATAATTTAGGTCTACACATGGTTGTTGTTGTCCTCGCGTGGGGGCACGGGTTCACTCCCAGAACTTTGTAGTCCTCGCACACTCCCGGTGACCCTCGCGGCCGGCTCTTATCAGAGGCGCTCACTCCATTAGTGCCATGCCCGAGCAGGAGGGGAGATCGGCGCTTAATCTTCCCGTAAGAATGCAGCAGATGGGCCAGGTGGAGGATGAGGAGGGCAGCGCTCTATCTTTGACACCCAGCAGTGTGTGGTGGAGACGGCTCACACCAGCTCTCCTCCTCTTCCCCGACTTCTCAACTCCCGCAGCCTTATCCTGTGCGCGCGCACACACACGGCGCGGATACAGTGCAGGTCGCCCATCTGTCTCAGACACGCTGCTTACTCCCTCCTTTGTGCTTTAATTAAGAAACGGGATGCCTTTCATTTCAGGCTTTCGGCATGACTTAAGACCCCCGACATTGAAGTTATGAAACCATAGAGGGCTTAGCAAAGAACTGGATGTGTCCAAACACAGAATGGAATGTTAGCACTCGATCCATCATTTAAATTGACTATCACAGGTAGTCATAGACTAAGAGAACCGACAATGAATGTCTCATAGAAACACAAATGTGGACTGAGTAGCATTTCATACCTGCTGTGTACTAGTAATTGCAATAGTACAATAGCCAGTAGCAGTACTTAAAGAATAAAACAATGTAGACGTATTCGGAATGCTCATTCCATAAAGTCAAAGTATCCCATCCCAAAATGAATGCATCTCACATTTCTTGACCCCCAAAAATTCCCCGTTCGTTTTCAAAGGTCACATTGCTCATCCATTTCTAACAGTCTCTGAATAACACCAATATTTTCTTGTCATGCGTTATTTAAAAGCGTAAGAGTCATGATGACATCAGTACAGCATTTTTCCAGTGTAAAAAGACTACTCGAGAAAAGTTTAGCCTTTTATCGAAAGATAACTATTTTTCCACACTATTTAGACGAGGTGACGTGCGACACCAGTGGAGATTTTCAATGTGACAACCATCGTTGCATCCCGCTAAGATGGCGCTGTGACGCCGATGATGACTGTGGTGACAATTCGGACGAACGCAGCTGCAGTGAGTGCTCGCCATGCGAATTCGGGTTTTCTAGGTTTGACAGCTGTTTTTGACTCATTCTTGGGTGTGGAATCCAAAACCGCTCCCATTTTTTGCCTATTATGTCAATTATTTCACTACAAATTGTTATGACTACCGCACATGCACACAACTAGACACATTTTTTTGTAGAATCATACAATAAATACGGCAGTCATTCTTATTATTTCAGTTTCTCACTAAAAAAAGTGAGACCAAAAATTAGTTACGAACAGCATCTGACCTAATTAAACGTCCAAAAAAATGTGTTTCCCAATGTCTTGAAGATTATTGCGCAGTAGCTCTACCTAGTGGTCACATTTGTGCATACCCCCCGCCCGCAAAAAACCTGGCCCTCTTAAGAACGCTATGAAAATAGAGCACTGAAGACAAATAAATCTTCCCGCCATCCTTTTATCAGGGGCGATATTTTGCAAGAGTCTTCACACTTGTGCTGACAGCTGGCTGCCGTAAGAGGAGCGAGCTTATCCACTGCTTGAGAAATAGTCTGTCCTCTGGAGTGAGGGAGTCTGTCACCTTTGACCCCGGCAGATTTCAATCATGCCTGAGAAGGTGCTGCTTAATAAGGAGGAAACGGTCTGGGATCTTCTGCTCTGCTGGTTGTAAGGAGACCAATGTATTTTCCTTGGGGTCATTATAAGGAGTAAAATAACACAGATTTGGTGACGTGTTCTTTGCGCTTGATTAATGTGTCAAAAAAAATTAAATAACTAAATAAAACTGTTTTCTTTCCCCCCTACAGCACCTCGCGCGTGCACCGAGAGTGAGTTCCGCTGCAATAATCTGCACTGCATTCCCGACCGTTGGGTCTGTGACCATGACAACGACTGTGAAGACAACTCGGATGAAAGAGACTGTGGTGGGTGGAGGCTCTTTGTTTTGGCTGGGGGTCTGGCTCTTTGCGACTAACTGTGGACCACCATGCCAAGACCCAATAAAATGGGCATTTTTTGAGTGGCGCAGACAGAGGGGGCCACCTGTCGCCATTTATTCAGACCAATGAAAGCTTTCGTGCATGCAGTGCTGGTAAAACAGGATTATTTCTCATCATGTAATGGAACGTACTATTAGTAAATGCATTTAAAAGGACTGGCAACAAGCAGTGCATTTTTTTCATAGCTGTTTTAGACATGTCACTTTATCCTGACTAATATTAGTGCTGGTAGACACATTATTAGTAAACTGAATGGCAATGCTGTCATACATAGTAAAATGGCAATTTATTTTTATTTCACAGAACTAAGGTCATGCCACCCTGGCTACTTCCAATGTGGAAGTGGACATTGTATCGCCGATCGCTTCAAATGTGACGGCAACGCCGACTGCGTGGACTACACGGATGAATCGTCATGTCGTGAGTTGGGACATTTTGACGCAGCGATTTCTTAATGACTCGCACGCTTTATACACAAGACACGAGAATCTCATTGACTTTGATTGTAAGACATTTGGGTTTCTGTTTTTTGGCTTTTAGCGCCACGCTTTCCAAACGGCACCTATTGCCCCCACTTTATGTTTGAGTGCAAGAACCACATCTGCGTCCAGCCTCACTGGAAGTGCGACGGGGACGACGACTGTGGGGACGACTCTGACGAGGAGCTTCATCTCTGCCGTAAGAAGAACATGTGCAAATAATGTCCTGAACTTTCAGAACATTTTAGGTGCGACTCCTCTTTGTCTTGACAGTCACCGTCCAGTGTGAGACGCCGTTCCGTTTCCGCTGCGACAACAACCGTTGCATCTACAGTCACGAACTATGCAACTCCGTGGACGATTGCGGCGACGGCTCTGACGAGAGACAAGAGAACTGTGAGTTGACTTGGAAGCGTGGATTGGTGGAATCTTCGCTATTCTTCTTTGAGTGGGATGTTTTTATCCCCCCAGGTCAAAGCCCCACACGTGGACCCTGCAATGAGGAGGAGTACAAATGCAGTAATCGACAATGTATTCCTCTTCAGTATGCCTGCGATGACTTTGACGACTGCGGGGACCAGTCGGATGAACTCGGATGCCGTAAGTCATGTTAAAAAGTGACATCATGTTTTTCTGCGATGGCCGATTTCTGAAAATCAACCCATGCAAGGGCCAAATATAAATTCTTCCACTTTAAATTGAATTACGCTTTTTGTAATATGATCAGGAATTTTAAAAAGGCCTACTATACCTGAAAATCTTAAGATGGTTTTTGTGTCATCACTGACAATTATTTTTTTTTGTAGTAGAACTCCCTATATAACCAATTCTAACCAATCTAACGCTGTGTTAAATGTTGACCAACAGATCAACACAGCACACGCTCTTGTAGTGACCACATATGTGAACACAACTGTACTGACCTGACTGATGGAGGCTTCTTGTGCTCTTGCATGCCAGGCTACCGGGCCAGAAGTGGCCAGCGACACACCTGTGAAGGTATTAACAGCCAGGGGGAATATTTTCCGCTTATTTTTGACACAATATTGTGACAGCAGCTTCC
The DNA here is from genome assembly GCF_051989625.1 of Stigmatopora argus. Taxonomy (NCBI): domain Eukaryota; kingdom Metazoa; phylum Chordata; class Actinopteri; order Syngnathiformes; family Syngnathidae; genus Stigmatopora; species Stigmatopora argus. The sequence goes on from NC_135399.1 coordinate 11,834,225, forward strand.
TTGAAGTCGTCCAATCCATTTGACTTCAATTGGATTAGGCGTCTATCGCCATTCTGGCAGTGAGAGTTAAATCTTTTTTTTTTCTCTTGGGGGAACATAGATATTAATGAGTGTGAGGCATATGGAATTTGTCCACAAGAGTGCAAAAACACAAAGGGAAGCTATGAGTGTTTCTGCGCTGAGGGCTTTGACTCCTTTAGTGAGCCACATGGAACTCAGTGTGCTGCTCGAGGTAAGAGAGAAATGCGGGAAAATTTTCATTTGAGTGTTTAACTCTTCTTTTAAATGTGTGAATTCCTCTCTCTCTCAAAAAATAAAGGAAACCCACCCGTGCTGCTGCTGCCAGATAATGTTCGTATCCGCCGTTTCAATCTGTCATCAGAGCAGTATTCGGACTACGTGGACAATGCTGAGCATATTCAAGCTCTGGACTACTTGTGGGATCCGGAAAAACAAGGGCTTAGTAAGGATGATTTTAGATTTTTCATTTGAAAAAAACTATTGTCTACATATGTCATTTAATAGACGTTGCTCCTGAATATTTGAGAACAAACATTAGGTGTTCATCTTTTCTAAGTTAGGTTGAATACAACTGAACTGTAAACAAAAATTGTTCAATCATTTAATTTGGTTAATCTCTCGCGTACCACTAAGGGGTGCCCATGTACCGCTATGATACTTTTTCCACACTGATGTCCGTGATCTTGTTTTAGGTATTGTGTACTGGACAGTCATGGGACGAGGATCACAGTTTGGCTCCATTAAACGGGCCTACATGACCACCTTCTCTGATAATGGGAATAACCCAGTCAGAGACACGGACCTCAACTTGAAATACGTGGCCAATCCAGATGGCATCGCTGTTGACTGGGTTGGAGGGTAAATACCCGTCTTATTTCAGCTTTTTTCAGCTCACTGCTTCACACTGGTGGCCCAACGACCAAGTGGTTAGCGCATCGGCCTCACAGTTCTGTGGTCGAGGGTTCGATCCCAGGTCCATGTGGACTTTTTCATGTTCTCCCCGGGCTTGCTTGGGTTTTCTCCGGGTACTCCGATTTCCTCCCAGATCCCCATAGCACACTCTAAATTGCCCCTAGCTATGATTGGTTATCATTTGTCACCTTGTGCCCTGCGATTGGCTGGCCACCAATTCAGAGTGTCACCCGCCTGGTACCCATAATTGGCTGGGATAGGCTCCAGCACCCCCCAGGACCCTTGTGAGGATAAGCGGTACAGAAAATGAATGAATGCTTCACACTTTCATTCCATTTACAGCCACATTTACTGGACTGACGCCGGCACCAATCGCATTGAAGTGGCCAAATTGGATGGCCGTTACAGGAAGTGGTTGATCCACACTGACCTCGACCAACCGGCTGCTATCGTTGTCAATCCGGCGCTCGGGTAGGATGCTCAAATGTTCCCGTGTATAGTGTTGAAAAAGCACAGTCACTGTAATGTGACGTGGTCCCGGCAGAACTATGTACTGGACGGACTGGGGCAGGAGACCCAAAATAGAGTCGGCGTGGATGGATGGCCAAAGCAGACAGGTGCTGGTCGGCGAAGAAGACTTAGGGTGGCCGACCGGATTGGCTCTGGACTATCTGAATGCACACAGGATCTATTGGTGTGACTCCAAAGAAAATATCATTGGCTCCATGAAGCCTGATGGCACAGACAGAAAGATCATCATATCAGGAGGTCAGGTCCATGTGGTATAGTCAAGCACTGCTATGGGTTTTCACAGGCACACATGAAAACAATGCACATAACTTGTACTTGCATTGCGGCCTTGTTCCAGACATTGGCAATCCATATAGTCTGGACCTGTTTGAGGGCCACGTGTACTGGACAACAAAGGAGAAGGGAGAAGTGTGGAAGACAAATAAGTTTGGGAAAGGGAACAAAGTCAAAGTATTAACCATCAACCCCTGGTTGACTCAGGTCCGCATTTACCAGGAGCACCGACACAACCACTCAGGTTAGTCTATTGAGATTGCACTTCTTGCATACATTCAATTGCCATAAGAGTGGCAATGTATGTATTTAATTCAAAACGTTTTATTTATTTATTAAACGATTCATGCACGTTTGTACTTTGTCGTCGTCAGTTCCCAACCCTTGCAAAAACGTGTGCAGTCACCTGTGTCTCCTCCGGCCTGGGGGATACACGTGTGCCTGCCCGCAGGGTTCCTCCACATTGGATTTCCACTCCAGTGAATGCGATGCAGGTACACTGCAGCCTTCCTCCTTTGTCTGGCGGGCCCTCTTTTTCTTTCAACGTCTGGTGATTTTTCATTTTTCTTAATTTATTTTTTGCCCGACTTCATACTTCGGCCTCCCTCCCTCCCTTGCAGCCATTGAGGCACCCGTTGCAATGCCTCTCGCGTGCAGATGCATGAATGGTGGAACCTGCTACACTGACGAACGGGGTTCACCCAATTGCAAGTGAGTATTGACGTTTGCTGGTTTGCACTAGCTTATTACAATGATCCTCTAACTCATTTTTGGTCTTATGAAAAGATGCCCTCATGAATATTTGGGCAGCTACTGTGAAATAGGCAAGTCCCGCAGCACTCCAACAGGAACAGGTACTATGAGTATGTCAAATTATACTCTTGTAATATAATAACAACAAGCAATGCGTTATTTCTCAAGCTGTGGCAGTTCTGCTGGCAGTCATCGTCATCATAATTACTGGCGCTTTGGCAGTCGGGGTGTTTCTCAACTACAAACGAACAGGATCCTTCATCCCCTCCATGCCCAAACTGCCCAGGTCTGCTTTTGTCATCCTTACTATCTAAGCCAAACAGGCTAACAAATATGACACCACTCTGTGTTTTTCTCGTAAAGCCTCAGCAGTCTGGTGAAGTCCAACGATACGGGAAACGGGGTGATGTTTCACTCGGGTGACAATGTGGATCTCGGATCGACGCACGTTGGAGTGTCTTTTATCAATACCATGCAAATGGTGAGTTTTATGTCGGTCTATTCAAAAGTGCAGTGAAAAAAGACAAGTTTTTAAAATCTTATTTCTTAAAGTCAATGTCGCAGGATGATCGCTTTGCCTTGGAAGCAGCGAGGCATCCCGTTACTTTTGAAAACCCGTTATACGCCAACACGGCCGCCGACCCAGCCGTCATTCACGCCTCGCAGGTACACACACACACACGTGCGCACTTGAAAACAGAAATAAATGGTTTGGCAAAATGAAAGTTTTCCACGTTTTTCTGACCAACAGGTGACGGTTAATGTGAGTGGGGAGAAATTACAAAACAACTTTGTGAACCCGGTGTATCACGCTGAGCAGAGCGGGGGTCTCGTCAACACGTCAGCTGTTGCGTCCAAACCTGTTCAGGTAAGTCTACTATTTACTGAAGTTTTGCCTGAAAATATCTTTTTTTTAATCTGTAGCAACATTCCTCATTTTATCCTGTTATACTTGTTTTTAAACCATGTTTCCCCCTTGATAGTGTTCTCCCATAGTATGTAATAGTGATACTTAATTTAATAATAGTTTGTCTTGTATGAGGAGTCAACGTGGAGTGCTTTCAAACGTAAACTGAATCCCTGCACCACATTTGAAAACAAGTCCTACTCCAAGGTTAGTTTGGCTAGCTTTTCCCATAGACGAGAAGAAAAGTAATGATTGTTTTGGTTGTTGTTTTTCTTTATTTGTTTTTGGCAGATGAAGGATGACAAGTGTGAAGGAAGCAGTGGCGCAGACGGCTTGACAGCTGAGCATCCGCCTCTTAAACCTCAAAGGAGGGACCATCATCATCACCATCATCATCATCATCATCATCCGAGTACCTTTTCACCAACAGAGGACAGTTTCAAAGACACGGCCACACTTGTCAAAGAGGACAGTGATGTATAAGGTCAGCTCGCCTTGGCTGACGGGATCACACTTTGCACAGAATTTATTTTTTTATGCAGCCTGTAGGGGGGTTGGGGTACAAATGTTCTATTTAGGTAAATATAAAATACAGTGGTGCATATTCCTTGTTAAAAACCCAAACATGTTTTGGGATTTGGGATGTGTGTTGCGTTACAAGCCGTAAAAAGCAACTCTTATCTCAAGGCACCACTGTTTATTTCTACTGAATAAGAAAAAAGAAAGTCTATGCCTTGTGACATTACATATGCCAATTCTCGTGTATTTTTCTTTATTGTGATGTACAATTTGTATATCTTTGCACTGATGCTGCTGATATAGATGTTGATAAATATGTTGTATATCTGTAAATTTGAAGCATAAGATTTGAAAATAGCCTTCGTGGTGGTTGTGCATTTATACACATTGTCAAAGCGGAGCTGAATTGCGTGATGTACAGTAACTGGATTGTCACGAGGAAAAATATGAATGATTTTCTGCCTTTGTCATATCATAAATACAAATAATCTTGATATAGACACATCGCAATAACTTCAGGGTGATTGGATTATCAAACGTGCCGTTTAAACCTGTGTTTTTAATCTTTTTTTGTTTAACTTTGACTTTGTGACTGAATCACTGTGATCATGTCTTTTTTCTATCAGTGATGATATAAGTATATAACAAACTTGAACATGCGTGCGCATGGATGTTAATTTATGTAAATTAGCCACTCACGACTTAAGAATGCGGACCAATCATTTTGTATGCAGGAAAGGATTTCAGATCTTCAGCGATTACCAAAAAAACATTTCTCTCTGATCATTTCCAATACATCATACGCAATACGACTGAATAAATATATTTTGTTGACAAGTCTTCCAAACTTCAGGTTGCTCTTCATTACCTCCATTGACGTCTAGGAGCGTCGATTCCATTGACGTCTATGTGCGTCAATTCATTGACATCTGTACCGAGAGTCCTAATAACTGTAATCAACATTTCCTAAAATTATAGATATTTGTTTGTAGCAATTTTGAAAAGAATATAGTATCTGAAAATGCCTACAGAAAGTGCACAGTAATTAATTTATTGACGTCAAACAGGCCGTTTCACCAACGATAATAACGTTTGAATAGCATTGATATTACATGTTCATCCCCATTCTCGTGACAGTTTCCCGAAATATTGTTTGCTTTGAAGGATTTCAAACATAAAAGAGGCCTTTTATTATTTAATTCTCTTTGAACCCTATTTTTCACGCCCCCTCACTCCCACTCCTAATGGTACAGTCGCATTATGCTTCATTCCGGTCGGAGTCCTGAGCGGAGCGGCTGACGAAAGGCAACCAAGAGGATAAAAAGTTCTCCTCCTCACCACCAAACGAGATAAAACGATGACTCTCAACCGCTTGGCTATTTTAATAGGAGCTTTGGGTAAGTTGAATTTTCGTTTAATTACGATTTAATGCCACAAGAACGTCTTAGATACATCATCGCAACAGGTTGAAACCACTTCCAACTGTCCAACTAGTACTTCACAGCCAGACGATGCTTACAAGGCGTTAAACGTCATATAGCCTTTGATACACAAGTTATGATCAAGAACTTTTTTGTTTTGTTTTTTTGCCATTTTTCATCGAGTTGCCCATTTAATTAAAGTATATTTAGGTGATGATTACAATTGCTGCATGCGAGAAAACCGTTATATTTTGGGGGACGGGCACATCATGGCTACCAAGAATCAGTTTCTGCTTTTAAGTGCTTACTTTGTCAATACTAATGTGTTTATATTCATGTTCATCACTTAATAAAACGTACGATTTCAACCGATGACAACTTTAGATGTCGTATTCATTTAAATTTGGAGAATTGGCTGGGAGAGATGGCAGCAACCCGCTCCCTGTTAAAATGGATTGGACGTCTAGAGCTGTTAATGGTAGCCAATGATAAGTTAAATGAGTGACTAAATCAATCTGATCAATTGGATGTCTGGCACTGTGAATGAGTTAAAGCAAATGATCTCATAGTCAAAATGGATTGGACATTAAGCATCGTCAATGCCAGTCAATTCATTAATAATAATATTAGTAACCCCTATACCTAATACTACATTATATTTACGCTAAACCTAACAATATTATCTTGATTTAAAAAAAACAATCATGCATTAAAATGTATTAGATCCAAACCATTGCTGAGTAGCACATCAAAGACCAAATCTTAATGTTTTTGAAAATTTAAAACAATGTCTCCTTTTCTTATCAAACTTTGTGCTGAATAGTGAATCTTATCACGGTAACGTTTCTGTTGGACAAATGAGTCAATTTGAAGGAATGCTCAACTAAGCAAAAGCAGGAAATGTGTAAAGGAAAAGACTGACAGGAAAGACTGTGTGTGTGTGTTAAACTTGTCTAAAATAAGCTCTTCAGTTACGTACAGCAGTAACATGCATAAAGAATACAACAAACACGACTCAAAAATGGCACTGATTTTAAATCAGTTGGCCCTCAAGAATGGCCCATTTTGTGCCTGTGTTTAAAAAAACTTTGAACTATCACAGAAGTAATGGTTTTCCTCCATTGGACCTTTTGATTAACACCTGCTCTACTGAGTAACACGTAAGTCATTGAAATCAAACGGTCAGATTCCTCCGTGCTCGTGGGATCTAACGCTTTACTAATAATCCTTAGCACTCTATTGGTCCATTCACACTCAGCTGGACCTGAATAGTTCTTACCATTGGTTAGGAGAGCGTAAACCCCTACCCCTTTTCTGGTCCTCAAGTGGGACAGGAGAAGGGGGAGCGGTGTACTAACAATGGGAAACAAAGGGAAGACTTGTGGGAGGAATTTCAGAGATGTGGAGTTGTACAAAAAAAAATCATCAAATATATGCATCACTAGCACTTATGTGAACATTTCAACATGACTTTTCATTCAAGGTATGCCTTTGAGGGGGCGGTGGCTTCTTGTTTGCTGTTTCCCGTCTTTAGGAGTTGTTTACAGTGATTTCCTGCCCCACCTCGAGTTAACTTCACATAGTAGAGAACATCTACAAGTGTCTACTCCCCACGTGATGACTAACCCAAGCCTCTTCATACCCCCTCCTGATACACTCACTCCCCCTACACACACTGGAATTTAACCCCCCTGACCTTGTCGGCCTCCCCCAACGAGGCTGGACGGCTGACTTTTGTTTTGATGCTAGAGAAGTTATCAACCAGAATTGCCTTGGATGCTAGCTCAGGTGCAAAGTATTTAGATGAGTTGACTAAGCCACTGTTTTCCAACTTTAAATATAATAAAAAAATATCAGTCAAATGTATATAGTACTGTACTAATGTACTAATATTTAAACACAAAATCTGACATCGCTGTTTTGTGATGTCAGTTATACACACACACACACACAAACACTGTTAGACTTGAGCACAGGTTCATGTGATAATGCCAGTCAATAATTTTTTGCACTGATGAAAACCCCTGTGTAACAATTGAGAAAAATGTATATCAATATGCAAAGTACTGAAAAGCGAACTGGTGTCAAGGAAAAATATTTTAAAGAATCTGTAATCGTATGCATTTGTGAAAAGTGATTCAATCCAGGAATGTCGTCAATCACAGAAAAAAAAAATTAATCTTCACTTTTTTTCCCTCTACTAGTCTGTGCGTGCAATGGCGTGCACGTGACAGTGCCGGATAAGCGACAGCTCGCCATGCTCTTCCAGTCAGTGGTCCTACCATGCCACTACGACACGGTCTCCAGCCAGGCGCCGGTAGTGCAGTGGTGGTACAAGTCGTACTGCCACGACCGTACCCACGAGTCCTTCAAGCCGGCGGCCTCGCAGCTGGCTGCCAAGTCGCACCTGGACTGTCCTGACAAAAGCCGCACGGTTCGGATAGTGGCTTCTGCGCAAGGCTCCTCCATGACGCTGGCAGAGTACTACAAGAACAGAGATATTTCCATCATAAACAGTAATGTCATTTGTTATTATTATATACGTATTATATATTAACCTCTTTGTTTTCAGATAACTTAAGAATGCTTGGGAATCACTGCCCTAAATAAATCTCTTGTTTTTCCCTCACAATGGAGTCAAAGCACCCATGAACACATAGCATTTTTATCACTTGTATCCAAAGCACCCATGAACACATAGCATTTTTATCACTTGTATCCAATGTGGACCCCTAAAAAACACCACGTCTTATCTAGAGAAAGCACACGTTTTCTCCTAATGTGGCAATAGGCGATATTCAAGGGGGGCGATGTGTGACGTGCTTGACAGCCTTTGTGTTATTACTGCTACTATACTAGGGATAAAAATGTTAACAATTCATGCAACTTTAGATCTTCATCCTCATGTTTTACAATCTTTTTTTGTCGGTGCAGAAGCAGACCTGCGCATCGGCCAGGTGCAGTGGGGCGATGGCGGAGTCTATTTCTGCAAAGTCGTCGTCGCTGATGACCTGGCCGGCAAGGATGAGGGCCAGCTGGAATTACTGGTGCTAGGTAGAAAAAAATTCTTTATTTGCCAGACACACTACATTTTAGCATTCCCAACAGAAAAGAAATGAGCTTCCATGGAGACCCCCAATGACTCTTTGCATGTGCTTGATCCTCCATGAATGGGCTTTTTGTGTATCCCACCTTACCCTTAACAGAATTTAACAATCTGGTGCAAGACAGTCTGAAAGCTTATTAGGATAATGCAGACCCTTTTCCCCCCACTCACTTATTCAGCATGAAATTTCTAACGTCAAGCACCCCCTCAAAATCGCCAGGCTAAATTTAACAAAACCCTTTAGTATATAGGGCATTCATTAAAGTCATGTTCTGCCATTGACGACACTGTACGTCAAATCCATTTTGACTGAATTTAATTGTGCTGAGAATTAATCAGATTTCAACCATAGCGAATAAGTGTCTGAAATTTGAAATGATAATGTGAAGTGTCCTTTCTTCCTTTATCGTCAAATTTGCGACAATAACAAAATATTATTGTTTCCTTTGTATCAAAGTAATCAGATTTCAACCATAGCGAATAAGTGTCTTAAATTTGAAATGATAATGTGAAGTGTGTTAGTAGTTTTAGTGCTCCTGTAAAGTATGGTAGTATCTGTCATGATTCTTTTGGATACATTTGTTATGCATTCACCTCCTTCTTGCCAACTCTTTTCAACATCTTCAATTTCCACATTTCTTCTCCTGTCTTTAACAACCTGCATCATAAGTCTTCTTTAGTCTCTCTTTCTGCATTACAAAGACTTGTGGTATGTGCATGGCAGGCCAGAATTTAGTTGTTTTCCCCCCCTGATAGTGCACTATAGTTGGTGGCTAACATCTTTGCATCCTAGTTTTTCCTTTTAACTCTGTATAGCACAGAAGTAACAAAGCCGTGCTTAGATGTAGAAGCTTTGCGCAATTACTCCACATGCTAAACTGTTTTTGTTCTTTGATACAAAAAGCCTAAAAATATTATTCCTCGAATTTGGTGACATTGATCATAGAGAACAAGGTAAAAATGCGCCATGAGAAAAAAGCCAGTTTGCTTTACTTAAATGGTTTCCTTAGTGTTGTCTGAAATTGTTTAGGTATTTGTATAAAATGGTGATAGATTAATCGTGTCTTGGGAGGACTTTCTGGAGCTAAACGTTGGAAAGATCTGTAATTGTTTTAAAAAAAAATAGCATGCTAGAAAGAATGCAGCTGAAAGTGAAGGTTGTTCTTTTAAAAATCTGTGGTTTTGGTCAATGCACTACACGTGACCCTTCATTGAGAAATAGCTACCAATTTTGGGTGTTATTACCTGACTCCCTTTCTTGCTTCCTGCTTACTCTGCGGAACTTCCCGTCTTCGTCTTCTACCTCTCTTCAAGGCAGGACATCCGAACAAGCCGATATCCTACCTGAGTTTGATGTGGAGATTATGCCAGGTACATTTTCAACTCTTTTCAGCACTCTGCTCTGCCTCTTTCCTCATGGCTACCTCTTTTGTGCCTCCTTCTACTCTCATTTTTTGATCCATTTCACCAATTTTGGACAATAACGTAAAAGCCAAAGTATGTTTGATACGGAGGAGTCTGCTGCAACCCCTCTTCATGTAGTACAGGACCATACAATGAAATGTAATGTGGTAAAGCATGACATGACCGTGTGCGGTCGATTGGTCGCCGTCTTTTGGTCACCGGTCTTTTGGTCGCAGTCTTTTGGTCGTCTGGACCGCGACAACGGGCGACCAAAAGACCGGCGACAAAACAAGGTAAAACAACACGGTCTACGCATCAATAAAAGCCAACAATGGCCATGAGCAGTTTGACTGTATACCGACATGACATGATTCGGGACACCCAAAACCAGAAGGACTTGATATGAAATCATAATATGCACTATGATAACATTATATTCAAACTGTATTGGTACAGCAGAAGGTAGGACAATTCTATATATTTGTGTGTGTGTATATTACAGAGTGGGCGTTTGTAGGCTGCGTGGGTCTTGGCAGCTTCTTGTTTCTGCTGCTGATGTGCATCTGCTGGTGTCAGTGTTGCCCGCACTCCTGCTGCTGCTACGTGCGGTGCTGCTGCTGCCCCGAAACCTGCTGCTGCCCACGACACCGTACGTACTATACTAACTAACGTCTTTTGGCTGACTTTTGAGCTTAACGTAAACTCTTGTTCTCCATTCAGTATACGAAGCAGGGAAGAAAGGGAAGAGTGTGCCGCCTTCTCCGATGCCCTTTTATCCCTACTACATTCCCGGTGTTCCCACCGCGTTGCCTCTTGTCCCCACGCCCCAGCCGAAGCTCGCGTCTGTTGCCTCTGTACCTTCGATCGCCTCCATCCCCTTGACGGAAAATAACCTGGCTGGAGGTGAGCGTCATCAAAATATACAAATCAAGTAAACCATTCATTATCATCTCTCATGCAGTCCTATATACTCACATTGGCGTGTTGTGCAGTACTGGTGTTCATGTATTTACGATTACTCTTTACTGAAGAAAAGTGTTATTTATAATGAAGATTTAGTTTCTTTGATTATTATAACCTTGCAAATCCAATCTCACCTTTGGTTTTGGTAAATATTTAGGACTACTCTGCGCCTGTATTTAGGAGAGAATGTCTCTTTATATAATTCTACTATAATGTAGCTATTTATACCATATACAAACGGTTATTAAAGTTACAAGACTGGGAATGCTGCCATAACTTTTTGTTCTGGTCTACTAATTGCTATATATTTGCATGAATTTGATACTCGTTGCATGCAGCAAGCATATCAATAGGTTAAACTGTAATGTACGAGTAATGTCCTAGACAATATTTGACATGTTTTCTAAAAATTTCTAATTCAGTGGTAAGAATAGGAATGAATGTCCTGGTGTACGTACCTAGTGTTGTAACCTATGAGCGAGTCCTTGCATGTACACATATGTGTGTGTGCCCGTATCTGCAGTATGCGTACGTGGTTACCATCTGAAACCCAGTCAAGACTGCAGGGGCTCTATGAAAGTTCTGTTCTCGGCTCGGGTTCCCACTGCCAAGCTGGTTGCGCACCAACGTAAGGCAGCGCAGACTAGTCTTTTTTTTGTGCGATCTGTAGCGTTGTGCCACGTCGCGTGTGTCTTGATTCCCCACTTGTGTCCTGTATCATTTGTGTCAATAGTTTAGTTGGCTTTCTAGTCATCCTTTTCTTTGCATAACATAATCACATTTTCTACAGCATTATTGAGTGTAAATATGTTTTCCCTCCATGTTTCCAAACAGCCACTAGCATATCAGAACTCAGCTCTCTTCATGAGGGAGGGAATGTGGATTTCAGACACACCTACCACACCGTCCAGATGAAGGCCATGCCGCCCATCGTAGATGTCGACGTTGACGATGGGTCGCCGCTGAGGGTGGCCCCCCTCGCACGGAATAGCAGAGTCAGGAGGGAACGAGACAACTGCTCGGACGATGAATTGGAGAGGAGGTGCATAGATTCATTTGGTGAATTATGTTAAAAAAATTATCAATTGCATCACATGGTTTGTTTCGTCCATCCTCCAGGTGGAACGCTCGCTCCGAGCACCCCCAGAGAAAGTCATTGAGCCGGCGGGCCTGCACCGGTTCGCTTGACGAACTGGAGGAATTCGCCCGATCGTACGATTCCCGTAACCGCCGACTCGAACGGGATTACAGCCCGCCGAGAAGTCGCTACAGAAACCAAGACGATGAGCGTCACGGCGACGACACCTTGCCGTTACCCCAGAGGAGAAGGGGCACGTGGGATGGGGAACTGGGTTCCCGGCGGCCCCATCGCACGGAATACGACGGCGCCTTCCTCAGCTACGCCATGGAGAACAAAGCGTGGGGCGAGCGAGGTGCCACGAGGCCGGACGATAACAGTGACAGTCCCTCCAAAGGCAGCTCCAGAGGTAAGGGTGGCAACAGCTACTACAGCCACTCACCCAGCCACCGTCCAGAAGAGGATGACCCTTTGCCACCATACTCAGAGTGCGCTGCAGAGCGTTACCGTAGGTCCGACTGGTACCGCACGTCGGAATCTGTCAGGACAGCGCGATTTGAAGCCTCAGAGCCTGCCGCTGGGTATTACTCATACTCCCATCCTCAGCATGGGATGTCCCTCCCACCTCAGGAGAAAGACAGGAGACGCAACTTGGTGAGTTATTTATAGCTGGATAAAAAAAAATGACATCCCAACGAGAGTCTTATCGTTGATTGAAAATGTTGGGTTGCGGGTTTACAGTGTCAAGTGGTACCACAGTTTACTCCAATTTCTGGAATCTAATCTCTGCCCATATTAATTTTGAATGTAGGGTGGAGTGTTCAGTATAAAAAATGTTTTTTCATATCGTCCGATTTGGATTCTGTTCACGATTCATTTTTTTTTGTAATGTTAACTAATATTTTTCTTGTCAACAAAACCATTTCATGTTAACTGCTACTAACACAATCTTAAGATTTGACTACTCATCTGACATCTCTGGCATGAATGCATGGTCTTTAACTCTTGGCTCTATCACTATTTCTTCAACAGAGCACAGCACTGAGCAGGGATAATCTCATAGTCTGACGATAGCTTCACATCCGTGCCTTTGGATGCAGCGCCATCCTCCCATCATACAGTACAAGTACAGTATGCGCCTGAATGACTTGATAGACTGGAAGGACTTTCTCTGCCGATGGATTATTATTATAATAGTGTAACTCAGGTTCATTTTGTATTTGTGGATTTTTTTTGTATGTGTGTATCTCTTCCCATTTGTTAAAAAAACCTGAATCGTTCTTGTTCTGCAGGATTTATTTGCACTCTTCAATTAAAGAAAATACTGTTTGAGTTTGATTTATTTTGTGTGTCTATGATCACAAATTTGAAATACTGTTGTTTCTTTACACCTGTTACGCTGTTAAGATTATAGAGAAGAGTAGATTTTAGGGATAGTTTTTAATAAATTTAAGGATGTAATATGGTTAATATTCCCTCACGTGCTCATTGAATATTAATTGTTAAATAATAATAAAAAGAGACAGAGTGGATGAAAAAAATGGTGCCATTTTATAAGATAAATGTAAAAATTTCTTTCCAACACAGGTACTAAATCACCTGATCCCGTGCTGCACTTATCTGATTGGGGCGGAGACCTGTGACGTCATTGCATAGGGGGTGGGGGCAATGACCGTCCACCCCTCCTCCAGTGCACCTGTGGGAGTATTCAAGTGTTTTGTTATCTCCACTTCCGAATAACATGTTTTCCTGAGAAAAAATCTCGCTTTACTATGTGGGAAAGCATCTACCCGTGGCTTCTAACCCACGTACCCAAAACTTGGCAGGATTTTTGGAACGTCGATAGGATAGAGGGCAACAAAGAAGAATAAAGGGAACAAGCGAGGTGATGGGAAATTTGACACCTGCGACGTTGCTGCTGTTGCTGCTTTCCCTTCCAACAGGTGAGGCTTAAATGCCTTTAGGGCTATTTTATCCCTTGTACTTTGTCGGGCTATTATGCTTTTTCTTTTTGCCCTCCGTCTAAGCTCGGTGAAGTCACGAAGGCAAACAGTTGAGGCGGAAAGGTTAATCATTAAACAGTGCAACAAAGTAGGGCAAGGCCGACTCCGTTTCGTTTTAGTATTTCTGCTTCATTTAGTTACACGTATAGGTGTTGTAAAGTACACTTACTGGCATCGTGCTGCAAAATACTTTTAATTTAAATTAATTTTTTACTTAAATATAAGCAAATTCCCAACTTTCCAAGTCAAAATGGATTGGACGTCTAATGCCGTCAATGGCACTGACAGCCATTTCCTCCAGGTTTAAATAAATTTGACTAACATCAATGACAAGCAATGAGTTCATTACTTTATTCCTATTATTTGTATTATTCTGCATTTTTTTAGTATTTTAACTATAATTGTATTTATTGATGAAAAGTAATAATAATTAATAATGAAATGCAGTTTTTACAACATTCGCATACATGCACATCACATTTTGGGTCATTTAGGCCACACTTGTTTTCAGTAGGTAGGGATATATTTCTAAGCAACAAACATAACAGAAACCATCTCTCACACTAAAAGTCAATGAAGCACAGATTAGGAAAATTGTCTCGTAAAATCCTTCCATGCATTAAAATAACAAATGTATATACACCAGAAAATGTATGTCTGCAACAACTACTAACTGCATTTTTAACCCCCAATTATCATATGATCCTTAGTAATCTCTTTGTCAGTGATGAGTGAAAGATGATATATCTGCTGATGGGAAAGTGTAATATGTGTAAACTTGTTTAGTCACATTTGAGGCCATCCAGTTTTACAAGCATGACTGCAATGTAAACATGTTCACCAAAGTTGTAGTTTTTTTGTCCCCGCTCCCTCCCTAATCTTTCTTCTTGCGCCCATCAGAGCTGCTGTGCGTCCAAGTGATTGTCCGAGAGACGGAAAGAAGCACCATGTTGTTTGGCTCTGTGACCCTCCACTGCGACTTCACCACTTCGGCAAACCCTCAGGATGTGCTTATTACCTGGAGATTCAAGTCCTTCTGTAAAGACCCTGTTCTGGAATATTACTCCACAAGTGAGTTATTCATTTAGAACCGGTTGTGTTCCCTCTAATAAACTAATTAAGACGTTGGCATGAGACGCAAAAGGAACAGGTTTATTACTATTACCTGAAAATAATTACTTCATCTCTTGTCAATTATTCTTTTGTTCTTTTTACCTGTGCACGAAGGCTACCAGGCCGCGCTGCAGTTGGGTCAGGATCCAGCCAACGACTGCCCGGACCGCCAGCGCACCGTCCGCACGGTGGTCCAAAAGAGAGGCCTCAACGAGCCCATGTTGGGTGTCGATTACCGCAATCGTAAAATTACCATTGAAAACAGTAAGTTTGATGATGAAACCAAATGAGAATTGCATAGACGCTTGAACTAATACACGCACGCGCGCATGACAGAGGCTGACCTGGTCATCACGGAGGTAATGTGGTGGGACAACGGCGTCTACTTCTGCAACATCGATGCCGCTGGTGACACGTCGGGCGATTCGGATCGAGAAATCAAACTTATTGTGTATCGTAAGAAAGCTCAGTTTGACCCAGAAATGCTTTTGACCATGGTTGTTTGATGGATTTTCAAGTGGGCTCATTTGTTCCAGACTGGCTGACCGTGCTGTTCATCATTCTGGGCGTTTTGCTGCTGATCTTACTTTTGAGCATATGTTGCTGTCAGTGCTGCCCTCAGAAGTGCTGCTGCTACGTGCGCTGCCCTTGCTGTCCCCAGACATGTTGCTGCCCGGAGAAAGGTAGGCAGTAAGATCCAATATGGCTGCCTCTAACATCTCGTCTCTTTTTTGTAGCCGTGATGCAACACAGGATGATGCGCGATGCCAAAAGAGCCATGACACCTTGGTTGCACGGCCAGCCCATTTATGCTCCCATCAGCGCCAATAGCTCCATTCAGGGTGTCCCCATGCTGTATTCGGGTGAGTCCAAAGCCATGAGTCAAACCTGTGGCTTTGTGGATTCATTTGAATGAAATCATTCATTTCAGGCTCATTCTCAGCCCCTGGCAAACAAAACTTTGCCATGGCGCCCATGCAGATGATCCCTCAGCAGACCACCCCCCAACACCATCTCAATGGCATAGCAACGGGAAACCACCCAAACAATAGACACGTTTTGGATTACCTGGAGAACCAAGTAAGGGGACTGGACGTGCATATACACCCTATTCAGAATGGGCCCCCGGTAGTGGTGCAACCCCAACCGCCTCCCGCCGTCGCGCCCTACACCCCCGGACCCCCCAGCATGTTGTCGGCTCTCGACGAAATGGGCGTGAGGGGCACGGAGAGACGAGTGATCACGTTACCTCCCATTGTACAACACGCGCCCAGTTTCTCCTCCCGTAGGGATCCCCGAAACGCGGAACCGGAAAGGGGGGCTCTCCGTTTCCCAAGCCACTCCAGCAGTAGTACAAACCCCTCCGGAAGGGGCACGCAACAACGGCGATACAGAGAACGGTCTCCTCCGAGAAGGGAGATCCTGCGCGAATACAGCGATGACTCCGACCGGGAGGGACGGCAAGGAAGAGGGTACCGGAGGGAGCCGAGCCCGAACATGTCCGGGCCTCGGACCCGAAGCCGCGACGATCTGATGGAGGAGATGCGGGGCAGGAGCGCGCGTAGGGAGAGGAGTTACTCGCCCCCTCGATATAAAGGGTCCTGGAGCTCGGGCGAAGAAGACGGCGACAGGCGAAAGGCAAGAGGAAGGGAGTGGTCTGAGAAGCCCCCCAGCTACTCCTCGGTGGAAAGCCAACAACACGGGACCGGCAACGACCGTAGGAACCACATGCGGCTTTCCGTAAGGAAACACTAACAAGCATTTTTTCTTCTCTTTAATCTTTCTGTTCTTTTAACCTACTTTGGGGCAAAATAGGTGGGGGTGTAAATTTTACGGTAAAATGTTGGCAACTGCGTTTACCAGAATTTTACTGTCAAAAAACATAATATACAATTCCAAATTGTAACGTGATTCAGTAGATGCAGATTTGACGGTAGATTTTTTCAAAACTGAAAATCATAGTATGTTACAATCTATTTATATATATAATTTTTTTTAAATTATTTTTTAATGTATTCCAACCCATACACTCATTCTGGCAGTCAAGCTTGCTGTTACTGAAAAGACAGATTGATCTAAAATTCAACTTTTTTTAAAATGGTCATTTGTTATCAATTTTGACTTTTGTTAGGTTACATCTTTCCCAGGTTTTTAATGGTACATTTTTGTAGACCCTCGCTGCCAATATTTTACCATGGATTAACAACTTGATTTGCATGTTTACTTTTGACACTCTTTCACTTCTCTCTTTAGGATAGAAGCTCACGTAGTAACACCAGCATGGTCATCTGAAGCATTTCTTTCATCTCAAAAGCTGAAAAAGAGGGATTCATCTTTCTCTGCTTATCAATTAAGGATGGATTTATTTTGAGTTATCACCATTGTTGCACCAAAGTTAATCATCCATATGCATGTTTTTCCATTATCAAAATACTGTATTGAAAGTTGTCTTTTTCAGCAACATAGACAACTGTAACGATATTTTATTTAATTTTTTTATATGTTCCATTGTGAATTTTTTGTTTAAAAACATTCAGAAACTGTTTTTAATCTAGATTGTATATTATAAGTCACTGGCCTTGATTTTGTCAAGCTTGTGCACAAAATCATGTTTTACCATAGTGTATATTTCAGTTTTTGTTCATTTTAATTTCATGATTAAATCATATAAATAAAATCAATAAAATCAGATTTTATTAACATTCCATTCATTTATACATAAGGAACGTTTGAAAAATACAATGGTTAAATAAAAAAATAGTAGTCCACTGTAGTGACCACTGTCTCTGAAAAGGGTTAAAACTTAGATTTTAGTTTTGTAAAAAAAATATAAGCAAAGAACTAACACTGTATTGTAACATGCATTTTAAAGCCTCAAACATTGTGTTTACCGCAATATGTTGCGACAAAAGTGCACGTGACGTATTTCATTCCGCGACATGTGTCGATGCCTCAAAACGCCGCTCTCTCAGCGCATGCGCAGGCCTGACGTATCGCAGGCACTCTCTTGTGTTTTAAACAGCGCAATTTAAAGCAATTTAGCAACAAGCCTCCAAGTTTTTGCCGTTAAAAACAAATTTCCGTCATGTTGGTCAGCGCCATGTTTTCCTACATTCAAGGCTTCTTAAGCGCCGACCAGGACATTCGAGAGGTAAGAAATCGAAGCACGTCGTGGCTAGTGCTACCAGCTAGCATCATAATGAAAGAGCTGGTCAATAATAAGTTAACGGGCAAAAGATATGGTGTTTTTTTTTAAACTGCGTTTGACCCTCGTAGGAAATCCGCAAAGTGGTTCAGTCGCTTGAACAGACCGCCAGGGAAATCCTCACGGTTGTCCAAAGTGTACACCAACCGTCTGGCTTCAAAGACAGTGAGTGTCTCTATCATTATTAACGCGCAAATCCAGAATTATTGATGTATCTTTTTTAATTTGGCTTTTTTTCCACAGTCCCCGAGAAGTGTGCTAAGGCCAGAGAATTGTTTGGTACAGTCCGGACGCACATTGCCGACCTGAAGACCAAGTTTCCTGTGGACCAATATTACAGGTGGATCTATTTTTGCCTAAAAACACTTATTTTTAATTGGAATGTTTGTATTCCATTTTAAAAGTAATATTTTTTTACTATTAAATGCAAAGCATTGACAATTAAACACACTTGACAGCGATAGACATGAACTGGTTCACTGCCAGTCCCCACACATCCACGTGGATTGGACATCCACAAACAAAGCTGTTAGAGGAATAACGTTTTCAGTGTGAAACTGTGTTTTCAGATTCCACTTTTTTTCATTAGCATATTGTTTTTTCTTTTTAAATCAGTTATCAATCAATGCTAACAGGCTCATTTTCTGTCAGGTTTCACGAGCACTGGCGCTTCGTCCTGCAGCGTTTGGTCTTCTTGGCGGCATTTGTGGTCTACCTGGAGAGCGAGGCCCTTGTGACCCGTGAGGAGGTGGCACGCATTCTGGACAGTAGGTACACCCGCGTGGGCACCTATGTGACTGTTTTGGTGTCATGACACAAACCCTCATCGCATGTGTCTGTGTTTCAGTTGAAGTGGTGCGTGACCAAGGCTTCCATCTGGATGTGGAGGACTACCTTGCAGGTTTGCTGATCATGGCCAGTGAACTGGTGAGTCGACCTAAATCTCGGTTTAAATACTGAACATTTATTTGGTTGTAATATTCATTTAAAAGAAACTACTTTCATCATAGTTAATATGAACTGATTTGGGAAAATTTAATCCAATCAGAACTTATTTATAGAATACAATTGCATATTTCCTTTTTTTCTTAAATTAAAAAAAATGGGTGGGATTAACATGTATTCAATTTTCAATTACATGTACCGCATGAGAAAGTAAAATGAAAACAAAATGCCAAGTAGCATCTCAAAAATTATATGGCAGTCTAAATAGTACAATTGTAACAGACATTAAAATTTAGAAGTGCAGTTGAGCATAAAATAGTTAAATACCATTTTTTATTTTTTTTAATTAACATTATGTCAATAATTGCTAAGTTTTCTCAGAAGTTTTTAGATGACTTGAAATAGTCACAACCCCTGCAAAAGGGTAAAGTTCTTCCGTGTCATTTTTTTTTATTACCAAAATTGTTCACTAGCTCTATAAAGGGTTATTATGTGTCAACTTTTGAAAAGGTGTCCTCTGTCTCTGAAATTGTTTTAAAAAAAAAATCACTGTTAACAATAGAAAAGCAAAAAGAGATTTTTCCAAGTACTAAAATCTAAATATTATGAGAAAGGAACAGAAAATTATCTCAGTAAAGTGACATAAAACCCTCCAAAGTTTACCGAAAATTGAAAAGAAAAAAACCCTCAACCCAAAGATAAACAACAACATCGTGTGTGTGCCTTTTGTCCGTGACTGGGGGCTCGCCCTTTTTTTCCCTGCCCACCACTCAGTCACGCTTGGCAGTCAACAGCGTGACTGCAGGCGACTACAAGCGCCCGCTTCGCATCTCCAACTTCATCAACGAATTAGATTCGGGCTTCCGTCTGCTCAACCTCAAAAACGATCCCCTTCGCAAACGATACGACGGGCTCAAGTACGACGTCAAGAAGATCGAGGAGGTGGTCTACGACCTCTCCATTCGCGGACTCGCCAAAGAGGCCAAGAGCGACCAGTAGTCACGGGAAGTACTCAACACCGCTTCGGATCAGGGGGGGGGGTCTTCAGAAATTTAGCCCCTTTCATGCTGGAAACGGTTTAGCTGCGCCTGCGGGTAGCGTGAAGCGCCTCCGCATGCCATGTTGGGATGGTTTGGAACCCTCTGAAAGTTTTTTTTCCTGGCCGTTTGAGCAAGTTTTTAGTAAGATACTACCAAGCACTATTTGGGACACACTTGAAATGGATTGGAAATCTATCAGCATTGATGGCATAATATTGCGCCTCCTTTTTTTCCCCCCTTGAGTGTGACCCTAATACGCTAAGGTGGATCTGGTGATGTTTTTTCATTGTATTTTTTTGTTTGACTCATTTGTTGGCGTTTTGTATCATGCAGTGTGCAACATGTAAATATATTTGTATACCCGACCCACGATGGCCCAGCAGTCTTGATTTAAAAAGATGTGCAAAAGCGTTTGAAATATTTTATTATGCTCGACGATATTTTACGGAGATAAAAATAATACAGCCCAAAAAAAACTAAAAACAAAGCACAGTCATGTTGGTGTACACAGTGATCCGCTACACGAACAGAATGGAAATATTCTGCTTTGACGTCCGTTCTAGTCGCTGGATAAAGTGCTTTCAACGAAATAAAGCTCTCGCCGCTCACGACGTGAAGGAAGGGTAGGAGAGGGGGCTGATGGGAAGACACTTTAAAGTCTGTCCGAAGGCTGAAACGAGAGCCAAGGCACGCGGGCGGGCTCGGACCATAACGGGTTTCATATCCACTTTCACACTATCCTGGCTTTTTTGCAATCTGCCAAAAAAAATAAGATCAAATTGTCAGTCTCGGAGGTGGTTTACTCAATTAAGTTGGGGAGAAAATAAGCAGATCATGGACCTGAGCTAAAAGTCATTTCAAATGGCAATTATCTGACTTTAGGAAACAATAGAAATTGAGAAAAAGATGGGTAATCACATTTTATCCATTTTTTTCCAGAGCGAAAAGTACAGTAACACCTCGCCATTTTGCACATAGACTATCGCGGATTCCGGACACAGCGGTTTGGATCCGACAAATGAAAAACTAGTGTTGCGATTGTCAAGGAATGAGCAGTGCAGTGCTACCGTTACGCTTCTGATACACAGATGGGAAAGGGTCTTTTCCGTCTAAGGAAAAACACAATTCTGAACAATGCGGGGACCAAAAGCGTTGGCTCGTTTGATCGATTATTGCTGGAAAGGGGCAGAGTTCGTGTCTGGCAGGGAATGTTTTCGCCACAATGCACTAGGTGGCGCCATACACGCAAAAGAGGACTAGGGCGACGCAATAATACCCATCAAGCACAAAACCTTTGTCACATTTTTTTCTTCGGCAGATAGAAAATAAAATCAACAGTCTTCAAAATCGTGGCTGACGCACGATTTTTTTTGGTCATCCCAGGTTTTTTGATTATTTTTAAGAGCTGCACGTTTTGATTTAGCGACTCTTTAAGCAGTTTTGCAGCCACACTGAAAAGAAAGAAATTGGAATAGCAGATTGAAGTTGGTTGGAAAATAATTGTCGTCCCCCCCCCCAAAGTTTTAAGTTTGAAATGCGTCATCCTCCCAGAAATATGAGAATAAAGTCTGATTTCTTGGCTTGGTATGTACGTATTTATATACAGTATATTTTTGATATACTATATTAGGCCTACATTGCAAACAAATGAGTTAAATACTATAAAAATACCAGTGTGCATTGCTAATTTTATCAAATTTTATCTGTTATTCATTCACATTCTATTAATTTATAAATGCATTTCTGGTGATCGAACAATTATGCCAATATAATAGTTAAAAAAGCAAGAGTTTTCTAATAATAGTCACTTTAAGGTCTTTAGTGTCAACTTTTGAATAGGTAATAAAAGGGTTTGTATTAAATATTTTTAATTATTATTAAAATGGGGGTAGTTGCCACTGTCACGGAAAGGGGAAAAGTCTGATTCTTTCTTCTTTTGTCCCTCAAATTCAGCCTATTTTGTTTTCCCAACCCCGATAGTATTTTAGTCTTTTCATTGTGGCCGCAAAACGCAGTACACCCGTAGCCTTGTCAACAAAACAACAAAATTTGCTCTTCCCTTTGATTTTAGTCCAAGTATTCATGGCGAGGCTTTTTTTTCTTCTTTTTTTTGAGAGGGGGAGTCACTTCTAAGTTTTCGACTCTCGTTTGGATGGGAAAGGCCTCGGGATGGCGTCTCTCAGGAGCGACTCTGAGCCGTGTTGATCATGATGTTGGGCAAAGCGTTGCGTCTCTTGCGCCAGGCGCCCAAGTCGCGGGCGTACCTCTTCATCTGGTTGAACCAGTTGTGCGTCCGGGATTTGTCGGCCGCCCGGAAGACGAAGGCCTCGCGGCGGATGTCCAAGACCTCGAAGGTGTCCTGGCACTCGGGGTCCATGGACACCACGCAGTTGGCCAGGCGGATGGGCTCCCGCATAACGGCGAACTTTCCGCCGCTCTTGTCCTTGATGAGGACCAGGACGCCGTCCCGGACGCTTTCTCCCGCTTGGCACGGCTCCGTCCTGACCACCAGGAGACTCTGAACGTTTTGGAACTTGAGAGCCTTGCTGCCCTTCTTGACCCACTGGCCGTCTGCCGGCTGCGAGAGCTGCAGGGGCCCCTCCATCACAAAGTGGGCGTCTTCCCGGGTCCAGCCCAGCGTCTTGATGGAGGCCTCACGCATTTCGCCGTCCGCCGGCTCGCGGCTCTTGCGGCTGTCGCGGCGGAAGGAGCGCAGGGACCAGGAGGCCACGCCGTTGCCGTCCTGCTGCTTGGTCTTGGTGTTGATGTGCTCCAGGTGGGCCTCCACGCGGCTCTTGGCCTCGCGCAGGCGCCCGAATTCCGGGTGTTTCTCGGGGGTGACTTTGAGCAGGCGGCTGAGGAGCAACGGGTACTTGGTGACGCGCTGCAGGGGCGCCATGAGGAAGGAGCGCAGGTTCATGCGCCGTAGCGCCGTGTTGTCGTTCTGCGACACGTCCAGGAAGATCCTGGAACGGCAGCGTGACAAATCAACACGCTTGTTACGTTACGCTTGGAGCTAGCTAGCTACCTGAGCAGTTCTTTCTCCTTCTCTAACACGTTGAGCATGTTGACCGAGGCTGACTGCTGCAGGCAATACGTCTGGAAGGCCGGCAGCATGCTGGCAAACTCCAGAAAGATCTGGCCCACCGAAACCGTCAGCAGGTCCTCGTCGCCCTGGACCCCAATCAAAGTCGGTCGGTGAACCCAAATTCTGCTAAAAACGCCCCTTGACGCATGCCCGAGCAAAGGCCAGGTCTCACCTGGTCCAAGGCGTGTTCGATGGCGTCCTGCAGGTGTTCCGTGAACCTCTCGTTGACGTCGCCCAGCTCCTGGACGTTGGCGAACACCACGGCCAGCTGCTCGGCGCTCAGCAGTCCGGCGCCTCGCATGGGCTCGTAGAACTCCTCCTTGATGATCCTCAGGTCCTCGCCGTAGCTGCATTCCGTGTTGAGGAACTCCAGCACGGCCTCTTTGCGTTCCGCCCGCGACTTGGCGCAACGTTCGCACGCGCTGCGCCCGTCCCTTGACGCCTTGTCCCGCCCGCCGCAGTCGGCGCACAAAGTGGCTTGCTTCCAGGCTCGAGAAAGGCCCGGTCCGATGCCGCTGTCGGCCCGCTCCACCTCGGCGCCGCGTCGCCGTCGGCGGGGCTCCCCGCCGTTGTCGTCCTCCTCGCTCAGGCCCACCACGCCGCTGTCGGCGCTCAGGCTGCTGATGGTGCTCCAGCGGTGGCGCCGGCCGCGGCCCGGCCGGGGTCCCGAACTCGAGAGCTCATCCGAGCCTGCCGGACGCTGGTCGCGAGATGGTTCCGAGTGGCCGCGAAGCGCCGCCGGAGCTGGAGAAAGACCAATCAATGGGTCACGCGGTGAATTCAAATGTGTCACTCAAGACAACGTTTTTGAGACAGAAAATGCTGATTGCATTTTCTCGTTCAGTGCCATTTATGTTTTTTGTTGTTGTTGTTGTCCGGAGAATGCAGTATTTTGGATTTGAAATCAGACCAGGTTGCACACAACTAGTGCTGGGCAATATGGCGAAATTTTGTCAATCATGAAATTCCTCCTATCGTCACTTTTGTCAATAAAAAAATGGACTCCATTGTACACTGCCAATGAGGGAGGATCTGGCCATTCCGCCCAATGTCAGCTGGGATAATCGTCCAAACGATTACTGCCAACCCTTCCAGTCATAATGGATTGGACATTTATCACTAGCACCCAATGAGTTCATTACACTTACTTCAGAATAACTACATTTTTTTATCACATGAAAGTTATTTGGGGGTAACGGGCTGTTAGAACAGGAACGCCGCATTCGAAAATTGGACATCTATCGGCGTCAATGCCACCAAAACATGATCGTTCGCAGAAGAAATCAGGTTTTGTTGACCCTCACCACTGTCCCTCTCCCTGCGATGATGTCGTCCATGTGGCGCAGCGTCCATCTTTGCCTTCATCTCCTCGTTAGCCGGCATGAAGTCGCCGCAGCGCGCTCGCAGGCGACAATCGCCGGCCGCCCGAGATCGCTCGTACGTGGCGTCTGAGCTGGAACGCCGGCAGACGCCCGGCAGCTTAGAGAAGAGAAAGGAAACCTGTCAATCATCCTGTTGTATCCCCCGCAGTTCGAAAAATGTTATTTCACGTTACACTATCAAAATATGTGTTAGATAATGAAGCGATTAGGCTTCATAGTTTATAGTATCAGCAAAAATCTTTAAATATCTTTTCCGTGATTAGATTGCACAATCTCAGGCGGAGAATTCCTAAACATGCTGCATGTTTTTTTATTTTTTTACATGAGCTCTCAGGGTTCATCAGGCATGGGCAGGGATAACAAATCACCTTTTATGCTCGTCTTCGAGAAGGGCGGCGGACAGGAAGGGTGAGGGGCCGCTTAAAGGGACAGACAGAAAAAGCCCGCCGCTACGTTGACTACTAGACAAATTTGACGTGGAAAAATGGATTCACGATAAAGGATTTTGGTTCAATAGAATTTGTAGAATTCGCTGTTGCATATTTCAATTGGGTAGTAAATTTATGTTATACTAGAGATCGTTCAATCGAATATTTTCGATGTTAGGAAATGTATTGAAATACAGTCAATTAATTACATAACATTTGTTAAATGAGTAGAATATGTAATTTTTGAAAAAAAAAGGAATTGGATGAAATATTTGATTTGGAAAAAAAAAACATGAAATCAACACTGTTTATGAATGGAATGAAAGTAAACTATTGTATTTTGGCTCATAATGAGAGGAGAAAGAATTATTTTTTTGTGAAATGCAATTTTCAGCATTTTTGGATCATTTAACTGAATCCAGTACTACATTTTGACACATATTGATTTACTTTGTAGTTCAATAAAAAGGTCAGCGGTGGCTAAGAGATTGTAATCTATCATCAATTGACTGACCCACACAAACGTCCCTTCCATTTTGGCTGTCCAAAACAAATTGGACGTCTATCGCTGTCCATAGCACCCAAAGACTTAAAAAAACAGCAGCTAACAGCTAGCACCAATCTATTTCACAGTGAAAATAAGCAGCCCGAAAGATGAACGAATATAAGCCTTTAGTGCTCGCTAACTTTTATTGCGTCCCCTGAAGCGACATTTGGACGGCCCTCGTATTCTGGACCACTCTTACATAATGGCGCTTAAATATCCCGTCCCCTTTCATCGTCTTTTCTTTTTCTCGCGTCTTTGGAAAGCAAAACATTTGCCCGCTTGACCTCTGGAATGCCACGGACGGATGAAAGTGCCATTTGGCCGGGCGGCCAGGGTGGGGATAATCCCTCTCGTCCCCTCTTTCTATGCATCCTCAGACATTTCCTTCGCCCCTCCACGCACACGCGCATATCTTTGCACGGGCGCCCGCGTCTGTCGCAGTGTCCTCGCCATCCTTGAACGCAGACGGATTGCGAGCCGAGGTACCCCGATTCCCTGCCGTGCGGCATCAATTCATGAACGGGCCCCCTCAAAAAAAGCAAGCGGAGAAATAATGGTCCTTACGCATTCTCCCGCTTCCTCGTCTCCGCCGCCGTCGTCTTCTTCTGCCGCCGCCGCCGCGGGCGTCTGGTGGCCAGCCTCGGCTCCTGCCGCGGTTGCCATGGAGACGCCGGCAGAGGCTCGACGGGGGGCGGCGTCTCCCTCCCGCTCAGCTGACAGCCGGACGGGGGTCTCGGAGGAGATGTCTGCACTGCAGCTGGTGTGGAGGGGGGGGTGAGGGATGGAATTATTGATTCGGTGATTTGCCAATACGTAGGTAATGATCAAATATTGATGTTGAGATAACCACCGTTTTTTTTCCCCTCGGCCTTTACTTTGTTGAATTGGTCCACTTTTAACCCTTCATAGGGCAGCCATTTAATCCTTTTACGCATTGTTTTTTTCCCTCCTATTTCTCCCACCGGAAAATATTTACAATAATTATTCCTGCCTGCCAGTATTTTGCGATAAGCAAGAAAAGAATATGAATAATTTTCTATAAATTGAATTATTCATTGCTTTGGGGAATTATAATATCCTTTACATAGTCGTACGTAGATGTCATATCGGCAAATATCATATTGCCGTGAAACCGATGACATACTCGGGCTGTATACTTATTTTTTGTTTGAACAGTATTGCTACACAAAGATCCAATGACTAGATTTTGACATCCCTCGCCGTCAATCGCACCCCAACTTGATCATGACTACCAGCTCTTACCTCTTCTTAATGAGGTCCAAAGCTGATCCAATCAGTCCCTCCTTCATTTGGGAGAATTTTGCGCCATAGCTGGACAAGTCGGTTCCCTCCAATAGCAGTGCCGGGCAGCAACTGGAGGGCCGCCCTCCCCGGTCCCTGCGGAGCAGGCACGGAACCGATCCCACCGGTTCCAAGCTGGACCTCCTGCGCCGCCCAATCTCGCCGCCCTGGCTTGAAGATTGCGGCGGGGTCCGCGGAGTGGGTCCCGTGCGGATCGGAGATCTCGTTCCGTCCCCGGTGGCCGGACTCGCTTCCCGTTGGGGACCCGAGACCCCGACCGTGGACTCTGGGTCCTGCTCTTTCATCCTCATTTTCTTGAACTCCTCAAACGTGGGGATGTACAGACGTACGAGGGGAAGATTTTGGTGTCCATTGCCGCCGCCCAAAACGGCGGTTTGGGACGTCGGCAGCACTTTTGGGCTACGTGGCGCCACGCGCACGGCCAGATCGGGGCTGCTGTTCTGCCGCCGCAACTGAAGTCTCCTCAGAACTTCTTGTTTGATCTCCTCGGGGCAAGTGAGGCGCGCCCCAGCCGGTCGGCACCCCGAGTACGGATCCGCGGGGGCGGATTCCGTGGTCCTCAGGGGTATGGTCTTGACGGGCTCCGCTGCCGACCTTGCGCTCTGGAGGCGGAGCTTTTCCCTCAGACCTTTTCTGCCATCCCATTCGTCTGCTCCACTAGGGAACAGCAACTGTGGAAAAACGGGGACGTCCTTCCTGCGAGGACCGTGACGGGGGTGATAGGCCGAGCTCTCAGAGTTGGAGCCCGAGTCCGGAGGCCCATCGTACCAGTGACTCGTTGCCGTGTAGCGCACGAGAAACTCGCTTGACGAGCACAGGCTGGATTCTAGTACCGGGTTCCAGTTCAAGCTCTCCATACTCCGGTAAAGCCGGCCTCCCGCCACGACTTCCGCCATCGGCCCCGTCTCTACGGGGCCCGCTTGACCGGGAGAGGGTTTCACGGTAGACAGCAAGGTGCTGCTGTTGCACCGGGATGCAAGCGGGTACCACTGCGCCCCGGGGTAGAGGCCCGGGGCTCGGTGCCTGGGGAAAGCAGAAAGGGGGGCCAGGTACGGGGGCATGTGGGATACACAGGGTTCCATCTCCGAGGGGCGGTGACCAGGTGCGTGGACGGAGGGCCGGCGGTCACATGGCAACGGAGGCCTCACGTCGGGCATTGCATACAGACGTCAAGCCTGCAAAGGGAACAAGAGCGCCCTCAAAAGTTAGAAAAATGAACGCCGCCTTTCCAGGTTAAGCAACCAACTGCATTAGGTTTAAAATGACTGTTAAAATGACACCCTGCGTCATGTTTCTTCTTTGGCTGGCGTTAACCTACCCCATTTTGTATTTTTTTTTCCCGTGGCCAGCAGGCATCGGGTGCCGTCCCTCCTTCTGTGGCTTGGTGCCTCGCATCCCACAATGCACTACTTCTGGAAGCCTTAGAGAGAAGGCAAACGACTTAGTAAAGCGACATTGGTATCTCCATACCGACAATACTAAAACGCCACCTGTGCCTTTTCTTGCAATGGTTTGACATTTGGCAAAGTACAGTAATGAGAAATACCTGACATTTTCTGATCATTCTTTAGTAGTGAGTCTGAAACATTTTATTCATATCGCATTTTTATAGAAGTCACAGGGAACGTCATACACAATAGCAAATTATTATGATTAAAACAATAACATTGCTCAACATAAAGAACTGTAAAGTTTTAGCTGCTTTTAAAAGTGCAAATAATTTCAGTTTTACCCATTTTTTTTGTTGTTGAAATATTTATTTAAAAATATATGGTAAATGTAAATAAAAGGAAAGGTTACATGTTTCTCCTTTTTGTTTCAGGGACAAAAGTTGACACTTGAGACATTTAACCCTTTATAGGACAAGTGAATATTAAAAAATCTTAGTGATTACTATTATAGGAATAATTTTCAAATCATGATTGTGTTTTTATCATATATAATCTTTTAGAACATAAATACATTTATACACGAATAAGAATTTAATAAAAATTGTATTCATGACATTAAAATCAATACAAATAGAAATAGATAGTTCCTAGTATTTAACTGCATTCTATTGGCGCTCACAGACGTCCAATTCATTTCAACTGGGAGGAGTGGTAGTGAAAGCTCATCTTAAGCTTATTTGAATTTTCAGGCAAGTGAAAGGCAAACAATGAAAGCATAAAAAAACAATAAAAATTCCTGGCATAACCCTGCAGTACACACATGAATATAAAGTAGAGCAGCCCCTCCTTAACTCCCCCCTCCCCTCCCCTTCCATGGGATGCTGGGATGTAGAACAGCTTGTCTGTCAAGTGACAGTCACTTTTAGTTGCAACTCCAATGCAGCTGCTGCCTCGTCCCCGCGGTCCCAAATGATTGACACCGTTGACCAACTAGAACTGCAAACACTACAGAACGGACCAAAATCTCCCCACGCATTGATCTTAGTGATTCATCTATGCATTCTTATGAACCATATCAAGTCATATCTCAAATGAAAGGGTCCAGCATGTGCTTTCTTGCACTAAAATCGGGTTACCGGCTAATCGTTCATGCATTTATGTCATTTACAATACTTTCTTGAGGTTTGACAACAGCACTACTTTACACTGAAAGTCATTTCCAATCCATTTTGCTTCTTAATATCACCAAGTGAAATGAGCCTGATGACTACATCAGTGCGTCGTCATTGAGTGGCATTTTCATTCATTGTGATTTCCTGAAAAGCGTCTGACTAAATTCTCGATGTTTTTATTATACCTTGTCATCACTGCAGAGGCCGTTTTGGTGACAAACAATCCCCGCCCAATCCAAATGAATCGGTCCGCCGTCATCAATGGCAACGTCCCCCGTTCATAAAGCTCTTCATACTTCCCAGCATGCACGGCGACGTTAATTATTCAATCGGCTTTTGTCAGCCACACGTGGAATACCTTTCATACACACACACACACACACACACACACACACACACACACACACACACACACAGGTTTCATCTTTTCTTCTTTTTAAGCGCCTTCAAAGGGTTTTCCTTTCTATCGTCACAACAAAAGACATTTTGGTTTGGGTTTTTTTTGTACTCACGTTGTGTGTTCCCAGCTCGCCTCCTCCAACGTGTGAATGGATCAATGTGTGCGCATGTATGTGAGAGAGAGGGATCCCTCGTCACCTTTTGTTACAGCGCCCCGACTGAGCATGCTCCGGCGTGAACGACCTCGCCGGTTGCTACAGAAACCGGCAAGCGCGACTTTGTCTTGGGCCACATCGTAGTTATGGTTTCCTTCGGAGGGGGTTATCATTTTTATTTCGGACCGACTTGGGCCAACACATCTAATCGACGATCAGATGAATTGACAATTTTTCTGAAAGGGTATTCATCTTTTGGGTGGGGGTCTCAAACTTGCAGCCTGGGGGCCAATTGAGGCCAAATATTTTGTAGCCTAAGCAAACGTTTTATATTTGATACATTAATTTTGAGGTTTGTGATAAAAAAGCTGATGTATCATCTAGGGATGTCATCGATTTGAAATTGGATAGGAATTTATTGGAAATCGGGCCCAATTGCATCTTTTTCAGAGGATTGGAATTGAGTGAATAGATATTTTTTTTAATGTTGGTGCCTGATTAATTGGAGTTTTGTTTCTGATGAGAAACTTGATTATTGGAGTTTATGGACGACAACAGACCATAGCAAGTCATATCTCAAATTTAACGATGAATAATTGAGCCCCACATGAATAATCGAATCGCTAGCGAAGAATTGTCTCATGTTGACCCAGGTGGTGTCGAGTGAATCGGATCGCGAAGGAGGAGCACGCAGATGCAACAGAGGTCTGTTCCTATTGGCTCCTGCCAAACATGTGACGTAAAGTCTCGTTTTTCATTACGTAAAAGTACTGCACTTTTTTAGGTACACTTTGTTTTTAGAAATATTTGTAATTAATCATATTTTTTTGGTGGGGTTCTTTGATTTTTTTTAAGGCTCCAGCACCCCCCGCGACCCTTGTATGGATAAGTATTCCTAAATGAAAAGTGGGGAAATCCTTTTTTCGGCCTGACCGATCCCAAAAGTATCCCAATTTTCCAGTTTTTAGCGTGTCCAAGATTTTATCGATGAGATCAGGTGGTGGGGTGGAGCATGAAGGGGGTCTCGCCCTGACCAGGTGGCAAAGCGGACCAGCTGACTTGCCAACAGATATTTGCCATGTGTGTACATGTGCGTGTAAATGGGTCACATGCACGTATTCACGTAAGAATGCCCATTTCCCTCATCCATTATTTAATTTTCCGTCTGTAGAAGATAGGGAACTCCATAGGAACAGCTTACCCTTACAAATCTCCATACTGACACGTTTCCCTGGTGGATACTTTCAGATAAAAGCTCCTTGAGCTACAAAAATGTCTAACGTCAAGGCTACACTGCATTTAATCACAAGCTCATCCAAATATTTCTGCTCACCGAAACATGCTTTTAATGTTGGCACGAAAAGCGACGAGGTCATTCCGCTACCTCCGGATTTTTCAGCCGCCGACAGCGACCTCGGTGTGAAATCTAGTTAACAAAAAACACTGAAAAGAACGCGTGGAGGTCAGCTCGTCTTAAAAACGACACACTTGCCACCTCTAGGTATACATTTTCCTTGATTGTTGCTTAGTTAATGCATGATAAATCATTTGAAAGTTGTAGTACCTCATTCATAAATATTTCATGGTTGAAGTTTAATTCGAGCTGCAAATCTACTCACTCCATTGATCTGAGTATTGAGCATTGATGCATGTAGTGTGCAAACAGCTGATGTCAGCCACTGAGCTAATGCATGCTAATTACAGCAAGTGTGGAATAAACAGCATTGGCGGGGTGTCAGTATCCGGGGAGAGGAGGGCGGGGGGGTGTCTCACATTAGCATGTGTATGACAACAACATGCCACCTCGCCTCATTAGGTGGCGTTTTATTGACCCCGATGGGGAAGCCGCCATCCAGCCGTTTTTCATTCATTCAATTTCAACACTTCTCATCACACATCTCAAGTTCGCAGGGTGCTAGAGCCTATCTCAGCTGACTCCGGGTGAAAGGCGGATTAAACCCTAAACTGGTCACCAGTCAATCGTAGGGCACATGGAATGACAGACAACCATTCACACTTACAATCTCAACGCCACAGAGTGGAAATTGAACCCACGCTTTCCTGCACAGAAGTCAGGGGAAAGAACCATGACACCATCAATTACAAGGAAATTATTACTAACTACAATTTTAACATAGGTTAAAATGCTAAATTCACTCAGTTGTGATTTTTTTCTCTCCCTTCAACTCAATGCACATTGTACTGCTCCTTGTGCTCGCATTGGCCAGTTGATATGGATTGGACGTCTATAGCCGTCAATGACCCTGAAACATCAACATTCACAGCACACCAACATCTTGCAAAGGCAATATTTGTCCACAAATACATAAACGTGAACAACTGTCATGGAAACTTGCCATGATCTGACAGAAATGTAATATTTTGCCACGAAAACTATACATTTGCTGAGTAAAAATAATACTTCACGCATGATTTGTGGACAGAAAGGCCACGATGGCCCACCAGTGGTGTTATTGTGCTCTGAATAGTTGTATTTTTGCATGATAAAGCTGAAAATGTCAAATGAACGTGTACTTGCTGTGGATTAGTCGGGCTCCGTCACTTCCATCGTGGGAGGCGGATGGCAGGTTCCCCCTCTCGGTTGCCTTTCCTTTGCATCCGGCGCGTGAAGCAAGGCAGCCGCTGCTTCCACCGAGATTGTATTATAAATTTGATGGTAAATATAACCCCCCAAATATCCAAATGCGCCTCGATTTTTAAGTGCAGGATTCCTTACCGGCGACCTCTTTCTTTGCGGCTTTCTCCTTGGGAACTGTGCTGCGTTCGCGTACGCCTCGTAAACATGAAACATCCCGCGCATAGATTTCAATTCATAATTTAAAAACGCCACCTTTTCGTTGGTTTTAAGCATCGACTGATGATGATACTGCCTCACTAAGGAAAATACATGGATTTATAGATCCAACTATAGCCATGTATGTTGTTACCGTTTTCCCCTCAAATTATTTTCTGCCTAAAATGAATTAATAGGCTACATTGAAGTTTTTTAAAATTGTTGCAATTGTTAATGGTATTCAATTGAAAAAAAAATAGTCACATTTAAATTCTGTAAATATATATCTATACAGAATTTAAATTTAACTCATTATTTTCAGTGTGTGTAAGTATACATGTGTGTGTGTGTGTGTGTGTGTGTGTGTGTGTGTGTGTGTGTGTGTGACAATTACATCCTGTTCAAAAATAGTTTAATATTTTTTTGTCAATATTATTGACCGATCGACTCTGACTGTTGATTTCTCTTAGGAGGCCCCAAGCAGGTGTTTACTCGACACCAAGGGATGTCCCACCAAAGCACTATGACCACCATGGAAACATAAACCCTGCTGGTGTTCGCTTCACGCTTCAATGAAAGTAGACCCGGCAGTCATTGATTGACAGACAGATGATAAACCGTACAGCCGCTTTGTCCACATGAAGCCAGGCGGCCTGAAGGTAATTCCAAGCTCAAAGGGCTGAGAGTTGATCCTTGTGTCACAAAGTTGATCAATCAACAGTAAGGCAGCAGATGGAGCATCCTCACAGTTTAGGATTCATTAAGCGTTTAAAGACAGGAAAAGAGATTATTTCCTGATTAGCTGCTTTTTTTTCTCTGGCCCTTTACAGGAATTAATCTGTGAGGATTGGGATTTACTTTTCAACACCTTGAAAAAAAGTGTCACCTCGATATTACCTTTGTGAAATGGCTACATTTTGCAGTTGGTAGCTAACATACAAAATTTAGAGTCGCCATTTCTTCTCCATTATGCAGGACAGTGCTTCATTTATATTAATAAATCCTGCATCCTTTCACAGCCTTAAACGGGGTTCTTATTTATCCTTATTTTGGAAGTTGCAATCGAGCAAGTGCTGCCAGCCTGCCCAGTAAAACTGGAATGGACGTCCATCGCCGTCAATGGCAGACAAATTAGCATATATATAAAATCTGTTATCCTCTCCTCGATCCTATGTTTAACAAATAACTGAAAGATTTTCAAATGAGCCCTTGCACCCTTTAATATTTCTGGAAGGGTGAAAAAAAAGTTTGGACACCCCCCGTTTAAAGCCATAATTCTCACTATTGTAGCGTTACAATCTGCTAGAGGGATGCACAAAAATAAAATGCTATCTACAAATAATATTAATATCCAACTTCCCTTCTCTTCTTCAACAAGCATTAAAAATACCAAAACACCAGAACAATTAATATTATTTGCCTTACGTCGTTTTGATGGCCAGGCGTGTAGCCAATGGTCGTCTGTTTTTATACAGCCCTGTCCAATCAGAAAGAAGAGAAGGCGGAGCTCGACGACACCTTACATTACATGGCCGTAAAAAAAGGGAAAAAGCAGCCTAAAGTTTTTATCCGGTTAAATTTAAAATGAATGGAGCAAGTTACGCCAACTTTGACAACCAAGAACACGTTTTAAAATTAGGGGAGACATTTGAGAAGCACCCCAAAAGTGCCTATCACACCGTGAGATGTAAGTGGACGCTGAGTGTGTTTTTTTTTTGTTTCCCCACACGGGCTAACACTAGCATACTAGCTGGATGATTATTTCCTTTTCTTTCGATGGCTGACGGTCCTATAAAGCTAACCTTTCCTTAAGTGGAAGTGTACCAGCCTCTTGTTTGGTGACGACGTTGGTGTTTTATGTTTTAGTTTGTTTTTAATACATTTATTCATCTTGGAAAATTTGTAGTAGCAGCTGTCAAAGACTAGCTCGTGTGTTATTCTTCTGTCGGTTAAGTTTTGTCGCCCTCTTGTGGTAGCATAGTGACAGTGCTATTCTCGTACACATTTCTATTGGTCAAACAAATCAAACATAGCTTGAAGTTAAAATGGTACTTTTACATTTTTTTTAAATTTCACCTAAAATGCCTGACTTTCTTCCCTAGATGATTTCAAGCCAGCATCAATTGACACAGCGTGTGAAGGAGATCTGGAAGTGGGTAAAGGAGAGCAAGTCACTATTACTTTACCCAATTTAGAGGTGAGTGTTTTTCTTTTTCCGTACAGGTCAATATTTGGAAAAAAACTCTTAAAACTCCGTTTTAGGGTTCCAGTGCCCCTGTAACCGTTTTCAAGGGTTCCAAGCGCTCGTACATGAAGGAGTGCATCCTCATCGTCAACCATGATACCGGCGAGTATCGACTAGAGAAGCTCAGTAGCAACATTGCGGTCAAGAAAACCAGGTGCCCGGCTCGATTTTCAGCCGGTGAATGCTGTAAATATCCAACTTTGTCTTTTTTTGTAATGCCTTCCAGAGCTGAGGGCAGCAGTAAGATTCATTCCCGCATGGAGCAGCAGACAGGTCGTCTCAGCCAGCAGATGAAGAACGTCGGCAGCGGCGGTAGCGTGATTGGAAGCAAGAGTTCAGCGGGATCTAAAAGTTCTCCTCCCAAAGAGAAGGCGGCTCCCGCGTCGCCGATGGATGATATTGAGAAAGGTAGCCTTGATTGACTTCTATTAGGGTGGATGTAATGGCTCATTTTCTTTTTTTTTTGCAATGTCACCTACAGAGCTCATGGCGGAGGCACGAGTGATGGACCAGATGAGTAGCGCCAGTTCTTCCAATAGCTCTTCGTCCTCCAGCAGCGATGACAGCTCGAGCAGTAGCGACTCCGAGAATGAGCGCGACGGTGGCGCTGGCCCTGCCGCTCCCCCCGCGGCGCCTTTGGCTCAGAACAACCAGAGCATGCCTGTCCTCAACGCTGGCTGCCAGCAGATGGGAGGAGGAGGAGGGGGAGGTGGAGGAGGTGGAGGTGGAGGAGGGGGAGGTGGAGGAGGTGGAGGTGGAGGAGGAGGAGGAGGAGGAGGAGGGATCATGAACACGCTCAGTGAGTTAACAACTTTTTACTGTCGTTTTGTTCACATTGAGTCACTTGGAGCTCACTTTTTGATTTGTTTATTGTCCAGAAAATATTTTTTACCAAGCCAGAAACTCCCTTGTTGTGTAAAACCCCTTCGTGTTTTTGTCTTCCAGAAAACGACCTCCAGTTAAGCGAATCAGGCAGCGAAAGTGACTGAGCCGTCGCCGTTCACGACGTCACTTCACTTCCATATCCTTCTTTTTCTTCATCACCTCATTTCGTTTGCAATGCAAGCGGTGGCGTCTTCGGCAATTATGGAAAACACTGCTGTTTTTTAAAAACATGTCCACCAAACAAGTCTTAAAAGTGCCTAACGTGGCGCTTCACATTTCAGATCGGCATCATGGTTCATTTAAATATGTGCCTTATGTGGTCGTGCATACATTAACATTTATTTTATGCAAACTCATTTCTTCGTTTTGTTTCCTCGACTCGCGTTGGTGTTGACATGCTGACCAAATGCTAATATTTGCCAAGTTAGCATTCAAGCCAAATCATGGTAAACTAGCAATGTAGCTCAGGTTTTTTTCCCCAAAAATCAGTTTCTATACAAGAATTCTACGCAAAATAGTTTTTGTCCATCATATCCGACAATACTAGTTGACAGACTAGTTATAGTTCCCTTTATGTCTGCATACCTCTCTTGTTGCCAGTATAGCTGTTTACTTCTGCGCTTTGTACAGGTCGTAGCTTTAAACCTGTAATACTTGAATCTAAAATGTTTATTTCTGCAAACGATAAAAGCTCTCATAACAATAATGTAGTAATTGTTGTCTTTTGACCAACCTATTTTTGCCCATGTCTCTGCATTGAAGTGGTCCTGTTTTGTCAAAGGAGAAAAATAAACATTTAATTTGGCTAGCAACAATCTGACATTACTATTTCCACTCGATCTCCTGTTTTTTTTCATATAGATACGAAATATAGATATAAAACTGGACGCTTCATTTTTACCTACAGTTCTACCTTCACTCAATAGAGGGCACCCTACACAGGAGTGTACCCATGTTTAACTTCCGCCCAATGGACCAAAATGGGTGGCGCCAACGTTTGACAACAAAGCGGTTGCCTGCTGCAACTGCCAACGGAAAGACGCTATTTTTCACAAACAAACGTTTCGACGACATTTTTAATCAATTGAACAAATTACAAGGTTTAAAAGTCAAAGTCTTGAGGATCTGTGCTACCTTTTTGCTTGTCCGGATGTCAACATGGCTCCGAAGAGCAAGCAACTTTTTCTCGTGTTGTCCATCCTGGAAGGTGAGTTTCAAAAATCTGTCTCACTCCCAAAAGTAACCTGAAATCATATTTATAAACAGTTTTATCGATAATGTTATATCGATGTTGTTGGGTAAATAACTGGTAACCACTTCCCTGAAAGCTAGGCATTCACAGTTTAACTCCCAGATTAACTGAACAGTTAAAAGTAATTTATATCGTTATCTATCATTATCATTCCAAAAATAATCTTCAAATAATACAATTAGAACATTTCCAAAATACTGGAAATATACCATTTCACTTTAGACCTGACATCCATGCATAGCAAATTTCAATCTATGACCTTTATGCCCCAATATGTGATGTCCATCATCCATGTATGTAGACGCAAGGTGTTTATGGGCTAATGCGTTTTAATACCAAACATAGTCACTTGCCCAGTGGGGTTACTTAAAGTTGATGTGACTAATTTAAGAAGCTCAAACATTGTCTTACAAAGTTGTTCATGATTATTTGCCATTGTGTTCAGGTCGCGACTTTCCTAAGTGCCCTCGGCTGCGCCTGGAGGTTCAGGCGAGCTTCGACGGTGAGCAGCAGACCACCCCCTCTGTGGAACATCTGGACAATCCCCATTTCAGCACCGAGCTGGCCTGGGAGATGGACCGCCAAATGCTGCAGCAGCACAGGTCTGTGTGTGTGTGTTACAATTTTCTATCATGTACTAATTTTCCACTTTGGAAATGCCAAAGCATCACCATCTGCATCACAGTTCAATATAACAATGTTCCATCTAATGCTAAAGAAATCCAACCCCAAAAGTGTTGTTTCAAAACTTCGTGTGCACAGAGTAAATTAAAACTTGAAGTTGATAGTTGGCAAGGAACAAAGTAAAAAAAATCAAATAGTAAAATGCAGTCACACGCAACATGCGGGTCGCCTTTATAAAACGATCAAATCAACCATTAATGACAACATCATGCCGTGTGTTTACAGACTGCAAAGGACCCCCATCAAGCTCCACTGCTTTGCCGTCGACACCAGCGGTAGGAAAAACGTGGGCTACATCGTGCTGGACCTCAGATCCGTGCAGGATATCCCACAGGTCCGATAGCCGGAACATAGATGAGTCGTCGCACGGCATCTTTAACTTTAATTCCCTTACACATGTGGGCAGGATCCTCGCTGGTACACGCTGCTGAGCAGCAAGTATACCAAGAAGAAGCCGTCGTTGCTCCTCAGCATGGTGCTCGAGAACATCCGTAAGTCAGAGCAGCTGACCTATCCCGATGAAATCTGAGACAAGAAGGCCACAAAAGATGCCGCTTCTTATCTTGTGTTTAGTGTTTGTGTACTTCTTGGCCAACACCCGAAAAAAAGTACTTCTGATCAAGAACCTTCAAGGCTGGAGTACAGCAATGAATCTGTCTGATTGACACTGTACTTAAATATTCTGATCTTATTTTGTCCTTGAACATTACTCTCACACTTCCCACTATCCAGCGGATCGGGCAGAAACCCCCCCAACTCCGACCCCACCCCAACAGACCCTCTCGGAAAAGCTGGTGGCAGTTCTGGTGCCTGACCAGGGTTACCATCAGGTGGGACTTGAACACCAAGCCACCGACATGTTCGTGCTATCCGTCACGGTGGCGTTTGCCACCAAACTGGAACAGGTGAGAATAACACCAGACTTGGGGTTTTGTGAGTAGTGACTGACGTCGGCGTGTGATTTTTGTGTTCGCAGTTGATCCCCAGCACGCTAAAGCTGTCATCAGAGGAGCCGGGATTCTTCTTCTTCTACACGCTGCTGGGCAACGACATCACCAGCAAGCCCTTCCAAAACCTCCTGAAGCCGGACTTCCAGCCCGAGCGCGCCTCTGTGCGCGTCCGCAGCAGCGAAGGCGTCTTGCGCACCTTCTTGTCGCAGCAGCCACCTCTGCAGATCCACCTGTGCTACGGCACCCACTCGCTCGGCAGCGCCGACGTGCCCCTCGCCAGGTTGGCCGGGCTCGCCGGGAACCTCGAGGAGGCGTCCACGATCGAGGGCGTCTTTGGGCTTGGGCCGACCGCCCGCTTTGAGCGCACGCTACCCCCGCTGCCCGCCGACCTGCAGCCGAATGTCAGCGTGGCCGTGACGCTACGTCGTGAGGATGCTCCGGCGGCGCAGCTACAGGTTGATATGACTCTCTCAGTTGCATGTCTACTCGTGATAAACTCGTTCAAGTCACGGCCGAAGCGTGAAAATATGTTTTTGTCACCCCTCCCAAACAACATAGCTCCAGGGCAGCCATATTGGTAGAGGCAATGTTTCCATCAAAATCAACACATTCATATTAAAATGGAGTCCTAACTAGCTTATTTCTCAACTTATTTTAGCAACATCAGAGCGTCTGCTGTTTACTTAGGTGTTGCCATTGACGACATCAGACATCCTATTCATTTAAAGTGAGAGGGCAGACATTGCGGTCATGTTACAAAAAAAAACTTGATATCTCAAGGCATTACTGTCTTTTTGACCTGAACTCATATGAACACTCTTCTTGTGTTTATACAGGCTTTGTCCATCAAAGAAGGAAGTAAGACTAAGACGTGGGCTGACAACGTTCCTGCCACCGAGGATCAAATTGGCAGTTCGACTCCGATCCGAAACCCTCCTGAAATTTCACTGTTGCCTCCGTGGGCTGCTCTTCCTCCCTCGCGTGTCCACCAGCAGGCAGATAACCAACAGGAGGCGCTGTCCCGCGGTACATCCAAACTATCGATTCAGTGGTGGGTCTCGAGAGGATTTGTCGTTCTTACTGACCATTTTTTCTCCAGTAGACCTAGAAACCCTCGCCCACAGTAAGGCCCACGGAGACGCCGCCACGTCCTCCTTCCCCGTCTGCGCTCCCAAAGCCTCTATTCCGTCGTCTGCGCACCACTACTGTTTCTCTTTAGACCTCTGCAGCCTCAGGCAGATGGGCCTCACGTACACCATCGCAGCCACACTCAGGTGAGCATAACACACTTAGAATGGACGCTACGTATTTCAGGCTAACAAAGTTTTCCTTGTTCGTTCAGGTACTCGTACCAGTTTTTTGGTAGCACAGCCCCAGTGATGACCAGTCGACCCGTGGAGCTGAACAGGCACATGGACGTGTCTCTACCGCACTCGTACTGTGCATTCGATTTTGCCACTGTACCGCAGCAACTGCAAGACACTTTCCTTAGGTACCTACATGGTCTGGTTCTTTAATTATTATTTTTGCTCCCGGTTTGATGGTTTTATCCAAGGACTGCCAACAGGGCAAAAAGAAAAAGAGTAACAACAAGGAAATATGACTTGTGGAAACAGAGTTCCTCTGGTGTTGGAGCTGTGGCACCAAGACGCCAGCAGTCTCCTGATTGGTCGAGCTTCGCTGCAGCTGGCCCACCTCCTCGCCGGCGAGAGGAGCCGACACCCGGTCAGTGTCAGGGAAGCCGCCTGGCGCCAAACGCACCAGGACCGAGTTCCCTTCTTCTCCACTCTCAGGTTCTTTTGCCTCTCTCCTTGCTTGAAATTTCATGCATCCTCAGTGGACTGTAAACTATGCTCTCTTCTTCCTGCTGCTTAGTTCTAATGAGAAAGTGGCAGAGTTGAGCTACGTGGTCACGTTAGACGACTTTGGACTCGTTAACCTGAAGGACATCCCCGTGTCCGACTCGGCTCCAAATGAACAACCGGCTCCTCGAGCGGAATCTCCCGCCCTCGACGTCGCGCCACCTGCGCCTCCACGGGAAACCCTGGAGTACCGAACCGCTTTGGAGCTAGAGTTGTGGAAGGAGACTCAGGAGGATCTATTCACCGATCAGGTGGACCTCCATTTCTCCACACTTTATTGGCAGGCTTTGACGGCACCACTTTGTTCTGAGCACTGAAATGCATCTTCTCCTCGTGTGTGTAGCTGCGAAAGAAAGAGCTTAGTCACATGCAGGCTCTGGCGGAGGAATGGATGCGACGGGACCACGAGAGGGAAGCCTGGGTGAAAAAGAAGGTAAAGACGTCATATTGCGGTTGGCATAAACGTGCTGTTCAAAATTGTGTTAGAAATTATTTCATGGAATTTCTCTTCCATAACTTCAATGTCAACATCTACAACAAATCTTGATGTAGGAGATGGAGTGCAGCCGTTTAGAGGAACAACTTCAGAAGACTCTTGCTGATCTGGAAAAGAAAGAGAAAAATTTGATGGAAGCTGAGCTAAAGGTTCTTCTCTGTCCTTTTATTCTGTTTCCCTGGGATGAATTGACTTCTTTCACATGTTGACTATTCCATCGTTGTCCTTTTCAGACCCAAAGGCTGCAGCGAGACCTTCGTTCTGAGCACAAGCTGACCCAAAAGGAAGCGGAGGAATCGAGCAGGAGGCTGCAACTGGAGTGTGACCATCGCACGGCGCTGGAGCGGGACAAAGTGCGCCTGATGGAGGAGGAGCGAACGCGGCTGCTCAAACAGGTACATCAAACTCAAACTGGAGAAAATAATGGCATTTGAAAGTTGAAAATTTCCCTTTGATTGTGGCTAGCCAAAAGAAGTGTTCATTTCCTAAAAAGAAGGCTGTGGCATTTTACTAAAAGGAACCACATCTAGTATTGGAAGAAAACGTTTTTTGGTTTTTCAGATCACAGATTGGGACAATCGCTACAAGCAACTAGAGAAAGACTTTCATCACTTCAGGGAACAACAGAACATCAGACCCGAAGTCCGCCTGCAGTCCGAGGTCAACATCATGACTCTGGAGAAGGTAACGTGCCGGGGGAGAACCTACACAAGAAGACGAAAAGCGCAAATCCACCATGTTGTCTTGCTCTTGCGCTTCAGGTGGAGCTGGAGCGGAAGCTTGATGCCACTACTAAGTCCAAACTTTACTACAAGCAGCAATGGGGACGTGCACTTAAGGAACTGGCTTCCTTCAAACAGGTACAAACTAAAGCACCTAAAAACTTCCACCACTTCTTTAAATTCAAAATCCATCTTAAATTTAAAAATTGCCCCTCGAAAATGCAACTTATACTTCAATTTTGTGTGTGTGTGTAGCTCGAGCAGGAAAACGCCATGATACGTCTGAAGAAGCAGCAAGCTGAGTTGGACGCCATGAGGTTACGCTACATGGCCAGCGAGGAGAAGGAGGCGGTCCGACAAGAGAGACAGGAACTGGGAGACATCAGGAATCAACTAAACATGTATGAATGCAACGGAATTAGCCTCGAGATTCCAACGTCTCTTCAGTCATTTGACAATTCCTCCCATTTACGTGCTATTTCCCCCACCAGGCTAAAGCAGCAGGAAGACCTCGCCCCCCCTTCCTCGGCGCCGGTCCCCAGTTTGACACGTGACGCCGAGGAGCACCTGAGCCGCCTTTTGGAGGAGCGCGACACGCTCCTGCGGACCGGAGTCTACGGACACGACGACCGCATCATCGCCGAGCTCAACCGGCAGATCAGCGACGCCATGGCGGATGCCAGCTGACGGCCGACAGCCGCTTGGGCAGGTGATATCCGAGCGGGAAAGGCTCCGTCCGCCGCTAGGTGTCCAATCGGATCTAGACGGATCGCTGTCAGCCCTCCCCTTTCAAAAAGGAGTGGGCGTCTAGCGTCGTCAGTGGGACTGTTACATGATCCTTCCCAATGGATTTGATGTCTTATGGCTAATAGTAAGCCATGAGTTCATCACAAGAGCTTTAATTTATTTATATCTGTGAGGATAAGACATTTTTGAGTCTGTTTTTGGATTTTACCTTTGATTTAATTAATAAAGGGGACTTCCGATTTTTGTAGTATGCCATGCCACCAAGTTTAATTTGCGTAATCCAAATTTCTACACTTGTATACTGGTCACAAATTAAAGATTACATTCATGAGTTGAAAAATGTACTTTTGCTGAACCTCATTTTTACACACTACATTTTCTTCTTCAGGTGTCATATTTTTATTTTTCAAATCTTGCAAATTTGGGCAAAACAAGAAACACCAACATTGTGTTTTTACAAACTCATCCTCCTCGCCCTCATCATCAGTCAACCCGCAGACACTTCATTTTGGATGCGTTTGTGTCAAGTCAGACTTTTCTCCTATTTGGTAAGACAATTAACTAATGAACTTACACATACACACACACACACACACACAAAACATTGGATGACTGCGTCTTTGTTCACGTTAAATGACAAAAACGCAGAATTTTTTTTCCGTGTTAACCCACCCTCTGTCATTTTATTGGTAAAGCTTAACTGGAAATCTGAGCTGCTGGTGATTCAGATGTTTCAAGGCATGAGACAGCATTTTGCGGAAAAAAAGAAAACAGAAAATCCCCTCAGGTTTCTTTATCAGTCTAGAGCACAGGATGAAGAATGTCAGATGAAAATGTATCATGTGTTTACTCGGCCTCTAAATGGGCCGTGACTCACTGTTGAGCCACTTGGGTTATTAGGCTAAAAATCCATGTGAGACACAATAAACGGAAGCATT
Organism: Stigmatopora argus; assembly: GCF_051989625.1. NCBI lineage: Eukaryota > Metazoa > Chordata > Actinopteri > Syngnathiformes > Syngnathidae > Stigmatopora > Stigmatopora argus. Next base: position 11,877,879 of record NC_135399.1, read on the forward strand.
GGCATTTTCTGATTCTCACGACATGGCTTGTTTAAATAGCGCTGTGAGAAGCTTAGTCAGTATTCTGGGATGCTTATGGGAATTTAGTTGCATGCCATTGTGGAGGCGCCGTAAGTAAACAGAATGCGATGAGTGTGAGGAAGAACTTGAATTTGGCAGGAATTCTTTTGGCATGCTTTGACTGCTTCCTCTAATCCGATGCAATTTCACATATGGGATGTCATAAATGTTTTTCTTCCTTTTTTATTCACAGTAGCTTTGAATGATATTAAAATGAAATATTGACAGGAAATGACCTGTCCACTTCCAGCCCTCCCAGTTGAAATAAACACAAGATTGTGCCTAAAAAAACACGAGTGTCAGCAAGTTTAGAACTGTGTATTAAAAATGTTGTGTACCTATTTTATTCCCACAGAGAAGCACCTCTGATTCTTTCTTGCTCTTTGGGGTGATCAAATCTTGGCTTAACGCCATCAACCGTCAAGCTGGTTCTGCTACAGCCCTTGTGTGAGTGTCCTCAAACGGCAGTCTTTTTTGCTCCCACTTGATTGAATAAATGTGGAAATAAGATTTATGCACCATCCATCCTCGATTTCAGTGCCTATTGAGGCTTTGTTAAATGACATTTTCATTTTTTTATCACCCTGGTCAGTGCCACCATGCATCTTGACATATCGTCATTTGATTCAATCTTTATTTTTTTAACCCTTCAGCTGCTTTTCAGTGTCCGTCTGTTGACTGTCCGTTAACATCAAAAGAAAAGCAGCCCACGATAATCATGTTATTGATACGCATTACATGATTAGATATTACATGTGGAATGACATCACTTTTAAATCCCATAGGAGAAATCCTGTTAGGTGAGGGGCCTGGTGATGTCACAAAATACAGGAAAAAAACAACTCAGAATATATATTATATATTGCTTTCCGTCAGAAGCGTTTAAATTTTTCTAGTTTAAGTCAAAAACAACAAAAAAGTGTAATTTAACAGTATTTCCAACTGAGATTTTTTTTTGGGTCCAATCACATTTCAGGTTCCCTTTGTTACCATGTTGGTCAAGTCTGCTTGAGGCCTTCAGAATCAGAAGTTCTGGTCCATGTACCTTCAGAAGGTGCCTTTTTAAAAACGTGTATTCACAGGTCCAGAATGTTAGCCATTGATAATATCAGATTTTTCTAGTCATCTGATTACTTGATCAGAGCGATCTAAGTTTCAGTAAACATTTGTTGCCAAATATAGTGAATACAAATCCCACGTATGGACATAAATCTGAAGATAGCTGCCTGCTTTGTTGCTTTCTCGCTTCTTTTCTCTCCCACGTCGTAATAATCATAATCATAAATTATCGAAAGCAGGGTTGGGGTGTTTAAGCAGTTGATCAATGGCCGAGCTGTTCAATACTCGCCCGGAGCACAAAGTGTGCTTTTTATACAATCAATCGACTTAAATGATCTCTGCCAGTAGTTGGTAACCACAAACAATAATATACTGAGGACCTCATTTGTATTGCTGTCACGCCACCTGGATGTCTCGGCGCTTATCTAGTACGTTATTGTCACATAATGTTTTTTTTTTTTTGCGTGTAAATTTGAGGTTTGGTTGCTGGAAGCTTCCCACAAATGGACCTCAATGCAGGAAGTGGCCAGAGCAGTAAAAATCTGCTAGTCTGTTTGTTCATGACAGCTTAAGACTTTCAGCGACTACAGTGGAATGTTTTCAAATATCCTTGCATTCCGTCAGCCACTGTTGCCCCCTGGGTAAAATTCCAACAAAACGTTGTGATGGCCGCATCTCACGTGCTGTTTTCCCATCGCTTTGATCCTAACTTAACATCTGACAGTCCCCACAAACAAAGGAACACTGTCCTACCGACCTTGCAGACGTGACACTCAGCTGACTAGGTCAGCGTAAGCATAAGCAAGTTGACGATTTAAATGGGTCTTCGTTCAATCCAATGGGAAAATTGTTTTTTGTTGAGGATTTTAGCTCCAGTTTGAAAAAATATATATAATTGAATTGGCCCGCACAATCATCTTAAAATCAGTCTACCTAATGTTGCACTTTTTGGTGTGAACACTAGATAGTGCTAGTCTCTTAAACTGTCTCTCCATTAGCTCAAGGGTCAAAACCCATCAACATGGGGATATAAATGTAGGTAAATGTGGAATTTCAGTATTTTGTTTTACAGACATTATCATAACAATAATCCAACGTTATGAATGGAGCTATCTTGATTGTGATTTTGATTTTTTTAATATACTTTTGTTGGACATTTCTAGCTGTGAAGTTTGTTTCAGTAGTGTAAATATGTATAGGTGTATGTATATATGTACTACCTGCATTTGTTGTTCTTAATTCCTTCAATGTTATAGATATAAAATCTATTTAAACTGGGAAGACAGTGATTTGTTTTCCATTTTTACATTCAGAGATCATGACTTGATCACAGATCTGAAGAAATGCATTAGTGTGAGTTTTCAAAGATTTTTAAATAACATTCAAAATATATTAATCTTCATATGCACCATAGTACTCTTCTATTGATCTTAAATTGCTTTAGTCCTTCTCTGATGGACTCTCTGCTCATATTCTTTCTCATATGATCAATAATCAAGACTTGGCATCAATTGCTCTACTTATTGACCCACTTCCTCCCAACAAAATCCCCCTCTGCCTTTGTTCCTCTCTGAAATAATGAAGGGAAGCGAGCCCACACCCAAGCCTAGCCTTGTTATCCTGAACCCAAACAAAGAAATCGCTTTTCTTTGCTCTTTCTCGGCCACCGTACTGTCATACCGCAATTTGGCCCCGCCCCTTCGCATAATGTGCCGGCTCCCAAATGAATGGCACAACACGCACACACACGCACACACACGCACGCGTTCTGCACACGCGCACAAAACAATATACTCAGTACAGCTGTGTTCTTCTCCGGTCCACAACAGGGGTAAAGAAAAGTAGAAGTTCTCCGGGACATGTCGCCTCTGTGACCCAGAAGCTTCGTGGCTGGCGGGGGGGTAGGATGGATTTTGAAATGGACTGAAGATCGCCCCCCCTCTCACCTCACTTTACCTCATTTGGTCGACTGTGGTACCCCCGAGAGTGAGTCAGACTACAAAGGGACGTCAGGTCGGACCTCGGCGACATGGAGACGTTCTTCGTGGAGGTAAACTGGAATCTTTTTCTACCTGATGTTACTTTACGATGGAAAAAGTCGTTTGGAGTATATGTTGTGGTCAATTTCTTGCACGTTCGCTGACTCTTTTACTCTTTTAAGATCCATACTAAAATGTATATTTTTTATATGAACGCTTTTTTGCCATGCATTTCATTTAGCGTGTGCAAGACGTCCAATCTATTTTGACTAGGTGATTGGCAGCGCTGACAGCCCTCCCAGTAAAAATGGATTGGACGTCCAGCACTGCCAATGGGATTGGAAAATGAACATTAACAGGACGATGTCACTGGGGCATAAACTAATGTTATTTTTTCAATGTATCTTAATCATATTCATTGCAGATTTTAAAATTTGTCTGCATATATGTTAATAATTTTATGTTGATAGAATGTTAATAGAAAAAAACTTGATTTTCAATGAAATCTAGCATCCACATATATGGACGTCACATTTGTACACCAACAAAAATATGCTAAAATATTATTTTGTATACAAGTGTGACCTTTGCGACTCAAAATATGATGTTCACGTTGCCTGTACAGGGGTAATTAAGGTGTGCGTAAAAAGAATCACTTTAATCATTAAAATCATTACTACAGTTGTAATAATAGTCTTTTATTTTAATAGGTGAGACCATAAAAAAGCACTTATGCATTTTTTAAACATTCCGAACATGCACCTCTCAACACAACAATCTTCATTTGCCTCCAGATAATCCCATTGCACTCCAACAGAGCCGTCTGACATTGTCATAACATTCCTTTCTTTATCTGTATTACATTTTTGAATGGAAACATGGTTTCATCTTCAATTTTCTTTTTAAACGCCGCACGCACTTTGAGTGTCTACTGAATGCCAGTCGATTGGATGTGTCATCTCAATCCAGACACACACGCACACACAATGTGCCACACTACTCTGACTCACCGTGGATGGGAGTGGGGTTTATTCACCTCAGGGATTAGGATGTGATTCCCAGGACAAGTTCATTTTGGAAAAGCCCTCTACTGTAATCACTCGTTAAACATGCTTTTAGAAGTTTTTCTATAAACACATGACTCCAGCTCCACAGTAAACAAACATAAACATCCCTTCTATTTATTTGCTCGTCAGACATCCCTGTCAGTGGAGGTTAATGAACACTTTGTGCGAGAATCCCGAATGCGCAGACTTGAGTGGACTCCAACGAGGAGGAATCTAAACTATTGGTTGATAGGTTAGCTTCCCATTAGCGGAGTTCCTGGCTGTCCACGGTCGGGTGACCCACCCACTAATAACCGTTCTGTCCGTCCACACTGCCTCGGGTCCACACCTTTTCCACCCTTATCTTGTCATTGCCTTTTAACCTCTGACTGATGATATACTGTGTGCTGATTTTTTTGTTTCACCTCCCATAGAAAAGAAAATAGTCGACAGCCTTTTGCCTCGTTGAGCCGTTGCATTCAATTCTAAACTTGGCCATTCAAGGCCTTTCAAGTGACAGCTGCCTCACACTGTGAAGTCAAATGAAGACCTTTCCACACCCGTTTAACGCCCTCCTGACAGACTCTGGCATTGCCGGCCGGATTCCTTCCCCTTAAAGGTATTCTGACGAGACGGAATCCTGGAGTCCTACCCCCGACCCCTGAAATTCCCAGCCGTGCCGGCATGTCATCCTGCGTCGCGGAGAAGTGCGGGTTTGGGCTTTAGGTTACGGCGCGCATTCTTCCTGCCCCCCAAACGTTCTGGCCAGTCTAAGTCTTCAAGCTCGAGCTATGCGGATCAACATGCTGGGCAAGGGATGCTCTTTTAAAAAAAAAATTTAACAACACGCTTGTCACTTCCTCCAGCTGTTGAAGTCATCTCAGATCGTTGGGCTTCCACCTCCAAATAGGCAAAGAGTAGATTTAGAGCGGAAGGAAGTCAGGAAGCGAGGCTAGGATGTAAGGTAGGAAGGAAAGGTGGAAAAAAATAGCATTCCTTTAGAATGTTGCTGCAGCCTCTCAGCTTGGGGTCAAGATGTGCAAAGTGGTGTTGTTTGGAAAATTTGAATGAATGCCAAACAATAGGAAGGTATTGTTACAAGAAAATTCATGGTGTTTGTGATTTTGAAATGCAACGGAATTTGAGATGCAGTAGCGTTTGAGTGAAGATAAAATAAAAAGGATAACTCTTCACGATCATACTGATAAATAGCTAGGGGCAATTTAGTGTTCAACCAGCCTACCAGGCATATTTTTGGGATGTGGGAGGAAACCGGAGTACCTGGATAAAACCCACATAAGTCAGGGAGAACATGCAAACTCCACACAATGAGGATTTGATGATTATTTTGCATCACCATTCCATTTTTAATAAGGCCACTAATTTGTTCATTCTTTTGAAGTTTTACATTGTTATTTGGCTCAATAAAAAGTTTCAGTATTTGATCATTTGCACTCATTCACTTCCAAGCCTTTCAGTTAAACGGATTGGAAGTCTCTCGCCGTCGATGGGAACCCACCAGCTGTGCATGGCTCTAATGGTGATTGGTAAATGCTCTTTTTCACCTGATGACATCATGTTTGTATTTCCGGCGCCTGTGACCTGACCCGTCCATTTATCAGAGCCGTGATAACCTCTTGCTGACCCCCTCCTCTCACTGTTAGACGGAGCCATCCCTATCATCACCTGACTCCTCTGAAATTAAAGTTGCCGTGTTTGTAACGATAGAGAAGAGCCAATTGATCCCGTTAATTAGCTTGTGATGATGGACGGACAATAGACGTATGGAGTGATGCCTTGCTGAGTTTCAACAGTTTTGTGCCAGTGTTCTGCTTCTTCAAGTACCACCATAATGGCCAAATGTCAAAATAGACTGGGTACTAGGTCTGAAAGTTTATTAAAATGGCTGTTTTTATGACAGGAAAAAAAATCAACAGAAAGCGACCAACACACAAGAAGTAGCCTAAAAATAATTTAACAGATATTAATGAATTTATATATGCAAGATTATAGCCAAAGGCTAATTTCCATTTTTATTGTACTCAATTTGACACCTTTGGAATAGATTCTGTCCATCAGTAAAGCACAGCCCATGAAGAAAGGCAGTAAAACTACATTTAAAAATGTTCCTACAGAGAGTATTTGTGGAGGATGACATAATGAGCAAAAGCCACATTTTTCCAGTGGGAAACATTTGAGGTTGTAACTTGCCACAGTGACGTCACACATTTAAATGCCCTTAACTCCTATATATACTAGCATTCTGATTAGTCATCCTCCCCTCATGCCCATATTTGGAGGGTTGACTTTGTGTCTCAACACCCATCCTTCCTCTCGTCGACTGTGTCATTCTCTGCACTAATAAATCTCTCCAATGTGCAATACTCACCTACTTTTCCATACACACGAGACCTGTGGCGTGCCGTCATATGTTCTAAGTTTGAATCCCAGCTGAGTCTTGCTGTGTGTGCGCCCACCTTTTCCCACAAAAACTAAAAACAGCTTGAATAAGCAGTTCAGGTTGGGGACTAGCAAAAAAAGTAGCCCAAATCCTTTGCGCTTCACTACCAACAAAGGCGGATTTTTGCTAGATTTGCACGCCGTGTTTATCCGGGATGCTTAGCCCGAGAAAATTAAAGTCGTTGTTTACCCGGGCCTCGACTGGCACACAAAACGACTCTTGGTCTTGACCTCGGCTGCCCTCACCCGAGCCAGCGAGCGACCGACGATGAGTCCACTTTAAATCCCTTCTCGCGCTGCAGCTTAATAGTAGCCAGCCTGTGATTACTGCTCTCGGCCCAGATGCTGACTTTTCCCTCCGTAGCCCCCTGTGATTACCTTGCGGTCGAGACTATTATGGGATAGGTTGTGTGTTTTAATTTTCCAGTGTTTCTAACTTAAACAGATTACGCCAACCACTGTGGATAAAATCAAGGGTACGATGTAAATCCTTTACTACTTGACTTCATTGGGTTCTAGTCAAGGTATGAGTATGTGTCAAAATTGAGGCTTAGGCTCACCTGACCCCTCCAAATACCACCCCCACCAGGCTGGCCTCACATGTCCTCAGTCCTCAACTTTAATGCATTCCAGGGATATCTTTAGTACTCCTGCTGTGTGACCCCACTAGTGCCAACGAATGATCTCAATGTGGCTTGAACGCGACAGAAAGGGAGGAGAGAGATGTGGCTATCTAATTAAACATAGTTGTGATGAAAGCCTTTAACCAAAGATGAAAGGTCAGCATGTCAAGTTATTCAATCAGTAATTTCAGCTCTAAAACATATTCTTGTTACCTTCCAATATTCCATTCCATCTGTCAATCTCCATTTTACATCTTTAATAGATGAGCGCTACCGTATTATGATTTTCTGACAAAATTGGACATTTATCATGTAGAGTTACCGCTTAATTCCCAGTGCTTGTTTGAGGAATCTTTTCATTACAACTGCTTCAATGCAGACAGAACAAATGGAGGTTTACCTTTGAACGCCATATAGATTATCATTCCGCCTTAAGGCCTCAGCGGGGGGGTTGCAGACAGCTAAGACCCCCCTGATGAACGGCAACCGACCCCACCAGCCCCCTCGCCTCCCCCCAACTACTAGACTGGGGGAAGCCCTGTTCCCCATGGGGTTCCGCCTCCTCCATTAGCTAAATTCTGATCAGCTGCCTCCTCCATCATCTTTAATTCATACATCTTCCTGCGCAGATGCTCCATGTTGCTTTTAATCAACTGATATGTTCCCTCGGTCAAGCACCCTGCCCTCTGCCCATCCTTAAGCCATGTTGGAAACAAAGCCATCTTGATTTATTGTGTGTCATTTTCCCTTTATTTTGTGACCAAGCTGTCAAATATGTTCTCCCTTGAAATGAGCTGAAACAATATTAATCCATTGCATTGCCCGGATCAGGAAGGTACTAACTGTATTCACTTATTATCCACATTTATTGAGGATTTAGATCTTGGAATGATGTTACAGTAGAGGATACCACTTTAAGGATAGATTATTCCCATTGTGCTGAAAGTAAAGATCCCAAAAAGCCTGTAAGGACCTTTTACCCAGATTCCCGTTCCAGTCAAATTTAGCCTCCATGTTTGATCTCACATTTGTTTGTTACACTTACTCAGCATTCCTGAGATTTTCTTGAAATCCTTGAATTTGCCCTGGGTTCCTTCTCATGGAACTGTAATGAAAAGAATGCATTGTTTACAGAGTTGTAAGAAAACTAAATTAGTCTGAAGCCAATCCGTACAAACAATTGTTTTCTTGGCATTCGCCGTCAAAATTTGTGTTCAGCCTTACTGCCAGAGTTATGTCAATTACTTTTCAGAATACTTTGAAGAAAAGTATCTTTTGGATGTAGTCCTTTGCTAATTGTCATTAGCTTTTTAATGGACACTCATACGAGAACCAATTTTGATCTCAGAATGATGTAACGTAAACCAACTTATCTCATTGTTGTCTGTCCTAAGAGAATAGTTATATTGGCTTCTTAATGGACACTCATGTAAGTAAAAACCTTTACTTCTGGGCCCCTTTTAGAGGCTGGTTCACCATCTAAAGCCCTAAACTGCACATCTTTTCACTTGTCTTTATTTTAGGTGCTCATGTCAATGAGCCTTCGCTGCTCCGTTATCGTGATAATACAGCCAACAATAATTGTGGGAGCTGTACCTTTGCCATGGCATTAGCTTTAGATTTGGCATGAGATCGATAATTTGCCCATTAGTTGATAATTCATGGACCCCCTATCCAACAATTATCATTCACCTGTGTTGTGCTCACTCAGCCGTATTTGAACAAGGCCGCACTCCAAGAAAGCAGCCTATCATCTGCTGTTTCCTGGTTGACTTGCATTTTATTAGCTTTCTTTCCTTGTCAAGCCTCTTTTCCGATCACTTGATACTGTCCGCAGCACCTCGTCTGTGTAAGCACTAAAATATTTAAGGCTCTTTTATTAGAACGTCTCCAGATCGCTTGTTACCGTAGAAGCTTGGGAAACTCTAGCCTTCGGCTCATGGGATCGAATCATTTCGGAGACTGTCGGACAGCATGACGGGACAGCGACCCGGCCCGGGACCTCTCCATGGAGTTAGGTCACTCTTGTCAAGCAGTTCTGTCCCTGCAATGCTTCACGTCTTTCTGTCCCTGCAATGCTTCACGTCTTCCGTGACTTGCAGCATGAAGAATTTGAACTCGACCTCCTTAAGGTTATTCCAACATCTGTTAACCAGAAATAGTTTGGATTCACACCCCATTTGGTTGCAACCATGAGTGCAAGAAGTGGTCAGCTGGCTCACACCAGGTGATTTAAGTTGCACGGGGGTAAGCAGAAGGGGAGGCGTTTGACATGTGCCCATTGTGTCCCAGCTGGCTTTTGTTTGGAATATTTCCGCCTGGTTAACTTCCGAGCTCCTCGCTAAGTCAATGGCGTCCGCCTTTGTCCCAACTCGGTGACAAGACTCTTTATGAAGGCAATGACAAGGGGGAGGACCTTTTGAAAGAACCATCTGTTGCCGAGATGGCGTCACACTGTTTTGATCGCCAACTCCTGTGGCTCTTAAGAAAGAAAAGCATCATTACAAATGGATCTTGAACTACCTTTTTAATACTCAAGACGAGTGAGCCGACATCTTGAAGTACCACCGTGTCATTGCGTCAATTGTTCTCCATCATTGTTGTTGCCTCAGATATTCTCATCACAAACAGGATGATGCGCAAAGTCTCCCTGCTCGTACGAACGTCAACAAAGACGGTGTCACAGACGTCACAAAGACAACCGCACCACTCGCACAGCAAATGAGGTTTTGTAAAGATATACCCACAAAGCAAATGATTTGCAAACTGCTCACAAAGATGCCCTCGTGTTGCAATTCCCTTAGTGCATCATGAGCTTGTGTAATAAAGGGCTCTCAAAGGTAATAAAAGAGCAAGTGTGGGTAGGCTGAGCCAAAAATGAGTTAGAAACTGCTCAGTTGTGCGCATGTTTAGAAAATGAACAGATGTGTCTCATGTCTTTAGTAATGCAGCAGTTAGGTGATAAACCTGAAAATCATTGTGGAGATGCTGTGCAAAATTCAGTCCAACCACTAGTGTTGAATTCAATTGAATGCTTTTATTGTCATTATACAAGTATAATGAGATTTAAATTTAGTGTGCCCTGGTATTTTCGTTGAACTACAGGTACAAGTGCAAGTACTTGTAATTGAAGTAAAATTACTTTTTTAGGGGTGGTCTTTTTGCCAAAATTTAATGAAAACTTCTCCAGTGACCAAAATTAAACACAACATTCCCCCAAATTTCCAATGACCATTCAAACCTCAGATCTTTTCCATTCACTTCTGTTGTTTAAAAGTAAAGATCTGAGGAAAAAATGTCAGAAAATGATATTTCTGTTTCATAACCAATTATCATGGAAGGAGTGTCAAAGCAAAAAATCCTGGACGAAATACCAGAAATAACTTAAAATAAAAGTTTTATTCAAATGTTTTTCTCCAAAACAAACACTAACAAATTATTTCGTGTGAAACCCTGTGACCCTGTGATTTCCCCCTTGCATAACAGCACCTGATTGTCTGTGAAATAAATCCTAATAATCTGGACCTCTGCGTGGAGCGGCTTTTCCCTGAGTCGGCCAAAGACTCCGAGCCGGTACTAGGCAGAGTCGGTTCCTCAGTGTCCCCCGTTAAAACTCCCATGTAAATACGTCAACACGTACTGTAGTTACTGTAATAGTTGTTTCGGCCAGCTCCCTCCCAACATGTGTGTGTGTGTGTGTGTGTGTGTGTGTGTGTGTATCATTCCCGTTTAGCCTCCTCTTCCTAATTTACACAATCCGGCAAACTGTCTCTGGTGGTTTGAGAGAGCCTTTTATTTTTTTATAGCTCCATTAGCCGACTGTCGGGAGAAGCGTGGTGGTGAAAGTAGCTTTGGAAATGATGCTTTTGCCAAAGTACCACTGGGGAATTGAATACAACTATATCTGTAGAATACGTTTGTCGTATCCGACTAATTATCCTTAATATGTGTTTTAAAGAAACCCTGATGCCGTTTGTTTTCCCCCGAAGATTAGAGTCGCACACACATAGCCGCTTCTTTTAAATAGTTAATGAGGATTGATGTCTAAAAGTGGTGACCTTGTCTTGTATTGGGTTTCCAAGTGGAATCCATGCATATTGATCTGTTCACTTTTATGCTCTGTTGGACACGACTCCCTTTTGTCTTTTTCCTGAGCCACTTTGGGTTGATTAAAGGCATTTAATGACTGTGGCTATGCAAGCAACGACAGAGAAAAAATTGCCGTGAAATGATACCAAAGCAGTCATCTCATAAGCATTGTTTTAACAATCATTTAAAACGTCTGCATGCATCTTCTGCTTTGAGGAAATGACTTGCATATTTTATGATTCCTGTTGTTGCCTTTGGATTGTTAATTCTTATCTCCATAGTTGTCAGGAACTCCACATTTATTTTGCTTAGAGCTAGAATTGGATGTTTACATGCAAGATTCTGCCAAGTGAAATGAATCACAACAAAGTTCTGTCTTCAATGTAGACAACTTTGCTCTACTGTTGACAAATTTGCTCTATTGCTCTGTGGGTGATTGAAAATGTTTATGTTTTTTAGGGCTCCCATGTGTGGCTGAGACATAAAGAGCAACTCCTCCCTTCCACGGTCAGCTCTTTTGATGAAACATCGTTGGTGCTCACCACCGATTATGGAAAGGTAAGATGCCAGTCGTGTCTGCTCTTTGGTTCACTCACCCTTCAATGGCATTGAAAGATGATCATTAAGAGGGAGCTTATGAGACTCAACACCTTTTGTAAAGTTAGCGGAGAATGAGCTTATCTATTTACCATGGCAAGGACGTCTGTTTGTCTGGAGGAAATCCTGCAACCCCTGGTCGGAAATGGAGAGAGTGGTGCTGATGGACATGTGGAAAAAAATAGCCTTGAAAATAGGGTTAAAAAATGACTCTGTGTTGCCTTTCTCTTCAACTCTTTGTTGTTTAGTGGTCTACGGGTTATTTGGCAGAGACATAATGTAAGGAAGTAACTCCGCGGGTATCGAAGACTATTTCTGACCGCAGGATCAAGACATTAAGCGTCATTTCCACATCAGTTCCGACATCAGATTACACAAAGAATATTTAGAGAGAAAACTTTACGCGTCCGGTCTAAACGCGGTATAACATCTCCTTTTAAGCTCATTAACAATGTCTGTCAGAGTTTCTGTTCTGGCCTCTGCTTTATTTGTATACGCAGGTGCTGTTTGGAGCTTGTTTTGGAAAAGGTTTCCCGGCAGTGTTTGTTCCTTCTCTCAGGGCGGTGATATACCGTTACCAGTCGGTTTAGTGGCGTTGCTCCGGGCCTAAGTGCTCATCTTGCAGGCTCTTGAGGGGAGAGTGGCTTGGCTTTAACGGGCTGACTTGGCTGCTGCCACATTAACCACCACATCAGCATTTGTCATTGTCTCAGACCTGAAGAAGAAGGATGACTTGAGAGTACACAAAAAACTACAAGGTCTCGTGATGTGGGTGTGTGTGTGTGTATGTTATAAGTAGGCAGATGGCACCAGTGGGATTAGCAGTGTGTTTGTTATTTTGTGAGAGATGTGAACAAAGAGACACGGGAAGTGGTCAGGTTACCTGACAACCAACATTGAATTTTTTTAGGGGACTTTCAAATAAGGGTTCTGTTGTAGTATTTGCTAATTTGACCCAATACATCCACTGTAATTCATTTTTCCTTTCCTCGGTGTAGAGCAGACATTAAGACTCATTCAGACGGCTGAAGTAGGTCACTTGAAGGAGCCTCATTTTTATTCATCAAAGGAGCCATTATGTGGAAACAGCAAGCGCACTCACAAACGTTATTGCAACAATCTGTAAAGGATCGATTTTTCACGTCAGATGGACTTTGTTTAAGTGTCACCAATAGGAAGCTGCGGCGTGGCTCCCGGCGTCTTTTTAGCATTTAAACAGCCAAGGTGTCCCACACCAGCCATCTGTCAAAAATGAGTGTGTTGGCCTGCCCAGCTGGAATAGCCGTTGTGCTGTGTGACATCCAGCAAGTGCAATGTGACTGTGACACCGCCTCTTTCTCTGAATATTCAGTAGCGCTGGATGAACAAAGCAGCAGAAGACGGGCGGGTGTGGTATCACAGAGGAGGAAACAAAAGAAGTTTTCTATGGAACCGTACACAATATACAAGTAGCTTATTTGTATACAATATAGTACTGCCATTTGGTTTAAAATGGCACCTTTTGGCATTTCAATGAACAGGGAAAATACATTCATTTTGGCCATTGTAACTCTTAGTGTTTATTTACAACAGTTTAGATGTGAAACAATGATGTAGATATAGAGATATTATCATAGACAATTGGAGTTTATAGTCCAGTGCACCTTATTTGTGAATTTTTACATATACATTTTCCAAAAGATGTCCAATCCATTTGAACAGGGATGGTTAGCAGTGATCAAATGGAATATATTTTCCCTGCATGTTCCCGATTGGCTGTAACTGTAAAGGACACTGAACGAGTAAATGAGGCTTCTTTCTTGGCGTTTACAAAAGTTCTGAAGCCTGGGAATGACCCTGGACCCCAGCAGCTAAGATGAAATGGGGGACACCAAAATGTCAAAGCCCTTCTCTGTTTTTCTGATCTCAGATGTTTCAGGCGTGGAAATCCTCCCTAAGGCTTCCCAGAGCCTGCATGGTGAAATCTGAACTCAGGATCCACAACAAAGACTGCTTGAATTCAAAGAGACATTAAATCAAAATGATCGATTCTATACGTCATGTCTGTAAACAGTATGCACAGGCATTCCTCACTTAGTTTATACATCATTTCATGAGACATTTGTTTTGTCAGCAAAACATTATCAGTTCCTCACAGTTGTTTGTTATCTGGGATTTATATTGTTGCTATATTTCCTTAGCCTGCCCGTAGGAATGTAAAAAATGTGCATTTCATTCCCTGTTGGACACAAAGTCGATGTCCTTGGCTGCCATTGATGGCCATAGAATTCAATCCATTTAAACCGGTTGGTAAAATGGTGTGGATCTCTTTCGGTTACACGTTTACTGCCAAGAAAATAGGCTCCTCCATCACACAAAATAAGACTTGGTGAATGCAAAACAATGAGAAGGGTGTATTTGTCAGTTTGAACAGAGAGGAAAGAAAAGGGTTAAATATTAACGCTCAGCTGCCTGTAAATCTGCTAGATGGATGACATCACCGCACGTGCTGCGTTTCTCCCCCGAGGTCGCCGTCCTCCCAAATCTGAAATCTCTCAGATGACCGCATTGTTATTGGGCTTTTGCCGCAGGCTACACCCATTCTCCAGTAACATTCTGCATACGCTGAAATAACAACTTACACATTTAAGGCAATAAACCAACCTAAAAAGCACTTATCCCTCCAAATCCAATAATAACATGAAAACCGAGTTTCCCCCTAAATGCAATCATTTTTTTCTTTGTCCTTCCAGGTGATCTACCTGCAGAAGGCGGAGCTAAGCAAGGACACGGCATACCCCATGCACCCCAGCAGCGTCCATGGAGTGGAGGACATGTCCACACTGGCAGAGCTGCATGAAGCGGCCATCATGCACAACCTCTTTCTGCGCTACCAGAGAGACAATATTTACGTAAGAAACAATGTTGGAACACGTACGGTAAACTCCATGTCAATACTTAAAATACTTGTAAACACTGGGCAGAATATAGCAACAAGAAAAATATGAGTATTAAGAGTCTACTTGTTTTACAGACATAAAAAAATCTGGATAATGTGATGCTAAGTTCCTTGTATTTTTAAAATACTTTTGTTCTTTTAGCCATGGTGAAAAATAATTGAACTAACAAATTCCCCCAAGTAATGTTATTTACTCAACTGTCCTCAAATAGATCCTTAGTATTTATTAATAGAAAATAATTGTGTATGTATAGTGCCAGATTTTTTACTATACTGTGATTGGTCGATTTAGCATTGCAACTTTCATTTTACATTGGAATACACATTAATAGTTTGTATAAAAGTGTCTCTTTTTTATTGTAGTCTAACTATACTAGTGTGCTGTTAAGGTAAGGTAAGTTAAGGTTCTGAGCCTCGGTTACACAATGAGGATCTTTAATCCCTTTTTCACACATCAATCCCAAAAATGTATTTTTTTTAATTTTCACAATGATGACCTTCAAACACAATTTACAAGCCCATCATGAGAAAATGAGGTCAAATGCACGCGATGCCATGCGAGACCCTCAAACGTCGACACATAATCCAAGGTGATTCAATTCAAGAGCTGGATTTAAAAATCTAATATTAAAAATGTTTGGGGGGGGGGGGGGAGATTTGCCTGTGTAATATAATCCCATTAGGAAACGGCGGCTTCAAAACCCTTCACTGGTCAGGTTTTTCCTTTTTTTCAATTAGCTCTTATTTCTTTTTTGATCTCCCCCAGACCAACATAGGTTCAATCCTGGCCGCTGTGAATCCCTACAAGCAGATTGCGGGCCTGTACGACAGCAACTCGGTGGATTTATACAGCAAGCACCAGATGGGGGAGCTGCCCCCTCACATATTCGCCATCGCCAACGAGTGTTACCGCTGCCTGTGGAAGAGACACGACAGCCAGTGTGTGCTCATAAGGTAACGACCGATGCCGCTCATTTGTGAGCGACTCGACGCTGAGCTCAATCTGTCTTTTTCTCTGAATGGCGTCAGCGGCGAGAGCGGAGCCGGGAAGACCGAAAGCACCAAGTTGCTACTCAAGTTCCTCTCTGTGATGAGTCAGAAGTCGGCCGGCGCACCGCCGTCGGAGAGGAGCACCAGAGTGGAGCAGGCCCTCATCCAGAGCAGGTGCAAATATTTTGGAATTCAAAGAAAATGGAAAGGGTGGGCATATTTCAGGCCAATTTGCAACTTTGCAACTTTGCTTTGCTTCTTCTGTCCCTTCAGTCCCATTATGGAAGCGTTCGGAAATGCAAAAACGGTGTACAACAATAACTCCAGTCGCTTTGGAAAATTCATCCAGCTGCACTTCTCCCAGAATGGAAACATTCAGGGAGGCTGCATCATCGATTGTATCCTTAAACAGTGCCGGTATTACATGATATGTATGTAATGTGAGCACAATAGCGCCATGGTTTAAAAAAAACAAACAAACTGGAAATGCATGGTCACGGGTGTCTACACTGTTTCCCGCAAGTCATCCTCCCAATTCATTATTTTTCTTGTGGCTGTCCCTTGTGTCAAAGCAACGTCGTATTTATGGTTTCATTCGTAGGACCGCTATGTCCGCCAACTAGGCTGTCATCTTTAATCGATTAATAAATTGATCTTTTCTGATAGTCAATAAGTCATTTAAAGATGTTCAAATCTGCCCAAATCCTCATTTTATTAGCCAATATTCTCTTGTGTATATTTAAATACGTTTTATAAAAAAAGTGGAAAACATTTTTTAACTAAAATAAAAAGTTCATTTTATTCTTAAAAAGGTTTTCTAAAAAACGGAATGAAAAGAGTAAATATTATCATTAGATCTATAATCATTTCTCCAATGAACTCTCCCTGTGAATTTTTGTGATTTTTCTTTGACTTTCAGCAATCAGATTTGCTGGAAAAGGTGGGTCGCTGTTGAAACCTCTTTCCGGAAAATCCAGGAAATAACGTCCAGCTAGAACATTCGTGTAAATCTCATAAATCCTCCTCTTCTCCAGAATCGAGTTGTGCGTCAAAATCCAGGGGAACGAAACTACCACATCTTTTATGCCCTGTTGGCAGGGGCTGACAAAGACCACAGAGGTTGGGGGCTTTTATATCTTAAAAAGGATGCGCACAAAAACCTAATACGGTTGCAAATAGTAATACTATAAGTGGGCTCCTGAATAGTAGTATTTTTGTTTGTTTGTTTGTTTTGAGATCTGCCAACTGTAATGATTTGAAAGTCCAATCTGTCCTTTGTTGCAGACATGTACTTGCTGTCTGAGGGTCCTGAGTCCTACCACTACTTGAGCCAGTCAGGCTGCACGCACGACCGCAGTTTGGATGACAAGCAACTCTTTGACAGCGTCATGGTCAGTATAAAATATCACCGCCAGTGGGCGACAAAATACTGCATCATATTGGGCAAATGTGGGCACGCAAAACATTGCTTTAAGCACGCGAGGGGCCGTTTTATGGCAACTGAGCAAGTCCTAAAGATAATAATAGACTAATAATTAATAGTCGGCCCCTGATGGTGTAGTGGTTCACTCGCCTGACTTTGCCGTGGGCTCAATTCCCGCTGCTGGTATGATTGTGAGTGTGAATGGTCGTCTGTCTCTCTTTCTGCCCTACGGCTGAATGGCGACCGGTCGTGGATGTAGTCTGCCGTTTCGCCTGAAGTCCTCGGATAGGCTGCGGTAAACCTTACCAAGATGAGCGGTTCAGAAGATGATCATTATTAGTTGTATTAAGTTTAATCAACCAATAAAATGATGTCGTAAAATGCATTTAAAACACTGTAGTTTATTACAATCAATGTTTCATCCAATAATAACTGAGATAATTGAACAGAAAGTCCACTAAGGTGCCGCATGATAGTGCAATACAGTATTTGGTATATCTTAAATATGGTTTTTGGACCGTCTTGGCATATTTGAAATTCAGAAAGAGGACAAAATATAGAAAGTCAAGTTTTTCTGTGAAAAATGGAGGCAACTTTATACTCTAGTCTAGTCTAATAATTACAAATATGCCGAGGAGTTAAGAGCGTAATAACAGAGTTCATCAGAACAGGAACAAGCCTTCTCAAAGTTAAGATTGAGGGAGAGCCAATGAATCCCATTCAACCACTAGAGCCATCTCAATAGTTGAGTTGTTTGTGTCATTAAAATTCCACATGAGCTGATTTCCAATTAGAGTCTTGCGTCATTCTACAGGCGGCCTTGCAAGTGATGGAGTTCAGCGAGGAGGAGATCCGAGATGTGTTCAAGCTGCTGTCTTCCGTCCTCCAGATGGGAAACATCGAATTTATGACGGCGGGCGGGGCTCAAATCACGTCCAAAGGAGGTACCCGCTTACGATGCGCCAGATGAGATCACACTTGGCGCCCTAATGTATTTATATATACTTAACTCTTTAACGAGGATCATTCAGCATCAACAGCATGCTTCTAGTATGAATCCATACCACGTGAACATAACAAAAAAATTACCAATTATTCATGCATTCGTTTTCTGACGTGCTTATCCTCACAAGGGTCACGGGGGGTGCTGGGGGCTATCCCAGCTAACTACGGGCACCAGGCGGGGGACACCCTGAATCAGTGGCCAGCCAATCGCAGGGGGCAAGAAGACAAAGGACAAGCATTGACGCTCACACTCATAACGAGGGGCAATTTAGAGTTTTCAACCAGCCTACCCTTCATGTTTTTGGGATGTGGGTGGAAGTTCCTGGAAAAAACCCACGCAACCGGGGAGAACATGCAAACTCCGCGCAGTGGGGACTGACCTGGGATTGACCCCACAACTGTGAGGCTGACGCGCTTACCACTCGGCCGCGAGGCAGCTGCATTAATTTGCGAAAATTGTCATTTTTGTAGCAAATGAAGACGTTTTAAACACTTTTTTTAAAATTTGTTTAAGGTCCAAGACAAAGGACCATCATGAAGCTTAAGGAATTTCATTTGGATTTCTCTACCTCTCACCTCTGAGTTTGATTGACATGGCAGCAACAGTCCCGAACAGGCTGAAACATGAGTGCCATTCTCTTTCGTACCCAGTCCAACCGCTTTTCCAAACACCCAAGTTAAAAACCGCTGCCTAAACAGGCAGAAAGAGTCTTGCTTATAAAACATATCCACCAAGAAAAAAAACCAACAGATTCTCCCACGGTTGCTAGGCAGAATTCACAGGGATCAAGTATGGGTCAGTCAAGAAAAAAAAAGACAAGTTTGCTTGTTGAATGTATTCATATACGTCAATGTCCTTTTTAAATATGTACTTAATGTGTGTGTGTGCTTTCAGTGGTCTGTAATGTGAGTGAGCTGCTTGGCTTGGACTCCTTCCAGCTTTCTGAGGTGTTGACCCAGCGCTCCATGATCCTCAGAGGAGAGGAGATCTGCTCCCCGCTTACTGTAGAGCAGGTAACAACACATCCACAGCGAACTTTCCCACTCATGTTTGACAAGAATCAGTCAGTCGCTGGCAATTTCTCGTCTTTCTTGACTTGACATCTCTCACATGGGGTCCCAAAATGCAATCCACGACACTCACATCTCTCTCACGCACGCACACAGCGCCCCCAACCCCCCACCACACGCCTTGCGTGACTCCCAGCCGTTTCCTGCTTTTTGTCTGCCAGATTCCCGGCACAATGAAGCCATGGTGATAGAGATCTGAGTCAAAAGCACAATGGTGCTCATGATTAGGGGGAAAGAAGTTGGAGACTTCTCCTGCCTGCGGTGGCTCAAGCCGGACTCGTTCACATACGGCGAGCCAGACAATATACATCCACGTCTCCGAGTATGATTAATGAGGCTATAATAATTGTACTGTGGCACAGGGGAGAACTTTCAAGGTTCCAAGCAATCCACTCTGGGATGCTGCTCGGCGTTCCATTTGTCTCTGTTAAGTATTTTCCGGTAGGAAGTCAAGTCAATTAGATTAATCTCTTCCAGGGTTCAACTATCGCAATCATAGAGCCTTTTTTTAAACTTCTAGAGGAAACACTTCTTATCTCTCCCAAAGTGATTATACAGTAGAGTTTATGAATGACACGTAGAAATAGTCTTTTTACTATCCTTACTATCTTTATCTTTGACTGAAAATCTGTGACAATCTTACAAAGAAATGTAATGAGTTCATTTGGAAATAATTATGTGGCAGAAACGCCCCGTCAAAAACCTTTTTAAATGACAACGTTTTCAACTGTTCCCAGAATTTTCATGACTTGTGATGATTTCACAGTCCGCACCCTCTTTCTTTGGCCAGGAAATATGTGGAAGGAATCTTTTTACTCATGCCATAAAAAGAGCTTATTGGACAGCCGGGACAAAGACACGGCGCTGTCCGTGTCCACCCCGCTGCAGCTTGTTCTGTCTGCCCTTTGAAGCAGCTCCTTGCTAAATAGAGAGCATTATCCCATGCTGGAAGCCAGTAAGAAAGGCTCCTTCTCCCAGTAAGCAGGGGTCATCCAACCTACGACAGAACAGAGCGGGCATTCCCATTCGCTGAATTGAGACCCCTCCTCGGTCCCTCGTCCGAGACAAACGGCCATTCTTCTCCTCTCGCCCCTGGGACGGAGATCCTGGAGCCAGCAGTTTTCTTTTCAATGCGGGAGGTGACGGCGCGTGATGGATGGCGAGAACGTTAGTCGTGACCCCATTATTTTGCTCTCAAAATAACGTACAGTTCGCTGGCACCAGGAATGGCGGCAAATGTTTTTTTTTTTGCGCCAGGGAAGCATTTGATATTGAAAACAAACAGATGGGAGATCTTATACATACTTGCATTTAAATGAATTCTTTTGAGGGGTGCTTCAAAAGTGCAAGAAATATTGTAGGAGTCGGTATAATGTAAATAATGGCAGCACTTTACCTCCTTTTTTTTCTAAGTTGAGACTACAAATATGAAGGCCTGCATGCTATGTAATTGGCCATAAAGAGCAGTCAGCAGTCAGTCAGCATGTTTTTCTCCTGTCAAAAAAAGTGCACTCTCACTGTGAAAATGAAGGGTGCCGTGCACTGTGGCCTGTTGTGAAAACAGCCAATGTTAACCATGCGGCGACACAAAACACAAGACAAGATGACTGCACGCAACATAGCCTCAGTTGAAAAGTCTAAGTCGACCTCAGGGAACCTGGTGGTAACCTTGCGTTGCGTCATGCTTTGCAGGCCGTGGACTCCAGGGACTCGGTTGCCATGGCGCTGTACTCCCAGTGTTTCTCCTGGATCATCATGAAAATCAACCAGAAGATTAAAGGCAAAGACAACTTCAAGTCTATCGGCATCCTAGATATCTTCGGATTTGAAAATTTTGAGGTGATTTCATTTGTAAAGGAGTTTTTCGGACATATTTAAATAGAGTTGAATTGAATCACTATCATCAATATTGTGGATTCATGATATTAGAAAAATTATTAGTTTTATTTGTTGTTGTCTTTTGGTGATGTAAAAAAATCACAATTAAAAAAATGTTCAAATACAGGGAAAATCAAACTAAGCCATCTAAAGCTTGATGAATATCACAACAATAAAAATGTGAAATAGCATTGATAAAATGGGGGTATTTCAAGAAAACATTAGCTAAATAAATTACGATAATGATCCTCCTGACTACCAATTTGTCCTCTGTAGAGGACATTTGTAAACCTAAATATCTCCCACCCAGTGCATCCAATCGCATTAACTCCTTCAGAGCTTTCCAATGATACTACATTTCTTTTGCAGTATTCCAATTACTTCACATAGATTGGGGAATTTCAAAATAAATGTGATTGGACAACATTTTTTTTCCTGGTAGTCAGGAGTTTACAACTGATAACAGTCTTCAAAGTTTTTTTTTCCTTCTGCTGCCTTCATTCATCTTCCATCACACTATAATATTTATTTGAATGTTGTGTATCCACCACGCAGGTGAACCGTTTTGAGCAGTTCAACATCAACTACGCCAACGAAAAGCTCCAGGAGTATTTCAACAAGCACATTTTCTCGCTGGAGCAGTTAGAATACAACAGGTAACCACGTGTTTATTCTCCCACAGTCACAAGCAGCCGTTTTCTCGGAAGAATGAAAGAGCTGTCGACGCGCGGCTCATTTCGTCACTTGTTATCGTTTATTTACAGGCTGTTTGTCTGATTGTGTCTTTGCTCTGGCAGGGAGGGCATCCAGTGGGAGGCCATTGACTGGATGGATAACGCAGAGTGTTTGGATCTCATTGAGAAGGTATATCACATTTTTATCCCCCCTATCTGTGCTGCGGTTTAGGGACAGATGTTTACTTTATGGGATGTTATCGTCAGTAGCTGCTAATGGTAGTTATTGGGAATATCATTTGAATTGTCACTGGAACTGAAAGAGTTAAAACCACCCCCATTTTGACTGGTTGTTATTTGAAACCTGATTTTTCATCTTCATTTAAGAAAATTAGGTTAAATTACATTTACCATTACAATTAATTAAATGAAAAAAAATGTGTTAATCCACTAAGTTTGTATTCATCTGAAGGTTTTTTGCCTATTTATTTCTGGACTTTCCTAAAAAAATAGACAAAATGGAGTCATCTCACGCCAGTTCTTGGCAGTCATGAAAACAAGATGAAGACAATCTGATATTTGTCAGAGTTTGAACAGAGATCGGTTGCATAAAGACGACAGCGGGTGTGGGCGTTTGACCTTCTGTCATCTCTTCTTTTAGAAACTGGGCATGTTGGCTCTCATCAACGAGGAGAGTCGCTTCCCCAAAGGCACGGACTACACCCTCTTGGAGAAACTGCACAGCCGTCACGCCGTGAGTCGGCACGCAATATCGCGCGACCGCCTACCGCTTCTTTGACGCTTTGCCGGCCGCCAACAAACGCGCACGCAATGACGTAAAATGATCCGGGGGACCTCGAGAGTGTAACGTCGCCTGTTGCCAGGTTGAACGCTATCACGCCCTCCTCTCGTCTCGCGCTCGCATGCGAAGGAAACAATGTTGAAATGTGAGCAGCCTTTTGCTAAGCCCGTTCAGCTTTGCGCGCACAAAATGTTTGTTCCAAGAACGGACAGGTAGAGCCCCAAAGTAGGAACTGTCTAATCTCTGCCTTTTTTTAAATACACAAAACAGTTCCATTTTTTCAACATTTTTCTCCCATATAAAATATCTTTATTTTTTAGATACTTATATAGTAAGATTTTATATATATATATATATATATATATATATATATATATATATATATATAAAATATATAAAATATATAAAATATCTTTATTTTTTAGATACTTATATAGTAAGATTTTATATATATATATATATATATATATATATATATATATATATATATATATAAAGTCTTACTATATAAGTATCTAAAAAATAAAGATATTTTATATGGGGGAAGAAAAGAAGTCATAAAGCGTCAGAATGAACCATTTTCCCCATAACGTTCTTTGTCTGAATCATTTGCTGGTAAAATTGCCTAAATCTTCAGTTAAACAGACTGTGCCATTCTACCATTTTGATTAATATTGTTTGTAAATATGATATATTCAACAAATAGTTCCGGTTTTTGTGTTTCTGGAAAAATCAGAAAAAAACGACTTAAGCGATTATTTTAAGAGAGTGATGACATATTTAATGCATTTATTTTAAATGTAAATTCAGGCAACAAGAGGTTAAAAGGACTGGAATATATTGTTGCTTAGTAGAAAAATAAAATGAAAATAGATACATGATTTTTGAAAAAAGCACCAAATTTCCCTCTCCTCTGTCGTCAGGCAAACTCATACTACGTGAAGCCCAGAGTGAACGACCACCAGTTTGGGATAAAGCACTACGCCGGGGAGGTAAAACACACAAACTCGTGTATGTTTTGGATTTTATATTCTAGTAAACAAGGCTAAATACAATTGTGATAAGATAAAGACTTTAGTTTCCTCCGCCTGCATGAGTGGGGCATCGCAAACACAAGCCTAGCGCGGACAGAGGATTTCCCCCTCTCGCGCTCCCTCTTTTTCAGCCGTCTTGTCTTCCACAGCACACTGCTTCATCATTTTTGTTTGTTAGATCGTTGTCATGTCAGCCAAGGAAATCACTGCATCCTTCCCTCGCTGATTCAATTATTTGTCTCCTGCCTTACCCTGAGGTTTCAACTTTTACACAAAGATGCAATCTCGGAACAGACGGCGTATTCATGGCAGTTGCGCTCGTTTTGTACGTTGAACCGATTTGCTGTATCATTCTCTCCACTTACGAGATTTTGTTGTCAAATGGACAATTGAGTGTAATTAAATCCAACGAAGCTTAAAGCGACACACACACACACAGTGGAGTCCTCTGTGAGTCGTAAATGACGGCGCATCAGTACGGATCTCAAGGCGGACCCCTCTATCTGAGTGGGGGGAACGAGGGATTGTGGGCTTGTTATTGGATTAGGCCGCGCGCGCACACACATCTCTTCTTGTTCCCAACAAAGTGTTTCTGTGAGCGTAAAGTATAGTTTAAAGAGTATGCGTGTGGGTTGAAATAATCATCTTTATTTTAATAGTGGCTTATTACTGCGGTTCCGGGAGCAAACAGTGGTGGAATGCTGCGTTGCTAAGGCCCGACTAACCTCCACATGTGACTGCGTTAACACGCGCGAGCCGCTCCCCCCGTGCGTGTCATTTATAGAAGGTGGCTGAAACAGGAATTTCCAAGCTTGCACTATTCACTGAAGTGTCACTTTCGACCACTGTAAATTCAAGAATGGTGCCGTCCGGTGGCTTGTTTTCCCGTCCTTCTCGAATATTCAAATAAACGTCTTTTTTGCTTCAGGTACTTTACGACGCACGCGGTATCCTGCAGAAGAACAGGGACACGTTCAGGGACGACATATTGTTTATTCTCAAAGACAGCAGGTAAAGGCCTCTGCCGCGAACAATCCCGCTTGAACAGCCGCACGCAACAAACTAACTATGCGTCATCAGAGTGGACTTCATCTACGACCTGTTTGAGCGAGTGGGAAGCAGAAATGGAGAAGAGACCATGAAGATGGGCACGGCCCGACGCAAGCCCACTGTCAGTTCTCAGTTCAGGGTTGGTATATTTGAATATATAAAAATATTTTTTTAAATGTACAGTCACTTTGATTGAAGAAGAATCTTCTCAATAACCAATTTAACATCATGCCGACATTCTCCGAGGCACAAAAAAAAACGTAAAAATGAGCAAAATTGAACTTTTTGTTCACAAAAATCCATCGATAAGCCGTTTATTATTAAAATGGCACCTTTGATATATTCATACAGATATAATAAAAGAGTGCCAGAGTGACACAGATAGATATCTTGCAGAATAGTGTAACTGTATTTCAGATGCAAAAAGAATAGGGAGGATAGATATATGTGCTTCTGGGTGAAGCAGAGGGGGCTGGAGGGTCTGGGGGGGGTCTCGCAGTGGAGTTACTTTGTCCGAACTGCAGTGCGGAGAGAAAAGGGAG
Source organism: Stigmatopora argus (assembly GCF_051989625.1). Taxonomy (NCBI): domain Eukaryota; kingdom Metazoa; phylum Chordata; class Actinopteri; order Syngnathiformes; family Syngnathidae; genus Stigmatopora; species Stigmatopora argus. Next base: position 11,903,199 of record NC_135399.1, read on the forward strand.
CAGAGGAGGATTTGGCCGGCTGCCCAGGCCACAGTTTCTAAAGCCAGGGGGATTAGTGTTGATGGCTGGGCAGAGCGGGGCCAACCAGGGGCCAATCACGCTCAGCTCAGCCAGCCCAGGCCTCGATGGAGACAGCCTGTCTGAGACGGGGAGGAGAGTCAGGCCCACGCAGCCTGCACAGTTCAAGGGTCCCCCAATTGTATGCACGTATGCGTGTATATTACTGCTGCTTTTGGCTGGGATAGAAACTCGGAAATGTTCCACTCGGTTGTGAGGAGGGTCCAAGCGCAGGAAAGCTGCCTAACAGCCAAACAATTATTGGCTCTTGTCTCTTGTTTATATCACAGTGAAGTTGTATTGAACTTTTGACTTGGATCAATTTGCGATCATTCATCAACCCATTATAGGGCGCTCATTTTAACTCCTTAGTGTCCAATCCGTGGGAATTCCAGTCAAAATGTAGTTCTATTCGCAACCGATCGGCCCAGTTTAAATGAATTTGACGCAAATAGTTGCCAATGGCAGGCAATGACATCTATCAAATAAAAATAACCAAGTAGGTCAACTTTAGAGTGTGATTGAAGATTTTTCCCTTACTTTTAAGCTCAAAATTGCACAAGTGAACTCCATTGATCAAAATTAAACTCTCAGCCCACTTCAACTTGTTTACTTTACATCAAGATGCTAGCAGATAAATTAATCCTACATATTTTTGTTTTTGTATCTATTTAGCTGAAAACCAGAAATTGCCCTAATGAGAAAAACGCTGTTGCCTAGTTACTGTGAAGATTACACTTTAGATTGTAAGTGCTATAAGACTAAAATTGATTTCATGTACAATGTAGCGTAAAGTACTTCATTTTAGTGTCAGCCTGTCTACCCTTAAAGGTCTCAAAATGCTGCTGCTGTTTTGTATCTACAACATTAAGATAGAAAAAAATATTGGTGAAAGTAGACTTTAAAAAAATAGAATTTGGACTAAAGAAGAACCTTCCATTTTTCAGGAATCTCTTCATTCCTTAATGGCAACACTAAGTGCCTCCAACCCCTTCTTTGTGCGCTGTATCAAACCTAACATGGCTAAGGTAAGTCATGCTCCTTCCATCTTGCCTGATCACTTTGGCGTGCTGTTCATTTTTGTCATTGCTCAGAGTCATCTTACAGCGTGGCGGTCCACCTCACCGCAAAATCGTAACAATGTTGCATTTCAAACAAAAACATTCCGGTTATTTGCTTTTTGGGTGTATATTTTCAATACTAATAAACGGCCGCCGTTCCCCTCTGGCCCGATCCAAAGACTCCCTTTGTACTCCTGGGCTACGTACCAGCACATTCCAACCCACTGCAGCCCTTTTACGGGGGGTCAGAGGTCGCTCCAGCTGCAGCAGCGCTTGGCTGATCTGGCTGCATCAGTGGAATGCCAAAATGAAACCGCAGCGGCAGTACAGCCAGCGAGCGCTTCATTTATTCATCCCGTCTTTCTCCCCTTCCTCTTGACCACATGGCTATAAAAAGGCTGATTCAGTTGTCTGATTGTTGGATCCGACAAATGTCTTTGATGTGTGGATGTGTGGGAGAGGGAGATTGGGGATTGTCTTCTTTTAACAGCGGTGTGCTTTTCACTCCCTCACACCATTACACATTTTCATCAGAAAAAAAATAATGGACCATCCATCTTCAACACCATTTATCCTCGTCAAGGTCGCGGGGCGCCTGAGTCAGCCGATTTAGGACGAGAGGCGAAACAGACCAATCCTATAGACAGTTTCGAGACCCTTGTGAGGATAAGTGGTATGGAAGATGAATGAATAAATGAATGAACTCTATAATTTGGGAAATTCTGGAACAAACCAAAGTCACACAATAAAACTCTCGCAAGTACAGATTCAAACCCCGGACAGTGAGGCACATGTGCAACCACTAGTTCCCCACACTGCTCTACAATATTGACAGTATATTTATACATAATTAATGAGCTGGGAAACATTTTGCTCTTATTGCGCCGCGCTCACCTGGCACGGGAATGGAAAGAAGACGTGTTTCTGTTTATATAATGGCTTTGCGGGATTACGATCTTCTGATATGATTGCATGCAGCCCAACACACGCACGATTTAAATTCATCCTCCGTCACTGGGAGAAAAGTCCCTGGGAGGCCCGGCTTGTTGCCTTGCCAGTCTCTCATTGAGTGGCCTCAAATCCCCAGCTAAAGAGCAGAGTTCAGAGCTCAGAGGAGAAGCCGATCTGACCTGTGCGCATTCAATTATGAGCATGAAAGGACCTGGCTTCCCCTGTAGGAACATTTGCACGTAATTAGATTGACACCTTTACGGAATGCATCGGCTCTTTTTGGGGTCTTATCTGACACCGCCCGCCTCTCTGGGTGACAATGGATCTTCGTGCCAAGGTCTAAAGCGGGATGCCATATGCCGACACACGCCAACTGGGGAACAATTCACCACTCGGCACATTTATTGCGGGATTAAATGCTTTAGATGTTAAAATTTATTGGCATTGTGACAACTGCGATTGGCAGCCTCTCGCCCATAGTTGGGTTTGAAAAAACTGCACTTCTCTTGCAACTGTAACGTGGACAAATGCTGTCGCAAATGGCTGGATTATTGCATGATACGAATGCATTGGGCTGGAGACGAGTTTAGCGTCTACCCCTAAAAGCATTTCTGGTTGTCCTTTGTCTCCTTGTCCCCTGCCTGGTGCCCAAAATTGGCTAGGATTGGGTTCAGGTCCTTATGAGGATAAGCGCTTTGGAAAATGAATGAATGCTAATACCAATGTGAAATTAGTCCCAACTCTGCTGAATGTTATGTTGCCGTCCATAGAAAGCCAACCAGTTTGATCCAGATGTTGTCCTGAATCAACTGAAGTACTCCGGAATGCTGGAAACTGTTAAAATCCGCAAAGCTGGCTACCCAGTTCGTCGGTCTTTTAAGGATTTCTATAACAGGTTAGGATTTTGGCCAAAGTGGCTCAGGAAACAATGATTTCCACAGCCTGTATGTAATCATGTGATTTCTCGTAACTTGCGTGCAGATACAAGACAATCCTGAAGAAGAGAATACAGACAGAACACGAGAAGGACAGTTGCGTGGAACTTCTCAAAAGTTGTGATTGCACAAAGGAAGAGTGGCAGCTGGGAAAAACGAAGGTAAAGGCTAATGTCCTTGTGTTCATTGACTTTATTGGGACGAAGCCCAACTCAATAAATCGACGACGTCCAATATGCTATGCTTTACGGCACACTGCCATTTTCGAGAACACACACTTTTTAGCACCTGATAGATTGCGAAAACTGTAATACGTCTTCGACCAGTGTCATAGATATTGGAAATGGGGGGAAAACTTGGTAGTAATTTGCAGTCTTTTTACCGTCATTATTCAATAACAAAACCTGCTGCGCCTAAGTTGTCAAATGTTGATATTTTTGCATCTTTCCGAATATTGACTCATTGACATTAGCTGTGTTTCCTTTGACTTCTAGTTGTTCGGAAAAAACCCCCCTGAAATTTGCAACGAAAAAATGGTCATGAAAATGCCTGAATTTTAAAAACACTCCAACATTTCAACAACTTTTTACTCTTTCATTAGGTTTTTCCACTGTTTCAATACCAAGCTAGCTTCCAACAGCGGAATTACAACAGTTAAATTTGACTAGTGTTTTCAATGGGAAGAAATGCCTAAAATGAATCTTCGGTTTCTACTTCTGTCAGAATAGGGTTTTTTCAGAAGCAAAATATGGTGTTTTCTTGCTCGATATAGTTTCTTCTAGGTTGTTTTCACATGGCCAAAGTGTTTACTGTGGCTGAATAGTTTGCCGTTGCCAAATATAGAATTAGTTTTCCTCCTAAAGATTCCCAGACAGTTAATACGTGTCACAGTTGGGACGCACGTCACCGTGACTCACGTCCCAAAGAATTCACTGGCAGGTTTGCGGTCGGATGTTCTGCTCCCTTGTTGACAACCGCACACGTTTCATGGCTTCTCCCCAAATTTCACTCCAAGTGCATCATGCGACCCAACCAGGCGCTTACAGTCAGTAATGCCGAAGCGGCCTCATTGTTCACCTCCTGACACTCACCAAATAATGATTAAAGTGCCCGCCACGGAGGCAATGAGGCTTTCAGGGAACACCTTTTGCCGCACTCGTCTCGCTCCTGGCTCGTTGTTTTAATCATTAACTCTTCCTTCGAAAGACCTCATTTTCACGGCTTTCTCAATGAATGATTAACCTTTTAATAAGATGTCTGACGGTGAAGGGCAAAACCTCCTTCCCGTATGACACACACCCAAATGATCTGGACGTTGAGTTAAAATACTTTTTCTTTTGGTTACTTCTTTTAAAAAATGTACGCTAACCCTAATGGACCGAGTCGGAAAAATTCTGCATGTAGTCTTTCGTGTTAAATCCTCATATTTCTCAGTTGAGTTTCGTTGTTACGCACCATCTGGCTCACACACTTACTAGAAACACTCTGTTGTCCACGTGGTGTGTTTGAAGTGTACCGCACTCCGCTTCTAATGAATATATAGCTGGTGCTAAACCACTAATGTACACATGCCTGTCAAAGTCAAGCACATGGCATACATCTTTGGAGCCGTCGAGTCTCACCGGAATATCGTTATCCAGTGTCACACATCCACGTTTTGAACTTTGACTCCAGGACTGTCCCGCTTTATAGTGCGGTTGTCGAGTCCTTCGGTGCACATGGTCATGTTTTGAGGTGGGAATGTTTTATCGCTTGTGGGAAAGGGGCTACGACAGAAAGAGTTTCCTCTGAAGGTGGAACAATCTGTGTAATTATACACTCGCCGATTGTATTGCGGAGGAAGCGCGAGGGCCGAATCGAGGGCTCGTCGTGTCGTGGATTAGGTGTGTGTGGAGATGGGGGGTAGGATGTGAACGGAGCGGGAGCTTCCTCTTCCACTCCTGCAGCTGTGAGATCCTTTGATTGCGGCCACATCTGGGACATAAACCGCAATTGGAAACCAACCCGAATGACATCCAGGGCCTTGCTCTACTCCGATCCCAAATAACTGCCAGTAAATTGTGTGGTCACTCTAACACTTTGTGGGAAATGTTGGGAACAGGTGGAAAGATGCAAAAAAATTTAATAGAAAAGTTTAAACCCCATCATGATGATAGCAGTGGATGAAGCAAGTATAGCAGCCAATGAGTTACTAAGAAATCCATCCATCCTTGTTTATCACCAAAACTTATCATTTGAAAGGGAAATCCAGTTGATTTCATACCCACATTAACCTAATAATAAAAATAAAACATATTTATACTTTCTATAAATATTAAACTTTTGTTTCTTGATGCAACTGACCCTAGAAAGTGCAGAACGACAGTTTTGAATGTTTTTTTTCATTGACTCCAGGGGTCGAAAGAGCGAATGTGAACGTTTTAAAATGGAAACATTTCATCCTATTTGCACGGTAGGAGTGAGCTACAAATTGCCTTTCAGCCAGACCAACCCCGCGGGCCGAATCGGACCCCTAGTTGGCCGCGCCGGGCCCGCGGGGCCGTACATTTGCCACCCCTGCTCTATATCCCATGTTCTTTCCAAAACTCCCTCCGAGCATGCAGTGGGTTAACCAAACTCCTTCCTAAGAGCAAGCAGGGGTGTGGCTTGCCTTTTTCTGGACCGCCGCCACCATCTCTCCCTCCTACCCTCCTTCTATCCCTCCCTTTCCCTTCCCCGACTGCCTGTGCACACCAGTCGCGGGGAAATGCTCAGGAAGTGCACACAATGAGGCTGTGCAGCAGTCAGGACAGCGTCAAACGCAGCAGCTCCGCAGTGCTACTTTTGCAGGACGGACGAGGGTGGCCACGAGCCTTCTGAACCCCCGAGTCTGCACCAGAGAGTGGGGGGAAAAAAGGAAGTAACCCCCTCCTTCCCTGTCCACTGTTTGCTGCTCCCGCAGGTGTTCCTGAAGGAGGCCCTGGAGCAAAGGCTGGAAAAGGAGAGGGAGGAGGTGCGGCACAAGGCTGGCATGGTGATCCGCGCCCACATCCTCAGTTATGTGGCAAGGTGAGTGGCAGTGACAGTTGTCAGGGTTTGGTTAGTCAAGTGCGTGTATAGGGGAAGGTGGGTGGGAGGGGGGATTATGTGCATGCCTTTGGGCATGTTTGTGCATGTGCTGCTTACTGAGATCCGGCAAAAAAAAAGTTGGAATCAGGACTTTTCATTGAATCACTGCTACAATGGATGCACTCGTCTATTGGCGGTTAATAAATCAAAATCATGTGAGTGCAGAGTCGCCTCTACCTGACAAAGGCAGCTGCCTATTCAGCATTAACAGTTTGTGCATGATGACAAGTGCGCTCCTATGGCAAACTCTTTGAGCATTTAGTCCATATCCAATATGTACCACTTTAATTGGCTTTACTAATATGACAATTCAGTGCTCGAGTAGGACAGCGAAAACGTACTCAAATGGCTTCCCGTTTGATATGCAACTCGTATATAAATGAAGCATCTTTACCATACTAGGACTGCAAATATTGCACTGGTATAATGACCAACTCACTAAAAAGATGTCAAAATGGAAGGCTACAAGTGATTGTAATATAGACACCATATTTTTTGCATGTGTTTATAGTATCTATTTAAGTAATTTGGTTGTTTAAATAGTTTGTGCACATGCACATTTAATATTGGTTTTTAATTTTGCTTTCATTCCGTTTTTATCTTCATGGCTTCCAGTCTAAATCTTTTTGTCTTTATTTTATCTTTATGTGAAATTTTGTATTGATTATCGCTGACACTTTCTGACCCCCCAAAAATAAGTTAGTAGAGCAACAGATGCACACTACCTACTAGTTAACTTTTTCTACTACTACATGACTAGAAAAGTACTGTGCAGCACTAGAATCATTAACAGAACCCAATTAGTTTTCATGTGTCAGGCACTAGTACCCTCTTGGACCCTGCATGTAGACAAAAACGCCAACTCGTCAATTTGCCTCATGGTTAGCTAACATGGAGCAATCAATTAGTCGTGCAGAGAACTTCTAGAGGTAAAAAGGGCATACTAGTACAAGGAACTTGAGATGGATTTCAACAATATACCCTCAAGCTGGTCATCATTTACAACTCCGCTAAGTTTAAATTTTTCAATTTCATTAAAAAATGCCCGCCTTCACCAGGATAACAATGCTCACTTATGATTGACACTTTTAGAATACTTTCATTATATTTAATTGAAAACAAAACAATTCAACTGGAACAGCTGCTTGGTGAGCTGCTAAAATGTTGAATTTTTTTTGTACGAAAAATATTGCTGGCGCTGAAACCAAACAATCTGTAGTTCACATAATGGGAAAATAAGCAAGAAAACGACTTCAATCTCGTAATATTACCCATTTTCTATATTTTACAATTTTAATCTAATACTGTTTCAATGTTTCACTAACACCGCGCAATTGCACGATCTTTCTTGCAGAATATTAAAATGTATGACTTCATAGCCAATAATTGTGGTTGAGTTGGGAAACACTGCTCTAAAGCAACTGTGTAAATATCTTTAAACACACATTGTTTTAATAACCAAATCTCCCGACAGGGTCATTAAAATGCGTAATGAGTGCCTTGCACACCTGAAATTCTTCTTCCATTTGATACAAATGCTCATAGCGCGTACAGTGGTGAGTCATAGTCCATTACAAGATTTCTATTATGCTGCCTTCAGATGTGGCTACAAAGAAAGAGGAACCCGAAATGTTCGCACAGCCACAAGTGCAGCCTTTGTGTTATTATATGTAACAGTATCTCCGTCCCCAGATGAGTCACAGGCCAATGGCGTGATTACGCCAGAGACGGGGGGCCAAGCGGCGGGTGAAAGGGTCAACGCATTGTGTGTGGGCCCTTGACATGTTTATGGCGCGTGAGCGTGTCCAGTGTGCGCGCTTGTGCGTGCGGGCAATTTGACTTAGTCACTGGGCTAAACACAACAGCCCACACAACCGCATGCTCATCAGACTGTAAACACACAGCGCTATGTGCCCTGTTTATTTAAACCCAGGATGCCAGTGGGCGCCGGGCCCGCCACGTCACAAATATGCTTGTGGTGACACGCCATGTTGTCGGCTATGCTTTAGCTCACAGATGTATGGAGGTTAGATAGAAAGATTGAGTGATACCTAAATAGAGCCTTAAAAAGACAAAGTCAGAGATAAATCAGCATTCCTACACCTTGGGCGAGATTACTTTTCAACGCCCCCCCGCCCCTACACTCACCCTCAAATCCATCACCCTACATCAATATTTATCAACCTTCTACACCAGAAGATCCTCACAGGCCAAATGATTTGTGAAAACATTTTTTAACAACAATTCGTCGTTGCCTTTATAAAAAACTGATCACGATTCCAATACTTTGCTGCGTGGCATCGGCCGATGTCAATAATGTATCAATACAATTTTTTCTTTTGATAAAAAATTCACTGTGGTTGACATTGATGTCAGGGTTTGGTCGGAAATTGCATAAAAACCTTTGGGAAACAGGAAAAAATGAGTGAATCCAGTAAAAAAAAATGATTTGCCTATCTGGAATGTGTAATGGATAAACTTTTCTAAAAGATATGCTTAAATCGCTCTCCAAATATTTTTCTTGGCCATCAGGAAGCAGTACAAAAGGGCCCTGGCCAGCGCCGTCACCATCCAAAAGAACTACCGAGCTCATTTCTGGAGGCGAAGTTTCCTGCGCCTGCGCTCGGCTTCCGTCGTCCTTCAGAAGCACCACCGAGGCCAGCTGGCCCGGTCTCTCTGTCGGCAGCTCAGGGAGGAGGAGGAGAGGCGCAGGGAGGAAAAAGAAAGGAGACGCATAGAGGAGGAAATGGAGAGGAGGAGGATGGAGGAGGAAGAAGAAAGACGGCGACTGCTGGATGAGGAGCTGAAGAAGAAAGCTGAGGAGGAACAGAAGTGTATGAGGGAGAAAGAGGAGGAGCAGAAGAAGATGGCAAATGGGGACGTTAAAAGGTAATTTAATGAAAGTGCCTTTAGAATTGACTTTTAAATTATTGAAGTATTTCTTAGCAACCTGCTCACTCTCGCTTTAAAAAAACTTTTAATGTTACTTTCCAAATTAGTGTTTGTATGCTATACATTCTTTTTTTTTCCTTCCAGTCAAAGTTACGTAAAACGATACGCAGTCTTTTAATCCACTTTTGTCTTTTATTATGTCCTCAGAAACTCACTGGTGCCAAACGGTGCTTGCCAGAAGGTGAGAACCCTCATTCAATTCATTCATTTTTTTGTGTGAAAGTTTTTTAATGAAGAAAAACTTGGGCATTGGTGCAGCAATTGGTTCTGTGCACAAAAAAAGAAGCTTTGGAGCTATTACCCAGTATGACTCAGACCATTTTTTCTTCCTCCAACTGGCACACATAATTTATACGATGCCAAATAAAACCCACCGAGCAGCAAGGAGCCATGCCAGCTTGTTACGTGACCTTCTGAGCCAATCTGTTGATTTATTGTCTGCTCCTTAACGCCAGCAAAAAAAGTACTTTTGTGTTTTATAATGAATCACACTGAGCAGTGATTCTCAACCACTGTACTGCGGTAAATTATCTAATTACACTTAATTGGGGCATCATTTTTTTTAATTACCACAACAAATGTACCTATTTTCGACTATCTATCTTTGTCAGCGACATTTAGAGACAGATGGAAACATTCAGTTCCACTCTGTCATCATTATTTCAGTACTATTTGTGACATGAGATTATTGTCTTGTAAAATATCTGCCTTGGCTCACTTCAGGTTGGTAAACTGATAAACATTTCACGGACAAAATGAAGACCTACGTAGTAATGTTTGTGGTACTCTGGTCAGAAAAGATTGTGTACATGTCAAGCTGACACTATATAGATGATATAAGCCACCCATAGAGACTAAATGGGCTAGTAGATTTCGATCAGTCTCTATTGGGATGTTGGAAATTTTAAAGTTAAAGACAACTGAAAGGAGTAAAATAACATAGTACTTGTATCACTTTCTCTGGGCGTATAATTGCTTATTTTAGCAGTTGCACTTAATAACAAAGCACAAGGTTTGAAGTGGGACTGTTTTACTGGATATTTCAGACTATTGCCTAAAAATGCATCCAATTTTTTTCCAAAATACGACGAAGTGAAGAAAACGCAGGTTCCGTGGTATAAACATGAAACTCATAATCATTGTTTTCCATCCTTGGTTATCTTGTCTCCAGAAGGCGCTGTCTCAGAGCGTGTCCAACAACCACACCACTGAGGAGGAGAGCCGTCAGATGGAGGAGATCCTACGGCTGGAGAGAGAAATCGAACGCCTGCAGAAGCAGCAGGAAGACGGCGTATCCCTCTTAGGCGAGATCTCCCGCGAGGATCAACGGCAGAGGCGGGAGGCTGAGATCTACAGGCTGGAAAAGGAGGCCTCCCGCGTGGCAACAGAGTTTTTGGAGCTTCTAGACTTCGGCGGCCTGGAGCCGTCGCTGTCGAGCGAGGAGAACCTCCACGACCCGACGGAATCCACCGCTCCCCTTGCGGAGGAGGAAGTAGACGAGGGTTTCCACGCCGAGGACGAATGCGTTCCCCTACCTGACTTGCCACCACTGGCACCAGTCCCTCTAGACAAGGACATATTCCAAAGTCTCCCTCCTCCTCCACCAGCATTTTCTGAGGGACTCCTGGTCCGCCCACCCAACGCTTCTCCTTCCAACAGAATAAATTGTAACCCGGACTCCTTCATTCCTTGCTCTGCTCCTCCTGTGATGACCAACGGCTCCGTCTTGGAACCCACGCAAAAGGAAGCATCCTCTTCTAACCAGCCTGACGCAGAGTCAGACTATGACCAGGAGGAGTTTGAAGAAGCTCACGGGAGTTCGGGCGCAAGCCTCAACGACGGCCACATTACGGATGAGGAGGTGTTACGCAAATCGTCCTGCACTCACCACAGCCTGGACTCCTATAAAGGCAGCTCAGATTCGGTAAGAACAAGATAGTTAGAAGTTACACACGATGTGTTGAAGCAACTGAGGTCAATCAGAGATTTTTTTTCCCTGCGTGGATAAATCAAGTTTGTTTTGTTTAAAAAGCAGCAATTCACAGTACAGGTTATCTAAAGGCATGTCGAGACACACATTACTCATGCGCCAAAGAAAACTCAAGACGGCAAAAAAGAGATAACAGATTGATAGAACATGTTGGCAAACGAGAGGGCGAGAGGTACAATAATGGTAGATTAGTCAAAGACTAATCTGACGCTTCATGTAGACAGACTAAAAGTACTTGTACTACTCGTGCTTTACCCCACCTTATAACTATAAAATATATTCATCTTTAGTACCGATTTGTGTCAGTTTCTGATACACACCTTCATTTTCTCTTATTTTGTCAAATCAAAAAGACAAAGGAAAGGAGGTTTTTTTTTCTGCACTTGCAAGGAAGAAAAACAAGTTATTTTTGGCACAGACCTCACAGGTGCACTGATTTCTTTCACAGTTTCTTCTTGCACGCAAGCCACTAATCAAAAGCCACACAGACTAAAATTGTCCCCATTTTTTTCAGTTCATCGACAGCGACGAGGACAACGACGGCTACGTGGACACGGATGAGGAGATTTCCAACGGCAGGTTGAACCTATTGAATGGCGGCGGGCCTCCATACTTCCACGGCTACCTCTACATGAAAAGTTAGTAGGACTGCAAAATCCTCTTTCACACGTCCATCTTTTACCCAGATCATTGTTTTAAAACAAATTCTACTTAAAAGGTTACATGCAAATATGTTAATTTAAAAAGAACGGAACCTTCCCCATAGTGCTAAAGGAACTCCCTCTAGTGGATTATCACTAGTCTATCACACCGCCATTGTTATCTTCTATCCCTAGAAAGATTATCATGTCTGACTTTAGCTTTTGGGAGATTTAATCAAACAGGAACTACCCCTACTCCCAAGTCACAGGTTGCAAATGCAATGTACTAGTTACCAGGAACTAGCTTTTAGCATTGTGGCTTTTATTGTTTCTTCTTTGTAAATTCCGGCATTCAAGACGGCCCGTGGCATCACGTTATCTCCCACAGGTCAGTCACGGTACTAGAACAGACGTCAACTTGTGTGGTGCACTGCTCACATATTTCTGTGGTTTGTGCGCGGTATGTTTTCTTTTTGTGCACAATTCGCACCCGGCGTGGTGTGTTAGTACCCTTTATACCGAGCAGTGACCCATAAAAAGGCCACTTTACGCCCCTATTCTGCGTCGGGACAGTTTATGCCTAACCGCATCCTGTGAAAGGGTCGTAAGAATGCAGGATTTTAGAGTTGTAAACTGAGTAATAGTTCCATTCCGTGTTGAAAAGGTTGACATTTGTAGGACTTCTCTTCACTAACGTCCCAAGAACAAACCTTACCATCTATTTTCAGGTGGTCTGATGATCCCGTGGCGTCGTCGTTGGTGCGTGCTGAAGGATGAGACTTTCATGTGGTTCCGAGCCAAGCAGGACTCGGTCAAGTCCGGCTGGCTTTACAAGAAAGGTGGCGGAATGTCCACGTTGTCGCGGCGAAACTGGAAGATGCGCTGGTTCGTCTTACGGGAGTCCAAACTGATGTACTTTGAAAACGACAGCGAGGAGAAGCTCAAAGGGACCATCGACGTGCGCACAGCCAAGTAAGCTCGAACCAGAATACTATTTTTAGCTTGAATGTTTCTATTTCAGATCTTACTTTGAATAAAAAGACAGATGTCTCTTGCTTATTATGACTGTGGATCCTTCACAGGGAGATAGTGGACAACCATGAAAAGGAAAATGCACTTAATATTGTCACAGAAGAGAGGACTTATCAAATTTATGCGGAATCTCCAGAGGATGCCAGGTACAACTCATACCACCCCTACGCCTGACTTATGGTTGGAGCATGCTGAAAAGGGATTTTATTTACACCAAATGATGTTTGTAAGAGTAAGGAATAGGGAGTAAGAAAAAAAAAGAGTGGAATGGAATTATTTGTACTTCATTGCTTCCAAGCAGTATAAATCAAGCCTTCCACTTTCTTTATTTTCACCAAAAAGAAAAAGAAAAATGTTCCCCTTGGGTTGCCAATGAACCTTCATGCAGGCTACAGTGTATTATTTTCCAATGACCACACTGACTTTTTCTCTCTGGTTTACTTCCTGAACTCCTCATGGTCCCACCCAGTGGTTGGTTTAGTGTGCTGAGTCGGGTCCACAGCGCCAGTCCAGAGCAGCTCATGGAGATGCACCACGAACAGGCCAACCCAAAGAATGCTGTGGTTAGTAGCCTTCTGGCTCAACAACGTACCTCCCCACCATTTAGTAGGCTCCAACTTGAGTACACTTTTGATCAATTATACTAAAGAGAGAATGAAATCTGTTAAACAAGGTAAAAAGTACTTAACCCTTTAGAAGGCACTCGATTTAACTCATTGTCTGTCATTGATAGCGTCAGACGTCTAATCCATTTTGTCAGAAAATGTAACATTTTTAAGGTTGTTTCACATCCCAAATTGGCTGCGCATGTAATTTATCATATTTCTATTTAAACATTTTCTCAATTTTCACTGTGTAAGAAATTAGCATTTTGCATACTTTTATATGAATGCCATTTATACTAGGTTTGGGCTTGCATTTTAGTTAAGTGACCTTTTGTTGAATGTTCCATTCATTCATCAAATTACCATGAGTTAACCTTAATATGCACGTTTAATGGCCTTTCTTCTTTCTGTCCAGGGTACGCTAGATGTGGGCTTGATTGATTCGGTTTGTGCGTCAGATAACCCAGACAGGTAAGCAGGATCATAAAACTGTATCTTATACCACTTCAGATATATTTTTTTCCATATACAATACATAAAATGGAGGCAATTCATTTGGAGTACTACTACAGTGATACCTTGACTTGTTTATTTTTAGACCAAACTCATTTGTGATTATCACCGCCAACCGGGTAATCCACTGCAACACGGACACACCTGAGGAGATGCACCACTGGATCGGTTTGCTGCAGAAATCCAAAGGAGACTCGAAGGGCGACGGACAGGAGTTTTTAGTCAGAGGTCAGCCCACCCTCCGGCACATTATTTACCCCAACACTAAAGAAAGGAAATGTAAAAAATACCATATGTGAACATTTTCCCCGTAGGCTGGCTGCATAAAGAGATGAAGTCCGGGGTAAAAAGCACGTCTCTGAAACTGAAGAAGCGTTGGTTCGTCTTAACCACCAACTCGCTTGACTACTACAAGTCACCTGAGCGTAGTGCCTCCAAACTGGGAACACTAGTCCTCAACAGCCTGTGTTCTGTTGTCCAGCCTGACGAAAAGGTTTTTAAGGAAACCGGTTAGTTCAGTTCCTTCTTGGAAAAAATAATAATTTCAATACAGTGTTTTTTATTGTTTTTTTTTTTCACGTACCACACGTTCACTCTCTTTCTTTCCCAGGTTATTGGAATATCATCATCCACGGCCGTAAACACTCTTATCGCCTTTATACCAAAATGCTGAACGAAGCCATGCGGTGGACTAATGCCATACAGGGAGCCATCGACAGCAAAGTTCCCATCGAAACGCCAACGCAACAACTCATCAGGGACATCAAGGTTGCCATTTTATGCTCCATCCGTTACGGCTTCACTAATACATTACATTGGCGTGACGATAACATCCGTGAAACAACTTTTTTCAGTCATGCAAGTCAATGGCAGGGACACAATGTGTAGTAAAGTGAGGTACTCACCATGTGTGTTGTGACAACACTACTGTTTGCCTCTATCCCTTTGACTGGAAGTCCTGCGGTGATGTGCTTTTGTCAAATTGCGGCGATGCTGGTGCACTGATTGTGCTTTTTTTGTCTTTCTCAGGAGAGCAGTTTGAACGTCGAGGCTGTGGAGCAGACATACTGGAGAAACCCCATCCTGAGATACACCCAGCATCCTTTGCACTCGCCACTCTTACCCCTGCCTTACGGAGACGTCAGCGTCCACTGTGAGTTGCTGGCACGCCAAAGAGAAGTTTAGCAGACTTCTCTGCCAAATTGCCATAGTGGGAATTCTTGTTTTCACCATTGTCTTATTGGGATGTCCGTTCCCAGTGCAAAAGGAGAAGGGCTACACCAGCCTGCAAGACGAAGCCGTGAAGATATTTAACTCCCTCCAAGAAATGGAGGCGGTCTCGGACCCCGTACCCATCATCCAGGGCATCCTCCAGACGTGCCAGGACCTGAGGCCGCTCAGAGACGAGGTTTACTGTCAGCTGATCAAACAAAGCAATCACGTCGCGCACCCGAACAGCCCCGCCAACCGTGCCCACTGGCATCTCCTCACCTGCATGAGCTGCTCCTTCCTGCCCAGCCGTGGCATTCTGCGCTACCTCAAGTTTCACCTCAAACGGTGCCAAACTTCACCTCTCGATCGACTTTGGGTGTTCTTCCCGTTCTGATAACGTCTCGTGTGTGCCGTTGCAGGATAAAGGAACTGTTCCCAGGCACTGAGATCGAATTGTTTGCTCATTTCATAAGCGAGTCACTGAAGAAGACTAAGACCAGAGAGTTTGTTCCCTCCCAAGAGGAAATTATCGCACTGCTCACCCGACAGGAAATGACCACCACGGTCTACTGTCACGGGGGAGGCTCCTGCAAGATCTCCATTAACTCGCACACCACGGCCGGGGAGGTACGGACACCTAGCGGTTCGGAAATCATCGATATTCCCCAATGCTTGTTTGACTGATGCAAGTGGCTTGTTTTTGCGCAAGGTGGTGGAGAAGCTAATCCGAGGTCTGGCAATGGAGGATAGCAGGAACATGTTTGCTCTTTTTGAGCATAACAACACTATTGACCGAGCTGTAGAAAGCAGAGTTCATGTTGCAGATGTGCTGGCTAAATTTGAAAGGTCAGATATCCAGATAACTTTTCTTTTATCATTCCACAATGGCAGTTTAAGCATTAACACTTGCTTTGTACAATTTCATTAGACTGGCTGGCAGCGTAGAAGCTGAGGACGTAGGCCAGTGGAAGCTCTACTTCAAACTCTACTGCTTCTTGGATGTGGAGAGCATGCCGAAGGAAGGGGTAGAGTTTGCCTTCATGTTTGAGCAGGTGCATTTCTTTTTTTTCTTTGGCAGTCTACAGCATACAAATTTTATTACTGTGTGTGTGATGACATATCTTTGTGCGGTCCTAAGCCTAAAAAGTCCAACTAAAACAAGGGCACTTCCAGGAATGGTGCTGAATGCAGAATGTAAAATAAATCTAGTATTTATAGCATTTTTGATATGATGCTGCCAATTTTCGGGTGTGAGCTATGAGTGTATATGATAACAAAGAAAAAAGTGCTATCGCTTTACAAGCAGTAGTTTGGCAAATCGGGAACAATTCTTCCAGGAATGATGCTTCAAGCTGTGGTTAAACTAAACAAGAAACAAACCATGTTTGAGATCAAATGACCATGCACATGTATTCTTCATCCTCTGCATAGAACAGCTTATAATGCCAAAGTGGCCAAGGCGCAGCACAATCCCTATTGAATTGATGCCAAACTGTTTAATATTTTCAAATTTAAATTGATTTAGTCACTATTTATTTCAGTGCAAATATATCATGTGCTATTTTCCTTACTAAAATTTGCATCAGAAATATGACTATGCTTCTTTTGCTATGTTTCGAGTTACTAGCATGGACCAAGCACAAATTCTACTCAATGCAACACTGTATAACTGATATTTGCTCTCACCCAATTTGACAAATAGGCATAAATTTGAAATATGCTAATTAAGCGTGAACTAGTTTGACAAAGGAGTCGGCCGGCTTTGAGATGCCTTGAGCGTTAACAGCAAACTCTTTTCCCTTACTTCAGGCCCACGAGAGTTTAACCAGGGGACACTTCCCGGCCCGCGAGGAGACTCTGCAGCACCTGGCGGCCCTTCGCCTGCAATTCCTCCACGGCGACAAAACCCGGGCGGCGTGGAGCCTGGAGAGTGTCTACCCCGTGGGCCGACTGCGCGCTCGCATCTTTCAGTACACCAAGGTCGGCGCCACCTCGGGGTCGGGTCAGACTCTGGAGCGGCGCAGGACCAGCTTCCTGGACGGCACCCTGCGCCGAGGCTTGAAGACGGGCTCTCTGAAGAAGCAGCGCATGGAGGAGGAACAGATGCTGGAGATGTGGATCAAGGAGGAGATGTCGGCCACCAGGGCCAGTATTGTGGAGAAGTGGTGTCGTCTGCAAGGTCTGCTCCAGCACCAGGCCATGCTTAAGTACATGACCATCATCAAGGAGTGGACCGGCTACGGCTCCACGCTCTTTGATGTAGAGGTAAATGCGCTTTCTCCAGGTTTGTCAACATCTACCAGCCTAACTGCTATTATTTGGGTGTTCCCAGTGCAAAGAGGG
The DNA here is from genome assembly GCF_051989625.1 of Stigmatopora argus. Taxonomy (NCBI): domain Eukaryota; kingdom Metazoa; phylum Chordata; class Actinopteri; order Syngnathiformes; family Syngnathidae; genus Stigmatopora; species Stigmatopora argus. The sequence goes on from NC_135399.1 coordinate 11,920,599, forward strand.
AGGCTTCCCGCACGATCTTTGGTTGAGCGTGAGCGCTGAAAATGTGTCGGTGTACAAGCGAGGAGAGCCCAAACCTCTGGAGACCTTCCCTTACGAGCACATCGTTTTCTTCGGGGCGCCGCAACCCTGCACGTATAAGATCACCGTGGATGAGAGAGAAATGTTGTTCGAGACGCCACAGGTGCTCCCTTGCCTTCTGTCTATACCGAACTGAACTTTATTTATAATGCATTTTAAATACAACAACAGCTAAAAACAAAGCTCAGGAAAAACACACACAGTACAACACCATGACATTTAACAACTAAACCCTTGTGTAATTTTGCAATGAAATTTCGGAGTAAATCCATATCTTGTTTTTTCTTGACTGTGTTTTAATGCCTTTTGATTTCCAGGTTGGCGAGATCACAAAGATCATGAAAGCCTACATCAACATGATCGTGAAGAAACGATGCAGTGTTAAGTCTGTGTCCAGCTACGGCAGCAACTGGATTAGATGAGGTTCAAGAACACCGTCTTCAAATACTCTGCTTCACCAAGAGGAACAAAACAGTGCAAATACAGAGATTGCGACACGGACTCGTACAGCAATGTCTCTTCGGAAAAAAAAAACAATAGAAATGCACCATTTTAAGCTTTGAATGTCGCTTGAAATTTGTACACTGGTCCCTTTTCACTCTATTTGAAGTTTAGTTGCGCTTTTAACAAGAAGGTTGACATCAACAAACCGTGTGTCACAACCACTACGAGGAAATACTGCAGATATTTTTTTTAGATATTTTTTTGCAAGTGGGCCCCCCTTTTATTGAATGTTCTCTCTTAATAGAGAGTCCCTCAGGTGCATGTGCTTATGTAACTGGGACAGCTTGCCTTACTGAGCGCTTTTTCAAACTAATCACTTGTCATTGTGCAGCTGAGGCCTTTAACTTCTCCCGCGAGGACAAAAGGAGCGAGCCCGGCAAACGGATGACTGACATGGCCACTGCACTTTTGCCAAGACTCCAATTGCGGAATTAGCCTAACACGGTAGCTTCAAGTGTATCTGCGTGTGTATACTAAAGTGTTTTTACTGTCTTTTTTTTAGTCCACGACGAGGGCGAGGTATTAATTTATTTGCAAAGTGGATGGACTTGAGAATAATTGGAGTTTTGCCAGTATGATGGAATGCACTGGGGCACACGTGGCATTCACAGGAAATATATAAGCTGTTAATGCGCTCAATTGTGTGCCTTGTAGTAAAGCAATTGTCCAATATTAAAACTTGCTAACGTGTTGCCCTCCATGTACGCCAGTCAGCTCACATCTTACATGTCATTCGTAATAATAGTAACACGAATAATAACCCAGACACATAGATGATTGATTTTAGTATTATACACTTTGCATCCTTTTTCATTGTGGCGTAGATCTGGGTAGCTGCCGGCGGCCACACCAGACTCTGGTAGACATTGGCATTGACGATGCCTGTATGCTCACCTATCTGATTGTTTTTCAGTAGAAACATCAACAAAAAATAATTAGAAAGAATGTTTTATATCCCCCAAGAATTTAAAGATGCTTTAATAAATTATTGTATTTCAACAAGATGCCTTGAATGGGCTTTTTGTTGTTGCCCCTTTCTTAAAAAACAAAACAAAAATCATGTATGTAGTATTGCGTTTTTTATTTTTTGCTGGAATATTTATGGCAGGGAATTTTATGATTCAACAAATCAGTTGTAATAAGCATTTGGTCGAGCAAGTCATACTTTAGTGCAAGAATTATGGAAAAGATTCAATTGGAATTTCAAATGTAATCATTTTATTTTAACTATGAATGTATTTGTTTTAGAAATTTTACTGACCTAATGCCAAAAAACATTATTGACTGACAGCTACAGCACTGATCAAATTACTTTATAGTATACTTAATATGCATTAAGTATAAAGTTTATACTTAATGCATATTCCATAGTCAAATTATAATCAAGATGCCCAACTTTTAATGACTTGATCATTTTCTACAATTTGTTGATAATTTTGTTTAAAATGATCCTGCTGCAAGAGCTAAAAGTAATAATTCAAATATGTTTTGATAACGTGAATTGAACTAACCTAAGGAGTTTTTTTTTTTAACCCAGGGAACATTTGCAACACGCCTTTGACGGAGTGTGACGTCACCTCACCCCACCCTCAGCTGCCCTTTTGGCTCAAACAGCGGCGATAGTTGAGAGTTGCCTGGTTTGTTTTGTCAAATTGTTCGCCTTGGTTCGTTCTCATCATGTCCGCCTCTTACGGCGTCTTTCTTTACTTTTTGCTCGACTTCGTTGCTGCTCAAACGACGACTCTTCCTAACGGTTAGTGTTATTTTGACAGTTTTTTATTGCTTGCTCTGAATCACATGACGCGCCTGCCGATGGCTTTTCATCGCTTAGTCAATTCAGTCAGTTTATGGTAAAAAAAAATCCAGCTGTTTTCGCTGATGTTCAAATTTAAGTTTAGCTTTCCAAAACTTGTATATTAAGCTAAGATGTTTTTGAATTCTTTAATTGGTCATTTTGAAAATCTCATTGGATAATGCCCGCACAAGAAGCTTATGTCCTGCCTACATTCTTTTGCACTTCTATTTTTAAACACTAGGTGGAGTTAGTTACTAAAAGTCCCCATTAGATCAGGAGTCAAAACTTGAGATGTTGAAATCAACGTAGGAAACTAGAAGTTCAGAAAGAAAAGCTTTTCAACATTGTCATAGTAGCAATTGCAATTGTCATTGGTTCTCAGCTGCAATATTAGCCAATGAGTTAAAAAGTCCAGATGGTTTCCATTACTTGATTGTCTTTTAATTTAGTGACTGTCATGGCATCGTCATGCGTGTCCAAGTCCAACAGAAGCTGTGTGCAGTGCCTCCGTGATGCTTCCGTAAGTTTGTTTTCTATGTACTATTTTGTGTGTGTTTTTTTTTTTTTTTAATTATGTGGCTGTGTTATACCTCGACGGATGTTTTGCCGCAGTGTTTGTGGTGCGAGTCCAGCCGAGAGTGCATGGACTACCCTGTGAATTTAATAGTGCCGCCAAGCAGCATGTGTCCCCTGACTGATGCTCGATGGGGTTTATGTTGGGGTAAGAAACAACACAAACTGCTACACTATATGAATCGACAATGTAACTTTATTCAATGCAAAATGTGTGTGTACAGGCTGTTTCCTCTGAATTTATTTGTTTTCTTTAGTTTTTATATTTTGATCAAGTTTTATTCAACTCCATTGTGATTTGGACTTATGCTATCAATATTTATTGTTAGTATTAAGTGTATTATTCATCTTAAGTTTTTTTTTTTTTTTTAGTTTTTGGTTTTAACTGTACATGTTGTATACTTGGACATAACCTTTAACCTGTGTAGTCAACCTTAAGGTGATGCTGATCACGCTGTCTTTGCTGGTTGGACTGGTACTCCTCGCCATGCTCGTTTGCTGCCTGTGCTGCTGCTGCCGCCGACGCCGCCATCAGCGAGTCAGGTGAGTCACGTGGGGGGAGGAAGCACAAATGCGTATTGTTTTTGCAGGCTGATACAGCCTGTCACCAAAGGCAAGACTTACAAATGAGTTGAAAGCTCAAATAACCATTGTAGTGAGTAGTAGCAGTGGCCACGGTAGTGTCAGTTCTAATTATTCATGCATCCCACGGGCCTTTAACAAATGGGCATTTGTCCTTTCACTCCAGCTTAGAATGTATTTACTCAGAAGTAACATTTTCTTCTCTTGCAGTGATGATGGAGAACATGGCAGGGCAGAGCAAAAAACTCGTGAGAGGATCACCCGTCAGAAAGAGAGGTTTATAAAGTTTCATTAAATGTATACATTTGTGTACTAGGGTTGTTGTCACATGTTGGTTTGTTTCTGTCAACACAGGAGGGTGGAAATGCAGCTGAGACATGACAAAATTCGGCAGAAATATGGTTAGGCACATTTTCTATGAGGAAATGTGATTCTGTGATTTAAAACTTGAAAGGCCACTACAAAGATTTTCTAAAATATGTTGTCTATATATTACAAAAATGTAAAGGATTGCACTATTCTCATATTTTAATTAAATGTATTTATAATGTATACAATTTTAAAAATGAAAAGAAATCAACGTACCTGCACCATTAGAGACTGTAGTGCCCTCTTGTGGTTAAAAATGACAAACAACTATTTTAAAGGTCCATTTTATTTACAAAAATGGATGGTTGCCACACAAAAAGATCTTGTGGTTTCTGGTGTGGCAGCAAATAATGTAGACTTCATTTGTGTAAGTTGCTTCCAAGGAGTTTGTTGGCTTTGTGCTTTTATTACCAGGTCTCTCAAAGGATCATCCCTACAACCGTCTGGAACAGAAGAAATAAGTGATGGGAATCGTCAAATCAGCGCCTTACTTTTTTACTCACTGGGGGGTACCAGGTATTCTATTTAAAACTTGAACTGCATGCTTCAATTTAACGTGAAGATGAAGCACATTTTGTGTACTTCGTATGCTAAACTGTGATTTTTCTTCCGACCTCCTTTTGTGCCCCAAAAGGTCATTTTCTGTTTAGCCCATTGCACTTTTTTGCCTGTCTAATTTAAAACTCTCGGCAAGAAATTACAACGTGTATTGAAATGGCAGTATTTTCACATTGCTCAATGCTTGTACTGTTTGTACAACAATGAAATTGTAATATGTCCAAAGTGTTTGACCAATTGATGTATTCCATGGTCAGCGTGGGATTTTGTTTACATATCTTGCTTGTTTCAAAATAAAATGACTTCAATTTACATTGAAAAAGTTAATGCTGCTAAAATTATGCTTTAATATTTTGCCTTAATATAGGATTTAAGTTCACATAACCATTTGATGAATGCCATTGTATTAGGTATGTCATAATGTAAAATGGCAATAATCCACACAGCATTAGCTACTACATAATTCTCTTTCAGTTGTGGGGCAGAACAAATTGAATTGTATATCATTTTAAATATATTTTGTAAATATATGGTTATATTAGCTAGTATTAGTAGGCTAGCTTCATCTTTTCTTTTTCTTATGCTAGATATATTTATTTTTATTTACTTTGTTTTATTTTATTTACTATTTGAGTAGTATTGATGGAAAAGTCTAAATAACTCAATTCATAATATTGTATTTTAAAAAATCTATATATGGGCAAGTAAAACTAAATGTAAACTTCAGGTTTTCACCCCTGAGCAACTGGAAAGGAACTTATTAAGTGACTACCGCCGTCTAGTGTTACAGCTGAGAAGTGCAACCGAATATTGATGGGGTGGACTCAAGCATGCTGCGGGCCGCATTTGGCCCGCGGACTATAGTTTGGATACGTGACTGCTCGCAAATCATTGTGCGCGCTCCCGTCACGCTAGGCCCGCCCAGAAAATGGGTCACGTGACCGCTCGTGATCGAATTGCAGTTTAAATTTCAGTGCGCGCGCCTGCCGGGCATCGGACGAGAGTTGACGGAAAGGGGACGCTTCGCCGCGGCCGAATTCACAGTCGGTCTCCCTCTTCACTTCGCGTGCTCCTACCGCCTCCAACGAAAGAATGTCGGACGAAAAGCCAAAGGTGAGTTTTATCGTCGCCGTCGATGCTGATAACGGTGGGGTAAAGCCATCATGGTAATGCTAAGCTAACAACAACAACAACCGCATTTGAGCGGGCGCTAAAACAAAGGTTGGTCCATTTAGACAAATTCTTGACTAAATGACCGATCTTTCTTTAAAACTATTCACTTAATCGTGCCGTATCCTATATTCTCTTGATTTTCCGCTATCTTTTTGCGTAAAACCGCCGTTAGACGAAGTCAAAACTGTAGGCGGCTCATTCGGTTTGCGCCATTGTGGCTCTCTGCGCCAGTTCTAACACAATGTGCTAACATATGCGTAGCATGATCGGCTAAAAAAACTATTCACGCCGCTTTTAAATTGTTTTCAATTCATTTAAACCGTATTGTTTTGTGTTTGTGTCTGAAGGAAGGAGTGAAGACGGAGAACGACCACATTAACCTGAAAGTGGCCGGTCAAGACGGTTCGGTGGTCCAGTTTAAAATCAAGAGGCACACTACTCTCAACAAACTCATGAGGGCATACTGTGATCGGCAGGTACGTGCAACTATATCTCTTCTTGTTCTGATCTATTTTTGTCCTGCTCTTATTTTCAAGGGATTTCTGTGTTTTCTTAGGGATTGTCGCTTCGTCAGATAAGGTTCAGGTTCGATGGACAGCCCATAAATGAAACAGACACACCTTCGCAGGTAGGTCACACCACATAAGTAACTCATTGGTTGGCATCGGCAAAGGGTCCGTGCGTCGCTTTCTCTTGGCCGCAAACATTGCTCTTCGACGAAGCTGGCCCGGATTAGTTGGCATATTCAAATATGGTGTTTACTTAAAGATGAACTGACCAAGTTTTACCATGTTAGACTATTGTAGGAGAACCATTCACTGGGGTGGCTATGTAGCGTGAATCTTAGGATTGTTCATTTTATGCATTTTTTTCCATTTTGCGTTTGCCTCACCCTTTGAAAATTTTAGGCATTTTTTTTAACCAATCAAAATGCTCCTTAAATCATGTTTTGTGTAAAAGAACCCACAGGAATGTCAGCTATAACATTAACTGACCTCCAAACGGACTTGGATTGGATAACTTTATTCATCCCGTATTCGGGAAATTTCATTGTGACAGTAGCAAGAAAAGGCATAGTTATAAGTTACACAGTACAGTAAATATTAAAATGTAATTTAAAAAAGATAGAAGGGCTGTAAAACACGAAAAATATAAGTGTACAGAGCTACTGCCACTGGCTCCCGCGTGAACGGCTTTGCAAGGCAGCACTGTGTTCGTGATGACCTTATATGGGCTAACACTGAGGGTCATAAGACTCATGGAATATTTCCACTACCAATGGGAATTATTGGATGTCTAAATCACTGGAAAAAATTACCGACATTTACCAAACGCATGCAGTTGGCCGCCATATTGCAACAGGCTTAAATGTGATTGCGTCTCATTTGTGTGCTACAGTTGGAAATGGAGGACGAAGATACTATCGACGTGTTCCAGCAACAGACGGGAGGAGAACTTTAAGTGGGGGATGGAACCGTGTCGTTCCTTTTCATATTGTAATTGTTTCTTCTTTGTTTTTGTTTTTAAACCCCCCGCCTCCCCTTTGCTGCTAGGCTTTTTTACCACTAGCAATTTTTGTTAATTTTCGATAAGCAGTCTATTTCTATTTGGAGAAAGACCATTTGTGTGTTCAACGGTAAGGATGCTTCTACGTCAATATTCACGACGGACGATGTAAAAAGAGAACATTTTAAAAAATATTTTTAGGTTGAGTTCTGAATATTTTATATTTTTGTTTCTTGTAGCTATTTTCAAAATTCAGTCATTTTTAATCCACCTTTTCAGAGAAAGATGTGTATGTATGATGTCAGCCCTGATTGTGATGTGTCATTCAGAGCAGAATGGACATAAAGTACAGTTAGTTACTTCATGATCCTGGACCAAAAATAGAAAAAATACAACAAAAACAAAAGCTGAATAAAATGAACTTTTTTTAAATTACAGGTCTTGTCAAATATGAGTTTATATCTAGTCTCAAAGTGTTCCAAGCCCATTAGTTTACATTTATCCTGTCGTCCACCACTAATTTGGGTGGTCTTAGTGTTTAAAATTCTTTTTAAGATCAAGCAGTCTTGTATTTTAAAGGACCTATAACTAGTGTACAAAATGCCGAAATGCACAATTGCCTTTAAGTGGGTGTAATACTAAACATGTCCACAAGACGGCAGCGTTTCTCCATAAAAATATTCGTATTGAATCGCACTTTAATGTGCACGATAGAAGTTGGTAACGGTTATAAGTTGCGTTTTGAAAGATTTCGCAGCGTCCGTAAATGTAATCAATTGTCCCAAATTTATAATTGTAATTTACTTGACCCAAGTGTGAGATTGGGAGGACCCCAGCACAAATGGGTCACATCTTTCCATTCTGCCTGGGAATAAATGGAATAAATCTTATATCTTGAACAAAAAGAAGCTTGTGGCTGCTTTCACAGCTCTTTCACTGTACCTTATGTCATGTGACAGGCTGACAGCGCACAGTTTGTTCATTATTTGCTGCAACAGATGGCTCATTGAAAACATCTTCTTGCATTTGTATTTTTTTTAAAAAAGGACATTCAGTTCAATTTTTTTACACCCTGCTGATGGAGACTATGTAGAAAATGGGAAATCTGCAGCCCAGATTTTCAATTAAATTTAAATGTTAAAAAGTTGTTGGAATCCAATTTTAAAAAGTTCTGACATCTTTTGTCTATGGCAGCCAACTTTTGCAGGAACACCTATTGTGTAAATTGCCTGTTAGGATGTATTATTGTGTATAATGTTTTACCAATTTTCCCCTCATAATCTAGGAGTTGTTTCAATTTTCTTAAAAAAAAAAAAATCCAATAAATGGAATGGTAACCATGATGAACACAATGAGCAGGGGGCATGGTGATGGTCTCAACAAGCAGCAAGAAGTCATCGTATGAGGTAAGTCACAACCAGTTAACCTCACATGTGACACACTCCAGCTGCCTGAATAGAAGTTGTTTGTGCGTGTAAAAGTAACACCCCATCCACCAATCCCTAGCCCCATGCTGATGTCATCCCCACCCTAATAGCAGATGTGTCAATGATTACTTGCGCTCTTTTTCTCCAATCTGATTGCTACGTCAATGTCGTCTTTCAAGGCCTTCAATGTCAGAAATGCTGGCACATTAAACATGAAGTATTTATTATAGCTGATCTAAAAAAATGTAACTGATCTGATTTCAGTTTCAACTACTAGACTGATGGATCATTGACACCATTTTCCATTTATCCACCCCCTATTTTCCAAACCACTTATCCCAGGGGTGCCCAACTCCGGTCCTCCAGGGCAGCGATCCAGTTTGTTTTCCATATCTCCCTCTTCTACCACACCTGAATCAAATAATCTGACTCATCAGCAATTAAACTCGATGATAATAATGATCTTGATGATTAGGACTTTTTTTTCATAATTTCCCCCATTTTTCACTGCCTTTGAGACTTTGGGCTGAAAAGTGTGATTATTAAAGCTTCTGCCCCGTGCATTAAAGTGCACTTAACCTCACGTACCTTATTTTTAATAATAGCTAGAGCCTGTGTGAAAAGAACACAAGTGCTGTTGCTAGATTTATGTTTTTGACTACTTATTTATTTATCATTCATCGTTATTTATTGATTTGTTTGTTGTTATTTGTGCACTTGGTGGTGATGCTTTAAATCTCATACTTGTATAATGACAAAAGCTTTCAATTCAATGATCATTCTGTATAAAAAAACAAAAAAGGTACTTAAAAGACGTTTTGATAAAATACAAAGTGAAGAAATAGTAATAGGAAATGAACGTTTGTCATGATTGACTCATGCTGTACATCAGAGGCTTTGTGGGCGGGGCTTCGTGGCACAAACGCCAAGGATTGCAACAAGTAGTACCTGACCTCTTTATGACGATAAATCAAGTCAAAACGCGCTTGATCGACGGGACATCTCGTACTCTACGTATTTCGGTAAGTGCAATGCATCGGAAAACGTTCAAATGATAACTTCAAACGCGAGGAAAAAGTCTTTTCTGTCGTTTCAAACGCCATTAAATCCCCTCCACATGGCACGCTTGTTTCCCGGGACTCGAAATACCACAATGCAATAGAAAAAAAAGTCCAGGTCATCTCCGTGACTACGGCTTTAGGGGAGCTACGCCCCGCAGGAAAAAGAGAAGAAGGCGGCTTGAAAGGAGTCATTGTGGGGCGGGACACCGTGCAAGTGGCTTCCAGTTGAGAGACCATCCACCCCCCCTCAATCCAGTCCACCTCTACTATCTTCTCAACACATCACCTCCTCGTAAGGGACTACTTGGCGACGTGGAAAGTAAGCGCAAAGCGTGAATCATGCCCCTCGTCATCCTCGCCGCCTGGAAGCGCGGTCGAAATTGGGCCAAATTCGGATAACAAGGCGAAAGTAAAGTTTCCAGATCCGAGCCGACGAGGAGTTCCTCCGCCACCGCCCGTCGTCCGCATTGTGCTGCCCGGGGAAAAATGCGTCCCCAGCCGGGGCTCGCCGCACTCCGCTGCCCCTCACATGTGCTCAATATGTCGAAGAAGTGAGCACGGGGAAGCGATCGGACACCTCCAAAACAACGCCTTGGTCATTTTTTTTTAGTTGTAGCCTGAAGTGAAAGCGATCGTTCCTACTCGACATGGGGAACGCGGGGAGCATGGACCAGCACACGGACCTCAGGGGACACAACATGCCCCTCAAACTACCTATGCCGGATCCGGGGGAACTGGAGGAGAGGTTCGCCATCGTTTTGGTGAGTTGAGAAAAAGTTTGCTTGCTCTTTGTCTGTGTGCCGAGACGGGACAGCTGTGGGAGTTTACGGGCTGGAGGACCGACCTCTGGCAGAAATACATAGCTTTTGTTGTTTACTGCAACCTGGTGGGAGATCAAATCATATGTCATGTGGCTTTTGATTTCAGGCTTTCTGAAAAAAAAAAAAAAACAAATACAAAAGAATCAGCGCCAAACATGGACGGATATACCAGATTTTAGAGTGACCTCACTATAAATGGAACAAAAAAAGCTATGAAAAGTATGCGATAGTGACTCCAAAGCCAGTTTGGAGACCCAAACTTAAGTTTGGCAGCCTTTGTGTTTCATATGCTGACAAAAATTATTCACAGCTTTGATAACTCTTTGATCAAGACAGCAGTTGCCCAAGTTTTCAGTCCAGAAAATGCAGTATTGTATTGACATTTTAGAAACAGCAGATTTGTACAAAGCGATAAAGTCACTAAATCTGGAATTCACTGTGCATTGTTCACAAGGTACTACTTAGGAGAGCTGATTTGTAGGTTTTCCCACTTGATGAGATCATTTAGAAGTGGCTTGGCCATCTGTCACTTTGTAACAAACACTACAAAACATGACAAGTAAGTATTGATCTTCCTGAACAAGTTGAGTAAACATAGCTGTAAAGTCATTTTTCATGCATAAAACCAAATAGTTTGCCCTGCTTGAAGTTACCTCACAATTTAATACAGTGATATCATACTGGTATATTACAAAATATTTTTGTGGAAAGAGCCACTGTGGAGATCTGTGTGCATGTAGATTAACTTCTGAAACTTTTAAAAGGGGTATAAAACCTAATCCTCATTTTAACCAATTTACCTTAACTAGTAAGTTACTGCAGTATTATTTCTCACTTTAATTTGGCTATTACTGTATCTCTATGATCATCTTAAACCAGAGTTTGTTGTCAAACTTTGTAGAGTTTGTAGGTAATACAGGGTGACCCAAAATATGGGAATTGTTCAAGTGTGTATTGGCAGACATGATCTAATGACAGGACTGCTAAACAGCAACAATTTTAGCCATTTTAGTAACCGTGGTGAATTCAGGATGAAATATCCCAACTGAGATGTTAAAGTGGTCAATGAGCAATCACAGTAGCAGATTTTAGGAATGCGTTCTTACAGGATGATGCCATTTAAGGACATCATATTAAACAAATGACAATTCTGCCACTGTTACTGAAATGGCATATTTGAAGGGTCTCATTTACTATCAACAAAATATTTTCATCACTCTTGGGTTTACTGGTTTGGTAAAGAGTTTCAATTATTTTCTGTCACCCGCCCATACGCTCTAGTCGGAGAGATTATTAATCGTAAGATGATAAAGGCACCAGAAAAGCACAGTTGAGCAGCTAGAGTGAAATTTGAGCAGCGGTTCAGTAATGTGGGTCAAACGTGATTGTCGCCTGCTCATTGTACGCTCATAAACATTAGCGGCAAAGTGATAATAGGAACTTGGCTGGAGACGGCGACTTCTTACGGCTGGCATGATCGTAAAAAAAAAGTGAGACAGGGTCACAATGTTGATTATTTTTTAAGTTGGAAGGTCGATGAACATATAACGTGATCAGGTGAGATCTCTTGTTTTATGTTTGTCTTGCTACTGCTTAGTGTTTTAATTGAACTGCCTTACAACAAACAAACATGATTAGTTTCTTTGTGTTGTGAAAATGGCCTGACTTGCAAAAAAGTTTGTTGCTACAGTTGAAAAACAGAAAAAAATGTAACCAAGCTCACTCACAGTGCCCCCATGGTTTTCTGATATAGAACAAATGCAGGAACAAAGGGCACATCAAAACAAAGCCTTTTCACAATTGCTTGTTTTTCGACCTCTGACCTTTCGTGAGGATGAACACAATCTTCACAGGCAATATCAAAACATTAACTGAGCAATTCAACATCAAGCTCTATTTAGTTTAGTGTTGAGTAATCAATGTGTTCTAATACTCATTTGAAAAATTGGTCCAAGAACTCAATACCCGGTCATTAAAGGTAATATGTTTGTTTTATATTAATCTTATTGTAAAATCCAGATGTTTTCAGTTTAGGGCAAAACTAAATGACTTATCATACCATAGTTTTGTGGAAGAGCGGACGTCAGTATTGTCATGTCAGGCTCAAAAGACACGATAAAACGCACGGACGCACAATAACAACACCGCTGACCCCCATTGTTGTCATGGTTGCAAGTCAATAGCACAAGTTCGCACCCCAACACTTATGTTTTCGTGTTCAGCATTGACACAAATTTTCAAAAATGTGCCCTCAAGCATTCGTTTGCATTCTGTTGTCGTTTAAATGCACGTCCAAAACAAAAGTTTTCAGGGCACAGCAGTAGGGCAAACCTGCATGTGAGGCCTCTGCTCTTGACAACATGGAAGCCTTCCAGCATTAGAAGAATTTAGCGCCCTAATCGCAGGATTTAAGTCTTACAGTCATTTAAACTCCAGTCATGTGTGCCTTGCCTCGATTGCCTTTGCGATGACAATGCCTGCTTAGCACCATGACTCGAAATCGCTTACTCATTAACCAGTGCCGTGATGACAAACGTTACACCGAATACTTGAAATGATTAGTCCCACCCGGATTAAATCATCTTCTGAGCTACATTTAGTATTTAACTTCTTCATACTTGTCTAAGTCAAACGCTATTATCTTCACTTATCTTGGATTTAGATCTGATCGCCACTGAAGATGGTCTTGACCACCTCACCGTTATCTGATTTAATCAATTTGGATCTTTGCCTGTAATTGTCTGTTTCATTAGTTTAGTGTCAGTCAAGACAAATATGAGACTACTGTGTCGATTTAAACACCGTAATCATTCCATGCTAGGTGTTTCTTCTAAAACTTTCTGGAATCAAAAGAGGCTTGTATGCCTTCTTAATAGGTTTGATGAAGAGCTAATCCCCGTTTCACGGAAGCAAAGCCCTGGGATTGAACCGGGCGGGCAGAACGCATTCAAGAAGAGAATAAGGCGAGCAGTGACATATTGTGTCGGGCCCTCCCAGATTGCCTTACATGTCCATTACTGTCAATTGCAGCAGATGATTTTAACATCTTTTCAAGTGGAGAGATAAGCATTGAAAATGTGTCTTGCTTTTGATAATCATCTCGTGTAGCTCCTTAGAGCATTTGGTTGTTGGCACTCCCGTTGCAGTTGCCATTTGACAAATTCCAAAACTCAAGCGTTCGTCTTCTATGCAATGATAAGAGATGCCTCTTCACTATCATGTGGCCTTGGTTTGCTCGTGGGGGCTGTAATCTGAACCCAGAGTGGGAGAGCAAACGCCATTTAAATATGGAAACTCAAGGGTTAATAGCCGGTAATTGGAAGGTAAGATTTTACAAGACCGTTGGTATCTAAGGCACGATTACTATCTTCGTGTAAACTTTGTCTACTTGTTGATTAGGTTTGTCATTCAGCTAGAATTAGATGATGTGCACACATCTCAAAGTGGTGGTTTGGGCACTGAAGTGCATTGTGGTTGCTGTTGATTCGACACCAGTCATAGTGGGAGTGGGATAAAACCACGTTAGAGTACCAAAAGTATCAAACGAAGCCTCAGCCACTTGACAGGGGTCATGCTTTGTCTGATGGGGAGGTGTAGATATTCATAGTGGGTAATGTTGACGCACTATATGGGGACCTATGTTTGTGTAGTTACAATAAATTGCATATTTAAAGTAATTTATGTGAAGGCTGTTAACCTTTCACAACCAACTCATGTAAATCATGCAGCGTTTCAGTTTTACACAGTATTTGGACAATGACAGCTCCCGCTTTTAAGTGTTTTCACAAAAATGTGACACTTAACTGTGCTCCCACGGACACAGCATTCTTCCCGTACTTCAATTTTGTGAGTCTTGTTGCTTTCAATTTTGTCTCGGTTGTTGGAAAAAATGTCAATTTCTTGGGTTGACCAATTGTAGAAGCGCTTGTGTATGCATTTGACTCTTTGGCTGGCGTTGATGATATTGTAGCTTTTGGGGTTCCGTGCCTAGGTGGTGACTCTTAATTTTCCACGTTGACAAAAAATAAACAAACAGTACAATGTCCATTGTCTTAGTGGCATAGTGTAAACAGCCATCAGAATTCGTGCAGCGAAACAAGCGAACAGTGCCTTCATTATTTAGCTCGGAATCCAACACTCAGCCTGGCACCGGACCCAAAACCGGCATCCTTGGAGAGACCACCCCTTCTGCCTGTAGACGGTGGGGTGCATGTGTTTGGACCCGCAGGAAGCTCGTCAACAATTAGCCATGAAATAAAATGCCAATGCTGTGATCTCCCTGGAGAAGGGGGGGTGCGAGGTGATAATGTGCCACTGACATTGCTGGAGCGCAGTCCGCAGGCATCTTGTCTGACTGGCAGTGGCTTGGTGGATTATGTAAGAACTGGTCTCTTTGGCTGTGTGCTGGGCCTCCCTCTGTATTGTTCTTCTTAGGTCAGTCGGAGGCTGTTTGCTTCTCGCTCCACTGCTTGGGTGGCAGACTACCGAATAAGCCTGATAGTGAAATTAATATGTGAATGCCAACCGTCAGTAAGAAATGCTTTCATTTGCTGCATTCCCAAACTCTAGAACAGGGGGCCTAAGTTGCGCCTCGGGGGCCGGAAGTGGCCCACTAGGGGATCCGACCCTGCCCACTGGGTTGTTCTGCCTGATGGGCACTTTGTAGATCCTTCATAATGTACGTACATAAATAAATGCTTTTTTTTCGAGAAGGGCGTCGCAAAACCAGATGTTTGTGTGTTGCGTGATCAAGTGTGCACAACTGCACATTGTTCTTTTTTTTAATCCGCAATCACATTCGTTCATTCGCAGCCTGCTGTCAAAACTGCCCTTCAATGGCAGCCAATATACTTAATAAAGAACCTTAAAAGGTCCTCAAACCAAGATTTTGGAAGTCAAACTCTTGACGTCAAAGCTCAACTTGTAACTCGACCTTCCAAATCCTGGTGTAAAATACTGCTCCAAGAAATAGCTTTTCCCCCCACAAAATAACTGTATTTTTCCAGATTAGCAGATTTGGCTACCCGACACGTTCCTTTTCTACTAATGACAGTGTATTATTGGCTGCATTGAAACCATTTTTTGAGCTTTTGGCCAACCACGAAAACGTGCACATGTTGAAAATTCTAGCCAGTTGTTTTTCTGAGAAGTTTTTGACTAAGCATTTATTGTTGAGAATTGTTCAGGCTGCCAAGATAGCAGCTGCACTGTAAGAGCTGAAGTCTCTCCTCAAGGTGGCCGATTTGTTTTGGCCTGTGCAAAATTTGTTGACGTTTACGTATTTGCCAATTCGTAATCGGCAGCGTGTTTTGGCGCCACGGTCAGTTTTATCTTGCAACATTTTTTCGGAAAGCCTTGAGCTACTTGGTTTGTGTGTACAAAAGGGTTATTGAAGAACTGCAGGATGTGTTCACTTATTTTGATGTCATCATGAGGCTTATTGGAACTCATTCGGATTCGCACTGCCCACCTCAGGAAGGGGTCCGTGGTCTTTCTGATGACGTCGTCTGTTTTGATGTGTCCCGATTTATCTGGTTCGCTGCATTATTGATTTAAGTACCAGCATAATAGGAGCGGAGTGTGTTTGTCTAATATATAATTCAAATTGATGATGGTGACCATTGAAATAATTTTCCAGCGACACTTCATTTAATATCGTGTTGTACACAATCTTAAATCCAGCAAGGAGAAATGTCAAATAATGAGTTAGATTATATAGCGCATGAATAAATGAAATGGAAAATAAGTACAAATGTGTTGAACTCAAAACATAATGACAATAGAGCACTTTTGCATACCACTAGTGGAAGCCTGTGTATAATTAGCACACTTTGACAATCTGTCATAGATTAGGCACAAATAATTCTGCGATGCCGATTAATTTCCAGCTTGTTTTCATTTTAGAAAACATTTTTTCTTGTTGCAAATGTAGGCAATGCAATGACTCTCTTTTCCAGGGTCTAAACCATAATGAGAAAGAGGAGAAAAAGAAAAGGCAGGGTTCTTAGTCGTCATTTAAAAAAATAAATGTTTTTCATTGAGTTATTACACAGAATTCATTTGCTGACCTTGATGGTAACAGAACGTCCTAAATCCTTTTTGACTGTTCAAGTAAGTTGGACGATTTTTTTTTTCCTGGAACAGTTGTCCGAAAATGTTTCCATTGTTTCTTGGTCGCATATGTTGGGATGTTGTGATTAATTGAAGACCAGGATTAAAGGCTCTGCCGGATTATACTTGGCTGCGCTAGTCAATTAGCCCTCCACCCTTTGGTGTTGTCATCCATCCAAAACACCGTTTTTGGCGCGGAGTCATTTCCTGCGTGCCTTTGCTGTCTTCATTTCAATATTCACATCGGAATGACGCAACAATTCTCTTTTAAAGTCAAACAATAATTGTGACCTAAGACCCGTGGCGTTTTGAGTCACAGGCCCATGTTTTATTCCTATTTTTGGTATCCTGGAGCAAAAAAACAAAGTCCGTCACGATTGTCAGGCTTTCGCAACCAAACATCTGGCTTGCCCGAACCTCCTCACTGGTCATGTAACAGTTGTTTTATTTGGACAACTCCCTGCTGCTCCAAACCAATCACCAAAATGTTTCCGCTGTTTTGGAACGCATTTATCCTTTCTGTATCAAGGGCAACATTTGTCTGGTTGCATCATTTACTTTGTATTGTTGTCAAAAGAGTCGTGAAACCATCTGCTGACCTTATTCGACATTGATACTATTTTGTTGCAAAGAGGGAGTTAGATCAGAGTCCACCCACACACAGCTGATAAACATTCAATGCATGTTAAAAAAATCTCAGATCATCAAAGGCCGTGTTTGCATTACGGATGTCTCGATGCATATTTATTTGACTTCAAATCTGATTAATTTCAAGATGTTTTGCCGATACCAATGTTTCTAGACAAGCAAAAATAATGGGGCGAAAAAAATTCAATTGGTTAATGACGATTCATATTCATCACAGTGGTCCCTGTTGGTACCTTCTCAGGAAATGCTCTGTTTGGAAATGTTACACGATGTTCTGTTGCTATCTTAATTTTCCAAAGAAAAGTAAGGTGGCATTTTTGCCTAATTGCTTGAATTACAGCATACCAAAATCGTGCTTGTGCTGAAAACACGAAAATTCTGGATCTGATCTTATAACCAAACTGTATCGTATCAGATCGGGGCATCACTACTTTCCATGATTTCCAGTAAGTAACAACCTCAATTTGCTATTATTTGCATGGAATATTCTTGTTATTGTTTTATTATTGGATTAATCAGAGACTTTTAATGTATCACAAAATGCTCCCAAGCGCACCGTCATTACTGTCGTCGTCATCCGCGAGGAAAGCGAGTGGAATTTCTTTGGAATGAGGAGGGAAATGAGGCAAAACATTGGAACTCGTGCGTTTTGGTCATTAAACATTCCTCGAACAGCTTCGCAAATATAAACTGTGCTGTCCCGATGAAGGCTGTGGCCGGATTTAGCTGGGACAGGAGGAAGGGGGGCGTGTGGGTGTGGTGTTGATGTTGATGGAGGGGCACGAGGGGTTTCTCGGGGATTACAAAGCTAATCTGAGAACAGACGGGGGACACCTGTGGCCCCGCAGACCTTTAAGGATTATTGTGGCATGCTGTGATAATGAACGGAGGACGGCTTGCTTCACGTAACACGTGCCTCAGTACCACCCTGCTCCTTTCACTCCACTTGGTTCAATGGCTCAGCGACATTATTGTGCTTGTCACATATTACGGTAGTCGATGATCCAAGGGGTGTGACAATATGTCGCAACTGTGATACATTGCTATACTTGGCATCCCCAAAGGTTATCGATATTGTACTGCCTAGAATCGATATATCTTTTTAAACAGGTGTCACAAAAGCAACCAACGGATTTCTGTTAAAATGTTCCTTCTGTTTTGTAGTCTAAAATCAGTAAGTAGCCAGTACATACCCCAAAATCAACAAAAAAGTGCCCCAACATCAACAGTAAGTGTCCAAAAATCAACTGGAAGTGACCTGAAGTGTCCCAAAATTGACTCACTGGCTGCCTTTACCCGACATGGATGTCCGAGCCATTTGAAATGGGAAGTCTAGCAGCAAATGAACCGCTGTCATTGTAATTTGCTGCCACCCTCTCACTTCTAATGGAAGGGATATCTACCATTTTCATTTCAAGAGAGGGTGGAAAAGAGCCGTTTTTTTCTGATTGTTAGGTGGTTATTGTAAATAGTGAATTGAGTATTGTAGAATGATTTTCTGACTATTACACTGATAATTGTTCTATCACCTTATTAGGAGATCATCATTCTCATGAACCTATCCAAGCGGTTCCCACCTCTATTGAGCAATTTGAAACGTGTGTTGATGACTCTGCTTTGACTTGTGCAGAATGCACACGCGGTATTGTCAGATGGTTCTTGTTGTGACATGTTACATATTGTGAGATGGTTTAGTAATACCAGTATTACTTTGAATTAACTTAGAATACAGGGAGATTATCTCGTTAATTTGTAAGGGATTTGTAGAGGATAGAAGAATCATCATTAAAGTTTTCTTGGTGATTACATATGTTACAAAAGCTCGAGAACAGTGTGCTTTACGGAGAACAAGAGTGAAGGATGTCTGTCATGTGGGCTGTTTTCTTTTAGCTCAGCCAGCTGTGTTGGGAAGGTTATGCCCTTGCAGACCTCCTGGGAGCGGGTGGGCGGTTGGTGGGACTTTTACCAGATGCCTATTTTTAGTCTTTACAAGTTGGGTATTTTTTTTTAATCCGAGGATTCATAAATACTAATTGGTTGTCTTTTTTTCCCTCAAGTATTAAAGCTCGAGGCATGATACACTAATATTAACAGAAATATTTGCTTGTTTACCAAATGAATCTTTTCGATTCTGTAACATCTTCTAAGATGCCCAAATACAACCTCATCTACAAGCGGTAAATCGGCAACCTCTTATCATGATAGGCAGTAGAGTCGGGAATCAAAGTATAAAATAACTCGAGGAACTGTACCCTTTTTGCAGCTCTTTCGTGATTGAATTCTTTTGAATATTGCAAGAATAGTGGCAGCAAAGTAGAGCCAAGTCTGTGAATAAATGAAAACCTGAAAGAGAAGGCTTGCAACTTGCTCCGCTGCCATAGAAAAGTTCAAAATATACGAAAAGCCGCTCTGTTACTGTATCATTTTAAAAGTTTAGAGGGAGGACAGTTCTTTTTGTACTTGGCAGTTACAGGTTATTGGTTATACAGTGACAAACATATTAAAAACAGATTAAACTAATAGTCATATTTTTGCAACAATGGATGATGCTTCCGTTGGGTGGCTTAAATGTCAATACATTTCAATTGGGTAATCGAAATGACTCCACACATTTGAAATATAAATTGTCCAATACTATGTGAACATCAGGCTTCTCAAATTTGAAACCATTGGAGTACAGATGTGGGCCGCCTTCCAGCAAAGTCTGTTGGAGTTCCCCTGTGTCATTTTGATTTTTTTTTATTACTGCTTGCAGGGAGTGTCTCATACTATGGGTCACTGCTTTCATTTATGCGTGATTCAGTTATAATTTCAGGCTTTGGTATTAGTAAGATGCAGCTGCTTGTGTGTTTGTAGTATTAACAGAACTTGCTTAAAACCAATTCACACACTTTGTGCTGTTTAGCTTTATTGGGTCTAGCAGTCTTTACAGCTGCCATGTAGATTATGAGCAGCTGCCATGGCGACGAGTTATTATGGGGTAAGTTACATCCAGCTATAGGATGTAACAGAAAAATAAAGTACCACGTCTGTTACTCGATCGTTCCCGATTTGTATTTATTTATTTTTTTTTAAATGCACTGCTGTCGCGCCATGTGATATTTTGGGCTCTCTTAGTTTAATGAGTCAAACGTGTCATTGTGGTCTAGTCTTAACAGACTCGCCCTCATGGACGTCACCCTATTCATTACAATAATTTTTGTGTTATCAATTGACCTAATGAATTCCTTAACCTCGTAATTTAACTGCGACAGTCCATTTAATTGTGGTGCGTGAGGTTACATCGTCACGTTCCAAAAATGTCACTTTCCCCCATGTACCGCAACTCGAACTGGTTCAAAAACCGACAGGCGCGGTTCGATGGTTGTGGATTTAAGGTAACCAGAGCTCCAGAATGTCGAGCGTCTGTCGCAGCTCATTAGCGTTTTGACGACATGAAGTAGTAGACTCGCATAAGTTATTCTTTGCTTGACTTGGACCTTCACCAAAAGACCACGGCTGAGTGCGCCCGCAATGACTCGTGTTAAACTCACCTTAGCTCGGGTAAAATTTCCTAAACGCTTCTTGTGTCCCACACCACCGCGTCGCAAATATGACAAAGGAACCCTCCTTCCCAAAGTTTTAGGTGTCATTGTATTTTAAAAGATTTCCTGCCAGCTATTTTCAGAGCAGTTCCCAATATTGTCAGACGTTTTCGATCATTTTGACTTTAAATATCTACAGAATATTGTGTTCCTCCACCAAAAATACCAAAAGAGTAGATCCTCCTGTTTCTAGCTTATACTGTTCTTATTTACAAGTATTTGCTCTAAAAAGAACGTAATCTTCTTGACATTACTACTTTTTTTATTTCCTGGACATGGACTTTGATCATACCGAAACGTAAAGCGTTCTTCAAATGTAAGCTTTCGAAACTTGTCTGCCTTCAACATTTTGGTATTTTGGTCCCTAAAAATGGACATAACACAATAAGAGTTCCATCATTATCTTCAACTCAAAAGAAATGCTAATCTTAAATACAAACCAAAGTGAAGCTCTGTTAGTCATTGCATACCTGTTGCAAAACGAGTAACCAACATCAACATCCGCTGAATTGAATGAGCCGAAATGTTACGGGAAAGCAAACCGGAATTGGGTAATTTCCCAGCTTCTCCGCCTGATTCCCAGCATTGAGTCTGGCAATCTGGAGCATCTGCAGAATACTAATTGAATTTGTTGGTTATTCCTGCAAGGGGAATTAGGGGTGCACTGAAACCTGTCTTTATACTGAAGACAACTAACATTTTCAATCCAGCCTTGCCAAGCAAGTTTAGTTTTCTGAATCAATTCTTTGCATGAGCGCCATTCCTACGCGATGAAGGATTTTTACAATCTCACGGTTGTCCAGTCGTGTTTTCTAAATGTGCTTTCTGATGATTAAATGTTAAATGACATGGCCAGGTAGGCCAGACAATATATATCTTGGGGTGGAATAACGTTCATAAACATGACCAGAAAAAGAATCTGTTTGCACCCTAAATCGTTTAACAACATAGAGAGTCTTGCGACTTTACGTGGAGCTGAGTGAGTCATACGTAGACCTCAAAGTCCTTTTTAGCTAAATTACAAAGGTGCTTGGACATATATAACCGATGTTTACAAAGGGAAATGTAAAGAAGCATTTGTGTGGATGAGTTTTGACCTTATTTTTCCAGACCGGGTTCACGACAACACATGAATTAGATTAGTCATCCCACATTCATAAAGTCCTTGGAAATCATAAAAGTCCACATTCCATGTAAACCACTATCAGGGGAAAGTTCACAAAAGTTCTATGGATGTTATCTTGGTTGCTATGGTCTTTGGTTCTTGGCGAGGCAGAAATGTCATTTCGTCTGAGCAGTTGAGCTCCTCTATAACACATGGTGTCTTTTGATGCAGTTTTTCTTTGCATAGTAAAAATAGTCCTGATATTCTAACCAGAAGGACTAGATTGCGTGCTAATGTAACTTTTGTAACTTTGCTAATATAAAGCAGACATCAAATTCTCTTTTTATGACACATCGCCATTGCTGCTTTTTTATCGGTTAGTTTGTAACTAGAGGCAATACGGTTATATGTAGTACTTCTCATGTACACCACATTGTGTACTGCTCTGCAGTTAAATTAAGTTAACTTTCTTCTAGGTGTATGGCTTCGTTTTCAATCTGACTTTTCAGCCGTCGACCTTGGCGGGGGGTATGCCTTGTGATCTGATGGTATTTCATCAGTGGCGGCCAATTAACTGTGACATTTTTCTCTCCCTCAGAACTCAATGAATCTCCCTCCAGACAAAGCTCGCCTGTTGCGGCAGTACGACAATGAGAAGAAGTGGGAGCTCATCTGCGATCAGGTCTGTCACATGAAGTGATGTAAACTCTTACACACAGATGTCATATTATTGCTCACGTTGGAAGTCATTGTGCAAAAGTTTGAAATTCCTTTGCTAAATGCGAGCGTATTTGATTGTGGCATTGGAAAAATGCCACCATTTTCCTCATCTCTACATATAATGAGTGTTGCGGATGCAATCCTTTATTACTCATGCAAACCTTTGTTTGCTTGAGCAATAAAGGTTGCACACCTTTGGCCCAGTGCTTCCCAACCAGTGGTGTGCCGTGGAAAATTGCAAGAAGTCATACAATGTAATATTCAGAGAGAAAAATTAATATTAGCACAATGAGATTAAAATGGAACAATTTTACAAGGTTAAAATCAAAATATGATGAACGTTAAAATACAGATTATAATATGACAAGATTCAAATTGGGAAATACTCATTTTGTTGCTTATTTTTCTCTAACATGTTTGTTTTTAGGGCATAAACTTTTGCCTACATAATGTCTGTGTGAGCACTTTTTTGCGTAATATTTGGAGACTTAAGTAATATTTGGAGAAAAGTCATAAAGTTATTGCATTTAAAAACATTACATTTCTTATTTTTACATCACCGAACTGGAAGTTGTTCAGGGTCTGTAAACATCAACTTTTGGTGACAATAGGTCAGCGTAAAAATTGAGATTTTTGCCTGATAAAACCTTGATGAGAACGACTATGGTTAATATAGGCGACATAGTTTTAGATTAAAATATTTTTAGATGGTGGTGTCCCTTGAGATTTTTTTCAATGCAAAAAGTGTGTCGCAGCTCAAAAAAGGTTGGGGAAACACTGCTTGAGCCATTCTCGGTCTCTGCACGCTGGTCTGGCATCGAGCGGCTTGCGTGGCTCAGCGGGGTGGGCGTTCGTATCACTTAGCCAGTTAAATAGCCT
Source organism: Stigmatopora argus (assembly GCF_051989625.1). NCBI lineage: Eukaryota > Metazoa > Chordata > Actinopteri > Syngnathiformes > Syngnathidae > Stigmatopora > Stigmatopora argus. The sequence goes on from NC_135399.1 coordinate 11,944,093, forward strand.
GGCTTGATATTTGCGCTAGTGCTGCGTGTGGAAAATAACATGGGGAGCACACTGTGCACTCACTTGTGTTCTTGACGCTCCACTCAGCACACAACCTCCATGACAAAGTTTTTTTTTTCTGCCTCTGTGAGCAGAGGAGAAAATGGGATAAGAGATGAAGACCACCACCTACCCCGTGTGTATAGATACCCAGTGACCCTGAAGGGAACACTGTCAGAGTGCACTGGCTGCTGAGCACCAGTCAGAGTTTCTTATTTTCTTAGCTACTGTTAACAGTCAGACATGAGACTAATCTAAAAGTTCATTTTTAATGTCTAGAATGGAATTTTTATTGCAGATCGGGGTCAGCAAAACATTTAGGGAAAAAAATAGGATCAGAGGAAAAAAACAAAAAAGAGCATGGGGCTATCCCTAATAAAAACATGGCATTCTGAGAATGTACTTTTAATATCTGTTATTAGCACCCCAAAGATGACCCCAAGGCGTTTGTCAAAACAAAAATACGCCTGAGTTTATTGCTGCTGTCAGTACTTTGACTGCATATCACTCTTGAGTACTTTCCCATGTCATATCGGGGAGGGGGGGATTCTTTTTATAGTTACCATAGCAACGCTGCCCAGAGGATGCTAGGTACGGCATTCCAAACAACAGGCCCTCCCAGAGCAGCCACAGGCCGTTAATTTGAACACATTCAAGATAAAGTAATGATATGACAGTGTTAAAATGTACACACACTGAATAGTGATGATCATTTCAGTGACTTTGTCTTGGTTTTCTTTTTTTTTGGCTGATGTTTTCACCTCATATATTTTAGATGGAACATGTTTTAAAAACAGACATTACAAAGCATTACGTATTCAAGCTTGCTTGCCTCGATTCAGATTTTCATGCTTATTCTCCAAAACACTATTAATATTTCAAATTTCAACTCATAGAGGAAGGCATTTTTTTGAAACAACGAAGTAGAGCGCCAGTTACAAATAATGGGAATAATCCCGTTGATCGGAATTAGCTCTAATCTTTTTTCTATTTGCAGTGTCTACCTGAATTTGGAGCGGGGGCTTAACCTTGTCCAGCTTATCTACTTGTTAGTATGTCTTGGAGCATGGCCGTGATTCTAGCCCAGTGTTGTCATTACATTAGATTGGGATCAGAACGTGCAATCAAAAGCCATCTTTTACAATGTCATGGCCGCAAAGTTATTTTTTAGCTTCAGCCGTCGGATACGCGGCAGACTTGTGCTGGCTCGAAAGAATTGGAAAAAACATGATCTGGTCTGATCTTAGGTGCCAACAGACAGTAAGGGTTGCGGTTACAAATGCTCGGGAGAGTCGTTTCCAGTGTGGGCCGGCCGGGAAAGGAAATATTAGCCTGTGAATCCTAGTTGCGCAATCAAAACCTGCGATTTTCCAAGAATAACTGGCTCACTCATTAATCAACCGGACAAGTTTTGCGTCACCCTTGCGTCCTTGGATTCCATAATTTCTTATTTATTTATTTGACATTGTCCTTCAGCTTGCAGTGAATAATAAAAAAAATGTCTCCTCTTTGCAACAGGAACGGTTCCAAGTGAAAAACCCCCCTCACACATACATCCAGAAGCTGAGGAGTTATCTTGACCCGGCAGTCACAAGAAAGGTGAGACATCCTCGCTGCATGTGTTGTCCCATTATATGTCCCGTTCCCACTGGCACATCTTTTCCTTCCCCTTTCTCACACTCCTATCTCTTGTCCAGGATGTTCCCTCCAGCTGAGTAAAGATAGCACACAAAACTCCCTTTTCAGGCCTTTTTGGAACATTTTTTTGATCCGAAACAATGTGTTTTGTCATGGTAAAATGATGCTAGTTCATCTAACAAGCTCTTACCAGTCAGTGATAAAAAGATTTGACTCCTATTGATTGACATTAGTTAAAAAGTGGAATTTTAGGCAGCATACTCATGCAAACGTTTTCATCCGCTGCATTTTCTAACATGTCAATAATTATACAAAATTATTACTGTTTATGGCCCTTAGATTTTTGTCCTTAGATGTCTTTTGTTTGTAGGCGTCACAAAATTCTAAGAATCTGCAGTAAACGGTAAACCCACGGCACTGTGTGAGATTGTATTGTATGTATATTATATTGTATTTGTGGCTTCTGGACTAACAGGTTCTTGGGTGTTACGATCCATTTCAGTCCATGTGTTTGTTCAGCGTGGGTCGTTTTGTTTTTAACAGTTAGCAGAATCGCCGCCGCCGGATGTTTTTGTTCTCGGTCCAGAGCTGCGGAGGGCACACGGCTGTTAATTTGCAGAGTAAAGGGAGGATTGCCAGGGAGAAGGAAGGGGGCCTGAGGGGAGAACGGTGACATGGCCAGAGGGGTTGAAACAAGAAGTTGGTAGAAAGAGAGGGAGGAACGAGGACAAAAAAACGAGGCACCAGAAGAAGAGAGAAAGAGTTATGGGGCTTCTTTCGGCATTCCTGCGCCATCCCCCTTTTCTTCAAACTCAAACAATTGACACTTTGTGTGGCGGCGAGAGAGCTGGAGGTCATTGCCTCGACTGTGCGTATAGGCAGGCTCCGATGCATTCCTCGGTGCGGCTCCTAGCCAATGGGCGCTCAAGGAGGTTGAGCTCCCATCTAACCAGTCCTGAAGAATGTATCAGCCACTGATTTGTTTCCAGGATCTCCGAATTCTCTGGTACACTTTCGCCGCTCCTCTGTGTCGCAGCTGGTTGTACTTATGTGGAGTGCTCAGCGGTTGCCTGGGGAAGGGGAAAAGGAGGGAGAAGGCAAGGGAGCCTCTGGGAGCCTGCACAGTACCCCAAAATATGCTTTCCACACAAAAGGGCTCCTCCCTATTAATATAAAGCACTGTTTCTCATCTGCTCATGTGCCAAACACCGCCCAAGCTCGAAGACAGGGTGGGAACAGCTCGCTTTTCCACCGATGAAAACGGACACAATCCTGTGTTTGGTCAGAAAAAGTTTGTTTATAGAAGAAAAATGACATCAGTTTACGTCAATATGGGATGAAAGTGAAAACTGTTTTGTTTCTGAATACATGTTTTATTTTAATCAGCGAAAACTTGCAAAAACTGAGTTTCGTATTTTGGGGACAATAAGTCACACTGGAGTATAAGTCGCTTTCTTTTTGGGAGGGCAATTTTGTTAAAGTAGCAATAACAACATGGAAAACAGCTGGCTAAATAGGCACCTGTTATTGTAACTGTTTTTCTGATATTGTGTGTATATATATATATATATATAAAACATGACAGGCTGTCGGTGGTTAGAGAGGAAAACCCCCCAACATAAATCGCACTTGAGTATTCATCATAGGCGCAGCCAAACTATGGAGAAAAAAACCCGACTTATAGTCCAGAAAATGTGTGATAATGTTTACTATATTTCCGAACATTGAAGTCATGTGTGCACATTTTCTTCTAAGAGTTACATATTTTCCCCGCATGCACGCCTTCTTCTGACACATTTTTTGATATCTCTTGCTATTCTTTGACCACATTTCTGCGTAACAGTGTGAATGAATGCCTTTGCATTCATTCATTTATGTTACACCCATTTCTCTTTTCTATACTTCAGTACATCGTGGTTCATTTTCAACAGAGCGAGTTTAGGCAATTTGAACAATTGGAATTCATTTGGACTGCACCCTATATAATACAACTAAACTGGATGCTGCTACTAGAGTACAGCCAGGAGAGATTAGTACTATTTTAAAACCTGACATGAGTAAATAAGATCACGAGTCACAACTAGCACATAATGACAGTTTCCAGTGTGTCAGTTCTCCATGGTGTTTACTGCTCTGTGGTTACTGGTGGCTCAAACTACAAATAATATTGCGTGTGAAACTTAATCCTTGCTCTCTGTTTACTAACTGCTGCATACTCCTATGCCGCTTTTTCAAGATTCTAGTTGTGCACAGACATCTCTGCGCGATGAATTGATTTACAGAGCTTGCTACTCTAATGAAATATTAACTCCTCCTTCTGGTTCCTTAGAAATTCCGAAGAAGAGTTCAGGAGTCCACTCAGGTGTTGAGAGAACTGGAAATTTCATTACGGACCAATCACATAGGGTGAGTGGTATCCTGCTAAACCGGGGCTGTGAAACATGTGGCTGGGGGGCCAATTGTTGACCAATTTTAGGACTGGTGTCAAAAGAGAATATTGTTTAGCTCATTACAGAGGCATCCTGCTCTCAATATGTATTACATAATTGAAAATGGTAATGCTCAAGAATGCCAATTCTGTACTAGACCGATCATCCAATCCTGAAAATATATCTAGATAGTTGGAAAACGGATTTGACGCCATCGCTCTCCACAGAAACCAATGAGTTTCAAAGTGCTGCTACAAATACTAAATGTCTTTATTTTTGTTTTTTGAGAACTTTCCAAACCAGGCCTAAGAATAAAACCATGAGAAATAGCATCTGCCTGTCAATACAGGCCCGAAACTGTTTACACAGAATAATCGAATTGTCCAAGACCTCATGCCAGTAAAACTAGATTACATCAGTAAGCGTCTTAATCTAGACAATGGAGCATTAGCATAATGGGAGTGGGGTCGAAGCATGGGGGTGCTAGCGGTGGTCAGGGGCAAGATGTTACCCGCTCAGACAGTGAATAATTACAGCTTGTGTTCAGAGGTGAAATGTACTTGACGGGGAGGCTGCGTATAATAGCAGATTGTCACTGCACTCCTCACATGTTGCGCAGTGGTCACTAACATGTGCTGAATGGGAGGATTGTGACTTGTCCTGTGGTAATGATTACCATGTGGCACAACATGACTAAACCTCCTGGTGCTTTTTTGTTTCTTCCCCCAGCTCTACCAGGCACTGCTTTGCTTTACCGGAGTCTCTGCTCAGTGTCCGCACAGTAACACTGCAGGGGGGGGCTCCTAAGGACACAGTCAAGGGACCTTTAGTGCAGTCCCTCCGAGCATTCTAGGGCGCCATTATGAATCTACCTTGTAAATTTCTCCTATTAACCAACAATTAGGCCTGTCAGAGAAAGAGCCTAACATGTCTGGGTTGAATAGAGATGCTCTTATGTGCCGAGAAAACATTAGGGAAAACAAATTGCGTCGAACGATGTGTAGTGAATGTAACTGTATTAGTGTGAGTGCATTTATTTGGTGTACTTCTGATGACCTGGAATAAATGCAAACTATTTTATCTGCTTATGTGTAGTTACAGCTAAATCTAGCCTCATCACATTTTTAAAAACTTGTTTTTTTTTTTTTAGCAGCTTGATGTTGAGTCGCATCTAAACGCCAAGATGAACTCACATTTCAGACTATTTTTTCATTTTCTTGAGTACTAAATTATTGATTGTTTGGAAAGGACTGTTGAATAATCATCTATTGAATTGATTGGCTAGATCATTAGTTGGAAGGCTCTCTGGTTTCACATCGGAAAAAAGAACTATTACGTGTCCATTTGGATCAAAATTACTTCAGTCAAATGACTGATGATACAATTCCAGAATACGGACTTTGAAAGTATTCCGGAATAAAGTACAAAGATGCCGATATCTGTCAGCATCATTAAATTAAAAAGCTATTAAGTCTTGGGGGATCATTTATTTAGAAAGAAAATCAACTAATGATACTTGTTTTGATCTAAAAAATACTTCAAAAATAGTTCAGTTATCGAACAAAATGTGTATTTGTATCCCGCCATGTGGAAAAAAAAATTGTTTGTATCAAAAAATGTTTTCCTGAAATTTTTCATCTTTACTCTCTAATTTTATCTAGCTGGGTGAGGGAGTTCCTTAATGAAGAAAACAAAGGCCTGGACGTTCTGGTGGAATATCTGTCTTTTGCACAGTACGCTGTCACGTAAGTCATTTGCAGCCGATTCTTTGCTCGGAGCCAATGCTCTACTTACTATACGTATGCAAAGGCGACAACAACAACAAAGCTGCCATTCTGCAAAGTCGCTGATGCGTCCTTGCGCAGCACAAACTGCAGCACGCGAGCTTCAAGAGTCACTCGGGCTCTTTAGCTTCTCTATTCAAGATTGATGGTGGGATTATTAGTCAGTCACAAGGCCCCTTGTTCTAAGAACCCTGCACTTAAGTGATTAATTGAAACCCCCACTTCACCATATGTTATTATACGATGTCCACATTAAGAATGTTTGTTTACCCTGGGTTGGCGCGGAATGAAATCCTGAACGCCGTGACATACTGTCGATCTTAACTCACTGGCAGTGCAACAAAGAACGGTGTTGATGAAATTCTATACAGTTACAAAATGGCCTCTTTTATTTAACAGCCCTCAAGTATTTGGTAGGGATAAAAATGAGCCATTTCATAATGAAAATGAATGCTATTGATTTTTTGGATAACGACATTGTCTGCTACAATTTGATTTCATTAAAAATTGGATGGTCTTTCAGCGTTTTTAACTCAATCAGTTACATTCCATGTAAAAACAAAAGTAAAAAAGCCATTTTCAAAAGCGCAACTTTTTATGAAACTAAATAAGACAGCATTCTGTAAGTTAGTAAAACATTTATACTGCTATCCTATAGTGTTGCCCGCCAATATTGAAGTATATGGAATTGACAAAATAGCTCATTCATTATGATGTCATTGACTAAAATGGAAGGATAAGTCATTGAGCCACAAAAAAAAAATGGGCTTGCTTCATCAATTTCGATGTGGCAATATTTAAATAAAAGTTTCAGTCAAATGTTTTTATTCAACAATGTCATTGTTGTATGCACAATATAAGATTTTTTATCGCTATGGATTCAATTTCATAATCTAATATTTGCACTCATGCTGCAACAGGTTCGATGGTGACTGTGTGGAAAATAGTCCAGAGTCCCTGCTGGATAAATCCAAACCTTGGAGTCGCTCCATTGAAGACCTGCACGCAGGGAGCACGCTGTCCTCTCCCCTCAGCGGGAACGGTATCACTCGGGCGGGTCGCCATTCCACTTTACGGTATGTTCTATTTGTAACTTTTCACATTTTTTTCCCCTCAACACTCGTTTTTTTGTAGTCATGTGGTTTGTAAATGACCTTGAATCACTTAAGATCTTCGTTTTTATAACTCTGGCTCATCTGGCCAATTTTTTACATGCCAATCAGTACCATTTAAATATGGTAGGTGCTTAATTCAAAGATGTTTAATTTGTGAACCCATGCTAATTAATCTCAGATGTAATTTCCCCTGTTGTTCCTCTGGTGTTGTGGCACATCACGCACATTGACTTGTGTGACCATTAATCCTTCATTTGGAAACGGTTAATAACTTTTAACAAGTCGTGCACAAAGAGGCCCATTGAGGCAGCGAATCACATGTCTGCTAATAACAGATCCCTGCCCAATCACGTCTACAATTTCTCGCATTGTTTCCCCCAACAGCCTTTTTTTTTTAGTCTTGAAAGTTTATACGACATGTGTCAATGACATGTTTACATGCTATTAGTAGAAAATAAGAACATGGATCATTGTATCCTTGTTTGATTTATGAAGGGATCACATCCATCTGCCGTGGCCTCTTTCTAAACCCGATAAGAGCACTCATCAATGGGGCTGATTGTCTTCTCTTCTGTCCTTCGTAGTCTTCTCATCTGTCTGCCCGTCTTCGACAGCAGGCAGGTTCAAACTCCGTCTACGACAAACCCCCCCCCTGCCCGTTTTATTCAGAGACACGCTCAAATACACACAACCCCTGGCTCATTGTTCTCGTACCACCCTGCTTGCGCTGTCTGTATCTGGGATGTGAATTATTTGTCCTCCCAGCCTGTCCTCTCCTGCGCTCCATTCGGAGCAAATAGGTTTTTCTGCCGCTATTGTGCCCGTGTCTCCCTCAGTGGCTCCCGCCAATGCCATCCGTCGTACTTTTCATTTAGAAGCTGCAAACACTGGGAAGACGATATTGTTCTGTTTGTCGTGTCATCATTGCAAAAAAATAGTGCCTCAAATCATTGTGTTTATTTCAAACTGCTGCCCTAAAGGCCACCAAGCTCACTCAACTGTCCAAAGTGTTCTCAAATAAGACGGTAAGTCCGGTTTTAATGTTGGTAGGTAGTGGGATAAGCTATGTCTGCCTTTGTGTTTAGTCTTGACGCATTATTATAGTATTCCATTGTTTTATTAGAGCTGTAATTTGATCCTGTAGTGTAGCTGTGTTGATAGATTGTGAATTTATCATGTTTTGCCATCATTTACGTCCCTTTTCTACTTTGTTTTCATCTTTTTTTTGTTTAACTGTGAGTAGGAAATCAAGTTACTGTCACTTGAGTTGTCATTCTTCAACATTTGTTTCCTTCAAAGCAAGCACACATAAAAACATTGTCCAAATGGTTCATCAAGAACTAGACGTGTTATAATGTTTTTTTGGGGTAGTTTTCAACACGTCCGTGCATGTTGAAGACATTGCTCTTTGGCAGTGTTACACAATCGTTTATCCTGGTCCAGATTTCGAGATGAATAACATTTCGCCTGCACATTTCAATCCCATTCGGTCGCTTTGGGATGTTGAGCAATGAGGTGGATAAAAAAAAAAAATCAACTTGTTTCTTTTCCATCTCAGCTGGAACAGTCGTACCCTGTTATTCATTATTGCTCTTTTGTTATTTGTCAAGTATTAACTCCTGGCCTGCTGTTGTTGCTAAGAGACATCCAATCCAATTTAATTCTCCAAGATGTCCCTCTGTCAATAGTTTCTTAGTGGGTGAAGAAACTTTCCCATTTATCTCAAAGTGCAGCCCTTTTGCACACGTGCCCGCCATGAATCGCACAGGAGTCACACCTCCTGCTGACATGAACTGGCGTGTTTGTCAGTAATAGCCCAAAGATACATTTTTGCAGGCTTGTAATTGAACCTGCAATCTGAAAATAAACAGTTTCCCTTCTATAGTTGCCTTTCTCCATGCTGCTTTGCATTTAGCCTTTATTGTGACCCCTTTGTTTTGTCAGCATGCAAATGACTGCAGCGCCGTTGTTATTAATATTGCCGTAAAATACATTGAATTAAGCGCGCTAGAAGAGCGTCATACTTCAGCTCTAGATTATATGGCTTTTGTTAGGTGGATCGTGAATTTCAGGGCCTTCCAATGTGAAGGAGGTGATGGTGAATGGGGGGTGGGGAGATCACTCACACAAATGGCATCTGTTTTCTGCCACATGTGCTCTTGTTTTTCACCATACTATCAACTTTTCAACAAAAACAACGTGTTTTTCAGATGTAACACGTTTCCCAGCCGAAGGACACTGAAGAATTCCAGGCTAGTCAGCAAGAAAGATGATGTCCACGTCTGCATCATGTGCCTGCGTGCCATCATGAACTATCAGGTCAGTCATATTTACACTATTATATTCTTTTCTTAGATGTTGCAATTTTTTTCAGTGTTGATATCAGTTTGTTAACGTACTGCCATTGGACAATGTTGAAGTATAGTTAAATAGCTTCTTTTTCAATGGGGGGTTGAAACAATCAGTTTTATTTAAGAGAATAGCAATGCCATTTATTTTAAATGTTTTTGATATCAGTTCCTTGCTGTTCTTCTCCTTTTAGTTGTGTAATGTGTAATGTTTCTGTTTTTGTTCCCTTTTCTAGTATGGCTTCAATATGGTCATGTCCCACCTAAATGCTGTGAATGAAATTGCACTAAGTCTCAACAATAAAAATCCAAGGTGAGCCAATAACAGGAGTCAACAGTGGGGGGGAAACATAGGTGATGACAACTACCGGAAGGAATTGCTTTTTTTATGTCACACCTTTCAACTTGTTCAAATATTTCCCTCATATGGGATTTGAAACCCTGTTAGATCCCCTTTCACACTATTCCTCATCCAGAAGCACACACACACACGTATTCAAAACGAAACTGATGGCAAATCTGCCCAAAACTGTAAACAAAAAGCAATACTCATGCAACAGAAAATTGAGGGAAAAAATGAACCAATGTTATTATTCAGATTTCCAAAATGTTCACCTACTTTTGCTGTATATCTCAGAATCTCTCTGTGTGACTTTTTCACCTCATTTTTCTATCCCAGATCATATTTGAGAAAATGTTACAAATTGGTCATGTGATGTGCCAAAAACTGCTGTCAAATCATGTGTGAAGAAGTAAACAAATGCACGGTAATTGATCTAAATCTTGTGTCGTTACATTTGAACAGAACCAAAGCTCTAGTGTTGGAGCTCCTGGCGGCGGTTTGTCTGGTGAGAGGAGGCCACGAGATCATCCTAGCAGCGTTTGACAACTTCAAGGAGGTAGGGAGCAGACAGTGACTCAGCCTTTAGCGATACGTCGTGGATTGCGCGGCGGACATACACTATTTGTCAACAGATTACAGACCCCCGTTTTAGCCGGTGCGCTCAAGGCCTCCCGCAGAAAGCAATGAAGTGTGTGTGTGTGTTTGGCACACACACAAAGGCGGCGACTAAGGGGGAGGCCGATGTGAGCGACAGCCTTGACCAACTCTTAGGCTGTTGGCTAAAAAGAAAGGGAAAAAACGAGTTAAGGAGCGAGTGGGCGGAGGTTTTTCGCGAGCATCATGCTGCAATGCAAAATTTACTGGCGAATGAAAAATTGAGCGTCCGACTCAGCCAGCCTCACCGGCGTAAGTGGCTGAATAAGCTTCGGCTCGTCGCAGCTCATCTCATGAGAGGCGGAAGGCAGGAATAATGAGGGCTTTCTTGTGCTGGGCTTAAAGGAATAGTTTGAATTTTTTAACTTGTCATTTAAAAGTGGCTCTTAAAAGCATAGTGTTGTTACGTCGACTTTTCTCTGAGACTTTGATCGCAGTTCTCTAACTCAACTTTAAAGGGATTTTTTTTCCTGACATTTGATGTCTTCAACTTGCATCTTCGATTCTTTATCAAAAGACCACCATTGCCCTTCCGATGAACTGTAGCGCTTACTTTTGGGGAGGGGCGGCATTGCCAGAATTGAAATTCATGAAGCCTCGTTTTAGTTTCAAGTTGTGTCGTAAACGATACAAAATTCATCCGGTGGATAACTTGTAGCATTTTTAGTATTTTCAAGTAGAAAAAAAACAAAAAAGTTGCAACAGGTTTCTAAACAAAATGTAAAAATGACAGGTCAAAAAAGTAAGACTGAATTTTTTTATTTAATACTTTTTGTGATAGCCATAAGATTAGAAATAAATGGCGCCTGTTCTTCATCAATATGCGTAATTATGTGAATATGCAATCGATTGCAATCAGATATTGAGTGATGCGCCTTCATTTAACTCCGCAGTAGCCACTTTGACAGCTGTGGTTTATTTTGCAGGTTTGTATGGAGGAGCAGCGCTTTGAAAGGCTGATGGAGTATTTCAAGAACGAAGACAACAACATTGATTTTATGGTATTTACCCGCACCGGCCAGCACGCATGCTTTTAAATCAAAGTATTGATCACTATCCCTCAAGAGTAATCAATCAGCAGCTAAGCAGGCACCCTGCAAACCTATTATTGATTGTTTTTCTTTTCACCTTGCTGGAAGGATCAGTATATCCCCTTTTTGGATATGATTTATTAAGTCTGGAGATGGAGCACCCAACCAATAACAGTGACATGTTTATATTGGGGAAGATAATCTGTGACGTTTTAAGTGTGTTGAGCTACGATGAATGGCTCTGTTCATTTTATAGCTTGAGTCACAGATCCTTCGCTTAGTGAGTGGAGTTAGCGGATCACGGTGAAATACGCTGAAAAGAAAGGAGGAGTTTAATTGTCTCCATTCGTGCAATCTCAAAACGTCATTGTTATTTTCCTGGGCTGCGTAGGTGGCGTGCATGCAGTTCATTAACATCGTCGTGCACTCGGTGGAGGACATGAACTTCCGGGTTCACTTGCAGTACGACTTCACCAAGCTGTCTTTGGATGAATTCTTAGACGTGAGTTGATCGACGGCCGTGAAAAATGCAAACGTTGTACTCAAAGTTCTCATGGCGGCCCCCTGGGGACAACTCCACCGATAACATCTTGTCTGGGAAAACTGAATTTATGTCTCCATCTCTTAGAAAGTCAAGCACACTGAAAGTGACAAGCTGCAGGTCCAGATCCAGGCCTACCTGGACAACGTGTTTGACGTCGGCGCTCTCCTGGAGGATGCGGAAACCAAAAACGCTGCTTTGGAGCGGGTGGAGGAGCTGGAAGAGAATATGTCACATGTGAGATTTAACAGGATTTTTTTTTCTTCCCCACTTTTTTGCGCATCTTCCTTCCGCACCATGTCCAAAAATGTCACCACGTCGATGCTTGGGCTCAATAAACGGACACGGAAGTCACAATGTCGTCAGCGTTGCCTCTAATCTCATCCCGTCTTTTTAATGGACTGTCAGTTAGTAGCTGATTCTTCTTATCATTTTTCTAAAAAGATCAACTTTTCTGTCCTTCCAGTTGACAGAGAAGCTGCTGGATGCAGAGAATGAAGCCATGGCAAAGATAGTGGAGCTAGAGAAGCAGCTCATGCAGACCAACAAGGACCTAGAAGGCATGAAGGTCGGACATTTTTCTTCGTTCTTTTGTCGCAGGCTATGTTTCATGCCTGGAAATGAACTGCTCGACCTTTTAGTGTACTTTTTTCGAAAATACTTTTGCCAAGGTATTAACACAGTGTTTAAGCGTCACTTTGAAGTTGTATGCAAAGTTGCTTATAAAAAAGGTCCTTAAATCCTTAAATCCAACTTGAGGAAACTTGTCGCTGTAGGAGGCCTACAAAGACAGCAGCGGGAAGCTCCACTCACTGCGGCAGATCTTGAAGGAGAAGGACGAGGCCATCCAGCGGCAAAGCCACCTGGAGAAGAAGATCCACGAGCTGGAGAAGCAGGGCACCATTAGGATCCACAAAAAGGGAAACGGGGACATCTGCATCCTTCCGCCGACACCACCCGCCGCCGTGGAAACGTCGCCGGGCACCACCGTGGGCGGAAATGGAGTCAGCGGAAACGGCGGCGTCTACAATCCCGCTCACGCGGGGGGCGCGGTCGGCGTTCCGGCGGTCCCGCCTCCTCCGCCGCTACCAGAAAACGGCTCATGTAAGCGTGCGTTACGAATAAGTCTACACACCCCTGTTGAAATGTGGGCTTTATTCATTCCACTTCCCCTCACAGTGCCAAACGGACCGCCAGTGAGCACTCCAGCCCCTCCACCGCCTGCCCCTCCGCCGCCACCGCCACCTCCACCCCCGCTTCCAGCTTTTGCCTCAGGGATGTCAGTTCACCTGCCTCCCCCACCTCCTCCTGCCGCACCTCCGTTGCCCGGCTGCGGGACCCCCACTGTCATCATGAATTCAGGTTTAGCCGGTAAGCTTTCTGAAATGGGGAAAAAAACACTTTACATTTGTCTTTAATCGACCGCTTTCACCTTGAAATGTACTTTAAACTCATGCAATACATTTTAGACTGCCTAATTTTTTATTCTGTATTTTGAAAATGCATGTCAAGACAATATCCCCCAATTTCTTCTCTACTTCTCATTAATATATCTTTGATTTGTTTCTTTTTCTGCCAACCAGAGGGACCCATCAAACTGTTCTGTAGGTTCTGCCTGTTGTGTTCAGTTCAGTCCTTTTTAGTTTTTTGCTCCCAACTTTTTCCTCCTCCCCAGCATGCCTTGAAATGAATATTTTCCTTCTTTTGAACGCATAAGCCACTTTTGGCCACGTATTTGACCAATTGATGAATCATAGCTTCATTTGGAGAAAGCAAACAAAATACCAAGGATCTGCATGGTTAAAAGCCACCACCCACGTCAGTAGATTACTGTACTGCGCTGGTTTGTTTTTGTGCATCTCCGCATGCTTTTTCGTCTTTTTCCTCATTTTGCCTGTTCACTGGCTCCATGCCAATAAAGGTCAGCATTAATAGAGACAAAAGTCATAATCTCTCAATTGGGAAAATCCATAAAAATGCGTGAATAAATATATAGTTAAGGCATTGAATTGATGTCATTCACTGCACTTTTGGCTTGATGTGACTGTAGTTTTTCCCCCCCATTTCAACCTACTTCACAAATTTGAGTGGCAATAATGTTTCCCCATCACTTCAGAGGACACATCCTATTTATTCCCTGCACGCGAGTGTGCTAACACTCCACTAGAATCAAACTCTGATCACTCTATTTTGTGTCCAGCCGTTAAGATCAAGAAACCCATCAAAACCAAGTTCCGCATGCCCGTCTTCAATTGGGTGGCCCTGAAACCCAACCAGATCAACGGAACCGTCTTCAATGAGATCGATGACGAGAGGATACTTGAGGTATGCTCAAGAGCGATTCATATGCCAAGTGAATTCTTCTTTGTGAAGAATCTGAAGCCAAGTTCTGGAACAATGTTGTTTGTTGGCTTTGCAGGACCTGAACGTGGATGAATTTGAGGAAATGTTCAAGACCAAAGCCCAGGGTCAAGCGGTGGAGCGAACTCTGAGCAAACAGGTCATCCAGAAAGGACCCAACAGGGTGACGCTGTTGGATTCCAACAGGGCCAAGAACTTGGCCATAACACTGAGAAAAGTGGGCAAGACAGCTGAGGAGATTTGCAAAGCCATCCAACTGTAAGTCAACACACACCGTGGAGAAACAAGAAACTGATGGTCATTGTCCCTCCCACCTCTCAGCTTCGACCTGCGCACCCTGCCGGTGGATTTCGTGGAGTGCCTCATGCGCTTCCAGCCCACCGAGAACGAGGTGAAGACCCTGCGGCAGTTCGAGAAGGAGCGCAAGCCGCTGGAGAGCCTGACGGACGAGGACCGCTTCATGATGCAGTTCAGCAAGATCGAGCGACTCATGCAGAAGATGACCATCATGGCCTTTGTCGGCAACTTCACGGAGAGCATACAAATGCTCACGCCGGTACGTGCTTTGGCACTTCCCATAACGAATTTGCTTTTCCTCTCTATTCACTCTCTTCTGTTTCCTTACAGCAACTCCATTCGGTCATTGCGGCATCGGTTTCCATTAAGTCGTCCCAGAAGTTGAAAAAAATTCTAGAGGTAAGCGACCTTATCTCCACTTGCTGTGTATTTTGCCTTCATTTTTATTTAAAAAAATTCTCCAACATGTCATGCTCACACATTTCACCCCCGACAGATTATTTTAGCACTCGGAAACTACATGAACAGCAGCAAAAGAGGAGCAGTATACGGATTCAAGCTGCAGAGTTTAGACTTGGCAAGTCAAACCCCACCCATTAATTATTCAAAAAATAACCCCTTGCATAGCTGACCCTCATTTTCTTTTTAGCTTCTGGACACCAAGTCGACTGACCGCAAGATAACACTATTACACTACATTGCTAATGTAGTGAAGGAGAAATACACACAAGTTGCTTTATTTTACAATGAGCTGCACTACGTAGAGAAAGCGGCATCGGGTGAGTCTGTTTTTTTTTTTAATTTAGACTCTTGCGTTCTCTCTCATTCTTAACAAACGCGCCTAATGCTGCAATGTCCTGGGACGTACGCGCCCCGCCCGCAGTATCGTTAGACAACGTCCTGTTGGATGTGAAGGAGCTGCAACGAGGCATGGAACTGACCAAGAGGGAGTACAGCATGCACGGCCACAACACCATGCTCAAGGACTTCATCACACACAACGAGAGCAAGCTGAAGAAGCTGCAGGACGATGCCAAGATCGCGCAGGTAAAGCCGGCGCCAAGGCACCTGGGAATTCACCGTCCGACGCCCTTGCTTTTTTGTCGACAGGACGCCTTTGACGAGGCCGTGAAGTTCTACGGGGAGAGTTCAAAAACCACGCCGCCGTCGGTTTTCTTCCCCGTCTTCGTGCGATTTGTGAAGGCGTACAGGGTGAGCTTTTCAGCCGTTCGCTCATCCGCGGCACGATTCTGATGTTGCCGGATCGTGTCGCTTGAGAACATCTGTACGGGAGGGAGCGCTAACGTGACATGACAGGAGCCGCCGTGGCGGCTGCTGCTGCTTAGCAGTGTGGCATCGGATTGTTTTTAACGTGTTCATTTGAAGATAGAGCTGGTTTGTAATCTGGCTTGGATGTAGTGGTTTGAAATTTAGAATGTCCTCGACGGTGGGACTACATTAATTCATTTAGCTGTGTTGTCTTGTTTTAGCTCTGATTTTCAAATGTGGTGTCAGTGGATGAATTGTTAAATGCAAAAAAAGTGAGAATATTTCAAACATGGAATTGAGTCGAATCCTTTTATTGTCATTATACAAGTTTAATGAGATTGGAAGTTTTTTTTCAGAATGATCATTTAATGCCAGTCTTTAAGGTTGAAGCGTATACAATGCGCAAATGCCTTTCAATAATAACTAGTACTTAAAAATGCTTACTACTGTTTAAAGCTGTTCATATGTGTGGCACTTGGAACAGTCTTTTTGAGGTAGTTGTAAAAAATTCTCAATGTAAATTTGTACTTCTTGCTGGATAGCAACAAATGTATTTTTTTTTTTTACCTGTTACCTAATTTTGGTGATATATCATCTCCTTTTTTTGGTTACCATGAACACACATTCTGACTTTGTCTTGCGAACTCCACAGCAAGCCGAGGAGGACAACGAGCATAGAAAGCGTCAGCAGCAGCTTCTGATGGAAAAACTTTTAGAACAAGAGGCCCTGAGGGAGGAAGAACAAAAGGTATTTTGGCCCTCCTGCCCAGATCAGACTCAGTCAGGTCTTATACTTGTTAAATACTTCAACGTAGAAGAGACTACATTGAGGCTATGTATGTGTCCATGTCCCCCTTCTCCTCCAGTCTCCGTCTCATAAGAACAAAAGGCAACAGCAGGAGCTGATCCAGGAACTGCGGAAGAAGCAAGTAAAAGACAGTCGCCATGTATATGAGGGGAAAGATGGAGCCATTGAAGACATCATCACAGGTAATCTCATCCGCCCTTCGCTCATTTATTATCATCATGCACATGTAAAGGCACACGGAAGATTGTATTAACGTAAAAAAAAAAGTTCCAAAGCAAACAGATGTTTGGGAGGTCATGATGATGAGAGCTGAGCTAATCCAGTAACACCCTGAAGTGTTGTTGACAATGTCGCTTACTTGCTTTGCTGAGTAACACATGGCCGACGCTGTGACTAACTCTTGAGCAAATGGATCATTATCACAGAGATAAATACTGCAATAGTAGGTGCACTTGCATAATGAGCGCTGTCATTTTAGTGGGCAAAAGATTGTAATCTTAGTACAGCATTGGGGATACAAGGAGCTTATTCGTGACATTTTTGCTATAAAAGTTGTTTGACAGGTTTTTTGTAGTTCATAAAAGTTTTATTGTAATTCAAGTTTTCAAAGTTGAGTTGAACTCCGTTAAACACAATCACTTCATTAAGTCATTGGTTGATATTGACATTGCTAGACGATCCAGTCGTTGCTCCAAAAGTGAGCTATTTATTTGCTATTTTATAAAATAACTCCCATGCGTCTGTTCATGGGGATTGATGTCCAATCCATTTGGACTGGGAAGATTGACAGCAATCCTTGGCACTGAAACATGATTGTTGGCAGTCATTGAGTTAAGTTGAGACGTGTCGAACAATTGCGCAATTAATCAAATTTTGCAAATTTATGAATTCTTACATTTCTAGTCCAAATGGATTGGGTGCCTATCACCATCATCGGTCAGGAATTTTACTTAAGCTAAAATTGGGTGTCATTAAAAATGGTTGAATTAGGTTATATAGGGTATTAATACTAGGAATATTTTTATTATTATTTTATATTAAAAAGCAGTTTGGTAGCTTTTTTTCTAACAATACTGCAGAACACTATTTATTAATATGCCGTAGTTTTTAGCACTGCAAAAGACAATAAAAACTAAATAATTACATTTAATAATTAATTAATTTTAATATTTCAATCCAGCAATTTCATTTGCAGGTGTACCTACTTTTGTGGCCAGTTACTATACACACGATTTCAAAGTTTACTGTTTTAAGTACAACTTGATTTGAAGATAATGATGGCGCCGTAGCATTAACTTGGCCGTCTAATGCTGACTGGGGGAATTGTTTGATCCTCTGCTGATGTTTGCTCACTTGTCAAGTGTTTTTTTTTTTTTAGCTATGACGAAATATCTGTCAAACAGCGATGTCCGAGGTTGCATTCAGAAAAATATCAGGATAGAAACAAGGGCCATCATACAAACCATTTTTTTATCGATACTTTTGGAGTGTAAAAATGAGAATTCCCTCCCTTTTTTTTTTGAAGTGAGCAAACAATCAAGCAATTCCCCTCCTATGTACATAAATGCTTTGTGCTAACAGTGGGCCAACTGCTATAGAAGTCTGCTGCTCTTATCTCGTGTGCCTTGTCTTGTCTTGTCGTGGCTGTCCTGTTTGTCTGTTTTGCTGGTTGTCGTGGACGCAGTGCTGAAGACGGTGCCCTTTACCGCCCGCACCGCCAAGCGCGGCTCTCGATTCTTCTGCGAGCCCGCCCTCAATGAGGAGTACCATTACTAAGCTTGTAGAACTCTCTCGCACATACAAAACAAGGTCGCTGGAAGTCTCCGTTCTCCCCTTTTCTCCCCCCTCCGACGTTCTCCTCAAATGACATCGCACGCCTACTAACTTTTTCACGTGGCCTTGCTGCTGTGACGTGTGTGTGTGTGTTTGTTGAAGTTGACTTCTCTCCTGATTGCGGGGTTTTGGTGAAGGTCCACCTGCATGACGTCTATATCATCCTCTGATATAAATCATTTCATCATTCATCTTACACACCCACTCTTGACTTTGTTTTAACTCGAGTGTAGTTTCCACCAAATTTAATTTTAACGCAATGCTGCCGTCTGCTGGCCACAGAAGGTAATGCAGGCTCTAGACTACATTCAGATTAATTCTGATATAGTAATAAGTACTTATTGTGTAAATTCGAAGATGGTGCTTATCATTATCACATATGCTTAACATTTTTGGAAAGAAGTGGGTATATACCTGACATAAAAAATAGCCTAAAAGTAGCTATATGTAGCAAAATAACCCATTTTGCCATATTTTAGACAACACACTTGACCAACACTAGGGAAAATGTGACATGCTGTACTAAACTAATGTAATGTAAAAACCAGTCAACAAGCTAATGTTAACAAAAAATCAGGAAAATATATTTAACAAATGACTGAAAGGTTAAACTGGTGTTGAATGAAAAATTTGAAGAATCTGTATAAAATATTAACAAAGAAAAATGGGTGACCCAAATATATTATTTCGAGTTAGAAAATAAAAAAACCACCAACAACAATGAATTGTTTTCCAGTTTTAATTCTTAATTCTGTTAATGACTTTAAATTTTGTCATCCCCATGAGATATTTGACATTGTTCATTAATTCACTATTCATCATGATCATTTTTCCCTCTTTCCACAAGGGTGACAACTGACACTGTTGTGTCTTGCATGTTGATTTAACATTGACTACTTCCGCATGCAAATGATTGCAAGTCTTACCGCTAATGATTTATTTGCTTTTGCATGCTCGTGTTGAATTTTTTGGGGGAAATGTTTATTCAACCCGTGCGCTCATGGCACGGCTGGCAGCCTCTCTGTAAAGACATTTACAACTTGGAGCAAGACAAAAGAGCATTTTAAAACTGCATCCTCCTGCTTTATCTTTTTTTTTAACGCTTGCGCTTGAGCCAGTGGCGAACTGCATTTTTTATCATATTTCCCTTTTCGTCTTCTCTTTATTCAGCCCTAAAGAAGAGTGACAAGCCAGTGTTAACCTAAGCGTCCCCCCTCCCAAAAAACATTGGGGAACATGCCCCCCCCCCCAGCACTTGTAGCTACTTAATCAGGAGGATGCATTATTAATAAGATAACATTAAAAGTCGCCCCCTTGCTGCTTCGACAGTTTCGAGCGATTGGACAGACAGGCTGCCAGCGTGGCATTCATCTCGAGCGCTTCTCCTGTTTTCTGTGCCATTTACACGTGTCTTTGTTCTCCCGGGCATCGTCGCTGCAGATCTTCGGAATCAGCCTTACAGGCGAGCCGACGCCGTGCGGCGCAGCGTCCGGAGACGCTTCGACGACCAGAATTTGCGACCGCTCAACAACGGCGAGGTGGTCGTCTGACTGAAAGATGGACGGATGTGGAACCGGGAATGTGTTTGGGGAGGCAGAGGTACGGAATGGACGGACGTTTTTCAGCATTTTTAGATTTCATTCAGATGGGCGGTGACAAAGTGAGTGAGAAAGTGACAGCGGGACGGACGCAATGTTGCAAGCTGTTTTGATCCAGATGAAAAGTGAATAGACTATGGAAGTATGATATATAAATACACACATATATATATATTTCTTTGGCCAATAGTTTTGCAAATTTTCATTGCAATGACCTCACATTTTCACAGCTGGTGTAGAAATGTTTCAGGTTTTTATGTGTAACGTGTCATTCCCGTCAAAAGAAAAGGCATTTTGCGTGTTAGAGCATGCTCGGTTGGACTCAATCACCGAAGACACTGCAGCATGCCTTGTTCACAAATTTTGCAAAGAAGGCACTAACTACAAAACAAATTAGGACTTGGCACCAAAAATGTCAAGAAAAAGGCTGGAATGTGGGTTTCCACAGTTGCTCTTCTAACACTCTTCCAAAGACTACACAGGAAGGCTTCACTGTCACTGCTCCACTGTCACTGCTTGGCCTAAGTAATGGGGTCAAACAAATTTGTTGGCACAATAACTTTAATGCCATGCTGTTGCACATGACGCTCTAAGTAAAAGTCTGTACATTACGTAAGTATCTGCGGGAAGAGAACGACCATTGTAACAGCGGTGCTGGCAGAAAAGATTGTCAATAGAAACACTTAGAAGTGGGGCAAGACTGCTTGTTGGACACCACCATTTGATGCATTTCTGTCCTCGGGACAGACCTGTAATGGCTATATTCTCAGCATGCTTCCTCACAAAAATGCCCTCTGACCCTATAGCTGCTTTTTTGGGGTGATGTGTCCATGCCACTTGGGTGGGTGACAGCCCAAATCTTTGCCTATAGACACAGCCACAAAGCCCTCACTCACACTTACTTAGATTGGCTTATGTAGGTTGGTCGGCCAAACTCAATGTCAAATGTGCACTACACAGGTCAATGCTTGGTTTTGCTCAAATTATAAGTGCTACGCAAAACATCCAATATCATGTCCTGGTTGGCCTTCTGGCATACTACCCTGAAAAAACTCTGGAGGTTAAGCAAGGTTGTGCATGGTTACTACTTGGATGGGAGACTGCCTTGGAATACTGGGTGCTGGAAGCGCTTATATTTGCTCACTTAACCTCGTGAGAAGCAGTTTTATACACAAAGCCCTCACTCACACTTAGATTGGCTCATGTAGATTGGTTAGCCAAACTCAATGTCAAATGTGCACTACACCGGTTAATGCTTGGTTTTGCTCAAATTATAGGTGCTATGCAAAACATCCAATATCATGTCCTGGTTGACCTTCTGACATACTACCCTGACAAAACTCTGGAGGTTAAGCAGGGTTGTGCATGGTTACTACTTGGATGGGAGACTGCCTCGGAATACCGGGTGCTGGAAGCTCTTATGTTTGCTCACTTAACCTCGTGAGAAGCAGTTCGATCCACAATATACACAAAGCCCTCACTCACACTTACTTAGATTGGCTTATGTACATTGGTCAGCCAAACTCAATGTCAAATGTGCACTACACTGATCAATGCTTGATTTTGCTCAAATTATAGGTGCAACGCAAAACATCAAATATCATGTCTTGGTTGACCTCGCATACTACCCTGAAAAAACTCTGGAGGTTAAGCAAGGTTGTGGATGGTTACTACTTGGATGGGAGACTGCCTTGGAATACCGGGTGCTGGAAGCTCTTATGTTTGCTCACTTAACCTGGTGAGAAGCAATTTGATCCACAATATACACAAAGCCCTCACTCACCTTTACTTAAATGTATGTATTTGTGTGGCAAACCTCATTAAAAATCTCAAAGTTTGCTCTTGCTAAAACTATAGATGCTACTCAAAACATCTAATATCATGTCCTTGTTGGTAAAGTCATGTCAAGACACTTGGTCCCTCGTCACCAAGATTTTTATTTCCAGGTAGTGACCGGGGTTCGAACCCAGGACCCTGGATCTCAGAGGCTAATGCTCTAACTGCTCAGCCAGCAGAACACATAATAATTTTAGTTAAAAAAAAAAAATTGACATGCGTTTTGCGCCCAAAACCAATGTCATTTTTTTTTTTTTAACTAAAGTTATTGTGAGCTCTGCTGGCTGAGCGGTTAGAGCATTAGCCTCTGACATCCAGGGTCCTGGGTTCGCATCCCAGTCGCTACCTGGAAACAAAGATATTGGTTCCCCTCCCACCAAAGGTGGGAGGGGGCACCAAAACATATTGGTGCCCCCTCCCACCTTTGGTGGGAGAGGGCACCAAAACATATTAGTCCCCTCCCGCCTTCGGCGGGAGGGGACATTAAGACAGTTGGTCCCCTCCCGCCTTCGGCGGGAGGGGACCAGGACTCTTGGTCCACCCCCGCCTTCGGCGGGGGTGGACACCAACACACTTGGTCCCCTCCCGCCTTCGGCGGGAGGGGACCAACACACTTGGTCCCCTCCCGCCTTCGGCGGGAGGGAACCAAGACTTTTGTTTCCAGGCAGTGCCCGGGATGCGAACCCAGGACCCTGGATGTCAGAGGCTAATGCTCTAACCGCTCTGCCGGCGGAGCCCCCAATAGTTTTAGTTAAAAAAAAAAAATTGACATGGGTTTTGGGCACGAAAAAAATAAACAAAAGGTATACTGAGCTGGGATTTGAACACAGGACTTGAGATCTCAGGGATTGGCACTCTAACCACTCGGCCACCGAGGCCACTATAGTTATACATACAACAAAAAAAACTTGACATGACTTTACCAACCAGGACATGATATTAGATATTTTGAATAGCAGTTTTACCAAAAGCATACTTTGACATTTTTCATGAAGTTTGCCGCACAAATACATAAGTAAAGGTGAGTGAGGGCTTTGTGTATATTGGGGATCAAACTGCTTCTCACGAGGTTAAGTGAGCAAGAGCTTCCAGCACCCAGTATTCCAAAGCAGTCTCCCATCCAAGCACTAACCAGGCCCAATCCTGCTTAACTTCAGGCATTTTCAGGGTAGTATGCCATCAGCCCAACTAGGAGTCATGAGTTTTGATATTTGAGTACTACTTATAATTTTACCAAAACCAAACATTTTTACCTGTTTAGTGCACATTTTTCAATGAAGGCCCACAAATATATATAGGATATAGACAAACTATAACATTAACTATAGCACAACTCCATAACATGTTTAGATATTCAAATTTCCATCAGTTGGGTGACTTGAGTCCAACCGAGCATACTCTAACACGCTAAATGACTTTTCTTTTGACGTGAAGGGCCTTTCTAAACCTGAAAAGGTAAAAACACCAGACGTTAAAGACAAAAACCTGAAACGTTTCTACACAAGCTGTGAAAATTTGAGCTTATTCTAACAAAAATTGTCAAAATTATTGGCCTACGAAATGGGGTCAAATATTTTGGAACGCCCTGTCAATGTGCCCGTGGGGGACCTGGATTACATTTTAAGAAACAAAAAGTGCCTCAGCTTCCAAAAATGATGTGCACCAACATGAAGGGCAATTTAGAAGCATTTTGTTAAAAAAATGATGCACATGCAAGTTTAAGAAAAAAAAATCGTATAAACTAAAGAATTTTCATTAAGATTTTTAATGATTAAATTATTACTTTCACCATAATATCTAAACATGAATTACATTGTGTAACATGATTCTTTTCCAAAAAATCAGGGTTTTAAGTGAATTTTAGTGACATGTGCATCACTTTTTTGGGGTCAAATGTCCTAAATTCTTTGTCTCCATGTTGAACAATCAAATCAAGGTGAAACTTTCCTTCACTTGACGATGCCATGACTGGATAAGATTTGTACTTTGTAAACAATATTCTTACTACTGCATTTATCAAATGTATGTTATTTAACCACTGAAATTTGTGTTTTCATCTTAAGTGTTAAAAACAGAAAACAAATCCAAACTGTACAGTTTTTCTTTCCCCTCAAACTGTTTTGTTTTGTACTGAAGTCTAACACTCACACACACATGACCAGATGATTATTAATATTGTACATAATGTTCAAACCTTTGGCTCTACAACTTGAATGTTATTTTGTAACTTATAGATTCATTTTTGTGTTTGTGTGTATATTTAATGAAGCCAAAAGCAGCCAGGGGAAACTTTGTTTGGAAAGGTTCCTCTGGCACGTGCAAGTATTTTGATATGGAATAATGACGGCTGCAGTCTGAGTGATGACACACTCCATATGATTTATGATCATCTCCCTGGTTCATCTCTTTTTTTTCCTCCCAGCAACTTTCATCCAACTGGAATAACTGCTCTACGATGGTTAATTTTGACCGGTAATATATTTTAGTTATCGTTGCACTCACTGAAGATTAACATTTGTTTTAGGAGATGTTCTATTTCCAATATGATGAAATAAAATAAAACAATGTGATTGGTTTATTTTTTGCTATCAGAAATGGCTATGCTTAAGTGTGTTGCACATGGTTTGTTGTGAGGAAACTGCATTCCAAAATATTACTTACTGTGACTCACCTTTACATATGAAATGCTTTGATGAAGCCAGAAAGCTAATTTGTTGGACACTAAGAAGAAAATCATTTAATTTCATAAACAAAATAGCCTTACTATACGTGGTCTATAGCCTTAGAAAAAAGCCTTACAATACATGGTCTATTTTTCCCCACAAAAAATGGCCTAAATTTACATGGTCTACTTCTACATGCAGCAGAAATAAAACTCAAGAGGACTACATGAACTGAAAGTCTTTATTCTATGTGAATCTGAATTGAACAATTTTTTTTGGATTAAATGTTTCGAGGTTGCAGTCACAAGTGAGTTTTCATTGAAAGATCGAAGGGCTAAAAAAAAAATTGGGTTTTGATCTCCATTTAATTACAATGGAAACCTCCCACATCAACGAACACTAAACGATGCTAAGAAATACTAAAAGTTGTCAACACAGACACAATCATATCACAAACCGAGATCCTGGTATGAAATAAACCCATTGTCCAACATCCCCATCGAGACCTGAAGGGGGCAATATCCCCTAGGGAAGGAATGCCTATGTGTATGTATGTATGTATGTATGTGTGTGTGTGTGTGTGCGCATACGTAAGACATGTCATCAAGGTGCATCGAGCTGCTCAAGTAAAGTTCTTCTTCTTTTTTCCAGCTCGCCTTCGCTCAGTTCACTTCCAGAAGTTTCCCAACCTCCCTTTAAGGCAAAAAGAAAAAAAAAGTAAAGAAAAATCAACATTCTCATTTTTAGGAATCTTGAGATTTTTGACATTACAACCAGATGACCAAAATAAATAAACGTTTGCATTTGCATAACTTAACAGTAATATTATGATGTCGTTTTTCAATGCTAACCTCGTCCTTGGGGGCTTTGCCTTTGGGCGATTTGTGTTTGGAATCCGAATGGGACTTGGCTCGGGCCTTCTCGCCGTCCTTGTCCTTGTCGTTGTCTCGGTCTCTCTTGGAGTCGCGGTTTCCTTTCTTTTCGGTCACGTCCGAGTCGGGCGAGCCCTGTAGTCGTCACACGGCCGACATTTGTCAACCCTCCCCAAATGCCACTTCATTTCACTCGCTCTCTCTCAAATGATGAGTTTCACTTATGTCGAGAATGATTTGGTTCACTTACAGACTTGTGTCGTCTCTTCTTCGCCTTCTTCTTGTGCTTCTTGGACTTCTTGTAGCTTCTCTCTGGGGTGAGCGCTGGAAGGTGAGCTGCCATCCGACGACAAACGGGCACGACTTTCACTTACCTGACTCGGCACTGGACGAGCGCTCGGAAGGCGTCTTGGACGCCGAGCGCTTTTTCTTCTTGTGGTATTCCTCCTCTTCAGATTCCGAACCCTTAACGAACGGGAGAATCGTCATTTTCTTTAGTTGAACAGCAGAGAAACTTTTTGTATGTTTGTCTTGAAGATAATTCAAGAATGAATGGATTGCCATCAACCTTGCAGGTTGTTTGTAATATGAGGCTAAATGAAGTCACAGAGGTCAGATAATTAAAGAAGAAATAAAGGAATCATATTTGCAGAATAGTGAGCTGATTTTAGGAAAATTGGGTCAAAGGTTAGTAAGATGTATTCAAGATTGAATATATGGAGTACTATTAAAATTGGAGAATGTAATACGAAATGGAATTGGTGATTCAATTTTGTGGTAATAAGGTAAGAGGTCAGAGGTAAGAAAAATACTTTTTGGGGAAAAAAAGAAAACCTTCCAATACATTTTTTAAGTTAAAAAAAAGCCCTTCCTACATATTATATGGTCTACTTTTTTTTT